>NC_064931.1:746916908-749316908 GCF_023897955.1 Schistocerca gregaria
GAAATTTAGAAAAGAAAACGCATCAGCTACACTGATCTACTGTTGAATAGTAAACGCATTTTCATCATTTGGATTTGCACCTCCTTGTGTTTACCGTGTTTGCAATTAAAATTGTTGGATGTAAAGTCCGCCCATTATGTTTGGGAACTTGGAAAAAACGATGTTTTGTATAACTGGCGGACCTTACATCCAACGATTTTAAACGCATTTTACTTCCTCTCTAGTTGTGGATACTACCAGAATAGCTAAAGGAAAACTTGATTGATCTCTGCTCCTCCCTCAGTTACTGTATTTATTTGTAGCAAAACTCCGCCGTTAAATAATACTTTTAAAATTACTGAAACAATTTCTCAGTTGTATACTGCATATTAATATTTTTTTGACATAAGCGTCAGGTAGCACTATGCGACATTAATTCATTTTCTGCCGCAATTTCGTGGTTATTTTAGTGAGACTATTGGAGCTGTGCGCTTCTAAAGGGAGCCTTGCGCCCTCCACGATGAGCTGGTAGTGCCGCCGGAAATGTTTCTAAGGCCACTTTTGTCGGCAGAAGACAGTCTGTGAATCTCGTCCGAACTGTCACTTGTACATTCTGTCACATTGGCGAAAGCATAAAGTCGTCCTCTCCTTAGAGAGATTTTTGAAATTGGCAGTTGGGAAAGAGAAAGGAAGAAAGGAAGTTAGAATCAGGCGCCGTCCGGCTGCCGTTTGGAGAGGTAATTTTGAAGGATCGCGTCCTAGTGGCAATCCGGTGGTGTTCAGTACACTTTGCTGCACTTGAGGAAATGTAAGTCCACAATCTCCGGTAGCGCTGTACGTATTCTGAGCAGCTCACCTGTATGTCTGTAATACGCAGCTTGTGTTGCCGATTTGCTTTATTGTAAACTGGCCGGCCGCGGTGGCCGTGCGGTTCTGGCGCTGCAGTCCGGAACTGCGGGAGTGCTACGGTCGCAGGTTCGAATTCTGCCTCGGGCATGGGTGTGTGTGATGTCCTCAGGTTAGTTAGGTTTAAGTAGTTCTAAGTTCTAGGGGACTTATGGCCTAAGATGCTGAGTTCCATAGTGCTCAGAGCCATTTTAGCCATTTTATTGTAAACTGTAACTTTCGGTTCCTTAACTTCGAATTCGCGAGTGGCACAGATAAAGATTTTGGTGCTTTATTCTGCATGCAGTCTTCCAGGTAAATTTTGTTACCTCACACTATGTTAGCATTATTGTTGGTCAATTTATCTGAATATTCAGATAACTTCGCTCTCTGTTAGTTTGATGTTAATCTCATGAAACATATAGAGCAAATATACTCCTATTATATGCAGACTTGACTTAAACTTCAAGATCCTTTAATTTGTAGTTCAATTTTTCGTGTTTAGGCGACACATTAAAAATAAATATAATATGTTGCACACCCAACTGGTTAACTTTATTGTGTCGGCGTGGTCCTTGTGCACAGAGGCCAATTACAAGGATGTGTTATTTATTATTTTGTAAAGGCGAGCAGAATTGCACTACCTCGTCTGGCATCAGTACAGTTTAGTTTTACTTGTTATTCTGTGACAGCAACTACCATTGCATTCGCTCGTCTTGTATTTTTACTGTTTGGTTTAAAACTTTGCCCCATACCATCAGGCTGTCTGCTACAACACCGTATCAAAATTATTTTTAAGAAAAACAGTGTTGGGTGCAACAATTATTGTTTAATGACACGTTGCGCCTTTTTAGGACACCATCAGATTTTCTGCAGACAGCGAAGAAAGGAAAAAATGAATAGCCAGAGATATGGTCCTATCATACAAAGCTCCAAATGAAAAACATCAAAGAAGCATCTACGACCCATTAGAAAGAAAACTTACATCTGCTGTTTTGCTGTGTAATAAGCATACGCCAAGATGACGCTAAACATGGCGTGTACCTGTGCAATAAAATGAAGTAGTAAAAAAGCCTTTAAAGATCGAGGGAGAAGTAGAGTAGCAGAGGCAAAATGAACAGTGCAAACCTTATCTTCGATTCACACATAACGGCAGGCAAGGCGATACAGTGGTAGGACTACCCATACCGACTTGTGAACATTTAGCTTTACTTAAACAAGGGATAGAGAAAATTAACAAACACAGCTGAAAACGTGCAAGCATATAGACAGTTAAGTATTGTACTCAGCGCTGCTTGTAGCTTAGCGGTGGAAACTCACACAGATGGCATGCACACCATCTACAACCACTAGAGCTTGTAACAGGATTAGTGAAATATCCTTTATGTGCAGATGTAGATGAAAAACGTTTTTGAAACAGTAAAACTAAATTTGTATGTAACCCAAAACATAGGTCGTGTAAAACAAACGGTTTTTAAGCTTCGGAAAACACTGTGCACGTAAAAATCTGAATATTTGACAAAGAACAAACAGTGAAGGCTATTACGAGTACAAGAGGTCGTTATCTTTGTGGACGTTTTCATTAGTAAGAATTTCAGATGCAAACTCTACAAAGTATTCCTAAACAATAAACTTTTAAGGTAACATTATTTCTGTCTAGAGTATCCTCCGTGTTCCTTGATATGGCAAATTTATTTTATTATACACTACTGGCCATTAAAACTGCTACACCACGAAGATGACGTGCTCCTGACGCTAAATTTAACCGACAGGAAGAAGATGCTGTGATATGCAAATAATAAGCTTTTCAGAGCATTCACACAAGGTTGGTGCCCGTGGCGACACCTACAACGTGCTGACAGGAGGAAAGTTTCCAACCGATATCTCATACACTATCAGCAGTTTACCGGCGTTGCCTGGTGAAACGTTGTTCTGATGCCTCGTGTAAGGAGGAGAAATGATTACCATCGCGTTTCCGACTTTGATAAAGGTCAGATTGTAGCCTATTGCGATTGCGGTTTATCGTATCGAGACATTGCTGGTCGCGTTGGTCGAGATCCAATGACTGTTACCAGAATATGGAATCGGTGGGTTTAGGAGGGTAATACGGAACGCAATGCTGCATCCCAATGACCTCGTATCACTAGCTGTCGAGATGACAGGCATCTTATCCGCGTGGCTGTAACGGATAGTGCAGCCACGTCTCGATCCCTGAGTAAACAAATGGGGACATTAGCAAGACAACAACCACCTGCACGAACAGTTCGACGACGTTTGCAGCATCATGGACTATCAGCTCGAAGACCATGGCTGCGGTTACCCTTGACACTGCATCCCAGACAGGAGCGCCTGCGATGGTGTACTCAACGACGAACCTGGATGCACGAATGGCAAAACGTTATTTTTTCCGATGAATCCAGGTTCTGTTTACAGCATCATGATGGTCGCATCCGTGTTTGGCGACATCGCGGTGAACGCACATTGGAAGCGTGTATTCGTCATCGCCATACTGGCGTATAACCGGGCGTGATGGCATGGGGTGCCTTTGGTTACACCTCTCGGTCACGTCTTGTTCGCATTGACGGCACTTAGAACAGTGGACGTTACATTTCACATTTGTTAGCACCCGTGGCACTATCCTTCATTCGATCCCTGCGAAACCCTACATTTCAGCAGGATAATGCACGACCGCATGTTGCAGGTCATGTAGGGGCCTTTCTGGATACACAAAATGTTCGACTGCTGCCCTGGCCAGCACATTGTCCAAATCTCTCACCAATTGAAAACGTCTGGTCAATGGTGGCCGAGCAACTGGCTCGTCACAATACTCCACTCACTACTCTTCATGAACTGTGGTATCGTGCTGAAGCTGCATGGGCAGCTGTACCTGTACACGCCATCCAAGCTATGTTTGACTCAATGCCCAGGCGTATCAGGGCCGTTATTACGGCCAGAAGTGGTTGTTCTGGGTGTTGATTTCTCAGAATCTATGCCCTCAAATTGCGTGAAAATGTAATCACACGTCAGTTCTAGTATAATATATATGTCCAATGAATACCCGTTTATCATCTGCATTTCATCCTGGTGTAGCAACTTCAATGGCCAATAGTGTAGCTTTGTGGCAAGGTGCACTTCCATCAATACAGTGGGCAGTGACATGAGTAAGGGAAGCCGTGTGCACTATCTGTCTGTGAATCATGTATACTTTCGTTGGTTGATTGATTTGAGGGAGGGGGAGTCCAAAGTGCAAGGACATAGTTCCCAACAGATAAGTGAAGGATAGGGAAGGTAATCGGCCGTGATCTTTTAAACTAACCATACCGACATCTGCCTAAAACGACTTAGGGAAACCACGGAAAACTTTAATCAGTATGACCGGTCGCGGGTTTGAACTGTCGTCCAGCCGAATGCGAGTCCACTGTGCTAACCACTGCGCCATCTCGCCCGGCGTTTACTTTGTTCCGTGTGTCATTCCATTGTTACTGTTTATACATCGTGTTTTCTCAGGCGGTAACTAGGACCAGCTGAGCATGTATCTAAACGAGTGGGGAAAACCGCGTAAATACCACAATCATACTGAAGGTGTACGAGACCAACGGACGATAATCCACCGCGTGGAATCGATCCTGGTATGTCCCCCCTCCCGGTCTCTTCAGTTTGTGAGCTTCGCGTTACACTACACTAGTAGGAACGTTTCGAAATAAAATTCCAAGTACAACCTTTTCCTGTTTAATATCTGAGGAAGCTCAGTACTAGGAAAGCAATCGAAAGGTTTGTCAGAGTGATTAAAATTATACTTGACTGCTGCATCAGCGGAATGTTAACAAACGGAATGTGTCACACAGATGACGGTCAGGGGAAGCAGCCATGTTAATAGTTCCTTAAAGTGTTGCGTGTGTTCCCTTGTAATGATAGGCGAGGGAGGACAGGAATGGTTGCGTGAGTTGTTTGCTAATGAGGAGGGGAAAAAATTTAACGGATGCCTGCGAGATGTTATGTGAGATGTATAAAGATATTTTAGGCAGCAAATAGGCTGCGTACGGCGGCACGTGAATGCAGTTCTCACGCCGAGGTCGGGCAAACAAATGTGTGAGCGAGGAGAATGCGGTGTGGGATGTGGCCGGCGGCTGCGGGCGCCCACGCGCGTGGCGTGCTGCGTGCGTGCAACAAGTGCACGCATCAATTTATAACAAAGCCGCTCTTAATCGCTCGCTCATCGACGCAATTTGATAATTGCCGGCATCTGCCAACAGACGCGTTCGCGCTAAATGCGCCAGCTCTCCCACCTGCGGCTCGTGTTGCAAAAGGCGCGCTCTGCAATTTGTAACAGCTCGCCCTAATTAAGGTGGCAAAAATTTCTGGAGTAAAAAAAAAAAAAAAATTGGTGAATCACGGTAGATTCTGGCGCGGAAAGTGACGGAATAACTCGCTGTATTTGATGCCCGCAGGAAGCTTGCACACTGAAAAGCATAATGCATTGCACGGAATTCGGCCCCACATCTCTCCCACCCCATAAATACCCACCCACACACACTATAGACAGAAAACAAAATTTTTTCATTGCTTAACGATAAAGAAAGTAGGAAGGATGAGTGTTTAACGTCCAGTCGACGTTGATGTCATTGGAGACGCAGTGCAACCTCGAAATGGGAAAGAAATTGACTATGTCCTTTTCATGGGAACCATCCCGGCTTTTGCTTGATGAGGTCCCATACTCGGAGGAGCGTAGGGGACGATGCGGGAGACCAGCACCACTGTACTAGGCAACATCCTGGTGGAGGTGGTTTGCCATTGCCTTCCTCCGACCGTAGTGGGGATGAATGATGATGACGACGACGACACAATAACACCCAGTCATCATGAGGAAGGAAAAATCCCTGACCCCGCCGTGAATCGAACCCGGGACCCCGGGCGCGGGAAGCAAAAACGCTACCACAAGACCACGAGGTTTGAAACCATCCCGGGTTTTGCTTAAAACGATTAAAAAAACTACGGGAAAACTAAATATGGAGGGTCAGACAAAGATATGTTAGCAGTAGTCCTGAATTCGAGTCTAGTGTCCTAACCGCTGTGGCACCTAAGAGGCTGCTTAACAAGACCTCAGCAACTGAAAAAATGTTCAAATGTGTGTGAAATCTTACGGGACTTAACTGCTAAGGTCATCAGTCCCTAAATTTACACACTATTTAACGTAAATTATCCTAAGGACAAACACACACACCCATGCCCGAGGGAGGACTCGAACCTCCGCCGGGACCAGCCGCACAGTCCATGACTGCAGTGCCTTAGACCGCTCGAGCAACTGAAAAGAGGAGCGTCTATAAAATAAAAGCATTCGCAGTCTCTTTCTCTGTTGTTGCTGTGTGGCTCTGGAAAAAAGTAGCCTATATTCTGCTCGCAATTCATTGTCCTCTTGCTTTTAACAAGAAGCTGAAGCACTTCCTCCTCTCGTAATGTTTCCCCATACATTAATGTATATGTCCAATTTTCCCTCTATCAATCACTGAAGCCAATGCTCCTGTCTTCTCCCAGCTACGCTTCTTTTTCTTTGCCTTTCCCTACGTGTCACGCACTTTCTTTTCCCTCATCCTCGTCAACTGTGTTATTACGTTCCTTTTCCTCTGTGTCTTCCATTCGTTTCTCTCATGTCTGTAGCTGCTACCGCTCACATTATAAAAGAATGTTAACTTTGTGTTTTTATCAGCACTAGTGTAATTTTTAGACTTAGTATTCTACCGTATTAGATGTAACTTAAAACACACACTCTCTCTCTCTTCTCAGCGATCACAGGCCCTGTAGACCATGCGCGGCATCAACTACGTCCTTCCACTTAAAACACGCTTTTAGTAATATCGTTAATCAGCACGAATGCTTTTTCAGAATACTGCCGAAAGGGAACCGGGGGAAAAGTACATCTTTAGTGGTATCAGAATTTATTCCACCTTTTATAGTGATTAAAAGTGCATTACAAAAATATGGATTCGTATAACCATTCTCAACTGTATCACCAACAGCTACAGTACAGCTCGAGTAATCACTTTAGTCATCCACGCGCAGCAATAAGCTGGCTCAGAGCACTATGGGACTTAACATCTGAGGTCCCCTAGAACTTAGAACTACTTAAACCTAACTAACCTAAGGACATCACACACATCCATGCCCGAGGCAGGATTCGAACCTGCGACCGTAGCAGCAATAAGCATTCAACAGTTGTCTGCTTATTGGACAACATACTGAACAGTCTGTTCCAAGTTTGCTTCGACCACATGCAGAGTAAATTCCACCTGCTGGCCAATGGCCTTCTTCAGGGTTCAGTCATGTCCTCCACAGTATTCGTGACATACCGAAACCTGTGTCTCGAAAATTTACCAGGGCGTGCTAAAAAGTAATGCCTCTGATTTTTCGTGTGAAAACACTTAAAGTTTTCTAAATGAAACAAATGTTATAACGTTCTACATCTTTGTTCTAGCTGTCTACATATTTGCAGCCCTCCGCCGCTCCAGGGCTCCGAATTGTAGAGTATAACTATGCTGTATTGAACGTAACTACGTCTATGCGCGAGAAGCAGTTTCCTGTAATCGAGTTTCAAATGCGAAGAGTTCGTGCACAGACGGAGCACCATTTCGTTCAGCATGACAATGTCAGGATACCTTCGACCCTGTGACATCTAAAACAATCCGACGCCTTGGGTTCACTGTCATAGATCATCTTCAATACAGTCCCGACTTGACCCAATCCGATTTTCATCTGCTTCCAAAACTTAAAGAACACCTTCGAGGATATCATTTTGATAGCAATGAAGCGGTTAAAGTGGAGGTGAGGTTGTGTCTCCAACCAACAACGCCAAAATTCTACAGTGGTGGTGTCAACAAACTGGTCTCTCATTGGGAGAAATGTGTTCGCCTCCAGGATGACTATGTTGGAAAGTACATATGTAGATATGAAGAACAAAGATGTAGAATGTTAATAAAGTTTGTATGCATTACTTTTCAGTACACCTTCCTGTATATGCCGATGACGTCTGTCTAGCGGCTAAACGGACCATTCTCCCAGAGTCAGAAAACAGTGTGACAGGACCTGTTTGTTTGAGATGTGTATTTCAGTAAATGGAAGCTGGAAGGGAATCCACAGAACATGGGAGCAGTAACTTGCTTCTGAGCAATAAATACTGCTGTCGGCAAATAATTTTAGGCGATAAAATGCTATAGTTCAACAACACTTCAAAGCATCTGGATGCCACGTTTAGGTTGGTCACCTATCTACCGACATCACCATCGGAAGAAAGCTGCAAAAAATAGAAAGCCACAAACGTTATTGCAAAGGCTAACTGGTATCTCGTGGGGAGCTGGCGCAAGCGTTCTTAGAAAGGCACTATTGGGTTTGGTACGTTCGTCAGCTGAGTGCTGTCCAGCCGTGTGGGTTAACAGTCCCCGCCCCTTCCCAGAGTGTGTTCAGAGTTGACAAGCCATCCGCGTTGTACAGGGTGGTTATAATTAAAAGTGCAGTTACTCACGGAGGACCAGTGTAGAGTTGTAATTATCGTATGGCAGCGAAACTAGGTAGATATGCCAATGCTTTACTGCGGAACCGATTTAAGCAGGAAAATGTTAGTTCCAATTTCGACCACCAGGCGCAAAACTGGCGCTGTATAGCATTTCTGGCGCTCATATTGAACACACTGTGTTAGTGGCAGTTGATGACAAAATCACCATTATGCCTTTCTCATCTGTTTGACATTTTCTGCCCATTTTCTAATCCATTACTTATGAAAAATTTCTATACATCTTTCTTGCATTCACAGCGCCAGATTTGCTCCTGGTGGCCAAAACTGGAAGTATTTTTTCAGCGTAAATGGTTTCCGCATTAACGTATTATAATAAAGTGTCGCTGCCATAGGATAATAACACTGGACCTTTGTGAGTAGGTGCACTTTAATTATAACACTCGGTATCTTGTTCGCTTCTACCTACGTCTGTTTAGTAGCTCCCGTTGCTAAGCAACATCACCTTAGTTCAGTAGTGGACAGAAAACTGCCGGCTTCGTGGCCGAGCGGTTCTAGGCGCTACAGTCATGAACCGCGCGACCGCTACGGTCGCAGGTTCTAATCCTGCCTCGGGCATGGATGTGTGTGATGTCCTTAGGTGAGTTAGGTTTAAGTAGTTCTAAGTTCTAGGGGACTGATGGCCTCAGCAGTTAAGTCCCATAGTACTCACAGCCATTTGAACCAATTTAGACAGAAAGCTCTTGCTCAGCTATGGAGAAGACTGGAGAAGAAACGGGATAGAAGATTAGGGGTTAACGTCCAGTCGCCGACGAGCTCGTTAGCGACGGCTCAGAAGCTCAGACTGAGGAAGGATCTGGAAAGAAATCGGCCGTCCATGTATCACCAGGCTACGCAGTGGGCCCAAAATGGCGGCCACTGGCAAATTGCCGTACTTTCCCTATACAGATTATTAAGGCAAACAGAAGACAACCGACATCTAGCGACAGTGAATAAAAAGAAATGGCTTGAGCACTATGGGACTCAACTTCTAAGGTCATTCATCATCATACTCCTTCTTAATGTTATCTATAGAATGTATTATATCTTAAATGGCTTACGAAGGTGCATACGTCTTCACTGAAGTCACTCCATAATCTCTGCACTGTTCTTGTTTTAAGTATACCATGTCACTGTTTGGAAACAAAGAATTTAAACAGATATTAAAGTGAGTAATATCTAGAGGCTTCACTGCCCACTAACGTACGTATAATCAGTTCCTAAACGTTCTGCCTGTGAGGCAATCACACAGGAAGGGGAACGACACCGGTATTAGATAATAGATACAAGACCGTGGTTTCGGCGAGACGAACAAAAAATGTTAATTTCTTTGAGGAAGAGACATTTCGTCGTTATTTATGCAATCACTGTGGAAGAGTGAGAGGTCATTGCCATTTGACGTCCGCTCGATCCACGATGGTCGAAAACAAGACGATTTTCCCGTCTACATACCACGGAATGGACCGAGTTTGTTTATTGGCCTTTTTATTGTCCGTATAAGCTGGCGCATCTAAATCGCCCAAGAACCGAACCGGCACGCCATTAAAGCGATGTAAACGGACTGACTGGAGTGCTTATTTGTCTTGATCGCTAACGTAATGAAACAGAGAGATGTTGATCGGTGCCATGTTAATGATACGAAATGACATCTTTTTTTTAAACTTACGTGCTTGTTTCCTGTCCTGTTCAGAGATTACTACATCAGACTTTTCCCTTAAAGCTCGGCATCTCTGTTTCCTTTTAATTAATTTGGTAGCTAATTGGCTGTGACGCTCTACTCCTGTCGGCGGCAAAGGACTTGACGTGAAAGGATTTTGTCGCTGAAGATGTTGTAATCAAGAATTTGCACAATTGGGGAAAAACGCTTGCAACGCAAAAAGCGGATATACGTTCCTTCTTTTCCTGCCGAGACTTTGATTAGTTTTTTAAGTTCTTGGAAGCCATCGGTACCAAAAAAAATTATTTTTGCAGGAGGAAATTCTCTTCATTCTTGTAGAACATGGTTCCCTTTAACCATTCACCTATGCAGAGCGATGCTGCTACCCAATTTTCTCTTCAGTATGGGATGACAGTACACGACTAACAGATATTTCCACTCATCATCTTCATAATCATCTTCGTCAACGTCATATCATCATCATTTTTGTCCTTACTTATGACTATAGCTGTCCTCATTCTCCTTACGATCCGTCTTCGACGGGACGTGAAGCCTTAATATTCTTCGTTGCAAAGAGTCCCGTACCAGTTTTCTGAGCTTATCTGATGCATTCTTGCCCTCGATTGCCTGGCAGAGAACGCTTCCGTATTCACTCCATTCCCTCCTTTAAACCGATCTGGTCATGGTCACATATATTCGAGAATAGGTCACATAAGAATCATACACGCTGTCACGTAGCATTTGTTCAATAAATCGAAGTTATCCATTTGCCCCCTTGACAACTATCGTTAGATGCTGACCCCAAACATGTATATTAATTACATCATATGAACATTTTACCTAAGTTTTTCTCAGTTTCTCTATAGTTACATGCCAGTGTTACTTTCCTCTACACAACAGCCTCATCACACACAGCCCGCACTGTTTGGTAAGCCGTTTATATAAACTGCGACCAAGAGCCATCTCCTGATGCCTTCTTGGGGCGCTTCTGACGTTAGTTTTATGTCATACGACCAATTACCAGCCAGGATAGATTACTAAGGTTCTGTAATTCAAAAACTCCTTAGAACATACCGTATGCACGAGAATGCGAAAACAATTCAAACAGTGAGATCATAGCAGGTAGACTTTAATGACTGGTGTATGCGTTATTGTGAATATTTGTATTATGGACATCACGCTTTGGTCCAAGGCATTGTTATTATTGTAATAAATATTATTATTAATAACAATAATATTATTATTGTTATTATTATCACTATTATTAGTGGTACTATTATCATTAATAGTGGCAGCAGCAGCAACAGTAGTATTGTATTGTATGTTAACCAGGGGCCTAGAAACGACGGAGAGGCTCCGTCCCCGCCGAAGCCACAGTGGTCCACAACCCCACGACGACTACCGCAGTCCACTTCAAACCTCCGCCGCCCCACATCGAACTACTCTTTCAGGGTTATTGTGGGGTTCGGCCCCCGGTGGACCCTCCAGGGAACGTCTCACACCAGACGAGTGTAACCCCTATGTTTGCGTGGTAGAGTAATGGTGGTGTACGAGTATATGGAGAACTTATTTGCACAGCAATCGTCGATATAGTGTAGCTGAGGCGGAATAATGGGAACCAGCCAGTATTCGCCGAGGCATACTGGATTCGAACGATGAAGTAGTGCGGAACTATATACTTAGACTACGTGATTTGCATGGTTACAGGGTAACTATTTAGAATAAAACAAGCAGGGATAAAGCAAGAAGGAGAGGCATTTTTTAATTATTTTTTTTTAGTTTGAGGAAGGAGTATTACTGAATAAAAGGGAAACAATACTCACAGTGGATCAGAAAGCATTGACGGGTGTTGTGCCTGTAAACGGCAGAGAAATATTTGAAGGTAAAATGTGCCTTTAAAAGTGGAATAGCAAGAAGTACTATAGTTATTAAATGCCGCGCGGGATTAGCCGAGCGGTCTTGGGCGCTGCAGTCATGGACTGTGCGGCTGGTCCCGGCGGAGGTTCGAGTTCTCCCTCGGGCATGGGTGTGTGTGTTTGTCCTTAGGATAATTTAAGTTAAGTAGTGTGTAAGCTTAGGGACTGATGACCTTAGCAGTTAAGTCCCATAAGATTTCGCACACACATTTTGTTGTTATTACATTTCTGCGTTATTTTAAATAACTGGACTTTTTTCTTTACGACCTGCCGTACTTGCTGCACAGCAATTGTGAAGACAGATGCTATATCAAGCAGTCTGGAATATAAATTAAAAAAAAAATGCATACAGATCCGGAATCCAACTCTCGAACTCGAGTATTCTAACGAACACTCTACCCATCTACATTTACATCTATAATCCGAGAGCGACCTTGCGATGTGTGGCGGAGGGTACGTGTACCACCGTAAAATCTCCCTTTGCTGTTCCAGTCTCGAATGGTTCGCGGGAAGAATTATTGTCTGTAGGCCTCCATGTGGCTCGAAACTCTCTAATTTTACCTTCATGGTCTATTTGCGAGATGTATGTGGTAGGAATCAGTATACTGGTTGACTCTTCTAGGAACGTACGCTCTCGGAAGTTTTATAATAAACCATACCGTCATGCAGAAACTGTCAGTTCCGTCTGGTTGGGATCTAACACTGACGAGCAATAAATTGTCTTTCTGTCCATGTATTCACATTACGTTACATTTCGTTTATGTTGAGGGTAAATTGTCACTCCCTGCACTAAGCTTCGATCCTCTGCAGATCTTCTTGCATTTTGCTGTAATTTTCTAGCGTCGGTACTTCTCTGTATCCAACAGCACTACAGACACTCAGATCACGAAAAGTCTCATGGAACTTGCGATGTTGTCTTCTGTGTCATTTATAAATATTGTGAAAAAATATCGATCTATGACACTCCCTTGGGGTACACCCGAAGTCACTTTTACGTCTAAGGACTTCTCTCCATTGAGAACGACACGCCGAGTTCTGTTAGCTAGAAACTCTTCACTCCAATGACACAGTTGATCTGATATTCCGTACGCTCGTATTTTGTTCATTAGGCGGCAGTGCGTAACTGTATCGAATGTAGAACACGGTATCTACCTGGGCTCCTGTGTCTACTGCTTTCTGGGTCTCGTGGACGAATAGAGCGAGCGGGGCTTCACACGATCGTTGTTTTCGGAACCCATGTTGGTTCCTACAGAGGAAATGTTCGGCCTCCAGAAACACAGTAATAAGCGAGCATAAAATTCTACAACTGACCGACGTCGGAGACATAAGCTTACAGTTTTGTGCGTCTGTTCGACGACCCTTTTTGAAAACAGGTGCTTTTTCCAAGCATCCGTTTGGAAGGTAGGAGACGGATACTCACAGCTTTACTTCTGCCAGTATCCGTTTGGAAGGTAGGAGACGGATACTGGCAGAAGTAAAGCTGTGAGTACCGGGTGTGAGTCGTGCTTCGGTAGCTCAGTTGGTAGAGCACTTGCCCGCGAAAGGCAAAGGTCCCGAGTTCGAGTCTCGGTCGGGCACACAGTTTTAATCTGCCAGGAAGTTTCATATCAGCGCACACTCCGCTGCAGAGTGAAAATCTCATTCTGGAAACATCCCCCAGGCTGTGGCTAAGCCATGTCTCCACAGTATCCTTTCTTTCAGGAGTGCTAGTTCTGCATGTTTCGCAGAAGAGCTTCTGTAAAGTTTGGAAGGTAGGAGACGGATACTGGCAGAAGTAAAGCTGTGAGTACCGGGTGTGAGTCGTGCTTCGGTAGCTCAGTTGGTAGAGCACTTGCCCGCGAAAGGCAAAGGTCCCGAGTTCGAGTCTCGGTCGGGCACACAGTTTTAATCTGCCAGGAAGTTTCATATCAGCGCACACTCCGCTGCAGAGTGAAAATCTCATTCTGGAAACATCCCCCAGGCTGTGGCTAAGCCATGTCTCCACAGTATCCTTTCTTTCAGGAGTGCTAGTTCTGCATGTTTCGCAGAAGAGCTTCTGTAAAGTTTGGAAGGTAGGAGACGGATACTGGCAGAAGTAAAGCTGTGAGTACCGGGCGTGAGTCGTGCTTCGGTAGCTCAGTTGGTAGAGCACTTGCCCGCGAAAGGCAAAGGTCCCGAGTTCGAGTCTCCGTCGGGCACACAGTTTTAATCTGCCAGGAAGTTTCATATCAGCGCACACTCCGCTGCAGAGTGAAAATCTCATTCAGGTCCAGAGGCCTTCCCTCTGCTGAGAGATTTCAGTTGCTTTTCTTTCCCTTGGTCACTTATTTCGGTATTAGCCATTTTGTCGTTCGTGCAACGATTTAAACGAGGCTCAGCAGTGTAGTATTCCAACGCAGTAGCTGGGCAGCACAACAAGGTAGCATTGAATGAAGATTCATCCCGGGCATCTGCTCACAGCATTGCCAAATTGTCTTTTTTCTACCTCTATTATCTACCGAAAATATGCACGGGACAGAATTTTGTTACAAACGTTTTTGTACTTTTAATGTGCAAGGAACACACCAGTGAGGTCCCAGTACACGAGTTTTGGTTCACCTTGTGTATTTATATACTTACGGAAAAACTTCGCATTACCAAGAAGGAGTTGTGAAACATAAACGAAAGTTCGTAGCCGTGTTTCTAGGCGTGAAAGATGATGACTGTTAAAATTTCTCTCCAGTCGCATAACGGTGGCGCTACTAG
Source organism: Schistocerca gregaria (assembly GCF_023897955.1). Lineage (NCBI taxonomy): Eukaryota > Metazoa > Arthropoda > Insecta > Orthoptera > Acrididae > Schistocerca > Schistocerca gregaria. Next base: position 746,931,610 of record NC_064931.1, read on the forward strand.
CGACACTATGAGGATGCAAATCAGGTTAGCTTTAAATACAAGCTGTAACGGTCGTGAGCGTTAGTTATGTTTGAGACTTGACGTGGGGAGTTGATGTTAGTCAAGAATGTCTTTAAGGGGCCAAAGAGTTTGAACGAGGTCGTGTAATAGGGCTACGAGGAGCTGGATGTTCCTTCCGTGATAATGCAGAAAGCCTTGGGAGAAATGTAGACACTGTTCATGATTGCTATACGGTCGCAAGAAGACCGGGCTCCAGATGGCCACATGGCACTACTGAGAAGAAAGACCATCGCGTTCGGCGTATGGCTCTGGCGCATCTGCAGCAGCAATTTGAGCACCAGTTAGCGCCACAGTGACACAACGAACTGTTACAAATTTGTTTCGTCAAGGACAGCTCCGAGCCAGACGTCCTGTAGCGTACATTCCATCGACCTCAAAGTGCTTTCAAGCGAGAGCTCATTGGAAGGCAGGCTGGAGGTCAGTTGTGTTTTCTTATGAATGCTGGTTCTGCCTTGGTGCGTGATTTCCGGGTATTGATTAAAAGGAGGCAAGTTGAGGGCCTGCAACCAACCTGTGGAAATGAGCATTTGGCGTCATTCGCCGGGAAGCCCCATGCGGGGCTGGTCCGGCCGCCTTGGTGCAGATCTTATTACATTCGACGCCACACTGGGCGACCTGCGCGCCGGATGGGGATGAAATGATGATGAAGACAACACAACACCCAGTCCCTGACCGGAGAAAATCTCCGACCCAGCCAGGAATCGAACCGGGGTCCGTAGGACTGCAATCCGTCACGTTGACCACTCAACTATCGGGGCGGACAACTAACCTGTCTGCGTGCTAGACACACTTATGCCTAGAGTTTTGGCCGTGGACTGCAAATTTGTACTTTAATCTGGTGATTCGATCTAATGTGCTGCCATTCACGAACAGAATTCGAAGAGGTGTTTTCCAGCAGGGCAGTGCTCTCTCATATGCCTCTGTTGTGACCTGACATGCTCTACGAAGTGCTGACATGTTCCCTTGGCCGAACAGCTCCAGTCATCCACAGAAGGTATTAACGGTGTCTGTATTGACCTTCCAAGCGCAACAGTCATGGACCTCTATCCCATAAACTGACATCGGCACCTGTACAACACAATGCATGCTTACTCCAACATTCTGGCGGTTACACCAGCTGTTAATGTGTGGTCTTTCACACTTGTAATGGCGTATCTCCGCTTACATTATCTTATGTTCTTGCAATGTGAATCACTTAAATATGTTATCTAGACAAATGTATTCCCAGAATTTCATTAGTCTACATTAATTAATGTTTTGCTCTGCGATTTCTTTCCGTCAGTGTAGTACATACTTGTGACCACTACATCAGAATGTCAAACTCTGAACTACTTCGAGAAATTCTCGTTCAGAGTAATGAGTATCCCACACAGAAGCCTTTCTTACTTAGTCTTGAAAATATGGTTGGTATGGCCCACTTTTTCCAGATTTACTGCAATCTTGTTAAAAATGAAACGTGCATAACGGTGCAACTCTTTCCGTGCAAAGGTTTAGGAAATGTTATCCAAGTGTGAGAAATATTTGTATCCATTTTCATTGAGTGAATGCTGCAGTTCTTTTTGCGTGGGTCCGTATCATTTAACCATAAGTCACATGGGCCAGTGTATGCATAGGGTTAGCAAAGTTTTAATTCCGAAGCCTTTGCTCAACGGTCTGTGTGGAGCACTATCTGACCGATCGTTTCTGAGTTACTAATATTCTTTGCAAAGGGACAGAATTATTCCCAGAGTTTCATGCCGTATATAATGGAGTGAAAATAAGTAAGTGAAGATTATTCTTATAGCTAAGAAAGCCTTCGTGTTTCTGTGTTAGTGAAAAAGGAAAGTATTAGTGCGGTAAACACAGCAGCACTTGCTGATGGTAATTCTTCCAAGAAATCTATTAACGCCTTATCATAGTAAGATTGCGATTTTGGAAGTGCTGTCGATCGAAAATTTAGCATTATGTTTTGTTACAATTAAACAATAATCCGCTTTTTGAAGCCACGTGCTTTTGTCATCTACTACAGTGTTTGTTAATTCATTTACTTTACATTACATGTCGCTCATAATGGCATTTGCGTCAGCTGAGAAAAAAAAACTGAATCATCTGTTACATGTTGTGTCAGTAACTGTGTTGATATTTCTGATGTTACAGATAACTGGACTCGGACTTTAGATTCTGAACGTGGTACTTCCTTGAAAAGTTTCGTACCATATTCAGTATTCTGGATTTGAAATAATCGCTTTCACTGAAAATTTGATCGTCTTGTGATACCCCCCTCCCCTGAATCGTAGCAACAGATTAAATAGTTCTCAGGACATAGTTAAAACTATATGGTCAAATGTGAAAGAGGTATCAGGACATAATGTGCTTGCTCAACATATTAGACCTTTACTATATAGAATTAAACTGTCAGTGATCCACCAGAGTTGTGTAAAATATTTAATAATCTTTTCTTGTCAATAAACGACAAGTTAAATAAAATTTTATTGATGGAGGCAAATATACAGAACTCTTGATAGCTGGTGTTCTGAGACAAATATGTCACATGTAGCTACAGGAAACAAGGAAAGATGAAATTGAATCAATTATTACACCATTAAAGAGAAAAGACTCCCACAAATATGATGAAATCTTAAGTAGAATTATGAAGATCAGTGTATCATACGTTTCTCTACTGTCCAATGTGTCTTTGAAATGTGGTTAATTCACTGACAAATTGAAAAACTAGTTAGTGAAACCACTTCCCGAAAAGGTTGCGAAAGAGAATGTAGGCATTAGCCGGCCAGTTGCTTTGCTAGCAGAGTTTTAAAAAGTTTTTCAGGAAGCGACGTATGCAAGTGTTGTGGTGCATCTCATTAGACATAATTTTCTGTCGACTCGCAGTTTGGTTTCAAGAAAAGTGTATCTGTAAAAAACGCTGTTTATTCTTTTGTGTGTGAAACATTGTCAGGGCTGAACCATATGTTGAGGACACTACGAATTTTCTTTGATTTAGCAAAAGCATATGACTGTATGGACCATACAATGCTCTTGCATGTGTTGGAACATTCTGGGATTAGGGACTAAGCTCAACAATAGTTCACTTCATATCTGGGAAGTAGGAACCTAAGGTTGCCCTCCAGTGTCAAGCAGGGAAGAGGTCTTAATTTGAGATCATGTAAAGAGTGTGTGTGTGGCGGGGCGGGGGGGGGGGGGGGGTCGTGGGGGGGGGGGGGGGGAAGCAAGGGTTCTGTTCTGGGTCCATTGCTTTTCTTGGTATGTATCAATTATATGGCTCTAAATAAGACAGATGTCACAAAGATTGTTCTCTTTGCAGATAACACAAGTGTTGCGAAAGACATGCAACGTAATACAAATCTTGTCGCTGCTCTGAGCACTATGGGAATTAACATCTGAGGTCATCAGTCCCCTAGAACTTAGAACTACTTAAACCTAACTAACCTAAGGACATCACACACATCCATGGCCGAGGCAGGATTCGAACTTGCGACCTTAGCAGCAGCGCGGTTCCGGACTGAAGCGCCTAGAACCGCTCGGCCACACCGGCCGGCACAGAATAATCAGTTTCATCAACATGTGGCAGAGGCAGATCAATGCCTAACTGTAACAAAACGTAGTGCATACGGTTTCTGACACGGAACGACTGCGAAAGCGAAATTTTACAATCCAGAGGTGGTTAGACACTCAGGGAGGTCGTCCACTTTAAATTCTTTCGACTAATTGTAGATGGAAGACTTTATGGGAAGTATCATATTCAAGATCATATTCGGAAACTTACAGCTACTTTCTTTGCTATAACAATGATCTCCACATCCTCTGAAGGCTCGTTTACTTTGCTTACTTTCATTTTCTATACGGTTTGGTGTTCACTCGCCAAGAATATTCGTAGTTCAGGGGAGGGCGGTCACACTGATCTACGTGTCGGTTCGCGAACATCATGTTAGCTGTTTTTCAGGTGTGTCAGAATTTTTAATCTGCCTTCCTTACACATCGTGGACGTTCTTGTTGTCAACACAGACTCATTCAGTATAAATGCAGGATTCACTCAGTGAACACTCGCCGGAAACGAAATGCACTTGGGTAACACTTCCGTAAGTATTATACACAATGGTGTGAACTATAATGTGTTATTTATTTGTAAAATCTCTTACAAGTTTTTCAAGTTTTATTAATTAGTTGGTTTATAAATTTTTGAATCATCGTTGTATAACTGACTCGTGCAGTGGCTTACATGATCCCACGGAACCTAGTGAAAAAATATAAAAATAAAATAAATTTGACCTGCAAGCAGAGACATTTTTCAAATATCTCTCATATGCTCTCTACTGTCGCTACCGTTGCCCGCTTCTAGGTTAGTAACACTTAAGTGCAGAAATATATCATAACGAAAGGCCACGATTTGACAAGTTGCAATAAAATGTCTTCTTCTTGCGCTGTATTTAATTGTTGCGTGTGCTCATAATAACTGTTCGAGGTTGTAGCCAACAAAATCGCCGGTTCGCAGCGGCTCTATCGATCAACGAAGGTTGCAACAGAATTGCGAAAACGAACCCCTTCATTTTTTTACGTGACGAATCTTTCGTCTCAGCGCGACTGCATGACTGTTCCTTTCAGGCCCGACAACTTCGACACGTAGAAGTAATGGAATGTCGAACACGCCGGGCGTTACGGTGATTGTTATTAAGCGAAGAAAAGCGGGAAAACGGGAAGAAAGAGCCAGCGACAAAAGGAGGCCCGTATGACCGCCGGCGGGCGAAATGTACAGGTAGTTCGCACGTAATCCATCTTTCGAGTGGCAACGCCGTCTGTAGCGCTTGTAAGCCGATCACTCGAGAGAAAATTTTGACAAGCGGTGATGAATTATCGGGAAAACGCAGGCGGCCGCGAGCATCGTGAGAACGGCGCATTACGGCAGCGGCGGTAAAACAAATTTGCGCGAGTATTTTTTGTGTAACTCTTTGAGCTTGGAGGGTGCCAGCCACCCGACACCAGCGGCTCGGCCGGCGCACTCCATTTTTCATCCCCTCCCTGACAACCGCCGCGGCACAAAAAGCCCAAAAAAAGGCCCGCAACGAAATTCGAGATATTGGTAGCATCTGAAGTCCTTTCTTTTTCGGTCCCAACGGCAGTTCTCATAATTCAGAAGGTGCACTACTGCCTTTTTTGCCACAATAGCCGGCGTCGTGTTTCTAGTATTTTGTATTATCCGGCGCACTCGCAGGGGGTTTTACGCGGAAGGGTTCACGGCACAATGGCAACAAACAGTTTTCCGCCGGCGACTGGTTATTTCCGAGTCTCCCCCGGCCCGGCCACAACGCGCACCGGCCATTTGCTCTTTGTCGAGACCTCAGCCGGCCGGCCAGCCGCGCCTCTTCCCATCACCAGACACCAACTACCCGTTTTGTTAACAAGCTGCATTTCTGAGCTAAAAATACACAGTAAAACTCACAAGAAGCGGGACGTAATGGCGCGACAGAGGGTAGAACCTAGCACCAATTTCGTTTCACCGAGCTAGGTGGGGCAGTGGTTAGCACACTGGACTCGCATTCAGTAGGACGACGGTTCAAACCCGAGTTAGACCTTCTGTGATTTCCCTAAATCGCTTTAGACAAATGCCGTCACGGTTCCCTTGAAAGGGCACGGCCGACACCCTTCCCTCGTCCGATGGGACCGAAGATCTCGCAGTTTGGTCCCCTTCCCCGAATCAATCAACCAACCATTTTCGCATCGAAATTTCTCACCTCACTTCATCGACGCTCTACGAACGCCATAGAAATTATTAGGTACCAAAAGTTGTCCTTAGTTTACATGAACTAGCTCTTTTTTCACGAGAGTCATCTTAAACGATGAGCATAAGGTAATTTTCCTCTTTCGTGTTGCCAGTTGATAGAAGCAGTGCACATTTTTGGAGACGCAATTGGAAGCAACACATCAATATAATAAAAAAAAAACACGACCTAGGTACTGTGACAGAGGTGCAGATGGCGAGCTGTGAAGTGTCCGTATCTACCGGTGACCCTGTCGACATTAGACAGCAAAAATTTAATGTCAGGCAACTGTATATCTGCGATATTTCTAAACATACTTTTCTGGGTCGGATTTTCTTTAACACTTTTCTGAAAATGGCTCTGAGCACTATGGGACTTAACATCTGAGGTCACCAGTCCCCTAGACTTAGAACTACTTAAACCTAAAAGGACATCACACACATCCATGCCCGAGGCAGGACTCGAACCTCCGACCGTAGTAGCAACGCTGTTCCTGACTGCAGCGCCTAGAACCGCTCGGCTACAACGGCCGGCAACACATTTTTGAAAAAATTACAATACAGGCAGTTATTTTATGTTTATAAATTTTGAAACAAATATTTGTTGTTTTTAATGAATTCTTCGAACAAATTCCATGATGCATGTTTTCAGTTTTTCAGTTAAACTTAAGTCAAAAATTTATGTCTCCATATCAATATTATGTCGCTTTCTCCACTGAATGTCGTATTCAGTATTTCGAGGTTCAGGGCATTACTTACAAATAAATATCTCTTTAAAAAATATGTTGAGAGCGGAAGTTAATAACAATGAACGAAATTTTCAGTTTTTAATTTTTTTGTGGTAGTCGTGTAGTTAGTATAATACTTTACTGAAAAAGCATTAATATTGCTAATCGTGTACTGAAAGGTATTTTCAGGTTCTGGACCCTACCCACACCTCTTTAAAAAGTATGTTGTTAATATAATTTATCAACAATTAACGATTTTTTAATATTTTTCTCGCGTACTTGTTACTGCGCTTTGTGGAAAATGCCTTGGTACTGCTGGGGTTCTTTTACGTATCATAAAACCAAAACTTGTGTCTCAAATATTAGCAACGCGTTTTTAAGCAAAATACAAACTTTAATCCCAGACTAGCAATAATACGTTCTTACTAAATCTCACACTCGTTTTTGAAAGTGGTTTAAAGAAGTAATTAAAAAAATGGTTCAAATGGCTCTGAGCACTATGGGACTTAACATCTGAGGTCATCAGTCCCCTAGAATTTAGAACTACTTATCCCACGCCGGGGTTCCCGGGTTCGATTCCCGGTGGGGTCAGGGATTTTCTCTGCCTCGTGATGACTGGGTGTTGTGTGCTGTCCTTGGGTTAGTTAGGTTTAAGTAGTTCTAAGTTCTAGGGGACTGATGACCATCGATGTTAAGTCCCATAGTGCCCAGTGCCATTTGAACCATTTTTTTTAGAACTACTCTAACCTAACTAACCTAAGGACATGACACAACACCCAGCTATCAAGAGGCAGAGAAAATCCCTGACCTCGCCGGGAATCGAACCCGGGAACCCGGGCGTGGGGAGCGAGAACGCTACCGCACGACCACGAGATGCGGGCAAGAAGTAAGTAACACACCACTGGCAAGAGAACAGAAATCGCTGAATCACGAGTAGGCTAAAGTGGAAATAAAAAATTTAACTTGAATTTATATGCAAATAATTGGTAACAGGGCCTTACTGTTTTCTGTAAGTCATAAACCATAGCGAAAAATGCTAGCGGCTGCCTCTCCTGTCGTGGAGTGATGCCAGTGGGTTGTGGGAAAATAGAAAGACGGTCTGCTCGCTACGAACAGCCATAAAGCATGTACGGGTCTCAGAGATGCGTACTACTTTGGCGTATATCTCACAAACGGCATGTACCAGTCTGTTTAGCACCATCCGTGAAAACTCTGGTGGTGGTATTAAGTTGTAATGAGGTTTCTGTTAGTTGTTCTTTGTGAAAATTTTACCACCAAGAATGTGATCCGGCTCTCGCATACCCACGTGAACAGCACGAAACAGTATTCGTTCGTACCGCTCGGACGACTGCAGAGTGATTTCACTGCACCAGGGGTTATGACCTACTCTGAATCGTGATTTGAGTCTGTCTGAGCGTTGAGGAGACGCAACGGGACGGCGGCCTGGCGCGGTCTACAAAGACCCGCGGCGACACCTGCCCTCATTGAAACCCTCCGGGAAGAAAGGGCCCCCCTTTCCAGGAAACCCTTCGCTCGTATGCCTGCGGCAAGGGAAGCTGCAGTAAAGGAAAGGGTGGTACATACCCCCATCAGGCGCGGCTACGGGGGATGGGCGCGTAAGCAGACGACGACAGCTGTCTCAGCTCGGTACGCTGACACTGAAAGGAGGACTGGAGTTTGAAGTCCTCTTACGTCGCTGCAGAGGTGGTTAAGGACGAATTATTTTAGGTTTTATTGGGGAAAACATCCATGCATCAACCTGGAGTGGTTTAGAGGAACGAAGGAGAAGTTAAATCTGTGTGGCCTGGTGAGGATTTGAATCCCAGTCTTTCCAGATATTAGTCCAGTGTCTCAACCACTAAGCCAGGTTTCTCTGTGGACGTCCGGACAGTCTTGGCCACGACATGTGTGCTTCCTGACCACGAAGAGTTTGCTTTTGATGCAAACGTTCCTTTCTCGTTTATTGCCAGCAGTAAAGATAATGGTTACGGAATACAGTCCTTTAAATCGTGATATGAATCCGACTGAAGCAAAATGCACCAAGCGTCCAGAGTGTGCCGGGACTACCAATTTACATTCATCATAGACAAATATCCCGTATACCGCATGAATGGAACGAAGGATCCATTAATACACGATTGGCTATCAGTCTATGGGAACAGTCACAAACATCAAATATCTATGAGTATGCGTCCGGAGCGACGTAAACGCAAAGTGGAACGACCAAATAACACTAACAGTAGGAAAAGCAGATGCAAGACTAAGATTCATTGGAAGTCTTGATCAGGAAATCTAATTCAATAACGAATGAGGTAGATTACCAAATCCTTATTGGGCCGATTCTAGAATATCGCTCATTGGTTTGGGATATTTATCGGGTAAGATTATTAGATGCGTTAGACCCTCAGCCGTTAGGGGCAAGTAAGACTAGCAACCTGCTTCCCTGGTACTTTAAATATGATGCTGGCAATAATCACAGCAAAATGCCTCGGACCTTTGGAGGTGACGGAGTCCCACCTCTAACTGACAAACCTGGGACTCCTAAGATACGACTTGGCAAGCAAATGGTAATGAGATGGGGAGCTATTAATATCAATGGGGGTTACTCTGGGAAGAAGGCAGAGCTGGCAGAGGCTGCAAGTAAATGGGGCTGGACGTTTTAGCTGTTAGTGACATTCGGGTAAGGGGTGAGAAAGAAGAGGAAGTGGGAGAATACAAGGTCTACTTGTCAGGAGTCAAAGCAGGAATAGCACAATGGGGTGTAGGGCTTTACATCAGGAAAGAAATGGAACCCAGCGTAGTTGCAATAAGGTATGTAAACGAACGACTGATGTGAATAGATTTACAGTGTCTAGCAAGAAAATTAGGATTGTGTCAGTATATTCGCATTGTGAAGGGACAGATCAAGATAAGACGAATAGTTAAGTCGGAACTCATCAAATACAGTGGAATGTCAGGTCTTAAATGGCTACACAGGATAATTGAAATGGCCTGGGAGTCGGGACAGGTTCCATCAGACTAGACAAAAACAGTAATCACACCAATCTTTAAACATGGAAACAGAAAAGATTGTAACAACTACAGAGGTATCTCTTTAATCAGCGTTGTGGGTAAAATCTTCTCAGGTATTGTAGAAAGGAAAGTGCGAGTATTAGTTGAGGACCAATTAGATGAAAATCACTGTGGGTTTAGGCCTCTTAGAGGTTGTCAGATCTTTAGCTTACGGCAAATAATGGAGAAGTGTTACGAGTGGAATAGGGAATTGTATCTATGTTTTATAGATCTAGAAAAGGCATATGACCGGGTTCCTAGGAGGAAGTTATTATCTATTCTACGTGATTATGGAATAGGAAGCAAACTTTTGCAAGCAATTAAAGGTCTTTACATGGATAGTCAGGCAGCAGTTAGAGTTGACGGTAAATTGAGTTCATGGTTCAGAGTGGTTTCAGGGGTAAGACAAGGCTGCAACCTGTCTCCACTGTTGTTTATATTATTTATGGATCATATGTTGAAAACAATAGACTGGCTGGGTGAGATTAAGATTTGTGAACACAAAATAAGCAGTCTTGCATATGAGGATGACTTAGTTGTGATGGCAGATTCGATTGATAGTTTGCAGAGTAATATTTCAGAGCTAGATCATCAATGTAAGGACTATGGTATGAAGATTAGCATCTCCAAAACGAAAGTAATGTCAGTGGGAAAGAAATATAAACGGATTGAGTGCCAAATAGGAGGAACAAAGTTAGAACAGGCAGACGGTTTCAAGTACTTAGGATGCATATTCTCACAGGATGGCAACATAGTGAAAGAACTGGAAACGATGTGTAGAAAAGCTAATGAAGTGAGCGCTCAGCTACGATCTACTCTCTTCTGCGAGAAGGAAGTCAGTACCAAGACTAAGTTATCCGTGCACGGTTCAATCTTTTACAAACTTTGTTGTATGGGAGCGAAAGCTGGGTGGATTCAGGTTGCCTTATCAACAAGGTTGAGGTTACGGATGTGAAAGAAGCTAGGATGATTGCAGGTACTAGTAGATGGGAACAATGGCAGGAGGGTGTCCACAATGAGGAAATCAAAGAAAAACTGGGAATGAACTCTATAGATGTAGGAGTCAGGGCGAACTGGCTTAGATGGTGGGGTCATGTTACACGCATGGGAGAAGCAGGGTTACCCAAGAGACTCATGGGTTCAGCAGTAGAGGGTAGCAGGAGTCGGGGCAGACCAAGGAGAAGGTACGTGGATTCGGTTAAGAATGATTTTGAAATAGTAGGTTTAACATCAGAAGAGGCACCAATGTTAGCACTGAATAGGGGCTCATGGAGGAATTTTATAAGGGGGGCTATGCTCCAGACTGAACGCTGAAAGGCATAATCAGTCTTAAATGATTATTATTATTATTATTATTATTAGATGCGGTACACAAGCTCCAAAGAAAAGATCTTTTAAATCTTCACGGGAGTGTCGCTGAGATAGCAGACGCTACAAGAGGGTATTTACGGTGAACGCAAGCTCGAGTAGAATGGAAAGGGAAATCCTTCCTGTCGTTACCATCCTGGTCTTCGACTGAATCGTACAAGGGAACCACAGGAAACCTAAATTAGCATGACCGGACTAGGAGTTAAATACCGCTCCTCCCAAATGCGAGGACTGTTTTCCTCATGCATCTTTTCATAGTGGCTGTCAAACCACACACAAACAAGTGTCCTATCATTTATCTCAGAAAGTACAGAAAACTGCCTCTTTACCACATCCACTCTTTTGACTCGAAATATGCCTCACAGTGTAACATGTTTCGTGATTATGTATACAGGACTGGAAAGATTTTTTATGACTGATGTTAGTGAATTCAAATGGCAAGTAACAGCAAATATAGTATTTCCAACAGTTTTTTTTCAAAATAGTTTTTTCGTAAACCTTAGATCTGATTTTTTTCCCGTGTCTTGGAGAATTCGATGCACTGAATAATTTGTGGTGGATGAAACCACTATAGTTTACTCACTAAAAACGCTTATTTTCTAGGAAGCAGAAGTGTTTTCGTCACGTTTGAAAGGAAAGCGAGAAAGCTATTCACTGCACACTAATAAGGAATAGCAGCGGGTCAGAGATCTGACTGTCGTTTGCAACTTCACTGCTACGGTGATCGACCATCTTCTCCAGTGAGCCTAGTGTGAAATCTATAACAAGCAGGCTGCTTCAGAATCCCGGTAAAGTTGCATCACACTGAGAGGTGAGTAGGGAGTGACTTGCCAGGGTTCCAGTGAACTGTTTTTATTCAGTTTTAGGTGTGCTTGGTGGTGAGTTTCTATCCATCAATTTTGTATGCTTGAAATACCAGGTCTACTAGCGACTAAAAACCGCTATTTCTGCCATAGTTCATGTTTCTCCGTATCAAGTGTTCACTTGTAGTACGTTAGTTTAAGGATCTTGTATTTAATATTGTTATCGCACACGTAAATAGTCCTTCAGGAATTTCTCAGTTTCTGGAACTGGGAGGACGAAGTAGAAATTAATGTTAACGGTACGTGCCAGAATCATTTTCGTTTTGCTGCTGACATTGTACTGTTTATCTCTAGTGGGGACACATTTCAACGACGAATAGATAAAATTAATACAGCAAATCTTATTATAGTCCAGAAAATCAATTATAATAACAGAAAGTAATGTTTAACCATCAAAATAAAATAGCGCAAATTTAGAATTAAACTATAGGACCAGCTGATGAGGTTTTAAATTTAGGCAGCTGGAGTCAACGATTGTATGGGCAGCAAAAACTAAATAAACGGGAGAGTAAAACTGGCCTGGAATGCCTTTGGTAAACTAAATTTACTTTTCGGAACTAAGCTGCCACTGCATCTGGAAAGGACATTTCATAATCAGTGTTTATCACCAGTTTTGACGTATAGTGAGAAACGGACTTTTAATGCGAAAATAATTCAAAAATTAAGGGTTGGTTAGGGTGCAATAGAGAAATGCGTATTGACAGTCACTGGGAGAATAGGGAAAATACAATAAATACAGGGGATAGTTTTGATTAGAAGAATTTATGTTGATTAAGCAAGCTAACATAGAGGTAGACGGGACACGTAGCGAGGCTAATGGAGGGCAGATTAACCGAGGAAGGTCGCTGCTGGATTCGAAGAGAGAAGAAAAGACTGAAGCCTTGAACTACTCGTATTTGATGACATTAGAGAACGTGTAAGCACCTTGGAGGAGTATCGCAAAAGGCCGTGGTGCATGAAAATGTGTAGAGAAGGTCTTTATGCAGCAGTGGGTGTCAGGCGGGTAAGGCCAAGCAGTAGTAACACCGGGTCCTGTGAGATCGCCTTTGTGAAGCGCTGTCGGGTTTCGCTAGCACTTGGATGGGTGACCATCCGGTCTGCCGAGCGCTGTTGGCAAGCGGGTTGCACTCAGCCCTTGTGAGGCAAACTGAGGAGCTACTTGATTGAGAAGTAGAGGCTCCGGTCTCCTAAACTGGCATACAGCAGGTAGAGCGGTGTGCTGACAATATGCCCCTCCATATCCACATCCGGTGATGCCTGTGGCCTGAGGATGACACGGCGGCCGGTCGGCACCAATGGGCCTTCACGGCCTGTTCGGGTGGATTTTAGTTTTAGTTTTAAGGTGTCAAATGGATGGTGGTGGGCTGGAAGGGGTAATGTTGACGACCGTATGTACTCCCTCCTAGAGATGGGGCCCTTCCACGCCCGCACCAACGTGGTGACCAGACCAAAAGTTCTACTGTCACCTCCGTCAACATGTTGGTTTCCTAGTAAGTGGATCACAGGATGCTGAGCTGTGATGTTATCCGTGCGTCTGGGTAAGACTACGCATTAACACGGTCCATCAGGTGATAGATAGTGGACGAAACGCGAGTGAGGGTAGCGATTTGAAGAACAGAGGGAAAAAAGTGCCAAGGCTCGTGCCGTGGGAAAAAAAACCTCTGCGGCAGTGGGATGGGTAGTAAGAGCAGTAGTGGCTTACTAGCTGCGATAGTTCATGCAAGGTTGGATTTGTTAGTATGGGTATCATGCATCATTACCGTGGCAAGCGATGGCGATGTATCCCAGTTGCTGCAGCCGCTGCATTCCTGGAACAATCAAGATCGTTATATAGTAGTGGGAAATCGGCCATAGATCATCTCACTGTGTGGGGTGTGTGTGGAACTTGTCTGCATGCAGTGTACCTTACGGCTTTCTTGCGTGGTGCCAGTTATTCGGCAGTGTGTTCCAGCTGGATATGCAGTAATGGCGTCTAATTAGCAGGAGCTCACCTGTACCGTTGTGTTTGCTCGTGCTTGGCCATAGATGTTAGGTCCTTATAAGTATGTCTTTTGGTCTTTTAAGTTTCCATCTATGGTTGTGGGCGATGTACTCCCTGGGTAGATGTGCGTGTGCCGGCCCCGGATCGAATCTGCCCGGCGACGTAATTTGGTTTGCCAGCAAGCTCGGCACGTCCGACTAGGTGAATACCGGGCTGGTACCCACGTCCCGCCTCAGTTACACGTATCGTCAACATTTAGAAAACGTTCGCCAACATTTAGAAAACGTTCGCACACTTCTACAAGAATAACTCTAGACGCAAACAGTTGAGGTGCAGTGGACGTGAAGCGGTGGATACCCTCTAACATTAACAGTGCCAAATCTGATCATTAACATTCAGATCCCACGTAGACACGGTATTAAGGCAAAAGAAAAAGAAGGTTGGCGACGAATAAAGCAGCAATTGAAGCAAATGTGGCCTCAGGTGTTGGCATCGAGTGGCTGTGTCCTCGTAGCGAAAGAAAAGAAAGAAGGAGAGCGTGCGACGAAACTCGTGTAGGTGTGTGCTTTTTGGCGGCATTACTGCAGGGAGGTGATAATTCCCTAATCTGCGCTCATCATCCTTACTCTCCGTGACGGAACGGGTATCGCGCCGGCGGAGATGTGACGTGCTGTTCCTCTCCGGCAACCTTCGCACAACAATAGGGTCATCTACATTGCGAGAACTTTGAAGCGGTCCGATAAAATCGAAACATTATGCTAAAGGCCGGCCGGGGTATAACGCACGGGCAGCGGGAATCTGCTGTAAATATCGCGCAACTGAGCTGTCCGCGGCAGCCTCGTCTGGCGGGCCGCGACTGCGTGCCTTACCATACACTGCGTCCCCCGCCGCCGCCTCTTCCTCAACCGACCGACATTACTGCTCCTCGGCCAGGTTTTCCAGGAGAACATTACTGTTCCCTTCCAAGATAATTCGACTAGGCGTCTGACATGGTGTTCAGACATTTGCCACGCCGGACATTTGCCACGATTTTACCTGCTCCGAAGGGTTGGATCCCTTGTCTCCCCCTCCGCCTCCTCATCGCTTACTGAGCCTTTCCGCTGGTTTACTTAACATAGAACCAGAATCTCTTTGGATTTTCCGCCACATTTCTAGAGAGAGTTTCGTTGTGGAATGTATTAAATGCATCTCGCATTCAAACCCGCACCAAATTTCGAGCCTCAGTAAAACTTCGCCAATCTGGGATATTTTGCGTTCGTCTAAATTATACTTGCCTTTTTCGGTGCAGCAGCAGCTTTCTGTCGTGTTTTATGTACCATGGGGGATCAGTTACGTCTCTTGTTAATTTATTTGGTATGAATCTCTCGAGTGCTGTTGATACTGTTTCTTTGAACTTAAGCCACATATGGTGTTCACTTACATAGTTTGGGAGATTTGGAGACTGTCTCTTAGAAAGATGTCAACCGAATGTTTGGTTGTTTTTGTAAATAGATGTATTTCGCGTTTAGTTTTGATGAATTTCTTTGTTGCGGAATTGAGCCTCGCTATGACTGTGTGTTCACTAATCCCTGTATCCGTTGTGATGCTCAGGATTAGTGGTTAAGAGGTCAAGTGTGTTTTCGTAACCATTTACAGTTTGAATGGCCTCGTGAACTAATTGTTCAAAATAATTTTTAAAATAGCATTTAGAACAATTACGGAAGTTGTTTTATATCTACAATAGGGTCAGAAAATGTATTATTGTCAACCTACGGAAGGTAGATTGAAGTCGGTGCCAACTATAATTGTATGAGTAGGCTACATATTTGTGATGAGACTCAAGTTTTCTTTGAACTGTTCAGCAACTGTTTCACCTAAGACCGGAGGTCGGTAAAAGGAGCCAGTTATTAATTTATTCCGGCTGTCGAATATAACCTCTGCCCATACTAAAGTCACAGGAACTATCTGCATCAATGTCGATTGTGATCTGGAACACACATTACATTATTTTTCATTAAGTTGTGCTTCTTGCTTCTTGCATCTGTTGTAGTGCAAATCTTTACAATTACGGCTTTTCCCTCGAAAACCTAGGATGCTTTCTCTGTGAGCCTGTAAATACCTGAGCTAAACAATGTAGAACAACAACGTACGTTATAAGCATAGCGTTCTGTATTAATTCATTTCCTTATTTCCAACATTTTAAAAATGTACGTCGACTTTAGATGACATGTCAATCATAGATGTTCTTATCTCAATTTACTGAACGCGGGCAGTGTGGCCGTGCGGTTCTAGGCGAATTAGTCTGGAACCGCGTGACCGCTACGGTCGCAGGTTCGAATCCTGCCTCGGGCATGGATGTGTGTGATGTCCTTAGGTTAGTTAGGTTTAAGTAGTACTAAGTTCTAGGGGACTGATGACATCAGATGTTAAGTCCCATAGTGCTCAGAGCCATTTGAACCATTTTTGAATTTACTGAACGTATTTTCAGTCATGTTTTGAACATTGTCCCGCTACACTTTATTAACTAATGTTGCACCGCAATGGATATCGAATTTTAGAGAGTGAGTTAATATGGAGTATGTCGTTCTTCTTTTCAAACATTCACATACCCATTTCTTCTTTCCTTATTGTCTTTTGGACATACAGTTGTAGTAATTAAAGTAGTCACAAATGCAGTGATAAAAAAGAAATGATTAGCGTACATTCGCATTCTCTTTACATCGTTCCTTTCTTGTTGCTCCCGTGGCGATGAACTGTTTCTAGTCGGCCGAAGTGGCCGAGCGGTTCTAGGCGCTACAGGCTGGAACCGTGCGGCAGCTACGGTCGCAGGTTCGAATCCTGCCTCGGGCATGGATGTGTGTGATGTCCTTAGGTTAGTGAGGTTTAAGTAGTTCTAAGTTTTAGGGGACTGATGACCTCAGAAGTTAAGTCCCATAGTGCCCAAAGCCATATGAACCATTTGACTGTTTCTGTCGCAGTCAGTAAGCGTGAAAGGAAGGTACCGTACAGAGAGAGGAATCTATATTTATATTTGGCAGAACTAATTACATACTGACATAATCGTCGGTATTGCTTTCATTTCCCAAAAGTTATAAATATTTCGATTTCGGAAAAAAAGGTCTGTATTTGGCCAAGATATCGGAGACGAAGGTCCCTTAGGTACTGGTTGTATCGAGTAAGATGTGGAGTCGGCGGTTTGAAAGCGGACAGAAGAAGTACGAGGAAGGGCGTCCCTTACCTGAGGGATCGCTACCAGGCGAAGGGCAAGTGTCGCAAATGTCCGGCATTATCTGACATCATTGAAAGTATCCTAAGGAAAAGAAATTCGCCTTCCGAACGATTATCACAGAAAGCCTTCTTTCGACGGGTACTTGAATACTGCTCAACAGTCTGGGACCTCTACCAGGTAGGATTAATGGATGAAATAGAGCAACATGTTTTATCATAGGTTCATAAACTAAGCAAACATTACTAATTATCTTTCTTCTTCGTAACTACATTTACTCGTGAACGGAAATTAAAGAAAATAAAGGTAACGGAGTCTGGTTAAATTAACTAAGCCAGCAGATGCAGGGAATTAGATTAGGTAGAAGACGAGTTTGCTGTATAAGCAGCAAAATAATATATCAAGGAAGAAGTGAAGGAGATATGAAACTCAGATGGGCAATCCCTAGAACCAGTTTTTCTGGATAAGAGAAACGTGCTTATTTCGATTATGAACTTAGGAAGTCTATTCTGGAAGTATTTTCTAGAGTTGAGGCTCCTATGGAGATGATACTTAGACAATACACAACTCGAGAGAGTAGAAATTTTGATATGTGGTGTTACAAAACGTGGTGAAGATTAAGAGGGTAAATCGAATGACTAACGAAGAGATAATTAATCGAATCGGGTATTAAAGACTTTTATGGCATAACTTGACAAACAGATTGGATGGATTCACAGAACATATCACCAAACATTAAGCCTAGGTTACTAAACTCTCGTAAAATTTACGTCTGTTGTTTGTATCTCTTCACGATTATCGCCAACCTGGACACATGAGTGACTCGAGCTCCTGAGTACCTTCATGCCAAACATTATTGTTAACAATGGCTGAATTATTTATTTCATTACTCCAGCGGTTTGCTGACTCCGATGCGTAGCTATTGCGTGTATTTAGTAATGGTGTGCCTGTTTTCTAATAGTCGACACATTTGTTTTATTGCTCAGAATTGACCTTAGTATGACATCTTAGATGAAATACCAAGCAGTCACAGTTAGAAGACAGGTAGCATGTATCACAATGGCCCTCTTGAGTGATAAGATCGTCTTTTTATACTGAAATTGGATGGTGCTGAGTCTGATTTTGACACTAACTGGGCTGTTTGCTTGAAGAAGCTGATTAGGACACACACTTGGGATAATTTAGTGAAGACAGCAGCAACATCAACGGAAAAAAGCTTGCTCATTTTGTCCTTCGAGCAACTGAAGAACGGCGACATTTTGTAACCAATCCTCAAGACCAGTTTGTGCAGAACACCCGGTTAGGTCTCGCTTAGCTCGTTACAACAGTGTCTAAAGCAGAAGGCTCTCTGCTCGTTTTGTAATGATGATGATTGTTGGGGCGCTCAACATCGTAGTCATCAGCGCCAGTACAAGTTCCAAATCTTTCCATTTCCGTCTCAGCATGATGATGAGATGATGAGGACCACACAAACTCCCAGTCCCCGGGCGGAGAAAATCCCCGACCCGGCCGGGAATCGAACCAGGGACCCCGTGATCCAGAGGCAGCAACGCTAGCTACTAGACGACGAGCTGCGAACTCCTCATTTTTGTGTGTATGAAATGCTCTTAGAGTTATAATAATTTGTAACCACAGCACAACATACTCGTAAATTACGGCTTCTTTTCCACTAACGTTTGAGCAGTAAAATTGTTATTATTGGGTATAAAGCAGGACGTATTTATTTTGTGCGTAACATGCCATTGGAGAGCTAATAATTGCAGTTAACTAGTGCATAAAAATAAATTATGATCGCCTTTGAACAAAATTTGGAGTCGTAAAATTTACTATGGTTTAGCAGCAATTAGTCCTTTAGGATTAAGGAAAACTCAATTTGGTACTGGACGAAAGCGTTTGTATAAAACATTTAGAGAGACCATGGCATGGAACAGTAAGCAGTTTCAAATGGATGTAGGTTGAAGTAGTTAGTTGGAGTTCTCGATATCTGCAAATACAACGACTCCGTCATTACTTTTACAATATATAACTGACATTGGGTTAGTAACAAACTTAAGCAAGTTATAGACGCGAACCTCCTACATTTTGACTAATAAAATTCCGCACTGGAAAAATGAGAAGATACGATGCAAAGGTTCTAGGCGCTTTAGTCTGGAACCGCGTAACCGCTACGTCGTGGTTAGTGTTTAACGTCCCGTCGACAACGAGGTCATTAGAGACAGAGCGCAAGTTCGGATTAGGGAAGGATTGGGAAGGAAATCGGCCGTGCCCTTTCAAAGGAACCATCCCGACATTTGCCTGAAGCGATTTAGGGAAATCACGGAAAACCTAAATCAGGATGGCCGGAGACGGGATTGAACCGTCGTCCTCCCGAATGCGAGTCCAGTGTGCTAACCACTGCGCCACCTCGCTCGCTGCAACCGCTACGGTCGCAGGTTCGAATCCTGCCTCGGGCATGGATGTGTGTGATGTCCTTAGGTTAGTTAGGTTTAAGTAGTTCTAAGTTCTATGGGACTGATGATCTCAGATGTTAAGTCCCATACTGTTCAGAGCCATTTGAACCTTTTGATAACCGAACAGGGATTTGTACCACCGTCCTGCTAAATGCGAGTATACTGTCTTAACCATTCCGCCACTTTGCTCGTTTTTTAGTGTCACAAACGTATAGATACCTAGAGGGCACGTGTAATGTAGCGGGAACAGTAAAACAGATATGCTAAACGTTTAGAATCTCCGACAACTGGAACTTGCCAGCCACGAACCGTCCGATTTCCCTTATATGCGTGTTTTTACTCCAGTCTACGTCATTAGAGTGTTTACTGCACACACGTGAAAGCTGCTAATGTGAAAGCCTTCACTCCAGTATAAACAGTTGCTAAGAAGGGAACCTCCTCATCGCACCCCCCTCAGATTTAGTTATAAGTTGGCACAGTGGATAGGCCTTGAAAAACTGAACACATATCAATCGCGAAAACAGGAAGAAGTTGTGTGGAAGTATGAAAAAAATAAGCAAAATATACAAACTGAGTAGTCCATGCCAAAGATAGGCAACATCAAGGGGAGTACGAGCTCAGTAGCGCCGTGGTCCCGTGGTTAGCGTGAGCAGCTGCGAAACGAGAAGTCCTTCCTTCAAGTTTTCCCTCGAGTGAAAAGGTTAATTTTTTATTTTCAGACAATTATTATCTGTCCGTCCGCCCGTCCGATGCGATCACTCTTTTAGGAGCGATTATCACATCCACAAGAAAACCTAAATCGGGCAAGATAGAAGAATCTTTTTACCCATTCGCCAAGTGTACAAGTTAGGTGGGTCGACAACATATTCCTGTCATGTGACGCACATGCCGTCACCAGTGTCGTGTAGAATATATCAGACGTGTTTTCCTGTGGAGGAATCGGTTGACCTATGACCTGGCGATCAAATGTTTTCGGTTCCCATTGGAGAGGCACGTCCTTTCGTCTACTAATCGCACGGTTTCGCGGTGCGGTCGCAAAACACAGACACTAAACTTATTACATTCAACAGAGACGTCAATGAACGAACGGACAGATAATAATGGTCTGAAAATAAAAAATTAAACATTTCACCCAAAGGAAGATTTGCACGAAGGAGCTCTCCTTCCGCAGCTGCACACGCTAACCACGGGACCACGGCTCTCCTGGGCTCACACTCCCCTTGATGTTGCCTATCTTTGGCATGGACTACTCAGTTTGTATATTTTGCTTATTTTTTTCATACTTCCACACAACTTCTTCCTGTTTTCGCCATTGATATGTGTTTAGTTTTTCAAGGCCTATCCACTGTGCCAACTTATAACTAAATCTGAGGGGGGTGCAATGGGGAGGTTCCCTTCTTAGCAACTGTTTATACTGGAGTGAAGGCTTTTACATTAGCAGCTTTCAAGTGTATGCAGTAAACACTCTAATGACGTAGACTGGAGTAAAAACACGCATATAAGGGAAATCGGACAGTTCAGGGAAACGTATTTGGAGCATGGTGAGAACTGTCTGGGGGGGAGGGTAGGGGGGGGGGGGGCAGGGACAGGCAGGGAGGAAGTTCGTGCGGGGGAGGAGGAGAAGGGGTGTTAGGAAGGGGGGAGGAGGAAGAGAGGGAGTGAGGCTGCGAGGGAACAACAGTCGCAAGTTTACTTGCAACTTGCGACATTCCGGTTGCCGGTTGTGTGTGAGGCGGGCTCCGCGAGAACACGCCGAGAAAGCGTTTTTGTGGTAAACGCGGCATCGCTGCATTAGCATAAGATGCGCATTATGCTCAGGCCCAGGCTGTCAAGTGCATTAGTGCCAGGCGAACATTTCGCCACGACGAGCCATAAACGTCATCAAAATGTGACCTCTGAAGCGCTATTATTACGGAAACTTCAGTTTATAACCCGCCGCGAACCGCAAATGGAGCAATGCGAGCAGCGTGCTTACTGCCGGAATTTTGCCCATTTTCGTTTTCTACAGCGGCAGCTATCTTCTGCAGAATCAGAGATTTCTTTTGCTACTAGCTGTAAGTAGGTAAGGTTGTCGGCCGTGGCCTCTGGTCTTTCATATCCTGTCGGCATTGTGACTCTTAAGGCCGGCAACGCATCGCTGGCGGGAAAGGAATTGGTCGCAGACTTGTGTGCGATACGATGTAAGCGCAGGAAACGAATTTCCGTTCTACCGAACCATATCGATAATAGTATCCGTACACGGCATTTTCCACGAGTTAATCTGCATCGAGTGGATATTTTCTGCTCCAAATGGTTCAAATGGCTCTGAGCAGTATCGGACTTAGCATCTATGGTCATCAGTCCCATAGAACTTAGAACTACTTAAACCTAAGGACATCACACAACACCCAGCCATCAGGAGGCAGAGAAAATCCCTGACTCCGCCGTGAATCGAACCCGGGAACCCGGGCGTGGGAAGGGAGAACGCTACCGCACGACAACGAGATGCGGCTTTCTGCTCCAGCTACCCGATTAAAAATCCAGTGAAATCATTTTAAGTTGATATTAACGATGAACACGAAGTATACGGGTGTTACGCCACTAATAACAGAAAATATAAATTGTTTTCCGCTTACTTGGGTCCACAGCCCCGCTTGGAATGTTCCTGGCAGCAGTTGTCGTGTCTGAGGTAAAACAGAGTGGTCATAAGGATGCTTCCCTTTCTTCCGTTGCTTCTCATGGTCCTGTACTTCTGTAGACTCAGTACGGCTGTCTGTGCCCTTGCCTTCTTCCGAGCTCTAAACTGACTAGGGACATACAGCGTACTCTGATGTAAGTAGGTATTTCGCGCTTTAAGAAATTACTGTCATTGCCGTAGATGAAAGAGCGCTAAGTGACGAAGCAAATCCTACGACTGACTGGAAATTGAAAGCCGGATATTTGAATTTGTTGTCTGGTATTGTCCCACTGATTCATCATGCCTCATCTGTTTCCGAAATGTATCTCTTATAAGAAGAAAATGATTCATGACTGAACTTAAAAAAAAATATCATTTCAATAAAAAATGGGTCACTCTATCTCACTGTAAAGACATAACAAAAATTAACAATAAGCGAATAGGACGGAAATGGCAACTAGGAGCGTGTGGCCTACTTAGAACTGGACGATATGCAAGCATTCTTTCAGTGGTTCATTAAATGTTAGAATTATTACACGGTGGACACTCAGGGTGGCACTTATTGAATTATATGAAAAAAAAAAAAACGCAAATTCGTTGCAAACTTCGGCTCCCACACACTTTATTCAACATGTAACCGTCACTGCAAATATTCGGATTTAGGTTATGACATGTTCGATATGCCTGCCATTATTGACGATATGTGGCGCAGACGAATAGCGAACTTTTGCATGACCCGCTGAAGTGTCGGAATATCGATACTGTCGATGACCTCCTGAACGGCCGTTTTCAGCTCAGCAATGGTTTTGGGATTATTGTTGCACACCTGGTCTGTAATATAGCCCCACAAAAAGAAGTCGCATGTGTTCCTATCCGGAGAATATGGCGGCCAACCAAGGTGTATGCCAGTGGCCTCTGGGTACCCGACAGCCAGTATGCGGTCCCAAAGTGCTCCTCCGGGTCATCAAACGCTCTCCTGCTTCGATGGGGTCGAGATCCGCCTTGCACGAACCACATCTTCACGAAATCAGGATCATTTTGGGTAATGGGGATGAAATCATCTTCCAAACTTTCACGTAGCGTTCGGTAGTCACCGTGCCATCAAGGAAAATCGCACCGATTATTCTGTGACTGGGCGTTGCACACCACGCAGCCATCCGTTGAGGGTGAAGAGACTTTTCGATAGCGAAATGTGGATTCTCAGTCCCCCTAAATGCGCCAATTTTGCTTACTAACTCCCATCATGCCCCGCTGCCAACCGCGCAGTTTGAACGTCCTAATGAAAACCATTTAGAAGTTATGACGCTTTTATTTCACATAGTTTAACAGTTGTCACCCTGTATCAGACAAAGCGTGAGAAACAAGCGGCAATTGTGTTCGATGGTTTCGCCGGCCGCGGTGGCCGTGCGATTCTGGCGCTGCAGTCCGGAACCTCGGGGCTGTTACGGTCGCAGGTTCGAATCCTGCCCCGGGCATGGGTGTGTGTGATGTCCTTAGGTTAGTTAGGTTTAAGTAGTTCTAAGTTCTAGGGGACTTATGACCTAAGATGTTGTGTCCCATAGTACTCAGAGCCATTTTGTTCGATGGTTTCGTTTTCGTTTCCGGTTCAGTATGCTTGTATGTGGTGGCTGGTGTAGGGAAACCACAGGCTACAAAACATGAATGGATGGAATGAAAATGGGAACATAGTCATCTCAATTACAGGACCTGAATCTGATTGCTACCGTAATCAGTGTCCCCAAACATTTAGTTATATGGTTATTTTATGTGGTGAATATTAATTTCTGTCCCCAGTGATAACGATCTGAAGGCAACTGTACGCTTTTATTAGTAGATTGTGTTGATGGTCTAGCGCCTGTTTTAAGCAGGAGTAACCTTTGTGATCTAACATCCTGCAGTATGTAACTGCCTTACAGTTGACTGCCGCTGAGCCAGCTGCCACAGTGGTAAGACGCTGGACTCATATTCCAGAGGATGGCGGTTCAAATTCCCCAGTTTCACGTTTCCCGCGGATTCTCTCTACCGCTTAAAAGAATTGCTGGCATGTTTCTTTTAAGCAGAACACGGTAGATTTCGTTTCTTATCCTTCTCCAAACAAACCACGACTGTGCTCCATCTCTGATGACGTTGTCGTAGACGAATCTTAATCTTCCTTACAGATTACTCATCATCAATCCTCAGTATTACAAGGAATTTCTCGTTTCTGGGATTACTGGAGCGTTAGTCACCAATCCTCTTGAGGTAAAGCGAGGAGTTAATTGAAGGATTTTGTAGCGACATTAACGTCCGGGTGAACAGTGGTTGTCCAATAGTGTTGTTCAACGACGCCTTATGAAGAGATAGACTCAGCAGTTTGTCGCTAGGCCAATGGCATGTAGCACCAATTGTTATTGCCCTTCTGCTGAAAACAGCACCACCATTTGCAAGTGTAAATAAATACACTCATTACATCATAAAATGAACATTCAGAGAAACGTTGAAATGCGTGAAGCGATTCCCGGCTTGACACTTTTCGTTTCTTCTGAAATGCATGCCACATCCGACACCGATTAAAATCATGTGCAGGCCAATAATCTCATCATTTTTTTATCCAAGTGACGGGGATAACGACAGTGATTGTACAGCTCACGCCACCTGTATTAACCTGTCTTTTATCTGGTAAATGGGTATTGGTGCATGTATGTAGAATATTTGCTTTCAAATCGAAGCGTTGAACAGCCCAAAGGCCCCCAGCCACAGGTGGACCAGTCAGCTGACTCGTCCACGTAGCAGGTCTACCATGACCCATTTGTCTGTGTGTGGACAGTGGGTTCACATTTGGGTCCGTTGTCCGGATGTGTTGGTTTAACTGGCAAATGTCTACCCGCTAGCCCTGACCGCTATTTGCCAGCACATAGTCTGTCATTTCAGGAGTATGGGGTTTGTCAAGCAGTCACCTGTGTCCACACATTGTCGGAGAGGGCAGTGAGCGGGTCGGCGATCGAGCCATCGCACCAGTCGGCCTGTCAAAAGGGGGAGAGGGTCCAGCACTCCCCACGGTGCTGCTCCCAAGGGGACCCTAGACAGCAACCTGAAAAGGATCGACACTGGGTCAATAGGGAGAGGGGGGAGGGGGGCGCTCCTGAGCGCTACCAAGGCAGGTACGCTGAGATTTATGTCCTGCTGGCGCCGCATTGGCGAACGCAGCATGCTTCTGCCATGAACTTTAGAAAGTGAAGAACTGGACGTATACCTTGCGAGTAAGCTAGAAAGATAGCTTGTGGCAACTCTCCTCCAACATCACGGACGTTTTATAATTTGTCCCTTCCGCCAGCGCGCTTCCCACACGGGCCATTGCGCATTGTCCAGCACGTCTGCAGAAGACAGGTGGACTGAGAGCAAAATTTTCCATCCCACATTCGAGAAAGCAGTGGAGATCAGTGTGGACCGCTTTTCAAAATATGACCGCGGATTGACGGTTGAAGATATGAGGCTCTAACGTAGGCCCGCTTCCCAGAGATTCTCGGAACGGGGCAAGCGGGAGAACGGACGATTTTGGGACGATTTTTATAGAGTCCATAGTGGGAGAACCTAACACTATGCAGCCCCGGATCTACGATATTTCCGAACCGGAGCAAAAACTTGATAGTGCCTCCCCCCCCCCCCCCACCTCCCTCTCTAGCGTTTTGAGAAAGGACATCAAAAATAAAAAAGAGCGATTTTTCAAAAAAAAAAATGTTCATTTTGTAGCATCGTTCTGCAGAGGTAAATGTAACATATATATTTTCGAGGAAATGTAAGACGTGGTCTTAAGTGCAGTGCCACGCCTCTTCACAGAACACTCTTCTGTCGCACGTCACTGTATTTCGCTCTGTGGAATTCAATGCGTATATTTCGTAATGGAAGCCATCAAACCTAAACTGAGGACAGTGGAAATTAAAATGACCCGTGCTGCCTCTCCTGCTCCCAGTCGGTCGGTCTGAAATCCTACGCCCCTTAGAAAGATCACAGTTAACACTGGGTGGGGTTATTTGTGATTCTTAGTCCCATGAACCATGGACCTTGCCGTTGGTGGGGAGGCTTGCGTGCCTCAGCGATACAGATGGCCGTACCGTAGGTGCAACCACAACGGAGGGGTATCTGTTGAGAGGCCAGACAAACGTGTGGTTCCTGAAAAGGGGCAGCAGACTTTTCAGTAGTTGCAGGGGCAACAGTCTGGATGATTGACTGATCTGGCCTTGCAGCATTAACCAAAACGGCCTTGCTGTGCTGGTACTGCGAACGGCTGAAAGCAAGGGGAAACTACAGCCGTAATTTTTCCCGAGGACATGCAGCTTTACTGTATGATTAAATGATGATGGCATCCTCTTGGGTAAAATATTCCGGAGGTAAAATAGTCCCCCATTCGGATCTCCGGGCGGGGACTACTCAGGAGGATGTCGTTATCAGGAGAAAGAAAACTGGCGTTCTACGGATCGGAGCGTGGAATGTCAGATCCCTTAATCGGGCAGGTAGGTTAGAAAATTTAAAAAGGGAAATGGATAGGTTAAAGTTGGATATAGTGGGAATTAGTGAAGTTCGGTGGCAGGAGGAACAAGACTTCTGGTCAGGTGACTACAGGGTTATAAACACACAATCAAATAGGGGTAATGCAGGAGTAGGTTTAATAATGAATAGGAAAATAGGAATGCGGGTAAGCTACTACAAACAGCATAGTGAACGCATTATTGTGGCCAAGATAGATACGAAGCCCACACCTACTACAGTAGTACAAGTTTATATGCCAACTAGCTCTGCAGATGATGAAGAAATTGAAGAAATGTACGATGAAATAAAAGAAATTATTCAGATAGTGAAGGGAGACGAAAATTTAATAGTAATGGGTGACTGGAATTCGAGTGTAGGAAAAGGGAGAGAAGGAAACATAGTAGGTGAATATGGATTGGGGCTAAGAAATGAAAGAGGAAGCCGCCTAGTAGAATTTTGCACAGAGCACAGCTTAATCATAGCTAACACTTGGTTTAAGAATCATGAAAGAAGGTTGTATACGTGGAAGAACCCTGGAGATACTAAAAGGTATCAGATAGATTATATAATGGTAAGACAGAGATTTAGGAACCAGGTTTTAAGTTGTAAGACATTTCCAGGGGCAGATGTGGACTCTGACCACAATCTATTGGTTATGACCTGTAGATTAAAACTGAAGAAACTGCAAAAATATGGGAAATTAAGGAGATGGGACCTGGATAAACTGAAAGAACCAGAGGTTGTACAGAGTTTCAGGGAGAGCATAAGGGAACAATTGACAGGAATAGGGGAAAGAAATACAGTAGAAGAAGAATGGGTAGCTCTGAGGGATGTAGTAGTGAAGGCAGCAGAGGATAAAGTAGGTACAAAGACGAGGGCTGCTAGAAATCCTTGGGTAACAGAAGAAATATTGAATTTAATTCATGAAAGGAGAAAATATAAAAATGCAGTAAATGAAGCAGGCAAAAAGGAATACAAACGTCTCAAAAATGAGATCGACAGGAAGTGCAAAAGGGCTAAACAGGGATGGCTAGAGGACAAATGTAAGGATGTAGAAGCTTATCTCACTAGGGGTAAGATAGATACTGCCTACAGGAAAATCAAAGAGACCTTTGGAGAGAAGAGAACCAAGTGTATGAATATCAAGAGCTCAGATGGCAGCCCAGTTCTAAGCAAAGAAGGGAAGGCAGAAAGGTGGAAGGAGTATATAGAAGGTTTATACAAGGGTGATGTACTTGAGGACAATATTATGGAAATGGAAGAGGATGTAGATGAAGACGAAATGGGAGATACGATACTGCGTGAAGAGTTTGACAGAGCACTGAAAGACCTGAGTCGAAACAAGGCCCCCGGAGTAGACAACATTCCATTAGAACTACTGACGGCCTTGGGACAACCAGTCCTGAGAAAACTCTACCAGCTGGTGAGCAAGATGTATGAGACAGGTGAAATACCCTCAGACTTCAAGAAGAATATAATAATTCCAATCCCAAAGAAAGCAGGTGCTGACAGATGTGAAAATTACCGAACTATCAGTTTAATAAGCCACGGCTGCAAAATACTAACGCGAATTCTTTACAGACGAATGGAAAAGCTGGTAGATGCAGACCTCGGGGAGGATCAGTTTGGATTCCGTCGAAATGTTGGAACACGTGAGGCAATACTGACCTTACGACTTATCTTAGAAGAAAGATTAAGAAAAGGCAAACCTACGTTTCTAGCATTTGTAGACTTAGAGAAAGCTTTTGACAATGTTGACTGGAATACTCTTTTTCAAATTCTAAAGGGGGCAGGGGTAAAATACAGGGAGCGAAAGGCTATTTACAATTTGTACAGAAACCAGATGGCAGTCATAAGAGTCGAGGGGCATGAAAGGGAAGCAGTGGTTGGGAAAGGAGTGAGACAGGGTTGTAGCCTCTCCCCGATGTTATTCAATCTGTATATTGAGCAAGCAGTAAAGGAAACAAAAGAAAAATTTGGAGTAGGTATTAAAATTCATGGAGACGAAGTAAAAACTTTGAGGTTCGCCGATGACATTGTAATTCTGTCAGAGACGGCAAAGGACTTGGAAGAGCAGTTGAACGGAATGGACAGTGTCTTGAAAGGAGGATATAAGATGAACATTAACAAAAGCAAAACGAGGATAATGGATTGTAGTCAAATTAAATCGGGTGATGCTGAGGGAATTAGATTAGGAAATGAGACACTTAAAGTAGTAAAGGAGTTTTGCTATTTAGGAAGTAAAATAACTGATGATGGCCGAAGTAGAGAGGATATAAAATGTAGACTGGCAATGGCAAGGAAAGCGTTTCTGAAGAAGAGAAATTTGTTAACATCGAATATAGATTTATGTATCAGGAAGTCGTTTCTGAAAGTATTCGTTTGGAGTGTAGCCATGTATGGAAGTGAAACATGGACGATAACTAGTTTGGACAAGAAGAGAATAGAAGCTTTTGAAATGTGGTGCTACAGAAGAATACTGAAGATAAGGTGGATAGATCACGTAACTAATGAGGAGGTATTGAATAGGATTGGGGAGAAGAGAAGTTTGTGGCACAACTTGACTAGAAGAAGGGATCGGTTGGTAGGACATGTTTTGAGGCATCAAGGGATCACAAATTTAGCATTGGAGGGCAGCGTGGAGGGTAAAAATCGTAGAGGGAGACCGAGAGATGAGTACACTAAGCAGATTCAGAAGGATGTAGGTTGCAGTAGGTACTGGGAGATGAAGCAGCTTGCACAGGATAGAGTAGCATGGAGAGCTGCATCAAACCAGTCTCAGGACTGAAGACAACAACAACAGTCAATAACTTTCTCTTTTGCGTGACATAAAATTAGATATAGCAAACATAAAACCAGTAAAGACAAGAGGCACGCAAGACAGTACACATTTCTTCACTCCTTAGGTCCCAGCAGTTCTTTCACTCTAATGTTGTTATAGCCTTACACGGTGTGTTTTCCTTTTCTTACTTCATCAAAGTTCGTCAAATGTTTTGCTGCACGGATTATCAAAATGTCGTTGTCTAATACTGAAGCCGCTGTTAATACGTGTTCCAGCGTAACATCAAGCGCCGTCACGTCAGCCCGAAGTGATACAGCAAAAAAGGCTGTGAGACAACGTCAGCCAATAGAACGCAGACTACGACGATACCACCACGACAGGAGCAGCACCTATACGAAGGGGATATAAGTCCCGCTCCATCTAGCCTTGGCAGCACTACAAGAGCCGCACTAGAAGAGCCGCACTAGAAGACGAGCCGTCATCCTAACTCTTTAGTCGTGCCTTGTGATCTGTATTAAATGCTTGCGTGGAGATTGTATATATCGAAGAACATTGATCATTTGCATGCCGCCAATTGCTTGGGACACCTGTTTCTGAAAAGACGAAGTTAAATGTTTTCAATTCAATTTACTGTAATAAACTCCATTAATAAGATTTGTTTGAATGTTGTGTAGCTGTCCGAGAAAACAGATTCCTAGGCACCCTATATTAGATGAGTGGACGGGATCTCACAACACGAATAGCACCAAAGACTGGTGTGGTTTCTCGATTTGATTACGTCTATTTTGTCACTGTCTGCTAGATAAAACGAAACGAGCCTTTCTAATATTGCAGCAATTGTAACACACGCCAAATAAGCGAGACTGTTTTGGCACAAACGGTTATTTTTATCTATCTCATTTACATAAATAACGACGGAATATAACTGACGAAGTACCAATATCAAATGCGTATTACGCCTACTACATGCAAAAAGTTTTATGTTAGGAAGTAGTTTCATGTTTCGTTAATACGCTCTAATTTCTCAAGCATGAGATCGAAGAGTAGTAGCAGTACGAAATTTTTGTATAAATTTCCACATAATTTGTTTTATCTTCCCTAGGCTTCTCCTTCCTTGTTCTAACAAATAATCCTGTCATCGCTAATTCTGTAACTACTCCTGTCATTGTCAAAACTCATTCTCCAGTTAATTTCCCTAATCCTGCCAGAATCACTGGTTCAGTTATCCTGCATTTATTCTCCGGTTAGGATTTATTACGTGTTGGTGCAACGCGTTTTCCGAGCTATTCCAAGTATTGAACTTGAGCGGCTGCTAACCTGGGAGTGTACAACTGGCTCTTAGTAGTGTAGCGATCTAGCAAAAGTTTTCTGTCAAAATTCATTTTCTTCGATACACCGAGAAGGTAATATGTAATCTTTCTTACCTGTTATTCCTGTTCGGAGTTTATTTCCACACGAGCAGTCTGCATCTATGGATTTTGCTATTAATTATAACAACGCTTATCATTTTTCACACCTAATCAATCAGATAACAAACAGTGACTGGCATTCACCCATTCGAGCTTATTCGGCTCAGCTCGTATAGCTGCGTCCTCTTTTGCCGGCGGGAATATTTTTAACTTCTCGATGCGACGGGATTTCCCCTGGGACACACACCACGTACACTATACACGCATTCAAAAATCAACTTATCATTCGTTCATAAATCACTTATAATGTGTTAAAACACCAACAGGGATGTGTTTCAAAATCATATCAATAATTAATAGACCAACGTGCGCTGGATACTAGGCTCTTGGTGAAACAAAGTTTATTCTTCAAGAATATGAATTTGCCCCCCCCCCCCTGAAATTGCTGCCCGGGCCAGATGCCCCGGTTTGTATCCTGCTTTAGGTATTACCTGATCTCCCTAAATCGTTTCAGGCAAATGCCAGGATGGTTGCTTCGAAAGGACACG
This sequence comes from Schistocerca gregaria, assembly GCF_023897955.1. Classification (NCBI taxonomy): domain Eukaryota; kingdom Metazoa; phylum Arthropoda; class Insecta; order Orthoptera; family Acrididae; genus Schistocerca; species Schistocerca gregaria. The sequence continues at coordinate 746,962,969 of NC_064931.1, forward strand.
GTCGACTTCCTTCCCCATCCTTCCCTAATCCGATGGGACCCATGGCCTCGCTGTTCTGTCCCCTCCGCCAAATCAACAGACCAGTGAAAAATAAAAACTACTGTTATTATTTAAGTTCATTCTGATCCGCAGTACAAGATGATGGAGAAGTGAGATTGGGCTTTCCAGACTGAAATTCAAACGGTTCCAAACTAATAGAATGTATGCAGTACGTTCGGCACATTCGTGTAAAGAGAACCGCTAATGTTTTCAGATAGTATATCAACTTTCTTGGTTCTCACTTTCCAAAAGAAGTTTTTTGACTGAAGATAAATTTTGTATTTTTCCAAGTAGCAACCGCAGCGTAGTTTAAGAAGGCATTTAAATGTCCTCACTACACATGATAACACTGTGATAAGACAGCAAGAATTTGTCATCTATAGGACTTTGGTACCAGTGAATATTTATTTACCTAACTTTACTCCTTTTTCTGACGACTCAAAACTGCATTTTTTTCTGCTGTAGATTTTTCACTCTCAGAGAGTTCATTGATGGTATATGGATGAAACTTGCTAAACTACACTTTCATTTTGCCCACAATTTTCTTTTCTGAAATCGCCAATTTATCTTTGCAGTATTCTACTTCGATTTGTTGAACCATACTCTTTGCGTTATATGTCTGTGACTCCACTGAATCATGTTTGAATCCTTGCCAACCTTCTTCTCGCGTTAGCCAATGGGGGACGTGCGCAAGTCGAACAGGTCATGCGGCTGTGGAGATTCGAATGGGCATTACATTGCAGTATACTTTGTGTTCTGGAGTCGGCACGAGGCGCTTCGGAGATTTTTCCACCTATTTTGCCTTTAGGGTTGATAGGAGACGTGTAGGTCATTTCAGTCGTGTGATACAAATATTCATAAAGTTGTTAAAATAACATAAACAAGCACAAAGGCTCACAGGTCGCTAGTATTTGGTAAACGGGAAGCTGGTTTATTGGCTCGAGTAATGTCTGTTCAGTCTGTTGCACTGTATATTCAATTTTACCATCCTCTCCTGGATTATCTGAAGAGTATATAATTTTGTGGCTTTTACTAGAGCTTCAGTTCCTATTACGTGTACTGGGAACCCATGTGGTTTTCTTGAAGTGCGTATACAGTTTTGAGAGTACTGTAACGACTATATTCAATGTTTCTGTTAGTTCTATAACTAAAACCAAGGCATTCATTTGTTATTGAACATAAAATAGCTACATACTGGAATCCCACTGTTTTGTAGACTTTTGTTGCTACAGTCTTTGGTTTTATCAATGATAAGTCAGTGTGTGAACACTCAAATACTTCAGTCACGTGCTGCTACACTACTGGCTATTAAAATTGCTACACCACGAAGATGACGTGCTACAGACGCGAAATTTAACCGACAGGAAGAAGATGCTGTGATATCCAAAAGATAAGCTTTTCAGAGCATTCATACAAGGTTGGCGCCAGTGGCGACACCTACAACGTGCTGACACGAGGAAAGTTTCCAACCGATTTCTAATACACAAACAGCAGTTGACTGGCGTTGCCTGGTGAAGCGTTGTTGTGATGCCTCGTGTAAGGACGAGAAATGCGTACCATCACGTTTCCGACTTTGATAAAGGTCGGATTGTAGCCTATCGCGATTGCGGTTTATCGTATCGAGACATTGCTGCTCGCGTTGGTCGAGATCCAATGACAGTTAGCATAATATGGAATCGGTGAGTTCAGGGGGGTAATACGGAACGCCGTGCTGGATCCCAACGGCCTCGTATCACTAGCAGTCGAGATGACAGGCATCTTAGCGGCATGGCTGTAGAGGATCGTGCAGCCACGTCTCGATCCCTGAGTCAACAGATGGGGACGTTTGCAAGACAACAACCATCTGCACGAACAGTTCGACGACGTTTGCAGCAGCATGGACTATCAGCTCGGAGACCGTGGCTGCGGTTACTCTTGACGCTGCACCACAGAGAGGAGCGCGTGCGATGGTGTACTCAACGACGAAATTGGGTGCAAAACGTCATTTTTCCGGATGAATCTAGGTTCTGTTTACAGTATAATTATGCTATGTTTGACTCGATGCCCAGGCGTATCACGGCCGTTACTACGGCCAGAGGTGGTTGTTGTGGGTACTGATTTCTGGGGATCTATGCACCCAAATTGCGTGAAAATGTAATCACATGTCAGTTCTAGAATAATATATTTGTCCAATGAATACCCGTTTATCATCTGCATTTCTCCTTCGTGTAGCAATTTTAATGGCCAGTAGTGTATTTCAGCACATTATAGTAAATATACTGCTCTGTGCATGAGTGATTTGCATATGTGAAAGGCCTGTTACTGGATGCTGTTCTGGAATGCAGATGACTGCCGAAGACTATACATTGTGCTTGTTTATATAATAGAGACATACAGGTTGCTAGGGGTGTGATCATCGGCACGTTAACATGTAGCTGCTTTCGTGTGCTAATTGTTTTTCTTTGCATCTAACAGATAGCGAACACGTGACATAATTTACTACCTGATGTTTTCTGCACTGTCGTAGTTGCACCACTTAGTGAACTACGCCTGTCAGTATAGATTAACCGTTCTTGCGTCAAAGTCTCCACACTTTGGCATCTGACCTGCTGTCCAGTGGAAAATATGCATTAATGGCTTGCTCTTGCCACATGTACTTGGAGGTATTAGCCAATCTACAAACATACTACTCCTAATAGCTACAATTATTAGGCTGCACGTGAAGTAAATACTGATGCAATGTTGTTGAGTTCACTTTCTTCAATCACCAATAAAAGCCGGCCGCGGTGGTCTAGCGGTTCTAGACGCTCAGTCCGGAGCCGAGCGACTGCTACGGTCGCAGGTTCGAATCCTGCCTCGGGCATGGATGTGTGTGATGTCCTTAGGTTAGTTAGGTTTAAGTAGTTCTAAGTTCTAGGGGACTGATGACCATAGATGTTAAGTCCCATAGTGCTCAGAGCCATTTGAACCATCATCAATAAAAATATCTGCACTTATACCCCGAACACGAAGTATTTCATGGAATATCTGTTAGTGAGTCAGTTTCCTTTTTCAACAGTACGTGCAGATTTTGATTTTGAATTTCGTCATGATCTTATTAGTTTGCCGCGCGGGGTAGCTGCGTGGTCTCAGACGCCTTGCAACGGTTCGCGCGGCTCCTCCGTCTGAGGTTCGAGTCCTCCCTCCGGCATGGGTGTGTGTGTTCTCCTTAGCGTAAGTTAGTTTAAGTTAGATTAAGTATTGTGCATGTTCAAAAAAATGGCTCTGAGCACTATGGGACTTAACATCTGTGGTCATCAGTCCCCTAGAACGTAGAACTACTTAAACCTAACTAACCTAAGGACATCACACACATCCATGCCCGCGGCAGGATTCGAACCTGCGACCGTAGCAGTCACGCGGTTCCAGACTGAAGCGCCTAGAACCGCACGGCCACACCGGCCGGCTAGGGACCGATGACCTCAGCAGTTTGGTCCCATAGGAACTTACCATAAATTTCCAAATTTCTTATTGGTTTGATGAAGCATTGCGTTTATAACTCTTTCCGAGTCTGGATTTGGTAATTACAGACACGAGAAAACATCCTCATGGCACTGCTTTCGGCTGTAAGCTCAAAGTATACACAATATATAATTTTTTGATAGGATTTGATGAATGATTACCTAGCATTTGACATTCAGGAACACAGTTATGCAAATTCATTTACCATTGCGCACATTTCAGAGAGTGTGGACGTCCTGTAGCAACTTGTTTAATTGCCTGTGGTCAGATCATGTTTACAATTTTGTTACTGGGTCATAAACATTTATATAATATAGTATAACGTAACAGATCAGAGCATTACTTATGATAGTAACTTGTTTCCTCAAACGGAACACGCAGCTTATGTGGTATGTGTTATTTTTATTTATTGATTTTTGTACACATACCACGCAGACACTATCATGTTACATAAGCGGTATACCTCATGATTAAAACGAACTTGTGCAAATACCTACAGAGCATGTATTAGTCGATAACAGATCCTAATAACGTAACATCCTAACAGGTAACAAATACTGTTCTTTTAGATTATTGAGGAAAAATGGTAAAGACAGTGCGAATAATAACTACTGAGGTGATATTGTGACGCTATCTTCTGCATAACGTAAAGATTAGCAATACTTAGATATAGTGCTGTTGTATGATACACTGTCTACGGTATGATATAGAATCTTTCCGTCGGAAGCACATTTACTTTACGCTAGCTTGTCAAAAGTAGATATAACAGTGGCTGTTGTACCATTACAAGGTTAGTAATTTACTCAGCAACCAGTTACAAGTAACTTATGGCTGTTTGCTGTTTAAATTATAAACCTTGTAACACTCACTTTATCTTGTGCAGGTTACAGTACCGTAAATAAGTCCGTAACGATTTTTCAGTTCTACCATTTTTCGATATTAGCGAGAAATTAGTATTTGAGCTTGCTTAGTCTCTAGTACAAAGTTACTTACTGATCGCGATACCGGTCACACGAAATGAAGCGCACCGCGTTAATACGTTGGAGGGACTCTTAGGAGTACTTTGCGAGGAAGCTGACATTTTTTTTTTTATTGTTGCCTTTGCGAGGAACTTTACTGAAGTTCCATATCGTAGTAGCATAATCATCTCATGCATTATGTTCGTACAACGAACGTTATCGTCTCTCCGCATTGCTAGTGTGGTGAGAGGCGATAATACAGTTCAAGATTTTTCTGTGATAGAGACCCTCCGCAGTCCAAGCTGTCTTACGAACTGGTAAGCTTTCACGATGACAACCGTCTCTGCAGCAAACAATGAAGTTTTCTACGGTAAGGAATCTTGCCGTTGTATTTGAGGAGCAGTACAAAAGAAGGCGCCACAGAGCAGTCAGTGAATATTTGAGTCTTATCTAGCGACCGCATATGCATAGCAGTCGTGAAATTGTTACTAATGTTCGGTGTTTCATGTCTGGGAATCCTATGGGCGTTGAACTAAGTGAGTAGACGTGAAAAACGATTTTCTAAATGGTGGCTCGGCCGTTGAAGTGAGTTGTAAGGAAACTTTCTTGTTTTGTAGCAGCTACTATTCAGAAGCGCGATTATCGTCCTGAAACGATAATACATCCAAAGTAACTTCTGCAGGTGGGTTACTGTCTGAAAATTTCTGTTGTAGTATCTCCTGTTCCAGAGTAAATTTACATACCCACAGGGCTATTCAAAAAGAAGGAACAGATTTCAAAGATTTGTTGCTTACAAACTACAAAAGATAGAAACACAATTCCAACGTTGCTGGAAAGAGGAAAGTTCAAATTCTTATGCATTCTATGCCAGCAACATTTGGTACACGACAAATATCAAAACGATGGCTCATTTCCTGCCACAGACGAAGCAGCTGGTTTCTCGTTATCGAATTCACAGCTTCAGACTTTCAAGAGTGTCAGGCATTTGGGAAATATAAATACAATCTTTTACGTAACCCCACAGATAAAAGTCACAAGGTGTGAAATCTGGAGAACTGGCAGGCCAGCGGCGATGAAGTTCATCTTCTGCTCCTCGTCTTCCAATCCGATGTCTGGAATGGTGAGCTTAGAGAAATACTCTAAGCACGTACGGCGATACGTTAATGACACCATTCCAGAACGTTGGATTGAAAGAAGAGGAGCAGAAGATGAATTTCATAGCCGGCGGCCTTCCAGGTCTCCAGTCCTCACACCTTGTGACATATCTTCGAGGGTACGCAAAAGACCGCGTTTCTATACTCCCTATGCCTGAAACTACTGAAAGTCTGCGACAACGCATTGTTGAAGCTGTGAATTCGATAACGGGAGGCCAGCTACTTCGTGTGAGGCAGGATATGAGCCACCGTTTTGATATTTGCCGTGTAACACATGGTGCTCAGATTGAACCAATAAAAAATTGAACTTTTCTCTTTCCAGGGACTTTGCAATTGTGTTTCTGTCTTTTGTAGTTTAAAACAGAAAGTAAACTCCGCCCGAACAGGTCATGAAGGCTCAACGTACCGACCGGCCGCCGTGTCATCCTCAGCCCACAGGCGTGACTGGATATGCGGGGACGTGTGGTCAGCGCACAGCTCTCCCGGCCGTATGTCAGTTTACGAGACCGGAGCCGCTACTTCTCAATCAAGTACCTCCTCATTTTGCCTCACAGGGGCTGAGTGCACCCCGCATGACGACAGCGCTCGGCAGACTGGATGGTCACCCATCCAAGTGATAACCCAGCCCCACAGCGCTTAACCTCGGTGATCTGACAGGAATCGTTGTTACCACTACTGCAAGGCCATTGGCCTCTTTTAGTGTGGAAACAGTAAATGTGTTAAATCTGTTCCTCCTTTTTGAATAGCCCTATTTTTTGTGAAATCTTAAGGGACTTAACTGCCAAGGTCATCAGTCCCTAAGCTTACACACTACTTAACCTAAATTATCCTAAGGGCAAACACACACACCCATGCCCGAGGGAGGACTCGAACCTCCGCCGGGACCATCCGCACAGTCTATGACTGCTAGCTCTATATTAAGGACCTTGCTGACATCAGTTACTACCTGATGAGTCCGAAAATGACTGAAAAGGATTCCCTTCGCGCCAGTTGCGCGTCGTCCCTAATGGTGATCGCACGAGACGAGACCGTGACCTTCGCTCCAGTAATGAAATGTTTTGTGAAGTAACTCCGTAGTTCGCATTGCGGCTCTGCCGCTGAGAGGCGAGTGAGCTGCCCGTTTTCCTTCAGACGAGGAAACTAGAACTTATTTAGTGCTTCCACTAATCCGCTACGTTAAGTGCCCTCCAGGAATAGTTTTCTAACGCATCCACCACTGTAATGCCCCACAAACTTGGTTTTCCGCTTTCAGGTTCTGTCATAAAACCTGCACCGGACTTCAACTAGACTTAGCTGTAGGAACAGAAATCGTTTATCCATTTGTAGATCTGTCTTTTTTTATGGGAGCCTCAAATACTTTTTTTCAGATGTACTCATATTTATCTTGTTCATCATCCACGACTTACTACAAGTAGAACTTCGGTTAGGAAGGAGAGAGGCACTAGGGAACATGATGTTAGTGGCACCAATGGTCATGTGATGACCTTCCATTTGAAATGTTATTCTTTGTCTTAGAATATACACAGCTTGGAGCTGATCCTTTTCACTGCAGCGGTAATGCCAAATCGTTCGCGTGATTTCTTTTGTTTCACTCGGATACTGTGACAGTTTGTGTAACGGAAGTGAACTCTTCATTGCGTTTTAAATGTTCCGGCGCTAATTCAGGGTGTCCCAAACCGTAGGCTTAAAATAACACTGACCGTAGTGGGTCTTAAAAGGAGTATTTTGGATAAGGAAACAGTGATATAGAATGAATAGATTTCATAAATGCATGAGCAACGTGTATGAAGCTTTTGTTTGAGGACTGCTAATGTTCCATAATAGACAACTGCCTGCAACATGAACGTTGGTGTAACTACCTTGGGGGGAAAAAAACTGTCGCCTTTGATGTAGTGCATTACTTGATGAAACTTGTAGCCATTTATTTAATGCATGGCACAGTAGGATGTGGTGTCTGTAAAGCCGAAAGAGTCTACATAGAAAAAGTTTTCCAGTATGCGACATCATAATTAGAGGAAATGTATCACTATGGGTAGAAATGCACGATAAACTATATTCTTAAAGCCAGAAAACTTTGGCCAAGGTTCTCGGCAGATAATTGTTCGCATAGTAGAATCCGATGAGGTAGTGTTGGATAGCGCATGAGAGGGGTAATCAACAACTATGCGTACATTTTCCTGTTAAATGAACAGTTCGAAGAATACAGTAAAGAAAGTAGTGGTGGAGCAGAAGTTACAGCCATATCATAAAGAATGCTGCAAACAATTCGTCCAAATAATTGTGAACAAAGAGTTCAGTTCTGTCAAGAGGTTGTCCAGTGCAGTGCTACAGGATCCAAACTAAATATTTATTTCTTAACGTTAGTTTCTTATCTTTCATAAATCAGTTTATAATCCTCTAGCGTAAACATAATTTTGACATTAAATGTTTGGGACACCAGGTACATTCCAAATTCCACGTGGAGGAAAACACGAATTAAGATCTGTTCGTTCCTGTAACTGACGACAGAAAAAAATAATCATTGGCCTCGTCCCTGCGTTTCTCTCTCATCATTTAATATTTTAGGTCACCGTGAGTGTCATTTGATAGAAACTGTATATAGTGAGATCCGAAATTCCTATTACGAACTCGTAGAAGATGTAGAGTGCTCTGAATAGATAATGTCCTGAAGAGTTTGCCTATTTCACTTGCTACGCCTGCAACAAAATTACATCAAGTGCTGAAATCTGCCATTTCTGGCGAGTTAACGCGCTGTGGAACCAATAGCATCCACCGACCAGAGCTTTCTCTGGCATTGTTGCGATTGCGTAGATTGGTTGCTTCAATAGGTGCAACAGGAGAAAGTTAATGGAATCAAATCTGGGGACCAGGGATGTTAAATTATTCTGCCATCTAGTCAAATCTATCTTATAGGGAACGTTTCGCCTAGACGATCTCGAACAGCTTGTTGCAAGTGTATTGGTGAGCAGTTGTGGTATCTCATTGGCAAGCAGACGAAAGAGGCGATGAATTTATACGCCTGATGTGGTCATGCTTTAATAGTAGCGGGAAACGGAACATCTACTAACATGGACCCCCATTGAAAACGTCGTTAACTCTGTGACCACCACAAGTCTGTCCAACTTCGTTACATGAATATCGAATCGCCTGCTACATAGTACATTTGTGTTTAAGTAAGTGAGAATTCAACCTTAATCAGGCCTTATGATGCATTTTTCACACTCTTTGCATGATATTTTGAGAAAAAAAGTCATTTAAAAGTCAAATTAAAATTTTACCAACGACGAAACAGGCTGCCGGCAATGGAGCATTGTGTTACAACTGCTGCTTATACAGGGCTTTAGAAAAAGGTACGGCCAAACTTTCAGGAAACATTCCTCACACACAAAGAAAGAAAATATTTTAGGTGGACATGTGTCCCGAAACGCTTACTTTCCATGTTAGACCTCATTTTATTACTTCTCTTCAAATCACATTAATCATGGAATGGAAACACACAGCAACAGAACGTACCAGCGTGATTTCAAACACTTTGTTACAGGAAGTGTTCAAAATGTCCTCCGTTAACGAGGATACATGCAGCCACCATCCGTCGCATGGCATCCCTGATGCGCTGATGCAGCCTTGGATAATGGCGTATTGTATCACAGCCGTCCATAATACGAGCACGAAGAGTGTCTACATTTTGTACCGGGGTTGCGTAGACAAGAGCTGTCAAATGCCCCCATAAACGAAAGTCAGGAGAATGTGGAGGCCATGGAATTGGTCCGCCTCTACCAATCCATCGGTCACCGAATCTGTTGTTAAGAAGCGTACGAACACTTCGACTGAAATGTGCAGGAGCTCCATCGAGCATGAGCCACATGTTGTGTCGTACTTGTAAAGGCACATGTTGTAGCAGCACAGGTAGAGTACCCAGTATGAAATCATGATAACGTGCTCCATTGAGCGTAGGTTGAAAAACATGGGGCCCAATCAAGACATCACCACCATCACTTTGGGTGAAGGTCACGGTTAAAGCAGGCTCAGACATGGTAATTGGATGTCTCTATAGGCCCCCGGGCTCAGCAGCTGTTGTGGCTCAGCACCTGAAGAATAATTTGGAAAATATTTCGAGTAGATTTCCCCACCATGTTATAGTTCTGGGTGGAGATTTTAATTTGCCGGATATAGACTGGGAGACTCAAACGTTCATAACGGGTGGCAGGGACAAAGAATCCAGTGAAATATTTTTAAGTGCTTTATCTGAAAACTACCTTGAGCAGTTAAACAGAAAACCGACTCGTGGCGATAATATATTAGACCTTCTGGTGACAAACAGACCCGAACTATTTGAATCAGTTAATGCAGAACAGGGAATCAGCGATCATAAAGCAGTTACTGCGTCGATGATTTCAGCCGTAAATAGAAATATTAAAAAAGGTAGGAAGATTTTTCTGTTTAGCAAAAGTGACAAAAAGCAGATTACAGAGTACCTGACGGCTCAACACAAAAGTTTTATCTCAAGTGCAGATAGTGTTGAGGATCAGTGGACAAAGTTCAAAACCATGGTACAATATGCGTTAGATGAGTATGTGCCAAGCAAGATCGTAAGAGATGGAAAAGAGCCACCGTTGTACAACAACCGAGTTAGAAAACTGCTGCGGAAGCAAAGGGAACTTCACAGCAAACATAAACATAGCCAAAGCCTTGCAGACAAACAAAAATTACGCGAAGCGAAATGTAGTGTGAGGAGGGCTATGCGAGAGGCTTTCAATGAATTCGAAAGTAACGTTCTATGTACTGACTTGGCAGAAAATCCTAAGAAATTTTGGTCCTATGTCAAAGCGGTAGGTGGATCAAAACAAAATGTCCAGACACTCTGTGACCAAAATGGTACTGAAACAGAGGATGACAGACTAAAGGCCGAATTACTAAATGTCTTCTTCCAAAGCTGTTTCACAGAGGAAGACTGCACTGTGCTTCCTTCTCTAGATTGTCGCACAGTTGACAAAATGGTAGATATCGAAGTAGACGACAGAGGGATAGAGAAACAATTAAAATCGCTCAAAAGAGGAAAGGCCGCTGGTCCTGATGGGATACCAGTTCGATTTTACACAGAGTACGCGAAGGAACTTGCCCCCCTTCTTGCAGCGGTGTACCGTAGGTCTCTAGAAGAGCGAAGCGTTCCAAAGGATTGGAAAAGGGCACAGGTCATCCCCGTTCTCAAGAAGGGACGTCGAACAGATGTGCAGAACTATAGACCTATATCTCTAACGTCGATCAGTTGTAGAATTTTGGAACACGTATTATGTTCGAGTATAATGTCTTTTCTGGAGACTAGAAATCTACTCTGTAGGAATCAGCATGGGTTTCGAAAAAGACGGTCGTGTGAAACCCAGCTCGCGCTATTCGTCCACGAGACTCAGAGGGCCTTAGACACGGGTTCACAGGTAGATGCCGTGTTTCTTGACTTCCGCAAGGCGTTTGACACAGTTCCCCACAGTCGTTTAATGAACAAAGTAAGAGCATACGGACTATCAGATCAATTGTGTGATTGGATAGAGGAGTTCTTAGATAACAGAACGCAGCATGTCATTCTCAATGGAGAGAAGTCTTCCGAAGTAAGAGTGATTTCAGGTGTGCCGCAGGGGAGTGTCATAGGACCGTTGCTATTCACAATATACATAAATGACCTGGTGGATGACATCGGAAGTTCACTGAGGCTTTTTGCAGATGATGCTGTGGTGTATCGAGAGGTTGCAACAATGGAAAATTGTACTGAAATGCAGGAGGATCTGCAGCGAATTGACGCATGGTGCACGGAATGGCAATTGAATCTCAATGTAGAGAAGTGTAATGTGATGCGAATACATAGAAAGATAGGTCCCTTATCATTTAGCTACAAAATAGCAGGTCAGCAACTGGAAGCAGTTAATTCCATAAATTATCTGGGAGTACGCATTAGGAGTGATTTAAAATGGAATGATCATATAAAGTTGATCGTCGGTAAAGCAGATGCCAGACTGAGATTCATTGGAAGAATCCTAAGGAAATGCAATCCGACAACAAAGGAAGTAGGTTACAGTACGCTTGTTCGCCCAATGCTTGAATACTGCTCAGCAGTGTGGGATCCGCACCAGGTAGGGTTGATAGAAGAGATAGAGAAGATCCAACGGAGAGCAGCGCGCTTCGTTACAGGATCATTTAGTAATTGCGAAAGCGTTACGGAGATGATAGATAAACTCCAGTGGAAGACTCTGCAGGAGAGACGCTCAGTAGCTCGGTACGGGCTTTTGTTGAAGTTTCGAGAACATACCTTCACCGAAGAGTCAAGCAGTATATTGCTCCCTCCTACGTATATCTCGCGAAGAGACCATGAGGATAAAATCAGAGAGATTAGAGCCCACACAGAAGCATACCGACAATCCTTCTTTCCACGTACAATACGAGACTGGAATAGAAGGGAGAACCGATAGAGGTACTCAGGGTACCCTCCGCCACACACCGTCAGGTGGCTTGCGGAGTACGGATGTAGATGTAGATGTAGAATGCCTGCCCTAACCTTCACAGAAAATCTGTGTTGATGACGTGATTGCACAATTGCGTGCGGATTCTCGTCAGCCCACACATGTTGATTGTGAAGTAAAGTTCATACTGACGAAACTAAAATGAGCTCTAACATGGAAATTAAGCGTTTACGGACACATGTCCACATAACATCTTTTCTTTATTTTTGTGTAAGGAATGTTTCCTGAAAGTTTGGCCGTCCTTTTTGTAACACCCTGTATACGGCCTTTCAAAAGAATGACTGAACAACAAATTGAAAATACAAATAAAAATACAATGTATCAAACGAACACAAAGTACGTATGTTAGCAATTCATTAGGAAAGAGACTGATCGAACTTATTCACTGTAACGACAGAGAAAACTGACACAATAAGATGTGTCATGTTATCAAAAATACGTATTGCTCTGACTAAAACACATTCTGCATTATAAAATTACGTAATTGTTGGTACTGCTCGTTTTCACTATTTTTCCCGAAAGTCTTAATGAATTTTCCGTGTCAGGAAACAATTCCATTGTTATTTACAGATTCTTGCGTTACTTCTTGGTAGAACAATTCCATATTGAAGGTTGAGCAACAAGTACACTGTGTTTGTTCTACTGATTTTTGTTTATTTCGAACTAATTTTCGGCTTATTACGCTATCTTCAGGAAACATCTGCCTAGTATCTGGAATGGACACTGATTCTTAGGTAACTAAACGTTATAGGCGGAGAAACAATCATTTGCATAGAGTGTTGTGCGTCAAACTTGTGCGATATTAAGAAAGTGTGGCAAATATTTAGGATTACCAGAAGGGAATTCGGACCTATTCTTCCCAAAAACTTGTTTCGTACCTTAAACAGAACATCACATCGCTCGGTAATCATACTCAGATTACATTTTTTTTCGCTTGGCATTTTAAAGAGCAGTTAGAAACTATTGGTATCTTTAGCCTTCTGCTTCTTCGTATCTCACTAGCGGTATGTTGCTTGTTTCCTTTGTCCTAAGTTCATGGCAAAACTTGGGCATGAGCTCGGGGCAAATGAGACTGAATCGTTAGCTGTCAATCCACTCTTACCGTTACGGTTGTTGGTCCATACAGACAACTAGTGATTTGCTCTTTTGGTATCAAATAAAAGCGCCTGGAGGTGTCTTCTGGCTGTGGGTAGGCGTTTCCTCCTAACCCATCTATATTTGGTTTTTCCCGCTAGGACTAGAGTGGCTGATTACAGTGATCTTTTATTGGCTGACGTAATCGTCACATGTTGTTGCTTTCGAATATTTATTAATCAAACGCGTCATTTTCTTATTTCGGTTAAGGGATTCTAGTATGTTAGTTGTGTTTAGCGCATTAATCACCACTGCAGATTTTCCTCCGTCTTTCACTAACCGCATCCGTCTGTAGGGTGCTTCTTAGTAACCTTACATCTCGTAATACATTTTACAACTTAATATGTAGATATTGGAGTTTTCCGACTGTTTCTATGGGAATTACAGTAACATTATCTCTGAATCTGAAATAAATTTAAGTTTATTAAAATGGCCATGAATTTTTTTATATTGATATTTAGGCTTGTTAATTTACTGTGCTCTCTTATAACGTTGAAGAGTTGTAGTGTTTCGTGACCATTTCTCCGGAAACAGTCACGTAAAGTACGCAAATTCACGATAAAAGTCCCATTTGATCAGAATATTTAATTGACACCGAGGAATATAACCCGATATTTGACCATGCTAGCAAAATCTATTCCAATCTTACATGTCAACGCGGCAGCCAGGATCTCTTCCCGAAATTCGAGTTTGGTCTTCCGCAAGTTGTGTCGCTTGTGAAAGTATGTTTTGGTGTAATACGGTGCTTAGAATTCCTGATCACTAGTCTTCTTGAACATAATGCAGTGCAGCCGAAACGAAGACAAAAAAACAGGGCTACAGTTACCACAAGTTTATATTCCGACACTCCCAAAGGAGACTAGTTTCGTTGCGTTAGCACGCATTTAACACAAGGAAAGGTAATTTAATCGCTAATCCTAGCAATCTTGAGACAATTACTCCCATCTCTCGGGAAGTATTGGCAATCAAAAGGCCTACTTGCTACGTTGCGATCATTATCGTTCGCTTTTGGAGCCGACCAGCTGAAAGGCAGAAGGAAGGGCCATAGGGTTCATTCGACGGCGGAAAGCGAACAAAAGAAGGCCGCTCGGCGGGAGGCAGCTCAGAGGGGGAATTTCCTGCGTGCAGGTAAAAGCGATGACAGCGGACCGGAAGAAGAACAAGAAGAATAAAACTTCCTCGGTGGTCGAGAACGACCCCGAAAACTCATTTACATTCGATACTTCAGATGGAGAAGTATTTTATATTCTTCTCTACGGAATTGTTTTCAATGAAGGGCGAGTACACGATTCGTCTGTCCTCGTATAATGTATTAATGCATTCTAAAAGCCTTCGGTATACACATTTATTCAAAGTGGACACAAGAAATGTGTCGTACGCTCCTACGGCGTGCTACATAATAAGTAAAACACTTTTGTCGAATTTCTTAATAACATAAGCTCTAGCTCTGCGTAAAAATTATTAGAATTTTTACTTAAGTCCATTAAATTAGGAACTAGAGTAAATGTTCTTTCAGTAACCCCATTCAGGAAGATGGTTCCAGTGGATACAAAACTAGCAAGGACGAATGATAGTACAAAGAATAAATAGTTTCATGTGAATAATGTCACAGTAGTAACAGTGTATAAGCGCAGTGCGGCTGTAGTAGTGGATAAACTATTAATAATGCAAAAGTTATCGAAATTTTTAGTAACCTTAACATCATACGACTGAATTTTGTCTTCACTGACAAGTTTCAGTTTAATTTAAAAAAAGACTGATAAATGCAATATCGTTTTATCAGAAAATGAAGTAAATGAATGCCCTGTCATGAATTCAAGAGTGGCAGTCTTGAGACCACAGTCCAAGGTTCGCATACCTGATACTCCTGTTAGATCCATTGCAAATTACTGATAGTTGCGCTCCTAAAATTAATACAGTACCAGTATTAAACTGAAACTGATTAGTGTCTTCAAACGTATACGCGTTTCCCAGGAGTTACACTGTGACACATACATACGATTTGGTCGACAAATAGTCACTCCTTCTGATGGTAAATTCACCCTTTCGATTTTTAAAATCTGTATACTAATTTGTCAGCCAAATATGCAATAGAGATAATTAGCAATACCTTGGAGTATGGTTTCATATCAAAAGCCGAAGTTTTACGAGTTTATGACAGGCCTGAAATTATCATTTCTGAAAATTATTTAAAATTCCAAAAACAATCTGATAGCGGTGGATATGGGGTATTGTTTGGCGAATAATATAGCCGACATTTTTACGAATCCTTTAAACAATATGTTACTTGAATAAAATCCATCTCTGACTGTCAACATGGTACCTCACTATCGGTAGGTTGACGCTACCCAAAGAGGAAGACAGAGGAGTATAATACCAGTTTCATAGCAAACATTTTAGTGTGAATTTTACGATTGAGCAGGAGATTGACCGGAATATCAATTTATAATGAATGTACGAAATGAAAACCGGGTCACATGTCTTCGTTGGAAGAAGATTAAAAACAATTCCTTACGAAATCAGCCGCAGGACTATTCAGCTCTACAAAGATAGAAAAAGTTTTATCATGCTAATTTCAAACTCCTATAGAAATTATACCTAAATCCGTTCTACAGTTTTGTTTCTATTTCTTACATTGTCGATAAGGAAAAAGACGTTTGCACTTGAATGACGATGCTGGGTAATTTGCATGAACTCTTTTTCTTTATAAATGCCTGTTTAAATGACTCTGCACTGTATGCTTATATTACAGATTTGTATTTACCTGGCAGGTAAATTATTATTTCGGGAAAGTGTTTATAGCCGGATTGAAAAGTGGTGATTTTGGAAAAGAGATTTCAAAATCTCACTAACGACACAGTGCCGCTTGAAAATTCTTGGAATCACAAGCACTGCAAACTTCTATTTTATTTCTACGAAACTTACTATGACTTGACCAGCAACATCTGGACGCGTCTACCCAATAACAAATGACCTACTCGTCACATTCCTCGGTTCAGAACCACACCATTTATTTCAGAAGAGCAAATACATAGATCTATCAGTTACTTTTTCAGTTATGTATTTCAATTATGTATCAAAATAATCTCATCCTCTGTTGTGAACTCAGAGAAAATGAAAAAAAATGCAATTTTGAGTCAGTCTCGAACGATATGGTGTATCACATCTTTAGTTCTGTGGTTAATTAGCTCAGTCATCAACAACGCAAACCATAACATAACCTTTTAGCTGCCTTACATGCTGCTGCATAAAATCACCAGTACTTTTCACTAAAACTAACCATGCAAAAGAGTTCTTACTCCTGATGATGATGTTAAACCATCGAAAAGCGTAGAGGGTAAAATAAATTTCGTAACTGATGCACAATTATACGTTTTGCATTTGACAGTCGCAGGCCTCAAAAACACAATCCACAATACACTGAACTGATAACTCAATGCATTACACCATGTTCAAGTGAGCTACTTGCAAACACGAGTTCCTTAAACGTATTTCGTTTATTGGAACTGTGTCAAAGAAAATTCAGTGTAAAAATATAGAGTCAGCGTAATCTCTTGTGGAAACTGTTGTTTTCTATTGTCTTACACTTTATTAACTTCAAACATTTTCCTTTTTAAAGCACGACGATAATGGGGAAGTTTATATAAAAAGTCAAAAATTCAAACATCTAATTACGTACAAAATCAGCCGACAAGTGCCTTGGCCGGCCGTAGTGGTCGAGCGATTCTAGGCGCTACACTCTGGAACCGTGCGACTGCTACGGTCGCAGGTTCGAATCCTGCCTCGGGCATGGATGTGTGTGATGTCCTTAGGTTAGTTAGGTTTAAGTAGTTCTAAGTTCTAGGGGACTGATGACCACAGAAGTTAAGTCCCATAGTGCTCAGAGCCATTTTTATTTGACAACTGCCTTGGTTTGGATAAAAGTTTTTTTAAAAAAAACAGTGATTGTTGTTAAGTCATTTAAATATTATTCACAGTCTTCATATTACTGATACTTTCTTATCTTTGATCAAGGTCGATTTTATGTCTAGCACAGAAGACGTGTGATCACCTGTTGGGATTGAGTATGAAATACACGGTTTTTCTCACAACAGTAAATTTTTATTATCTCTTCCGACCAATAGTTAACCATCTTCCGGTTGGTCTGGTCTGAAGAGGGTTAATTAGAGCAACAGCTGAAATGGTTCAAATGGCTCTGAGAACTATGGAACTTAACATCGGAGGTCATCAGTCCTCTAGAACTTAGTACTACTTAAACCTAACTAACCTAAGGACATCATACACCTCCATGCCGGAGGCAGGATACGAACCTGCGACCGTAGTGGTCGCGCGTTTCCAGACTGAAACGCCTAGAACCGCTCGGTCACAACGGCCGGTAGAGCAATGAAACTGTCAGTTAGTTTTGTATCTTAAACTTTCACACAGACTATAAATATCTTGAAAACAAGCGTACAGTATTTTGCTTTATGATTTGTGCGCATCACGACCTGCAATGTAGGGTGTTGCAGCTACTAGAGTTATTTCCGAATGTCTTTAATCTCCGTGTAGTTCACATATACGCAAAGCGGTTTCTTATACATACCCGGCCAAGGCAAGTGTTGATCCTTGGGCAACCAGTTTCATTCTACGTTACAATTACGATTAACTTAACTTGGATAATGTTGTGGGGTAAACGAACCAAGGACTACAATTGATTAGCAGAACACTTAGAAAATGTAACAGATCGACTAAAGAGGCTGCCTAAACAATCATTGTCCGTCCTCTTCTGGACTATTCCTGCTCGGTGTGGGATCCGCATCACATAGGATTGACGGAGGACGTCGAAAAAGTTCAAAGAAGGTCAGCTCGTTTTGTATTATACCGGAACACGGATATGATATGCAAAATGGGGTGCCAATCACAAAACAAAGGCGTTTGCGGCAGCATCTTCTCATAAAATTTTAATCACAAACGTTCTCCTCCGGATGCGAAAATATTTATTAGGTCCCACCTCCATAGAGAGAAATGATCATCATAATAGAATATGAGAAATCAGAGCTCGTACGAAAGAATTTAAATGTTCGCTTTTTCCCGCGCGCTGTTCGAGTGTAAAACTGTAGAGAAATACCTTGAAAGATGGTTCGATGCACCCTCTGCCAGGCACTTGATTGTGAACTGCAGAGTAATAATGTAGATCCAGATGTGGATACTGTTCGAAAGAGAAATTATTACCTTCAAGACTCAGCCGGAATGGCGCAGGACAATTCGTGAGCAAAAATTCTATGCCATATCAGCCTGTCGGTCTACGGTCTGAATCTTTCTGAAGAGCCTCTTTTGGTGACGAAAATCTCGTGATGCTCGCGGCGTAGCGCAAAACCCATCCTAATAGGTGCCACCTGAGCGGTTGCGTGTCACCTGTAATAAGTTAAACAGGCGTGTCTAGCTCACTCTAATGAGTGTATATCTAGCAAAGAGTGCGTGTTTCAGCAATTAATGACCACGAGAAAGAAAAGAGAGGACGGACGAAACCCGATGCTAGCAAATAGCACCAAAGCATCCATCGAGCGTAACATGTCCCTTCGCCGGACAGGTCACCATCAAAAATGGCATACACATTCACTGCATAAGACACTGTGGGGATGTTTTAATTCAGGTCATGATTTTGTCTTAAAGTCTGGTGATCGGAAGACTTTGCTCCATTAGTTTTCTCTCTTTGCCGGTCAAATACGGGAGGTTCCACAAGCAGTTTCGAAACGGGACCCTGCTCTGTTCCAGTACTGCTGTGCATTATGGGATTCTTGCCAGATAGGATTGACGAAGGACATCAAAAATTTCAAAGAAGAGCAGCTCGTTTTGTATTACCGTGGAATAGGGGAAAGAGTGTCACGGGTATATCACGGATATAACACGGACATGATACGCGAGTTGGGGTAGTAATCATTAAACCAAAAGCATATTTCGTTGCGACAAGATATTTTTCAAGAAATTTCAGTCATCAAAGTTCTCCTCCAAATGCGAAAATTTTTGTTGAGACCCATCTACATAGGGGAGAACGGCCATTCCAATAAAATAAGGGAAATCAGAGCTCGCACGGAAAGAAATATGTGTTCGTTATTCCCGCGCTCTGATAGAGAGTGGAACGATGGTGAAATAGTTTGAATCTGGTACGATGAACCCTCTGCCAGGCACTTAAGTGTGAATTGGAGAGTACTCATATAGATGTCGATGTAGGAAGCTTCGGAGAGAGGACGGGCGCACGTTAGCGACCTCGGCTACAGAGGCACGAGTCAGTGGGTGAGGGCCTGTTATATTATTGACGGTGATGCACCAGACAGGTGAGAACGTTATGGCTGGCGGACCCTTGGAACCTCTTGGGAGGAGCAAACTAGGGGCGGCACCCAGTTTAGCCTTCTCCGCTGCCCCTTATCCATCATCTGGAACACTTTAGAGTACACGCTGCCATCGCTGAAAACTAGTCTGAAGAACGGTTACACTTCCTGCAAAAAACTCACGTGTGGACTGGAGGAAATGCGCCATCAACTCTGGTGATGTAAAGCGCTCCAAATTCTGAGACTCGGCAGCTCGAGCTATTGTCTGTACATAACGACAAAAGCACACAGGTTCATGAACAACCATATCCGGATTTAAGTAACTGACATAAACTGACTGAAAACGGCGCGACAGAACTGAAACATTATTTTCTCAAGGAAGCATCCTCAATGTATTTTACTGCCAGACAATACTACCATGAGACTTCATTATTTGTCAGATTTTCACGATATTCGTATCACGTTATTGATACTTACCTGCTTTCTTCAACAAGTGTGTGTGTGAATTCCTATCCCCAGACTTACACACAACTTAAACTAACCTAAACTAACTTATGCTAAGAACAACACACACATACACCCATCCCGAGGGAGGACTCCAACCTCCGGCGGGAGGGGCCGCTCAATACGTGACATTGTTCCTCAAACCACGCTGCCATACAACAAGTGTGTTATGATACTGTCATATTAAGCTGATTCACAATTAATTTTATAAACTTCTAGAGGTTGTAGAGCGGACTCAGTAGGTCAAGTTTTACATACGAACCCATGTCCGGAAACGTTATCCAACGACGCTACAGATCGTCAAAATTATAGGCGCCGGTGCTTGTAAATGTATGTATATATACAGGGTGATCCAGTGATGATGTTACAGATTTTCTAGGATGATTGAGAAGGATAAATGTACCAATTTGAGGTAGGGAACTCTCAACAGGAAACGAAAGAGTCGAAAGTTATAAGCAAAAACCGTTCTGAGGCCTCTGACAGTGTAATATATGTAGTGGTACTGTTGTTGATAAGATTTTAGGGTAGGCGACTTTCAGAGGTGGTAGTATGGACCAAAACAAGAAAAAAATTCATAATCATGGGCTCTAAGGTGCTGAGGAGATACGAGCACTTGTTCATCTTCGATACTGTGGAACACATCTCCTCTATTGAATAAGTGCTCATAGCACTTAAGGTATACATTTTAGAGCCCATGTTTGTAACATCATCACGGAATCACCCTGTATGTCCGTGTGTACTATGTCCCCTCTTCAGCCCCCAGAAATGTGTAACATGAATTGTGAAACACGCTGTCCATATGTAGTCCGACGAGAGTAGCCGTTTAGCCTCATTATTCATTTTCTGACATTTGAAGCTGGTTATCACTCACATCTTAAGGTATTAATTCCTGGCAGATCTTCATTGTTTTCGACATGTTTTCCGGACAACTCAACATGAGCAACGGCACTGTAAGCGAGTTATCTTCAGCTGTTACTAAAAGGTGTCTGTTATGGCATTTTAGAAGGCAAAGCAAAACATCATGAAATACAACTGTACATTTATTTTGAAGTGTTTGTGTAAAATAACTCATCACATTCGTAAAAAAAGCACATTTTCTTGGTCAAATTTTAAGTTTCAAAGGCCACATAAAAATCTATCTGTTAGTGTTAAATGATCAGAAACAGTACTACCGCATACTGTAAACTTCAGTGTGGTAAGATTTGAACCAACTGTCAACACCTAAGCTGATGACATATTTAAGTTATTTTACCATGACAAACAACAATAAAATGATTTGAAAAACTCATAAATGTAGTTGTTTGTACCTGCTTCACAATTTGTCTTACCATACAGTCTCCGTACCGCCTAATATGTAATCTACTGACAAAATAATCCAAACAATGACTTCTTTTCGAATTCATAAAAGTTTGTACGTCATTCATCACCCGATTACGGCGACATTCCATCGCAGAAACTGTATGTATTTTCTTACTTACTTACAATAAGAGCCACTCGATCAAAATCCAAAGTCTGTCTTTTGCCTCATTAACGAACCTGTGCCATTTTTTTTCTGTTGGCGTAGTCCATCAATTCCCAGCAGTTTTTTCCTGACGTTATCTGATCAACTTTCTCCTAGTCTTGCCCTTGGTCTTATACATTCCATGTATCCTCTCAGACCCTCCCTTGCAATTTCTCCATCTTGTAGAGATGGACTTAGTTGAGCTCACTTTGGAAGTTCATTAACAACGATATCTTTGTTACGTTATTCAGCTTGAGATGTTAATTTATATTAATTGCATTTATTAATTTTAGAGTAATTTTCACGTGGGTATTGCATTTGCAGTTAAGAGAAAATAAAAAATTAGGTGCATCTGATGCTAGAATGTAAAGAAAACGCATTATAATAATTTTCTTCATAAAATGCATCTGTTTCGGATCACATCTAGACTAAATCCAGTTACACTTTTCAAACACTTTTTCTGACACTGTTAAATCTTTCAGTTAAGAATTTAAGTTACAAAAGAAACCACTAACATGTCTATTGCATTAATAATTATCTTAGCGTCGCTTTCCTGGGTTTTACTTAATGATCTGAAACAATTTTAACATTGGTAGTGCCTGGTATTACATTACAGTGGTGAATCTGTGCCATACTGCTGACGGGAGATGAGCAGCTTGTGACAGGAAGGCGCCACGTCGCACCTGGCCATGTGGCCATCACTCCCAGTATCCGATCGCTTGCGTCCACCAACAAAACTAACGAGGGACCCTCCATAATGTAATTCACGGATTTTGATGCGCTTCAAATATGTTGTAGAGGCACTCACCCTGAGTACCTGGCTATCCGGTTTTTTAGCGACGGGCCTTAGTTTTTGAGAAAATCGATTTTGAAGTTCATTGCGCGTTTTGTATACCTTTAACATGACACACATTGCGAGTAAATCAACGTAGCATAGCGGTAAAGGTTTACGGCTACTGCGATGGAGGTACCGTGTTCGAATCCTGGTAGTATATGTTTTTTTTTTATGTATGCAAGAACCGTCCGGAAAATTTGGTCCTAACGTTCAAAAACGCGTAGACGAATTAACTGGGAAATATAGAAATGTAGTCGTGTCTTGCACGAAATTCGGGAAGTTCACGAAACTGGTGTAACAAGAATTTTTGCGTTCTGTAATTCTTCCGTACGTGGGACAGAAAAACTTTTTGTACATTACCGATTCGTGGGGAGGGCAAACCGATTCAACTTTATACGATCATCTATTCACTGATGAAATAAAGCGAGCACCTAAACCCTAAAAGTGGTCCCACCAAAGTGCACTCTTATTGCCAGCCCTGCGATGTTTATTTTTACCGACAGATGAAAATCTTCACGAAAATTATTCAGAATGCTCCCGACTTGATGAAAGACAGTAGAGAGACCACTTCTAGGGAAGATTCTATAATATTACATTCGCTAATCCTACATCAATTCCACAAGTGGCCCATCGGGACCATCCGACCGCCGTGTCATCCTCAGTGGAGGATGCAGATAGGAGTGGCGTGTGGTCAGCACACCGCTCTCCCGGTCGTTATGATGGTATTCTTGACCGAAGCCGCTACTATTCGGTCGAGTAGCTCCTCAATTGGCATCACGAGGCTGAGTGCACCCCGAAAAATGGCAACAGCGCATGGCGGCTGGATGATCACCCATCCGACCACGCCCGACAGCGCTTAATACATCAACTCAGCTCACCTAATTTTGAAAGCATGATTAGATACGCATGGTTCGCATCGAAATTTGCGGATGAAAGATAAATCTTTTTTGAATGCAAAAGAATTATGTTTCCCGGAATCGCTCATGAAGAAACCGTGCTCCTGCAAGACGGTTGCTTTCATAAAATGCGCGTGGTGCTACGAAAATTTGTGCTTCGGTTGTTTCTATGATAAGTATCACCCACAATATTTTCTGGCTCATTAAGCAGTATGGACGATCAAAAACAAGATTTTGTAATACCATATGACAGAAAAAATTAATAACTGAATATATTTCTACAACTTCGCACACCTTACACTGTGTTGATAATCTCTGAAATAAAATTGAAAAATTCTGTGATTTTGAAAAAAAAGCACAAAGTACACGAGGAGGACTCGAATACGGTACCGCAGCGTGGTACCCATGATCCTTTACCGCTGCGCAACGCTGACTTGCTCGGAGTTCACGTAATGTTAGGGGGTATACAAGACGCGCAATGAACTTAAAAATCGATTTTCTCAAAAACCAAGTCCCGTCGCTAAAAAACCGGATAGCCAGGTACTCAGGGTAAGTGGCTCACAACATATTTGAAGCGCATCAAAATCCGTGATTTGCAGTATGGAGGGTCCCCTTGTAAGTGCGACCTATGAGCAGGCGTCGAAACGCCTCACGTAAGACCTGGCAACTCAGTGTCCCACACCAGGGCTATGATTCTCTCCCGGCATTCTGAGTGGCTAGCTCAGATTTTTCGACTCTCTAATCAGATTATTTGTTAACGCCTTTTGTTGCTACTGTGTGATTTCTTCTTTTCCCACGGTACATAAAACACAAACTTATCAAGAATGTTCGTTTCTAACAGTATTACTGCTGTAATTTCAATAAAGATTAAGTCTGCCAATATTTGCAAAGATCGTTGCTCTGTTGAGCCTCATTCTTAGTTTCATTCATTGTGCATTATCGCCTATGTGCACACCAGCAACAAAAGCTGGACTTCCCTGGAGCGTCATTGTCAAGCGAGCTGCCTCCTCCACCTGTGTAAACCCTCTCCCGCCCCCCTCCCCTTTTCATAGTACATTACAATCTTTTCGCTTATATAACCGTAGCAAGCTAATTGCTTTTATTTTACCAGTGTCACTCATTTCCCGTACCTCTTCGTCTTACCTTCATCTCTACGTATCTTCTCAAACGGGTCCAAAGATCGGACTGAGGATCTTCCTCTCACTCTTCTGGGTTAATGTCCTTCTTTCATCTCTGCATGAACCCATTAGTTGCGTTGCTGGTTTATACATTTAGATCTTCGCTGTCCTTGAAAGAAGCATGCTGATGATACCATGAGAAAAGCCGGCCTTGGTGGCCGCGCGGCTCTAGGCGCTTCAGTCCGGAACCGCGCGACTGCTACGGTCGAAAGTTCGAATCTTCCCTCGGGCATGGATGTGAGTGATGTCCTTAGGTTAGTTAGGTGTAAGTAGTTCGAAGTTCTAGGGGACTGATGACCTCAGATGTTGAGTCCCATACTGCTCACGGGCATTTGAACCAACCATGAGAAAAACGTGTCCAGCTGCCTGGTGAGTTCCAGTATTTCATGATCCATCAGGTTTCTGTAGTGTAGTACGGATTATGTGAATTTAGTGGTCTAAATTGCTCGGAGCTCTTTGCCTCGGAGTCAGTCATCACAATCAAGGAAAAGTACTGCATTACCCAGCGCAAAACAAAAGAGGATGCCATCGTGTCAGTGATTGCCGTTACGCTTACGAAATAAAACAGATGCAGCGTTGTTTCATTTGGACAAGGATGTGGGAGACAGAGTTATTAAATGGCATCATAGTATGGCACTCTCCTGGCGGTTATAATGGTATAGCCCCACACGGCTGCAGCGGAGAACTTAAAAAAAAGCGGATGCTGCTGTCCTCACGCGTTTTGTTGTGACGTCAGAGGGAGGCGCGTGTGGTTGCGCGTGTATTTGACGGCTGAGCGAGCGTGCCAGCTGCACTGGCCGAGGTACGCCAGGCTATAGCCTCAGCCAAGAGGTGATAAGGCCTACAGAAGACTGAAGTATTCACTCCGTGATTGGCAGACACAGCTGCAGGAGAGCGACACGTAAACTCGTGCTTTGGCTCGACGGCTGGAAAAACTCGTTAGCCGTTATCGAGGGGCATGGAAGGGATACCCGCCATGGCGGAACCAAGTGCCCCTAATGACCGCTGAACAGACATAAATTTAATAAAAAAACCAAAATAAGAAATTCACGGAAAAACCAAAAACACTTTTAAAAAGAGAAAATTAAGACGAGTACACGAATGTGTTCATAGCTGTAGTTCAGCGGCCGCAGAATATTTCAACAAATATAAAATGTCAGTCCTCAGTTGCACAAGTAAAGCTTTATTTGGTTCACTTTAACGGTTTCGACAGTTTTAACTGTAATCTTAAGAAGTCAGACTGGCTCAAATCGTTTGTAAGCCAATGACAAAGTAACAATCGGACGGTAGTATCCTTCGCTACGGAGTCAGTAAAATAGAGTTACATCGTTGAGATATATGATACGTGTGACGAATAGCAAACAATCGTACGTGATTTGAGCCAATTTCACTTCTGAAGATGACAGTTTAAGCTGTCGAAACCGGTGAAGTGAATCAAATGAAGTTTTTCTTGTGCAGGTGACGACTGACTTTTTATCTTTATTGTTAGACCAGTACGTGAGTGAAAGAGCGCCTTCGATCAAGAAAACAGTTTTGTATTCGATGTCAAAGGTTTAACCATTAAAATGAAATTTAAAAATTACCTTCCCGGCGCCTTGCACACTTTTTATAATCTAAGTATCTACGGATACAATTCGTGGTGATCTATTAGATCAGAACATGATAAAAATTTTTTTATGAATATCATCTGTCTTAAACTACCTGCCGGAATAAGCATTTAGTGTATAAAGACTTGAATTTTCAGCAAAATAATTAATAAAACAATGGAAATAGCAACAACATATCAAATTAGACTTAGCTGTTGATGTATAAATGCATTTAGCTTTGCTTGTTTCAAATATTAACAACGAAACTGCTTAAAACAACGTTTCCGCAAAGAAATTACTAAATATTGGACATGCTTATGAACTTAGCTGAAAATCGAGGACAGCAGTGGAAAGATGAGTAAATTACCATGTTATCTGGCGTATCATACATATGTATAGTGTAAAATAAAAGATTTTCGTGAGTATGTAAGAAAAGGGAAGGATGGCCGGCCGCGGTGGTCTAGCGGTTCTAGGCGCTCAGTCCGGAACCGCGCGACTGCTACGGTCACAGGTTCGAATCCTGCCTCGGGCATGGCTGTGTGTGATGTCCTTAGGTTAATTAGGTTTAAGTAGTTCTAAGTTCTAGGGGACTGATGACCACAGATGTGAAGTCCCATAGTGCTCAGAGCCATTTGAGCCAAAAGGGAAGGATGTGAATTTGGCAAACGCCAGTGCGAGGGTCAGATACCCGGCGGTCATCTCGCTCGTTGTCATTCACATGTGAGAACTGAAGCTGCGATTAGGTGGCATTTCAGAAGTGTCCGTAAAATATATAGGTACGAAATTTGGGACCTGAGTTATTCGCGGCTGTCAGCGGCGAATACTTAGGAATACTTTCTGGGGTTAACTAGCATGTGATCTAACAACGGGACCGCGCCTCCTCGTCATTACCGATTGGCTCTATACTTACAGTGTGCGCAGGTCATGGCCAGAAACGAAAATGACGAAGTGGGAGCTCCAGATGGCGAAGCGTTTAGGAGAGACTAGCATTTTTGGTACTCATCGCCCGGGAACGAGCCATTTACGCTAGCGTAGTTTCCAATCTGTGGTTGCTGCAGCAGCCAGAGTAAGGAACGGTAATCCGAGGGTTGTGGGGTCGTCCCTACACGGGACTTTTTTTATTTTCGACTTCTGCTATACTTATACTGCAGGCAACCGATATAATGGTCAATATATTATACTCATTAATATTTTCATAAAAGGCATGAAAAGAAAAGGCAAAAAAATTTGGAATTGCAGATAAAATTTCCAGTAAAGGATTGTGAGGCGTAGATGAGTATTCCGTACATAAAATTATTTTATTATTTTTAAGTTGATGGTCTAAATGTGGTGGGATGATATTTGTAGTAAAAACAGGGGAAGCAGTAATTTTCTCGGCTAATTGCCACATTTTCACAGTTGCATCGTTGTTTTAAAGCTATTGTAGAAAAACAGTATTCTTACTTTGTTCCGACAATGCTGTCGAAAAATTAACGTTACTCGGCCAAGAGCTAGCAAGGGAATAATCTTCGTAGCAGTAGCTAGCCAACGATTTTACCTGCAGCTGTAACCTATTGCTCAGGTGCAGCTGCCGTGGGCTGCTCGAAGGTCAAAATGAGACTAACAGAATACGAAATCCTGTACTTATTAATTACAATTACTTCTTGGAAAGTAATTTGCAGTGTGATCTTGGGCGCTGTAAGAACAATGCTTTCTTGAAAATTTACTTGCAATCCCAAACTTTCATTCACCTTAACTTTCCATGCATTTTGTGAAAATATTAATCAGTACTGTATGTTTAGTATTATTTCGGTTTCTTTGCAGTGTAAGTAATGTAAAAATTTAAAATTCATACAATGCCTTGAACCCACGACCCTGGGGTTTCCCTTCCCCATTCTTTCCGCTGCTCCAACTACTTTCGAAGGAACTACGCTAACATAAACGGCTCATGACAAGCCCAACACGCGCCAAAAATGGTATTTTTTGTAAACGCTTGGTCATCTGGACCTCCCACCTCTGTTACTTTATTTATGGCCAAGCTCTACATACAACATAAATTTGAAGAAACTCACTGAAGACGAGTAGGTGCCGTGTCCTTGTAAGAATAATTAACGCTAGGTGAACAGGCTATAATTCCAAAGACAGTTCCACGATTATTTTATGAGCTATTTGAACTCATGGCTCTGATTGGTCAGCCAATGTGTAGCTTTCATTTTAAAACATACGCTGACGAACTTCGAACTACTTTCGAAGTTTTATCAGGATTTACACGTTAGTTAACGTGGTATACTGCTCTGGTTTTCTTTTCTTTTAAAGCTTTCGCACAGTCGCTACGTTAATTCGGTGCAGCAAAGAGAGCAATAAAGTCTGTCTTTTCATGTAACCCAGAAAAAATCCAGTGTATTGTGAACATTAATAAATTTTTTATGCACCGCATATAAAATTTCTGCATGCATAGTTTTTATTATTGATTATTGATTGAGCAATTTTCAAGGGTAATAGCGACAAATGCATTTTATTACCCCCTTGGCATTAGCGTAGGCAAACAGTAAAAAGGAACCACGGATTCTAGAATCGTGAAGAACAATTAAAATTAGGTTTCAGTATTCAGCGTTATTTCAGTTTATAATTGACAGATGGACCTCAAGAGCAACAAACAATAACTGCACAGCCATTCATTTCATTTACAACACAGTACAGTCTTACAGTGGCCAGGCTGCTGTTCACCCTTTAGCTGCTGTGGGGTTGAGAATTTTTTGAGAGACCCAACTGAGGATTACACTTAAACGATTTACCGAAGCCGAAGAAAAAGTACATCAGAATGCACGGACGGGGGAAGTAACCCCACTGCTCCAGAATATGAAATCAGTGGTTAGCTGCTGCACCGTCTCCATTGGTGTTACAGCCTGTAAAACTTGCTACTTTTGCTTGTATCAGAAAATATTGCCTCGATTAAGAAAGAAACGATTACATTTATTTTGTTTTTTATTGGCGGAAGGCTAATGTACTGGAGGAATGATAATTAAATGCATAAAATTTGATGGTGACACTGTTTTATTAAAATGAAAGGAAAAGGTGATTAACAATATGTTGAAAGAATTGAACACCAGCTGTGAGACATATGGAATGAGGATAGATGTGATGAAGACAAAGGCAATAATTTTTACAGGGCTATCAAGGAAAATATCAGTTAAAATTTT
Organism: Schistocerca gregaria; assembly: GCF_023897955.1. Lineage (NCBI taxonomy): Eukaryota > Metazoa > Arthropoda > Insecta > Orthoptera > Acrididae > Schistocerca > Schistocerca gregaria. The sequence continues at coordinate 746,992,231 of NC_064931.1, forward strand.
TGACGAATTAGTGGAATAAGATTATAGCGTCACGTATAACAAGTACCGTGACATGCAATCAAGAAACGAAAACAAGCAACTATTTTGAATGAGTGGTAAAGGTGATGATTAAAATGTGAGTGAGGACATGCAGAGCACACAATAGGCCTACAGAAAACCTCTACGGAAATATACACCGAAAGCGCGACTACCTGTTACGCTTTAGCTCGAGTGTGTAGCAAATTATTAATGCCCTGCATATATTCCCCTTTATATGATGTTTGAGTCATGAACAAGTAACAACGCAATTTGACTAAGTTAATGAAGTATGACGTACTGAGCGAATTTCCATATCGCAACGAAACGGTAGAGGCGTTTTGAACAGAAAGTAAATGAAAGTATCGTATAACTAAGATTTTTACTGTCCTAATACAAGCTTTCAATGTATATGCGTCCCTATTTGTAGGAGAAATATATAAAATACAGGTGTAACTGCACACAGCATATTCTAACACCTATCGGGAAAATGATACAATTTAAAGCAAAATCTCGAAGTATTCGTTACTGAGTACATGTCTATACGATGCACTCACTTCATTTGGCTCAAAATCGAGCATAAAATAGTAAAGTAATTAGACTGCTGACGGCAGTTTACAGATATATTGATTCTGCTGCAGGCAGTTCATTTTAAATTTGCTGACAAAAAACATCGCATCACCAAGAAGGAGATATGAGACATAAACGAAAGTTTGTAGCTGTGTCTCTGCATCTCGGAGATGATGTCTATTCAAATTTCGCCCCAATCGCAAAAGAGTGGCGCAGTAGAAACATCTGGCAGGAATTAGCCACTGAATATGATTACTGGCAGTAGTTAATCACTTTAATATGTTAGCTAGACAAATGTACTCCCGAAATTTCATTACTCTTCATTAATTGCTTTTTGGTATTGCGATTTTTTCCGTCTGTGTGCTGTGATCTCATTTGCAACGAATGTGAACCCAGGTAAGTAAGCACATGTGGAAACGAGCATGAAAGTTCGTAGGATTGAAAAATGACTTAAGGAGGAAAGTAATTGCTAAGACATTTAATTTCAGTTCTTCTTCTTCTTTTAGCGTTCAACCCTGACGTTGGTTTGCAGCAAAGCGCCATTCCTCTCTTCTGTTACCTTCCTTTTCATTTCCATGAGTTACATCCAATGTCATTTATTTATTTATTTATTGTTCCGTGGGACCAAATTAAGGAGAAGTCTCCATGGTCATGGAACGAGTCAATACATGAAATTATAACACGATATTAGAAACAGATAAAATGAAATATTAAAAAAATCAGGTGACGAGTTGTAAATTTAAATAAAGAAAATCAACAATATAACACTGGAATTTGCTTAATTTTTTAGCTGTTCCAGGAGCTCCTCGACAGAATAGAAGGAGTGAGCCACGAGGAAACTCTTCAGTTTAGACTTAAGAGTTTGGGCTCATGCTAATATTTTTTAGTTCTTGTGGTAGCTTATTGAAAATGGATGCAGCAGAATACTGCACTCCTTTCTGCACAAGAGTCAAGTAAGTGCATTCCACATGCAGATTTGATTTCTGCCTAGTATTAACTGAGTCAAAGCTGCTAACTCTTGGGAATAGGCTAATATTGCTAACAACAAACGACATTAAAGAAAATATATACTGTGAGCGCAATGTCAGAATTCCCAGCCTATTGAATAGGGGTCGACAAGAGGTTCTCGAACTTACACCACACATAGCTCGAACAGTCCATTTTTGAGCCAAAAATACCCTTTTTGAATCAGAAGAATTACCCCAAAAAATAATACCATACGACATAAGCGTATGAAAATATGCGAAGTACACTACTTTTCGTGTTGAAGTGTTACTTATTTCAGATACTCTTCTAATGGTAAATAAAACAGCATTAAGTTTCTGAACAAGATCCTGAACATGGGCTTTCCACAACAGCTTACTATCTATCCGAACACCTAGGAACTTGAACTGTTCCGTCTCGCTTACAATATGCCCATTCTGTCTGATCAAAATATCGGTTCTTGTTGAATTCTGAGGTAGAAACTGTAAAAAAAGAGTCTTACTGTGATTTAGCATCAAATTATTTTCCACAAGCCACGAACTTATTTCATGAACTACGTTATTTGATACTGTTTCAATATTACATACAATATCCTTCACTATCGAACTGGTGTCGTCAGCAAACAGAAGTATTTTTTAATCACCTGTAATACTAGAAGGCATATCATTTATATAAATAAGAAACAGCAGTGGCCCCAGCACCGACCCTTGGGGAACGCCCCACTTAACAGTGCCCCATTGGGACGGAACATCACTGCCACTCTCAATATTGCGGAGAATTACGTTCTGCTTTCTGTTCTTAATGTAACAGGCGAACCAATTGTAAGCTACTCCCTTTACTCCATAATGGTCCACCTTCTGCAGTAATATTTTGTGGTCAAAATCAAAGAAAACACCTAGCGTTCACAACCTTTTATTGGATCCGTCCAAAACCTCACAGAGAAAAGAGAATATAGCATTTTCAGTTGTTAAACCATTTCTAAAACCAAACTGAACATCTGACAGCAAATTATGTGAATTTAAATGCTCCAGTAACCTCGTATATACAGCCTTCTCGATAACTTTAGCAAACACCGATGGCATAGAAATAGGTCTATAATTGTCAACATTATCCCTGTCTCCCTTTTTATAAAGTGGCTTTACTACCGAGTACTTTAATCGGTCAGGAAACCGACCACTCCTAAAGGAAAAGTTACAGATATGGCTAAGTACTGGGCTCACATACGTAGAACAATACTTCAGTATTCTGCTAGATACCCCGTCATATCCATGAGAGTTCTTGGTCTTTAGTGATTTAATTATTAACTCAATCTCCCTCTTGTCAGTATCATGAAGGAGCATTTCAGGTAACAGTCTCGGAACACTTTTTTCTAAGAGCGCTATATGATTCCCTGTTGGGACTAGGTTTCTATTTAGTTCACCTGATATATTCAGAAAGTGATTACTAAATACTGTACATATATGCGACTTATCAGTAACACGGACACTCCCACTACGCACTGATCCTATATCCTCGACCTGTCTCTGCGGACCAGCCACTTCCTTTACGACTGACCATATGGTTTTAATTTTATCCTGAGACTTAGCTATTCTATCTGCAGACCACATACTTTTTGCCTTCCTAATAACATTTTTAAGTACCTTAAATACTGTTCATGATCTGTTGCATATATAATATGCTTGTCGCGCCCGTCGATTCCTTCCCTCAATAGCTCCTTGTGCTATTGTTCCAATGGTGGTGTTGTGTCATAGGATGTGCCCCACAAGTTTGACTCTCCTTGTTTGGATGTGCCTCCACAGAGATCTGGTTTCCTGTACTCTTCCAAGCACCTCTTCATTTATTACTTTTTCTCTCCAGCTGATCTTCATCATCCTTCTATAGCACCACATCTCCAGGGCATCTAGCCGTCTTCCCTCATCTCTTCCCATTGTCCAAGTTTCACATCAGTATAGGGCTACACTCCAAATGAAAGCTTTCACGATACGTTTTATTTTCAGGCTAATGTTCTTGCTGGTGAGTAAGTTCCTCCTCCGATTAAATGCAATCTTGGTCATTTGTATTCTGCTCGCAATTTCTTTCCGCCTTCTACCATCTTGTGTGATTTTGTTTCCCAGGAAAGTTAATTCCTCTATCACTTCCTGCTCTTCTATTCCAATTTTCATTCTCAGAGGTTCATATTCTGCTCCTGTACTGCATACCATAACTTTAGTCTTTTTCTTGTTGATTCTCATTCCATACTGATTACATAGAATCCTTTCCATTGTTGCGAGGACTTCCTCTAGATCTTCTTTTGTCTCCGTGACTACAGAAATATCACCTGCAAAACTTAGCATATCTGTCTTCTGTCCATTAATTTTGATCACCACCTCAGTAGTTTCTCGAACTTGCTGTGCAGCTTCCTGGTTGCAAGCATAAGAGGAGAGAGAGCACATCCTTGTCTTACCCCTTTTCTAATATTTACTTTTTGTTACTGGTGACAGTTCCTAATCACTGTCACCTCATTCTTATAGAAACTGAATATCATACGGATGTCTATGTACTTCATTCACAGACTGTGCCGCCTGGCCACCAAGAGCTGTTGCAGGACGATTGATTAACGGATCCAGTTCTATGGCTCCTTCCGTGTACAGCGATTTTACCACTATGACGAGTGGGGCCTGAAGATAGCATCAATGTAATGCCGAAACTGGTAGCACATAGAAGTTCTCAAAATAAAATAAATTTCTACAATACACATGGCTGCTGGTAAATTATTTCATCAAGAACTACCTACATATGGTTAACTAGTTATTTTCGGGCCGCCTGCAGATCTTTAAAGAGCGTAAGTCAATCCATTTGGATGGATGTCGTGAATACGTTTGCTAATCTATGATATGTCATGTTTGGATGGATGTTGTAATAAGTGAGTAGCTGGTTAGGTCACGTGCTCAACGGGTCATCCCTCGATTTTACTCCACTGTCATTCATAATAGTACTGTTAGTGGTTTTGGAGAACTAGTGTACCTGACGACTAGAAAAGGTTTTGCCATTACACATTACCGCCGCATTTTTCGTCACGCCTCGAGAAGATTCGCTGAGAATTGCTCCGCCTTCCATGTACACGGCGCCTGCAGCCAGAATGGCCGCAGACGGAAATCGCAAAGTCACTGGAACACGATCCCGCCCGTGGAGAGATGGCCCGCGATATATGCTGGCGCCAATGCGCTGTTCCACTGGCGCGGCCGACGAGTTCTAAAAATGATGGATCAAGCGCTGCCATTCCCAGGCGTCCCGCCGTAGGTTCTCCCTTCGCGAGGCCACATTTCCGACGCTCGTTCCGGCCGCAGCACGACGTAAAATTTTCTTTAGTTACGACCGAAGGCGTTCGGCCGCTCCACGGCAGATCCGTATCGGCCTGATGTATTGTATAATAAGATCTGGAACAACGAAACTAGACATTAATATTAACGAGGCGCTCTATTACGTTCGCGGGTAAATAAATAGAGGATGGCGCGCCAAATATGGCGGTTCCTATATTGCACACATGAGTTGCATTTCTTTACAGTCCATTTGTATTTCGTGAAAAGAGATAGCGCGCAGCGGCGCGGCGGGCTGCCGCGGGCGAGCTTCGCGTCGGCCAATCTCTCGCTACGTGACGCGCATGCTCCGCACCGCTCATTACTCAATTACTTAGCGGCCGCGGAAACCTGTTACAGCTGAGGGCGAGCACGCACCCACAACCATGTGAGGCGCCAAATCCCGCGTGGGAGGCTCAAGCCGGGGCCTCAGAACAGCTTCAAGAAATGGCACTTGCTGCAAACGTCGCGACAGGTGGACTGGCTGATTGCCCTCTGTGTTCAGCTAGATGTAAGGAAGGAGCAGTGGGTTTAACGTCCCGTCGACATCATGGTCATTAGAGACGTCGCAAAACTTTGGAATGTGGCAGGCTTGGGGAAGCAAATCGGCCGTGCCCTTGCAAAGGAACCTGGAGCGATTTAGGGAAATCACAGGAAATATAGATCTGGGTGCTGGACGCGAGTTTGAACCGTTATCCTTCCGAACGCGTTACCACTGCGCCACCTCGCTCGATTATACAAAAATGGTTCAAATGGCTCTGAGCACTATGGGACTTAACTTCTGAGGTCATCAGACCCCTAGAACTTAGATCTACTTGAACCTAACTAACCTAAGGACATCACACACACCCATGCCAGAGGCAGGATTCGAACCTGCGACCGTAGCGGTGGCGCAGTTCCCTACTGTAGCACCTAGAGCCACTCGGCCACCCCGGCCGGCTCGATTATTCATCTAGCTGTACGCAGAACTACCCACGGACAACCAGTGTCAATGTCATTAATGTGATCTGATTTCGGCTGCAGGGACTGAGTTGAACTTTGTCCGGCAATGCCAATGTTCCAGGTCCGGGCGCCAGTCCAACGCGTATTTTTTTAATCTGCCTCGAAGCTGAAATTGGTAAATAGTTTCCTAGTATGTAAGTAATATACTAAATCATAAAATCCAGCAACTAAGTAAAGCACAGTGAGTCGGATATGGCTGAAAAACCTAAAACGCAAAACTGAAGCACAAAGATGATAATAATTAAAATGAGACACCTGGACACTTCCCTTGTTGAGAGCCCTTCCTGGCACAAAGTAACAATCCGGACACGATCGAACCGCGGTATTGACCGTCTAGGCGTGGTTGAATTACAAATAACACGAGACGTGTACCTCCTTACTGGTGGAATGACTGGAACTGATCTGCTCAGAAATGTTCAAATGTGTGTGAAATGTTATGTGACTTAACTGCTAAGGTCATCAGTCCCTAAGCTTACACACTACTTAACCTAAATTATCCTAAGGACAAACACACACACCCAGGCCCGATGGAGGACTAGAACCTCCGCCGGGACCAGCCGCAGTCCATGACTGCAGGGCCTAAGACCGCTTTTTTTTAAAAAAAAATTCATTTTGATCGTCTTCGTTCTTTGTATCTGCTCGGGGCGGACGTCGCAAGACACCCGTTTCAGTTCGTCGTTGATCCATTAACTCAGTTTTTTTATTACAGACGGCAGCGAACCCGCTGACCAAAAATTTAGCAGAGCCCGGTTTACCGCTCGGCTAATCCCGCGCGGCTTAAAAGAGCATATGACCATCCCAATCATGTACACGTTTATTTTCAAGCACACGAAACTAAAAATGCTGCGAGTATGTCTATGATATGAAAAATTATTAGCGGTATTCATTTTTATATGCACGTCAGGGTATACCGGCCATCTGAAGACATGGCGCTTCAGTGTAATACAGGTGTTCAAAAAGTCTCTCCGCAGTGCCGTATGATTGTTAGCCGCCCGTGCCGTATGCGCCAGTGAATATAGCTAAATGAAACTCAGTGAAATACAAATGATTAATTTATTAAATATTCATTTCTTCTTACAAATTTTCACATTAAATGTTGAAAGTGTCCCCCTGTTGTTGAATACACAATTCAATTCGTCTAATCATGTTTCCAAACACAAGCTGTAACATTTCTCCTGTAACAAAAGCAGTGAAAGTGGATATTGCAGTTTTCAATTCATCGATGGATTTTGGACGGTTTTGATAGGCAGCTGCTTTCGTTGCAACCCAGAAGAAAAAGTCAGGTGGTGTTAGGTCAGGCGATCGTGGAGGCCAAAGTACCTGTGAAATTATGCGATCACCAAAAACATCAGCAAGTAGTGACATTGAAGCGCCAACTGTATGCGCGGTTGCACCATCTTGTTGAAAATAAACGTTCAGTATTTCACTTAACACAGGTTCTACTAGGAATGGGTAAAGAATATCACTGCAGTATCGTTGTGCGTTTATTGTTTCGTTGAAAAATATGGGACCCACAATCATACGTCACGCGCGGTTATGGATCATACGGCACTACGGAGAGACTTTTTGAACACCCCGTATAATAACTGTAAAAATAATTTCTAATTTCTCTCCTTTTTCAGATGATATTAACATATAAGCGCAATCATTCATGTTCAGAGTGGCCAGAACAGTCGATGGCAACAGCTACAACAAGTTTTACAAGGGCATGTAAGCATGTGTGTTTCAACTGAGCTTTATAATGCCTCATTTACGACACTTTGTAGATGAGTTAAAGAAACTCGTTTCCGTCGAGGAAAGGAAAAGAGTCAAATCTATCGAATGATCATTTGGAGTAGAAGAAAAATGAGTCATTCAAGTGTTAAATCAGCCGAACAAGAAGGGAATTTTGTCGAGAGATGAATGAGTTTATTTAACTGTGGTTTGGGTATACTTCACGGCATTAGGAGTTTCAGGAAACTTCACAAAGAACACATTTCATTAAGGAAGACTGAGGTATTTAGTAAAGCTCAAGCCTTGGAATTAAATGAGGAAGCATTTAGAATTTTGTACGATGTTTGAAATCTGTCTTATAAGAATTTAATTCACATTGAAGACTACAAATCATATGTAAAGTAGAAGAAAGCGTGTTTTCCATGAACGATAGGTCTGAAAAAGTTATGGGGGAAAAATAAAAGGAGAGGTTGTTGCACTGACAAGTTTGGAGAGGGTAAGAAAATGTAACAGTCGTTGTTGCCTGTAATGCCACTGGGACATAGTTCAACCGTTTATCATCTTCAAAGGCAAAAGAATGTGTGAAAAATAAACGCTGACTGCTCACCGATGTCACTAAACTCCCCCTTCCCCCCTAAAGATGTAAACAAATATGTTTTTTTTATTTTTTATTTTTTTATGCCTTTCATCCCCACTCTTGAGGGGTGGTGGGCGGCATGAGCAGCGCCTATTAGACGGAGGGGGTCCGACAGCCTACCAGTTCCAGTCATTCCACCAGGAAGGAGGTACACGGCTCGTGTTGTCTGTAGTTCAACCATCCCTAGAGGGCCAATACCGCGGTTCGATCGCGTCCGCATTGTTACTTTGTGCCAGGAAGGGCTCACAACAAGGGAAGTGTCCAGGCGTCTCGCAGCGAACCAAAGCGATGTTGTTCCGCCATGGAGGAGATACAGAGAGACAGGAACTGTCGATGACATGCCTCGCTCAGGCCGCCCAAGGGCTACTACTGCAGTGTATGACCGCTACCTACGGATTACGGCTCGGAGGAACCCTGACAGCAACGCCACCATGTTGAATAATGCTTTTCGTGCAGCCACAGGACGTCGTCTTACGACTCAAACTGTGCTTAATAGGCTGCATGATTCGCAACTTTAATCCCAACGTCCACGGCGAGGTCCATCTTTGCAACCAACAACATGCCAAATGGGCCGCTCGGGATTGGCATCACGTTCTCTTCACCGATGAGTGTCGCATATGCCTTCAGCCAGACAATCGTCGGAGACGTGTTTGGAGGTAACCCCACCAGGCTGAACGACTTAGACACACTGTCCAGAGAGTGCAGTTAGGTGGAGGTTTCCTGTTGTTTTGAGGTGGCATTATGTAGGACCGAAGTACGTCGCTGGTGGTCATGGAAGGGGCCATAACGGCTGTACTATACGTGAATGCCATCCTCCGGCCGATAGTGCAACCATATCGGCAGCATATTGGCGAGGCATTGGTCTTCGTGGACGACAATTCGTGCCACCATGGTGCACATCTTATGAATGACTTCCTTCAGGATAACGACATCGCTCGACTAGAGTGGCCACTTTTCCTCCAGACATGAACGCTATCGAACATGCCTGGGATAGATTGAAAACGGTTGTTTGTGGACGACGTGACCCACCAACCACTTTCAGGGATCTGCAGCCGTTTCGCCGTTGTGCAGTAGGGCAGTCTGGACCAACAGTGCCTTGATGAACTTGTGGACAGTCTGCCACGACGAATACAGGCATGTATCAATGCAAGACGATGTGCTACTGGGTATTAGAGGTACCGGTGTGTACAGCAATCTGGACCAGCACCTCTGAAGGTCTCGCTGTATGGTGGTACAACATGCAATGTGTGGTTTTCATGAGCAACAAAATGGGCGGATATGATGTTTATGTTGATCTCTATTTCAATTTTATGTACAGGTTCCGGAACTCTCGGAACCGAGGTGATGCAATTTTTTTTTTTTTTTGTGTATTACGACCCCATACCTGTGAAGAAAGAGGAATGTATCAGGTGTATGTACAGGCTTCGAAACTCTCGGAACCGAAGTGATGCAAAACTTTTTTTTGATTTGTGTATTACGACCCCATACCTGTGAAGAAAAAGGAATGTATCAGGCGTTCCAGTCCGGAGCCGCGCTGCTGCTACGGTCGCAGGTTCGAATACTGCCTCGGGCATGGATGTGTGTGATGTCCTTACGTTAGTTAGGTTTAAGTAGTTCTAAGTTCTAGGGGACTGATGACCACAGCAGTTGAGTCCCATAGTGCTCAGAGCCATTTGAACCATTTTTTTAATGTATCAGGTGTGGGAAGTACAAGGTTTGGTTTACGAAATTTGTGTGGAGGCTGCTGGCTGGAAACAACTCTACTGTGGAAAACGCATGTAGCTACTACTGGAAAAGTTATAAAGTATTGAAACTTCCTGGCAGATTAAAACTGTGTGCCCGACCGCGACTCGAACTCGGGACCTTTGCCTTTCGCGGGCAAGTGCTCTACCATCTGAGCTACCGAAGCACGACTCACGCCCGGTAGTCACAGCTTTACTTCTGCCAGTCTCTCGTCTCCTACCTTCCAAACTTTACAGAAGCTCTCCTGCGAACCTGCAGGACTAGCACTCCTGAAAGAAAGGATATTGCGGAGATATGGCTTAGCCACAGCCTGGGGGAGGTTTCCAGAATGAGATTTTCACTCTGCAGCGGAGTGTGCGCTGATATGAAACTTCCTGGCAGATTAAAACTGTGTGCCCGACCGAGACTCGAACTCGGGAAAGTATTGTCTTCCATATCTTGTATAACTATATGCCAGTTCACAATGTTTCGCATAGCCCCATTTACGATTCAAATAGCACCACAAATCTTTATTTTTTTCGTTTCTTCGACGTTTTAAATTTTTATTTATTCAGTAAAGAAGAATGGAGTCTATTGCAATTTATCTTTATCATACAAAACTTACAACTATGATCTATCCACCATTATAATTTAAGATGTGTAATGAAATATTTACTATCTCTTTCGAGCCCAAAAAGTTAAAATGAGTCATTTAGCGCCACCTTACCCTATGATATTTTCTGAGATGGAAATTGGTTATTAGTGCAGCATTGTCCGCAGCTCGTGGTCTTGCGGTAGCGTTCTCGTTTCCTGCGCACGGGGTCCCGGGTTCGATTCCCGGCGGGGTCAGGGATTTTCCCTGCCTGGTGATGACTGAGTGTTGTGTGTTCTTCATCATCATTGATTCGCAAATCGCCGAAGTGGCGTCAACCAAAAAAAAGGACTTGCATAACGGCAGCCGAACTTCCACGCATGGGGCCTCCCGGCCAACAGTACCATACGATCATTTCATTTCAGTGCAGCATTTACCAAATGAGAGTGGAAAACTGACTAAAAATCACAGTGAGCCTGGCCGGGGTGGCACAGCGACGGCCATGGTCTTTAATCCACAATCCGGGCAGGTTCGCTTCCCTGCCGCTCAAGCTTGTGCTCTGCGCCCCAAGCTATACGTGCAGAAATCATACGGCTTCTTACAAGGGACACTCCCCATCGTACCCTCCTCAGATTTAATGGTAAGATGGCCCATTGGGTAGCCCGTCAAAAACTGAACTCAGTTCAAGTATGAAAACAAGGAGAAGGTGTACTGAACTGTGGAAAATAAGCAAAATAAAAACAGTAAACGGTCCAAGGTTAATATGTGCAACATCGAGCAACTTTGGATGGTCGTGGCGTCGTAGTCGGGTGGTCACGGTGCTAGACTGCGAAAGGGAGTTCCGAATTCAAATCTCCCTCATCTCGTACTTTTTTTTATTATTATTCCACAAAATTATGAACTTTTCTTCCGGTTATTGACTTGTTTGTTCGCTGTATTCCAATTTGTGTCTGTATTGTTGTGTAACGTCCATTAGCAACAGCGACGTGTAACGAAGGGACGTACGTACCTCCTATTTGTTTTACACTAGTACTATATGTTATCACTCTTGCCTTCCGGTGTGGAAGTTTTGACTCTTGGATTCCTTCGTTGTAACATAACTCACGACCATTCATTTGTTGTTTCCATTTCTGTGAGAGATCTATGAGGCATCTTGCCCGCTCTCGCTATTCATCACATTTACTTGAGAACTCATGTGCTAAACCGGTGTACACTCCCCATCGTTCCCTCCTCAGATTTAGTGGTAAGATGGCCCATTGGGTAGTACGACAAGTGCCAAGACTACAGAAGGAGAACAGATACATCAATGACCGGACGGGCAGTTCATAAATCTGTGAAAAACAAGGGCATGACAGAGGCTCGAATGAAGATCTCCCGCTTTGCAGTCCAACACCGCAACCACACAACCACGACATCGTGGTTCTTACAAGCCGCTCGATGTTGCAACCTTGAACTTGGACCTTTCAGTGCCCTGTTAAACTTTTTTCAGAGTCAGTACACCTTCTTCTTGTTTTCATACTTGATCTGTGTTCTGTTGTTGGCGGGCTGCCCACTGGACCGTTCTACCACTAAATCTCATGGGGGTGCGATGGGCAGCTTCCCCTGTTACTATTACGACTATATGCTAAAGGGATGTGGCGCTCTTCAGTAGCTTACCACTAATCTTCTAATTCCACAGTTTCGTGCTATTTCTCTTCATTGTGGAAACTTTAGTGGTGGTGGTTGGTGGTGGTTAGTGTTTAACGTCCCGTCGACAACGAGGTCATTAGAGACGGAGCGCAAGCTCGGGTTACGGAAGGATTGGGAAGGAAATCGGCCGTGCCCTTTCAAAGGAACCATCCCGGCATTTGCCTGAAACGATTTAGGGAAATCACGGAAAACCTAAATAAGGATGGCTGGAGACGGGATTGAACCGTCGTCCTCCCGAATGCGAGTCCAGTGTGCTAACCACTGCGCCACCTCGCTCGGTTATGGAAACTTTAGTATTTCTCCGCGTATAAAGAGCATTCATTACACCAAGCGTATTTCTTTTGTAAGCCAGTTTGTATTTTCATGCTATCGTTGAACGACGATGCTCTCTTGTAGGCAACAGTGAGAAATCTGATAGTGCTGTTGCCCCTAATTTTGAAAAATCGCTTACGCGTGTTGAGCGGAATTATTACGCTTCATTGGGGCACACCCGATGTTGCTTCCGTTTTTCTTCTGTCTGTCCGGTACAATGTACAGGAATCTGTTGGTAAACATTTCTTTGAATCAATTCATTATTTGTGAAGATACACAGTAGGACTGTGTCTTTTTTGCTAACCGAAATGTGGTAAAGTGTCGATCACATTTGGAAAAACCAGGAATGCAGAATGTACTTCCTCACATGCATCTACTGCTTACAGGGTACGAGTATGACGCGTGAATAAAATAAGCTGAGTTCCACATTTGCGATTTTTTTGGCATAACTGCTGATTGTTTGAGAGACGTTTCTTTTCCTCAAAGAACGTCACCACTGCAGAGTTTCAGTATGCTCTATGAGCCTGCAACAGACGGACGTTGCCGATAGCGGTTCGTATACAGGGTGCGCCGCTCTGATCCAGACAAATTTCAGTTTGAGTTTCCCGCCGTATTGTAGTTGCGACGGAGGTCGCGATTGGCATTCTTGAAAGCCATAGGTCATAATCTCAAAATTTCCGAGATGTTGCTGGCAAGCGCGGAGTACAACCGAAGTGCCGCTATTATCGCAAGTCTTCGCACTGGACGTTCGCCCACTGAAATAGTGCGATGCTTCGGGTACCCGAGATCAACTGTTTAAAGTATTGTGACCAAGTATAATGCTTCGGAGAAGTCTGGGGTCACGTCCTATGTGTTGTGTCTAGTGTGGGTGATATCGTGCCGTCACATTTCTTTAAAAAAGACAATCTGTCACAAAAGAAGTTTATCTACACGTTTTGACGATTGTCGTGAGACCGTGGATGGTAACTGTGGCCTCGGGGAAACAATATGTCTTTCAAGAGGGCGGTGCACCGGCTCATACGAACCATTTAGTCCAAAACTGGCTCTCTGATAACATTGACACCTTCTAGTCAAAGGAGTTCTGACTCCCGAATAGCCCGGATTTGAACCCCGTCGACTACTATGTTTGGAGCGTAGTCGAAAGAGTTACAAATAAGGCACCCTAATGTCGCTTCTCTACGCACCGCTATCGATACGGCATTCGCGGATATGGACAGCGCTGTTTTAAAGAGTGTGTGCGATCGCTTCGGACTAAATTGAAGGCAGTCATTGCGGCTGAAAGGGATTACATCGAGTAATGTTACTCTTGAAAGGTACCACAACTTATATGTAAAAGGATTTTCATTTTCATTTTGTTTTAATAAATTTGCTTTTAAAAAAGTTTCATTTGTCTGGATTTAAGCGCCGCAGCCTGTATACGCGTTTCCTGACCGACTGAGCCACAGGTGTGTGTCGGAACACAAGTTTAGGCAGTCCTTCAGAAATAAGAAAAGTGTTAGATGGGAAGCATCACTTAAGTACTAAACTCGATCAAGACTTTGCAAGGACTAAGGGGGTTGGGTCGTTTTGGGGGCAGGAGACCAGACATCGAGGTCATCGGTCTTATCGGATTAGGGAAGGATGGGGAACGAAGTCGGCCGTGCCCTTTCAAAGAAACCATCCCGGCATATGCCTGGAGCGATTTGGGGAAATCACGGAAAACCTAAATCAGGATGGACGGACGCGGGATTGAACCGTCGTCCTGCCGAATGCGAGTCCAATGTGGTAACCACTGCGCCACCTCGCTCGGTGCAAGGGCTAAGACTTTGACCGATAGTGACCATTGAATCATGCACTACGAGCTGATCAACAAGAAACACTTATCATCTATTGCAGAGAACTTCTCTTGTCGCTCAGATCAGTGACAGAACGATACCGCCGGCCGGAGTGGCCAAACGGTTCTAGGCGCTACAGTCTGGAACTAGGTTCGAATCCTGCCTCGGGCATGGATGTGTGTGATGTCCTTAGGTTAGTTAGCTTTAAGTAGTTCTTAGTTCTAGGGGGCTGATGACCTCAGAAGTTAAGCCCCACAGTGCTCAGACCCATTTTGAGAACGATACCTCGAGCTGCTCTGTGATGCGATTATTAATATCGTGCTGTTGGGTAGAAGTTACAGATTGCAGGAACGAATTCATCAAATGGCGCAAACAATGTCGGCGTTGGTGTACATATCAGTGTAATAAAGTTTTGTCGTGGAGTGAGTTAGGCTACATGATATAACACGAAGTAGGACATGTAGACGTGTCAGGTAATAATCACTATCACATTCACTACTGCCTGCAGGCCTCCTGCGGATTTCTCGGTGCATTACGGTCTTCAGCTCGCTTCTATATATCCATATGTCGTCTACCCATCTTCCATTAGATCATCTCTTCGGTCTTGTCTTGTATTTTAGAATTCACCAAGGAAGCGATAGTCGTTCGCATTATGTCTTACCACCTCCATTCCAATTTCATTACTGTCACGATTAAGTCTTTCGCTCCAGTCTATTCCCTAATCCATTTCACTATGTTCCTGTGCCTCCTGCTAAGTGCCAATGATCTTCTCTCTAGTGATCGCATCGAGGGAGGTGACAAAGTGGTTAGAACATAGACCTCACATTCTGAAGGATGGCGATTCTAATTCTTATCCGACCACTTTGGTTTTCCGTGGTTCCCTAAACGGCTGAAGAAAAACGCCGAAATGGTTACTTTGTCCGAATTCCTTCCCTATTCTTCTCCAGTCTGATCTTTCTTCCCGTCTCCGTGGCAGCATGTTGTATAAGTTTAGACTTACTAACGACGCGTTGTGGCTGTTTACGAATGGTCTATAGCAGTAATAAATGGTCAGTATTCGCGGATATGACAGGAACGATCATTCCAAGCAAAAAGTCTGGTAAACGTGGGCTCTAAAATGGATACCCTGAGAGCTATGAGCACTTGTTCAGTAGAAGAGATGTGCTTCATAGTAGTCGAGATGAATAAATATTCATAGAACTTAAGATCTGCATTGCATAGCCCATGTTTACTAGACTGTTTTAATTCGAATGATCGTCCCTGTCACATCCCTGCATACTGACTATGCTATTGGCACACAGTGCCTACACAACCCTTCTGGGTGAATCAGTGTATCTGTTCTTGAAATTCGTATCAAAATACATACAGCAGTTCCTGAGATATGGCTTCACATACAGACAGAAAACCAGGCGGGGGACTTCAGCTTAAAACATTTAGTGATTTCCAAGGTCACAGAATGCGTGCGAATTGCATTTAGCTTCTTTAAGGATTAATGACAATGCAGCGTCTGAAAACTGTGAGTGGAAAATTTCAATGGCTTCTGACTTTGAATGTAAAGAATTTCCTCTCGGTATCCGCGTCATTCTGTAACCACATTTGTTAGAAATATTACGAAACTAAACTGTCCTCCGCGGTTTACTATTGCTAGCTTTGGGCGATGGTAAATCGAAACCAGGTGCCCATGGAAACATTTTCGATAATTTCATACATTGCACACGTTGTTAACTGTTCGGAACTGGACTTTTTCCTGTATCGAAAAGTACACACTCCTGTCGAGAAAAACAGGGCAGATGCATTGTGGTTCTAAGAAAATATTTTCTCGACCAGCCCAAAGCCCCAACTGGAACTGCATCAGTCATCTCTGGCATGAACTAGTGTCGGTAGAGTGGCACAGAATTTCGCTCGAGAAACCGGCGTCAAAGGTAAAAGTAGCCAAAGGAGGTCCAGCTCGCTGTTACACGGCTGGCGTCCTTGAACGTGCATGTTCAAAAAAATGGCTCTGAGCACTATGGGATTTAACATCTGAGGTCATCAGTCCAATAGAACTTAGAACTACTTAAACCTAACTAACCTAAGCACATCACACACATCCATTCCCGAGGCAGGATTCGAACCTGCGACGTAGCGGTCGCGCGGCTCCAGGCTGAAGCGCCTAGAACCGCTCGGCCACTCCGGCTGGCAAACGTGCATGTCCGCAGATTTGTGGCTACGGAGTTTCATTTCAGTAACGGATACGTCGTTCTTGCTGTGTAGTCTTTCTCTGAACTGGCGCTGTTTCGTGCTCTGCGGATGAGGCGGTTAGCGCCTAAGGTAAAGACAAATGAGAGTCGGAAGTGGCCAGGGTCGGCCTCGCTACGCTGGTTTTGCAGTGTGCTGCGGTTATTCGTAAGCGCTAAATAGCCTCGAAACTCTTCAGGCTTCTTGACGAAGCTGCAGCTGTTGGTGTAATATTATTTGCTTGGCTGTGAGGAGTAACACAGCTCACACATCAGAGTGAAAAAAGAAACCCCCTGCATTTGTCTTCTGATAAATCTGCAGAATGTGTAGCACTGTATCGGAAACTGCTCTGTATCCCTCCCCCTTTCTGCTAGTAAGCACATATGGAATCACATTTTAATTTGTAGTACGTACTTGGCTTGTCTAAAAAAGTAGGATCAAAGATAGCTATAGCTTGTCCTTCAGTTTCTAGAAACCACAGCCCCCGATTTTGATCAAATGGTTCTAACCACTATAGGACTTAACATCTGAGGTCGTCAGTCCCCTAGACTTAGAACTACTTAAACCTAACTAACCTAAGGACCACACACACATCCATGACCGAGGCAGGATTCTAACCTACGACTGTAGCAGTAGCGCGGTTCCGGCCGGACTGTAGCACCTAGAACCGCTCGGCCACAGCGGCCGGCCCCAGGTTTCTTTGCAGCCTTATTAAGCTCTTCGGAAGGAGTCGTGTTACTGAAGTACCCCCATCCGCCTGCTTCTCTCTGAGTCTGCCGAACTACTGTCTCCCCCCCCTCCCCCCCCCCCCCAAAAAAAAAGACGCCATCAAGGATTGTGTTCAATGGCACCAGACTTTAATATGTGCAATCTGAGGCGTTGTAGTGTTCGTGATTCATTTTTATGGTCATTGGCTATCAGAAGGCCAGTCGGCGTACTCTTTTGTTTTGACTCTGCTGGCAGTAACTGTGTTGAGTTTAAGATGAACAGTGTTTACAACATTAATTCTAGGGTACAAAAATGCCCTACCAATGGGTGTGTACTCCTGCTGAACAGCTTCAGCAATTTGAACGGGTTCGCATTATGGGACTGTGGGAAGCTGGATGGACGTAACTAAGGTTTGCTGAACACCTTGGACACACTGACGTGTCGTCGGCTAAATGGCTCTGAGCACTATGGGACTTAATATCTATGATCATCAGTCCCCTTGAACTTAGAACTACTTAAACCTAACTAACCTAAGGACATCACACAACATCCAGCCATCACGAGGCAGAGAAAATCCCTGACCCCGCCGGGAACCGAACCCGGGAACCCGGGCGTGGGAAGCGAGAACGCTACCGCACGACCACGAGATGCGGGCGGTGTCGTCGGTTTCAACAGTGGTCTGTGGAACATTCCCCTCACCCGTAGATCAAGTTCTGGACGTCCATGTAGAACAAACGGACGTCAGGATCGACGCATTTTGTGAGCCGACGGAACATCATCCGGGGACGAAATCCAGGCACATGTTGCACCTGTTACGTCATCAGGGACCATTGGGAATCGTCCGTTTACAGCTAGATAAAGATCACGTATGAACCTGGCCATGCTACCATCAACACCACGACACCCCTAAGTACGTCAACTCTGTTATTGTCAAAGAGTTGACTGGAGAGCATAATGGTGCACTGTTGTCTTCAGTGAAGAGAGGAGATTCTGGCTGTATGTGAGTGATGGGCGTACATGTGTACGGTATAGATCTATTGAGCTGCCAACTCCAGAAAGCATTGTCCTATTACACAGCCGGCCGGGGTGGCCGAGCGGTTCTAGGCGCTACAGCCCGGAGGCGCGCGACCGCTATGGTCGCAGGTTCGAGTCCTGCCTCGGGCATGGATGTGTGTGATGTCCTTGGATTAGTTAGGTTTAAGTAGCTCTAAGTTCTAGGGGACTGATGACCTCAGAAGTTAAGTCCCATAGTGCTCAGAGCCATTTGAACCATTTGAATCCTATTACACACAGGTCTGACCGTAAGCTTCAAGGTGTGGGAAGCCATCAGTTAAATTCGTGGGCACATTTAGTGTTTCTGCAGGGTAAAGTAACCATTGTCCGCTGTGTTGCACATGTTGTTAATCCCTAGCTACTGCAATTTCTTCGATAGCAAGGTGATGTCATTTCTCAGCAGGACAATGCACGTCCACACACGGTTGCTGCGGTGCGATGTAGCCATTGAGGTGTACAATAACTGTCCTGGCCACCAAGATCACCAAATATCTCGACAGTTGAAAACTTATGGAACATAAGAAGTGGGAACTCACTCCTACTCCAGAGGCTACAAGAATCATTGTCGAGCTGCAACCAAAGGCGCAAGATGCTTGAGACAGTCTGTCGCAAAATTTTCTGATCATTTGCAAGAGAGACTACACGCTTGTATTGCCGTCAGAGGGGGTATACTGTGTACTGATGCGATTACCTGTGCACCCTTCCCAGTGAATGTGTTTCATTTGATCGGAAGTTGTTATAATATATTGCCACAATGATAAACTACTGTACCTGTCGCCTCACTTGTCAATCAAATGACCAGGCCCTTGAGGGTGCTCCATTTTTTTTCTGGAAGTGTATTTTTGATCCAAAGTGTGTGATGGCTACTTTCGGGAAAGATTTAATGGCGCTCTTTTACACATTAACACGGTCTAAATCCTCAACAGACATCTTTACTCATGAACGGAAAAGGTGGCACAGCTCTCAGTTTTTTGCGAAAATGTTCATATCCCTAAAGGGATCACAGTTATCTGGAAGTTTCCAAACACTTGTTTACTTTATTCATTTGTGCATCGGTTTTACCTGGAAGAATTAAGAAGCCTCAGGTCTTTACTTGTGGCTAAGTAACTATTCCCTCAAAAGTTCTCGCAATTGAAAACATTTAATTTTGTGTAGGAAATATTGTTTCAGTAAAGTTAAAAATATAAAGAAAGCTTGCAACATAAATCACACTTTAACTTACGGTTGCTTTAAATTTAGCTAATCACCCATGGGCAAATATTAGTCATACGAACTGTTACGTGGCACAAGTACCTGTAAACTTTTACAAAGACAGCACTCAC
Organism: Schistocerca gregaria; assembly: GCF_023897955.1. Lineage (NCBI taxonomy): Eukaryota > Metazoa > Arthropoda > Insecta > Orthoptera > Acrididae > Schistocerca > Schistocerca gregaria. Next base: position 747,011,916 of record NC_064931.1, read on the forward strand.
GTAATACAAATCTCTTTATAAAGTAAGGTTTGCCATTTTTCCGTGAAAACATTATCTTTTCTACAATACGCATTGACTCGTACAAATCACCCATGAAGTTTCACTCCCCAGACTGTGGAAACATATATCTTCTTAAGCTTCTGACAGTGTCTCAGCGAATAAATATATGATATAAATAAGGCAAATTGGACTGTGGGAAAGCTACAGATCAGTGATAGTCAGTAATTGAAACTAACTTCGGATATATTGCAAATTAAGACACAAATATGAGGTAGCCCTGTCAAAATGTTTTATCGAGTCCACTCACAATTATGAGTGAGTTTGCAACCTACCACTTGGCTGTAGGACAAGCAATGAAACAGAAAATATCTCGAAACAGAACGGAAACTAAACAAGAATGCGTTCAGCTTGTGGAGAGAGCGATAACTGCTTATCCGAGATGAATAAAGAAAAAGAGATGATGTGAGCCACGACTTCCGAAATATTATTACAACGACAGGGGCAGTACAAAGAAACTTACCACTTTGCTATTGGTAAAATCACGATGACAACTGCTTCCGGTGGAAATGGCGTGATTGCACGGTAGCAACCAACGTAGTTGCTGCAAATGTCCTACCGCAAAACATGCTAATCAAACTGGACTGCCTTGAGACAACTCCCAAGGCAATGGAAAACAACGCTTATGTATCAGAATGGTGGTAAATTCCACACTAATACTATCTGCGATGTGAAGACATCCAGGATCCATAAGCGAATGGTGTCAGAGAGTGATGTCTCCCTACATTTGTAAACTCGGACACCATACCGTAGTGTGCAGCCATGGCTACAAAGAGATTCTCGTAGCCAACATGAAAGTGGAACAAGCGCTGTTGCCTCAGACTGGAGGGATGGTACGGCCTCATGGCGTACAGTTTGGGAGATCTGCTGCGCGCCAAATTTTTGAAGGTCGGATCAATTAGTGCCTCCTCAGCATCAGTGTGAATTCTAGTTTAATGGCCCAAATTATGTGGATTTTCGCCATTTGAATTCTTTAAAAATTAATTAAATGATAAATGTGGGAATTACTTCACCCTCGCCAATCGTAGGTACTCCATGCAGGCCAGCCATCAGTGGTGTTCATCAGCTGGAGGAAATTAATCTTATTACATACAATGATAGTTTATTTTAATGACTTTTTAATATTTGGCAGTCAGCTCCGCGAATACTATCAATGAGCTTAGAATTTTGCAGGTAACACGAATCTGTGATTACAACTATGGAATTAATTTTATTAGGTTATCTTTTTTTGTGACTAGGACCGGACTGGACAGACAATATGGCTTCACCGCGTACGTGTTATTCTTTGAAAGATTTCTCCATTACTATATAGTTCAAGATAAATTTTGAAAAATCTATTTCGTTTCATCTCTTTATCCACGGTAAGTAATAAACGCGTGCATCTTCCAATAAATTGCTAGCATATTGAAGTCAACTATCACTGTAGCACGAGCGTGGAAATGATGTATGGAATGCTCCAAATTTTGTTTACAACATTCTGACTCTTTGAGACTTGAGTCAGATAGGTGAAAGAAGCAGCAACAACAGTCAGTCATCCATAGAATAGAGGAATCGTGTTTCTCTATAGCTTCCTCGAACCCAAGATCGGCTTCATCATCATATTTCAACGGTGACGTGATCGCTGTCATTATAGTCCTAGCAGGCTTACCTAATCGCTTCTAAAAACACTTCGGATAGTGCACATGAACAAAAACATGTATTTTGATTTTTTTGGGACTGCTTTTGTTCTTGGTATCGTATAGGTCACCATGCAAGTCTACTCTGTGCCAGCTAATTCTTATCTGCGTACCAAATGCAGCCTACATCCATTTATTGTATTCAAGCCTTTGTCTCCCTTTACAATTTTTACCCATCACACTTCCCACCAATCCTAAACTGGAATTTGGTGTCTTATTGTGTAGCGTGAAAATGAAAGGTTCACACCGAAACCTCAGGCAGCCAAAGGGGACGCTCTTATATCATGAAGTACGAGTCCAAAGACTTCTGTGCCCTTTTAAGTGCAGTTCTGGAAAACTTGTGTAGCACTGATGCAGTTGCAAAATGTTTTGATCCATGAATCCCCTTACAGCAACTGCTTCTAAAACCCACGTTTCAGCAGAACAAAAATTAATCTAAAACTACATAGGAGAGTCGGATTATTTTTCGTATTGAAACATATTACCTTGATCAGTGAAGTCACCTATACACTTGTACGAGGTGGAGAAAGACATGAAAATAATAAGATTCTTGTACAAAAGCTAGTAGCTGACTGCAGACATGCAGAGATGTAACACAATATGCATTGATAGATGAAAAATATATACTTTTGACTAAGCAATCGATGATTGGTCACAGGAATCAGTCACAGCCTTCTAGTACGAGGGCCTTCAATAAGTAATGCAACACATTTTTTCCCCCTGAAAACATGTTGGTTTTATTCAGGATCCCAGTCTGCCACATTATTCCCCATTCTTTCGGCTATAAAAGCCTATTTTTTAACATAATCGCCGTTAAATGTGACGGCCTTACAACACCTTGCTGTGGGGGACCTGTGTGCCCTTATGGTACTACTTTTGGTCGACGTTGGAAATAACTTCTAGCTGCATCAATAACTTTCCACGGAGTGCATCCTTCCCGGGGGCAAACAGATGCTCTTCGTGGTCTTCTGTTAGGCGGCAAGAAATCCAGCGGGCACACACCTTTGAGTACCCCAATTGGTGGACGAGTATGTCAGCATTACCAACAGAGACATCCTGTTGAGCAGCGAAGTGTCTGATTGTGATTCGTCGATCACAGCGAATGAGTATGTCCGCTTGTTTCAACATATCGAGGGTCACATCGGAGAGGTTTGCGCGACCTTGTTGCAGTGATCACAGAAGCCTCGCCTAACGACTCACCGTGCTTTTGTTCACTGCTAGGTCTCCGTATACATCCTGCAAGCGCCTATGAATATCAACGATGCTCTGGTTTCCCACCAAGAGAAACTCAGTGCCACCGCTCTGTTTGGAATGCACTTCCGTTACAAAACCCATTTCCAAGGCGACGCGCCGACCGTTGGTGTCTGAGCGGTTCTAAGCGCTTCAGTCTGGAACGGCGCGACCGCTACGGTCGCTGGTTCGAATCTTGCCTCGGGCATGGATGTGTGTGATGTCCTTAGGTTAGTTAGGTTTAAGTAGTTCTAAGTTATAGGGGACTGATGTTAAGTCCTATACTGCTCAGAACCATTTTTGAAGGCAACGTATAGCGCCGCCAGCAAATGGAAATTCATTAACCTATAGGAGCTGAAGCGGGAATATTCCACAATGTCCCACGACAAATGGCACATTTTTTCAACCGAAACTGGCGGAGAAAAAAGTGTTGCGTTATTTACTGAACGCCCCTCGTATATAGGAGTACCTGTTTATGGAAGGATCACATCAATGTAGCCGTGAGGATGGCAGATGCCAGATGCGGATATGTTGGAAGAATTGGTATACCTCCGTTTATAGCATTTGTAGACTTAGAGAAAACTTTTTGAGAAAGTGACAGCCTCCGCAGCTGGGTGGACGTCGCACAGGGCTGCCACGAGGAGGGCCTGGGTTCACTTCCAGGTGTCGCCAAGGATTTTTCTTTGGTAGGAGAACTGGTACGGGGTGCACTCAACCTCATGATGCTAACTGAGAATCTACTTGACCGAGTAACAGCAGCTCTACGGTCAGAAAAATCTGGAAAATGGCCGGGAGAGAGGTGTAGCTACCACATGTCCCTCCATACCACATCCGATGACGCGCAAGGCAAAGGATGACATGGAGGCCGGTCGACATCACTTAGGCCTTTTAGGCCTGAAGGAGGAGCTCCTTTTTCTTGACAGTGTAGACTGGACTACACTCTTTGAAATTTTGAAGGTAGTAGGCGTAAAATGTACGGACCGAAGAATATTTACATCTTGTACACAAAAGAAACTCCAGTTTCGAGAGTCGAAAGACATGAAAAGGTAGCCATAGATTAGAAGGAAGTGGGACAGAGTTTTAACCTGTCCCTGACGTTATTAAATCTGTACACTGAGCAAGCTGTAAAGGAAACTAATGAGATATTAGGAAAAGGTACTAAATTTAAAGGAAAAGAAATAAAAACTTTGCAGAATGTTCATAACTTTTGTTTTATTTAGAAAGCTTTAAGACTATTCATCAAAAAATTTGGAGGCATACTTTTCAGCACGCTCTCGTAATTCTGTCAGAGATAGCTAAGGACCTCGAACAGCGATTGAACGATGTGGATTGTTTCTTGAAAAAAGATTGTGAGATGAACACAAGTGAGAGTAAAATAAGGATAATGGAATGTAATGAAAGTAAATCAGACTATTCTAAACGAACTGGATCAGTAACTGAGGCAGTAAAAGTAGTATATTGGGCAGCAAAATAACAAATGAAGTAAGGAAGATATAAAATGCAGACTGGAACAACAAGAAAAGCATTTCTGAAGACATCGAATATGAATTTAAGTGTTAGGAAGTCTTTTCTGAAGACATTTGTCTGGAGCGTAGCCGTTTATGAAAGTGAAATTTGGACAATAGGGAACTCAGACCAGAAGGGAATAGAAGCTTTTAAAAAGTCGTGTTGTAGGATAACGCTAAAGATTGGATCGGAGGATCGAATAGGAAATGAAGAGGTACTACATCGAACTGGGGATAAAAGGAATTTGTAACACTACTAGGATAAAAGAAGGGACATCCTGAGGCATAAAGGAGCTGTCAGTTTAGTAATCAAGGAATGTGGGGGTAAAAATTGTAGAGGGAGACCAAGGGTTGAACACAGTAGACAGATTCAAATGTTTGTTGAAGAGACTTGCGCAGGACAGACTAGCGTGGAGAGCTGCATCAAAGCAGTTCAAAAAATGGTTCAAATGGCTCTGAGCACTATGGGACTCAACTGCTGTGGTCATTAGTCCCCTAGAACTTAGAACTACTTAAACCTAACTAACCTAAGGACATCACACACATCCATGCCCGAGGCAGGATTCGAACCTGCGACCGTAGCAGTCGCACGGTTCCGGACTGCGCGCCTAGAACCGCGAGACCACCGCGGCCGGCATCAAAGCAGTCTTCGGACTCAAAACAACAACAGCAACGACATAGGCTTTATGTCTCCACGTGGTAAATCCTAATAAAGTGTAATTTTCACCGCACGAAATAGGTCTCTCACACAATCCTTAATCGATCAATTCGTCAGTAGTGAGCGTCAGTCTGGGCCACTTAAGAAGTTGGATTAAAGACGTATATGGGGCAGATTCAAGGAGAAGTGAATGATTCATCACAGGTTTTGTTGCCCAGCTGGGGAGCACCTCAGGGAAAGTCAATAAAGTGCAGTAAGAGACAATACATGGAAGGCGTTGGGTACTGCGGGGATCCTTAATAACAGTTTTCTGAGACCACAGGTTCTAAAACGGCTAAGAAATAATTACTTCCTCCTACGTTATTCTCGCGTAACGACGACTACACAGACTTTATAGAAATTCTTGTTCTTACAAAAAGGCACTGACAGTCTCTTGGGGCACGACGGGAGGGATGATACTGGTTCGTTATGTTCTCTCCGCCAGAGGAGTGGTCACCCATCAGATATACCACCGTCTTGTCTTCATGGCCTCTTGATAACGATACCTGTGGCAGCATTTTACTCAGATGCACAGCTCTGTAGCTACGTGTTCGTTTGAACCGTTGTTTATCTAGGTGTGACACTGGATGGGATGCTCTCTCGCAAGGAGCACATGAGAAAGATCACAGGTAAAATGAGGGAAAGGACTAACGCCATCCATATCTCTTGGAGATTCATGGTAAATACTTTTCGTACATCAGCAGTTGGGGGTGGAAGAATACTGTGTCCCTATAACGATTAGTAGACCGCATACCAATAAGGTGGTTGTGGCGCTGAATAACACTATGCGCACTACCAGTGGCATAATAAAATCCACCCCGCCTGCATGGTTGCCTTCCTTGAGCGACATACCGCCACTGCACACACGGTGTAAAAATGCTATCCTTACCACAAGATTAACAATAACCTCAGTTACCCACATATAATAGCGTATCTGATCTAGATCGCAGAAGACTGAAATCAAGAAGACAAGCACTAGTCACTGCCAAAGAACTGATAAGCTCAAACTTTGACGTTCACAATGCCTGGAAACAAAAGCAGCAAGAGCACTTCCAACCATAATATCAAAATTTCTCGCTCAAAGAGAAGCCTCCTGATTTCAACCAATTGCGCAAATTTAGGACGACATTAAATCGAATACATACTGACCATTGCAAAAGTGCCGATTCCCTCCATACATGAGGGAAGATACCATCTCCAAAATGTGACTGAGGAGCCGCAAAGCAAACAACCCGATACACAGTGGAAGAATGTCCAAATCGAGCCTTCAAAGGACCGTTCACAAATTTCCTTGCAGCAACAGATGAGACGATTGAGTATATCCGATGCTTGAATGTTAATTTGTAATCTAGTTTGGCACACAATATGTACATATGCATACGAACTATGTTAACTTTATTGTTAGTGCAATCAAATGGTGATTCTTAGTGAAAATTTTTTCATAAGTTTTTTCAGAAACTTTCTATATGTTTGGAAGGCTGCTGGATCCACCGAAGTTTCGTCTGAAAATGGGTCAAAAACGGAAAAACTTCGAAAAATGGGACTTTCCTGGGGTTTTCGCGTATAACTTTGAAGCGGCGAAATTTTCGGCAACGTACACTATTCATGAAAATAAAGAGGACAAAATTTCCCACAAAATAAGACTTCGTTAACTTTTTCGTCAGACCAACCGTATGGAATGTAGCGCATGTTGAAATTAGCATAATTTCCTGCTCCACCACCAAAACCGAACTCTTCATCCTTCAGCGTGGCATGGTGTTCTTTAGGCAAAATTAAAGGTTTCATCACTCCTACAAGTACAAGGTGCTAAAAGAACTTACGTAAATGACACAATAATTATGCTCTATTTGACATTTGATAATAATAATAATAATAATATATTACTGCCACAATAGATCTGACGAAATATCAAGGAAGCTTAATCCTCTTCGCTCTTCGTGCTGTATTGTCATTGCCTTCACTTGATTCGTCTGAAAATGACGATATGTATGGGTGAGTTACAGCTAAGTGAGAAAATATATGACTAATTTCAGTTCATGCCAGTTAATAGGTATATAATTATTTACCTATTTTTCACAATACAGAAATTATAATAAGAACAATGTATCGTTTCAAGCAGCCCTCGTTTCAGTCTCCTGTTCCTCTTTTACTTCCAGTACGGCTTCTTCTAAGTCTTGAAAACCGAGGTGGCTGTCACTCTCACAAACTGTAGAGCTGTTGATGCAGGGCTTCGCGCAGTGGAGGCCTTCCTTTTCGGCAGTTGCAGGAATGGCTACGACAACCAGTTTTGCTTTTACATATGATATAGGTCAAAATGACATCGGATACTGACGGTTCGGGCATAATGGTTGCAACCAAGCGATCCTTGGACCTCGTTCAACCCCATTCTTTGGGATTTTTAGTTTTTCCCAGCTACTGTTGCAATTTGTGGTACACTCTGAGAATCTGCTGGCAAGCAGCATCCTCAGCTAATGGCAGAGAAGTCACGTTGGCTATTCTGAATGCCGATTTGATGTGGCTTCTGTATCTTAGGCGGTACAGAGACTCTACGCTTACACCACCATACAACTTGATGACGAATCTTTTGTCACACTCTACTACGGCCTACTTGTCCGCGTTTTGACCTTTAGATATTCATATGTTCTGTCGCAATTCAGCAAAGTAGTGTACAGTCATTGACTGCACGCAAAGAAAAAAGGATTTTCTCTCGATCTGGTGGCTAGTTCCCTGAGGAGCGTAAAAGTATTGTGGGATTTCTTTTCATCAGTAATATATTACTTTGTTGGGTGAAGCTTATTAGAATGACGAGAAAGTCCACGTCTTCCCCAACAACTACGACAGTTTAATGTGTGGTGGCCAAGGATAGTGCGGTACTGGTATCAAGTCAACAGCATCTTCCACAGCTTCCTTGTAAGCACTGCCTGCTTTGGCCAATTTGCCCTTTAACATTGGTATTAAGCTATCTTCTTCTTTGAATTAGAGAGGAATTTTTCCTGAGCAGCAAGTGCTACCATTGTTCCCTTAAAGATTATTTCTCTAGAGCTGTGGTTCTGGTGTCTCCTCGCTCACTCTTTCTCCTTGATGATGGTGCTCAGCTTGTCAGGGTAACTATCAGACTCTGTATCAGATCTTGAACTGTACTTCAACTGAGTGCAGGAAAAGAAACTGTTATAAGTGCCTGAAAATGACTGGCCAGTGTGCCTTTATCAATAACATTGTCAAAATCAGCGGTTTTTTTAGGAGTGAATGCCTTGTACCATGTTGATTTCACAACTTCCAGCGCAGGAGACCAACACAAAGGACCGGAGAGGAAATCAGTGCTATCTTACATCTTACCTCTCCACCACGACACTTATCAACAACCAACCACTTCAACATCACGGAATTCGGCACTAGATGTGCAACAAAGTGCTTTAAGGGCGTGGAAGGGCAGGTCCTGAGATGGCCTATCTCCTCAGCTTTGAATTGCGCTATCTTCAACATGCGTCACACGCGATACGGCTGGTCTGCGAAAGATCTGTTTTCTGGGAAACGTTATCCTCTTAATTTTCACAAATAGTCAATTTTTCCGAAAATAGCGTCGTTTTCGAGTTACAAGTTAAAAACCCAAAAAGTCCCATTTTTCATGTTTTTCCATTTTTGACCCATTTCCGGATCGAAATTTTGGTGGGAGTTTAAAATTAAGATTCATAACCCTCAAAAACATGTTGAAACTTGTCAAAACTTCTACAAAACTTTCCGCTATCTGGCCTTTTAAAAATGTTGAAATGTGTGTAAAATCTTATGGGACTTAACTGCTAAGGTCGTCAGTGCCTAAGCTTATACACTACTTAACCTAAGTTATCCTAAGGACAAACACACACACCCATGCCCGACGGAGGACTCGAACCTCCGCCGGGACTAGCTGCACAGTCCATGACTGCAGCGCCTTAGACGGCTCGGCTAATACCGCGCTGCTATCTGGCCTTTCTGAGCACCATTTCACTGGACTATATCACAATATACACTACACAATAACTAAATAAAGGTGAAGATAAAAAGTAGAAGTACACGTAATGGACCCACTCGCTGTCGTTTTTCCAAGTAGTAGATGGCACTGAAGCAAACGGCCTGAGTGATCTGATCGTTAATTGGCGGCCTGTTCAGAGGTACACTCGAAGTGCCATGCCTATCGAAATCGGCTCCTCATCAGACCTGTCCGTCACTGATTGCTTGCACTAGAATCGGTTGATAGCTTAACCCTCATTTTCTTCTTCTTAGGAAGGGATGTGTAGCACAGACGTTTGTTTGGTGTTTGCCCGTCAAAGTCACTTTCATCAAAATGTCGTCTACGCTAACGTTAAGGTCACGTCAAAAGCAACGAATTTCGGTAAATAACGGCGCCATAAAATCAACAAATTAACACTCTATGCGGACTTTTTTAGTTTTTTTTTCGTCTGGTAAGTAATATCACAAAAGATGGCAGTCAGACAGGCTGTTCTACAGGCTATATACTTGACATTCAGATAGTGGAGGGTCATCTTGCTGCATTACAATTCCTCTTTCGCCAGAGACAGGCGCTGAGATTTCCTATAACGTCTGAGTGATTTTGGGATACATTAAGTTCGTCAGATGATGGGCTGGCGGACAATTTCCACCTGAGAAAAACGAAATTACGGAGGCACGTAGATATAGTGACACGATTTCCTCCCGTTATACTTGGTTAACGGTGTTTGCCTCTAGTAATCTCAACCTCAGTTGTTGGAATGAAAAAATAAAGCAAAAGACAGTATGGAAGTTATTCTGAAAATAAGTGAGACAGTGCATGTGACAGCGGAACTTAAACTTGTATCGCATACAGTTTGTGTAATGAAGCATGAGATGTTTTGTTGCAATAGCGAAGTAGTTAGCACTGGTAAATAAATTCTGTCAAGCCTTTATGGCGTTTTTTGGAGACGGATACTAAATTGTTTCACTAATCTCTACCCTCAGCTTAACAGTACTCAGTAAAATGAGATGCTTTCAGATCCTTTCTATTCATTTTAGAATTAAGCATCCATACAAATATTTAAATGACACTTCATTATTTCTTCAATTTTGAATGACTATAGTTGGTTATCAGGTTATGATATGATTTTAAAGTTTTTGTATCTGGAAGCTAAACGTAATTTTTATCTTTTGTGAACGCGTAAGAGTGCAGATGTCTGTGCTTAAATTTTGGTGACATTTTTTCATTGTAGATAAATGTGGTTTCTGATTTAGAAACCAACTTTAATAAAATAACACTAAAAGTATGAAGTATGTACAGAATCGACCACCAATTTATGCGAGTACCTAGTTCACACTACCTGCAAGTACATACATACAAACAGCTTCAAGAAATTCTTCGGACAGCAAGGGTAATAGGTGAGAAGTAATATTTGTGCTTGCATTTAAGAATATAAGATGTATCCAAATTGTGATGGAAAGCAAATCAGTTAAGCTATACGGAACCACTAGCCTTTGACATGGTGCGCTGGATACTTGAATATTATCTGTTGTTCATTGGTGCACATGTGATGAGTACCTCACTTTAGTGTGTTTCGTATCTTCTTAGTCCTTCACGACTCATGCTTTCTTTTTGGTGACCCTTCATTACATATTACCCAAACTTGACATATGAGACTATTTGTAGAAACACAGATTAATCGTTTGCATTGAAAATGGAGCTATAATGCTCCAAAACGGTCTGGAAAATAACCATATTTAGTAACCGCAGAGTAATTTTCTCCGCGGTACAGTAAAAATCTGGGGGTTGGCAATGTATCTTTATTCACTGAGGAAATCATATGAAATTAGAACGTGACAAACTCAGATTGCAGTGTCAGTAGACGGTGAAATTCAGTTGGGGAACCTTGTTGATCGAAGGGTGTTTGTGTTGGTTGGACTCAAACACCCAGTTCTGGTTGATTATCAGATGAACGCAGTTGTTTATAAAACAGATTTATTGGTGTCGCCATTTTTCACAGCAGCTACATACATATTCGAGTTTATTTGTGTGGCCATCCCCTGCAGTAAGAACAGAAATATTTTTTGTAAATAAAAAACTCTTTCTCTTGCTGCACTGTATTTTGTTTCTCTGGTTTTTTTTTTTTTTACTTTAAGGCATCATCAGTGGGATCTAAAATGAGAGATTCTACCTTAGAGTGAAAGAAGGCGAAAACGCCTGGAAGAAATAAAATATACTGCAGCAAGAGAAAGCGTTTTTATTTTCAAAACGACTATACAAATGTTCGTTTATAAACAAAAAATTGTTGTGTTGGTGTTTCGCCTTTTATATGAAATACTTTTTTTACAATGTCTGATCTGGAACAGAAAACAGTTTCGGTTCCACATACATTAACTGTAGATTGAAAACAATTCGTTATAATTTTTTGCATAGATAAAATGATTTTTATGCGTTTTTACTCGTGTAGTCCAGGTCGAAAGACGCAGCTGCACTTCATTTACGAACATTTTCCGTATATCCACGTTTAAATTATTAGTAGTGTTCTTTTTCAGCCTCGTTTTGTGTGTAATACATAGTCTAAACACAACATAGATTAAATGATAGTTAATTAAGATGTTTAGCACGAGGCCTGTGGCAGTTTTGATAGAAGAACTGTTTGTTTACATGGCGTCCGTTGTCTTATTTACGAGCGGAAGTGCTGCCAACTTTTTGTCTGCTTCTTCTCTCTCTCTCTCTCTCTCTCTCTCTCTCTCTCTCTCTCTGTGTGTGTGTGTGTGTGTGTGTGTGTGTGTGTGTGTGTGTGGGCACGCGCGCTGACTTCTTTCATTATTAAAACTTCGTTGATTTGTTTTAGTGATGTAAAGAGTATACTGCATCCCTAGATTCATGTTTTTGTAGGCTTTTAGTTCTTATTATACAAGATCATTCTCGAAATTCAGCTCTTGAATTTTGGTACTTTCCGTATGTAATCCATCTACTGCACATAGTTAACAAAGGACGTACGTTGTTCAATGAAAGTACAGTAGAAGTATTGTAGAAAACTATTGTGAAAAAATAACTTTAAGTAAATCTGCACAGACTTTGGCACAATTTGAGAGTGATTTAAGAATGGTACTTCACGTTAAATGTGTGTAAAAAGATAATGATACTGATAAACAAATATAAAATGTCCTCTCTTTCGATTACAAGACTTGTATGCTTATATACTTCTGGACGTTGTCATACCGTTTAGATACCTAGCGGTAACGTCACGAAGGGAGAAAAACACCGAACAATTTCGGGGAAAATTCTTGTGAAGTGTAGGCCATCTGGGAAGGCGGTCTCATATAAATACCTCATGCGACGTATTCTGGAGTACTGTCTGACTGGATCCTCCCTAGGATGGCGTGAAGGAACAGGTGAAAGGAATTCAATTCATTAACGAGTTGCCTGTGTTGGTAGCTGTCCATATTGCCACCAATAAATTGGAGTCTTGCGTAGGACATTGGATAAACTTTGAGAGTGAATATTGGAGACAGTTCGCAGAATGGTTCCACTGCCACCATACTGTGATTAGCGCAGGAACATAAGAACAAGGCAAGGAGGGTGAAGCAAGCATGAAGCTATGCACTTATTCTTCCAATAGATTGGGAAAGGAAATGACTAACAGTTGTAGAAAATAACCTCTGCTTGGCCGAGCGGTTCTAGGCGCTTCAGGTTGGAACCGCGCGACCGCTACGGTCGCAGGTTCGAATCCTGCCTCGGGCATGGATGTGTGTGATGTCCTTAAGTTAGTTAGGTTTAAGTAGTGCTAAGTCTAGGGGACTGATGACCTCAGATGTTAAGCCCCATAGTGTTCAGAGCCATTTGAACCATTAACCTCTGCTGTGAGCTGTACGGTGGCTTCCCGAATATTTACAGATCCGGGTTTAGCCTTCTGCTGCAGCAGACAGATGGATAAAAATTAGTCTTCTCGTTTGTAATAGAAAAAGAAGGGAGGAATAACGGGTGGTAGAAATTAAAAGTAACTCAACTCAAAACTTCTGTCACACACTCTTCCGACACACTAATTGGCAGTGATAATAAAGTCATTCCAATGTAGATTTCACTGTTTTACAGCTGGTACATAGGGAAACAGTTCTCTGCTGTTTGACAGAACATCCCTCTATGGTTATCATACCCTTTAGATATCTAGCGGTAACGTCACGAAGGGAGAAAAACACCGAACAATTCCGGGGAAAATTCTTGTGAAGTGTAGACTATCTGGGAAGGCGGCCCCATAAAAATACCTCATGGGACGAATTCTGGAGTCCTGTCTGCCTGGATCGTTCCTAGGCTGGCGTGAAGGAACATTTCTTTATCATCATAGATACATTTCTTTTATTTTTAAATTGCTCCTTTGGGCTGCAAATACAGATTTTTTGGTCAACCATAATGTGTAGTGCAGACTGGCAGAACACATAGGATTAGACAACCTATTTAGAGAGAATGACCAATCCTCCAGCGGCCGCCATGGTTTTACTAGTCTGCACACAGGCTGATTATTTATGTATCGTTACAAGATGATATGCAGTCACTTACCGACTATAAACGACACAGGTTTGATAAGTGACTCCAAAGCATCACATCTACTCTTTTATTTGACAACACTTTAAAGCGAACGTCATTCATATAAGGGTATATACAGGATGAGCTTGAGCTCCACCGAAAAAGTTGCTGACGTTCTCCTGGAATATTTTCTGAGTATTTCAGTACAAAACAATTGTGATTTCTGGTGGGTTGTTACAGAGAAATTGCACTTCATTTGATTTATTAGCTCTTATACTTCTTGTCTGAATTGCACTGAAAATATCTGCATAGCGGTGCAATTGTCGATGGTATGCACTGTGTGTCTTGTTTGGAAACGAACTTGTTCCATTTACTCACTGTACTTGCTACTGGCAAAAGTAATACACAGTTTGCTTTTCGCCCCTCAGTTTTCATTCAGTACTTTTCGTTCTGTCTCCGATTTGTTTTTCTGGCAGTGTTCGTCGTAAATCGACAGTGACACACAGCAGTATGCATAGGTTTACTAATGATGATTTGGCCCATGTGTACCTCGTGTACGGGTTCATCGAAGCTATGCAAGAGTGCCACGGCGATGATACGCTGAGCTGGTTCCATTCCGACAGCAAAACATCGCTGTACTTTTGCGTCTAAGTATTGTTGCTTTACTCTGTGTTTTGTGTTGCACGTTTTTCGAGTTCATATTACTGGCTTTTTCACTGGTATGAAGGTATTTACACCGATACAAGAGTGACTGGGGTAACAAACCGAATAAGCCCTAACTACATTAACATCCTACAACAAGCCTCAAGAGACTACGGCTCCCTTGTACCAAATATTCAGAAAACATTCCTGAACAGCCTCCTAAACGAAAGTCTGTCTCGGAGCAGTGTTCATATCCGACGAATGGCAGTCTTAGAGAAAGATTAATCTCATAATTAGAAGTTATGTAAATAACGATAACACATCAATAAAATAAAATTTTTTCGTAGTGATAGAAGCAATCTCTGTTTTGTTCTGATGGTATATCCATTGTTGAAGCTAGCAGCTACTGTTTAGAAAAATCTTCTCCCATCTGTGGACGAAGTATTTTAGATGAATCATTATGGGTCTAATAATTTTTTGTTGTACTGGCGAAATCTAGCAAACTGTTTTCTTTTACTTGTATTTGGAATCTCAAGAACATTGTAATTTTCATTCGTGTACATGTACATACATACTATGTAACCCAGTGTATGGTGTGCAGCGAAGGGTGCAATTGTATGTTATGTGGCTGCATCGCTGAAGGTGAAAAAAGACAACAGGAACGGGAGAAGAGGCATAAATTTAGCAAACTTTGTTATGACCGCCATGGAATCACTTAGAAAGGTCGTAAAATGCTGTTATAAGGCACTGTCCTACAACATAGCATTACTTGCCTATGAGCAGAAGTGTGTTATACAGTAAACGAGAAATGGTTTTAACGATTTGTGTCTTATCAAGACTACAGCTGACGACAATATGGTGATCACGGAATTTTATATCCTTCCGTTAGTTTTCTTCAGGATTTTTGAAGTTTTAGAGAAGCTAGAAATTCAGCGTAAATTTCAAAGCGACTGGCTTTAAATAGTTTCCAAAACGAAACTCTGTCTCTAAATCTTGGAGAAAATCCTAAGTTTTTCTGGTCACATGTACGGTAAACAAGCAACAAGACGCAGTCAATACATTCACTGCGCGACGAAAATTGTGATGTCGTTGATGACAGTGCCACTACAGTAGAGTTACTAAACACGGTTTTCCGAAACTCCTTCACCAAAGAAAATGAAGTAAATATGCCAGAAGTCGAAAGTAGAGCAGCTGCCAACGTGAGTGACTTAGAAGTAGATATCCTCGGTATAGAGAAGCAGCTTAAATCACTGAATAAAGGCAAGTCCTCCGGCCCAGATTGGATATCAGTCAGATTCCTTTCAGAGTATGCTGATACAATAACTCCATACTTAGCAGTCATATACAACATCTCTCTCTCGTCGAATGATCCGTACATGAGGAATGGAAAGTTGCACCAGTACGCAAGAAAGGAAATTGGAGTAATCCGCTGAGTTACAACCCATATCAATAACGTCGATTTTCAGTAGGATTTTGAAACATTTACTGTGTTTAAACATTATGAATTACCTCGAAGAAAATGATTTATTGACAAATAGTCAGCACGGATTCAGAAAATATTGTTCTTGTGAAAGACATGAAGTAATGAGTGCCATCGACAGGGGACGTCAAATTGATCCCATATTTTTAGATTTCCAGAAGGCTTTTGACACCGATCCTCACAAGCGCGTTCTAATCAAATTGCCTTTGCATGGAGTATCGCCTGAATTGTGCGACTGGATCCGTGAGTTCCTTTCAGAAAGGTCACAGTTCGTAATAATTGTCGGAAAGTCGTCGAGTGAAACAGAGGTAATATCTGGCTTTCCCAGGTCTTCTTTTGTTCCTGATCTACATAAACGACATAGGAGACAATCTGAGCAGGCCCCTCAGATTATTTGGAGATGATGCTGTCATTTATGATCTTGTAAGGTCAGCAGATGATCAAAATCAAATGCAAAATGATTTAGTCAAGATTTCTTTATACAATATTGCAGTGGCCCTGTTGTTCCCTATTACGATGCAATGTTCCTTTGGACAAGCGTGCATGTCCAAAGGAACAGGCACTGTGGCGACTATAGCCATTATGAAATAATTTTAATAAACATTTTTGGAACAGCGATCAAAAAATTAAAAAAAAAATGTTTTTAAAACTCAGTCTTGATCGCACCACGTTTGCTACAAGAACGTAGGTGACCGGTTTCGGTCATATCACATGACCATCGTCAGACCCATGGCATCCTTCGAAAATGTTAGGTGGAGCATTCTTCTTAGCTGCTTCTTACCTCCCATCTTCGAAGGATGCCATGGGTCTGATGATGGTCATGTGATATGACCGAAACCGGTCACCTACGTTCTTGTAGCAAACGTGGTGCGATCAAGACATTATGAAATAAGTTAAATGTTCTCTCAGTTGCGAATATCGACAACCATCAGCTGTAGAATGTAATGACGACAGTTGAAGGTTGTGCTGGAACGGGGTTCGAACCCGGGTTTCCCGCTTATCGCGGTTGTTGGCCGTACCATTAAACTATCCGAGCACGACCCACGGCAAGACCCCAGCTTCCATATGTCGTCAATCTCGTGTCTACCGCCTGTACTTGTACATCCATTATGTATGATCCCGTACAGGCGAGACATTTTACTTGAAAGTCGCTTGCCCGGTGTCGGCGGATAAAAACGATATCTCAGTGGCTGTGTTATTGGGAATTAGATTGCACTTTATCCCCATAAGAACATTGGTTTAGAAACATGCACAACAACCAAACAGTCCGACAACGAACTGGGAACTGTAGAAGTGAAATTCTTATGTTCAACGGTCCGGGAAACTAGAAAGGACAGGGGAAGAGATGAAAAAATAAGAGAAGCTGTATTGTAGATATGCTTTAAAGAAAAAGTGACAACGGCCCATTTGAGATCGTCTGCCCAAGTCAAACGACTGGACGCGCGAAGGTTAGCAAAATAATGTTTACACGCACTTGGGATTGGTAGAAGATCGGTGGGAAGGCCAAGGAAAAGATGGGTGGACCAAGTGAAGGAGGATATAGGAAAAAGAGGAATCAGCTATGATACAGTCCTGAGAGAAGAATGGCATAGTTACAGACACAAGGAGAGCAACTGGAGTGGAAAACCGACGATTGTAACCAGTAAATCATCTTCAGTCGAAATTTAGCTATAAAAAGCTGTGAAAATCGAATTTGCAAGCTACTATTATACATCCAACTTAGATTTCTGGTGTTCGTCGATGTCATATTACCTGAATGCAGTGGTAAAAGACATTTTATAGTGTAATCAGATGTGTCGTATATCCATATACAAATAATATACCACAGTATCAGTATCTCGGAAAAAAATTAGAACTATAGCGCTCGCACTTAACTGGCCGAAGCAAACACAAATGTTTCAAATGGCTCTGAGCACTATGGGACTTAACTTCTGAGATCATCAGTCCCGTAGAACTTAGAACTACTTAAACCTAACTAACCTAAGGACATCATACACATCCATGCCCGAGGCAGGATTCGAACCTGCGACAGTAGCGGTCGCGCGGTTCCAGGCTGTAGCGCGTAGAACCGCTCGGCCACTCAAGCCGGCAAGTAAACACAATACTCGTAAAAGTTGTCGTCCTGAGTTCTTTTAATCAGAGACGAGATCGTCACTGTCCACTTTATCGATATAGACCTCCTATAGGCCTCTCTCTGTGACAAATTTTCGCTCTTTCTTGCTTGTTTCCGATATTTGTTTTAGCTTCCGTGCTGTGTATCAGAGATGAGATGACAGTTCGTTTTCTCCTAGATGAGTGGGGAAACAGCCGGAAATTCACTACGAGAGGTAAGAGGGAACTTGACCATTTGTCCGTTCGCCGATAATTCTAGTAATTCCTAATTCCACATTATCTGGATGACTAATAAAAGGACAATAGAACACTGGATAACAGAATAATATTTCACACCAAGACGTGTGTGAGGAGCCGTTACAATTCGCACAGTGTTTGAAAGAAGAGAAAGAGGAGAAGGAAGGGGAAGCGCGGGCCGGTGGTGTTTCGCAGCAAGAAGAACAAAAGCAATAAGCGATTACCAGCTATAGCTATCCATCCAGACATCGCGCACAGCGTGAAATTTCCGAACGTGGAAAACGGACTAAATTGCGCGTCGGCGTAACGGGACGGCCAGCGCAGACATGTAGACAAATTTTACGGCCGCCGACGCCCATCTCCGTGTGTGCACGCGGCCGCCGTAAAAAACCGGCACCTGTAATGGGACAATTAATAGTTTATCACGGCCATGAAACAGAGCAAGCCTTCTAGAAATCTGCGCCGCTTTCACTGCCACTGCAGCGAGAGAACAGTGCCCCGAAATCCGGCAAATTTTTGCCATGTGGTGGCGGTGACGTGCAATCTGTTAACGTGGTACTACTACACGGTGATAATAATGAAACTTTCGACACTTGAGCAAGTGTAGACGGAAAACTATTTACCGTATGGGTGCCCACCTTTATAAAAATGATGCTCACACTGCGCACTGCAGGATCGGTGTTGTTAACAGTGTTAGTGTCACGATTTGCCGTTAGGTGGCGATACTGTTACGGCGACGAAGGGTCAAAACACAGGCATCAGTGCGCATTGCAATTGCAGACAGTCAGCATGGGCTGGACAAGCCGAGAAGGGCCTGACCAAAACAACAAATGTGTGTGAAATCTTATGGGACTTAACTGCTAAGATCATCAATCCCTAAGCTTACACACTTCTTAAGCTAAATTATCCTACGGACAAACACACCCACCCATGCCCGAGGGAGGACTCGAACCTCCACCGAGACCAGCCGCGCCGTCCATGACTGCAGCGCCTAAGACCGCTCGGCTAATCCTGCGCGGCTCCCCCCCCCCCCCCCCCCCCCCCCCGAAAAAAAAACAACAGTAACTCTGCCACTTGTTTTCGCGAGCACCGACTCTTGAAAGGAATCGGGAGAGGTCGTCTTCCAGCACCGGGATTGCAAAAAATTATTCGGAAGTTGGCTTTAACTGGCAATTAGGGAATTGATCCGGGTGGAGGCTGACGGCCAGTTGAGCCAAAAATTGTTGAAGAAGTTACGTTGCCGTGGCTGAGAATGCCTGACGGTATGTGCGATCTTCAAGAAATGCACGAGCTGTGTCACTACAGCTGTACATTCCGTGGTCCACTGTTCGAAAAGCGCTGCGAACAACTGTGAAATAGTATCTCTAGTGCGATTCCAGGATGCCGAGGATGCAGGTGGTCGCCATACATAGCAACGTTTGTAGCCTGGAAAGTAAACATGGTACGCAATTAACAAAGATTACCACCTCATGTGGAAATTAAAATGTGTTTCTTCCAATACTTTATTCGTTATTCCTCTTCTGCACGTTCTTAAAAATGTTTCCACAAAGTTTCATAGTCCTAGGGTTACTCGTTTTCCATGGGTCCCACCTATATAACGAGTATCATTGGGACATGTACTACTGTAGCAGGCAATTAATTCCTTATCTCGTTTTATACTAAAGCGACGTCCATGCGACTTAGTTCTCAGAAAAAATTACATAAATGCTACAACTCAGATCGATACAGATTTTCTGTTACGTTCCTTGAAAAGCTAAGAAAAGAAATGCAAGTCATTCGGCATCTATCCGTCAATTTACACTACTGGCAATTAAAATTGCTACACCAAGAAGAAATGGAGATAATAAACGGGTATTCATTGGACAAATATATTATACTAGTACTGACATATGATTACATTTTTACCCAATTTGGGTGCATAGATCCTGAGAAATCAGTACCCAGAACAACCACCTCTGGCAGTAATAACGGCCTTGATACGCCTGGATATTGAGTCAAACAGAGCTTGGATGCCGTGTACAGGTACAGCTGCCCATGCAGCTTCAACACTATACCACAGTTCATCAAGAATAGTGACTGGCGAACTGTGACGAGCCAATTGCGCGGCCACCATTCCCCAGACGTTTTCAATTGGTGAGAGATCTGGAGAATGTGCTGGCCAGGGCAGCAGTCGAACATTTTCCGTATCCAGAAAGGCCCGTACAAGACCTGCAACATGCGGTCGTGCATTATCCTGCTGAAATGTAGAGTTTCACAAGGATCGAATGAAGGGTAGAGTCACGGGTCGTAACACATCTGAAATGTAACGTCCACTGTTCAAAGTGCCTTCAATGCGAACAAGAGGTGACCGAGACGTGTAACCAATGGCACCCCATACCATTACTCTGGGTGGTATGCCAGTATGGCGATGAAGAATACACGCTTCCAATGTGCGTTCACCGCGATGACGCCAAACACGGATGCGACCATCATGATGCTGTAAACAGAACCTGGATTTATCCGAGAAAATGACGTTTTGCCATTCGTGCACCCAGGTTCGTCGTTTAGTGCACCATCGCACGCGCTCCTGTCTGTGATGCAGCGTCAAGGGTAACCGCAGCCACTGTCTCAGAGCTGATAGTCCATGCTGCAAAGTTCGTCGAACTGTTCGTGCAGATGGTTGTTGTCTTGCAAACGTCCTCATGTGTTGACTCAGGGATCGAGACGTGGCTGCACGATCCGTTACAGCCATGCGGATAAGGTGCCTTTCATCTCGACTGCTAGTGATACGAGGCCGTTGGGATCCAGCACAGCGTTCCGTATTACCCTCCTGAACCCAGCGATTCCATATTCTGCTAACAGTTATTGGATCTCGACCAACGCGAGCACCTATGTCGCGATACGATAAACCGCAATAGCGATAGGCTACAATCCGACCTTTATCAAAGTCGGAAACGTGATGGTACGCGTTTCTCCTCCTTACACGAGGCATCACAACACGTTTCACCAGGCAACGCCCGTCAACTGCAGTTTGTGTATGAGGAATCGGTTGGAAACTTTCCTCATGTTAGCACGTTGTAGGTGTCGCCACTGGCGCCAATCTTGTGTGAATGCTCTGAAAAGCTAATCATTTGCATATCACAGCTTATTCTTCCTGTCGGTTAAGTTATGCGTCTGTAGCACGTCATCTTCGTGATGTAGCAATTTTAATGGCTAGTAGGTTAGAGATCTCTACGTCAGTGTTAAGTTTAGCATGTATTGGGATTTTGTGCACTTACGAACGATTGAATTTGGGATAGATGGTATGTTTGGGGAAAAAATACACCTGTTACCACTGAAAGCGAAATAGACAGGCATGCCACGTGAAATTCCAGACTTCGTGATGATCGACGGCGTGGTTGTTAAGCACCCATGTGGTGGATGCTCAACACAAAGGGCACTGATTCTCCTTGGTCTTAAAGTGCTGGATTTTCAAATGTGTATCAGATACGTACCGTGGGTACATTGATTTTCGGGAAGCCACCGCCGCCAGATTCAGCTAACGTGGGCAACAACTATGGCGGAATATAGCATCGAAAAAAAGGTCCACTATGAAGAAAATCATTCTGCAGTTTAATGCTGGACGACAACAACGGCTGGGAAACCATAGCAGCCAGAACCAAGTCTCTGATCACCGTACGTCAGGGGACACAGCGTTGTCATGAACGCTCGAATGCTGTCAATGGTCGTTCGATCCGCGGAAATGTCTTGCTTAGTCTGCTGAGGTGCAGTACAGTCTGGTTCAGAACAATCGCTCGAAGCAGTCACGTCCATTAAATATCTACTAGTGCGCGTAGGGAGTGATTTGAAGTTGAACGACCGTATAATTGCAGACAAGGCAGCTGCCAGACTCATGTTCACTGGAAGAATCCTCAGGCAGTATAGCCCACCCACGGAGATAGCTTGCAAAACCGTCCTTCGATTGGTGGTTGAATACTGCTCGACAGTCTGGGGTCCGTAGCAGATAGGATTGATACAAGAAATAGTGAAGGTCCAAGGAAAAGCAGCGCGTTTTGTCACCAGTTCATTTAGTAAGTTCGAAAGCGTTACATAAATACTCAGTCATCTCCAGTGGAAGACGTCACAAGAAAGCAGTTACGCTTCGCGATGTGGTTTACTGTTGAAACTTTGAGAGCGTATCTTCCTAGAAAAGTTAACTAATTTATTGCTTCCTCCTACGTACATTACGCGAGAGGCCATGAAAGTAAAATTAGAGATTTTCGAGTTGAGACGGAGGGTTCCCAAGAATCCTTCTTCCCGTTGAGTATTCACCACTGGAACAGGAAAGTTGGAGAGGTGATAATGGTACGCGAAGTACCCTCCGCTCCACACTATAAGATGGCTTACGGAGAGTAGATGTAGATGCTGGCGGCAGAGTATGCGTCTCACTTGTCATCAGCACACCTAACAAGCAAGAGATATTTACATGGGATGAAATGGGGTCTCTTCTACTTCTGCACCACCTACTGTGGGATTATGTGGATTAGTTTGTTCGCCTCCTGCATTCCAAATACAGCCTGTACCTTCGGCAAAATAATTCATGTAGCGGTTGCTCCTGGATTATGTCAGAACTCTCTGAGATGCACTCCACTCGTATTGGCACGTATGTGTCTGTCAGCCCATCCCCTTCAGGCCCCATGACGTCTTTCCTGGAATGCCACCGAGCGAGAAGTGTGCACCGTTGAGCAATTTAGATGAGAACTAGACTAAGACATAAACAGTACTCTTTCCTTTGTGAAATACGGTATTGACCGGGAAAACGCAACACAGGCAGCGATTAATACTGCCTCTAAGTGCACGATGAGGATAGTGTAACATGGTTTTAAGCTCAGAAGTTCCATTTTTATTTATAAAGATGCAATGTGAATTTCCCTGTCGGGGTGTGCTGTTTCACAACCTCTTTTGCTGAGCTACGCTACACGAGAGATGGGATGGTCCGCTTCCTTCCCTCAACTTTTCAAAGCCGGATAGGAGGTGATCCTATAACAGCTTCGACATCAGTGAGACGTTCGTTACATTACCAAAATAAGATACGACGAACTGGCTATTAGTGAAGATAACTATGCGTATGCTGAGTAAATATCGGTAGCTTATGGCGCGAGTGGATTATGCAGGCGATGAGGTGACGAGCTCGAGAGGTCGGCGCGGCGGCTGTCGTTCGTATGACAAGCTGGCACACGTGCGGTGCGTGCCTTCACGGCGGCAGCGCTGGGCTGGGCAGCTGTCGCTCTACGACCCTCCCACATAAATGCACCACCTCCTGACACCTCGCGCTCGCCGTCCAGACGTCCACACTGTCTCGCGAATATCAAATGCTGCACTGTCGCCACAGTCCACTGCGCATGCGCCGACCAGCTCACAGCGTAGACCTGATTCCTGAGGTTATTAACCTCTGCTGAAGCCCTAGGTCTGGACGTTTGAACTTACATGCGGCAATAAGGTATGCTGCTCGATTAATCGTATTTACTGTTACTCCATGTTTGTAAGGGAAAAAGTATAGAATCCGTGCAGAAAGTAACTTACACCTATATTTATACTCCGTAAGTCAATGATGGCGCGTGGAGGAGGGTTCTGTCCAATTCCATTCGCGTACGGAACGAAGGGAAAATGATTGTCTGTATGCATCAGTACGCGCCCTAATGTCTCCTGTCGTATTTTCAGTATGCCTATATCTACATCTACATCAGTACTCTACAGTTCACGGTTAAGAGCTTGTCGGGGTTTCAGATTACGACTTTCAGACTCTCCAATAGCTCGTGGGAAAAAAGAACACCTAAATCTTTTCATGCGAGCTCTGATTTGTTTTATTTTATCAAGACGTCTGTTCTCTTTACGTAGTCGGGAGTCCACAATATATTTTCGCTTACGGAGAAGAAAGCTCGTGATTGAAATTTTGTTGAAAGATCTAGTCGCGAAAAACGCCTATGTCTCAATGTTTGCCACCCCATTTCACGTATCATATCCGTGACACTCTCCCCTCTGTTTAACTATAATACAAAACAAGCTGCCTTTCTTCGAACATTTTCAGTGTCAAATGGTTCAAATGGCTCTGAGAACTATGGGACTTACCTTCTGAGGTCATCAGTCCCCTAGGACTTAGAACTACGTAAACATAACTAACCTAAGGACATCACACACATCCACGTCCGAGGCAGGAATCGAACCTGCGACCGTAGCGGTCGCGCGATTCCTGAATGTAGCGCCTAGAACAGCTCGGTCACTCCAGCCGGCTTTTAAGTGTCCTTCGTCAACCTTATCTGGTGAGGATCCCATACGGCGCAGCAATACTCTAGCAGAGGACGGACAAACATAGTGTAGGCAGCCTCTTAACTAGATTTTTTGCATCTTCTGAGCGTTCTGCCGATAAAACGCAAATCATTGGTCCGCCTGCCACACAAAATAATGTACATCTACAGCTACATCTACACTGATACTATGCAAATCACATTCAAGTGCCTGGCTGAGGGTTCATCGAACCATCTTCACATTTCTCTATTATTCCAATCTCGTATAGCGCGCGAAAGAATGAACACCTATATCTTTCCGTGCGAGCTCTGATTTCCCTTATTTTATAGCAGTGATCGTTCATCCCTATGTAGAAAATATTTTCGCATTCGGAGGAGAAAGTTGGTGATTGGAATTTTGTGAGAAGATTCGTCGCAACGAAAAACGCCTTTCTTTTAATGATTTCCAGCCCAAGTCCGGTATCATTTCTGTGACACTCTCTCCCATATTTCGCGATAATACAAAATGTGCTGCCTTTCTTTGAACTTTTTCGATGTACTCCGTCAGTCCTATCTGATAAGGATCCCACATCGCGCAGCAGTATTCTAAAAGAGGACAGGCAAGCGTAGTGTAGGCAGTCTCCTTAGTAGGTCTGTTACACTTGCTAAGTGTCCTGCCAATAAAACGCAGTCTTCTTTGAATTCAAGCCACATCTGGTCTACACTTTTTAATTTGGAATGATTTATGCGATGGTTCCAATATAGGTTGTTCGTTATTGTTATAACGAGGATAACAAAGGATTGTCAGCAAGAATCCATATGCGGACCGAGTTTCTGGGACATAGTCATAGAACTACTACTGAATGCACTGGAAGACAACAACTTGGCTAACGGGGTGGTTGAGTACGCTGATCACCTTATGGCCGTGGTATCTACAAACTCCAGGTACCAATTAGAGAGTAAAGCCACGCGGCTCCTCGCGTTCGTCGGTGAATGGTGCACGAACAATAAACTCATAATAGCAGACAAACAGAACTGTTTACCTACTTCTAATAGGCACACTGAAAAGAAATCCAGCATATCTATAAAAAGTAAAGCTATGAAAAGATACATCGGCATTTATATTGACGAATGTTTACACTTTAACGAACACGCCAGACCGACAGTTAACAAAGCTACGAAACTCATGCATAAACTTGCAAGACTGAACACTATAAGATACAGTGTGCCCCTTCAGACAGTGAGGACATATCACACACCACTGTTTGAGTCAATAACTTGTTCTGCGGCTAGCGCTTGGACAGGTCGATTACGCCCAGGTACGCACAAAACCATTGTGAGGCGCCCTGAGGAGTGCTCTACTCAGAATCTCGGGGGCTTTCGGCACGCCTCGACTGAGGCACTGTGCGTGCTACTGGGAGTTTTCTCTATCGATATTACAATTCGCCTTAGATCAGCTGCCTGCTGGTTGAAGATGGGAGACGCGACAAGATAAGAGAAATAAGTGGACAAGACATAACCGACAAACGCAAATTAAACAAGTAGAGAGTTAATACATGGCAGGCAGAATGAGACACAACAGAAAAGTGAAGACGAGTCTGCTCTTTCTTCCCCAGTATACGAGAACGGGTGAGTTTAAAGTACATAAATCCCACTCGCGGCATGGTGCACTTTTTCACGGGCCTTGGCCCGTATCCTGTGCATCTCCACAGGTTTGGCCTAAAGTAGACTCACACTGGAGCCGGTGGCACACCTGAACACATAGTGCTCATGCGCGATGCCCTTGGACACGTAAGACCGAGTTTAGGAAACCATGACAGAGAACAGTTAATATACAGACAAGATGACTGGAACTGTATAAACAATATAGCAGACGAAGTTTCGCGGGCACTAGATGCGACATACGAACAGGAGAGACAATACGCTAGAATAAGATAGGATCCACACCGGACAGATCAGCAGTACATAGAAAACAACACAGACACAAACACAGACGCGGTATCGGATGCTATATCACACACAGGAAATGAAAACGAGGTAAACATACAGACATAGCAAAAGTAACCGAAGATTCTACAACACTAAATTGAATCAGTATGAAAATGTAACTCTCTGTGTAGCTGTTTGTTACACCATTTCATAGCATGTAACTGTGGTGTCACCGCCAGACACCACACTTGCTAGGTGGTAGCCTTTAAATCGGCCGCGGTCCGTTGGTATACGTCGGACCCGCGTGTCGCCACTGTCAGTGAATTGCAGACCGAGCGCCGCCACACAGCAGGCGTAGTGTAGAGAGACTCACTAGCACTCGCCCCAGTTGGACAGCCGACTTTTCTAGCGATGGTTCACTGTCTGCGTACGTTCTTATTTGCAAAGACTGCAGTTTAGCATAGCCTTGAGCTACGTCATTTGCTACGACCTAGCAAGGCGCCATATTCAGTTATTATAATCTGAACAGATAATATTGTGAATCATGTACCGCCAAGAGCGACGTTCATCATTAATGGATTTAAGTTAAGTATCAAACTAATTACGTCCGCTTTCTGAATTCTAATTCCTTGTCATGTTCCAGACCTCACGTCAGTATAGTTCTTCCCTCCTCACGCCAGCCTGAGTGAGCTAAAACGCGTGCGTTTCGGCCTCCTCTCTTAACACGGTGTTGGCTCTTCAGCCAACACAACAGTAACACTATCTGAAGATGTGACATTTCTTCTTCTTTAGCTGCATCAAGTGTGCCTAGCTCGAAGTTTTATCGAGCTCTCGCACCTGATGCAGTTATCTACATTTTAAATCAACTGTCAATCACCACTGTTGCCTTAAGCTCGGAAACACATTACAGCCTAACTAATCAATACATTAAATTAAATATTATCACTGTCAAGACAGCTTCTGTAACAGATGTAACCATACACGCAGAAGGTATAAAGGGAAAAACTGTCACATCATATGTAAGTCAAATTTCCATCTCTTGTTTCTTCCATTAAATACACTTTCAATTTTAATTTAAAATACATCCACAACCTATTATGTAATTTTATTTATTATCATTATCTAAGTTAGCGCCAAAGTTTAAATAAAATTGTGTATGTGCATTTGTCATTATTAAATATGTATTTCCTTTTTTTCTATTTTATCATTTTGTGAATTTTTTTAAAAAAATATACTAGTAATAAAACTGTATTTGTATGATATAACGTGTAAAATAACACATTGTACGACCCGCTATATAATTACAGGCAGAATGTCTTTAGTTGAGAAATAAATAAATAAAGAAATGTTCATAATTGTAGACCCGAGGTATTTAGCCGAATCTACGGCCTTTAAATTTGTATTATTTATCTTGTAACCGAAATTTAATGGATTTTTTTTAGTACTCATGCAGAGGACCTTATACTTTTTATTGTTCAGTGTCAGTTACCACTTTGCGCACCATATAGTTCTCTTGTCTAGATCATTTTGTAATTAGTATTGCTCTTCTGACAAGTTTATTAGACGGCAGACGACAGCATCATCTGCAAACAGTCTGAGACGTCTGTTCACATTTCCTCCCAAATATTTTACATTAGAAACAGCAGAGGGTCTCTAACACGTGCTTTGGGAACGCCAGGTATTACTCCCGCTTCACCCAATGAGTTGCAGCCAATTACTTAGAACCGTGTCCTTTCTGAGAGGAAACCGCGGATTTAGTTGCACAGCTGAGACGACACCCCTAAGACATGCAATTTGATTATATGCCGCTAGTGAGGAATGGTTTCAAAAGCGTTTTAGAAATCTAGAGATATGGAATCAACTACCTACGAGGAAAATATGGAGGGTAGTAAAACGAAATCGAGACATATGAAAACAAAGTAAGTAAACTGTTTGTTATATCAAAAGTAATTGCTACAACTGTTAATATATTTATCCCACGCCGGCTGCAGTGGCCGAGCGGTTCTAGGCGCTTCAGTCTGGAACCGCGCGACCGCTACGGTCGCGGGTTCGAATCCTGTCTGGGGCATGGATGCGTGTGATATCCTTAGGTTAGTTAGGTTTAAGTAGTTCTGAGTTCTAGGGGACTAATGACCTCAGATGTTTAGTCCCATAGTGCTCAGAGCCATTTGAACCATTTGAATTTATACCACAAGATGGTCAATGCCTTTATGAAAAATGTTTTCGGTTGACTACAGAACCATTATTATACCCTGGTGTACATCTCTTCGTCTGAAGCAATTCGACGGCCACGAATGTCCTTTCTCAGGGTTCCAAAAATGTAAAAACCGCGTTGGGAAACATAGGGACTGGATGGAGAATGTGTAAGGGATTCCCAGCGAAGCTGCTGCAGCGTAGTCGAACCAACCTCGGCAGCATGTGGGCAGGTACTATACTGCAGCAGTATGATGCTGTGTGTCAACATTCCTGGGCGTTTGTACTTGATGGCAAACTTCAGTTGTTGCAGTGTTCACGTACCGCTGTGCGTTAATTGTGGCACAGTGTTTCAGGAAGTCGATGAGTAGCAGGCCTTACAGTCAAAGAAAAAGGTCGTTATGACATTCCTGAAGCTGGGGAGCACGGATTTGGATTTTTTCCGTGGGGATGAATCCGTAGTTGGTTCTGACGCTTGCTCTCCGGGCGAAATAGCTGACACTACATTTTATTTTCTGGGACTATACGAGACATGAAACAATATTCTCCATCGGCGATACCGTTTCAGGTGCTGCAGCGATGTCGACATTCTGTTCACCTTCAACTCCTCCGTAAGGCTGTGGGGAAACCACTACGCACAAATTTTCCAGAACATCAGTTGCTCTGTCATGATGCCACGAGTAACTGATGTCCAAGATGAGACGAGTATCTTCCACCGTCTGCCGTCGGTCATTTCCGACGGTTGCATCCACCACAGCAATGACGGAAGGGGTAATGGCACGTTGAGCCCGTTTCGGTTCTGGTCCACTGCTGTCTTTCAATGACACCCGACCTCATCGAGATAGTTTATCTCAAGCAAACATACGCACGCGTGACATACTGCGTTCACCATATACGGCAGATATTAGGGCACAAATTTACACATCCTGACACTACTGCAGTCTGAAACTGCAATACACCTCGTTTTCCCTCTTTCGCGACCTCCATAGTGAAATTGAACGCCCACACGACTCGGTGAACCCATGTCCAGCACTTCTAACAGACAAATGGCGCAACTGTGCTTTCCTGACTCCCAACAGAGTGCACTTCTAGATACGCACTTACCTGCTTTACCAACAACCGCGCCGCATCGTCATACACTGATCAGGCAGAACATTATGACCACCTACATAATAGCCCGTATATCCGCCCTTGGAACGGATAACAACGGTGAAGCGTCGAGACTTGGAAGCAATGAGTCCTTGGTAGGTCGCTGGAGGGAGTTGGCACCACATCTACATATACAAGTCACCTAATTCCCGTAAATTCCGGGGAGGGTGGCGATGGGCTCTGACGCCACATTTAGTCACATCCCAGATGTGTTCGATAGGGTTCAGACCTGGCGAATTGAGGGCCAGCACATAAATTAGAACTCGCCACTGTGTTACTCTAACCACCTCATCACACTTCTGGTCTTGTGGTATGGCGCATTATCTCCATTGGACCCGTCGACGACCACGTGAATGTTCCCCAGAGCATAATGGAGCCGCCGACGGTTTGCCTCCATCCCGCATTAAAGGTGTTAAGGAGCTGTTGCCCTGGAAGGCGACGGATTCACGTCATCTCATCGGCGTGATGAAAAAGTATCGGGATTCATCAGACCATTCAACGTCCTGCCACTGCGCCAACGTCCAATGCCGATGGTCACGCTCCCATTTCAGTCGTAGTTACCGATGTCGTTGTGTTAACATTGGCACATGCATGAGTCGTCGGCTGCCAAGGTTCATCGTTAGGAGTGATTGGTACACTGTATGTTCAGACACACTTGTACTCTGCCCAGCATGTTAGTTCCTCCAGAGTTCGCCGCCAGTCCTCTTTTACCAGTCTGCTCAGCCTGCGACGTCCGACATCTGTAATGAGGGGTGGCCGCCCAACTCCACGACGTCTGGACCTGGTTTCACCTCTTGATTTCGCAGCACTCCTCGATCACTCGACAAGTCGTGCAGTTTCCAAAATGCTCCCGCCCAGCCTTCGGGCCATCACAACCTGTCCTCGGTCAAACACAGATACATCACACGCCTCCCCCATCCTACACACGGACATCGAGCTCACTGATACCACAGGCACCATGCCTATGTCTGACTAGCAATCATTCCTCTCCTGGCGACGCTGCTATCTCCTGGACGGTTTTAGATCGATGGTAGGTCGGTGGTCATAAAGTTTTGGGTGATCAGTGTGTAGTCTATCTTGTTTTCATTTGACTGCCCCGCATACAATGGTGAAAGCAAAGTTGTCTCAGAATGTTATTCAAATTTCGGTTACCTGAAATTACTCGACAAGGTTTCTAGAGAACAACGCCGGCTTTCTTCCAGAGACTCCCATTCCAGTTCGTTAAGCTTTTCCATTGTATTTTCATGTGCGCAGCATCGACAGGCGCAATCCCAGCAGCACCTCTAAGAATCCGTTCCATGTCTGCTGTTATGTGTTCTCTATGTTTCGCAAACTGCCTTGTATTCAGTCCCATATAAAGCGTGCTGTCTTTTATTTGACTACTACGAAATGCTTTCAGAGTGTTCCTTCATTTCCTTACAATCACCCAACGACTATACTTTCCTGCAGACGACATCATAGTTGGCAAACATTCTGACAATTTTGACGACCGTGTCCGATGAATTGTTCATAAATAAAGAGAATATGAGCGCTTCTGTTAAGCTTCGGTGGAACACACCTAATGTTGAACTGTATTGTATGGAACTGGGGACCTAGAAACGACGGAGAGGCTTCGTCCCCGCGCAGCCCTCAGTGGTTCACAACCTCACAACAGGCCACTGTAGTCCACTCACCCCACCGCCGTCCCACACCGAACCCAGCGTTATTGTGCAGTTCGGCCCCCAGTGGAGCCCCCTGGGAACGTCTCACACCAGACGAGCGTAACCACAAATGTTTGCGTGGTGGAGTAATTACGGTACACGCGTATGTGGAGAAAGTGGTTCAAAATGGTTCAAATGGCTCTGAGCACTATGGGACTTAACATATGTGGTCATCAGTCCCCTAGAACTTAGAACTACTTAAACCTAACTAACCTAAGGACATCACACACATCCATGCCCGAGGAGGGATTCGAACCTGCTACCGTAGCAGTCCCGCGCTTCGGACTGAGCGCTTGAACCGCTAGACCACCGCGGCCGGCGTGGAGAAAGTGTTTGAAGGGGAACCAGCCTGCATTCTCCGAGGCAGATGGAAAACCAGCCGCCTTAAAAACCATCCACAGACTGACCGGCATACTGGATCTCGACACTAACCTGCCGGGCGGATTCGTGCCAGGGACCGGCCCGCCTTCCCGCCCGGAGAGCACGTTAGACCGTCCTGCTAACCGTGCTGGCCAACTAATGTTACTCTTATAACATCTACAACATTTTCCACAGCTTTCACGTAATCCAGTATAAACACTGATCTTAGCTGAAAAGGCACACTGTGACCGGAAGTACCTACGCAACGATTTTTTATATACTCCCGTGTCCACAAGCAACATTGCAGGTAAAGACGTATGACGCTGTTTTTCTGATTTTTCGTGCTGTTTAAACCACTTAAATCTGAAGGTTTTCTTTCTTTGCAACTCTCTTACACTTTACCTTTCCGGACAGTGACTGCACCCGCAGTCACGAATAAACATGCTTTACGAATTTGATAAACAGAAATAATGTGTCCTGAAGAATGCAATACGCTGTAATTTCTCCAATATGTCACATGCCCTGTTACTGTCCCCCATTTACGTTTGCCCTGGCTTCTTGCGACTCCGATGCTTTACACGCTCTCTGTAAGCATATAGCTATAAGACCATCGCCTTTTCCATTGATGGAGAGTTGGTTTCCAGCACCTTTTTCCATGTGCTCTAGGCATTCTGAATAATGGCTTTCCACAAAAATAAAGACATGTTCTGTTATTGTTTTTAGGACTGAGAAATTTGTATTTGTAGACCTATTGTTATACAGGGTGCTCGGAAATTTCCGTTACAAACTTCTAGGACTTGTAGAATAGAGAGAGTACGTAATATTTTGAACAAGAACCCATGTACGGAAATGTATCATTTCCGCGCTACAGCCATTTGAAAACATGTTCGCTAAGTAGGTACGCAGCAGCGTAGTCATGGTTAGCGGTGGCTACGTCGGATCGGCTGAAGTTACTGGGCGTCTGTCCTACCTCTCTGACCTGGTTCGAGCCTCATTCACGCGTCGGTGAGTGTTAGAACTGCATCTTTAAGTACACGTTTGCGGAACCACTGACATCATCCTACTGAATGGTGAAGCTCACGGTAATGGAAGAGCTGCTTGTTGCCTACATCAAGATCGTTCTCCACGGCGTCTGACTCCATCGCAGCCCCTCTTCGCCACAATTATGCAGCGGCTTCGAGAAAGCGTACATTCACCGGCAGCAGGCGTGACTGTGGTCCTCCAAGCAGACGACGAACAGCCGAATTGGAAGAGGCTGTGCTGCATCTACATCTACATCTACATCTACATTTATACTCCGCAAGCCATCCAACGGTGTGTGGCGGAGGGCACTTTACGTGCCACTGTCATTACCTCCCTTTCCGGTACCAGTCGCGTATGGCTAGCGGGAAGAACGACTCCCGGAAAAACTCCGCGCGCGCTCGAATCTCTCTAATTTTACATTCGTGGTCTCATCGGGAGGTATAAGTAGGGGCAAGCAATATATTCGATACCTCAACCAGAGACGCACCCTCTCGTAACCTGGACTGCAAGCTACACCGCGATGCAGAGCGCCTCTCTTGCAGAGTCTGCCACTGGAGTTTGCTAAACATCTCCGTAACGCTATCAGGCTTACCAAATAACCCTGTGGCGAAACGCGCCGCTCTTATTTGGATCTTCTCTATCTCCTCCGTCAACCCGACCTGGTACGGATCCCACACTGATGAGCAATACTCAAGCATAGCTCGAACGAGTGTTTTGTAAGCCATCCCCTTTGTTGATGGACTACATTTTCTAAGGACTCTCCCAATGAATCTCAACCTGGTATCCGCCTTACCAACAATTAATTTTATATGATCATTCCACTTCAAATCGTTTCCTTACGCATACTCCCAGATATTTTACAGAAGTAACTGCTACAAGTGTCTCGTCAACGATTACGCGAGCAATTTCTTTGGCTGTATATATGTGGACCTGTAAAACGAGTGATGTACTGTGTCACGCGTAACCAGTTATCTGTAAACGTGGTCGCGTTACCAACATAAACACATCAAAAAAAAGTTTTGTATCACCTCGGTTCCGAGAGCTCCGGAAACTGTACAGAAAATTGGAATAGAGATCAACATAAACATCATTTCGTCCTTGTTGTACCACCATACAGGGAGACCTTCAGAGGTGGTTGGTCCAGATTGGTGTGCACACCGGTACCTCTAATACACAGTAGCACATCCTCTTGCATTGATGCATGCCTGTATTCGTCGTGGCATACTATCCACAAGTTCATCTAGGTACTGTTGAAGCAGGTTGTCCCACCCCTTCAGCGACAATTCAGCATAAATGCCTCAGGATAGTTGGCGGGTCAAGTCATCCATAAACAGCCCTTTTCAATCTATCCCAGGCATGTTCAATAGGGTTCATGTCTGGAGAACATGCTGGCCACTCTGGTCGAACGATGTTGTTATCCTGAAGGAAGTCATTCACAAGATATGCACGATGGGAGTGCGAACTGACCTCAATGAAGATGAATGCCTCGCCACTATGCTGCCGATATGGTTGCACTGTCAGTCGGAGGATGGCATTCATATGGTACAGCCATTACGGCACGTTCCATGACCGCCAGCGGCGTCCGTCAGCCCCACATAATGCCACCCCAAAACATCAGGGAACCTCCACATTGCTGCAGTCGCTGGACAGTGTGTCTAAGGCGTTCAGCCTGACCGGATTGTTTCCAAACACATCTCCGACGATTGTCTGGTTGAAGGCATATGCGACACTTATTGGTGAAGAGAACGTGATGCCAATCCAGAGCGGTCCATTCGGCATGTTGTTGCGTCCATCTGTACCGCGGTGCGTTGTGTCGTGGTTGCAAAGATGGACCTCGCCATGGACGTAGGGAGTGAAGTAGCGCATCATGCAGCCTATTGCGCACAGTTTGAGTCGTAGCACGACGCCCTGTGGCTGCACGAAAAGCATTATTCAACATGTTGGCGTTGCTGTCAGGACTCCTCCGAGCCATAATCCGTAGATAGCGGTCACTGACTGCAGCAGTAGCCCTTGGGCTGCCTGAGTGAGGCATGTCATCGACAGTTCCTGTCCTTCTGTATCTCCTCCGCGTCGGATCAACATCGCTTTGGTTCACTCTGAGACACCGCGGTATTGACCGTCTAGGCATGGTTGAACTACAGACAGCACCAGCCATGAACCTCCTTCCTGGTGGAATGAGGAAGTGATCGGCTGTCGGACCCCCTCCGTCTAATCGGCGGATTTAGTGACATCTGTGAACAGTCAAAGGGACTGTGTCTGTGATATAATATCGACAGTCAACGTCTATCTTCAGGAGTTCTGAGAACCGCGGTGATGCAAAACTTCTTTTGATGTGTGTATTTTCAAATCGTTATAGCACGGTACGTTTCCGGACATGGGTTTCAGTTCAAAATATTACCTGCTTACTCCCCTCTACAGGTCCTAGAAGTTTGTAGCGGTAATTTCCGAACGCCCTGAACTTCCAATTTTTTTTCAAATTAAGCGGTGATCATTCATACGTGTGCTGGTTTTTCCTAACTTCGGCTGCCTTGAAAAGTGCTTAAAATGCAGATTACCGACTGTTTGGCTCTCCTTTCATTATCCTCAGGAGTCGGTTACCAAGAAAAGAAGAGGCAAGGTTCTTTCATGAAGCGTCGTAAAATGTAATTGTCGCATGTCATTGGCATGAGTCATTCACTTGACTCCTAGACGCAAACACGTGCGCTTTACTCCAGCGTTAAGGACGTTTGGTTTGCTAGCAGCCAACGGCGCCGTGCCCGCTATCATTTTGTGTTAAACACGAAATCGAGAAAGGAAGCGCAGTTGATGTATAAATGAATAATTTTGCATCGTAATGCAGATGTGCGTGTGGCTGAAGAGATTAATATGCCAAGCAGTGTGCTCTTCCAAAAACTTTATTCCAGTGACTGTGTTTGAAATAATAATCCATCTCGTTGGATCCTCAATAGCGAAGGAAAGCACGAAATGCAGAAGCGACAAAGTTAGCTGTGTTACTTCGATTTATTGCTATTGTGGGTGATAACTGGGAGCAGGATCTTAAATTTTTATAAAAAGGATTGTAACCCTTTCTTTTCTTGGACTAGATCTTCTTAATTTTAAACAAACTTCTTTCTTTTAATGAACAACACTATTGATATAGAAAATTTTATTATAGTTTTGACACATTTATTCTAGCTCTTTGTGGAAAATAAAAAATTAAGTATTTCTTATATGGGCACTCAAAAAATGCTTAAACAATTGAAACAGTTACCAGTGCTACATTTTCTGTGTTTATAATACACTGACGGGAAAAAATCGCAACATCAAATAATAATTAATGCACATTAATGAAATTTCTCTTATACGTTTGTATAGGTAACATGTTTAAGCAATTCAGATTGCAAGATCACGGGTTAACGTTATCGCGAGATAAACCATTGCAAATGCGAAATGCTGGCAAATTAATAACCGGTGTGATCGGCGGAATGTTTAATGGAAGCATGCATTATGTTGTACAGGTGCCGGATGTCACTTTGTGGGATGGAGATCCAAGCCTGTTGCGTTTGGTCGCTCTCTACAGGGATAGATAATGTTATTTGTGGATCATCCAATACGAGCTCGATTTGAGACAGATCTTGTAATCGAGCAGGCCAAGGCAACATGCCGATACTCTGTAGAGCATGTTGGGGTACAACAGCGATATGTGTGAGAGCGTTATCCTGTTGGAAAACCTCTGGAATTCTGTTCATGAATGACGGCACAAAAGGTCAAATCACCGGATCGACGTACAGCTTTGCAGTCAAGGTGGGTGGGATAATCACTAGAGTGCTTCTGCTGTCATACAAAACCGCACCGCATTCCATAACTGCAGGTGTATGTCCAGCGCGTCTAGCATGCAGACAGGTTGGTTGGCAGCAGGGTCTCCTCCTAAACAACGCAAGGCCATCGCTGGCACCGAGGCAGAACCAATTTTCATCAGAAAAAACAAAAGACCTCCACTCTGTACTCCAATGAACTCTCGCATAACACCGCTGAAGTCCCAAAAGGCGGTGGTTTTGGGCCAATGGGATGCACGCTGCAGGGCGTTTGGGTAGGAGCTGTCGTTGAAGTAACCGATTTGTAACAGTTCCTGTAGTGTCAACCACTACTCAAATTGCTGCTGCATATTCGGTACGGTTTGCCAAAGCGAACATGATGGTCTTCTCTCTCGGTATTTGTACGTGGCCTTCCGGAGCCCGGTCTTCTTGCGACCGTACATTCTCGTGATCACCACTGCCAGCACTGTGGCTACATTTTTACTAAGTCTTTCTGCAGTATCACAGAAGGAATATTCAGCTTCTCTTGGCCTTATTGCACAACCCCATTCAAACCCAGTGAGGTGCTGATAATGGCGTCTTTGTCGTCTTGAAGGCGTTCTTGACTAACACCAACTCACCACGTCCAATCTCAAAGCTAACTAACGCTCACGAATGTTGCAGCGTGTATTTAAAGCAAAACCGATTTATACAGGGTGGTCCACTGATCGTGACCGGGTCAAATATCTCACGGAATAAGTGTCAAACGAAAAAAGTACGAAGAACGAAACTTGTCTAGCTTGAAGGGGGAAACCAAATGGCGCTATGGTTGGCCCGCTAGATGGCGCTGCCATAGTCTAGGTCAAACGGATGTCAACTGTTTTTTTTTTTTAAAAATAGGAACCCCCATTTTTATTACATATTCGTGTAGTACGTAAAGAAATACGAATGTTTTAGTTGGACCACTTTTTTCGCTTCAAGCTAGACGAGTTTCGTTCATTCTAGATTTTTCGTTTGATGCTTATTTCGTGAGACATTTGGCCCGGTCATTATCAATGGATCATCCTGTATACTCTTAGTGGCCTTACTAGCACCACTATCGTGCGACTGGCCGAAATTTGACTAGACATGATCTTTCAGATGCAGAATCACGTCTACTAACTTAAGTTTAGGTTGCACAACTCCTCCTTTGTGTTTGCCTCAGTGTGTAGGCAGTATTGTCTGTCACCAACAGCAGAAGTTTCTCATCCTTGTCTTCTCCTGGCCGTAGGATGCCTAGGGCATCCCTTTCAGTGCGGACTAAAGTAACTTAATTCATCTTCTTCAATTCTTTACACGGGAATAGGTGGGTTTTTCCTGGTGCCGCGGAATCTAATTTTCCCACCATGGCATTAGCCATAAATCTGCCACAGTTGCCAGTGATCTCATAGGCTGAAACCCAGATACAGTGGTCAACAATACCTGTGCGCGCGTTCTCCAGTGTCAGCTATAAATCGCAAGAAAACAGTTTCTTCCTTCCTTACTCAAATTGTGACTGAGTATGTTGTGTGAGTTTGGTGTTTTACATCTTGTATTTTTATTCATGTTGATGTTATTTGGTAGTTGATTGTAGGAAATACAGTCTGTAAATATTTTAGAAATGCTTGGTTTCGATTGGTAAATATTTCAGAGAGCCTTGGAGACATATTTCCGATTGGTAAGTGCTGCAGCAGTTCATTTTGTACCTAGCCTCGACTAGGATCAACAGTTTGTAACAAAAATTAATACTTATATTGTTCTAGCTATGCAGTATCTTTATCTCTACCAAAGTGGTGGCAAAAAGCCTGAAATGATGACGGTACACAGCATTAGACTAAACAGCTTTTTCGTATTTAGGCACCTCTGTAGCACTTAATATTTAAGTTGTGGCTGTTACACCAAGAGTAAGCCTAAATAGCTACATTCCGAATGCTTATTTGTTTTCGTGTTTGCATAGTGTTTTAGCCTGGTCTGGTTACTATCAATCCTTTGGGTTTAACTGTTTATTGTTTGTAACTAGGGAAAAAGCATTGGGGAGTACGTAATTTTGAGTTCACTATCACGTTTTATGGCCACCAATTTGATGGATGTGTGTGTGTGTGTGTGTGTGTGTGTGTGTGTGTGTGTGTGTGTGTGCGTGCGTGTGCGTGAGCGTGTGCGCAACTCAGTACTTCATTTTGCAGAAACAGTAATTTTAATATTACACTATTAACTACAGAGGCAGGTATATTACACAAATATTGTTGACTTTCAAGTAAAGTAATGCAACCTGACAACAATTTTGCATCATTTTGATTTTACAACGCTTAAATACAGAGGCATGACTGCGTACACAAAATATCTTTCACTTTCAGGGAAGTAATACATATATTTGACTTTCGAGTAAGAGCACTTAATTGTTTACTGCATATCTGGATCAATTTTTTGCGCATCATTTTAATACCGCACTCTGATTGGCTGGAATGGAGGGTCAAGGGTAGAAAAGCACAACTGCGCAACTTTCACCAGTTCATGTACATATTTTTTATTTTCCCTCTAGCGAAACGGGATAGTTTGATCATCTTGGATTTTTTAGATTTCTCACCATTGTTAAATTAATATCCATTGCCATCTTTGTTTTTTGAGTTCCCCACAATGTTTTAAATTTCTTATCATTTGCCATCTTCGATTTTTGAATTTCGAGCTAACTTTTATATTTTCCGCCATCCGTCATGTTGACGAAGTCATGTGCACAATTGGAAATCCTACTTCTGCATGTCGACAACTCAGATATTTAAGGATTTTTTTTTGCAAAGATAGCAAATTTGCTGTTTGGTCTCAAATACCCATTTTCATCCTACTTCATCTTTTTCTTCGAAACATTATTCATCTTATTTGCGTATAGCCAGTGGCTGTTTCTTCATTATTCTTAAATTATATTTCGTACACACTGTTCAAGATAATACTGCAAGAAGATCTCAGAATGGCTACTGGAGCCCCTGTGTCCCATCAGACTGAAATGAAAAGGTTAAGAGAAAGGCCCTTATGGCCTAGGCGTCCCTTTCGAGTACCCCACTTGACGCGACATCTTGCAACTCTGCCGTTTCCCATGTCAACTGGCAACTTCGTCATTAGCGAAACGTGTTATTCACAGACTAGTCCAGGTATCCTCTGACGCAAGGTGATATCCGTGTTCGTGTGCGGATACCAGCTCTGAGCGGTACCTGCCAAATTTTGTACAGGAAATCGACAAATTTCCAAGGTTCTGTGACGTTGTGGAGAGGCTTCAGTGCTGACAACCATGCAGATCTTGTTGCCTATGGTCGCCTTACCGCCAGGCAGTACATCACACTGATCCTGTTGGACCGTGTAGAGGCTGCTGCATACGGTGGTGGCCCAGAATTCCCTCTTTTGCCAGGGCCTATGTGGCGGGTGTCAGCACGGATATCTTGCGATGCCTGGACATTGAAGTAATGCAACGGCCGGTGGTGAGTTCTCACCTAAACCCCATGGAGCATATGTGAGACATACTTGACGGACGTGTTTGTGGTCGTCCTTTTCCACCACACACTCTCCAAGAAATCTCTTGAGTTCTCATTGACAAATGGGAACGAATACCACAGGGTGGTCTCCGTAGGCTTATACTGAGCAGGCCACGTTGGTGTCAGGTTGTGATAAACTCTCACGGAAGGCATACACGTTATTGATGTTTTCAAAGTCCAATGAAAAGCACCCAGGATAAAGGGATGAATGATTGTTTCCACATTGTTTTCGACACCTGTCGGACATGTTTTTGTAAATGATCGAGGGCGTATTGATGTTTTATTGTGTACTTAACTTGTGAAAGATGAAGGTATAATTTAGTAACATACTCAGTCCTCAAATATTTCTCAGTGGAGTATGGCAGACACCCAAACCATGTTCCCCTCATTCTTTTGAGCAGTATATTTCATACACAGGTATGTACTATTCGCAAATCCCATCGCCAATGGTGAGCATCTGTAAGGTAGGAGCCGGCCGCGGGTGGCCGAGCGGCTCTAGGCGCTTCAGTCTGGAACCGCGCGACCGCTACGGTCGCAGGTTCGAATCCTGCCTCGGGCATGGATGTGTGTGATGTCCTTAGGTTAGTTAGGTTTAAGTAGTTCTAAGTTCTAGGGGACTGATGACCTCAGATGTTAAGTCCTATAGTGCTCAGAGCCATTTTTGTAAGGTAAGGCCGGCCGGTGTGGCCGAGCGGTTCTAGGCGCTTCAGTCTGGAACCGCGTGACCGCTACGGTCACAGGTTCGAATCCTGCCTAGGGCATGGATGTGTGTGATGTTCTTAGCTTAGTTAAGTTTAATTAGTTCTAAGTTTTAGGCGACTGATGACCTCAAAAGTTAAGTCGCATAGTGCTAAGAGCCATTTGAACCAAGCCATTTGTAAGGTAGGAAAAATAAAACTGTCCCGGAAAATATGTACAATGAGAATGACGCGAGGTTAATGAACACCACAGAGGATTCTGGAAATGGCCATCGCTGACGTCGATGGAGTGCTGTACTCAATTTATTAAACTGTGAGACAATGTTCAGTGCACTGCTGTATCTCTTATAGTGTGTGAGAGTTATTTGCGTATCCCTAATACTTCATACTGCTCCATACGTAACAAGCAAAAGGAAATCCATCAGGGGATCGAGGCGGGCACGAGATTACACTACCTCTGCTGATTGTCATCCCTTCACCGAACACCTGACGCACTGGTGAGAAAGTTGTCCCTCGGGCATGGATGTGTGATGTCCTTAGGTTAGTTAGGTGACTGATGACCACAGATGTTGAGTCCCATAGTGCTCAGAGCCATTTGAACAATTTGACAAAGTTGTCAACGCGGCGTGTGCTGTTGCTCCGTCTTGTTGATAGCATCCATATCGTCATTAATCGTCTGTTAGTTGATCCATATATAAATTAAAGAGGTCCTGAATATACCGTGTTGCATTAACAGCTTCGTGCTACTATCGACTTATAAGGCGAATAGCAGACATAGCGCACCAAACACCAATCAAATTTATGCAGCGGTTCCTCAAAGTACTGAAAGGGATTTTCTGATGCATTATGGCCCGCATTCTGTGAGTTCACATACCCTGACACGCTGAACCAGCCTCATCTGAAGAAATGAAAAACTGAGAATCCCGAAGTCCTGATTCCACTTCATTCAGAAACCACCGGAAGAACTCATCGAGTGAAAGTTGGTCTGGTCGCTTCAACCCATGAAAAACAGTAAATTTGTAAAGATACAGCTGCAGATCATTTTTGATCGTGTTTCCACAAGACGATCTCTTAATATTCCCACTTGCACAGACAAACGGCGACGAGATTTCGTCGAACTTTGATCCAGGCTTTGCTTCACTCAAGCAATGTTTTCTGGTGTTTGAATTCTTTTCGGATAGCTACGGCTTTTATCTGCTATAGATCCCGTTTCGCTCCATTTTGCCACTATATTTTGAACTGTAGGCTTTTCTGGAGGTTTCGACAAAACACTTCCAGTTTTAATGTTCTATGCAAATAGTTACGCACGAGTTTTTCATTTACTGTGCTTCGTACTACACAGTACAATGAACACTCGCTGTTTCATCGTCAGCACCAGTTTGTGTTGTATGCAGCTGGTAACTAAACACGTCTGCTTCCCTCATTCCCTCGCACGTAATGAGACAACAAAGTACTCGGGACACAGAATGTGGAAGATGCGCATTTGCAGACATTTGACAGCAACCGACTGGTGCATCAAAATCAAAAGTTCTGCTGATTCATTAACAAACGTCGATTCCGCGTCAGTATTGTATTTTTAGGAGAGTTTTATCTTACCCTCTATTTTCTATACAGGGTGTTTCAAAATTACGTTTTAAAAATTTGGGGACAGGTTCCTTACACCAAAACAAGCAAAAAATACCCAGCAGACATGGGCTCTAAAACGCATACCGTAAGAGCTATGAGCACTAGTTTATCCTCGATAGTGTAACGACACGTCTTCCACTGCAAGCTCTTTGCTTCCGTATATAGGAAGAAAATGGGAGAGATTAAAACAAGAGACTAGTGTTCAGTAAACAAGGGCTCCAAATTGCATGCCTTAAGAGATATGAGAACTTGTTCAGTAGAAGAGATGTGTTCGACTGTGGCAAAGATGAATAAGTGCTCGTTATTCTCAAGGTATGCATTTTAGAGCCCATGTTTACTGGATACTTTTCTGTTACTTTGGTCCATACTACCTCCTCCCAAAATGTGGAAAGCAAAGAGCTTGCAGCAGAAGATATGTGATTCATGATATAGAGGATGAACAAGTGCTCATAGCTCTTACAATATGCGTTTTAGAACCCATCTTTACTGTACACAAATTTTTAAAACGTCATTCTGTAACACTCTGTGTACTGAGGAGAAAAAATTATGGGTTAGCGACATGTACATATATACACCGAAGAGCCAAAGAAACTGGTAGAATTGTCTAATACCGTCTAGGGTTCCCGAGCTCGCAGAAGTGTCGCAACACGACGTGGCATGGATTCAACTAATGTCTGAAGTTGTGCTGGAGGGAACTGACTCCATAAACCCTGCAGGCTTGTCCACAAATCGTTAAGATTACGAGCGGGTGGAGATCTCTTCCTGTTGCAAGGCATCCTAGATGTGCTCAATAATGATCATGTCTGGAGAGGTTGGTGGGCAGCGGAACTGTTTAACTCAGAAGAGTATTCCTGGAGCAAATCTGTAGCAATTCTAGACGTGTGGGGTGTCGCATTGCCCTGATGGCGTTGCTCACGTCCGCCTGAATGCACAATGGACACGAATGGATACAGGTTATCAGACAGGATGCTTATGTACGTGTCATCTGTCAGAGTCGTATATAGACGTACCAAGGGTCCCATATCACTCCATCTGCACACGTTCCACACAACTACAGAACCTCCACTAGCTTGAACAGTCCCCTGCTGACATGCAGGATCCATGGTTTCATGCGGTTGTCTCCATACCTTTACACGCGCATCCGCTAGATACAATCTGAAACGAGACTCGTCTTCCAGGCAGCATGTTTCCAGTCATCCACAGTCCAATGTC
Organism: Schistocerca gregaria; assembly: GCF_023897955.1. Classification (NCBI taxonomy): domain Eukaryota; kingdom Metazoa; phylum Arthropoda; class Insecta; order Orthoptera; family Acrididae; genus Schistocerca; species Schistocerca gregaria. The sequence goes on from NC_064931.1 coordinate 747,055,490, forward strand.
GGTGTTGACGAGCCCAGGCGAGGCGTATTTTGTCGTGTAGTCATCAAGGGTACACGAGTGGGCCTTCGGCTCTGAAAGCTCATATCGATTATGTTACGTAGAATGGTTCGCACGCTGACACGTGTTGATGGCAAAGTATTGAAATCTGCTGCAGTTTGCGGAAGGGTTGCACTTCTGTCATGTTGAACGATTGTCTTCAGTCGTCGTTGGTCCCGTTCTTGCAGGATCTTTTCCCGACATCAGCGATTTCGGAGATTTGATGTTTAACCGGATTCCTGATATTCACGGTACACTCGTGAAGTGGTCGTACGGGAAAATGCCCACTTCATCGCTACCTCGGAGGTGCTGTGTACCATCGTTCGTGCACCAACTATAACACTACGTTTAAACTCACTCAAATCTTGATAACCTGCTATTGTAGCAGCAATAACCGATCTAACAACTGCACCAAATACTTGGTGTCTTATATAGGCATTGCCGACCGCAACGCCGTATTCTTCCTGTTTACCTATCTCTGTATTTGAATACGCATACCTATACCAGTTTCTTTGGAGCTCCAGTGTAGATGGCGGTAATATGCATACACAAGATATAGAAGGGCAGTGCATTGGTGGAGCTGAAACTATACTCAGATTATTCGTGTGAAAAGGTTTCCGACGAGATTATGGCCGCACGACGGGAATTAACAGTCTTTGAACGCGGAGTGGTAGTTGCAGCTAGACGCATGGGACATTCCATTTCGGAAATCGGTAGGGAATTCAATATCCGAGAATCACAGTGTCACGAGTGTGCTGAGAATACCAAATGTTAGGCATTACCTTTCACCACGGATGACGCAGTGACAGATGGTTTTCAATTAAAGACAGAGAGCAGTGGTGACTGCGTAGAGTTGTCAGTGCTAACAGACAAGCAACACAGCGTGAAATAACCACATAAATCAGTGAGCTACGTACGATGAACGTATCCGTTACTACACTGTGGCGAAATTTGGCGTTAATGGGATATGGGAGAAGACGAACGACGCGAGTGCCTGCACAATCTCTCCTGGGCTCGTGATTACATCGGTTGGAACCCAGACAACTGGAAAACAGTGGCCTGGTCAAGACAGTCCCGATTTCAGTTGATAAGCACTGATGGTAAAGTTCGAGTGTGCCGGAGACCTCAAGAAGCAAGTTGTCAACAAGGCACTGGGCAAGCTGGTGGTGGCTCCACAATGGTGGTGGCTGTGTTTACTGGAATGGAGTGGGTCCTCTGATCCAAATGAACTGATCAATGACTGAAACTGGTTATGTTCGGCTACTCGGAGACCATTTGTATCAATTTATTGTTTTCCTTTTCCCAAACAACGATGGAGTTTATATGGATGACAGTGGGCTGTGTCACTGGGCCACAATTCTTCGTGATTGGTTTGAAGAACATTCTGGACAATTCGAGAGAATGATATGGCCACCCAGATCGCACGACATGAATCAAAAAGGACATTTATGCGACCTAATGGAGAGGCTATTTCGTGCAGAAAATCCTGCATCGGCAACACTTTTGCAATTACGGACTGATACGGAGGCAGCATTGCTCAATATTCCTGCAGGGGCTTTTAACGACTTGTTGAGTCCATACTATGTTGAGTTGCTGCATTACGCCGAGCAAAAGGACGTCTGACAATATTAGGAGGTATCCCATGAAGCTGGTATATATTACTTACCAGCTCCTTTTTATGTATTATTCCTAGCAATGTAATTTCCTCACAATTATTCAAACTCCTAGCTGTTACGGGCTTCATATGCTGGTTTCCAACTTCACTTGGTTCAGTTTTGAGTGCTGGAATAAATTCTTTCTAACACAAAGTCTGTCGTCTGTAAACGTCGTTTTCTGTCATTGATGTTTGTCATCAACAAAAGAAGACCTTTGCAATAGTTACGAAGGACGTATAGCGATTGCTCAGTACAGGGCATTTCACGGTTAGGCTGTTATTTATCCTGCTAGATCAGCAAGAGCGATAATTTTGTTTAGTACTAACCAAAGGCTTCCATCTTGCTGTAACAACCCTAATGGTGTCATGGGAACATGAACACGCAGCTCTTTTGAATTCCTTCTCGTTGCCCAGTAGCTATGGCATTCCGTCAGACATGGGCTCCTCGTGTATCTACCGACACATTCTGACGGAAAAGCTCTGGTCTTAACTCATGTCGACACATACTTTTTCTGGTGCATCGTCTGACGTCACACGGCTCCTATATAGTAGACTGCTGATCACGTCGTGCAAATAGGTTACGTTATAGATAGTCATTGCTAATACACTTGAAATCTATTTCGTTGATGTTCGTATTTGCAATGCCGGAACAGGAATTATTTTTGGAGGTTTATTACTGATTTAGCGTATGACAATTTTTGTTGGTAACATTGAAACATAGCTGAATGAGCCACACAACACCAAATAAACGGAAGGTAATGGAAAACACAATGCAGTGAATGTAATTACCTGTTCTTTCTTCCAATACCTTTGCGGACAGTTTGCAGAATATATTTTCACCAGACTTTATGTTCATGACTCCGTCGACTGCATAATTGTTAACACTGTAGCATCAGAAAACGTAACTGAATTTTTTTCCATAACAGTAAAAAAAAAAAAGGCTCTGTGCACTATGGCACTTAACTCCTGAGGTCGTCAGTCCCCTAGAACTTAGAACTACATAAACCTAACTAACGTAAGGACATCACACACATCATTGCCCGAGGCAGGATTCGAACCTGTGACCGTATCGGTAGCGCGGTTCCAGACTGTAGCGACTAGAACCGCTCGGCCACTCCGGCGGGCTCCATAACAGTCAGCTACTGTCTAGTGACTATTGGAGTTATGTACCCGACGCTGTTCCCACGCTTGCACAAAATAAAAATACAAGGTGCCTAAGACAGATATCCTCACAGGTAATTCATCAGAGCCTGCTGTCTCTATTCCTTTCAGCTGTTGTTCTGATGCGCTCGTACACCTACATACGAAGTGGCAAGATCGGTGATACTGCGTTGCAGTAGAAGTCGTTCGCCTGTACTTCAGTCAGAAGACTGATGACCCAATAAAAAAATTAAAATTGTTATTCGTGTGACGGAAGGCAAAACTGATAAATGCACTAATTCAGTCACTACAGTGATGGTTTACAGGACAGAAGGTTAAATTCAAGCAAAGTTAGTAAATGAGAAAGTTCTTTTTACAAATGTTGGTAGCATTCAGTGAAGTGGCATTGACAGGAATTTTGTAACACACTGACAGTCATATAATAGAATACGACATTTAGGATTCGAGACGGATATTAAGGTCCTGGAGACTCGTGGAAGACAAGGCGTCTGAAAAGTTACAGTCGTTCGGTGAAGGGACACGTGATCCTTTCAAGCAGCAAGCAGGTCGTACTGAGCGCCGGAATACCAGTGGGCGCTGAACCCCGCGCACTAAGCTCGGAAATAAGAAAAAAGCCGAGTATGCCGGTTTAAAACGCCTGAGAAGGGACGCGGTTCGGTATCAGTGGAGTAACAAGAGGACTCCCAGGGCTGGGAGCGCTCCGTTTTTACCACTCACATTATCGTCCACGTCCACTCCACATACCCGGGACACTCTCGCCGCAGACAAGCCGCAGCGCCGCGCCACGCCGCTTACAGCAGCCACGCGTCGTCGACGGTGTCGTCTTTGTGGTCGTCTACTTCCGCGGGCTGTGTTTTGAGTCTGCAGTGTTCCTCAGCCAGCAACTTCCTACATTCCGGACTGCTGCGTAATAAAACTCTAAATGAAGATACCTCCAACGAACAGGAAGATAGTACCGTAAGTACACTACAGGCCATTAAAATTGCTACACCACGAAGATGACGTGCTACAGACGCTAAATTTTCAGAGCATTCACACAAGGCTGGCGCCGGTGGAAACACCTACAACGTGCTAACACGAGGAAAGTTTCCAGCCGATTTCTCATACAGGGTTCGTACAGAGGCATGTAGACAGTCGTTTCCTCTCGCTCTATTTAAGAGTGGAACATGGAAGGAAATGACTTCTCGTGGTATGTGGTACCCTCCACCATGCACCGTGCGTTGGCTCTGAGCGCTATGAGACTTAACTTCTAAGGTCATCAGTCCCCTAGATCTTAGAACTACTTAAACCTAACCTAACCTAAGGACATCACACACATCCATGCGCGAGGCAGGATTCGAACCTGCGACCGTAGCGGTCGCTCGGTTCCAGACTGTAGCGCCTAGAACCGCTCGGCCACCCCGGCCGGCTGCACCGTGCGGAGTGTGTATGTAGATGTAGATAGGAAATCAAACACTTCGTAATGCTGACGTTATTCCATTTCTTCTTTCTGGTTATGGGTTCCCTGATGAAAGATTACGATCACTCTGGCAGAGGGCGAAGAATTGAAGAAACGTTCCTGTGCTGCTGACGCCTCTGTTTAATGCACTACTGGCCATTAAAATTGCTACACCAAGAAGAAATGCAGATGATGAACGGGTATTCATTGGACAAATATATTATACTAGAACCACCATGTGATTACATTTTCACCCAGTATGGGTGCATAAATCCTGAGAAATCAGTACCCAGAACAACCACCTCTGGCCGTAAAAATAACGGCCTTGATACGCCTGGGCATTGAGTCAAATAGAGCTCCGATGGCGTGTACAGGTACAGATGCCCGTGCAGCTTCAACATGATGCCAGAAAGGCCCTTACAGGACCTGCAACATGCGGTCGTGCATTATCCTTCTGAAATGTAGGGTTTCGCAGGGATCGAATGAAGGGTAGTGCCACGGGTCGTAACACATCTGAGATGTAACGTCCACTGTTCAAAGTCCGTCATTGCGAACAAGAGGTGACCGAGACGTGTAACCAATGGTACCCCATACCATGTCGCCGGGCTATACGCCAGTATGGCGATGACGAATACACGCTCCCAATGTGGATTCACCGCGATGTCGCCAAACACGGATGCGACCATCACGATGCTGTAAACAGAACCTGAATTCATCCTAAAATATGACGTTTTGCTATTCGTGCACCCAGGTTCGTCGTCGAGTACACCATCGCAGGCGCTCCTGTCTGTGATGCAGCGTCAAGGGTAGCCGCATCCACGGTCTCCGAGCTGATAGTCCATGCTGCTGCAAACGTCGTCGAATTGTTCGTGCAGATAGTTGTTGCCTTGCAAACGTCCCCATCTGTTGACTCAGGGATCGAGACGTGGCTGCACGATCAGTTACCGCCATGCGGGTAAGATGCCTGTCATCTCGACTGCTTGTGATACGAGGCCGTTGGGATCCAGCACGGCGTTCCGTATTACTCTCCCGAACCCACCGATTCCATATTCTGCTAACAGTCATTGGATCTCGACCAACGCGAGCAGCAATGTCGCGATACGATAAACCGCAATCGCAATAGGATATAATCCGACCTTTATCGAAGTCGGAAACGTGATGGTACGCATTTCTCCTCGTTACACGAGGCATCACAACAACGTTTCACCAGGCAAGGATTGTTCGAGTGTCTCGAGTTCCTGTATAGTCGTGTGCCGTGTTTATTGAATATCAAGGCGGTATTCTTGGTGAAGAAAGCCTTAGAAAGAATCCTTTTGCCTTTTATTTGAGGTCTCACCGTGATTAGTGAATTAGTAATAGATTTTACAACCCCTGACATAATGCTTCTGATGGCAACTATCAGGTCTGTTGGACAAGACTTTTGTAACGTTTTGCGTAGCCTGTGCTGCGCTGCGGCTGAGCCGTTGCGTCGCTGTGAGGAGCGCCGGCGCGTCTTGTCCCGCGGTTCGCTGACCGCACGCTCTCCGGCAATTTAGCTCCTAGCGAGCGGCTTCTGTATTCCGAGCTCTTCGGTCCACACGATTCGTCGTATCCGTCACGCTTCCGTATAGGCTGCGCGCCTTGCTTACCAAAGCGCGCCGCCTCTTCACGTCCAGCGGAATCTGCACCAGTCTCGATATTACCGGAGCCAAAACAACACAAACTTGCTACGAATTTATTCCGATACCACAATGTTACTCCCAGGAAAATTACACAGGGGAAAAGCTATTCACATTGTACAATCTTCTCTGATCTTCCCAATTTTCTTACGTTCAGTATTGTCCTGCAGCGTCGGTAGACTGGAACACAATGCATTCCAATTCCGCCTCACTTCTTGTACCAGTAAAATCACATTAGTCGGAGGAGTTAGTTCGAACATGAACAGCTTGGGTTCACATTCTAGTCAGGCTATCTTGGCTAGGGTTTTATCGCGATTTTTCTAAACCGATCGACGTGAAAACCACAGTAGATTATTTGAAAAAGTCAAGACTGGTTTACCTTCCCTCATCGTTCCGGCGCTACTGACCTCGTCTTCGACAGGATATTAAACTTAAGACTTAGTCCGTTTTAGCCAAGCTAAGTGCACAGTTGTTACCACAACCGATTCCATTCGGGAGGAATAGTTTCAAATCTCCGTTCGGCGATGTACAGTTATGTTTTCCTCTGTTTTCCATCACCGATTATGGCGATAAATACGATTGTTTCTTTGAAAAGAATGTGATTAACTTTCTTTTCCACCGCCGTCTCATCCGAGTTGGCGCTCCGTCTGTAATGGCCTCTTCATCGTCGGTACCGAGCGAGGTGGCGCAGTGGTTAGACACTGGACTCGCATTCGGGAGGACGATGGTTCAATCCCGCGTCCGGCCATCCTGATTTAGGTTTTCCGTGATTTCCCTAAATCACTCCAGGCAAATGCCGGGATGGTTCCTCTGAAAGAGCACGGCCGACTTCCTTCCCCATCCTTCCCCAATCCGATGAGACCGATGACCACGCTGTCTGGTCTCCTTCCCCAAACAACCAAACCAAACCATCATCGTCGGCATCTTAAAATCCTAATCTCGTTTCCTTTTTCGAATATTGTGGCTCATTTTGGTTGGTTTCGTTGGACATGTTGGAGTAACTAGGACGGACTTTTTTTTTTCCTCAGCGAAGTTTCTGAATTGTGTATTTGTGCCTTATGCATGACCGTGATCAGTACTTGCTTAGTGTGGTGCCATTTTTATGGAAATATAAAGAAGGGTGAAAGAATACAACTTGCTCCCATCGCAGAATACCGAGGGCTCGACCTCGTTCAGTCTCCGCATCACACGAATGGATCAGCGTCAGCAGTATCTGACGCCCACAGTCCATTTGATACAGCGAAGAAGTTTCTGCATTTTCCTACGGCTTTGGTGCGTAGTCTCTTGCCGCAGTGGTACCACCAGTTCCCGTCAATGAAAGAAGTTAAGCGCTTTCGGGCGTACTTGCACTCGGATGGGTGATCGTCCAGGTCTGCCGAGTGCTATTGGCAGGCGAGATGCTTTCAGCCCTCGTGAGGCCAATTGAGGAGCTACTTGACTGAGAATTAACGACACCGATGGCGAAAACCGACAACTGCCGGGAGAGCGGTGTTCTGACCACATGCCCCTCCGTATCCGCATCCGGTGACGCCTATGGGCTGAGGATGACACGGCGGCCGGTCGACACCTTCAAGGCCAGTTCGGACGGTGTTCGTTTGTTTCGGTGCATAGTCTGATTATCAGGAATTGTTCGCCACCGCCTCTGCCTCTTGCTGTGAAATACTCAACTACCGGTATTCGAATAGAATTCTTCTGGTACAACTCAAATGTATTTTAGCAACTTGCGCAATAGAAGTGAGGACACAACCACCCACAAATGTGTAAAGTAACTTGGAGGATCGTAGCATCGGATTCATTGCTCCTATTTTATTTGACGGCACCAATCAAATAAAAAAAAAAACAAAGATGGTAACCTTGTTTAAACAGCGCGGAAAAGAAATATTGCGTCACACAAAGCAGTGTTCTCTTGAGATAGCTGAACGAATCTGAGAAAACGGTACAGATATTTTATTTTGTTGACTGATTCGAATGTTACCTCAGACACGGGCTGGTACGGATAATGAGTGTAATCAATTGTATGAATCTGATATTACCTGTTCATAGTCGCTATTACTGATAATATCACTGACGTTAAAAATACACTACGCTGTAACCACATAGCTGGCCGAGGTGGCCGAGCGGTTCTAGGCGCTACTGTCTGGAACCGCGCGACCGTTACGGTCGCAGGTTCGAATCCTGCCTCGGGCATGGATGTGTGTGCTGTCCTTAGGTTAGTTAGGTTTAAGTAGTTCTAAGTTCTAGGGGACTGATGAGCTCAGCAGTTAAGTCCCATAGTGCTCAGAACCATTTGAACAATTTTGTAAACGCATAAGGGGGGAAGTTTCTACACAAGACTGCACGAAGAACGAATATAGTGACATTCGTAAATGATTGTCCAACACCATGCTGACGCTATAACAGTTCCGGATAATGAACTTCCTACTATCTATAGCAGCATAAAAAAGATTTAGTTGCGAGGTACAGTTCAGATTGTTTTCTAAATCCCAGATTTCTTTCCGATTACGTAACGAATCTGTGGACTGTAGGAAGGCTGTCTGTTTCCGAACAGACCCGACAGCCGTTTCTTCTCAGGCATGATTTTCATTTATTCTTCCTAGCTTAGACATTATACTGCTGTACAATTGTGGGATCCTAATGACCCTCTCTCTTTATTTCTTACTCTCATTTACGTTCTCTTTTAATGTCGTTCTTTTATTGAAGACAATAATTGTCTTCGCTGTAAGCGCACTTATAATTAAGTGCCTTTACGACGTGGCGCATACTTAATTCCGTTTCTGTCGTGAGCTACAGTTCTCATGCCAGCGACAAGCTGAAGGGAAGGAGCGCTATTCGTTTCACAGCTGCTCTGAGTACGCATTCAACACTTCCACTGTGCTCTGGAATTCCGCATTACGCTTGTGGAAACATGACCATAAATCAGGCAATAAGTTAATGATAAGCGTCTGTTGCTTTTTTCGAAGAAAGGAAGGTTAGAGTTTAACATTCTGTCGACAGTTCTGAGGGCGGTTGGGTCCTTGGGGTGAGGAGAAGACAGAGTATCATCCTGACGTAGGTGCGAGAATCAACTCAGTATTCACCGGAAGTGATATCGGCTAACGTCAATATAATAGTGTTTGAACTCCTCTTTAATTTAACTCTTCAGGTTCCGTGGGAATACGTGGAACAAAGCTACGAAATCAAATAATCCACAGAAAGCTGATACGGAAATTTATGACTCAAAATAACGAGATAAAAATTAAAAAATACAGTACCATGTACATTAAATAATTCTTTACGGTCTAAGACTCTGGACTACAGCGAGGAAGCCTTGTACATAATAAAATCAGTGTGCTATAAAGAGATATTTGAGCTTAATTTTGAACATCTGTAGTTTGTCACTCAAATTTCCTGGAAGCCTTTCGAAAATTAAACCTGTAGAGCAATGTACATCCTCGTGTACAGTACTTAAAGTAGCGTTATCCAAGTGCTAATCGTGTTACCATCTAGTTTTCTGTTAGTGAATGTGGCAGTTGCTTTTGTTCAAATGTTCAAATGCGTGTGAAATCTTATGGGACTTACCTGCTAACGTCATCAGTCCCTAAGCTTACACACTACTTAACCTAAATTATCCTGATGACAAACACACACACCCATGCCCGATGGGGGACTCGAACCTCCCCGGGAACCAGCCGCACAGTCCATGACAGCAGCGCCTAAGACCGCTCGGCTAATCCCGCGCGGCAGTTGCTTTTAATCACGTCCGTATTAATAACCAAAAACTTCACGAGGGATAGGAAATTCGTAATTCCGAAATGCCTGAAAAATGGTCTCCGCGAAGTTCACGAACTGATACCGCAGATCGTTCTGACGACCCTCTCTGGACTGAGAATATTTCTTGTGAATACAAAGCGTGATATGAGATCTATTCATCAACTGTTTTTCTTTCAGAATCTAGCAATGGTAATACGCAAAAACGACAGAATGCTACCTATCACAGTAACATCAGTTTTATTTAACACATCTGTTTTACCGAGCTTAGATTCTGGCTCGCCAATGGATGGTTTCAGTTCCTGATCTCTATATTGGCAAGTTGTCAACATCACATCGGAATTTTGAAAACTCTTCTTATTTTGCCAAATACGCTCTAGAAGATCCTTGCCAGATGGTTACACTACAAAGTAATCCCAGCTCACGATCGTCTTACACTTCTAGGGAAAGTGGACTTAACTCATGTTAGTAAAACCAAATCATATTAGTACAAGACCAGTGAGTGCAATACTCGTTGCTTCCGCAAAATAGTAAGTAAACTGTTTTTGGCCACAGTGCTCAAGGACAATACCGACACAGCGAAGTTAACATATTGAGTATACAACAGTTTATTTTTAATGGGTCGGCCATCGAGGAAAAGTTGTAGGACAAGTTAAACGATCTTGGAATTAAACTCAAGTATGCGTATAACAGGAGTTTATTTGCTCTGTATGTTTGACGAATTTAACAACAAATTGACAGAGAGCAAAGTTATTTGAATATTCAGAAAAATTGAGAAAGAATGACGCCAACATTGTGGGAGGTGTCAAAAATTACCTGGAAGACTGCACGGAGAATAAAGCACCATGATCCTTACCTGTACAACTCGCGAATTCAGAGTTAGTGAATCCAAATTTACTGTTCACAATAAATCATATCTACGACACGAGTTGCGTATTAGCAACACACAAGTAAGCGAACTGCTCATAAAATGGATCGCGCTACTGCAGACTTCGTACTTACATTTCCTCAAGAAGAGCAAAGTCTGCCGAACAGCACAGATGACTTCCAGGCCACGAACCGTCAAAACTACCTCTCCAGAATGTAGCCAGCCGGCAATTCTTCTCACATCCTTGCTCCTTCCCAATTCCCCATTTCAATGAACGTTAGGAGGAGGTGATGACTCCATACTGCAGCCAATGTGATGGGCGATAATCATTGCTAAATTCATGAAAGCACACTTAACTTCCCTCCTTTTGCGTGCAAGATATAAATTTTTAAACACGAAGCTGGCAGTGAGCATTGTCTTCCCGGTTGGTCAGACTTGCTCGCCAAGAACGCTGTCTAGACTGACGCAATTCTATTGGGTGTATCAAAGTCTTAGAGCGAACTCAACTGACTGTCGCACGTTGGTCAGGTGATGCCGCAGTGTCTGGACTATAAGTGGCTGTGGCATTCACTGACCATAGAGGTTGTACGTGCCAGCTCTGCTTACAAAAGCTGCGGAGTGGGTTGCTTCCTGACTTCTGCAAACACTGCCCATATCCCCAAAGCAGGCGCATTTCACCTAATGAGGTTTACAGGCAGCCTTCTGTTGACCAAAGAAGCAATAGAGACATTTCCGGGACACACCACACCAGCGTGAAGGGTGCAAGGCCACCTTCCCGAGTCACAGCTCTATTATGCACTCCGTCATCAGGCCACAAGTGGCCCACCGGGACCATCCGACCGCCGTGTCATCCTCAGATGAGGATGCGGATAGGAGGGGCGTGTGGTCAGCACACCGCTCTCCCGGTCGTTACGATGGTTTTCTTTGACCGCAGCCGCTACTATTCGGTCGAGTAGCTCCTCAATTGGCATCACGAGGCTGAGTGCACCCCGAAAAATGGCAACAGCACATGACGGCCCGAATGGTCACCCATCCAAGTGCCGGCCACGCCCGATAGCGCTTAACTTCGGTGATCTGACGGGAACCGGTGGACCCACTGCGGCAAGGCCGTTGCCACAGCTCTATTAGTCCCACTAAGATATGCGACGGTAACTCCATTTCATTCTACTGCTTAAATGGTTCAAATGGCTCTGAGCACTATGGGACTTAACATTTGTGGTCATCAGTCCCCTAGAACTTAGAACTACTTAAACCTAACTAACCTAAGGACATCACATACATCCATGCCCCCATGCTCGATGCAGGATTCGAACCTGCGACCGTAGCAGTCGCGCGGTTCCGGACTGAGCGACTAGAACCGCTCGGCACCGCGGCCGGCCGTTCTACTGCCTATGTTTATTTTACTACCCATCAGTTAATCGTCTTCGATTGTCCTAAATAAAAAAATCTCGACAGCATTTTCTATGACTTCAATCTGTACCATCTCCTTTTCGATATATTGACCACACATAATTTTAATCTGACGTGACTAATTTTAAGGCCCATCATCCAACTTTCTCTATCACGTTTTCTATTAGTTTCTATTACAGGAAAGTAATTCCAATATGTTTCTTTATCACGTATTCCTTACTTTCGACAGGTTTTTGATCCAAAAACTTCCTCCAGGGCTGCTGAGAACTTTTTCATGATTTGTAATCTCGCTGCCTGATTCCTCTTCCACTGACGCATTTGTTCTTCAGGATGATAATTTAGATTCAGTAATCAGCTGGTTTCTCAACGGCTGTTATTACATATTTTGTTAATACTGAGCCAAAAATTTCTCAGAAACTTTGAATCTCATGCAAGTAATAATTCATAATCACTACGCTATTCTATGATTTTGTTCCTTGGTTAACCTACTGATGGCCCGTTGTGCTCTTCCCACTTCTAAAACCAGCTAATAGCATTGATTAATATTGAATATTTTTTCAAAGCGGTTGGTGATAATACGTAGATATCACGTCCTTTACGGAGAGCAGGCTGATGGGTCTATTTTTTTCGTGCTTGGCGTCTTACTTGTAATGTAGTACAAGGGCAGCACTGTTCCAGTTTTGGTCTTGTGGTCTTCAGAGGCTATTGTGTCAACGAATTGTCTTCTTCATACTTGAGGCAAAAGCCGATATGAATTTCTTATATAAGCATATTTTTCCTATACTTGCTGCGTTTATTAACAATCCTTATAGCGATTGGGCAATTTCAATACCTTGGTCATTATCAAATGCTCACAAGGCGCTGATACATTTGTGGTTCTACGTTGGTAACAACTATGCCAATTCGTGAATGTTCTGTTTTTTGTATTGTTTGTTACAGTCCCGCCCTGGTAGCTATTTCATCTTATTTTATGGAACGCGGTACATACTTTAACTTTGCATGCTGGATAGTAACGAAAGTGCCGAAAATGGCGACTCGTTAGAGTGAGTATTAAATACAGCCGACGCACAAAAAATGTTTTCACGTCACGCGTCCTTCCACAAAAAAATGGTTCAAATGGCTCTGAGCACTATGGGACGCAACTGCTGTGGTCATCAGTCCCCTAGAACTTAGAACAACTTAAACCTAACTAACCTAAGGACATCACACACATCCATGCCCGAGGCAGGATTCGAACCTGCGACCGCAGCAGTCGTACGGTTCCGGACTGCGCGCCTAGAACCGCGAGACCACCGCAGCCGGCGTCCTTCCACATTTTTGTGGTAAATGAAGTACATGACGCTTATTGTAGTATCTTAGTAAAACTGGCAGTTCTTACTATTTGGTTATCTGCCAGGTATTTAGTTTCATTTCAGCAAAATTCAGAGAGGACTTCCTGAAACGCGGCAAGTTAAAATGAAAATATCGGCAGTATCATTGTTGAAGAAACCATTGTAACGTAGGTATTGAATGCTGTAAGGAAATTGCGGATAAGCTACATCAACGCCTCAAGAGTTCAAATGGCTCTGAGCACTCCATAGACTTAACATCTGAGGTCATCAGTACCCTAGAACTTAGAACTACCTAAACCTAACTAACCTAAGGACATCACACACATCCATGCCCGAGGCAGGATTCGAACCTGCGACCGTATCGGTCGTGCGGTTCCAGACTTAAGGGCCTAGAACCGCTCGGCCACACTAGCCGGAGCCTCAAGAGTAGTAGCTAGCCTAAGATAAGCGTGCGTCTGCCGCATATGCACGTAGTACCCTACGGATTTCTTAGAGTCAACGAGTGAGAGCAATTCCTAACTACACTGATGTCCAAAATTAAAGCAACAATCGGAAATTTTGCAAGGTTAGTTTGCCGCAAAGCAGTATAAACAGGTGATAGTAAAACAAAACATTGTGAAGAATACAGAACACAATCAGCTGCAACATGCCTAACGGTAGTCAAAAATGTTCTTCTTTTTTTCCAATTTAACGAATGTCACACAGATTCCGACAATTGGTTAATGTGCTCAGCATCGGCTGTGACCACCTCTGGCAGCAATACAGGCCTGACAACGACGGGGAATGCTGTGAATGATGTCGTCAGTCTCATGTTGAGGCAGTAATGCCCATTCTTCCTGCACATCTGCTCACAAGCCTTACAGAGTGGATCCCAAAGTGATGCAAGCCGTCTTTCCAGTGCAACGAAGACATGCTCTATGGGATTCGAATCGGGATAGCGACCAGGCCACGCCGCAATGCAATATCTTCCGTTTCCAAGAAAACATTAACCACACGTGCTCTATGAGGTCGAGTATTGTCGTGGATCAGTCCGAAGTCTGGGCCCGCAGCACCTCACGTCACCCGCAGAAGAGATCCCAAGATCTCGTCACGATACCTGACAGCAGTCAAACGTTGCCGATTCACCAGTACAATTTCATGAAGATGGATTCGAGTGGTAAACGTAATCCGTGCTCACACTCTTACGGATCCTCCTCGATATCGGTCTCTTTCCACAATGTTTGGGTCCCGAAGTCGTGTTCCATCTTCCCTTCAATGCGAATCCTTCGAGAATTACTCTCCAGACAAAATCGGGACGCATCTGTGAAAACAACATTGGCCCACTGTTCCACCGTCCACGTGGCACTTTGATGAGTCCACTCCAGACGTTCCCTTCTATGAAGCGCGTCAGAGTTAGACATATAGCAGATCTCCGACAATACAGGCCTCTGTGCCGAAGCCTTCTGCACACCGTTTGAGTCCATACAACACGTCCAGTGGATGCTGACAGCTCACATAGCAGTTGCCGTGTCGTATTAAGGCGGTGCTATCGTGCCCTTACAGCCAAATGACGGTCCTCTCTTCTGAAGTCACACGTGGTCGGCCCTGTCCTGGTCTTCGGGATACAGTTTCCGTCTCTAAACTGTTGCCACATCCGAGAAACAACAGAACGATTCACATTAAGCCATCAGGCCAAATAAGTTTGCGACTGTCCTGCTTCCTTTCTTTCTATGGCCCTCCACCGCAGTCTGGTAGGTATCTTCTCTTTGCCATACAGCACCGCCTGTCATTACACACAGCGGTTGTACTTGTAGGGCTATCCAGCAAACACTACCTCTTTCCATAGGTGCCCTGATGTCATCGTTGGCATGGTTGACCGTTGACCGGAATGGCATCTTCTGTTCAGAAAGGACATCTGGTTGATAGTTTGTATGACTATATCTTGAATTAGACACAGGACGGGGAAACAGCGGTTTGATGCTTTGATTTTGGACACCAGTGTACATGCTGCTCGGGTGCCTCTCACAGATTTTTCAAACTTTCTCGTGGGAATGAGTGGCTATTCTCAAAATAGCATTATTTGCTCTGTGCGCATCTACATCTACATACATACTGCTCAAGTCAGTATGGTGCATTTCAGAGTGTACCCTGTACCAGTACCTCTGACACGTAAAATATACAATTTCTAGACTTAATATTTGTTTTGCTTTTTCACTTACATTGCCCCATCATTTCGTACGAGCGATGCTTTCTAAATCTGTGCTGGTTTCTGGGCAGAAGCTTTTCTGTCGCAAGGAAATTTCTTACATTCCAGTTTAGGACATATTAAAGATTTTGAAGGAAATTGATATTAACGAAACTGGTCTGTAATTTAGCGGATCCATTTGAAAGGTTCCTGTTTATTGGCCATTTCATTTCCTTACTGCCTATTTGACATTTCTTAAGATCGTGCGTGAATTCCTAAGGGACCAAACCGCTGAGGTCATTGGTCCCTGGACTTACACACTACTTAAGCTAACCTATACTAAGGGAGGACTCGAAATACCGGCGGGAAGGGCAGCGCCATCTTTAACATGGCGCCTCAAACGATGCGGTCACCCCTCGCGGCTGCATAACTTCAATCAGTGCTACAGACTTGGAAGGCATATGAAGTTGGAGTTGCTCTGCTTCCTACGATTCTTTCTCGTGTGCGTGATCTTGCAATGGCAGTAGGGAACATTTAGGTCACAGCAAGCAATAGTGGCAAAATGGGCGTTAGAGAACTACAACTATGGTATGAACACTGGTTTTGGCCAACAGCTGCTTCCTCTTGATTTCAGGTCTGTGTATATAAATCATACTTCCTTAGAACCAACTATTCCTCGTGAAAAGTGTGTGAAATTGCAATTCGTATCGCCTGGAATCACTGGACATATTCAGCCTCTCGATGTTTGTCTTTTCCGTACCTACAGGGTGACGCACGAAATGTGTTACCATTTTGTTTTGAATATAAAGTTTATTGTCAATAAAATCTGAAAGGAACATATACTACAATGAAGAGCCGTCCATGGAGATTTGTTCTAATTCAGCACATGCTCAATACGTCCACCATTTCGTTTCCTAACTTCCTTCAAACGAACACCGAAGTTAGTGATTACCCTACGGCACATGTATTCCGTAATTTCACTGCAAGCTTGAAGAATAAGTCTTCTGAGCTCCATTAAATCACGTGGAAGTTTCGGGAATTTTTTTTTCTTTAGGTACCCCCAAAGTAAAAACTCACATGGATTGAGGTCTGGACTATTGGGGGGCCAATTTTGTCCGTCATTGAAGCGACCTGGAAACCTGAGTGAAATGATCCGCATATCGAAATGCTCGTGTAAAAACTCCAACACTGTGTTTGCAGTGTGTGGCCTTGCTCCATCTTGCATGAACCACTGCGTGTTGAAGGGCAAGGCAGTAGCAAGAAGCTGTGGAATGAAGCTATTGCGAAGTATGCTCAAATAACGCTCGCTGTTCACAGTTTCTTCAAAGAAAAACGGTCCAAAAAGTCCGTGACTGGAAATTGCTGCCCACGCTGTAATCATCGGAGCATAATGTTGTCGTTCATGAAGCACTTGTGGGTTTTCAGTGGCGCAAAAGCGTACATTTTGTTTATTAACCACACCGTCTAAATGAAAATGCGCCTCGTCTGAAAACCAAACGTTGTTGATAGTTTCTTCCCTATCCTCCGCCCACTGAGCAAACAGTAGTCTCTGCTGCTTGTGTTCTTCAGTGAGCCTCTGTGCACAGGTCATCTTGTGTGGGTGCATATGGAGGTCACTTTTAAGAATGCGTTGAACGGAGCGTCTAGATATTCCCAGTTGCACGGCTGCCTTTCTACACGATTTCCCGGGACTTCTCTGTACAGCAACTCGTACCGCTTCAGTATTCTCCGGCGAACAAACAGGCTTAGGCCGAGGTCGCTTCGCTTCCAATACTGTTCCTTCCTGTACAAATTTATCATACAACCTGTGGATGGTCTTCTAGCAAGGGACCCATCGTGTGTTAAACTGTTGTCGAAAACGCCTCTGAGTCACAACAAGGCTTTTCGTTTCATGAAAAAGTAACACAATCGCCGATCGTTGCTGTGTCGTCAGTCTTCCATTGTCAGCCATTGCTGCTTACTAGTCTCCTAGCGGCAGTATCGTGAATTACACGTCATTTCGTAACTCATTTATTTTTCCAAGCTCTGCTGGTACTGCTGTAGAGATTCCAACGGGATATCTAATGTGCGTCGTAAATTGTGAAAGAAACAATTGGTAACACATTTCGTGCGCCACCCTGTATAAAACATTATCGCACTATCTGCAGCTACGCCTTAAAGGATAGCCAGTTTTACGTTGAATTTCACGCCAGACTTTTTCGCATTCGATTGTGTATCATCACATATCTTCGCACCACCCTGTTACACCAATATGAGTCTATATGTATTCTTTAAGAGTGGATAGGTAACTGAATGTCCTGCACGGTTTGTAACTCCAAAGAAGTTCGCCTTCGATCTTGATGGTATGAACCTTTGTGATCACTGTGGCGCGCCGTTTTTCATTTTGTGTTCATGGTGCAAGTTTGATCTGAATATTTTTTGAATGTGAACAATGACCATTTTGTAAAGTGTAATACATACGTCCCATAGAAGATTGATCTCAGCACCTCCCGGATACTCATTTTCTGTCGCCCTCCTGATGCCCGTGGGGAGTCATTAGCAGCTAATATTTTCCCTGTCATAATTGTTTACACAAAACTTTCAAATGAGCCTTACGGAAGACTGAATTTGCGACCTCGCACTCAAGAGATTCCTTGTAAGTGCAACCAAAGAAAGTAAGACTAGCGTTTAACTTCCCGTCGATGTCGAGGTCAATAAAGACAAAGTGTACGTGTGTAACAAGTACCATCCCGGCATTTGTATGACGTGGTTCAAGAAACCCTCGGAAAATCTAGACAGGGGTAGATGAGTGTATTTTCGTATGCTCACCCTCACTTGGTGCCTCTGCAAGTTCTGTGTGGTATTAAGAAACGCCGAGTCCTGCATTGGCCGTGAATGGTGTGGAAAGCAGCGTGTGTCACACGCCGCTGGTTGGTATGCACGCGCATGTCTCCCACTTTACTACGCAGAACAAAAGCCGCTTCCGACATGACTAGGAGTCAAGCCGTGTAGCGTATGCTTCAAATGTTCCACAAGCAGGGAATCTCGCCACCTCCGTATCCATCGGGACTCCTTTCTTTTAGAAAGAGACAATAAGAGATAAAATTTATAGACCTAGTAGCGACAGGGAATACCAAACGGAGCGACAAAAACATGGGCAGGACGTACGCTTCAGTAACACGTTCGCTCACGGATGACGGAGCGAAAGAGGGCGGTCTAATTCACTTCCATGTTTCACTGGCGAAGGACTGTATGAGGTCTGTAACAAGCTCCTATGGTGATATTACAATTAATTTCACTCAAAAGAAGGCATAAAATTCGTGGGTAGATAAAAACGCTGATCATTTGGCGCATAAAATATTTGTAAAATATATTACGTCGAACTGTAGGTACTGACGGTAGGTGCCGCTTAATGAATCACGTTGTTTCACACACACAATTAAGACAGGCGTTTCTCTTTATATAATTAACAACTAGCTTTTTTCGGCTTATTTAACTAATTAGCACGTAACAGTAATTCAATAGGCAGAAGCCAGAAAATATCGCATCTCCCACTGAACTTTTAAGTATGTATGATCATCACCATCCATTCGGCATCTACTATTGGAAAAGGATACGCTTTACTCTTTTTCACGTTTTACAGTCATCAGGTGTAACTATCCATGTTGCTTCAACATGTTTTACAATCCACATCTACATCGACGCTCAGTACATCATACTTAAGTGCCTGGCAGAGCGTTCAACGAATCAAAAATGCCTCTGAGCACTATGGGACTTAACACCTGAGGTCATCAGTCCCCTAGACTTAGAGCTACTTAAACCTAACTAACCTAAGGACATCACACATGCCCTAACCAGGATTCGAACCTGCGACCGTAGCGGTCGCGCGGCTCCAGACTGAAGCGCCTAGAACCGCTCGGCCACACTGGCCGTAACATGGCTTCAACGAATCACCTTCACAATAATTCTCTATTATTTCACTCTGGAGCAGCGCGCGGAGAAACGAACACTTATATCTTTCCGTGCGAGATTTAGGTTGGGTTGTTTTTGGGGAAGGAGACCAGACAGCGAGGTCATCGGTCTCATCGAATTAGGGAAGGACGGGGAAGGAAGTCGGCCGTGCCCTTTGAAAGGAACCATCCCGGCATTTGCCTGGAGCGATTTAGGGAAATCACGGAAAACCCAAATCAGGATGGCCTGACGCGGGATTGAACCATCGTCCTCCCGAGATCTGATTTTCCTTATTTTATTATGATGATCGTTTCTCACTATGTAGGTTGGCATCAACAAAATATTTTCGCATTAGGAGGAGAAAGCTGGTGACTGAAATCTCGTGAGAAGATTTCGCCACAACGAAAGGCGCCTTTGTTTTAACGGTGTCCATCCCAAACCCCGTGTCACGTCCGTGACACTCTCTCCCCTATTTCGCGGTAATACAAAACGTGCTGCTCTTCTTTGAACTTTCTCGATGTACTCCGTTAATCCTATCTGGTAAGGATCCCAGACCGCACAGTAGTAGTGCAGGCAGTCTCTTTAGTAGAACTGTTGCATTTTCCAAGTGCCCTGCCAATAAAACTCAATCTTGGTTTCCCTTCTCGACATTTTCTACGTGTTCTTTCCAATTTAAATTGTTTGTAACTATAATTCCTAGGTATTTAGTTGAATTTACGGTCTTTAGATTAGACTATAACCGAAGTTTAACGGAATCCTTTTAGCTCCAATGTGGATGACCTCACACTTTTCATTATTTAGGGTCAAACGCCAATTTTCGCACCATTCGTATACCATTTCTAAATCGTTTTGCAATTTGCTTTGATCTTGTGATGAGTTTACTAGACAATAAACGACAGAATAAATTGTAAACAACGCCAGACTGCTACTCAGATTGTCTCGTAAATCGTTTATATAGATAAGGATCAGCAGAGGACCTGTAACACTACTTGGGGGAACGACAGAAATCACTTTTGTTTTACTCGATGACATTCCGTCAATTTCTACGAACTGTGACCTCTCTGACAGCAAATAACGAATCCAGTTACACAACTGAGGCGATATTCCTTAAGCACGCAACTTGACTACATGCCGCTTGTGTGGTACAGTGTCGAAAGCCTTTAGGAAATCTATAAATACGGAATCAGTTTGAAATCCCTTGTCAATAGCACTCAACACTTCGTGTGTGTAAAGAGCTAGTTGTGTTTCAAAAGGACGATGTTATCTAAATCCGTGTTGACTCTGTGTCAATAAACCGTTTTCTTCGAGGTAATTCAAAATTTTCGAACACGATGTACGTTATATCGACCTTAATGATATGGGCCTGTAATTTAGTGGATTACTCATACTACCTTTCTTGAATATTGGAGTGTCATGTGCAATTTTGTAGTCTTTGTATACGGATCTTTGGTCGAGCGAATGGTTATATATGATTGTTAAGTATGGAGCTATTTCGACACCATACTCTGAAAGGATCCTAATTGGTACACAGGTATATTTTTCGTTTCTTTTTGGAGGATTTTAGGGTTAGAACATTCAGTCTCGCCACAACAACCCTGTGTTCACTAATCCCTGTAACTTTTTTGATGCTCGTTATTAGCTCAGGGCTATTAATTGATAAGAGGTCAATCGTTTTCACAACCGTTTACGATCCGCGTGGACTCATGAACTAACTGCTCGAAATAATTTTCAGAGAATGCGTTTAGTACAATTTCAGATGATGTTTTTTTGCGTACCTCTGGGTTTAAACATGTGTTTCTCCAACATATCAAGGGTAAATGAAAGTCACCACCAACTATAGCTGTATGAGTCGGGTACGTGTTTGAAATTAAATTCAAGTTTTCTTTGAACCTTTGGGCAATGTATCATCGGAGCTGAGCGATCGGTAAAAGGATCCAGTCAAGATTGACATCTGCCCATAGTAAGTCACAGGAACTACCTGCTTTAAATTCGCTACAAGATAAATTACTTCTCACAGCAACAAACAAGCCACCGCCAACTGTGTTTATCCCAACCTTTCGGAATAACTTTAGGTTCTTCGCAAAAATTTCGGCTGAACTTATCTCCGGCTTTAGCCAACTTTCAGTGCCTATAACGATTTAAGCATCAGTGTTTTCTATTAGCGCTTGGAACTCTGGTACTTTCCCCACACAGATACGACAATTTGCAACTGTTATACGGATGGTTCTTGTATCTACATTTTTCCTACGTTCGACCTATACCCTTTGAGACCGAAGCCCTTTTTGTATTTCCCCGAGGCCCTCTAACCTAAAAAAACCGCCCAGTCCACGCTACACAGCCCCAGCTAGTGGACTCTGACCTACTCAGCGGAACCCGAAACTCAGTCACCCTATGGCGTAAGTCCAGGAATCTGTAGCCACCTCCCATCAAGCCGTTGTCTCGGCATTTTCTTATCCCTTGGAATCCGACAAAGAAGCACACAGGTCCTTTTCCTAACCGTTCACCTTGCTACTCTTCGCGGTCACCTCCACCTTATAGTAATGACAGTAACAACATACACTCAATGTACACATATTAACTGTTCGCCTCTAGCGCAAATAAAATTTGACAACGAGTGGGAGAAGATAACAGAGAAAGTTTGACAATAGGTCTTAAAATAAACTATACCAAATCTAAAATAAAGGAGAACTGACATATCGAAAGTGAAAAAGTAAAGATTTTACAACATAGTCAAAGAACCAATTGATGAGCTTTCGTATTTAAGGCGATTAAAGACAACTGTAAGATCGGCAAACGAAATAAACAGTAAAGTAAAATGTTTACTTTTGGTACTTGGGGTTGTGAGGTAACGGGCAAGTTGTAAAGCCCTGGAAATATATGTTCGGAGTTGGGGCGACTGCACAGGACACTCGTCAAAGCAGAGACCCGGCAGCAAACACGTGGTGGCAAACGTTAGCCGGACGAGAGGGGTAGCCCCAGCGCATGGTCCAGCCGCGTGGCTGGGAATTCCGCTGTGACGAGGCCGCTGCTTTGTGACAATGAAGGAGACACGCCGGGAGTGCCAAAGATGGCGGACTTTGTGAAACGCTAATGGCAGGCATTTCACAGTTCGTATAGAAATTAATAGTATCCAGTTGGATCCTGATACTTAAAAAAGAAACATGTACATTACTATTAATTGCATGACGATTCTGATGGTGTTATCAGATTTTCATTATCGTTAATAGTTTAAAGTTTAGTATCTGACGGTAAATTATACAAGTAACACACAGCAACGAATTTCCAAATTTAAACGCTTCATCCGGTTTTGTTGATCGCCGTGTCTTTATAAAGCTGTTAGTGTAAACCTAAATTGGTATGAATTACAGGCATGTAACGTGAATAGTACATGAGTTACTGGAGGTCAATGTGGCCGATTACTATCGATCGTGTCAAGCCATAAGTACTCCACAGTTACACGATAAAATGGTAGCAGCATGCTTATAAAGATATTTATTCATCTATGCCTTTGTTTATATATATTCATGAAGAAATTGGTTAAATACTTACTGAGTTTTAGAAAGCCATGAGGCATTAGGCTCTTGGCCTACCATTTGCTTCTTTTCTTTTGATATATGTTTATTTAATTGTTTATGTATTTAATAATGTGTGTTAGAGCGTGTTTATGGTCCAGCCGTAGGAATATTTATTTAATTTCAAGCATTTAAATCCAGTATTTAGACTATGTTTCATTACGTTTGTGTGACTGTGCGTTGGCATGAAGACATGGCGCTAGACAGCTACGGTCGCAGGTTCGAATCCTGTCTCGGGCATGGATGTGTGTGATGTCCTTAGGTTAGTTAGGTTTAATTAGTTCTAAGTTCTATCCGACTGATGACCTCAGAAGTTAAGTCGCATACTGCTCAGAGCCATTTGAACCTAAATTGTCCTAGGGACAAACACACACACCCATGCCCGAGGGAGGACTCGAACCTCCGCCGGAACCAGCCGCACACTCCATGACTGCAGCGCACCGACGGCTCGGCTAATCCTGCGCGGCTGAGACTGGATGGAAGCGAGTTTCCGGAGAGGACACAGGGGTAGTCCGGGAAGGACGGCACTGGACGCGGGGAGTGCTGGATACGTCAGGACAGGACACGGAAAGTGCTGGATACGTCAGGACAGGACACGGAAAGTGCTGGATACGTCAGGACAGGACACGGAAAGTGCTGGATACGTCAGGACAGGACACGGAAAGTGCTGGATACGTCAGGACAGGACACGGAAAGTGCTGGATACGTCAGGACAGGACACGGAAAGTTCTGGATACGTCAGGACAGGACACGGAAAGTGCTGGATACGTCAGGACAGGACACGGAAAGTGCTGGATACGTCAGGACAGGACACGGAAAGTGCTGGATACGTCAGGACAGGACACGGAAAGTGCTGGATACGTCAGGACAGGACACGGAAAGTGCTGGATACGTCAGGACAGGACACGGAAAGTGCTGGATACGTCAGGACAGGACACGGAAAGTGCTGGATACGTCAGGACAGGACACGGAAAGTGCTGGATACGTCAGGACAGGACACGGAAAGTGCTGGATACGTCAGGACAGGACACGGAAAGTGCTGGATACGTCAGGACAGGACACGGAAAGTGCTGGATACGTCAGGACAGGACACGGAAAGTGCTGGATACGTCAGGACAGGACACGGAAAGTGCTGGATACGTCAGGACAGGACACGGAAAGTGCTGGATACGTCAGGACAGGACACGGAAAGTGCTGGATACGTCAGGACAGGACACGGAAAGTGCTGGATACGTCAGGACAGGACACGGAAAGTGCTGGATACGTCAGGACAGGACACGGAAAGTGCTGGATACGTCAGGACAGGACACGGAAAGTGCTGGATACGTCAGGACAGGACACGGAAAGTGCTGGACGGCGCGGCGGACGAACAGTCGCGGCAAAGACTTGGAGTGGAGCAGTTTGCGCGTGATCGCGAGAGATAAAAATACTTTAGAGTGCCGACATGTGCTCTTGTGTGATTTCCGTGGCTTCTGCAGTGAAGATGTAGTGTGCGTTCAGAAGTGAATGTCTCTCGAGCTATGTTGTTGTTCATAACTAATTCCGTGCTGTAGGAATCTAGAGTTTCCCTGTTATTCAACTTATACTTTATTTAATTGCTGGTCCATCGACACCAATAAGTGTTTTGCAGAAATATACCACATTCTCAAAAGTGCTTCTACTGTCTAACTCATCATTTAAAGTCGTTAAGATAGTACCTGCAGATTTTATTTAATTGCAATCTTTCATTTATAAATTTCTATATTAATTCGCAATTGCCGAGTGACAAGAGCCTTCGACCATTCGATTCATGTGTGTGTTCAGAATGTGTACTGTAGACTCAGAAGTATTTGGCTTGTAATGCGGAAACTACGTATCCCAGCCCCTAGACAACGAAAACAGCCAAAACTTTTAATATTGCAACGTTGAGTCGGAGGGTGCGTAGTTATTTTTGAAAGCTCGCCGGGCATAATCAGTGTATATTACCAGTTCTGACGCGTGGCTCTGGGAAATGAACTTTTAATGCAAAAAACCGTTCATAAAATGGGATTAGTTGTTGGAAATTATTACAAGAGAGAATAAAATAAGCAAATTAATTAAGGAACAAATTGGATTAAGATGTAAACGAAAATAAGGTGGGTGTGGGCGGGACATGTACTTAAGCTAGTGGACCAAGAAAATGCTTTTCTTGATTACATCGTCGACATACACTCCTGGAAATGGAAAAAAGAACACATTGACACCGGTGTGTCAGACCCACCATACTTGCTCCGGACACTGCGAGAGGGCTGTATAAGCAATGATCACACGCACGGCACAGCGAACACACCAGGAACCGCGGTGTTGGCCTTCGAATGGCGCTAGCTGCGCAGCATTTGTGCACTGCCGCCGTCAGTGTCAGCCAGTTTGCCGTGGCATACGGAGCTCCATCGCAGTCTTTAACACTGGTAGCATGCCGCGACAGCGTGGACGTGAACCGTATGTGCAGTTGACGGACTTTGAGCGAGGGCGTATAGTGGGCATGCGG
Source organism: Schistocerca gregaria (assembly GCF_023897955.1). Lineage (NCBI taxonomy): Eukaryota > Metazoa > Arthropoda > Insecta > Orthoptera > Acrididae > Schistocerca > Schistocerca gregaria. The sequence continues at coordinate 747,080,965 of NC_064931.1, forward strand.
GAGGCCGGGTGGACGTACCGCCGAATTGCTCAACACGTGGGGCGTGAGGTCTCCACAGTACATCGATGTTGTCACCAGTGGTCGGCGGAAGGTGCACGTGCCCGTCGATCTGGGACCGGACCGCAGCGACGCACGGATGCACGCCAAGACCGTAGGATCCTACGCAGTGCCGTAGGGGACCGCACCGCCACTTCCCAGCAAATTAGGGACACTGTTGCTCCTGGGGTATCGGGGAGGACCATTCGCAACCGTCTCCATGAAGCTGGGCTACGGTCCCGCACACCGTTAGGCCGTCTTCCGCTCACGCCCCAACATCGTGCAGCCCGCCTCCTGTGGTGTCGCGACAGGCGTGAATGGAGGGACGAATGGAGACGTGTCGTCTTCAGCGATGAGAGTCGCTTCTGCCTTGGTGCCAATGATGGTCGTATGTGTGTTTGGCGCCGTGCAGGTGAGCGCCACAATCAGGAATGCATACGACCGAGGCACACAGGGCCAACACCCGGCATCATGGTGTGGGGAGCGATCTCCTACACTGGCCGTACACCTCTGGTGATCGTCGAGGGGACACTGAATAGTGCATGGTACATCCAAACCGTCATCGAACCCATCGTTCTACCATTCCTAGACCGGCAAGGGAACTTTGCTGTTCCAACAGGACAATGCACGTCCGCATGTATCCCGTGCCACCCAACGTGCTCTAGAAGGTGTAAGTCAACTACCCTGGCCAGCAAGATCTCCGGATCTGTCCCCCACTGAGCATGTTTGGGACTGGATGAAGCGTCGTCTCACGCGGTCTGCACGTCCAGCACGAACGCTGGTCCAACTGAGGCGCCAGGTGGAAATGGCATGGCAAGCCGTTCCACAGGACTACATCCAGCATCTCTACGATCGTCTCCATGGGAGAATAGCAGCCTGCATTGCTGCGAAAGGTGGATAAACACTGTACTAGTGCCGACATTGTGCATGCTCTGTTGCCTGTGTCTATGTGCCTGTGGTTCTGTCAGTGTGATCATATGATGTATCTGACCCCAGGAATGTGTCAATAAAGTTTCCCCTTCCTGGGAAAATGAATTAACGGTGTTCTTATTTCAATTTCCAGGAGTGCGTAGGTCCAATACGTATGCAGTATTTAGTGAGATACCTCCGTCCACCTAAGCAAAAACTAATAACACCAAGTGGTGTCATTATATGAACAATTTGCCTTTAAAAACTTATCACTGAATGTAACTTATTGTTTCACCCTGCGTATGCTACTCGCTACTCTACACCACATTTACAAAGCACAAAAATTACACATAAAAGCTAAATAATAAAGTAAATTAGCCACCTCATGCAGTACGGAAGAATTCAACACCACGTGTAAGATGTATGGTAAATGGGTGATTCCTGGGTGATAACTCCCCACTATTTTTTCGGACATGCCATTCGGAAAGTGTGATTGAGAAACGCAGTAGTACCGCCTGGATCTTCTACATTGGTTTGCAAAACATGGGTGGGATGTGTATGGCTTCTACCGGAGACAAATCAACCCTTAACTGGCAAGATGTCCCTTGTTAATGTATTACACAAAAGAAAGTTGTTAGGTTCGTGATTAGTATAAATTACAATGGTGTGCAAAACTTAAGGACGAAAGCAACATTCGCATGATGTGATACTGCCAAGTAACATAGCTCGATCAAACTTGGACCCTACATAGAAAGAATTGTCACAGTATAGTACAGAAGGTATCTAAAAGAAATAGGCAACGGGACGAACAGGAATGACACTATTATTAATAGACAATAATTACACTGAATCCACCGCGATTTACGACGGTCTCATGGGCATTACAAGAGGCGAGACATGTTTCTCAATAGAGTATATGATCACCACGGATAGAAATGTATGCTCTGTAACGTGCTCCTACGGTGGCTATAAGGTTCGTTAAATTCTCGTGCCAGGGCGTTTCACTCTTCTACCAGTGTGGCTGACACTTGCTGGATGGTTGTGCTACATACGTTTCCGCAGAGCATCCCACGTGGAAACAAATAGTCAGTTCATAATATAAAATCAGGAGGGGAGCAGGTTCGCGGAAAGCAGCGAAGCTCGCTGTCCTCAGATATGATTGTAAACATTATGAGAAAAGCTGATATGGTAATTAGAGAGAACAGATGGACTTTTCACTATCATGATAATTTCATTCTAACTTCCAGGAATTTTACGAAGTATTCTCTATGGCGTGGTTACGTTGGCTACAAATTCGTGCGAGAAGAGTACGAAAGCTGATCCAGCGTTATGGAGCGTATCTCAAAGTGGGTGCAGTTATACGGGAAGTAAGAGTGGAAACTTGCATGTGCAATAAACATCCTTGATATAGTTGTTTGTGTAATTATTTTTGCTGGAAATCACTCCTTGGATGGCTCTCGTGTACAGATACAGGTAGAGTCGTGTAAGACATAATAGCCCTTTTACTTCGTGAACAATCCATGATATCGAAACGATGTTTACAGTAAATGATTGCAGGCAGAGAGGCACGTCGCTTTGTTGCATGTTTAACCCTTTTAGCTCATGTGACATTGAAGATATTGAAGGAAGTAATTTTTTGAAGTGGAATGATGTTTTTAAAGACATCAGAGCGCTCTTGAAACGACGAGTGTAGTGATACAACAGCTGTTAATGTTGGCATTGAAACTTATCACAAACGTATCGGAGAAATGTGCTTATACTAAAAGGCAAATATCTGCTATCTGCGGATTAAACACCCCGAATTGGAGCTTTAATGCCAGGTTCCGTCGTTATAAGAAGCAAAGAGATACGCTGAGGCACTACGATAAACCTTATTTCCTCTTGGGTCTAGTTTGTATGGCATAGATACAAGATCAACGTAGATCGTTTTTTATTTATTGTTTTATCGAACTACACGGTGACTTCTATCGATCAGCAGGCGCTTAGAAGTATACCTGAAATGTGTGTACGTTTCCATATTTAAGTGAACGGTTATTGTGCCAACAAGTAAACAGTCGAAAGACCCGACATAAATGCCGCACTTGGAGGTGTTTACATAACAATAACCGTTTCCGTCGCCTTCCTTCCTTCTGGCCGAAGTTTATCGTAGGCTGCTGGAGCAACGATGGGTAACTAGAGATTGGAAACTATCGCAGGCCATTCCCGTTTTCAGCCAGGGTCGTAGGACAGACGCGCGTAATTGCAGACTAATACTGCTGACGTCAGTCTGTTGTAGAATCATGGAACACTCTTACGCTCACTCATTATGCCGGTTTTGAAGGACGGAGATCTCCGATATAATAACCAACACGGCTTCCGCGAACAGAAATCTTGCGAAAGTCAGACCGCTCTGTTCGTCCATGAAATCCGTAGACATGGCGCCCGGGTTGATGCCGTGTTCCTTAATTTCCGGGGGGCAGTCTATACAGTTTCGCATTGTCGTTTAGTGAACAAAATACGAGTTTACCGAATATCCTAACAGATTTATGATTACATCCAGAATTTTCTTCTAGCTAGAACTGAACACGTTGTTCTTAACGGAACAAAATCGACAGATGTTCAAATAACTTCGAGAGTACCACAAGGGAGTTTTATAAGGCTGCTACTGTTTACAATTTGTAGAAATAATATAGTTGATAGCGTTGTCGGCTCTGTGAACTTAACCTCGGACGATGCGCTTGTCTATGGAAAGACGGCAGCGCTGGAAGGCTAGCGAAATGCAGGAAGACCTCCACACCTTCGATAACTGTTGCAAGGGCTGGCAGTTAACCCTGAGAATAAATAAACGTAACTAATGCACATATAAAGGTGAAGAGATTCACAACTGTTCCATTAGGCTACTGGCGACAAATGACTGGATACAGTTGAAACGTCCCCTTTGAAAAATTATTAATGACTGTGTTGGTAAAGTTCTACGTTATTTGATTTTCAAACAGCTGAGCAAAACTCAACGTACTCAGTTTTCTCTTTACTTATTCTGATCATCAGTAAACTGAAACACAATATTTTTAGCGCGACGCAATCTGACTTTCAATAATCCCTACAAAAGAATGGTCCTGACTAACAATAACCTATACCTTTAGTGAATCACTTACCTCCCAAAAATCTTCGTTACTCGAACTACTGCAATACAGCGAGCGCCAATACTGCCAGCAAAATAAAAGATTCTAGCTACTGAAGGCACTAACTACTGATAGGCATGTTAGAAAACGAAAGATTTTGATAGAGACAAACAATGTATTTACCTTAATAGTGCTCAAAAGTCATAATATATATATAATTGTGTGACAACCAATTAAACAAATTTACTTTTTCTGGCGGACACACGTCCAGATCGTCCGCTCAAAACTTTGGCATCTCTCTCCTCACATCCACCACTGCTGGCGGCTCACTTCTAACTGCCCAACGCTACGCGCTGTTCACATCCAACTGCCCAACAACACAAGCAAATATTCTAACAATGAGTCCAACCAGCCACAGACTGCACACAGCGCAGTCAGCGATTTTCATACAGAGCACTACATGGCGTTACCATCATAAAAACCTGAACAGCCTACTTACACAGTTGTTGTTGTTGTGGTCTTCAGTCCTGAGAGTGGTTTGATGCAGCTCGCCATGCTACTCTATCCTGTGCAAGCTTCTTCATTTCCCAGTACCTACTGCAACCTACATCCTTCTGAATCTGCTTAGCGTATTCATCTCTTGGTCTCCCTCTACAATTTTTACCCTCCACGTTGCCCTCCAATACTAACAACCACCGTAAAATACCTAGTTGTAACCATCCTGAGCGGCCTAAAATGGAATGACCACACAAAACAAATTGTAGGGAAAGCGGATGCTAGGTCTCCATTGGCAGAATCTTGGTATATCTAACTCATCCAAGCAGGAAGTGGATCAAGAAACACTGTTTTGACCGCTTCTTGAATACTGCTCGTCAATCTGGGACTCTTATCAAGTAGGATTAACAGAAGAGACAGAGAATACACAACGAATTGCGGCACGTGTGGTCATAGGGCCCTTTTGTCTGTGCGAAAGCGTTAAGGGGACGCTGACCAGACTCCAGAGGCAGTCGCTATAAGTGAGATATTCTGACTTTTGAAGAGGTTTACTGTGAAATTTAGAGAGCGTAAATTCCAAGAAGTGTCGGGCAGTATATTACTTCCTTACGCGTATGTCTCGCTAAATGACTTCGATGAGAAAATTTGAAAATTTGGATGTCACACAGAGGTTCAACGACAACCAGTATCCACACGCACGATTCGTGAATGGAACAGGAAAGATGCGGTGTCGTTGAATATCGAAACGAAAAAGCTAGAGGCCGTCAACCTCAAGGAAGCTGTAAGCTAGCGCAGCGTCAGTGGCGGGGACAACCCGAGCGGGCCTCGGGCCACGCCCTCGGAGTTCCCAGGCGTCTTATTATAAGAACGCCCGCAGCAGACAAGTACTTCTAGGTACCGTCGTCGAGTCAGTTTCGGAGTATTGCCAGGCTTAAGAGTGGCATAGGTTGTTGTTGTGCGCCGAACATATAGTTCTTAGAACAGTTCACTGTGCTACTGCACGTTTCATTACCGTCTTCAAGGTATCTGTTATTAGTGAATCTGAACAGCGTGCCTACGCATCCACAGCAGGGGAGGACTCGTCACATCACCCCGTAAACTGCCACAGCTGGGGCCATCAATAAAAGTTAAGTCGTTCTTCAATTAATAAAGTGATTTTGCTTTACTTGTGTTAATTGTGCACCCCGATTTAGCACAAAAAGCCAGTGGCACCGGAAGTATCCTCTACCTCACACCGTAAGGTGGCTTGCGGAGTATTGATATAGGTGTGTTTTAGAACAACTCGACCGGAGAACCGTACCAGATATCGTATCATCTTGTTGCCCTAAATCAGGTTGGGGTTGTTTGGTGGAGGGAGAGGGGGGGGCGGGGGTGTGGGAGGAGACCAGACAGCAAGGTTATCGATCTCGACGGATTGGGGAAGGACGGGGAAGGAAGTCGGCCGTGCCCTTTCAAAGAACCAAAATCAGGACTAAATTATATTTTGGAAGTGATCAGCAATTATCTTCATCTAGTTCGCCGCTGTCACGGTGCTTTCGATTACTACCACAGATACCGTGCAAGCCTAGGTGAATGTTCACCACAACAGAACGCTGCCCCCACCGGGCTGCACCCATTGGAGGTATATGTTTCGAAAAGTTGACCACCTCGATGACACGATCATAGACCAGTTATGAACAGAAACGTAGCTCATCTCTCTAGATGACACGTATCCACTGATGTACGGTCAATCTCGATGATACCCTGCCTACTGACGATGTATTTGGGTCAACCTGAAAACTCGTAGGTGTCATCTGCTGCGAAGTCCACGGGCCAACAATACGCGATGAACGGTGTGCTCCGAACACTTGTGTCTGCACCAGCATTGCACTCTGTCTTCAGATATTACAAAGATCTCCGACTATCCAACTTCACACACGGTCTGTGATGAAATGTTGATATCAAAAATTGTTGAAATGGCTGTAAGCGTTATGGGACTTAACATCTGAGGTCATCAGTCCCCTAGAACTTAGAACTACTTAAACCTAACTAACCTAAGGACATTAAACACATCCATGCCCGAGGCAGGATTCGAACCTGCGACCGTAGCAGCAGCGCGGTTCCAGACTGTAGTGCCTAGAACCACTCGACCCAAGCGGCTGGCTTCGCATTTTCATCGTCCATGTAAGAATAAAACTGAACCGAAGCTGTTAGGCGTTATTGCCTGGAAGACTTCAACTAGCTGTTTAGCTGAGTAATTGGTAATGGTTTCTTCATTCTCCCGCATTGCTACCCTGACTTAGGAAAGTATGAATGTTTATAACTTAAGTGTAGCTCATCAGAGTAGAAGACTGCCTTGTGGTGCGTAGTGCATAGTGTATGTTTCCGCTGTGGATGTAGGCGCGAGAAGTACTTTAGAGGCCGCCGAAATTAAAGTCCCTTTGCGACAAACAAAGCCTTACTTCCTTCTTCGACACGGACGTTCTGATTTATACAATAATTTGCCTCAATGTATTTTGATCAGGGAGAATGCTCCACCATCTTTCCTCTCATTATTTACAAAATTCTTGCATGCTTAACACAATACAATCTTGTAACCGTAGGCTTCTGCGGCCACAGGGAAGCCATTTGCAACAGCGGCGGAAACGTCGGAGAATTTTTTATATTGACAATGTGGTCACGTACCCTGAAAAATTTTATTGACACAATTAATTCTTATTCGTAGAAGCAGAGTTAAAATCCAGTAACTTTTTTTAAATTTTCCGTAGTTTATGTGAAGCACTGTAAGATAATATTTGCAAGCTTTCTTCAAGACCACAGCAGAATTCCTTCCACATGTGTGACCAAATAGGCTACTGCTTATATCTAACGAGCTACCTGTCAACAGGATACTGAACTCTGACCCTCCTTGCTTCCTGATTCTGGCCATGTAAGCTGTTTTTCACGACCAAGATCGAAACCAGTTATGACTAAGCGGAGGGCCGCCGAGGTATTGCGCATTTAGCCTTCCGCACACGTGAGGTGATCGCAAGAGTGGACGCATTTCAAGATGTGGTTTGCGATGTCATAATGTGGAATTTCACGTTGAGCATCAATCCCGAGCGAGACTTTTGAATCAGCTCATGTCTGATCTTAACAACGTGCTTCGAGATGTGAATAAATACAAGATCACGTTTTACATCAAAGGATGAAATGAGTGGACTCCACATTGGACTAAAGTTTTCTAAAGCTAAGTTGCCGTATTTGATTGTTCTTGTATTAATATTTGCATACTATGAAAATCTGCTATTTCAAGGCATCGGTGGACATAAATGAAGCGCGACGTTTTGCGTGGTGCTCTTTATTAACGTATCATGAAATGGTATGTCAATGGTTGAAAGTGCTACGAGACCCCCAGGTATAAAGGTATAGACGGGAATATAAGTCTCTCCAGATGTTATACCTGGTCAATATCTGTGTACGTATTCACTATTCACAGACCCATAAAAACTTATTTGAGGTGAACTCTGAATGAATCGAAGCAAGCAAGATAGTATTGACAACTTGGGTGCTGCCCACAAGCAGTATGTATGTTAGTGCAATGATTTCGCAATTCAGCGATCTAAGTTGCACATTAATGTTTAGCTCTTTAAAATTGTTGCAAACTTCATTTGGTTTTCAAAGATATTATCAGTTATATTTTATGAAGGAGGAAACGTAATACTTTTAAAGCTCTGTTTTCAACACATTAAGCGTTTATGAATCCACTGACATCTCCACAATGTTCTTTGGGAACTTTCTCGGTGTTCTGAAAATCGCTAATGAAGTTTCTGTAGCTCTTCGACGCGTGTCCCTTTTTTGACCAAAAATTTGTGTTGGTGGTGGGCCAAGAGTAGCAGACAACTGCCGATGCGGGGTGCTGAATCGCAGATCAAGTTGCAGAGCACGTGCCGAGAGAAAGTGTCGGAGCGATCACCAACCACGTTGGAAACGACGTTCTCGTTCACGTACGCATCTACGTCTCGTCTGAGGACGGCTTTCGTGAAGTCAGGCATGGAGTGGGGGAAAAAAAAATCTGTAAAGCCTACTTCCTGCATTTATAGCCTTCTTTGGAGTGGCTTCTTAATAATTCTACTGGAATTACTGAAGAGTTACCTCTTAAGCAATAAAAGTAACTTTCTTTTGCTTGCGCCTTTGTACCGCAGTTTACGCGGGATCGGCGTGGTTACAATCGGATTTGGCAAGGTTAAGTTGAAGTGGTGGCCGGATGCCCTTCCTGCCGCCACCCCGTACCCCACGGGACGGAATCAGTGTACCCCAGCCGTCTGCGTTTAGTGTAAATCATGAAACAGTGCGAACGTGTTTCAAATGTCTGCGAGTCGTGTAAATGAGGCGGGTCGTGGGGACCAGCCCGGCATTCACCTAGTGGGATGTGTAAAACCGCCTAAAAACCACATCTAGGCTGACCAGCACACTGGCCCTCGTCGTTAATTCGCCGGGCGGACTCGATCCGGGGCTGGCGCGCTTACCCGAGTCCAGGAAGAAGCGCACTAGCGCACTCGGCTAACCTGTCGAGTAAGTAATAAACGTAACTGTTTAAGGAAAAAAACGACCGCTTCGTTTCAGTTCAGTAAGGTATGGAAAAATTTCGCCATTGATAAGGACGAATACATTTGTGGTTAGTGGTATTATTCGTAGAACTTGTGTGCATCTCGCTCATATTTGAAGCAGATACAGTAAGTGGTCGGTGTATTCCCCTATGGCGATGCCAGTAGTAGGCTACCAACTCTATGAAGTGCGAGGACGTGACCGCGGCTTTCGGTGACCGGATTACTACGTTATAGTTTTTCTTGCGGACAGTGCAGGTGCGAGCGCATTCCTTGCATGGGCGTGCTTCCTGCTGCGGGGGCGGTAGCTATCTCCCGTGAGTCACGTGCGGCGCGGCGCGGAGCGCAGAATGTACAATGCGCGCCGCGTGCGTGCGCCATACACAAATAAGGAATTTGGCAGCGTGGCGCGTGCGTCTATTTCCTGAGTCGAGGTTGATATCCTCACCGGACGCGCTTAAACTCACGCGGAATGCTAATTCGCGAGGGGAAATTTAACACTGCCGCATTACCGCTACAGTCGGGCGCCTCCTCCACGCCCCCGTTTACTTCTTAATATCCATCTTGTGGCCTCCAAGTTGGCTGAGGCAAAACTGCGATTCTAGCTAACATTCTCTTTATTAAGTGAAGGTATCCGCTTAATGCCTCAGGAGAAATATAGCCTTTTCTTGCATATCTTGCTAGAGAACATAAAAGGTGTCGGAAGATATACTGAAGCAAACTCCACTAAAGGATTTGAAAAGAAGCTTTACCGGTAACAGAGGCTTCTGTTTCGTCCTCAGCGCCAGCGGCTTTCACTCGAGCGATGTGGTGCAGTAGGCTACGCAAGACTCGGGCATTGTATGTGGGAGGAAGGCCATCCAAAGCCTTGTATGGCTATCTTGATTCGTGCTTTCCACGTTTTTAAAAAATGGCTCTGAGCACTATGGGACTTAACATCTGAGGTCATCAATCCCCTAGAACTGGGAAGTACTTAGACCTAACTAACCTAAGGACCACACACACATCCATGCCCGAGGCAGGATTCGAACCTGCGACCGTAGCGGTCACGCGGTTTTAGACTGAAGCGCCTAGAACCGCTCGTTCACACATGCTGGCCCAGGCTATGGTTTAAGAAGAATATGGCGTAGCTGCTTAAAAACGACTAGGACTGATTTCCCTTCACCTCATATACCACTGAGCTGGTATCGATTTGTAACAACACTGACGTCGACGAGACATCTTCTAAATGTCCTTCTTGCACTAGCGTTAATATCACCGACAGCGCATTTGGGCCTGTACACCCTTTTCCCGCAAGTCAAAGTATCCCATTCAACTTGAAGTTTTTGTTTGCATTTTATTCTCGCACACACTCAGTTACTGATTACCTATTTACTTTCGTTAATGTGGCGTATTACTAGTGTTAAATTACTTCATAATATGTATGCTCGTCAGCGATATGACATAAAGGCGGTGGCCGAGCGGTTCTAGGCGCTTCAGTCCGGAACCGCGCGACTGCTACGGTCGCAGGTTTGAATCCTGCCTCGGGCATGGATGTGTATGAGATCCTTAGGTTAGGTAGGTTTAAGTAGTTCTAAGTCTAGGGGACTGATGACTTCAGATGTTTAGTGCTCAGAGCCTTTTTTTTATATACATAGAGGCCTCCTTCCTATTTCTGCATGTATTACCTACTTCAGTTGTTAGCATGCCCGTGCATGTTGTCTAATATCACCTACTCACCTTCTATTAGGTCATCTCTCAGTCTTCTTTTATCTCTCGCAGCGTAGCAAAAATCTTTCTTATCCTATCTATAATTCACTCCCCTGATTACACGTCCTGTCCATCTGCATTTCATTAAATTATAGTCGTGTTTACGGTTAGTCTGGTCCTGAACTATGTGTTTGTTTTTCTGCCTTTTCTAGAATTTCCCATAATCCATCTCTCCTTGCTCAGCGAGCAACCCTAAAATTTTCAATGCTTTTTCATCACATGGAATGGTAAGTGAAAACTGGTAATACGTCATGGAGGCAGCGTATCACACAACACGAGAGCGGAGTTAGTACCACATGCCCTCCCATCGCTAGTCAATATTCAACTATGGATAATGTCTGATGTTGCTTATCATAGGTTGAGTGGTAGCGCTAGTTGCTTACAGTGTGTGATCTGCCTGTATACGTCGTCTTTTGGTTCGTGGTTGAAGTAATCCCACCCACCGAGGGTTGAAGTCCCCTAAGTTCCCACGCACACCGATCCCTCGCTTCATTGTGCTATGAAAATGATGGGATTTTTTTTATTGATTGAAATCAACCGTCTATATCTATTGATATATTTCTTTGTTACGTAATTTCGGCTACTGTCATCATCGGATCTGTAATTAAAATTAAAGGAACATAAATAACGGTAGGTGTTTGGTACACAATATCAGACTACAAACCGAGCGAGGTGGCACAATGGTTAGCACACTGGACTCGCATTCGGAACGGTGAAGATTCAAACCCGCGTCCGGTCATCTCGATTTATGTTTTCCGTGATTTCCCTAAATCGCTTCAGGCAAATTTCGGGATGGTTCCTTTGAAAGAGCACGCCGGTTTACTTCCACATCCTTCCCTAATCCGAGCTTGTGCTGTGTCTCTAATGACCTCGTTGTCGACGGGACGTTAAACACTAATTCCTCCTCCTCAGACTGCACAAGAAGATAAACTAAAAAGTTAAAGCCTTTTTTAATAATTTCGTTCACGAATACTTAGAACTTGTAAAACGTCGTTGAGTGTCAGTATCAAGAGCCTGTGCCTAATCAGGGCGTCATCTGTCAGCTTGGCTCGAAGAATGATACAAATATTTGAGTTGTCCCCAACACTAGTGCCACCTGTCGGCTAGTACTTGTACTATCCGGCGTACATCAGCTTTGGGGTACGTTTCCAGTTGTTGCTCTGTTTCACTCCCACACGGTGGTGCCCCCGTTTTCCACATCGCAGCAGGACCGCATCTGCAGGACACCCAGAACATGGACTCTCTCCTAAGAATGCGCAAGTCTTGCTGCGTAATGGTCTTATCGTGAGGTGGCATGTGTAACTTACTTTCTATGCCTGTTTAGTTTGTCAAAAGCACTTCGGAAAAATTTAGAGGTTTTTATTTCTTTCGCAGTTAATTCTGTCGTCTGCCCTAAATACTGACGTTAATGAAAGATTTGTATTACTTCATTGTAATTTGCACTATTTTCTTCAGAAAATGTCCAGTATACATTATTTTAGTCTTACTACAGTTGATATCCAGCCCTACTTTCAAACTTCCGCTGTTAAGCCTTTCGTTCAATGTCAAAGTTTTCTCAAAAAATGGTAAACGATACAAAGCCTTCCTTTAACCTGTTCTCCCAGTAAAGAAATTTGAAAACTCACTAGGACTGTGTGATTAGTTTTGGCGATATTTCACTTCCTTGTGTGACTCCTCTTTCAGTTCCGAATTTACCACTGTCCTGACTAAGTCTAATGGAAGTTTCATTCTACGGAATTAGGTGTATATACAGGGTGATTGTAATTAAAGTTAATCTTTAAAACCGCTGTAGAAATAACACCACTTGTCAGAACAACGGCAAATTACAACGAAATATTATCGGAGAAGGGGGAATACGTATGTCAGAAGAAAAATACAAGATGCAATCTGTAGCAATAGATGAGGCTGTAAGCATCATAATTTAATAGTGGTCGACTACAAATGACTAATGAATCATGCAACAATGCTTGAGGTGTACGTTTGACGTTAAACAAACTATACTACTCAGTGTGCATGGGTGTACAGGTGTGATACAGTTAGTTACGCGCCGGCCGCGGTGGTCTAGCGGTTCTAGACGCTCGGTACGGAGCCGCGCGACTGCTACGGTCGCAGGTTCGAATCCTGCTTCGGGCATGGATGTGTGTGATGTCCTTAGGTTTAAGTAGTTCTAAGTTCTAGGGGACTTATGACCTCAGCAGTTGAGTCCCATAGTGCTCAGAGCAATTTTTTTTTTGTTAGTTACGTGAGCCCATCCACCACGGCAAGGTCGTATCACATGGGATGGGAAAAATCGGTTTGTACTTGTCCTGAGGCCAAAAACCACATAAAAAATTCAGTCAAAATCAAATCGGATTATTAATTTCCATGTGACTGGGGCAAAAGAAGTTGAACTCGCTGTCCACTGTTTTCTGCAACAAGTTGAAGTAGAGAAACAGAATGTTCCACAACTGATGGGAGTGTTTCTGGGGCTATTTTCAGAATGTGTTGCGCTGTGCGCGCTTTTAATGCAACTAATTTGCAATCGGAACACTGAACACAACATCTTTCAGATAGCCCCACAGCCAGAAGTTACACGGATTAAGATCAAGAGATTGGGACGGCCAGGTTTTAGGGAAATGGCGGCTGATCATTCTAGCATTTCCGAAATGGCGCTTCGGCAGCTGCTTAACTGGATTTGCAATGTGCGGAGGTGCGCCATCTCACATAAAAATGATCCCATCCACACATCCAAGCTGTTGGAGAGCTGCAATGACGCGCTTGCGCAAAGGACACTCATAGCGCTTATCAGTGACGGTACAGGTAGCAGGACCGGAAGCACCTGTCTCTTCGAAAAAGTATGGCTCTAGATAAATGATGCAGTAAACCCGCACCACACAGTGACCGTTTCAGGATGAAGTGGTACTGGTGGATTTTCCATTGCCCTTATTCGACAATTCTGTGTATTGAGATATCCACAAAATCTTCCCCGGCCAATCATTGTCCATTTCCACGCGAGCAATAAATTCTGAAGCAAAGGTCTCTCTTGCTGGCAGCTCAACTCGTGCATATGTGTAATTTTGAATGGATAGCAAAGATTGATATTTCGTAGGATTTTACTCACCGTGCTCACGGGTATGTCCAATGATCGGGCAGTTTTCCGTTCACTACTCGTTTGCACATCACCACTCGTCTCCTCCCGCACTGCTGTGGCCACTGCTTCCACTGACATCGAATTAATTCGTGTCCTCCCACTACCAAGTTGCACACAAAAAAAACCGTCTTTTCGAATTATCGAATCATTTTCTTCAGACTCACGGCAGTCATCGGACCAACGCCTTTTTTCAAACCCTTCAGTGTCACGGCGAACATCGCAGACGCGAAAGGAGGAAAAATCGTGTACCCGGCGTGTTTATACCAACTTCAATAGGTCGTACGCATGACAGGTGTTTTCATTTACGTTTTCTGAAACATACAGCACCATCTATTGATTAAATGTCACATTATTTTTTTCTTGTGCCATACGTTTTCCCCCTTCTCTGATAAAATTACGGTGCAATTTGACGCCATTCTGACCAATGGTGTTATTTCTACAGCGTTTTGAAAGTTTAACTTTGATTATAAACACCCTGTATTGTTGTATTATTGAATGACTTAGAGAGCAGTTAATGTTGGAATTTTTCTTTGTCTGTTTCATGGCGACAACCAAGCAAATCTCTCTGCCAAAGCTTACTGTCTTTATGTCTTAAACTACCGCTGTACCGACGTTCACATCGAAATTATTGTGCAGATACACTATAGTATTATAATTTACATGGAAAGAGCATAAAATTTTGTCCCGCAGCCTATACTATCATTAATCTGTCTAATGATCTCGATATCGATGAGAATTAAAGCTCTTATCAAACAATCTTGCCTTCATGTCGATATTGCCTGCGGAGCAGCTCGCAGTATCCATGCAAATCGTTACTCACGCCATGCGTGCCATGAGGACACCTTCGCTTTCGCGTGCTGCCTATGTCAGTGATAGTTCCGAAGGTATTCCGAGAAGGAAACGAGCTTAGAAGTCTATCCCAGCTATTCACCTGTAGTAGATAATAGGAAATAAAACCATACATTTCAGGGCAAAACTTGTATCAGACACTGATCTTGGAAAAGTCGCAGAGAGATTTGATTTGAATATGTAGTGAACTGGTTAGACTCCCATTTTGGTTGACAGCTGTTCAACCCTTATCCAGCCATCCAGGTCAATTTTTCCGTTGTTTCCCTATGTCAGTTACAGCAAATGGCTCCATGGTTCCTTTGATAGATCGAAGCACTGCACAACTGCAGAACTGCATTTATAAGCCTTTTTTTATTTCTTAACTACTGTACACGTGTTTATGAAATTACAGAACAGCAGAGCACTAGCGAAACAACAAGACGTATTTTTATAATAATAATGCTGGCTGCGCTGGGTGCTTGCTGGTGCAATTCGACAAAGTACAGTTGCTACGTAGCTTATGCACATTTACGAACGATCTCGCACTTATGAAAGTAAAATTGATCTTAAACTAATTAATTTCGTATAGAATTTTAGTCATTTTGAAACAGCACACTTTTATGCTGTTTTGTCAACAGATGATTTCTGCTGAATTTCTTCGGCTGTCGAATCGACATCTCTAAGCTACAACTGTTTTAGCTATTCAACTAACGACCTTTAACAGTCATCATTCATATCCTTAAGCTTAAATTTCTATTGATTATAATGGAGACGAGGTTTAGTATTAACAGTTGTGGCCGTGTTTTGGACACAAGAATAAAGTACAACTAGGCGAGAGGGAATGTTACAAAAGCTACAGCCGAATTCCTCCACTTTTCTTAGGCAATTAGAACCTTCGCTTCAAATTTATGGATTATTCTCCCTTGCCTACTATTCATTAACTTAATGCAGTATGAGATCAGTAACTTGTTGGGGAATACCACGCCTAGGCATGTATTGTGACAAGTTTGGTCCCTCTCTTTCTTTTGTGCGTGTGTGTGAACAGGTATAACTTGGTGGATATTAAAATTTTAGTTATGTTCACTACTCTATGACACAGCTTCCGTATTTGCTTTATTTATTTATTTTACTCGGCAAGATTAGGGCCTTCTGGTTCTCTGTTACATACAACTAAACGTCGATAGGGAGACGTAGCTGTTTATGTTTTACTTTGCATTGTGAGCCGGCCGCAGTGGCCGAGCGGTTCTAGGCGCTTCAGTCTGGAACCGCGCGATCGCTTCGGGCATGCTTCGGGCATGGATGTGTGTGATGACCTTAGGTTAGTTAGTTAGGTTTAAGTAGTTATAAGTTGTAGGGGTCTGATGACCTCAGATGTTAAATCCCATAGTGCTCAGAGCCATTTGAACCATTTGAACTTTGCATTATGCGTAGTACATGAGTACTACTGTTATAAAAATTCACTCTTATTAACGTTGTGTTAAGTACGCACTTCATTAAATAATACTCCCGTCGAGTGGAAGTTATGATGATAATAATATTATCTGGGCGCACTACCGCAATGCTTTTACCGTCTATCGACTAGAAGTAATGATACACGAACAGAAATGACAATAGTACAGAATTAATCAAACATGAATAAGTTAACCGGTAGGACAAAGAGCGAGAAATTGAAGGATCGAATTAATAGAGAAAATGGGGGGATGGGGGTGGAGAGAAATTTATAGGAATGAGGAAAACTAAGAGAGTGCTGATAGTGTTACATAAATACTGGCTGGCTGCATGTTAGTGACTTGTACTTTATTCACTCAGAAAGCTGTAAAGATATGGTTTGCTTACACTCGAATGTTGTTTCTCAAAAATATCACGGAAACCAATCGCTCCACATGTTGTCCCTTTCTCATATATACCCACACAAATTTGCCAACATGAAGACGGGATTAGTAATGAATAGCACACATACAACGTCTGGTTCCGGTGCAGACGCAACAGCTGCACTTTGAGCGTGCTACTGCTGTATCAGATTCTCTTGGGAATTTTTTACGCGATGAAAGCAGCGCTTGGGAAGCATACGAAGGGCGTCTGGTTAGTATATGCTATACACAATTTATTTAACGTAAAGACGTTATCAGCCCGGATGTTGGTTTGATCACCACGTGGCTATACTTGACCTGGTGGTATTTGAGGTTGTATGCTCTTGTCTTCCTTTGACTTGACCAGCCGGTTAGGTGGGGCACTCAACACCGTGGTCATCAGCGCCCGTACAACTTCCAAACCTTTCCATTTCCAATTTCCGTACTTCCCAAATGATGATGAGATGATGAGGACAACACAAACACCCAGTCTCCGGGCGGGGAAAATCCCCGACCTGGCCGGGAATCGAACGCGTGACACCGTGATCCAGAGGCAGAAACGCTAGCTACTAGACCACGAGCTGCGGACCAGCCGATTGGAGGCGACCGACAGTTTAACGTGGACTTCGAACCTTTTGCAACTTGGTGTTCTTCACATTAAAAAACACTACCAAGAATGAAAGATAAAAAATGATAAATGTAAGATAAAAATCGTGGGACTGAACTAGGACCAAACCCTAGGCCTTTTGACGCCTAGCATGACAGTTAACCTCTGAGCCACCGAGTATCATCAATTTTAAGCATAAAAAGCAGTTTAAAAAAACAACAAAAAATTCCAAAGTGAGAGTTATCTGCGAAAGCCACTACTTTCTCCATTAGCCCCAGTATGGCGGCTCCATAAAAACACTTGTGTCTTGTCCTCTCCTGCCATACAGGAACTAATGACTAAGATGTTTACTCTCTGAAATCCATAATCACCATCATAATCACTGTCATGATCATCATGACCATCATCCTCTTCATATTGACTTCGGTCTGGCTTGACGGTGCGGATATTATGTGAAGGATAAGAGGAGCTGCGGGATCAAAATGGGATTGTGGAACATCTAGAACAACGATCACTGGAATACAAAGAAAAAAAGGTTTGGCTCAGTGGCTATGCGTGTTTAGATTATGTTTGGTATTTAATCTCTTCTGGAGAGGACATTCGATCATGCCAAAGGCTTGTGCCACAGTAGCCGAGCGGTCTGAGGCACCATGTCACAGATTGCGCGGCCCCTCCCGCCGGAGGTTCGAGTCCCCCCCTCTGGCATGAGTGTGTCTGTGTTGTTCTTACCATAAGTATGTTTAAGTAGTGCGTAAGTCTAGGAACCGATGACTTCAACAGTTTGGTCCCTTAGGAATTCACACACATTTGAACATTTTTTCTCCATGTAGCCGAACATAACCACTTCCAGTCAATCATCGTTTCAGTTGGGCCAGAGGGCCCAGTTCATACCAAATAAACATAGCCCGCCCCTTTATGGAGCCACCATAACCTTGCACAGTGTCTTGTTGAAAAATTGGGTCCACGGCCTTATGGGGTCTGCACCACACTCAATTCATACCAACTGAAATGGTGACTCATCTGACCAGGCCACGGTCTTCCAGTCATCGCCGATATCTTCACGAGCCGAGGAGAGGTGCTGCAGGCGATGTCGAGCTGTTAGCAAAGGTATTCGCGTCGGTCGTCCGCTGCCATTGCCCATTAACGCGAAATTTCACCGCACTGTCCTAACCGATACGTTCGTCGAACGTCCCATGTTGATTTCTGCGGTTATTTCACTCATTGTTACTTGTCTGTTACCACTGACAACTATACACAAACGCCGCTCCTCTCGATCGATAAGTGAAGTCATCGGTCACTGCGTTATCCGTGGTGAGAGGTAATGGCTTATAATTTGGTATTCTCGGCACACTCTTGACACTGTGAATTTCGGGATATTGAATTCCCTAAGGGTTTCCGAAATGGAATGGTTGGGTTGTTTGGGGGAAGAGACCAAACAGCGAGGTCATCGGTCCCATCAGATTAGGGAAGAACGAGGAAGGAAGTCAGCCGTGCCCTTTCAAAGGTACCATCCCGGTAATTGCCTGGAGCGATTTTTAGGGAAATCACGGAAAACCTAAATCAGGATGGCGAGACGCGGGATTGAACCGTCGTCCTCCCGAATGCGAGTCCAGTATGCTAACCACTGCGCCACCTCTCTCGGTGAATTGGAATGTCCCACGTGTTTGGCTCCACCTACCATATCGCGTTCAGAGTCTGTTAATTCTCGTCGAGCAGCCATAATCATGTAGGGAATCTTTTTTTCGTGAACCACCTGAGAACAAATGTCAGCTCCGCAGATGCACCGCCCTTGGTATATGTGCATATCGGTATGGCTCTGAGCACTATGGGACTTAACATCTGAGGTCATCAGTCACCTAGACTTAGAAATACTTAATCCTAACCAACTTAACGACATCACACACATCCATGCCCGAGGCAGGATTCGAACCTGCGACCTTAGCAGCCGCGTGGTTCCGGACTGAAGCGCCTAGAACCGTTCGGACCCCACGCCGGCGCATATATCACCTCATTGTAGTATACTGGCCATTAAAATTGCCACACCAAGAAGAAATGCAGATGACAAACGGGTATTCATTGGAAAAATATATTATACTAGAACTGACATGTGATTAAATTTTCTCGCAATTTGGGTGCATAGATCCTGAGAAATCAATACCCAAAACATCCACCTCCGGCCGTAATAACGGGCTTGATACGCCTAGGCATTGTGTCAAACAGAGCTTGGATGGGGTGTACAGGTACAGCTGCCTATACAGCTTCAACACAATACCACAGTTCATCAAGAGTAGTGACTGGCGTATTCTGACGAGCCAATTGCTCGGCCACCATTTGTCCAGACGTCTACAATTTGTGAGAGATCTGGAGAGTGTGCTGGCCAGGGCAGCTGTTGAACATTTTCTGTACCCAGAAAGGTCCGTACAGGACCTGCAACATATGGTCGTGCATTATCCTGCTGAAACGTAGGGTTTCGCAGGGATCGAGTGAACGGTAGAGCCACGGGTTGTAACACAGCTGAAATGTAACGTCCACTGTTCAAAGTGCCGTCAATGCGAACAAGAGGTGACCGAGACGTGTAACCAATGGCACCCCATACCATCAGGCCGGGTGATACGCCAGTGTGGCGATGACAAATACACGCTTCCAGTGTGTGTTCACCACGATGTCGCCAAACACGGATGCGACCATCATGATGCTGTAAACAGAACCTGGATTCATCCGAAAAAATGACATTTTGCCATTCGTGCACCCAGGTTCGCTGTTGAGTATACCATCGTAGGCGCTCCTGTCTGTGATGCATCGTCAAGGGTAACCGCAGCCAAGGTCTCCGAGCTGCAAACGTCGTCGAACTGTTCGTGCAGATGGTTGTTGTCTTGCAAACGTCCCTATCTGTTGACTCAGGGATCGAGATGTGGGTGCACGATCCGTTACAGCCATGCGGATGAGATGCCTGTCATTTGGACTGCTAATGATACGAGGCCGTTGGGATCCAGCACGGCGTTCCCTATTACCCTCCTGAACCCACGGATTCCATTTTCTGCTAACAGTAATTGGATCCCGACCAACGGGAGCTGCATTGTCGCGATACGATAAAGCGCAGTCACGATAGGCTACAATCCAACCTTTATCAAAGTCGGAAATGTGATGGTACGCATTTTTCCTCCTTACACGAGGCACCACAACAACGTTTCACCAGGCAACTCCGGTCAACTGCTGTTTGGGTATGAGAAATCGGTTGGAAACTCTCCTCATGTCAGCACGTTGTAGGTGTCGCCACTGGCGCCAACCTTGTGTGAATGCTCTGAAGAGCTAATCATTTGCATATCACAGCATCTTCTTCCTGTCGGTTAAATTTCGCGTCTGTAGCACGTTATGTTCGTAGTGTAGCAATTTTAATGGCCAGTAGTGTATGTCTTCCGTAAGTGACCGCTTTCGATGGTCTATCGGGAATGGGATTAAGGGCGCGCTCTGCTCGGGCCGATGTCCCCCGTGGTTACGGGACAGTGGGTGGAGGCCGTCGTCTCCGCGCGCTCCGGCCGCGACTAATCACGCAGACCGGTGTCCGCGCCAGGTCAATGACAAGTAAGCGCTGCCCCATTGCTAAAAATAGGATAAATAGGATAAAGCGGCTGCGCTGCGGCCGCGGCCCGCCGGCAAATTGAATGCCGGCAAGTCGCGCCGGCAGGAAGCGGCGGTACGTGCGCCCCGCGCGGGGCAATGCCCTCACGCCCAATCTGGGACACTCCACACATACGCCACCCGGAACACTCGCAAACGCACAATAATCGCTCGGCTCCCGTGTCGTGCTGCTGCCCCATACAAACGTACTTCTGTGGAAAACTGTAGCGAAGACACGCTCGCCTCGACCCGGCTGCGTTCCACGTGGGTCACCGACGACAACGCCAAATATTTATTAAGTAAACTATTTACTCACGTATAGAGTTCTCCGTCTCTTTAATGCATTTCGATGTCGAGGTCTATAGTAAAAAATGTCTGTTTTCTGAGCTGAATTTGAAGTTATGAATCCTCCTGACAGATGAAAGCTATGTTCTCTTGGCCAGCCGGAGTGGCCGAGCGGTTCTAGGCGCCACAGTCTGGAACCGCGCGACCGCTACGGTCGCAGGTTCGAATCCTGCCTCGGGCATGGATTTGTGTGACGCCCTTAGGTTAGTTAGGTTTAAGTAGTTCTATGTTCTAGGGAACTGATGACTCAGAGGTTAAGTCCCATAGTGCTCAGAGCCATTTTTTTGTGTGCTCGATCAGTACTTGAACCTTGCGTGGGCGATGGTCTTATCGGCTGGACATCTGGGCACGAATCATCCGCACTTGCTCCCTCCTCTTACAGCTTCGTTTCTCATAACTGAAACTTCCGCTACTGTTGCATACAACTTTTATTACGGAAGTCCTACAGAAGCGCTTGCAACATATGGTTGACTCACGTTACGCACATTACGCACATTGCGCATCTCAACAAGGAAAGTGACACAAGTAAAAAAAAGGTAATTTTTAGTTTTGTCACTAAAAATGCGTTTGAAGTACACCAACGTGCGTGCAATACGTCACATCTATAAATCTCAATTTCTTCATTCAGGATCGTTGTACAGTTTTGTCAGTTTTTCTGTAGGCTACTTCACGGTTCGCAAGAAAAGTGTCGCTTCAGCGTTGCTGCCGGCAGGTGTGCATGGGTCATTCCAGAAGAGCGGCACATTCTACGTTGTGATACTTTCATGTATAACGTAAGTTGAGTGTAATTTTTAATATAAATCACTATTACAGTGAAACTTCCAGGCAGATTAAATCTGTGTGCCGTAATTTTTAATATCAGTTACTATTACAATGAAACTTCGTGGCAGATTAAAACTGTGTGCCGGACCGAGACTCGAACTCAGGACCTTTGCCTTTCGCAGACAAGTGCTCTACCATCTGAGCTACCCAAGCGCGACTCACGCCCCGTCCTCACAGCTTTACTTCTGCCAGTATCTCGTCTCCTGTCTTCCAAACTTTACAGAAGCTCTCCTGCAAACCAAGGTCCCGAATTCGAGTCTCGATCCGGCACACATTTTTAATCTGCCAAGAAGTTTCATATCAGCGCACACTCCGCTGCAGAGTAAAAATCTCATACTATTACAATGTCTGCGTTCATACACTGTAGTATCTTACATTACCATGTCTGAAGGAACAAACAGTGTTTTGACTATTACAGCTGTTGTAAATATTACGAAATTTTGTGCGTTACAGCATTACAAGAAAAAAAGGTATTTCTGCTGTAAAGTAAGTTCATAATGAATCCCTTTTCTCAACGAAAAGTATTCTTCCATTTTATAAATCCATTTATGATTCTCTGTTTTCGCAAATTGTGTTCCTCAGATTGTACCTAATTAATATGGCCTATCAAATTGTATCAGTTTTCACAGTTTACAATTTTGCGTTTTTCTAGTACAACAATTTCAACTTGTTTTTCATTTCTTATTTAAACTTAAGCACTAATTTTGGCTCATGGAATGGCATAAGTATTACATCAGTGGTCACAACAAAATCAAAAAGAATTTTAGAAAATCAATAAAAGTGACACAGGTCAAAGAATTAATAAACTCTGGTCGCTCTTTATATTCGACGAGTACAGAACTACATGTCCATATCAATGTTGTACAGATAATAACGGAATTTACTGCCAAAATCACCTATTTAAAATTTAAAAGACGCTTATACTATTTCAATACAAGTTTTACTGTAGTCTTTAAGACGATTTTTCTCAAGTATTGTATTTTTGAGTTGTGACACTGCTCTTTCGGAGCCTATATTTGAAAGTGCTTTAGCGCAATCACTTTTCCATACTCCCTCTGATGATCCATGCACGGCATATGTGCTGCCTTTTAACTTAAATTAGATATGTGCGCTTTGGTATGTTCATTGTTGTCTGTATACTTTTGACCTTATTTGCTTTTATAGTACTGGTGGAGTTTTCGTGAGTCTTACTGTTCAGACATATGGTTTCATTTTTAATTTGCAGTTGTACCTGAAGATGGGGCTGAGAGCCCGAAACCGGTTGTGTAAGACTTCAGTAGAAAAAATTTTGTCCAACTATAGCGGAAGTTTCAGCTATGAAGAATGTACATAACAGTTGTGGATGTCCCAGTAACAGAAACTTAAGCTTCATTTCTGTCACACCTCTGTACTATTTTCCAAACCCCACGGATGCTCTCCTGCTGGAACAGGACTCCTGATATGCAGGAGAGCTTCTTTGAAATTTGGGAAGCAGTAATGATGTACAGGGAGATTTGAAGCTGTGAGGACATGTCGTGTTTCTTGGTCAGATAGCTCAGTACTTAGAGCATTGCCCACGAAAGGCAAGATTTCTTATTGGAACCCTGGCCTAGCACACAGTCTTAATTTGTCAGCAATTTTCAAACTAGTGCATACTACTATACACAGTGACATATTTTTTCTGGAAATGAAAGCAATTTTTTTGAAAGATACAACCACCATTTGACTGTACAACAGGTTTTATTTCACAATCTTGATT
Organism: Schistocerca gregaria; assembly: GCF_023897955.1. Classification (NCBI taxonomy): domain Eukaryota; kingdom Metazoa; phylum Arthropoda; class Insecta; order Orthoptera; family Acrididae; genus Schistocerca; species Schistocerca gregaria. Next base: position 747,104,758 of record NC_064931.1, read on the forward strand.
TCGAGCTTATTCGATTATCAAGTGTTACAACAGCAACAGATTAAAGCACAAAAAAGTACAAGAATCAGATAAATAACAGGACAAACAGTTAAATTTTGATTGGGCTAAATGATTTGTTCTCTTACTTACGTATTAAAAACGATCTTTAGGCTTGATTAGAACACAAGTCATCGTCAAAACATGTATCTTCGGCTATACAAACCAATTTTGTCAAAAGTAAATACGAGAGCATTTGTGTAATAGGCTAACTTACTGCCAATTAGCACGTCTTCTTCACTCGAGATGGTTGTGGAATAAAATAGATGACCAAGTCACAGGTTTAAACACCTCTTTCAAAAAGCTGCTTTGAAAATTCTAAGAGCTGCCTTGCAAGACAGACTGTATTAATGTTGTTCAGCTCTCTACAAATACATGCTGAAGTCAGCTAGATAAAATTAAGCATCGAACAGTTTGCACAGTGGGGTATAAGCAATCATTCTTTCTACGTATCATCCACGAATGGAATTGGGAAAGTTTTCTAATATGTGATATACCCAAATGTATCCCCTGCCACAAACTTCGCAGTGATTCTAAGGATGCACATTTAGATGTAGTCGTACCGCAAACTGCCATAGCTCGGAGATAACTGTTTCAGTTCATAATACGTGGATACGCTTTACCTGAACCAATTTCTGATCACAAAGCAGCAGTATAGGAAGAAGAAAGCCAAGACCCGTTAACGGACAATGTACTCATATTTTATGAGTCTTTTAACAGCAAAAGCATAGCGATAACGAATTTTTGGCACTGGAGCTCGTTCCCAGGCAAACACGAGTTTACTCCGGTAAAAGCAGTCGCCTTTCACTTCATTCTAATGGAGAAAACTCTGTGATTGTATTTGGTTCCTTTATGGTACTTTTTTATTTTTTTATTTTTCAGTTTGATGTAAAATTCTACGACCTGAAACAGAAACTTAAGAAGGTGTAAAAACAACTTATACAGCAGCAAGACACACACAGAGCAAAGAAGAGATTCTCTTTGGAATGAATAAGAGAATTTTTCTCCGTTTAATTTGAGATAAGAAATTTGTAGTATATACACACACAAAATTTTGATTTTTTCTGCAATGAGAAACAGGTCGGAAACACGAGTATGGCCTCACATTTTTAGTACAGTCGTGTCGAAAAACGTTAATTTTCTGACATGATTTGATGCGCTTGGTTTTCAGCATAGGTGGACCAATCAGTATTTTGTAATTTATTTATTTACTCGTGTGGCTAGGGTCCCCCGTCGGGCAGACCGTTCGCCGGGTCCCGTTCTTTCAATTTGACGCCACTTCGGCGACCTGCAGTCGATGAGGATGATAGGAGAGGACGAGGACAGCACAACACCCAGTCCCTGGGCGGAGGAAATTCCCCGACCCAGTCGGTAATCGAACCCGGACCCAGAGAATTGACAATTCGTCACATTGAGCATTCAGCTACCGGGGGCGGACAGTATTTTGTAATGGAAACAGATAACACGATTATCATCGTGTTAAGTCACTGCCGTTGGAAAGCAGCACGTAGGAATGTATTGGAAAGAGACAGGCAGTTCAAGGCTTCAATTAAATTCTGAAAATGTGGTTTGTGGTCAATACGTAGGACAGATCTCGTAAAGCTGGAGGCTGCAGTCACAGCTAGAGGAATGTAGCGAAATGTTTTCAATGTTTTTAGTCTGTACTTAGTCAGTGTTGCATTGTGACAGTATATGCGATATCTGTACCGAAATTCAGAGCTTGCATGTTATGTCGTAGCCGAGTCTTACTTGCGTACTTGTCTAAGACGGGAAATTTGTCCCATGGTAATCTGACAGACCTTACGATGCGTCCTGATTTTTATGGATAAAAAATTTTCGCTATTGGTGGTTGAAATTATACGGCATGAAACGAAATGCAGGTCTGGAAGCCAGTTCTACATGACAGGTCTGTCGGTTGTAATGGGACAAACCCTCCTGCAAAACTTTTCCTCAACAGTAGTTGTCGATACCAGTATTATTTTTCGAATTTTGGACAGGTCTCAGTAGCTTTTCTGAAAAATTTCACATAATTTTATACACAGTATGTTATATTTAAAGCTAAAATTTATGAAAAGCAATTACTTTACAAAATATTTTAGTTTCGATGTTATAATCGATAACTACTAGTCCTGAATGTACATTTGAAATTAATTTTTTTAGAAACATTTGAAATTACGAATATTTGCACACTTAAAATTTCGGTTATTCATTGCGCAATCCTGTACTGTTTACTACGTTTATTTCTGGATTCATTTATGAAATAATAATCGAAATTAATAAAGTGACGAAAACTAGTAGGAATTCATTTGTTAAGAAAAATTGTAATCACTTTGGAATATTGTTAAATGGTTCAAATGGCTCTGAACACTATGGGACTTAACATCTATGGTCATCAGTCTCCTAGAACTTAGAAGTACTTAAACCTAACTAACCTAAGGACAGCACACAACACCCAGTCATCACGAGGCAGAGAAAATCCCTGACCCCGCCGGGAATCGAATCAGGGAACCCGGGCGTGGGAAGCGAGAACGCTACTGCATGACCACGAGCTGCGGACGGAATATTATTTCCGCAGAGTGTGTGACTCACAAGCTTGCTTCTGATGTAATTGGAAGAATTTTCATATAATAGGTGTGAACAATGTAATTTCTGCTTCGTTAATGTGAAGAATCTAAATACTTATGATATATTTACATTAAAAATTCTGCAATAACAATCAAACATCTTATTTTGTTCAGACTAACCATGAGGACTTGATGTTAGATTTTCAGCTTCAAGAATCAGACCCTGGGACAAGAAGAACTGGAGCCTTCGCAACATGACAAGCTAAGTAAACTTGAAAGTTTATTCTAATCTTCGCTCCTCTCAAACCTTTGTAAAGGACTCTGCTTATTAATTAATTGGACTGGGCATTGTTTAATATGGACAATAGATGGAAGAAGGAAGGAGGGGGAGATTAGACGGTAGACGTACCGATTTCACTCTAAGAATTACTTGTTAAGATACCAGACTTTTTTCAACCAGGGAACGAGATGTAATACAGTGCTGACTCAATGGATCTACTGGTTACGTAACTATATGCACTATTTAGGTATTGAACTAGACACCTGTCCAATAGCGAGTAGCACCCCATTTCGCCCTGATGATGATTCGACGTTGAGTTCAAAATGGTTCAAATGGCTCTGAATGTACAGTTAACTTCAGAGGTCATCAGTCCCCTAGAACTTAGAACTACTTAAACCTAACTGATCTAAGGACATCACACACATCCATGCCCGAGGCAGGATTCGAACCTGCGACCTTAGCGGTCGCGCGGTTCCAGACTGTAGCGCCTACAACCGCTCGTCCACCCCGGCTGATTTCAAGGAGCATGTATCTACCACGTTAGTATCCCAGATGTACTCAATATGATTGAAAAAAATGGTTCAAATGGCTCTGAGCACTATGGGACTTAACTGCTGTGGTCATCAGTCCCCTAGAACTTAGAACTACTTAAACCTAAGTAACCTAAGGACATCACACACATTCATGCCCGAGGCAGGATTCGAACCTGCGACCGTAGCAGTCGGTATGATTGAAGTCAGGTTTGCTTGGGGAAGGGGAAGAGACAAGAAAAGCATATATACTGTCCTCGCAAAATCAGGGAGCGATGCACTGTAGCAGTCTTGCTTCGGAGCGCTGCTGGCCTGTGTGGCCGAGCGGTTTTAGGCGCTTCAGTCTCGAACCGCGCGACCGCAGGTTCGAATCCTGCCTCGGGCATGGATGTGTGTGATGTCCTTAAGTTAGTTAGGTTTAAGTAGTTCTAAGTTCTAGGGGACTGATGACCTCAGATGTTGAGTCCCATAATGCTCAGAGCCATTTGAAGCATTTTTTTTTCGGAACTCTGTTGTCAAATAAACAGCCAGTAGCTTCTTGTATCATTCACAGGTGAGAAAACCTCCGCCGCCTACACGTCTTCTGGCGGTGTGCGTGAACATCGACTCATTGGTTTCCGATGTATCGTACTCGGCCATATGCGCAGGAAACGTGTAAAGACATTCCGGGTGAAATTTTGCAGTGCTTCGAGCGTCTATTGATGATGCTGGCCAATGTTAATCTCTGATACCCGAGACGTGCTATGAGCAGAGGAACATGTGTACTACAGCGACGAGCGGCTTCTGGATAGAACAGTTGCTCACAGTTTGCTGTTTTCCAGCGCGGGATTGACGGGTGATCGAAAGCAGTGTGTCCCGTCTGTTTCCTCTTATAATCCCTGCCCGCTGCCATACACACGTAGTTGCCCACGGCAGTTGCTCTGGTGGCGCCGAGTTGCCCCGAATCGAGATACAGCGTTGTCGCTGTGACGATTGAGAAGTTCAGTGTCTGTACGATCTCGAACGTGGAGCTTCTCATGCGTTGTGTAGCGCTCCGCTCATATCGCACGTTCCGCCCACCCTGCATCAACGGTCAGCGACATTCCAGTCACATGACACGTCTAACTCGTCCAACTCTCTCTGATGCTTGACAGAAGATGCCTTCATGTGGCTATACATTTGGTCCTTATTTATTACTTTCATTTAAATAATGTTCCATATTTACTGCTTTAATTAAAATAGTATTTATTTCCGCCTGTTCTGCTGAAACACTAATAGAGTTTTGATGTAATACATACCCGCATCCACAGCCGAGATTGCTAAAACACGCGCGTGCAGTGGTGCTCGACTCGGAGGTAAGCTGGTTCGATTCCTAGTGTGAATGAAATTTTGACTGATAGTGCAAGGGGCGTTTGAAAAGTCCGTGCGAAGTCCGAGAGATGGCGGCACCGGCCCGTATCGAGGTCATGTTTAGTTAGTAACATCTTTGGAAAGCATGCACAGCAAATTTCAGCCATATTGGTCTATTTATTTGTGTTTGGCATTTGTGTGAATCAAGGAAGTCGAGTGATTGTCAAAAAATGGACGAAAAAGAATTTCGTGTGGTGATTAAACATTACTTTACGAAAGGCAAAACGCCTCGGGAGACTAAAAGGGAGTTTGATAAGCATTACGGTGACTCTGCACCTTCGATTGGAACAGTTTCTAAGTGGTTTCAAAATTTTAGGGGTGGCCATATGGGCACAAGTGATGCTTAACGTTCTGGACTCCCTGTGGAGGTTACGACTCCAGAAATCATTGATAAAATCCATGATATGGTAATGCGTGACAGAAGTTTTAAGGTGCGTGAGTTTGCTAGTGCTGTGGGCATCTCGAATGAACGAGTGCATAATATTTTGCATAAACATTTGGACATGAGAAAGCTATTCGCAAGATAGGTTCCGCAGTTGCTCACGCTTGACCAAAAACGGAATAGTGTGAAGTATTTCAAGGATTGTTTGCAGCTGTTCAGGAAAAATCCGCAGGAATTTAAGCGTCGTTTCGTCACTGTGGATGAAACATGGACACGTTACTATACTCCTGAGACCAAACAACAATCTAAACAATGGGTTACCAAGGAGAATTTGCACCAAAAAAGGCGAAGACCATTCCTTCGGCCGGAAAGGTTATGGCGACTGTCTTTTGGGATTCGCAAATGATAATCCTCATCGACTATCTGGAAAAGGGTAAAACTATTACAGGTGCATATTATTCATCGTTATTGGTCCGTTTGAAAAACGAGCTGCAAGAAAAACTCCGGCGATTGGACCGCAAAAAGGTCCTTTTCCATCACGGCAATGCACAAGCACACACCTCAGCAGTTTTGGTCACAAAATTAATGTAAATAGGATTCCAACTAGTTTAACATCCCCCCTATTCTCCAGACATGGCCGCCTTGGACTACTATTTGTTCCCCAATTTGAATAAATGGCTATCGGGACAAAGATTTTATTCAAACGAGGAGGTGATTGCAGCAACTAATAGCTATTTTGCAGACTTGGATAATTTCTATTATTCGTAAGGGATCAACAAATTAGAACAGCGTTGGACGAAGTGTATAAGTCTAAAAGGAGATTATGTCGAAAAATTAAAAGGGTTTACCCCAAACACTTAAGTAGTTTTTATTTCAAACGCCCCTCGTGTTTGGCAGGCAAGGGGAAGAAAGGTGGTTGCACAGCGTTCCTGATCACCAGTGTTAGTGCGAATGTCCTACATTTAATTCCAAGCTTCTCCGAAGTGTCTCTCGACGTGAGGGCATGTCACACTGTTGATAGCGATCAGTCCGTCGGACGAGGACATTAAGCACCACCCATTCGTGTAATTCGAGAAAAGTAGGCTATGTGCCTGCAGCGCTTTTCACCCTCTCCCTTCTTCCCTTCATCCGTAACAACACAACTCCAACACTACAGTGTAACAGCACTCTTCATAATCATCCACAAGGCACAGGCACACACTTGGCAATTCATAACAGATCGGAGGAAGGCAACGCCAAACCATCTCCACTACGACCTTGCCTACAACGGCCAAGTTGAATTCCTGAATCTGCTCTCCTGCACTCATTCCCTGAGTATAAAACGAACATAAACAGTCTCGACCGCAAGAAACCTTTATTTTTGTGGCTACCGGTTTCGGTCAGTTTGTGACCATCTTCAGACGTCTTACAATTACGGTAGGCTGTGGCGGTGAACGGAGCAGGCGTTACGACTCCATGAACGTCGACTGCTCAGCGCTGACGTTTGTGGAGTCGTAACGACTGCTACTTTCACCGCCAAACTGCCACCATGGTGAGAGGTCCGAAGATGGTCAAAAACTGACCGATGCCGGTAACCACAAAAATAAAGGTTTCTTGCGGTCGAGGCGGTTTATGTTCATTTTAAAGTACTAAAAAACCGCTGTTCTCTACTACAAATGTTCTCGAAAATTACTCATTCCCTGAGAGTGGGACTTTTTTGACTTCTGCATATTATATACGTAAGAGGTACCCTAATTTTGAAGTCAACATTTCATATTAATTTTCCGTTTTCCAACAAGTTTGATGAATATATCACGCACCTGTGTCTAAGAATCACTATACAGACAACATTTCACACCATCAGTATAAATTTCACATTTGTATCAGAGTTGTTTTTCTGAAATTAATATTATTTTCTAACAAAGTAAGGAGTGTCAGTTGGTAATAATCAAGAATAGCGTGTAGATTATCAGAAGCAACAGTTAAAACGACAAAGAGCGTAATATAACATCAGGTAAGCTTTTTTCTCATTACTTCAGTTGATCAGTATTGAAAAGGAAGCACTCTGTCGAGGATAAAACTCGGAAATTGAACTGAACGAAATTTTTATATTGGACATTATCCATTTAATCATCCTTTAAGACTAGAAATTCGAATCCAACTCTGTTTTACGAATTACATTCTAACATATTTAGAGGACACAGCATGTGAAGTTGGAATCCAATGTTTTCTATGAATTACGCTCTAGCACTCACAGGACACACATAGCAACGGTCTGTATAAGATACCAGAAACTGGATTCGAACCCGCGGTTTGACTTGGCGAGGCAGGGAAGCCACCGCGAGAACTCTGAGGCCGCGATATTGATCTTCTTGCAGTAGCGAGCAGACACGCGAGGAGCCAAAGAACATCATCGACCCGTACTAAGACACTCTAGTCACACAAGCCAGGGCCTGTTGCTTTCCCTTGCCGCTTTTTGCAGGCAACAAATATCGAAATTTCAGGTTTAATCTCTTGCATAAATTCAGTCATATAGTGGGCCAGATGCTTCATACTATTGTGACATGAAGGATAGTGATAGATGGTTCAATTAAAATATCAGAATGTGGCTACGAAAGCAGAGATAGTTGCATGATAAAATAAAAAAAACGAAAGTAAATATTAGCTGACAAACAAAAGCTCAACGAAGTCAAGACAATCGTTACGAGATGCAGTCAGTTAATTGTAAAGGGAGATGTCACTTGCTGAGTTGAAAAAAAAAAAACCAAAAAAAAAACGAAATGTTTCGCTCCTATGTAAAATCAGTTAGTAGTACATCATCAGTCCAGAGGCTCACTGATCGAGAGGGAATCGAAAGACAAGGTTATAAAATTAACGCAGAAGTACTAAAGTCCGTCTTCCGATATTACTTCATCGAAGACCGCAATACAATTCCTTCTTTCGAATGTGGCACAGATGCCAAAATGACAGACATTCAAATGAATGGGCACGGAGCTGTAAATAATCTCAGATCCCTCTGTACAGTGAAGGCCATTACACAGACGGGGTGTTAGTTGGATTCTCTTTGTAATTTACCCAAGATTGGGAAATAACGACTGGTGTCGCATGAGAGGAAAGTGCGACGGTTGACTCGGTCTGTGGAAGACTCACGGGACGGACGCACAGACCTACAGACTTATCTCACTGATGTCAATATCTACAATTATGATATATAGTTTGTTCTCGCATATAATTACTTTTTTTTGAGACTGAAAAATTCCTCGGTGGGAATAAACGACTTCTGCAAGAACCAGTCGTGTGAAACCAGATTACTCTGTAAGCTCACGAGATCTAGTAGGTAGCAAAAACCGCAGCTCAGATTATTGTCCTAAGTCTTGACTTTCTAGAAAGACATCGATAGAGTTACGCACAGTCATTTAGTACCCAAAGCGCGTGCTTACAATATATAAGAACAGATGTATGATTGTTGTACCACAAAGTAATGAGTTACGAAAGCTACTGTTTGCGATACGTATACACGACTTGGTGGATAACGTTTTTAGCCCTATAAAGCTGTTAGCAGTTAATCAAGGGAGCAATACACTTGCTGCCGGGACACTGGTATAAAGCGCACCTATTAACTGAAAAAATTTCAAAAGTGTGTGAATTGCTAAGGGACCAAACTGCTGAGGCTATCGGCTTCTAGACTTACACACTACTTAAACTAACTTATGCTAAGAACAACACACACACCCGTGCCTGATCGAGGACTCGAACCTACGGCGGGAGGAGCGGCGCAATCTGTGACATGGCGCCTCTAACCGAGCGGGCAACCCGCGCGGCCCTATTAACTGAAAACGCACCAATGCAGAACAGAAAACTGTGACTGCGAAGCAGTCAGGATCCCAGATTACATCGCCTGGGAGTGTGCCGATACACAAGTTGTTACAAACCAGAACAGAAACGTCTTTGCTAATAAAACAGTCTTTAACATAATGAGAAACTAGGAGCTGTGGCAGAAGCTGAATTTTATGACGGGCAAAATATTAGGTTACGGACTCCCGTTCTACATGAATATCGACTCAATGGTTTTCGATGTATTGCACGCAGCTGTACACATAGACCAACGTGTGTAGATATTCCCGGTGACCTTTTCTAGTGCTTTAAGCTTCTATTGGTGATTCTGAGTCCTTGTTAATCCCTGAGACAGACTAGAAGAATCCATACATCATGACAAGACACACCAAAGCGAAACGCCCAACTACATTGTGCTTTCGGAAGCAGCAAAGAGATGATGTTCAGGAAGCAGCAGCAAGGATTTTCTGGGAGCCCGACAATCATCTGCCCCCCCCCCCTTCCCCAGTATCTGCATCTCATTAGGGTAGGAGGAACAAACATAGCAGGGCAGCGCCGTCCCAGTGGTAGCACGCCAGGGACTAACAGTCCAGAAAAAACGAAGAAAAAAAGTTTTTGCTTTTGACACCAATTGTAGTGTTGTTGTTCAGTGTAGACTTATGAAGTGCAAGATCTGTGGTGCAGTAGCATGTGTCTTCTGGATGAACATATATCTGAGGGCCAAAGGGACAGTTATTTTCATTACCTCATACACTATAACACACCAGTACACGTTAATTATACAGGGTGTAACGGGTATAAGTGCAGACATTTTCTATGTGATACTTTAATATATACACACCTTAATATGTTGGTGTGCTGGTTATTTTCTCTCTGCGTCTATCTGTCCTCCCACAAACACATCACAACCTGATGTTTTCTGCACGGCTGTAACTGCACCACTAAGTGGACTATGCATGTCAGTTCGGATTAACGGTGTTGCGTCCACAGATCAACACTGCAACCGTAACACCAGGAGAAAGTAAGAGTTAATGGCTTGCTCTTGTCACATATACTTTGAGGGAGTGCCTAACCTAAATCCATACAACTTGTAATAGCTATAATTATTAGTCTGCAAATGATGGAAATACTAACGAAATGTTGTGCAGTACACCGTCCTCAGTCACCAATAGCAATATCCGCACTTACACCTGTTCCACCATGTATGTTAATATATTATGAGTTGTAAAATTTACATTCAACAAATGGATGCCCGCATCTCGTGGTCGTGCGGTAGCGTTCTCGCATCCCACGCCCAGGTTCGATTCCCGGCGGGGTCAGGGATTTTCTCTGCTTCGTGATGGCTGGGTGCTGTGTGTTGTCCTTAGGTTAGTTAGGTTTAAGTAGTTCTAAGTTCTAGGGGACTCATGACCACAGATGTTAAGTCCCATAGTGCTCAGAGCCATTTGAACCATTTGACTGCTTGTGTTTACAACACATTTTAAGTTACTGTGTGGTTCTTCAACATTTCGTGAACGCAAGCAGTCACTATTGCAACGTAATAAAAAGGAATTTTCGACTTAAGTAATCTAAAACTAAAACAGTTGTAGCTTGAGGATTTATTTAATTTGTGTGCAAACATTATTAGGAACAACTATAGTTAAATAGACCGTTTCTGGCGTTTTCTGCTGCGCTGCACCACCACCCAAGGAACTTTCACCACATGGGGAAGAAAGAGCCCAAAACTGATGTAAACGTAAAAATGTATATACACGCGTGACCAGCCGTTTGGAGACGAAGATGTCTGTTCCGAACCGGTAACGGCGCTATTTGTGTAAGTAAGAAGCATTATTAACAGTGTCTGGTTACTTTTTTCTTCTTTTCGAGAGTCAACCTATGTTTCATATACATTCACGATCTCAAAATGTAACTTTTCGACAAAGTAGCAACTGACAAACGAATGTTCGCAGGTATCGCAAGTATGTAAAACGAAGCGACATCGTTAGGAAGTAGGTATAACATGCAGAGAGACTTGATCATCAAGCTGCAAAGACTGACAACTACCATCAACATAATACAAGTAACGTAATACACATAAACAGGCGAGTGAACCCATTATTGTTAGACCGCAGAAACGGCCTATTTAACTGTGTCTGTGCCTAATAACGACTGAACACTTTGCAAACAAATCTTTAAGGTAGAACTGTTACAGTTTTAGGATACTTACATCGAAAATACCCTGTCCTTACGTTACAGTGCATCTGAATCAGAAAGTCCCTACGTATCGTAGTGGATGAGTCAAATGGTTCAAATGGCTCTGAGCACTATGAGACTTAACTTCTGAGGTCATCAGTCCCCTAGAACTTAGAACTACTTAAACCTAACTAACCTAAGGACATCACACACACCCATGCCCGAGGCAGGATTCGAACCTGCGACCGTACTGGATGGTCAAAGAAGAAAAGTATACACAAATCTAGTAGTGCAGAAACTAAATGTCTTATCCAGATTTACAGGAAGATTCCTAAGGCAGTTTAATTCACATACAAATAATGTTACTAACAAATTTTCTTTCGACCAGTTCGTAAGTACCATTCGACAGTCTGAAACCGTTGCGAAAGTAAATTGACGGAAATAGAAAATAACAAAGAAGAGCTGGACGATTAACAACTGGTTTCCTTAGTGAATGCGAGTGGCGAAGAAAGGCTCAAAAAACTACTGTGGAAGTCACTTCACGAAAATCGTTGTGCATCACGAGCCTTCCCCTCAAAATTTCGAAGACCATGTTTCGAAACGATTCTAGAAACATATTGCTTCTTCCAATACGTACATCGCATAAGAACCACAACGCTAAAATAAAAGGAATTTCGGTGCACTGAAGAACTACCGACAGCCTTTCTTCTACACTTACGATACGGGAGTAGAATAGAAGGAAGGTATTGATGATTAAGTACCATGTGCCCGCCTGGTTAGCACTGCTCTCCGGGCGGGAAGGCGTGGCGGACCACGGCCCGAATCCTCCTGGCGGATTAGTGTCAGTGTCCAGTATGCCTGCCAGTCTGTGGATGGTTTTTAGGCGGTTTTCCATCTGCCTCGGCGAATGCGTGCTGGCTCCCCTTATTCCGCCTCAGTTACACTATGTCAGCGACTGCTCCGCAAACACTTTCTCACGTACGCGTACATAATAATTACTCTACCACGCAAACATTACGGTTACATTCGTCTGGTGTGAGGCGTTCCTGGGGGGATCCACTGGGAACCGAACTGAACAATAACCCTGGGTTCGGTGTGGGGCGGCGATGGGGTGAGTGGACTGCTGTAGCCTGTTGTGGGGTTGTGTACCACTGACAGCTACGGCGGGGACGAAGTCTCTCCGTCGTTTCGAAGTCCCCAGTTCCATACAATACAATACAACAACGTACCATTCGCCTCCCACCATACTGTGGCTTGCTGTGTATACGGGTAGATGTCAAGTCATTATCATAATGCAATGGATGGGACAGCAGACACATAAATTCGGCTGTTTTGTTGCACCGCCAGATGAACAACGTGAAATTTCAGTCGAAGGTTTAGGAAGAATTCGCCACAAAATAAATACTTTACCTGAGAACAGCGGTAACTGTTCCATTTTCATTTCCAAAAACTCCTTTATTGCTCCTGTAGTGTATTTCGGGATATCAGTAATGAACTAGAAGCTATTCACGACCTTCCTCTCCCTATACGTCTACCCGTTGCGTGTGGGCGACAAAGTTACACGTTTGCTAATTATTTTACGGCGAGACTGCTTCGCAACTGTTATAGCTCTTAACTTTTGTGAACAAATGAAAGTGTACGTAGAAGGTAGGACGTCACAAAAAAGGAATTAGGGATAATAATAGTCAGTTATGGACCTCGACTGAAAAGGGTACACATCGATATTTCTAGTCACTGAAATGGAGCAAGAAGATAGAAGTTAAATGTTAGCTTCGCAATTAGAGGTGCGCAGCTGTACTTCTACACATTTCGTATTAGCATTAATTTTCTTGGTTTGTCCAGGTAATACGGGCATAATTAAAGCGATTTTTTACAGATATACACAATATCGAGGTCAGTGGCCTGAGTCAGATTACTCCACTTATTACTGCTTCGATGTTAGTGTCAGACGTGGTAACGAGAGAGTAAATAGAAGGTAGGATGTCAGGAAAAAGTGATTAGCCTGCTGAAATGGCTCTGAGCACTGTGGGACTTAACATCTGAGGTCGTCAGTCCCCTAGAACTTAGAACTACTTAAACCTAACTAACCTAAGGACATCACGCACATCCATGCCCGAGGCAGGATTCGAACCTGCGACCGTAGCGGTCGCCCCGTTCCAGACTGAAGCGCCTAGAACCGCTCGGCCACTATGGCCGGCTAGCCTGCTGATCTGTCGGATTTAGGTTACCGCTGGGTAGCTTCCTTTAACAAGACCGCTGTCAATCCCGCTCCCATTCCACGCGAAACATAAATAGTGTTGCGTCTGAAATGACCACGATACTTTAAATTATGCCCTGTCTTCATTTATCGACGCTGTGATGACATTAGACCTCAATATGTTCGGAAAAGTAAAAATTTAATTATTCTTAGTGAGTGAAATGGAATTTTTAAGTTCACTGTGTCCTCTGCCAGATGTCTGTATACACTAAAAATGTTGTCTTTTCTGTAACTGTTCAGGGCTGTGGTAGTTGTTTTCATGGACGTAATAAAATGTTAGTTAAGCACTGGAACACTTCACTGACATCGGAATTATCAATTACAGATTTGACCAGGATCGGAAGTAAGTTTTGAAACCTCCCCTTAGAAAAATTTATGAGTTACTGTGCTGATAAACCTCTTACATTATTTGATTTTCAAACAGCTGAGCACAACTCTCTCTTTACTTATTCTGATCATCACTAAACTGACACACAATATTTTTAGCGCAACGCAATCTGACTTTTAATAATCCCTCCAAAAGAATGGCCCTGACTAACAATAACCTATACCTTTCATGAATCACTTACCTTACAAAAATCTTCATTCCTCTAACTACTGCAATACAGCGAGCGCCAATACTGCCAGCTAAATAAAAGATTCTAACTACTGAAGTCACTAACTACTGATAGGCATAGTTAGCAAATGAAAGATTTTGGCCGCGCGGGATTAGCCGAGCGCCGGCCGTGGTGGCCGTGCGGTTCTGGCGTTGCAGTCCGGAACCGCGGGGCTGCTACGGTCGCAAATTCGCATCCTGCCTCGGGCATGGGTGTGTGTGATGTCCTTAGGTTAGTTACGTTTAAGTAGTTCTAAGTTCTAGGGGACTTATGACCTAAGATGTTGAGTCCCACAGTGCTCAGAGCCATTTGAACCATTTGATTAGCCGAGCGGTCTAGGCCGCTGCAGTCTTGGACTGTGAGGCTGGTCCCGGCGGAGGTTCGAGTCCTCCCTCGGGCATGGGTGTGTGTGTGTTTGTCGTTAGGATAATTTAGGTTAAGTAGTGTGTAAGCTTAGGGACTGATGATCTTAGTAGTTAAGTCCCATAAGATTTCACACACATTTGACATTTTTTTGAAAGATTTTGATAGAGAACAAACAATGTATTTACCTTAATAGTGTTCAAGTCATAATATATATATCAGTTCATGACATCCAGTCTTACAAATTTACTCTCTCTGATGGACACCCGTCCAGATCATCCGCTCTCAAAACTCCGCCATCTCTCTCCCCACATCCACCACTGCTGGCGGCTCACCTCCAACTGTGCAACGCTACGCGCTGTTAACAGCCAACTGCCCCACACTACAATAGCAAATTCCAACAATGCAAACCAGCCACAGACAGCACACAGCACAGTCAGTGATTTTCATACGTGGCGTTACCAACATAAAAACCTAAACAGCCTACTTACAGTTTCAACTATACATTTTAAAGATAATCGGATAATATAGCAAGTAAAGAGAGGTGTTCACAGTTGAGAGAAAACTGCGAGGAGCCATAGACACTCTATCTAGTGGTGAGGAAGAAACATTGAGTGTAAAACCACAGTTTGTGCGGGATGTTTTAGTGACCTTTAATTGCTTTAAATAAGAACGCAAGACTGAATCGAGTTTATACAAATATTTAACGAATTCAAATTGTTTTCTCGAAGCACTTATTCGTCTATGATTAGCTCTAATCGTGTTTAACTTCGTTAGCGACAGAGCAACTGTTCAGTTTGTGTAGGGCCGGGAGAGGTATAAACTGAAGGAACCACAATGCGATAACTTGAATGGATTTTTGGAAACCGGCAGAAAATATAAATTAGGGGTTTTGAGCTCACGCTGTCCAGAATATGGATCGTCCTCTCCTGTTCACCCTGTGAGAAAAAAATGTTCAAATGTGTGTGAAACCTTATGGGACTGCTAAGGTCATCAGTCCCTACGCTTATGCACTACTAAACCTAAATTATCCTAAGGACAAACACACACACACATGCCCGAAGGAGGACTCGAACCTCCGCCGGGACCAGCCGCACAGTCCATGACTGCAGCGCCAGACCGCTCGGCTAATCCCGAGCGGCCACTCTGTGAGAAGAGAATGTGTACACTGCTGGAAAAATATTGATATACCCTTTTACAGGTTTCCAATTCCCTCATAATTTATTGTTGCAACACTGCATGTGGAGTACATGAAATGATTACGTTTACACATCAATAGCACAAGTGGTTCTGAGGTGCCAGGTCTCGACCCATGCTGAAAACGTGGCGTAGCCTCCACGGGCGGGAATGCAGGTCT
This sequence comes from Schistocerca gregaria, assembly GCF_023897955.1. Classification (NCBI taxonomy): domain Eukaryota; kingdom Metazoa; phylum Arthropoda; class Insecta; order Orthoptera; family Acrididae; genus Schistocerca; species Schistocerca gregaria. The sequence continues at coordinate 747,120,497 of NC_064931.1, forward strand.
TAACTCTGGCATCCAGTCGATCGTACATATGGCGAATACTGTCCTGGGAAACGCTATGCCACTCCTGCTCGAGCTGTTCACATAGCTCTGTAAGAGTTGTTGGTTGACAAGTTGAACGAGTTACTTCTCGTCCTACCATGTCCCATACCAGCTCGATTGGAGACGAGTCCGGAGAGAGTGCTGGCCAGGGAAGCCGCTGCACGTCTTGCAAACCACGTTGAGTTTCACGAGCACAGTGCTGACGAACACTGTCCTGTTGGAACATCACATCAACTTCTTGTCGCAAGAACGGCAAAAGAACAGATCTAATAACATTCTCCACGTACCGAGCGTTAGTTAGCGTTCCCTCTAGAAACACCAAAGGTGAACGAGGGTTGTAGCTTACCGCATCCCCGGCGATAAGGCCTGAGGTGGTGCCACCATGTCATGGACGAATTCGCTCTACGAGACAGAGCTCAACACGCTCACGCAAATGACCATCACTTGCGTGCAGGCAGGATCTGCCTTCATCGCCGAAGACCACGGCCCGCCATTGTATGTTCCACGTGATCCTCTGGCGGCACCAGATGAGCTCTGTACGCTATGCTGTGGCGTGAGTCGGAGACGAGCTAGAGGTGAGCGTGCCCTTAGCCCCAGAGCTGATATTTTTTTGGGCTACATGGTTGTGGAGATGAACAGCGATTAGTATAATTAATCAATTATTCAAAAACAGTCTTAATCGCACTTATTATTATTATACCGCCAACCGGTTTCAACACGACGTAGGGGTCATCTTCTGGGCGTTTACACCATTGGTCGACTGCTGGTGGCCTGCCGGGGTGACCGAGCGGTTATAGGCGCTACAGTCTGGAACCGCGCGACCGCTAAGGTCGCAGGTTCGAATCCTGCCTCGGGCATGGATGTGTGTGATGTTCTCAGGTTAGTTAGGTTTAAGTAGTTCTAAGTTCTAGGGGACTGATCACCACAGATGTTAAGTCCCATAGTGCTCAGAGCCATTTGAACCATTTGACTGCTGGTGGTGTCACTCCTGTCTACATAACGGCAGGAAACTATCAACCTGCCGTTATGTAGACAGGAGTGACACCATCAGCAGTCGACCAGAGGTGTAAACGCCCAGAATATGACATCGACGTCGGGTTGAAACCGGTTGGCGGTATAAGAATAATAAATGCGATTAAGACTGTTTTTGAATATTTGTCCTGTGCTAATAACCGGTTCGCAACACTTCGTATGGGCACGAATGGAATCACAAGCCCTCTAATCTGCACTATGGTAGCGGAACGAACTGCCACTGCTGCCCTTACGACGATCCTGGCGGGCCTCTGTGATCCTTGCACGTCCAGAACCTCAGATAAGAGTGTGAGAATGTTCACGTGACCACTGATATCAGCATCGTGGCACAGCTGACACAACACATCCAACTTGTGTGGCAATTCTCCGAAAGGACCATCCCGCCATTCGGATGGCCACAATTTTACCCCTTTCAAACTTCGGTCGTAGGAAGCACGAGTTCATCTCCGTGATACAGTTGCCTGTTTGTTTCACGCTTTTGCACCACCTTGAGCCTCCTGGCAGTGAGCATCTCTTATTAAAGGGTAGACGCGCTCTGATAGCTATGCCAATACGCTATCTGTTGGCGGAGACGCTGAAATGGTTATCAGTACACCTGCTATCAACCAGGTGCCATATGACGTCATCTTCCGCAGGACCAAATGTGCCGAAGCTCTCTTCTTATGAAACGAGCCACAACTTTTTCAGGGTGAACGAGAATTCCACCGACAAACTTTCAAAAGTTTTTCAGGGATATCTTCCAAGTATTTTGGAATAAGGGACCCAGGATCTCCAATGGCTCCCAACAGAGTAATAATCTAATTATGATTTAATCGGTTTGTTACCGTAGTCACTCTTGTTCTTGTAAGAACACCTTCACAGCGGCGAATAAGCTCGAAATAAGTAATATCCCAAGCGTACATCACAAAAAATACGCGACAGAGTAATGCACCAACACTCAGACGCAAAAATACTTTTATATGGTTGCCGCCGGTGTGGGAATAGCTCGTTGTTCCGCTCTTCCATTGCCTTCATGGACCCATATACGAGATGCATATCGTTGATCAGTGAACATACCCACATTACTTCTGTGTATCAATGTTAATGCACAACTAACCGTGACAGCAAACAAACCCTATACAGAAACGACGTGTACTGAATGTAAACTTGAGAGCGACGAGTTAATGAGGCTACGGTCGCAGGTTCGAATCCTGCCTCGGGCATGGATGTGTGTGATGTCTTTAGGTTAGTTAGGTATAAGTAGTTCTAAGTTATAGGGGACTGATGACCTCAGAAGTTAAGTCCCACAGTGCTCAGAGCCATTTGAACCATTTTTGAAGTTAATGAGAGCATTACTGTTGTCAACAGTAGGTACCGGAACAGAATAGAAACAAGACATACAGCACATACTGTCGACATTTGCTCTGTTGTGCGCTATACTCACTCTGTACAGATATAGAGCTAACTGGGGCAAGAACAAAAGAAAATGGAACAACTCTGTAACGAGTCGACGGACACCGTGTGTTCTTCATACCAAAATACTCAGATGGTATCCATAAACAACCTCTGAAAGAGTGTCCTTGGACTTCTGGTTCACCCAGTATACACTAAGGTGACAAAAGTCATTGGATACTTCCTAGTTTCGTGTCGGACCTCCTTTTGCTCGGCGTGGTGCAGCAGTTCGACGTGGCATGGACTCAACAAGTCGTTGGAAGACCCATGCAGAAATAGAGCCATACTTGATCTATAGCCGTCCATAACTGCCAAAGTGTTGCCAGTGCAGGATTTTTTGCACGAAATGACTCTCGATTACGTCCCACAAATGATCCATGGGATTCTTGTCGGGTGATCTCGGTAGCCACATCATTTGCTCGAAATGTCCTCTGTTCTCCAAATCAACCGCGAACAATGGTGACCCGGCGACACACCGCATTGTCATGGCAACATGAACTCAATATATCGCTGCAAATTCTCTCCAAGGAGGTGAACATAACAATTTCCGATCAATGGACCAGAGGCTCCAGTTCATCCCACTTAAACACGCCCCAAACAATTATGGAGACACTGCCAGCTTGCTCGGTGCCTTGTTGACAACTTGGGTCCATACAGTCTGGAACTGCGTGACCGCTATGGTCGCACGTTCGAATCCTGCCTCGGGCATGGATGTGTGTGATGTCCTTAGGTTAGTTAGGTTTAAGTAATTCTAAGTTCTAGGGGACTGATGACCTCAGCAGTTAAGTCCCATAGTGCTCAGAGCCATTTGAATCATTTGAACAACTTGGGTCCATGGCTTCGTGGGGTCTGCGCCATACTCGAACCCTACCATCAGCCCTTTCCATCTGAAATCAGGACTCATCCTACCAATGCACGGTTTTCCAGTCGCCTAGGGCACTACCGATACTGACACGAGCCCAGGAGAAGCGCAGCATGCTAGCTATATCGTGGTGTTAGCAAAGGCACTCGCGTCGGTCGTCTGCTAACATAGCTCACTAACGTCAGATTTCGATACACCGTCCTAACAGATATATTCCTTGTGCGTCCCACATTGATTTCTGCGATTGTTTCACGCAGTGTTGCTTGTCTCTTAGCACTGACAACTACACTATGTGATTAAAAGTATCCGGACACTCCCAAAACAAACGTTTTTCGTATCAGGTGCATTGTGCAGCCACCCATTGAGAGTTACTCCATATCAGCGACCTCAGTAGTCATTAGACATCGTGAGAGGGCTGCATGGAGCACTCCGCGGAACTCTTGGACTTCGAACGTGGTCAGTTGATTGGGTGTAACTTGTGTCATACGTCTTCACGCCAGATTTCCACACTCCTAAACATCCCTAGGTCGACTGTTTCCGATGTGATAGTGAAATGGAACCGTGAAGGGGCACGTAAAGCACAATAGCGTACAGGCAGATCTCGTCTGTTGACCGACCGCCGATAGTTGAAGAGGGTCGTAACGTGTAATAGGCAGACATCTATCCACACCATCACACAGATATTCCAAACTGCATCAAGATCCACTGCAAGTACTATGACAGTTAGCCGGGAAGTGAGAAATGTTGGATTTCATGGTCGAGCAGCTGCTCATAAGCCACACATCACACCGGTAAATGCCAAACGACGCCTCGTTTGGTGTTAGGAGCGTAAACATTGAACAATGGAAAAACGTTGTGTGGAGTGACGAATCACGCTACACAATGTGGCGTTCCGATGGCAGGTTGTGGGGATGGCGAATGCTCGGTGGACGTCATCTGCCAGGGTGTGTAGTGCCAATAGTAAAATTCGTAGGCGTTGGTGTTATGGTGTGGCCGTGTTTTTCATGGAGGGGACTTGGACCCCTTATTGTTTTGCGTGGCACTATCACAGCACAGGCTTACACTGATATTTTAAGCACCTTCTTGCTTCCCACTGTTGAAGAGTGATTCAGGGATGGCGACTGCATCTTGCAGCATGATGGAGCACCTGTTCATAATGCACATCTTTAGCGGAGTGGTTAGACGACAATAAATCCATGTAACAGACTGACCTGGACAGAGTCCTGTCCTGAATCCCACCTTTGGGATGCTTTTGGAACGCCGACTTCGTGCCAGGCCTCACCAACCGACATCGATACCTCTCCTCAGTGCAGCACTCCTTGAAGAATGGACTTCCATTTCCCAAGAAACCTTCCAGCACCTGATTGAACGTATTCCTGTGAGAGTGGAAGCTGTCATGAAGGCTAAGGTGGGCCAATTCCATATCGACTTCCAGCATTACAGATGGAGGGCGCCATGGACTTGAAAGTCATTTTTAGCCAGGTGTCCGGTTACTTTTGATTACATAGTGTACATTGTGTACGTGATAGTACCGCCATCTGTATCTGTAAACATCGTTATCCAATGACTTTTGTCACCTCGTTGTATTTAAGTGAATGACGGTAAAAAAGAAAAAAAAACACGGAAATAAGGAGCTGGCCCTAGCAGGTAAAAATAAAACAATTCAAGGTAAGGGTCTTAAATTCTGCAAGAAACTACCTCACAGAATGAAAAGAGAGTTGAAAATCTGCAGTTTATCGCTGAAGTTGTTCAGTTCTGCTTTAAGGATATGGAAAATGAGACTTGCGGAATGGCGGTCGACTTTTGATACAGTCGTTGAGAAGTGAAATCAAATTCCCAATGTTTGTCTGTAGGACGCTCACTGAATGAATGGTGCAGTTCGTATTAACCTAAGGACATCACACACATCCATGCCCGAAGCAGGATTCGAACCAGCGACCGTAGCAGTCGCGCGGTTCTAGACTGAGCGCCTAGAACCGCGAGACCACCGCGGCCGGCGGTCAATTCAAGCAAAATTATACACACTCCTATCAAGAATATGACTATGTTAAATGAAATATAATAGCTACTTGCTTCAACTTGTTATTTTGTTTTACATGTGCTTTACACACGAAAGCGTAAACTGCATTTTCTCTGGAAACACCGAGCTCATAACGGGCAAAAGAAATAATATTTAATCCTAAATTAACTAAGATGGGAGTTGTTTGGAATGGAATTCGTATGCTATTGAAGGAGAACATACTCGTATGTATTGTCGATGCACTCTGACATCCAATGCAGGAAGTCGGTCGTTTGACGCCTGTAGATCCAGGAAAGTTTCGCCACATGCGTGAGCTAATATCTTCGCAACAACTGTGTGTCCGCACCCGATTCAGCCATTTCCTCGTTTGTGGAAAATTTCTAGGCATTGACTGGCTGGAGGAAAACATTGGCAAAGATGTATCCTGTGCGGAGCTGTGAAGTGAGGCTGCCAGTGGGGCAACGGAGGAAATCTCAATAACGAAAGGACGTTCCTCCCCTCTGAGGCACGGATGCGTCAGGCAAACAGCTGACATCGCTCTGTTTCGTAACGTTTATTCCGTCGTGCAGGCTCCGCTGCTTTCGTGATTTGGTATATTTATTACATATGGCCTTCCTGTCACCGCAGCCCTCAGTTAACCAAAGTTTTGCAGAAGTTCGAAAGATAGCGCGTACTTCAATGCAAGATGCTTATAATAGTTTCCACGCCGAAACTATGTCTCGGAATCTGGCAGAAAATCCAAAGAGATTCTGGTCATACATAAAGTACACCAGTGGCAAGACGCAATCAATACCTCCACTGCGCGATAATAACGGTTAAGTCACTGATGACAGTGCCACAAAAGTTGTTGTTGTTGTTGTCTTCAGTCCTGAGACTGGTTTGATGCAGCTCTCCATGCTACTCTATCCTGTGCAAGCTGCTTCATCTCCCAGTACCTATTGCAACCTACATCCTTCTGAATCTGCTTAGTGTACTCATCTCTCGGTCTCCCTCTACGATTTTTACCCTCCACGCTGCCCTCCAACGCTAAATTTGTGATCCCTTGATGCCTCAAAACATGTCCTACCAACCGATCCCTTCTTCTAGTCAAGTTGTGCCACAAACTTCTCTTCTCCCCAATCCTATTCAATACCTCCTCATTAGTTACGTGATCTATCCACCTTATCTTCAGTATTCTTCTGTAGCACCACATTTCGAAAGCTTCTATTTTCTTCTTGTCCAAACTAGTTATCGTCCATGTTTCACTTCCATACATGGCTACACTCCAAACAAATACTTTCAGAAACGACTTCCTGATACATAAATCTATATTCGATGTTAACAAATTTCTCTTCTTCAGAAACGCTTTCCTTGCCATTGCCAGTCTACATTTTATATCCTCTCTACTTCGACCATCATCAGTTATTTTACTTCCTAAATAGCAAAACTCCTTTACTACTTTAAGTGTCTCATTTCCTAATCTAATTCCCTCAGCATCACCCGATTTAATTTGACTACATTCCATTATCCTCGTTTTGCTTTTGTTAATGTTCATCTTATATCCTCCTTTCAAGACACTGTCCATTCCGTTCAACTGCTCTTCCAAGTCCTTTGCTGTCTCTGACAGAATTACAATGTCATCGGCGAACCTCAAAGTTTTTACTTCGTCTCCATGAATTTTAATACCTACTCCAAATTTTTCTTTTGTTTCCTTTACTGCTTGCTCAATATACAGATTGAATAACATCGGGGAGAGGCTACAACCCTGTCTCACTCCTTTCCCAACCACTGCTTCCCTTTCATGCCCCTCGACAAAAGTAGAGTTATTAAACACGGTTTTCCGAAACTCCTCCACCAAAGAAGACGAAGCAAATAGTCCTGAATTCCAATCAAGAACAACTGGCAAGATGAGAAACATAGAAATAGATATCCTCCGTGTCGCAAAGCAGCTTAAATCACTTAATAAAAGCAAGGCTTCCGGTCCAGATTGTATAGCAGTTAGGTTCCTCTCAGAGTATGCTGATACAATAGCTCCATATTTAGCAGTTATATACAGTCGCTCGCTCAAGAAAGATCCATACCTAAAGACTGGAAAATGGCTCAAGTCACACCAATTCACAAAAAGGGAAATAGGAGTAATCCACTGAATTACATGCCCATATCACTGACGTCGATTTGCAGTAGGGTTTTGAAACAAATACTGTATTCGAACATTATGAATTACCTCAAAGAAAACGATTTATTGACATATGGTCAGCACGGATTCAGAAAATATCGTTCTTGCGGAACACAACTAGCTCTTTTTACTCATGAAGTAATGAGTGCTGCCGACAGGGAATGCCAGATTGATTCCATATTTTTAGATTTCCAGAAGGCTTTCGACACCGTTCCTCACAAGCGTCTTCTAACCAAACTGCGTGCCTAAGGAGTATCGCCTCAGTTATGCGACTGGATTCGTGATTTCCGGTCAAAAGGTCACAGTTCGTAGTAATAGACGGAAAGTCATCGAGTAAAACAGAAGTAATATCCAGCGTTCCTCAAGGAAGTGTTATAGGCCTTCTATTATGTCTGATCTATATTAACGACATAGGAGACAACCAGAGTAGGCGTGTTAGATTGTTTGCAGATGATGTTGCCATTTACGACCTTGTAAAGTCATCAGATGACTAAAACGAATTGCAAAATGATTTAGATACGATATCCGTATGGTGCGAAAAGTGGCAATTGACCCTAAATAAAGAAAAGTGTGAAGTTATTCACATGAGTACTAAAAAAAATCCGCTAAATTTCGATTAGACAGTAAGTCAATCAAACCTGAAGGTTATAAATTCAATTAAATAGTTAGGGATTACGATTACAAATAACCTAAACTAGATAGATTACGCAGATAGTGTTGTGGGTAGAGAAAACCAAAGACTGCGATTCCTTGGCAGAACACTTAGAAGGTGCAACAGGTCTCTAAGAGATTGCTTAAACCACGCTTGTCCGCCATCTTCTGGAGTATTGCTGTGCGGTGTAGGATCCGCATCATGTGGGACTGATGGATGACACCGCAAAAGTTCAAAGAAGGTCCGCACGTTTTGTATTACCGCGAAATAGGGGAGTTAGTGCCACAGACATCATACGTGATTTGGAGTAGCAATCATTAAAACAAAGGCGTTTTTCGTTGGGACGGGATCTTCTCATAAAATTTCAATCACCAAATTTATCCTCCGATTGCGAAAACATTCTGTTGGCACTCACCAACATAGGGAGTAATAATCATCACGATAAAATAAAAGAAATCAGGGCTCGCACAGAGAAATTTAAGTGCTCGTTTTTCCCGCGCGCCGTTCGAGATTGAAACGATGGAGAGACTGCTTGTAGGTAGTTCATTCAACCCTTGTGATAGGCACTTTATTGTGAGTAGCAGAGTAATCACGTAGATGAATTATCGCACAATCAGCCTAACAGCTCATGCATCGAAGGTGCTTACAAGAATAATATACAGAAGAATGGAAAAGAAAAGAAAAGTGAATTCACCGCTGTCCGGGGCGTCTCCAGACACGTCTTCGGCCAGCAGTGTCATTGACATGAAGTGTCTTTAGTGATGAGTCCCGCTTACAACTGAACCCCGATAGCTAGGGAAGAAATACGCAGTGAGAGGAACATAAGTGATACTTTTGTGCAAAGATAATACACTACTGGCCATTAAAATTGCTACACCACAAAGATGACGTGCTACAGACGCGAAATTTAACCGACAGGAAGAAGATGCTGTGATATGCAAATGATTAGCTCTTCAGAGCATTTACACAAGGTTGGCGCCAGTGGCGACACCTACAACGTGCTGATATGATCAAAGTTTCCAACCTATTTCTCATACACAAACTGTAGTTGACAGGCGTTGTTGGTGAAATGTTGTTGTGATGCCTCGTGTAAGCAGGAGAAATCCATACCATCACGTTTCCGACTTTGATAAAGGTCGGATTGTAGCCTATAGCGATTGCGGTTTATCGTATCGCGACATTGCTGCTCGCGTTGGTTAGCACAATATGGAATTGGTGGGTTCGGGAGGGTAATACGGAACGCCGTGCTGGATTCCAACGGCCTCGTATCACTAGCAGTCGAGATGACAGGCATCTTAGCGGCATGGCTGTAACGGATCGTGCAGCCACGTCTCGATCCCTGAGTCAACAGATGCGGACGTTTGCAAGACAACAACCATCTGCACGAACAGTTCGGCGACGTTTGCAGCAGCACGGACTATCAGCTCGGAGACCACGGCTGCGGTTACCCTTGACGCTGCATCACAGACAGGAGCGGCTGCGATGGTCTACTCAACGACGAACCTGGGTGCGCGTATGGCAAAACGTCATTTTTTCGGATGAATCCAGGTTATGCTTACAGCATCATGATGGTCGCATCCGTGTTTGGCGACATCGCGGTGAACGCACAATGGAAGTGTGTATTCGCCATCGCCATAATGGCGTATCACTCAGCGTGATGGTATGGGGTGCCATTGGTTACGCGTGTCGATCACCTCTTGTTCGAATTGACAGCACTTTGAACAGTGGACGTTACATTTGAGATGTGTTACAACCCGTGGCTCTATCCTTCATTCGATCCCTGCGAAACGCTACATTTCAGCAGGATAATCCACGACCACTTGTTGCAGTTCCTCTACGGGTCTTTCTGGATACAGAAAATGTTCGACTGATGCCCTGGCCATCACATTCTCCATATCTCTCACCAACTGAAAAGATCTGGTCAATGGTGGCCGATCAACTGGCTCGTCACAATACGCCAGTCACTACTCTTGATGAACTGTGTTATCGTATTGAAGCTGCATGGGCAGCTGTACCTGTACACGCCATCCAAGCTGTGTTTGACTCGATGCCCAGGCTATCAAGGTGGTTGTTCTGGGTACTGATTTCTCAGGATCTATGCACCCAAATTGCTTGAAAATGTAATCACATGTCAGGTCTAGTATAATATATTTGTCCAATGAATTCCCGTTCATCTGCATTTCTTCTTGGTGTGGCAATTTCAATGGCGAGTAGTGTAATTAGACTGAAGATATTGTGTTTTTTATTGTCTCCTGTTCATTACAAAAGGATGGACATGGTTCTTCATACGGTGTGTGATAACCGCGGACAGCAATGCATCTCTGCAGCGTTATCCTACGTTGGCCGTAGGATTGGTAAGGAATTGTTGTGGTAAAGTGTTCCATTCCTCTATCAGTGCGGTTGACAATTGTTGGATAGTCATTTGTGCATATGGATGTGCTGCAATACGTCTCTCCAACGCATCCCACACGTCCGCGGTGGGATTTAAGTCTGAGGAATGCGCAGACGAGCCCATTCGACGGACCTGCTCTCACTGCAAGTGTTCCTCCACCTGTGCTGTTCGATGCGGTCGCGCATGGTCATCCACAAAAATGAAGTCAGTGCCGAATGCACCCCTGAAAGGATGCACAGGAGGAAGGAGTACGGTATAACAATAACGCTGATCGGTGAGTGCACCGCATTCAAAGATTTGGAGGTCAGTACGCCCGTGCAACATTATGTCTTGCCACACCATAACACCTGGATCACCAAACCGATCTTGTTTGACAGTGTTCCTGGGTGCCTTACGTGTTCCCACCTCTCCCTCTATAATGTTACGAAATGAACCCATGAACATTGTCAAACGTACTAGTTTTGGTGGTCCAGGTGTTATGGTGCTGAAGGGCATGATGTTGCATGGGCGTACTGACCAAATCTTTGAAGATAGTGCACTCACTGGTCACCGTTATTGTGGCAATTTACACCTTCCTGACGTGCATCTTATCAGTGGTGCATTGGGGCATGACCTCATTTTCATGGCTGACAACGCGTGGCCACATCGAACTGCGCTGGGGAGGAGGCTGGAGTGGCCCGCCCATTTCCCCGGCTTAAATCCCACCGAGAGCGTGTGGGATGCGGTGGGGTGACGTACCGCATCACGTCCGCACGGACGAACGACGATCCAACAGTCATCTGCCGGGCTGGTAAAGGAATGGAACATCCTTTAACTTTCTGGAATGACTGATCTTCGTACTGAACGAGGATTGTGAGATGCACAATGGCGCATGGTTTGTGTGATCTACGAGGGTTGGAACTTTAATAGTGGCAACTTTTTATTTACAGCTCGTACAAAACAGATACGGGTTTCAGAGTTTTACTGACCTTCGAAGTAGTCACCAGCATTGTGTATAACCCGTGGCGAGCGATGTGGAAGTCGTAGGATACTCTAAGCAGTGCCAGTTCTGTTGACAGTTCGAGCGGCGCGGTCTATTACCCGACAAATTTGTAGCAGTTCTGAAGCGAATGCCGTGAAGTGTTCCCTTCAGTTTAGAAATCGAGCTGACCTCAAGAGGGCTTACGTCAGGGGAGCTCAGTAGGTGGTATAGCACTTAGCAGCCCCATGAGTCAAACAAATCATTAACAGCTTGCACTGTACGCGCTTGATCATTGTCCTACAAAATGATGGTCAGGTCCTGCAGAAAGTGTCATTACTTCTGTCTCTAAGCTAGTCGTAGGTTGTGTTCCAAATATGAACAGCATAGAGAAGGAAGTGATGACACTTTCTGCAGGATCTGACCACCATTTTACAGGACAGTGTGTGGATGCAAGCTGTTACTGATTTGTTTGACTGATGGGGCTGCTAAGTGCTATACCACCTACTGCATTTCCCTGACTTGAGCCTTCGTGAGTTCAACTCGATTTCTAAACTGAAGGAAACAATTTACGGCATTCGCTTCAGAATTGTTACAAATTCATCGGGCAATAGACTGCGCCGCTCGAACTCTCAACATAACTGGCACTGCTAAGAGTATCCTACTACTTCCGCATAGCTCTCAACGGGTTATACACAATGATGGTGACTACTTTGAAGGTCAGTAAAACTTTGAACCACGTACTGTAAATAAATAGTTGCCACTATTAAAGTTCCAACCCTCGTATAATGGAGCATGGTCTATGAGATAATGTGCACGAGCAGACTGAACCAGGCCTCATCTGAAGAAATGAAAATTGCGGCTCCAAATGTACCGTTCAGAAATCAACGGCCCAAATGAACCAGTGACGGTTTGTCTGCGAACTTTAACTAAGGTGCGGCAGAAAATCTCTAAGGATAGAGAGGCGAGTATTTTTTCGTAATACGCTAACGCGAAGCTATAATTTTCACATTCACAGACAAACGACATTTCGATGTAGTGGAACTTTTCTGAAGGTTATCCTTCACTTGAGAAATGATCGAACATTCTAATGGATTCTTCCGTGTTTAATTTACATTGCGTGAAAGGCCGATAACACTTTCAGCTACGCTGTATTAAGATATGACGGAGCTGTCGATATTTATTACATACGCCTATCATCACAAGGTGAAAACACAGACAATTAAATAAAGATGAATCAAAAAATGAGTCAAATGGCTCGGAGCATTATGGGACTTAACATCTGAGGTCATCTGTCCCCTAGAAGTTACAACTACTTAAACCCAACTAACCTAAGGACAACACATACATCCATGCCCGAGGCAGGATTCGAACCTGCGACCGTAGCGGTCGCGCGGTTCAAGACTGAAGCGCCTAGAACCGCTCGGCCACTCCGGCCGGCAAAGATAAATCAACTTCTTTCGTTAAAATCTTGGTGGTTAACTGGAGCCAGGATATCTGCCGAGTGCGCTTGACAGTAGGAATCATCCACGTTGAAGGAAGTATCCCGATATTTGCTTGTAGTGACTGAGAAATACTCTAAATCAGAGTTATGGGACGGGTGTGTCTCCCCGTAAAGTCCAGGAATGAAGGAAGATTGAGTTTAGCGTCCCGTAGACATCGAAGTCATTTGAGACGGAACACAAGCTTGGATTGCGTCAAGGATGGAGAAGGGAATCGGCCATGCCCTTGCAAGGGAACCATAAAGTGGATGGCTCAATGCGAATCTATTGTGCTAACCACCGCCCCGTATAGGTGTCTGTTGTAGAAACTACGGTACTATCGCGCTCGCTGTGTGCAAGCCGAGGTGAAAGTTTCCACTTTTCTGCTGTATAGCTTCGTGTGGTTTTTATCTTTAATAATAAGTTGATAAATGTGAGCCATATCCAATGACTGAAGCTGTTTTTTACCCGTATGTAGCGCAGCCCACCATAAGATGCTATCACAGATCTAGTACTAGCTTTTGCAGCAATAGCTGACCTCGACATTTCCACCTCAGATTGTCGACTGTCATACGTCACATGTATCAAAACCGGCACAAACAAATCATCGTCGCATGTAGCCCACATATAAACATTCCTGGTAAGTATAACTGCGGAATTTCCATCAAATTATGGATGAGATGACACACTTAGTCCCTGTGTTGGGTGAAAGAGATGAAAGCCTTCTGTTACTCAAAAGAAGTTAGCTTCAACTGTTGTACAAAATCCGAACTAAAACAGAGACAGGGTAAGTATTATGCTCGGGAAGACTCCATCCTAACTGCGCTCACAATAGAACAGAGGAAGCATAAAGTAAGGCAGATAGGAAGTCTATTGAATCATGCGACCGACATGGTAAATGAAATAATTCACCAGAATATGTATGTTGTAAGAGTACACCATTACTCTTATGCCGTGCACTGTGGCGGCTGATAGTCAAAATTATGAGCTACAGTGGTTTGCTTCCACCTTGTTCGACCGTTAAGCAGAAAGTGTTTTACAATCCTTATTCATATCGGCAGCTACTGTAGCTGACAGACGAACGCTGTGATCCAGATACGTATCTCTGCTGGGAGTAGCATTCTTGCCCGCCAGTCATTTATATGACTGAGACAAATAATAACACGATAGGTCATTTAAAGATAAGAGCGCAAAAAAAAAGAAAAACGCGTAACACAGCGCTCAGTGTGCTGCAGAGTTTTTCACTGCTTCCAAACAATTATCGATTTAAAGTTGATGATTTCAAGCCAGCTTGGTCCAGAAAATCGTGTCTATTTTGTATAACAGATTCAACTGCTCTTCTTCTTCTCCCTATTATAATGCAGTTAAATTAGAAACTGCTATTACGTTATATACTAGTTTTTTTTGGCGCAGATACGAACAGATTTTATTGAACATAAGCAGAGCAGTTGTAATAGACACATTTTTGCTTAAATTAATCGCTTTAGTAACTTGCTTGACATCTTTCTGCAGTACGTGGTACTAACAGCGAAGTGTGAAGTACACCGAAAGCTTAAAAAAGTGTTGTACTGTAATACTTATCAATGTTTTTCGTATTACGTAACTCAGTCTAATTGACGATGAACATTGAGAATGCCAGTCACTAGGGATGTAATGCATTGCGCCAGAAACCTCTGTAAATTTTGTGAGTTTGCGAGCACACGCGGCCGCTATCTTAAAAATGCTCTCAGTGAATAAAAGTTACATGTGCAGTGTCGGAAAATTCGTGGAGACAATAAAATCTATAGAGTTTGCGTCAGCATTCTCTGACTGCACCGATCTATATGCCAAAAAATAAAGACTCAACAAACATTGACGTGTTGCCAATGTTCTAAATTCATGAAACTAAAATATGCGGGAAGATTTCAATTGGATTACATCATGGTCAGACAGAGATTCCGAAATCAGATAGTGGATTGTAAGGCGTACCCAGGAGCAGATATAGACTTAGATCACAATATATTAGTGATGAAGCTGACGTTCAAGACATTAGTCAGGAAGAATCAATACGCAAAGAAGTGGGATACGGAAGTACTAAGGAATGACGAGATACGTTTGAAGTTATCTAACGCTATAGATACAGCAATAAGGAATAGCGCAGTAGGCATTACAGTTGAAGAGGAATGGACATCTCTAAAAAGGGTCATCACAGAAGTTGGGAAGGAAAACATAGGTACAAAGAAGGTAGCTGCGAAGAAACCATGGGTAACAGAAGAAATACTTCAGTTGATTGATGAAAGGAGGAAGTACAAACTTGTGCCGGGAAAATCAGGAATACAGAAATATAAGTCGCTGAGAATGAAATAAATAGGAAGCGCAGGGAAGCTAAGACGAAATGGCTGCAGGAAATATGTGAAGACATCGAAAAAGATATGATTGTCAGAAGGACAGACTCAGCATACAGGAAAGTCAAAACAACCTTTGGTGACATTAAAAGCAACGGTTGCAACATTAAGAGTGCAACGGGGATTCCACTGTTAAATGCAGAGGAGAAGAGAGCAGATAGGGCGAAAGAATACATTGAAAGCCTCTATGAGGGTGAAGATTTGTCTGATGTGATAGAAGAAGAAACAGGAGTCGATTTAGAAGAGATAGGGGATCCAGTATTAGAATCGGAATTTCAAAGAGCTTTGGAGGACTTACGGTCAAATAAGGCAGAAGGGATAGATAACATTCCATCAGAATTTCTAAAGTCATTGGGAGAAGTGGCAACAAAACGACTATTCACGTTAGTGTGTAGGATATATGAGTCTGGCGACATACCATCTGACTTTCGGAAAAGCATCATCCACACAATTCCGAAGACGGCAAGAGCTGACAAGTGCGAAAATTATCGCACAATCAGCTTACCAGCTCATGCATCGAAGCTGCTTACAAGAATAATATACAGAAGAATGGAAAAGAAAATTGAGAATGCGATAGGTGACGATCAGTATGGCTTTAGGAAAAGTAAAGGGACGAGAGAGGCAATTCTGACGTTACGGCTAATAATGGAAGCAAGGCTCAAGAAAAATCAAGCTGTTCGAGATTCTGAAAAACGTAGGGGTAAGCTATAGGGAGAGACGGGTCATATACAATATGTTCAACAACCAAGAGGGAATAATAAGAGTGGACGATCAAGAACGAAGTGCTCGTATTAAGAAGGGTGTAAGACAAGGCTGTAGCCTTTCGCCCCTACTCTTCAATCTGTACGTCGAGGAAGCAATGATGGAAATAAAAGAAAGATTCAGGAGTGGAATTAAAATACAAGGTGAAAGGATACCAATGATACGATTCGCTGATGACATTGCTATTCTGAGTGAAAGTGAAGAAGAATTAAATGATCTGCTGAACGGAATGAACAGTCTAATGAGTACACAGTATGGTTTGAGAGTAAATCGGAGAAAGACGAATGTAATGAGAAGTAGTAGAAAAGAGAACAGCGAGAAATTTAACATCAGGATTGATGGTCACGAAGTCAATGAAGTTAAGGAATTCTGCTACCTAGGCAGTAAAATAACCAATGACAGACGGAGCAAGGAGGACATCAAAAGCATACTCGCTATGGCAAAAAAGTCATTTCTGGCCAAGAGAAGTCTACTAATATCAAATAACGGCCTTAATTTGAGGAACAAATTTCTGAGGATGTACGTCTGGAGTACAGCATTGTATGGTAGTGAAACATGGACTGTGGGAAAACCGGAACAGAAGAAAATAGAAGCATTTGAGATGTGGTGCTATGGACGAATGTTGAAAATTAGGTGGACTGAGAAGATAACGAATGAGGAGGTTCTACGCAGAATCGGAGAGGAAAGGAATATGTGGAAAACACTGATACGGAGAAGGGACAAGATGATAGGACATCTGCTAAGACATGAGGGAATGACTTCCATGGTACTAGAGGGAGCTGTAGAGGGCAAAAACTGTGGAGGAAGACGGAGATTGGAATATGTCAAGCAAATAATTGAGGACGTAGGTTGCAAGTGCTACCCTGAGATGAAGAGGTTAGCACAGGAACGGAATTCGTGCGGGCCGCATCAAACCAGTCAGTAGACTGATGACCAAAAAAAATATGCGTTATCAGCTAATTCTGTTACACGCTGTTTAACATTTGCGACGACTTAACGATACAAATGTTCGTGCTAATGGCGTTGCACGTCGTAGAGAATCTTGTTACGATGATTAATTTATACGCAGTAATCAGAATCACACAAGAGGCAGCCCGAAACAATAATGAGGCGGTGCTTATGCGTATGTTGAAATCTGTCGTTTCAATACAATGGTTGACATTTCGGAGTCACGACAAATTCAAATCAAGGGCCACGCCTTTTCAAAGAGTGTGGCAGGCAAGATAGCACCACCGCGGCGCAGCCCAAGTCGCAGAAACGCTGAGCCGAGAGGCCTTTCACAGCCGGCCTGCCAGTTAAAATTTAACTACGTACCTCAACATTTTTGTTGCAGTTTACGGGTAAGCTATACATTGTATGTTAATGAGGCAGCTTATGCAAGGCAAAGAAACTGTATGAGGTATAATTACTGGCAATGAATAAACACCAAACGTTATTTGGGTATCAACTATCGTCCTAAACGTAACAGCTAATTGTTGTATCTCCAGTACAAAGTGTACCAATTCTTCTGGCGAATGAGCTGGTTATTATATGCTGTCGAGCTGAAGAGAAGGCTTACCAAGAAACAGAACGGGAGTCAATAATAGGAAGGTAAGCGTGCTGCGAGCAGTGTTACGACCGTTGCTCCACGTAACACTTCCGGTACGAAAGACGGGATTGGAGGTAACCATTTCTCTATAATTTTCGCGGTCCGTTTGCTAGTAGCTGTCATGCCTCGCAATTAGTACTGAGGTGCATGAGGTAAATTCTTCAGCGAACAAAGCGAAATGTATGTAAAGAAGACGCATGTTGAAAAAATATGGTATAGTGTCTTTAAGTGTACTTTGGCGACATATTTTGTGTCGATGAGTTGTAATTTCCATGTGCCTGTTGCTGCCAGATAGTCTTCGTTTTTCGTTTCTATTGTACTGCTGTCGTGGAAGTCTTCTTGAAAGTCTTACTTATCTCGAAGTTCATGTAGTTGTTTGTTAACATACTTGTCTTGCCCTGGCAGGTCGGATTACCTTTCTTAAGTTTCTCAACTGCATGTCTTATCTTCAGAAATGATGTTGCCTAAATAGCAAAACTTTTGAGAAGTCGTTCGCTGGCTCTTGCTTACTACTACAATGCTGTCATGTTTGCTTTTATCTTCAATTTGTATCGTTTGATGGAAGTCGGCAGTTCTTTCGGCATCCTGTTCATATCTTTCTTAGAGTCAGCAACTAGTATCACGCCATCAGCACAGCTTATGCAGTGGATTGGCTCTTCAGGGATCTTTATTCCTTTGGTTGTTTTCTACTGATGTGTCATACTTTCTTAAATAGAAATTTGAAGCAGGTAGAAAATGGACGGACCTTTTCATTTTTCGCTGTTCTCCCCATCCAGTCATTTATGTGTACTGAAATGATTTCCAAACGAGACTGCTATCTTTCCCGTCAGCCCCTAACTTTTTCATACATTTAAACATCAGTTTACAATCTCTCACTACAAAATTCTTTTCTGAATCTATGAAACCGACAATGATCCTCCTGTTCATTTACAACCTTCTTTCCACGACTATTTCTGTAGTTCCTCTTCTCGACCTACATCCAAATTGATCTTTATGTAACTGATTATCTTGTTTTTCTGTAAACGCCCGAAAATTTGTCAACATTTGTTATTGAGTAGTTTCTCGGTTGTCGATGTCTAAGACGTTTAGTATCTGCTCTAAGGGCTGTGTGTGATAACATGCTCCCAAACGGAAGTGATGCTCTTCACACGACACGAATAAGTGGCTCAAATTGTCAGGTAATTACAACGACGCTTCGGAGGTTAATAGCTGACATGTTAGGTAAGAGGTAGGCGGCCTCCTACAGGAAAGAAACTTCTTCCATTAATTCAAGGAATCAGAACAAGAAACTTTTAAATATGAGATTTTGAAAGTGGAAAAATTTCTATTTCCGCGTGGTGGTTTGCTCTCACATATTCACCTAAGAGGTTCAGCTACGCAATGTCACCGAAGGTCTGCGCGGATGAACATACCAGTGTTAGTAATGACTTCGAGGTTAAAAGTTAAAGGAGAATGACAACGATGTAATACAGTTTCCGTTTAACTACAGCACACGCTGCGGAGGTGCAGGATTGCACGAAAGGGCTTCCTGGCAAAAGAGGCGGAAAATTTTTAGTCAGCAAGTATTCTTCGAATGTCTGAAAAAAACACCTGCTCGGCAGATAATTACGCGGATAACGTTAGTACTGTCAGCTTTAAATAAGAAACACAGAACATCTCTTAAATATATGGATTATCAATTAATAATATTCCGTCGTGAGTCACAAATTTTTATTTCATTATTGCTGTCCAACGCTTTTGGGAGCTACAATTCCATTTTAAAGGGCTGTATGGATATACTGGGCGTTATATCTGCATCAGTTTTGAGTTTCGTTCGACCATATGATTTTCGTCTTCGGCATTGGTGAAAGACTTCCACATTTGCACTTACATTTTGAAACTATGTAACATGTTTTCTACTGCAATAAAAGTGTTAAATAGTTTCAAAATGTAAGAGCAAATGTGGAAGATATTCACCTACACAATAGACGAAAGGCATGTTGTCAAACGCAGGTGAAAACTGAAGCCCAGTACATACACACAGTTCTTTAAGATGGATCTGTAACTTCGAAACGCATTGGGCAGCAACTATAAAGTAGAAACATCCGTTGATGTCTATTTATTTCATTCTGCTATTGGTCATCCACCACCTTTTCCCTTTGCCAGCAGTTCAAATGGTTCAAATGGATCTAAGCACTATGGGATTTAACATCTGAGGTCATCAGTCCCCTAGAGTTAGAACTACTTAAACCTAACTAACCTAAGGACATCACACACATCCATGCCCGAGGCAGGATTCGAACCTGCGACCGTAGCAGCAGCGCGGTTCCTGACTGAAGCGCCTAGAACCGCTCGGCTACAGGGGCAGGCATTTGTCAGCAGTTTTCTGGAAACGAAGTTTCACAGTCTGCGGCAATACTTGTTAATGATTGGGAAAATCTTTTCAAAGATTCATCGTCGGAAACATCTAACGCAAGCGTTTTATTTCACGCAGCCCCGTATTCTACGTGCGCCTGTGGTAGCTCGTTCAGGAGTTTGGAGCGGCGGAAAATTTGCTGCACTGAAATGACTAGAACTTCTGCGGCAGACTTGCGCTACATTACTCTTGCGTGGTTAACGGAGAGCCTAGATTAGTTTTTGAGTAAAGCTGAGGGCGTGGAACGTGAGCTCCGAGGTGGACAATTGGGCGGTGGTACATCGTCGGCCCCGTGTGTAAAACGGGCAGACCGCCTCGAGGACGGGCTGTGCCCATGAGTTAAGCGCATCCTACTCCGTTTACAGCTCTCTGAAGTTTCCTCGATACGGAGGGTTTCCTTTTATTTCCTACCGGCACTCGCAGACGGAACACGAAAACCGCTTTAGTACTCGTGTGTTCTCCGCACGAACACCCTTATCGTAATCGTGTGGAGAAGCTCCGCGGGTCGACCGAGAATTCCACCGACAACGCCAGCCGTGAGCCTGATTTAAAATTTACCGCAATAAATGAAACAGAAACGAGAAAGTGTGGGTGACGTGCTACATACCATAAAATTGTTGCTCCTGACCATATGCAATATGTAATAAAACTGTACTCGGCGTTTTGTTTTACTCGAAGTTTCGTAATAAGCATAGCAGAGCGCGCGCTCTTGTCCTTGCAGATAACGCAATACCTGAAGGGACTTTTTGTGATGCATTTTATTCCCGTCCTCCTGACAACGTAAAAAATATAACAATTAATGGTCACGGCAGTAAAATTTATTGGATGTAAAACAGATTTTATAGTTTTATGTAAAGTTTAAGGTCGTGGATTATTTTCCCGAATAAATTATCGCTGCGGTATACGAGGATTATTTTTCGATTTACATATCGTTTGCTCAGTTACATATTTCCGCGTATAAAACGCGCCTTTGCCGAGAGAAAGCGTCGGACAACTGCGAGATATTTACGGCCGCACGTCGGAACGCGTATTTTAGTCGTACCGAGAGCCCCCGGCGAAACGTGAAGGTCGTACCTCATGCCCGTCTCTTACTGCACTGATGCTCCTGTCCGTGACACCTATGGAGCGTCTTCGACTGTACAACATATTTCAGTCATCGTTCAGACCTGTCGTTATGCAGATGTTGGACATTGGTATAAAATCTAAACATTTCCTGAGCTCGTTTTACTTACTTACCTGTAACAGACTGCCGTTACGTTTCCTTTTCCCCTTGTGTAATAACATCCCTTGCAGTGTTATGTGCCAGTAATCTAGGAAAGACGGGTAAACCGACGAATTTGATAAATGACTAAGATGACGGTGAACAGAGGGGCTGCGCCTAATTATCTAGGACCTGTAGCGGCCGTAGCTGTCCATCCTGAACGTTTGTCATTCGTAATGTTCACCATAGTCAAAACTATCTTCTGGAACCCACTGCATGTAACTTATTGACAAAACTTCATGAAGGATAACGTTTGCAGAGTAAACTTATTGAAGTTGTCCATGTGATATTCAAGAAGTACTGTTCAAAAGTCGTCATCCTGCCCATAGTTCTTGTCTTCTGATAAGATAATTTCCTAGAATATTGTTTTGGGCTGAAAATGGTTATGTCGGATGAGGTAAAGATTTGAACGTAGGGTAAGATGACGATCGTGAACGGAACGTCGAAGAGGCGATTATTGACCATCGTGAATCGTAGTGGTAGGACTTAGTGCCCTGCGGGAGACACAATGTCGGCAGTTTTCATGTCCTAAAACGAACCTTGTGTTGCTTAAAGACCGACAGAGTTAATTTTCAGTTTTGGAGAATTAGCACGAAATTGCAGTTATTTTTCCTGTCGTCTGTGTTTCCTGTGGAGAACTCCTTAAGAGCGCTGCAATCATATTTCAGAGTACGTTTGTGCAATTTTTCGGCAGTAAACTCGTTAACGACTAGCTAGAGGTGGTCTCCAGCATAAAACGAACTTCGTTAGGGTTGTTAATGAGGAAGTAAGTGCATGTTTTCCAGGACAACTAAAGCATTTGTTATTATGTTATTATTTAACTCTCGTACTTACCGGATAGCAGCACGTGTTAGCACTCCGCTCCCGGGATTCGAGCAGGTTCGTCGGCCTAAGATCGCACGTGCCCAGCAGATTAACGACGAGGGCCGGTGTGTCGGCCAGCCTGTATCTGTGTTTTGGCGATTTTCCGCATCTCACTAGGTGAATACTGGGCTGGTACCCACGTTCCGCCTCAGTTACACAATTTGCAACCATTTAGAAAACTTTCACACACTTTCACATGGATGACACTATACATAGACAGTTTGGGATACATGTATTCCTCCCTATGTGGTAAAGGGACGCTGACAGGAAAGGCATCAGGCTACGTCTTAAATTAACCGTGCAAAAACGAACTGTAAGCATGGCATGCAAAAGCAACAGAAGAACTTTGAATCCCGTTCCTGTGAACGACTATTACGAGACCTTTATTTCCTGTGATTCTGAGAACAAAGAAAGGAACCAGTTGGGAAGTTTACTAGAGACTTTCACACTTCACCGATTCCAGTTCAGTGACTGGTTCTGGTCTCCCTCTGACTGCAGTCAGATGGAATCAAATCAGTGATGTAGGAATAGCGACCACTGAAAGCAGGTCAACGCTAGGCTGGCGACAGTTACATGAACTATTGAGAATACGGATAAATAGAAAGAAAATATCGTCCAGGTACAACCCATAACGAACTTCGTAGTTTTCAGTCTCCTATATTTCTCTAACTTTTGGTTAGCCAAATTCAGTTTCCAAATTGAATTTTATCGCTCTGCAACGGAGTAAACACTGTGGTGAAACTTTGATAGCTTAACGCTGTGTGCCATACATGTACTCGTACTGTAACCTACCAGCACTTGTTTCGTACATATTTATTCTACGAAGAAACTGTTCTTTGGCGTACCCTTTCTCCAGTAAGATGAACAGGGAAGCTTCTGTGTAGGAGAGGTATGACGAACGAGTGATACTTTGAGTCGTGATAGCTGCACGGATGACTCAGTTGGTAGAGGGGAAAGTGCAACTTTAGTGACTGAGTTTTTATCTGACAGGAAGTTTCATTACAAGGTAACTTCGCTGCAGAGTGAAACGGGCGTTCTCTTAATGTATATTGCTTACAATCGAGGTCTACATATACTGGTTGTCCGAGAAGGAATGATGAATATTCAGGGATATGACAGGAATGATGATTCGAAGCAAAAACATCTAGCAAACATGGGCTCTAAAATGCATACCTTAAAAGCTACAGCACTCGTTCGTCTTTGCTACTATGAAACACATCTCTTCTACTTAGCAAGTGTTTATGATACTAAATATGCATTTTAGAGCTCATATTTACTAGACCTTTTTCCCTGAATATTGATCATTCTTCCTGAGACACTGTACATAGTCCGCAAATCATTATGCAGTGCTTTGTGGAGGATATTTCGTTCCAATATTAGCAGTTTTCTGTCCTATTCATTCGCGTACTGAACGAAGGAAAAATGTGTCTCCGTGTCTTTGTACGCATCCTAACCTCTCACCTATTCTCATGACCAGTAAGCGAGATAAGCGGTGGAAGCAGCGGAAGTGTCAGCCGATCTTACTCGCATACTGTTTCTCTAATTTTATTCAGCTGGTTTCACGAGAACAACGCCGTCTTTTCTGTTTGAGTTCACTTCCACTTTCGTATGGGCAATAGCGGCCTGTTAGATCTTAGCATCGCATCTCTCAATACGTTCGATGTCTGGTCTTAAGCCTGTTAGAGAAAGACTCCAAACACTGGAGCAGTACTCTAGACTCAATCGCATTGTCCTCTTGTACCTGATTCCTTTGTTGACGCGTTTTCGCTCACCGTCCCTAACTAATATGCAGTAATATCTCAAACTATTTAAACGATATGACTGATGTTGTAATCGGGTACTACGTGCTTCTTCTCTTTGTTTTTTGAAATATGTAGCTTATATCTACATTAAAGGGAAGTGTTACTTATTATAGTGACTAGAAAATTTTTCAAGTTCTCCCACATTTCATTACGATCGTCCGACGACGATACTGCAGACGACACTACCGTCGGCAAACATTATGGTAGTGGATAGCTCTCCGCAACCTATCTGAAAGATCCTTCGTGTGTTTAAACAGCATTAGGGGTCCCATTACGCCGTCCAGGGGCACATCTGATGTTACTTTCGTTTCCGTTAAACATGTGTTATCCAGTATAATGTCCTGGACTGTATTATTAAAAAATGTAGTGTATGTGATTTCCCCAAATTAATCGTTTACCCGTGCATTATGGATTGAAGTGATTTTGAGATTGTGTGATGTCGTGTTATACGTGTGCTGTCAAGGATGGTTGTGGAAATTAAAGAAAAGGAGAGGATAAACTCTGTTGTTTCCACATAGCCATCTCTTGGTAACAGCTTCCGAATGTCCTCAGTGAGCGACGTATGGGCGTGTTTACACGGTGTCGTATACGATTGGAAAGGGGATCAAATTTCCGTCGCGTCATTCACATATAAGCGTTCTATCATTTCATTAACTCACTTCTGGAAATTAACCTGCGTGAAACTAATGTTCATTCCTCGAGTGGTGCCAGGATTAACGTCCACGTCCCATGGATAAACTATCACCATCAGTGGTACGTGATACGTTTCTGATGAACAGTGAGAACTTTGGTTATAAAATTGGACGCTGGTACTATGGTACACCACGTTTCGACACCTTCCCGCTGTATACGTGCTGAAAAAAATTAATAATATTCTTGGGATATGGTTCCTCTAACGA
Source organism: Schistocerca gregaria (assembly GCF_023897955.1). Classification (NCBI taxonomy): domain Eukaryota; kingdom Metazoa; phylum Arthropoda; class Insecta; order Orthoptera; family Acrididae; genus Schistocerca; species Schistocerca gregaria. The sequence continues at coordinate 747,145,474 of NC_064931.1, forward strand.
AGCTCAATGAAAGGCTGTTTTTATTGGATCATACGATTTTGCTTATTTTTATTTGTGGAGAATCTTCATTGGTGTGTAATACAGTTTGTTTTGTATATAATAATTGCGTTACATAACAATTACAAATTTTTTGCTGCATTGTAGTTTTTGTTATTCGTTTGTTGTTAGGCGACAAACAGCCTTTTGTAGCACAAGTTTCGTTACGTTAAATTAATATTTGTTTCTACTTAAGATCCGTAATCTTATTTTTTCTGTGGGGAAAGCTGAAAGATGCTGTCTACAAGGACATGTCAGCTACTCCCGATGATATACAACGATGTATTACTGCAGCCTGATTGGAAATCTCCACTGAAATGCTAGCACGTGTGCAGCAGTCGTTCCATACCAGACTGGAAGCGTGTATTGCTGCTGCCGGTGGTCAATTTGAACACAACCTATCATGATCAATTGTCGCGTTACTTGCCAGAATCCACATAAAAAGTGTGTGCACTTGTGTTATTGTTTAGCGTGTGCTATCACAGGTATTGCATGTGTCTGCGTGGAAACTTTCCAAAATACTACATCTCGTAAACGACTCGCTTTAGAATCCTGTAACAAACTCCATTGAAACTCTAATTTACCCTATTTTTAGTTTGTTAATGGCAATAGGCATTGTGCCATTTAAAAAAGGATATGTTTGCACGAAAATTACACTTCCTAAGTATTATTACAATCTGTCGATTGGCTAACAATACGATCCCCAGACTACCAATCCGTTCTGTGAAACCTGCCCACCAATAGCACTTTCCACTTATGCAATATCAGCGGTGCAAGTTTTAGGTGTTTTATCCTGTTTAATGTCTCTTCTAGGAACATACGCTCTCGGAAATTTAACAGTAAGCCACACCCTGATGCGGAATACCTCTCCCGCAGTGTCTGCCATTATAGCTGATTGATCATCTCCGTGATGCTTTGGTTCTTACTAAATGAACCTGTAACGAAACACGCTGCTCTTCTTTGGATCTTCTCTATTTATTCTGTCAATGCTATCTGGTACGGATCTCATGCTGATGAGAAATACTTAAGAACTGGTCGAACGATGGTTTTGCAAGCTACCTCATTTGTTGGCAGGCTACATTTCCTGACGATTCTTCCAATGAATCTAAGTCTGGCATATGCCTTTCCTGCCGTTATTTTTATATGGTCGTTGCACTTTAAACCGCTCCGTACGCCTGCCCCTAGATAGTTCATGGACGTAGCTACTTCCAGCGATTGTTGTTCAACTGTGGGTTCACATAACACCGAGGCTTTCTGTCTATGTACAAGCAATACATTACATTTGTTTATTCTGACGGTCAGTTGCCACTAGCTGCACCAAGCGTCGATCCTTCGAGATCTTTCTGCATTTCGCTACAGTTTTTTAGCGTTGCGACTTATCTGTACACAGCAGCCTCGTCCACGAAAGCCTTATTGAACTTCTGATGTTGCCTGTTATGTCATTTATATACAATGTGAAAAGTAATGGACCAATGACACTCTATTGGGATACAATCGAAGTCACTTTTACGTTTGAAGACTCCTCTACATTGAGAGCATCATGCTATGTTCTGTTTGCTAGAAACTCTTCAGTCCAATCACACATTTGGTGTAATATTTCGTACACTAATATTTTGTTTTTTAGGCGTTAGAGCGGAAATGTATCGAGCACCTTGCAGAAATCAGTGAACAGGGCAGGCTGGTATCTACTACCTTTTGCGTCTCGCAGACGAGAACAGTGAGCCTCGCTGCACACTATCGTTAGCGTAGAAACCAGTCAAACATGAACCATATTTTCTGAAGAAACAGAGGAAAGTTACTGATGACACACGGGTGCTGCAACATGTGTGCATAAGAACAGGAAAGAAGAAATACTTGGTGCTTAACAAAAGGTGACTTTAAAAAAACCACATATATTTCATAAACATGAAAAGAAAACCACAAAAACTTCAAAATTCAAGTAGACTATTTAGTGTAAAGGATGTAAATCGATCTATAAACCAACATAAATTAGAAAGTTTTGTAGGTTCACGTGGGGAGATCGTACATTTTTCTGTTGTTCTTTCTCGGATGAGATAGATAGCTTTATATTACCCGCAAGTGGAGTCCAGCGCCTTTCTGTCCCGAAGTTAATGAGTTTCATTTTCCGTAATGTTTAAAGGATCCTAATTACAAACGAAATTCTGCAGCAGGCGATATAAATTAATGCGCGCTATCGGAGTTTTCATCTGCGATCTCCAGCGGCGCTCGTATTGTGGCGAAAGAAACCTGTTGCAGCGCCGGCCAGGCGGCTGGCTGCGAGCGTGGTGTCGCAGGCTGCGGGGGCCTATGTCGCTTTATACATATGGCCAGGTAGCGAACACTTGGGGGTGTACGTCGCCTAATTCATATGGCCCGGTAACCATCACGCCGGGTGCAAGTCTTTCGATTTGACGCTACTTCGGCGACTTGCGCGTCGATGAGGATGAAATGATGATGATGACAACACAACACCCAGTCCCCGAGCGGAGAAAATCTCCGACAGAGCCGGGAATCGAACCCAGGCCCTTAGGATTGACATTCTGTCGCGCTGACCCCTCAGCTACCGGGGGCGGACACGTAGGGGTTTATGTCGTCTTACACATATAGCCATATAGCGATCACATAGTGGTGTACTGTTGCCTAATACACATGGCCAGGTAGTGACAACGTGGGGGATTATGTCACTTTTTACATATAGCTATGAAGCGGTCACATAGAGACTTACGTCACCTCATATTTATGTTCATGTAGCAAACTCGCAGGGACTTATGTCGCCTTATAGACATGGACGTACAGCGACGACGTAGAGGCTTCGATCGCCTTATAATATGTCCAGACAGCGACCACGTGGCGGCTTACGTTGCCTTATACATATGTCTAATTAACGATCACAAGGGTCTTATCTCGCCTTATACATATGACTAATAAGCGACTACGTATTTACTTACATCGCCTTATACATATGACTATGTAAGAGCTTATGCCGCATTATACTCGCACATAGGGACAGGTAGTGACCATGCATGGAAATGTGTTGCCTTATTCATATGGCCATGTAGCGGCCACATAGGGACTTATGTCGCCTCATAAATATGGCCAAACAACCACCACACAGAGGCCTGCATCGCCTTATACGTATCGCCAGGAAGCGACCACACAGGGGCTTATGTCGCCTTATACATATAACCAGGTAGCGACCATGCAGGGGCTTATGTCAGCTCACATACGTGGCCGAGTAGCTACTACATGGGAGCTTATATCGTCTTATACATATGTCCAAGTAGAGACCACTTGGGGGCTAAGTCGCGTTGCACACGTGGCCAGGTAATGGCCATGCGTTGTCTTATGTCATCTTGTACATACAGATAGGTAGCAACTGTGTGCCACTTTCACCTAATCTGCTGTTTTCTTTTACTCCAAAATTCTTTTATCTCTGTCCCTCTCCTCAAACGACTTAACTGCTGCGTTACTGCCACTTCGTAACATCCTAATTTTAATATATTTATTCTAAAGAAAGTTTCTTTCTGCTGCTTTATCGTTTATGCTAAAAATTTCTCAATATATATTACCTTTTTTTACCTAATTTCTAGTTAATTTAAGTTCGCCGAGGCAGACGTAAAACTGTTTCATTTAGACTATTTTTTTTTATTTACTCTGTATAAATGTAAAAAATGTGATAGTCTTCTTTCGTTGTGATTTCTGTTAACATTTCATTGACATTCAGATATATTTCACCATTACTTCTTGATTTCCAGGTTCTCTGCTTCTCATTGGACAAATGCATTCCCTCATAATTTTTCTCTCTCGGTACTTACACTGAGTCTAATTCATAAATCACTATTACACATTTTCTTGCACTGAGGCATTCTTGTTTCACTAACACTTTGTAACGTGTTACTTTTGTTCTTTTCGATGCGCCTTTATTGTAAATGTACTTAGTTTTTCCATGTTACCTTCTCATTTTGTGTATCCTTTCCTGTACGGCAGATTTCTCCAAAACCAATTAATGAATTCTCTCTCCTATATACCTGAACATTTCATGATTGTTCTATTTTATCAAAGTCTGTTACTAATAATGTTCATACATTTTTGTATGAAATATCTCGTTTATTCTGCAGGGATTCTTGAATCGACTCACTGGCTGTCAGTTCCAAGAATTTGTCTTGACTTCTGCGTCTGTTAGATTTTCATATAGTACAGCAAAGACACCCGGAAAAGCAAGGCACTTTACTATTATACCCTGCTTTCTTCTTACCAGCTTTGTATGTGACGCAGGGCATTCTTTTAATTTTCAGTTCCAAGCTCTCATTATTGTTTTCCTAAACTGAAAACGAATGAAGAAAAGCTCTGACCTTATTTCTACTTACAAAAGGATTAGAGATTTTTTGGACGAATTCCTCTGTTTATTTCGTTTGAAAACCGTCTTAAACATCGTCCGCCTGTTTAACTGGGTGGTAACGTGCTCGCTTTCCATGCAAGAGAGACCGGGTTCGATTCCCGCTGGGGGACTTAGTGTTGTGTTATCTTTGTCATCATTTCATCCTCATCACCGGCGCGCTAGTCGCCCAATTTGGCGTCGACTAAAATAAGACTTGCACTTGGGGCGGACCTTCCCCGTATGGGGTCTCCCGGCCAACGATACCATACCCTCATTTCCATTTTTTTTTCTTAAACACCGGCAATATTAATTTCACTACATTGTACCTTGCTGGATTCGCCCTGCAGCCATATACACTGAAGCTCCAAAGAAACTGGTATAGGAATGCGTATTCAAATACAGAGATAAGTAAACAGGCACATTACGGCGCTGCGGTCGGCAGCGCGTATACAAGGTGTTACAAAAAGGTACGGCCAAACTTTCAGGAAACATTCCTCACAGACAAAGAAAGAAAATATGTTATGTGGACATGTGTCCGGAAACGCTTACTTTCCATGTTAGACCTCATTTTATTACTTCTCTTCAAATCACATTAATCGTGGAATGGAAACACACAGCAACAGAAAGTAGCAGCGTGAGTTCAAACACTTTGTTACAGGAAATGTTCAAAATGTCCTCCGTTAGCGAGGATACATGTATCCACCCTCCGTCGCATGGAATCCCTGACGGGCTGATGCAGCCCTGGAGAATTGTATCACAGCCGTCCACAATACGAGCACGAAGAGTCTCTACATTTGGTACAGGGGTTGCGTAGACAAGAGCTTTCAAATGCCCCCATAAATGAAAGTCAAGAGGGTTGAGGTCAGGAGAGCGAGAAGGCCATGGAATCGGTCCGCTTCTAACAATCCATCGGTCACCGAATCTGTTGTTGAGAAGCGTACCAATACTTCGACTGAAATGTGCAGGAGCTCCATCGTGCATGAACCACATGCTGTGTCGTACTTGTAAAGGCACATGTTCTAGCAGCATAGGTAGAGTATCCCGTACGAAATCATGGCGGTGAATCGAGGAAGTACAATACACACTGACGAAACTAAAATGAGCTCTAACATGGAAATTAAACGTTTCCGGACACATGTCCACAGGACATCTTTTCTTTATTTGTGTGTGAGGAATGTTTCCTGAAATTTTGGCCGTACCTTCTGGTAACACCCTGTATATGACAAAAAGTGTCTGGCGCAGTTGTTAGAACGGTTATTGGTTCTGTAACGGCAGGTTATCAAGATTGAAGTGAGTTTGAACGTGGTGTTGTAGGCGGTGCACGAGCGATGGGACACAGCATCTCCGAGGTAGCGACGAAGTAGGGATTGTCCCGTACGACCATTTCACGAGTGTACCGTGAATATCAGGAATCCGGTAAAGCATCAAATATCCGACGTCGCTGCGGCCGGAAAAAGATCCTGCAAGAACAGGGCCAACGACGACTGAAGAGAATTGTTCAACGTGACAGAAGTGCAACTCTTCCGCATATTTCTGCAGATTTCTGTGCTGGGCCATCAACAAGTGTCAGCGTGCGAACCATTCAATGAAACATCATCGATATGGGCTTTCAGAGCCAAAGGCCCACTCGTCTACCCTTGATGACTGCACTACATAAAGCTTTACGTCTCGCCTGGGCCCGTCAACACCGACATTGGACTGTTGATGACTGGAAACATGTTGCCTGCTCGGATGAGTCTCATTTGAAATTGTATAGAGCGGATGGACGTGTACGGGTATGGAGACAACATCATGAATCCACGGACCATGCATGTCAGCAGAGGACTGCTCAAGCTGGTGGAGGCTCCGTAATGGTGTGTGGCGTGTGCAGCTGGAGTGATATGGTACCCCTGGTACGTCTAGACACGATTCTGACAGGTGACACGTACGTAAGCATCCTATCTGATCACCTGCATCCATTCATGTCCATTGTGCATTTCGACGGACTTGGCCAAATCCGGCAGGACAATGCGACACTCCACACGTTCAGAATTGGCACAAAGTAGCTCCAGGAATACTCTTCTGAGTTTAAACACTTCCACTGACCACCAAACTCCCCAGATATGAACATTATTGAGCATATCTTCGATGCCTTGCAACGTGCTTTTCAGAAGAGATCTCCACCCCCTCTTACTCTTACGGATTGAAGGACAGCGCTGGAAGATTCGTGGTCTCAATTCCCTCTAGCACTACTACTACTCGCACTACTTCAGATATCAGCCGAGTTCATGCTACGTCGTGTTGCGGCAGTTCTGCGTCCTCGTGGGGGCCCTGCACGAAATTAGGCAGGTGTACCAGTTTCTTTGGCTCTTGAGTGTATTATAGTCGCAAAACGATTATCCACAAATCTGAATGTCAATTTTCGACAAATACTGCAGCATAAAACTTTGTGATATTTAAATACATTATACAGTGTGTAGTTTTGCAATTATTTTACGGAAGGTTTTCGTGAGGATTATACCAACTTTCAGAGAAGGTGGAGAAGGACAAATGCATCAACGTTTAATAAGAAATCCTGGTTCGGAAAGAAGTGCCTTGAAAGTTACAGCTGTGTCTTGGGACAATTGTACCAGTGACATAAAAAGCCCTTCTTAAATATCCCAGCTGATCTTAGACCATATACGCGTTTGAAATATGACGTATCCCAGTTCCTTTGGCGTATACTGTTCGTGAACACCACCATCAAAATTTCCCTGTAAGGAGGATAGGAAGGTTCGTGTGTCACTGTATTTCACCTAAGGGTATTATCTCACTAATTACTTCGTGGACAAGTCACATTTTCACTTAAGTAATTTAGTGCAGGTAAAACCTAAATCTTAAACTCCTTAATGACTCCGGAGCAAGTTCCGCAGGTCATTTGCGAAGGGAAGAAATTTTACATTTTATTACTAACTCCCCTTCTCTCACAAATTAAAGTTAACCGAAACCGTACATATTGTATACAAAGTGAGAAATATATGTAAGTAAATTAACACCATTGGAAAATAAGTTATTGCTTACCAATCCAGTAGGTCACACAAAGTTAAGAACTTCCCTAATGACTATACCCAATATTATAAAATACACTGAAACACCAAAATTACGGGTGTCTAATGCTGAACCCTTGACTTAAAACAATGCCTGGTAGAAATGAATTCCTGACACCCACATTCAAATCGTCGGATATCGCTTCATATGGCTCAGCGTAGGTATCATCACGTCCTTTCGTCTGACACCTGTGGCCTTCGTGCTCGGCGGGTTATGCGTTTGGAAACATTGTTTCTGCTGTATTCAAGACCCACCCAAGGCACTGGGGCCTTCCTTAAAATGATTTCTTTTGCAATTTCTAAAATGGTATGACTTGGGCGTCTTGCCCCGATTTTCGTATAAATTCAAAGTTAGCTAATTCGCGCCGTGCTGTCGCGTTCGCTACCTACCTCTATGTATCAGACTGCTCAGATATCACGTCTACACAACAAGTAGCAGCAACATTCGGGCGCCGTAGACGGTCCATCTTCAAACGGACCAACCATCCCGAGACTTTTGGCAGCTCATTTTATTTGCTTATTAAGGTGACAGTTCTGTTGTTCAGTAAACCAAAATCGCAGATGAATGAATTTAAAAATTTCTGTACACACATGGGATGTATAAAAACACGTTACCATGCCAAACGGTGTAGGAAACCCGTTGCATTGAAAACCGCTTACAGTCGTCTCGGAATGGATAAATACAAGTACTGCATAATTTTCAATGGAATCTTATATCAGTCTTCCTACAAAATAGTGCCAATTTGTGGTACCGATGATGGAGATGGATAACGTCATGCACCCTTCTTTCCAAAGCTGACCACAGAGGATCAGAGATCTGGTGACTGTGTTGGTCAGGGGAGGTGCGAAAATTGACCCTAGTGCTCACAAAACGAATTCTGGAAAATGCGAGCTGTGTGGACATCGGTTCCGTCGTCTCGGAACACAGAAATCACCGTAGTGGAACAAACATTGCACCATGGGATCAGCCAAAATGGTCACATAATCCTTGGCAGTAAAGCGACGTCGCATAGCAACTTTTGGCCCTTGGAATACAGCGATACGGCTATCCAAATCATACCAAACCCTCGCCATGTTTCTCTCTTGTGACGTAAGCTTGACCAGAAGTTGGAAATAGTGTGAAACAAGACTGATCCGACCAAATGACACTCGTCCATTGCACCATAGTATAGATTTTACTGCTTTGTCACCGCGTATCCCCGTTAAAGGCTTGTGCATCACTAATGAATGGTTTTGGAATTTCAGCTCGCCCTACAATTCCGTCATTTTGGAGCTCCCTTCGTGTTGTGTTGGTGTTGACAGGGTTCGCGAGTGCGACATTCAGTTCCGTAGTGATTTATCCTTTTCAATGACCGTTTGTCACTGCCACTTTCGTCGGCGTTGTGACTTATCCGATGACGTTTTCTTCTGTTTTCCTTATAAAACTTCGATACGGTGCATCTGGAAATGCCAAATACGTCAGCACCCTTGATTACGGAGGCAGTCACCACAATAGCACCAGTTTGTCCACTTTCGAATCCACTTATATCCGACGTAATCCACTAATCCACTAATTCTGATCACGGCTGACACGTGCAACGTGTCGAGGAAATTGCACAGTTGCCGTTCGTGGTCAAATACAGCAGCACAACCTTCAGGCTTCCATATTTTTTGTTCACCAGCTATAGATAGTAATAAATCAAACTATTGTGACAACCTAAGAGTAGGAGAGTTCTCAGTAGCTGTGCTAAAATGTATGAAATGATTCTCATGTTGTACTATATATCTTCATTCTGCAGTTATGATGTGAACGAGGTTGAGTCGGACTCGAAAGGTAGCTTGGAAAGACGCGCTGAAGAGTGAGACCCCGGTGCGGCATGTCTTTGACCCGACATCCTAAGGCTTTTCATTTCCTGAAATTGCTGAGAACGTTGCAATCAGCTACATTTTTAGTGCTTTACGCTTCCAGTCACGTAGTCAGGTCGTGTGATTTCTGGACCCAGATGGGTTGCTACACGGCAGTGATTAGCAGTGCCAGAATGGTGAAGAGAGCCGATCCGGGCGCAGATTAACAGCTGCTGCTCCAAAAAAGCTACAGTTACGTCGCATAGGAGGACCGGCTTCGTTGCAAACAACTGAAGCACGTGAACGGACATGTCTTCGCGACTTTGTGCAGCTGAGAGGAGGAGAAGGTCACAAACTAGTCACACGGATCACGTTTCTGTCTGTTCGTCAATGGTAGGTGGCACAGTGTTCGTCCAAGAACAGAGGAAGCATTCCAAAAAATGAGTACAACGCTTACTGCAAGTTGTGGTGTTGCCTCGCTGACTGCGAATATTAATTTCCATTACTTCAGGTGCGGCTTTCTACAACGTCAGGAACAAAAGATAGTACGATGTGATGAGTAGGGATGACGACTGTCGCGAACTTCTAGTCTATCGGCTGTAGCAATCATTAACTCGCCACTATGCGGCACAGAACTTTTATACATGGTTGAAAAATAAATCGACGTCTCCTCTCCTGTAGTTATCTTTGAAATGTCCAAGTAATTCATTAACCTTTCCTCTCACGAATCAAAACCGTCTCTCCAGTCTTCAGTGTTCAGTAAAAATTTACAGTATCTTTTTCAGATGAAATTAATTTTCATCTATATGCAAACCCGGCATCAGCTTTCGCTTCAAAACAGTGATTTGGTGTTGTAAGATTTGCAGATCGAAATGAACGACCCAATCGGATAGAAACAGCACTCATCTCAATACTATTCTGTTCACACGATGTTACAAAAATTGCGATAGATATTTTATGGATAAAACAGGGATAAATGTGATCGTTGCACTGTGGGACTGAGGCCTTCGGAGCGTTCAGGCTTGTGGTCCAGACATGCAACAGTACTGCCCGTCTTCAAAGACGTATCACATCATCCCTGTCATCAGCTGTTACGTGAAAAGAGGAAAATACTTTTTCTCTTGTCACAGAACGAACATATGTTAACATATAAAACAACTTGCAAAATGCCTTCTACAAAGATTGGGTCAGCGATTACAGGCAGCAAGTGTAACCGATAGATTCATGACACCACAAAGACTGATGTTTTGTGTGTGATTTAAATATGCGGAAGTGGTTTTCCAAAATTACAATTCTCGTGTCCACATCGCTAGAACTGTGACCAATTGACCTGAGAAACATTGAGAATCAAATCTTAAGTGGCGTGCAAAATTTTCAGATATAAACACCATTGTAAATACTTAGAACTGCATGGAACAATGGACGTATGCTAGGGCGGATATTCACGGAATCTCGGCAATCAGCTTGAGTTGTTACAGAACTGATAGTTGGACGTGGACGCCTCCTATATTCAGGACGCTTGTTGTCAAGACCACAATGCATCACTCCTTTCAATAAGGACTGTGAGATTATCACACTGTGTCAGGACGATGATAAGAAATTTTTTATTCGATTAGTTAATCTCGAAAATCGTACATTGTTATAATTTACTTGATACGTAGAAAAAGCAAAAACATAAAATGACGGAGAAAATGTGGTCACTTTCAAATTTCTTAAGTATTGTAGTGCTTATAAGCTTTGCTGTGATTATAAAAACATAGTAACAAGCTTCAGAATAAATGACTACTTATGTCCATTAAGCCTTGTTGGAAAAATGTGTTGCGTAAGGCGTCTCATTAATTTCAGGAGCGTTTCTGCTTGCTGGGTATTCAGTAATAACTTCAGAAGAAACCGTCTTATCCTTTGGTATCTCGTACAGATGAATAATTGTATTTCTGATATAGTAGGACATTATCTCGCATAAGGATTTTGATGATAGTTTTAACAACTGTAATTTACATATTTACGATACAGTATATCCTAGTTTTGTCAGTAATTCTTCCATGACATGTTTCCTTGGATTCGCAGTTTATATTTACAAATTTATTTTTTATTCATTTGTGATGATATCAGCGTCTATAGTCGACTTCGCCAGTGTTTCTTCTGTCGTTCGTGACTGTGGTTTACAGTACCTTCCATTGAACACGAAGGATTTCAGACCTAATGGTTGGAAAGAATTTCAACATTTTGGTTTTTATATTGCGTATTTACGTAGGATTAACAGTTAAGATTATCAATACTTATTATAACCCACAACTGCACATTTTTCGATAGCCTTAAAGACCAAAATCTGTATTACAAAGGCCAAAGTATTCTGAGAATATTCCAGGTATCTTAACTTTAGACTAGCTAGAAAATACTTACGGATGTACATATTTATTCCTGCACTTCTTTTTTGTTGCTTGCCGGCTTTCTGTAATATCTTATGAAAGCACATCAAATTTTTGTAATTACTTCTTAGAAGTCAACTGAAGCTTGTGTCAGTTCTTTTCTCGGGTAAAAAGCTACATACTGTCATTTGAATCTTATGAATTTGGATGTGTATTGCTTAAGCTTGACGAAACGTAGAATGTTTCACCTTCAACTGAAGTTTATATTTGAATATTGTTGACCGTGTCTCCTGACAGAATAAAGCCGTAGTACTTGAGGTACTTGAACTTGAGAACATAAATCATCGCACTCCCACTACGACATAGATATCTCTTAAAACCGTCTTGTAAGTACGCTCTTAAATGTAATCCCGTTAGGGTTTTTAAGTGCTGAAACTTTCTACTTGTACTGTTCCTGAATCTATTTTCCTCATCCCGAAGAAATCTTCCGCCATTTTCCATGTTATACCGCCATGGCTCGTTTTACACGATAATCACTCTTTTCATGTTACTTCAGCTTTAAGACAGAATTTAGTTTAACACAGGTCTTCATTTTTGGCTCCCTAATGATGAATAGAAAAGGATGGAGTTCCACCACATAATTTTGTAATTTGTAATTTTGGGAAGTATAATGTATTCTAAGTACTCCATATACAAAAATATTTAAGTCAGACTTGTTGGATTTCGAATCAAAGTATGACTCACCTTCAGGTAGTGTAATGAAACAGAAATTCGGTTACAGTTTACGGTACCTGTATGAATTTGAGCAATTAAAAGATGTGAAATGTTAAAACCAATACTGCAAACACGTCGCAGCTTCAGCTACACTGAAGCGGCAAATAAACTGGTATTCAAATGCGGAGATAGGTAAATAGGCAGAATACGGCGCTGCGGTCGGCAACGCCTATATAAAACAACAAGTGTCTGGCGCAGTTGACAGATCGATTACTGCTGCTACAATGGCAGGTTATCGAGATTTAAGAGAGTTTGAAGGTGGTGCAATGGTCGGCGTACGAGCGATGGGACACAGCATCTCCGAGGTAGCAATGAAGTGGGGTTTTCCTGTACGACCATTTCACGAGTGTATCGTCAATGTCAGGAATCCTGTAAACCACCAAATCTCCGACATTGCTGCGACCGGAAAAATATCCTGCAAGAATGGGACCAACGACGACTGAAGAGAATCGTTCAGTGTGTCAGAAATGCAACCCTTCCGCAGAGTGCTGCAGATTTCAGTGCTGGACGATAACAAGTGTCGGCGTGCGAACCATTCAAAGAAACATGATCGATATGGGCTTTCGGAGCTGCAGCCCAACTCGATTACCCATGATGAATGTACCGACATTGGACTGGTTACTGGTAAAATGTTGCCTGCTCGGACGAGTCTCGTTTCAAATTGTATTGTGCGGATATACGTGTTCGTGTACGGAGACAATCTCATGAATCCATGGACCGTGCATGTCAGCAGGGGACTGTTCAAGTTGGTCGGGGCTCAGTATTGGTGTGGGGCGTGTGCAGCTGGAGTGATATGGGACCTTTAGTATGTCTAGATACGACTCGACAGGTGACACGTACGTAAGCATCGTAACCGATCACATGCATCCAATCATGTCCACTGTGCATTCCGACGTCCGCCGCAATAGCTGAACGGTCAGCGCGTTGGAATGCCAAGCACGGGGCCGCGAGTTCGATTCCCGACTGGGGAGGGGAATTTCTCCCCTCAGGGACTGGGTGGTGTGCTGTCCTCAACATCATTTCATCCCCATTGGCGACGCGCAAGTCGCCCACTGTGGCGTCGCACTCAATAAGATTTGCACTTGGCGGCTGAACTTCCCGACAGCGAACTCCCGGCCTTTGGCGCTATATGATCATTTCCATTTTTTGCATTCCGATGGACTTGAGCAACTCCAGCAAGGCAATGTGACACCCCACACCTACAGAATTGCTACAGCGTAGCTTCACGAACACTCTTCTGAGTTTAAGCCTTTCCGCTGGCCACAAAACTTCACAGACATGAACATTATCGAGCATATCTGTAATGCCTTTCAACGTGCTGTTCAGAAGAGATCTCCACCCCTCGCACTCTTAGGGATTTACGGACAGCCCTGCAGGATTTAAGGTGTCAGTTCCCTCCAGCAGTACTTCAGGCATTCGTGAAATTTTGAAAAGTTAGTTAAAAAAAGTGCAAGAATAGACACTTTCAGAGTATTGGGAGTAAACAGAACCCTCCCACTTCCAAGACAGAAAATAAGAGAACGAGGGAGTAGTCCGTTACTTCTTCTTTCCAGGATAACCGGATTCACAAGCGGAGACAGGAAACAGGGAAACAGACCTATAGTAATGCAGTTTCGGGTTTTAGTATGGTCCTAATACAACAAGAATATCCACTTGTTAACATTACTACCCAGCAGGAGGTGCTAGTTCAGATTGCTCTCTTTGAAAAAGATTGGGGAAGACTCAAGTCAAGATCCCAAATACAGAATATTTATCTGTGAGGGGATGAGAACAGCAGACAACATGCCCAAGATATCTCCCAAGATATCTCCGTCCTGTGTACCTACACTACTTAAGGATGTTCCTCCAAAGACCTGTTCGAGAAAGATAATTAACCGAAAGGTTGCATCCGACGGCCAAACACTTTTGGTGGAAGCTGGTGAGAAATACCTGAAGGCCATGAGAGAGCAAGAACTAATATTGTGTTTAAGGTTCTCGCAGGTTAGTGTCAGGGTGATTAAGGACATAAGAACCGACAGATGAACCTGCAAGACAGTAAGAGTGCAAATGCAGCTCTGAGGCGCCTTCTGGGAAGCCGGGGGGGGGGGGGGGGGGGGGGTCGCGGCCCTGATCTGGGAAATCTATTTATATAAAACGGGTGTATGAGGCCTTGGAGGAACTGTAAATAAGCTGATTTACTATAGAAACTTAAGAAAGAGACCAGAACGTACATTTATGGTAAGAATGCAGTTTCATTCATCAAGATGACGAGCTTTTGTTCCAGAGATTTAGGTACCATCAGGATGAAACAGCGTGAGGAAGGAAGCACGAGGGAATTTGTACTTGCCTCAGCTTACATTCCTTACGAGGACAGTGCTCCTCCAACCCAGGAACTGAGGAGACTCGTAGACAGCTGCTGGTTGGCTATGATGCCAGCGTCCGCAACCTGGCGTGGGAAAGCAGCGACATATTGGAGAGCATTCTAGATATCTTGAAAACAGGTGAGGAGCCTACCTTCAGGAGCAGGAGGAGGGAAAAAGTAACTGAAATAACTTTTGGTTCCAACGTCAAACAATGACATTTGGCAATGAAGACATGATTTACTGATCTCATGTATACCAAATTTGGGGTTGGAGAGAGTGTCAAACAGACCATGGCCTATAGGACTTTTGGGAAAGCAGACTGTGACTCATATAGGACAGACCTATACTCACGCTTATCTGAAGGTAGAATTTTGAATAGAAATCAAGTAGATTTAGAAGAAATGGCAGATGAAGCTACGTTGGTTGGTTGGTTGTCTGGGGAAGGAGACCAGACAGCGTGGTCATCGGTCTCATCGGAATAGGGAAGGATGGGGAAGGAAGTCGGCCGTGCCCTTTCAGAGGAACCATCCCGGCATTTGCCTGGAGTGATTTAGGGAAATCACGGAAAACCTAAATCAGGATGGCCGAACGCGGGATTGAACCGTCGTCCTCCCGAATGCGAGTCCAGTGTCTAAACACTGCGCCACCTCGCTCGGTGAAGCTGCGTCCGCCATCATTATTTCGTACTTAGAAAACTATCCTATCATCAAGAACTGCACAAGCATGACTGTATCTTGGTGGAACAATAATCCTGAATTGCATAGGAAGCAGGTAAGAAGACTGTTCAGCTTTGCAAGAAGGACAGGACAATGGATAAAATATCGGGAATCCCTTGACAAATACAATCTTGCTATTAAGCAAGTTATTAATTATCCTGGAAGCTATTCTGTGAGGAGGTGGAAGGTACAGTTGTCGGGGCCAGACTTTACAAAATCCTCACAAGCATACCAGTAAATCCAGGAGGCACACTAAGGAAGCACTTTAGTGGCTATACAAGGACAGCACATAAGACACTGATTGTGCTCCTCAAGACTCACTTCCCTCAGTGCTCTCTGGCAGATGATACAGACGCAATATTCAGTCCCTGTGAGGTACTAAACAGGTAGCTAATGGGAGATCTGGGAATCTGCCAAAGAATGTGTTAATTTCAAGAAAATCCAATGGGTTGTAGGAACGTTTGAACCATTAAAGTCACCATCCCAGATGGAAACTTTCTGGTCCTACAGCGACAAGCAGGAGAAGAATTGATCAGACTGCTATGCAGTCTGTTTAGAGTCATTCTGGCAGCAGGAGTCATTCCTAATGCTTGGAAGACAGTGAAGGATTTTCTTTTCATTCCGGAGACAGGGAGAACTGATTGTACCAAGGCTAAGGATATGAGGCCACTTAGTCTGCCCTCCTTTCTTTTCAAGACATTAGCAACTGGTTGATAGGCTTGTTAGTGAAAGGAGGTTAACGAAGTTTCCTTTGTATGGAAACCAACACACATATCAACCAAGCAAATCATGCTAAACAGCACTTCACCAACTTACTGGGATGTTGGAAAAATGCTCTACACTTTCAAGAAATGGCTCTCTGCGTCTTCCTGGATATTGAGGAAGCTTTCAGCAGTATGAGCTTCGAAGTTATGGTTAGAGCTACAGAAGAGCATAGCATTAATAGCACTGTATGTAGGTGGATTAAGGCCATGGTGAGTAGACGAAAAGTAGAAACCACTATGGTGGATGTGAAAATGGTGAACAGCACAACCAAAGGGTGACAGCAAGGTGGGGTTTTGTTCCCACTGCTGTGGGACCTAGTGGTGAATTAAGGAGTTAAATGCTAGAGCTACTTCTGCCAAGACGATTTAGTCGTTGTAATACTAGACAAATTTGCAAGCAGCCTTACACACAATGCACATTGCTCAAAAGTGGTGTACGAAACAGGATCTAACGGCTAGTCCCAGGAAAGCTGTTGTAGTGCCGTTCCGCAGGACACGTAGCGCAGTTATAATAGTAAATGGGTTATTGAAGTACTTATGGGTGACCCTGGATGGGGGGACAGATATGGATCCGTCGCATAAGGAATATGTTTCAAGGCAAAAGGTGCTCTCATGTGCAGTAGAAGGGCTGTGGTAAAAACTAGGGTATGAATCCTAGGAGCATGTACTGGTTATACACTTCGGTAATGATAGTTTACTGGGTTACAGTATGACGAATAAAGGAGAACAGCAGGTGGCTACTAAGGAGCTTGGGAATCTGCAGAGACTGACCAGGTTAGCCATAACAGGCTGAATTAGCAGCACGAACACCACTGGGATGGAACACGCGGTAGACATGTCCGCACTTTACCTTCGGGTTACAATGGAGGCAGTGGCAGGATCATACAGGTTAAAACTGGGAACAACTGGATTGCTTTAGGATATCCAGAATCTCACACCGATGTTAAGGTTGTGGTACATAAGGGAATGGTCGGGGAAATACCGGATGACTATAAAACAGCTTCCACTTGCTTCAACAAAGCTTTCAGTGTAACACTTGGACGTAGGGAGCAGTGGAAGAATGAACGACGATACCGTTCAAAAGACATTGTCTGGTTTACTGACGTATCGAAAACAGACGATGTTGCCGGGGCCAGGGTATACAGGGTACATCCCAGAACAGAGCGCGCTCTCTCTCGGGAACTGCGTACGATATTCCAGGTGGAGATATGTGCCATCAGTGTGTGCACGGAGGAGAAGCTACGTAGGTGCTACAAGGATCGTCGCATCTACATTCATTCAGACAGACTGCCACTTCTGAAATGTGTACGAGCCCCTGCAACGAGATCTAAGATGTCGCAGGATGCCATGAGTCCCTGGTGAGAATAGGGGAAGACAACAGGGTAAAACTGCTGTGGGCCCCTGGTCAATCACGAATTAGTAGTAACAAAAAAGCAGGGAGGCTGACCAGGGCAGGGGCGACAGCTCAGTACGTTAGACCAGAACCTGCCTTAGCCATCACTAAGGCAAAGACATAATGTAAACTACATAGCTGAATCAGGAGGCTGCACTTAGAATATTGACTAAAACCCAAAAAGCAAACATATCAAGCTAATGATGCCGAAAGAGAAACAAGCCCCTAAGTGCATACTATGTAGTGTGCGGACGAGACCGCACCACATTTAACCTTCAAATGCGAAGCACTGGAGGCCAAACGACACAGAATATTTGAGTCACTAATTCGTGAAGAGATTTCGTCTAACAAGACCAAGGAAAGAGCCTGTTACTTTTCTTCAGAATTACTGGTTGGCTTTATAGAATGACAGGGAGATAAACCGCACAGTAAACTTAATTTCGGTGAGGGGAACAGGAGGCTAAGACCACTGTTGTTTTGTATCCCGGATTAAATCAGATGAAGACATTATGGCACTGGCATAGATGGTCAACTGAATAACAATTAGATATGTAAGTAAATATTCACAGATAAAAAGTTTACCAATCTTTTCGGAAGAAATCAATATTGTCGCTCTGCAGCGGAATATGCGTTGTTGCGGATCTTCCTGTAAATGAAAACTGCTTACGAGACGAGGACTCGAACCATGACGCTTGGATTTCACGGGAACCGCTCTTGCGAATCAACAGATCGTTAATAACTTTGGTCGTGAAAGTCAAGTTTCTATGTTCGAAACAGGCTCCTGCAAAAAGTTTTACCTGACAAGAAGTAAACATTTAGATAGTGACGTGAGCATGTGGCCTTTCAGACGAGTCTTTTCTCGGAAGTGACTGGGTTTTGAGGTATGGACGTGAGTGTCGCAATACATCGTTTAGAACGATCCACACTGAATTGAATCTCGTGTACAGTTATATATTAACGAAGTTATGCAGCAAAATGGTAGGGAAAATCTCTTAACGGGTAAAGTCTTGTACATATAGTTGACAGTTACAACACCCGTTGAATTATTTTTATTTGACCCGTAATTTCTTTCGTGTGGAATTAGTTGGTACTAATGGCTACTAAGTCACAGCTATATGATTACACCACAAGAAACTCTTAAATGTCGTTCGTATCCCCTCCTTGTTCACTCAGGCTATAACGCTGCTGTCTTTTTAACATTATTAAAACCTGGTCAATTAAAAATACGCCTTCAAAAAGAATACACGATATTACCAACAGTTGGCTCAATTACAGAACAGTCTTCTTGCTGGCTCGAATCGAAATAGCGAGGGCTAGTAAGAGACAACATTATTTAGCGGTTACATTACAGCATAACATTGAATAGCGTGAGTAGAGGTTAATGCAAAGTACGGGCGATCCTACCGTTGCAAGTATCGCCTCGATATATTGGATAACGCACTGCAGTCTTAACGTGGTAAACTTCGAAACGCTTTATTCAGAGTGAACTTTATTGATCGTTAGTGTCTCAAATTTGGTCCAGATTGTGGCGTTGACCGTAGCTATATAGAGGGCTGAGTAAGTGACAGTCATCGTGGGAGTGAAGCAAACTACGTCTTCTGCAGAAATAGCTTTGATTGGCTAATAAACCTAAATGTTTCAAAAAACCCTAAATGCTTTAAACAATCAGGAGTTGCTCTGAACTCATGAAACCGGCGAGTCACGGGGTACGTCTTCCGAACCAGCTCTTGTTTCTGTACCTTCATCTATACAGATCGAGCATTTCTGTTTATCGATACTTTCAGCTCATTGTTCTTCGTAAATCATTTGTTGTGGCAGTGCCACAGCTCTTGACCCGAGTCTGTCTATATTACTCGCAAAACTCTTCTATAGGCTCGTTGAATGAGGAAAAAAGGACTGCATCATCACTGGCGTGTCGCTCGCGGACATTCATCGGTGGGAGACGACAGGTTCATTGGAACCTGAACACACTGTGTTACCGTCAGTTTCCGAGTTTCATAGGCGGACTTCGTCATTTTAGCCAGGATGCGCGTGATTGCTTTGCGGCTGTGCTGTGTGTCCAGACATTGGAAGTTGAGAGTGGGTGACTTAGCTCAAACTTCTGTTACTATTTGGGCTGTAGGTTTGTGTTAGATCATGAAAATGAGAGTTAGGTGAAAGAAGTTCTAGCCGATGGCGAAGTTTACTGAAGTGGGCTTAAACCGCTTTGGTTATAGTAAAACTTGTATGTTTCATTCTGATATAAAGTTCTGGCTTTTACGTTTTGGACTGTTATCCCGAAGCTCTTTTCTTTGCTGATATTGCCCGGGACTTTGCAAAAAAGATCCAGTTGAAGTTAAACAGAGATTGTTAGCCTCGTATATTTTTAGTCCAGTAGTCGAATCATGGAATTTACCTGAGTGCAATCGGATCGGTGCAGAGCAGTGACCATTGTGACTTTGTTACCTTGTTTCGATGATTAAAACGTAGCTAGCAATCCTTATTTAAGGCTTTTTCACTAATAAAGCAGTGTATAGAGTTGACTCGCGTCCACCGATTGACAGTTCCTTCGCCAAAAGTAGCGAAATTAGGATATATAGCGAGATCGCGTGAATGACAGAGACCTGGTTCTCCTAGACGTGGAACAAACTTCCGGGACATCGCACCATAAAGAAGAGGAGAAGCGGATGATTCACTTTGTTAGAGCAACGTGATATCCCTGCGATACATTAGAGCAACATTCTGTGAATAACGTGACGATTTCTCGGGAGCGTAAGTTTCATTAGTGTTGACGCTCACTTTGTAGATTTCTAAACTTTTGCGTCAGACGAGTTTCAGGAATGTAGCAAGGCGGTAAGACAAGATATAACACCGTGAATTACATTTTAATTTGGATATGGTGATAACAAAGTCGTCAGGACAAGTTTGTCGTCTGTTAAACGAGGCGATGGGTTCACACTTCCGTTATCAGCACTCGTGTTCTGTAATTACTGGCTTCCCTTCCCATCCATAATAATCACTACATAAATGAGGCAGGCTGGCAAGGCGACGGATCGTCCGCTGTTCGGAAGCTTAGCCGGTTTACGGAGGGTCATACGCAGCTAGGCGTTTGGTTCGTGGCGCTGTCGAAAATAGCGGAAAGTTAAACGTAAGTTAATGAAATGCGTACGAAACGAAAAGATCCTTTTTTCTTAGGTTACTTTCGTTTCTTTGCTTCTTAATATCCGTGACAAATTCATTTCTGAAATGTATATTTTAGCCATCTCTCTCTCTCTCTCTCTCTCTCTCTCACACACACACACACACACACACACACACACACACACACACACTCCCACACACATATACACACAGCTTGCAGGTGCACTTGGTTTTACAGTAAACAAACGCAGAACATTAAGTACAAAGACTGCGAGTATGCTAGATATTACACTTCACTACATAACGATATTCGACATGAAATGAATTAAATTACAGAATAAAATATTTACAAGTACAGATAATGGAAGCAAGTGAACAATGCAAGCTGTAGATGCGCCTATGAGTTGGAAATATACGTGTAATATGAATTGACATCTTTCACAATCTTCACGTGTGTCCGTTATCTATGCTATTTCATTCTACAATTTACTGCATCTCTCGTTAAACATCGTGATATAGGAAAGCGTAATTTTTATCATCGTAACATTCTTTGTACTTGTCTTTCAGTGTTTGTTGCCTGTAAAACCAAGTGTACCTACATGCTACCCGCAATCGCTCGTGTGTGTGTGTGTGTGTGTGTGTGTGCTTGTGATGTGTGTATGTGATCTGGTTAATATCTATTTTATTGGAATGCATTTGTAGTGAATACTAAGTTTCAATGCAATGTAAGTAACTTGAAACATAAGCATCTTTCTTTATCTTACGTTTAAATTTACGATTCTTTCGACAGTACCACAACCCTAGCGTCTACGTGCACGCGGCTCAGAAATTAATGCTCCTGTAACATCTCCATCTAATGATGAGCCTACAATGGCTCGAAAACTAGTTAACGGTAAAATAAATCGTACCAAATTAAAAAGTAAGCGGTTGCGTACCATACCTACAAAAACCGCCAAAGCGAAGCTTGTAATGAGCAGTGATGGCGCTTCCTGTCTATTTATTCCATGTTGCACTACTCACTCGATTTAGCCTCTGCTGAAAAATTCCGCTCCAAGTCTTTCGTTTGCCGTCGAAGACTGCTCAAAAATTGCCGTCATGCGATCTGACCTATAAACTGATGACATGAAGCATACAAAAGATGAAACTTCCTGACAGATTAAAACTGTGTGCCCGACCGAGACTCTGTCAGGAAGTTTCATATCAGCGCACACTCCGCTGCAGAGTGAAAATCTCATTCTGCATACAAAAGATGTCTGATTTGTATTTAAACTGCAAAGTTCATGTATGGAATTCGGAAATTAGAAGTTTTCACTACAACAGTACGTAGGAATGGGTATTTGATACCTGGATATCAAAAAGATGTATGTCCCATATTACCCAATGTGATGGGAACAATGGTGCAGCGGACTATGTATCATCGCTGACGCTGATGTACCCTCTGGTCACAGGAAGCACATCTGCAGTATTGATATCTGTGGAATTCCGTCACCTCTTCGGCAGTCACTTTCCCTCCTAACGGCGATAATGGTGGATATTGTTGAAAGCTTTTAATTTTACACGGTTTGAACACGACAAGTTCACTGCAAACTAATTACAAAAATGGTCTGTTTTAGAAGTAGTACAAATGCCGTCTTGAGAAAACCTTCTTTGATAACACTTTTGAAAATGAAAAGGAAACGCTTATAACGTAAATGAAGATAGCAAATATTAGGTGGTTAGCTGATTGTAACATAAGCGAAACAAGATATTAACTGACATTTTTCTGAAAAACTACCATAAGATGGTAAGTTTTTAATTATTTTGAGACTATCCTCAATATTAAAGTCATCGTCTGGCAGACCTGGAAATAATTATGTCGAGTGTCGAATCATAATAAATTTTGGTAGCTTGTGGTGGCTTTACATCAAAATGTTTGTTTTATAAAAGCTGTCCTGCACGACTTAAAGAAATAATTGTTTATTTTGTAACAGTTTCCGACAACCCCGATGAAAAGCCACGCCAACTGATAGTACAGGTTTGGCTATAATTTATTTTACTTTTATTTACTCCCTCCCCGTAAGGGCCTGTGTATTTTGGTTACAACTTTCACGCTTGCTATGATTATTAGCTTCGTTAACACTGCTGGATGTTGTTGCTGTGTGTTTCGGCCGTTATGGCAAGGAAGGAAATGGAATCCCCGTCAAAGACAAGTTCATTGGTGGCGAAATTAATCTCCGACTGGGGAAGGAAATGGACCGTGTCCTTTCCAGCGGAACCATCACGGCGTTTGGCTATAGTGATTTAAGAGGACCATGCGTGTTGAACAGCCGACCTGCCGAATCCCAACCCCAGCGCCATCTCACTCGGCGGTCCATGTTGTCTTCCTTTTTCTAACCGAACTTTCCAGAAAAAAAAATTCACTGTTGGCTGATGAGCAGTTTCTTCTCGACTTCAATGCACCATCCTTTGATTTTTTTGTCTTACGAATGTTTGTTTCAAGTGTCTTCAGAATTTCCATGCTCCTCCCTTGAATTCTTCATATACTGGCCTATTAGTGAAGAACAGTACTTCGCAACGCTGTCTCTGTAGTAGCTGCAACGACAGCTGAGCTAACAGCGGGTGTCGTCTGCTTCATGGGTGACCTGATTGCGAGGTGTCAGTCTCAAAGATGCGGATCAAGTAGAGAACGCCAGCTTGAAAGGCAGCTAGCTCAGCACTCTCGAAGATAACTTTACACCAGACGCTGTATCCAACGGCGATGGATGGCCGATTTGCGATGCGATGAAGTCTCCTCTCGGAAGCGGGTGTGGACCGATGACCATCGCAGGGATGAACAGCCTTTCGCTAGATAGTCAACGAGTACAGCTGGTTCGAAATAAATCACTAGAATTTACAGCAGCTTTAATGTCATTGCAGTTCATTGAATAGCTCCGAGATTCAGCACTTATGGTTCAGTGACTATTGACTCGATTTCAAATAATAAGATTCCGGATTTGATGCCCAGATGGTCAGGGCTGGTTCTCGCACTTAACGTGATTTTCACCTCAGCCAACACAAAGCGAAACATTCAAGGCTGCCAAGGAGTACTAGAGGATTACCCTCAGTAGCTAGATAGACTGGTGCACAGATTGTAAATAGACAAGTATACACCACAGATGTGTGATGTTCAGCTTAGAACTGGGGTATTGATTGTTCTACTTGTTCCTTCTCTCTGTAAAGTCAGACTGCGCTCTGAGCAGCCCGCAGCATTTTACCTCCAATACCGGACACCAATCACTGCACTAAACACGAACTATAAGTAGGGTTCATTTCCTTTCTTCATCGTAGTGAATCTGGATCGCGTGGGTTTCTGTGTTGTGTGCTAAAGCAGTACAGTGTTGTCGTTACGGGTGACTGTGTATGACTGTCTCGTGATTTCGGATGAGAAGCTGTTTGAATTCGTCTTTCAGCGATGTTGATGTAGAAGCCGCCGAAGTAATGTCGAACCGTAATCCGGCATACTCAGCCATTGTCATCAGCCGGTGGAACCTACAACCTGTCCACGTTCTTGGCAAAGGCGCAGTATAGGTCGTTACCTCGGTCCCACGCTGGACTCTCGTTTAACGTGGCATCAGCCAGTACAGGAACTGAGGGAAAGAAGCTCGCCTCTACTCGCTGCTAAACCGAACATCAACGGTACCGGAACACGCCTACGTTAGCCTGCACGTCGCTCTCCGACCGGTCCTGGACTACGGGGGAATGCAGTGCCGGGTCATACAGAGAGTCCAGAGACAACACCTGCCACAGGTCTTCCCTACAGCGGTAAAACCTTCTAACTGAACATTCTCGAAATACTACTTCTCTTATGTATAAGGAGGCAGGACAAGAACCGCCACATCCAGGCACTTCGTCGTAATATCATTGTTCTAATATCAGGAATGCTGAAACGATAATCTGTACCTGATGATCGTAGGAGACGAAGGAATCATAACAAAGTATAACCAGATCTAGTTCAGAGATCACCAACTAAACAGACAGAAGGGGAAAACTTGGAAAGTTGCATATTACACACGATCAGAAAAGAAGACCGTTCAAGGTTTCCACTGCTGGGTGTCATACCGTGTTTCTACATCTACGTATTTATTTACAACTATACTCCGCGAACCACTGTGAACTGCATGGCAGATGTATGTCCCATTGTGCCAGTTATTAGGGCATTTTCCCGTTCCATGAGAAATGATTTTTTAAATGTCTCTGTTTGTGCTGCAATTAACCTAATCTTATTGTCATGATTCCTAAGCGAGCGATATGTTGGGGGTTGTAGTATATCCCTAGACTCATCATTCAGAGTCGGCTCTTGAAATTTGGTTAGTAAACTTTCTCAGGATAGTGTCCGTCTATCTTCAAAAGCCTGCCAGCTCAGTTCCGTCAACATCTCACAATCAGCGACACTCTCCCCCGAGTCAGACAAACCTATGACGATTCGTGGTGCCCTTCCTTGTGTACTTTCAATATCTCCTGCTAGTCCTGTGTTGCACGGGACCCACACACTCTAGCAATATTCTATGACGGGTCGCACGAGTGATTTATAAGCAATCTCTTTTGTAGACTGACCAATAAACCGAAATCTGCTACCTGCTTTACTCATGACTGACCATATGGGATACATCCACTTTAAGTCCCTACTAAATGTTACACCCAAGTACTTGTACGGGCACAGGTTCTAACTATAATTCAGAAATATTATATTTATATTATATTTATAATATAATAGTATGTTTTTCGGCTTTCTGAAGTGCACAGTTTTACATTTTTGAACATTTAAAGCTAGCTGCCAGTCATTGTACTACTTTGAGACCTTATCTAGGTCTGAGTAAATAGTTCGCTGTAGAGAACTGCAACCTCTACGAAAAGTCTGAGGTTACTACTAATATTGCCCACAAGATCATTAATATACAACATGAACAGCAAGGGATCCGAGACACTTCTCTGGGACATACACGAAGTTACTTTTACATTTGTCTATGACTCTCGATCCAAGATAACATATGGTGTCCTTGCTACTAAGAAATCCTTAGTCCAGTCACATATTTTGTCTGATTCCCCATATGATCGTAATTTTGATAATAAGCGTAGGTGTAGTACTTAGACAAATGCTTTTCGGAAAGCGAGGAATATTGCATCTGCCTGACTGCCTTGATCCATGGCTTTAAGGATGTCATGTGAGATAAGTGCGAGTTGGCTTTCACACGATCTAGTTTTTGAAATCCACGCTGGCTGATATGGAGGAGGTCGTTCTGTTCGAGATGCATAATAATATTTGACCTCAAATATTTTGTAAGATACTACACTGAAGAGCCAAAGAGCACGCAGAAGTGCATGGGCTCCATTAATGTCTGAAGCATTGCTGGAGGGAAGTGACACCATGAATCCTACAAGACTGTCGATAAATCCGTAAGAGTACGAGAGGCTGGAGGTCTCTTCTGAACAGCACGTTGCAAGGCGTCCCAGATATGCTCAATGATGTTCATGTCTGGGGAGTTTGGTGGCCACCAGAATTGTTTAAATTCAGAAGAGCGTCCCTGGAGCCACGGTACAGCAATTCTAGACGTGTTGGACGTCAAACTGTTGTGCTGGAATTGCCCAAGCCCGTCGGAATACACAGTGGACACGAATGGATGCAGGTGAACACACAGGATACTTACGTACGTGTCACCTGTCAGAGTCGTATCTAGATGTATCAGGGGTCCCATATCACTCCAGCTGCACGCGCCTCACACCATTATATGGCCTCCACAGCTTGAACAGCCCCTGCTGACATGCAGGGTCCATGGATTCATGAGGTTGTCTCCATATCCGTGCACGCCCATCCGCTCGATACAATTTGAAACTAGACTCATCCGACCAGGCAACGTGTTTCCAGTCATCATAAATCCAATGTCGGTGTTGACGGGCACAGGCGAGGGGTAAATCATTGTGTTATGCAGACATCAAGGGTTCACTAGTGGACCTGCGTCTCCGCAAGCCCATATCGATGATGTTTCGTCGAATGGTTTGCACAATGAAAATTGTTGATGACACAGCATTGAAATCTGCAGCAATTTGCCGAAGGGTTGCACATCTGTCACGGTGAACGATTCTCTTCAGTCGTCCTTAGTCCTATTCTTGCAGCATCTTTTTCCGGCACCAGCTATGTTGGAGATTTGTAGTTTTACCAGATTCCTCATATTCACGGTACACTCGCGAATTGGTCGTACGGATGCCCACTTCATCGCTACCTCGGAGATGCTGTGTCCCATCGCCTCTTTGTGTTTACATCTACATCTACATCTACATACATACTCCGCAATCCACCATAGGCTGCGGGGCGGAGGGTACCTCGTACCACAACTAGCATCTTATATACCTGCTCCACTCCCAAACAGAACGAGGGAAAAATGACTGCCTATATGCCTCTGTACCAGCCCTAATCTCTCTTATCTTATCTTTGTGGTCTTTCAGCGAAATGTAAGTTGGCGGCAGTAAAATTGTACTGCAGTCAGCCTCAAATGCTGGTTCTCTAAATTTCCTCAGTAGCGATTCACGAAAAGAACGCCTCCTTTCCTCTAGAGACTCCCACCCGAATTCCTGAAGCATTTCCGTAACACTCGCGTGATGATCAAACCTACCAGTAACAAATCTACCAGCCCGCCTCTGAATTGCTTCTATGTCCTCCCTCAATCCGAGCTGATATGGATCCCAAACGTTCGAGCATTACTCAAGAATAGGTCGTATTAGTGTTTTATAAGCGGTATCCTTTACAGATGAACCACATCTTCCCAAAATTCTACCAATGAACCGAAGACGCGTTTCCCACAACTGCCATTACATGCTTATCCCACTTCATATCGCTCTGCAGTGTTACGCCCAAATATTTAATCGACGTGACTGTGTCAAGCGCTACACTACTAATGGAGTATTCAAACATTACAGGGTTTTTTTTTTTCCTTTTCATCTGCATTAATTTACATTTACCTATATTTAGAGTTAGCTGCCATTCTTTACACCAATCACAAATCCTGTCCAAGTCATCTTCTATCCTCCTACAGTCACTCAACGACGACACCTTCCCGTACACCACAGCATCATCAGCAAACAGCCACACATTGCTATCCACCCTGTCCAAAAGATCATTTATGTAGATAGAAAACAACAGCGGACCTACCACACTTCCCTGGGGCACTCCAGATGATACCCTCACCTCCGATGAACACTCACCATCGAGGACATCGAGGAAGTTTTGTAAACAAAGGAAAAGCAAAGAGTACACCTCCTCTGGAATAGCCCCAAAGGCGGCACCGAGCTTTCGGGCCCCGTTCCGGCTAAGTAATCGCTTCAAACAATGTGACACTCCCTCACTGCAGGAGGTAATGTAGAGAGCGGGGATTTAGCCATGGACGCTGGCACACGCTCTGGTGTTCAGTAAGTAAACTCCAATAGTTCTACTGGCTTTCCAAAGTGAAAAATGTATTCCACCAGCGAGATACGAGCAAATAATCTCCGGATGTGGCGCGCGCTAGACACCTCAGCCGCGAAGACTGGTTTCCACGATAAGGAATCCGGGAATTTACGGCCTCCGACCATCACACCGAGCCTGCTTGGTGACGTAAGCTGGGTGACCCAGACTGGCATTTACCTAAATAAATACAAAAAAATGGTCGAGAAACCGGATTAACGCTGTCCATCAGACTACGTCCTGGATTCGATCGATTACCGAGCAACACTTTCCAGATTTAGAAAGCCACTGCGTTACAACCGCGGGTCTTCACACCGGGAAGGTTATCAGATAAGCCTATAATTAGCTAGGCTAAACACTTCCGCGCGTGTGGAAGCGCCGCTGTCGCCCGGCGAGAATCTCACGCTGTTACCACCACACTCTGTTAATTACACAAAAAACTGTGCTCGCTACGCGCCAGCTACTGGCGGCGTCTGGAAAGCGGTCTTCGTCCATCTTCGGTTACAAGCTGCGCGTGATTCAATACCGCTACCAAGTTTTCGACAGTCATTCCGCGTGATTGCCGAAACGGAGACCGGCGGCTATTTCGCTCCGATTTCTAATGACTACATGTAGCGAGCCGAGGCAGCATCGCCGCTCTACGCCCGCAACCGGCCGGGCCAGCTCTCATTTCCTGCGGGGGGCTCACTTATTAACGTGTCCTGCACTCTCCATAAATCATTTCCTGCGAATATTTACGCGATTACTTCGAATGCATTATATCTATTTTTGTTCTGCGCACTAATACCGACCCGAAAGTCTCCTAAATTGGGTCAGTACATTTCGAATAAGTTGTGATAACTGTTTATTCACATTGAACATCAGTCAGGACCGGTTGGTAGAATTGAGAGAGCGTCTCTTTTTTTCAGAATGAATCGTTCACTTTGCGGCCGAGTGTAAGCTGTAACTGAATTTATCTTGTGGATGAAAATCATATGATGGACAGGGACTCGAACCCCGACTTGCTCACAGATTTAACGTGTTAGGAAGTTCATTTATAGTTGTGGAGTGAAAGATTCGTTCTAGCTGCAGGTCCTAAGCTCTGCCGAAAGCATTCCTCGCTACTTTCTTGGTCAGCAGCTGCCTCTGGATCACAGGTTCCCGGGTTCGATTCCCGGCCGGGTTGGGGATTTTTCTCTGCCCGGGACTCAGTGTTTGTGTTGTCCTCATCATCATCATCATTCGTGATCGTGGTTAATTTGGACAGTGTAAAAATTGGATTGTGTAAAAATTGGGACTTTTTACTGGCGTTCATGACCGCGCAGTTGAGCGCCCCACAAACCAAACATCGCTACTTTCTTCCTCCTGGTAGCACTAGTCTAGGAAGGTTGCAGCAGCCTTATTTGGAGTTACGAAGAGTACATCAGCTTCACCTATACTCCACATAGCAAGGAAAGGAGCGTGGGGGAAGTTACTTCTTTCTGCTCCATATGTAGTATGGTTTCTTGCCGTTCCATTTGCGGATAGAGGGAAAAGTATGTGTGCTAATATTGATTTAGTTTTATCTTGATGTTCCCTGCGCAAGCAGTAAGAAGGGGCTTAAGAATAGTTGTCGACTCCCCCTTGAAAACTGGATCTTGAAATTTCCCAAATACGTTTACACGCGATATTAGATACTTTTCGCCAGTATCGCCTTTTCCAGTTCTGAGTCGTTTCTATTATACCGTTCTGCTAATCAGACTAGCATGCGTCAATTCAAGATGCCCTTCTTTGTGTGCCGTTTCTGTCCTGTGTCAGATCAGTCTGATACGGACCGTACAAGTGTTTTATAAGGTTACTCGTTGGTAGCCAAACTACAATCTTCCAGTTCGCTAAATATGTACCAGTACTTTTATTTAACGTCAACACAAGTAATTAACCTCTTTGTCAAGCGACTAAAAGTTTCACCCATGCTGACGACCACCGTTGTCACTGCGCAAGGTAAGTAATTTGAAAGATTGGAGCGGACGTTCTTGACGCCCTCTCTACACACTACGAAGGGAATCAGTTCATACAGAAACCACTGGTAACAGAAAAACAAATGTGGGTCACGCTGAGCCGCTACTGAAAGTAACTGACAGAAATAATGTTATGCACTAATTGAATGGGAACAACTTACGGTCCACACTAGAAACGGAGGACTTGTGTACTAACTTTATGCTAATTTAAAGCTAAGCACGCATGCGTTGTGTCATGCAGACTACACCACATCTGTTATGTGCAACTGCTGTGTTCGGATGCAGGCTGAGTTGGCATCCCTTCGCTCCCAGCTTCAGGCAGTGTTGGCTTTGGTCACACAGCTTGAGGCTGTCGCCAATGGGCATCACTGTGGGGGTCCGGATGGGGGTTTGTCGGGGACGGCCAGCTCGTCCCAAGCATCCCCCATTCGGTCTACGACTGTGGCTGCCCGGGATACTGCCCACATTGAGGCTGATTCCTCACATGTGGTAGAGTGGGAGGTCGTCTCGAGGTGTGGCAGGGGGCGAAAGACATTCCGAAGGGCTGAACGGAAGGCCTCTCCAGTTTGTCTGACGAACCGGTTTCAGGCTCTGTCTCCGGCTGATACTGATCTTCGGCCGGAGATGGCAGCTTGTCCTGTTCCAGAGGTTGCCCCTCAGTCTGCAAGATCCGGGCAGTCGCAGAGGGTGGGCTCACTGGTAGTTGGGAGCTCCAACATCAGTCACGTAATGGGGCCCCTTAGGGATATGGCAGCAAGAGAGGAGAAGAAAACCAATGTGCACTCCGTGTGCATACCGGGGGGAATCATTCCAGATGTGGAAAGGGTCCTTCCGGATGCACCCATCTGCAGTTGGTCTCTAATGTCGGCACCAATGATGTGTGTCGCTATGGCTCGGAGGAAATCCTCTCTGGCTTTCGGAGGCTATCTGATTTGGTGAAGACTGCCAGTCTCGCTAGCGGGATGAAAGCAGAGCTCACCATCTGCAGCATCGTCGACAGGACTGACTGCGGACCTTTGGTACAGAGCCGAGTGGAGGGTCTGAATCAGAGGCTGAGACGGTTCTGCGACCGTGTGGGCTGCAGATTCCTCGACTTGCGCCATATGGTGGTGAGGTTTCAGGTTCCGCTGGATAGGTCAGGAGTCCACTACACGCAGCAAGCGGCTACACGGGTAGCAGGGGTTTTGTGGCGTGGACTGGGCGGGTTTTTAGATTAGGTGGCCTCGGGCAAGTACAGAAAGGACAACAGCTTCAAATAGTGCGGGGCAAAGTCAGGACATGCGGGGACCAAGCAGCAATCAGTATTGTAATTGAAACTTCCTGGCAGATTAAAACTGTGTGCCCGACCGAGACTCGAACTCGGGACCTTTGCCTTTCGCGGGCAAGTGCTCTACCATCTGAGCAACCGAAGCACGACTCACGCCCGGTACTCACAGCTTTACTTCTGCCAGTATCCGTCTCCTACCTTCCAAACTTTACAGAAGCTCTCCTGCGAAACTTGCAGAACTAGCACTCCTGAAAGAAAGGATATTGCGGAGACATGGCTTAGCCACAGCCTGGGGGATGTTTCCAGAATGAGATTTTCACTCTGCAGCGGAGTGTGCGCTGATATGAAACTTCCTGGCAGATTAAAACTGTGTGCCCGACCGAGACTAGAACTCGGGACCTTTGCCTTTCGCGGGCAAGTGCTCTACCATCTGAGCTACCGAAGCACGACTCATGCCCAGTACTCACAGCTTTTAATCTGCCAGGAAGTTTCATATCAGCACACACTCCGCTGCAGAGTGAAAATCTCATTCTAGTATTGTAATTGTAAACTGTCGAAGCTGCATTGGTAAAGTACCGGAACTTCAAGTGCTGATAGAAAGCACCGAAGCTGAAATCGTTATAGGTACAGAAAGCTGGCTGAAGCCAGAGATAAATTCAGCCGAAATTTTTACAAAGGCACAGACGGTGTTTAGAAAGGGTAGATTGCATGCAACCGGTTGTGGCGCGTTTGTCGCTGTTAGTAGTAGTTTATCCTGTAGTGAAGTAGAAGTGGATAGTTCCTGTGAAATATTATGGGTGGAGGTAACACTCAACAACCGAGCTAGGTTAATAATTGGCTCCTTTTACCGACCTCCCGACTCAGCAGCATTAGTGGTAGAACAACTGAGAGAAAATTTGGAATACATTTCACATAAATTTTCTCAGCATGTTATAGTCTTAGGTGGAGATTTCAATTTACCAGATATAGACTAGGACACTCAGATGTTTAGGACGGGTGGTAGGGCAGAGCATCGAGTGACATTATACTGAGTGTACTATCCGAAAATTACCTCGAGCAATTAAACAGAGAACCGACTCGTGGAGATAACATCTTGGACCCAAACTTTTCGACTCTGTAAGTGCAGAACAGGGAATCAGTGATCATAAGGCCGTTGCAGCATCCCTGAACATGGGAGTTAATAGGAATATAAAAAAAGGGAGGAAGGTTTATCTGTTTAGCAAGAGTAATAGAAGACAGATTTCAGATTACCTAACAGATCAAAAAGAAAATTTCTGTTCCGACACTGACAATGTTGAGTGTTTATGGAAAATGCGTTTTTGACAGGTACGTGCCGAGTAAAACTGTGAGGGACGGGAAAAACCCACCGTGGTTCAACAACAAAGTTAAGAAACTACTGCGGAAGCAAAGAGAGCTTCACTCCAAGTTTAAACGCAGCCAAAAACCTCTCAGACAAACAGAACCTAAACGATGTCAAAGTTAGCGTAAGGAGGGCTATGCGTGAAGCGTTCAGTTACTTCGAAAGTAAAATTCTATGTACCGACTTGACAGAAAATCCTAGGAAGTTCTGGTCTTACGTTAAATCAGTAAGTGGCTCGAAACAGCATATCCAGACACTCCGGGATGATGATGGCATTGAAACAGAGGATGACACTCGTAAAGCTGAAATACTTAACACCTTTTCCCAAAGCTGTTTCACAGAGGAAGACCGCACTGCAGTTCCTTCTCTAAATCCTCTCACAAACGAAAAAATGGCAGACATCGAAATAAGTGTCCAAGGAATAGAAAAGCAACCGGAATCACTCAACAGAGGAAAGTCCACTGGACCTGACGGAATACCAATTCGATTCTACACAGAGTACGCGAAAGAACTTGCCCCCCTTCTAACAGCCGTGTACCGCAAGTATCTAGAGGAACGGAAGGTTCCAAATGATTGGAAAAGAGCACAGGTAGTCCCAGTCTTCAAGAAGGGTCGTCGAGCAGATGCGCAAAACTATAGACCTATCTCTGACGTCGATCTGTTGTAGAATTTTAGAACATGTTTTTTGCTCGAGTATCATGTCGTTTTTGGAAACCCAGAATCTACTCTGCAGGAATAAACATGGATTCCGGAAACAGCGATCGTGCCAGACCCAACTCGCTTTATTTGTTAATGAGACCCAGAAAATATTAGATACAGGCTCCCAGGTAGATGCTATTTTCCTTGACTTCCGGAAGGCGTTCGAGACAGTTCCGCACTGTCGCCTGATAAACAAAGTAAGAGCCTACGGAATGTCACACCAGCCGTGTGGCTGGATTCAAGAGTTTTTAGCAAACAGAACACAACATGTTGTTATCAATGGAGAGATGTCTACAGACGTTAAAGTAACCTCTGGCGTGCCACAGGGGAGTGTTATGGGACCATTGCTTTTCACAATATATGTAAATGACCTAGTAGATAGTGTCGGAAGTTCCATGCGGCTTTTCGCGGATGAGGCTGTAGTATATAGAGAAGTTGCATCATTAGAAAATTGTAGCGAAATGCAGGAAGATCTGCAGCGGATAGGCACTTGGTGCAGGGAGTGGCAACTGACTCTTAACATAGGCAAATGTAATGTATTGCGAATACATAGAAAGAAGGATCCTTTATTGTATGATTATACGTATGATAGCGGAACAAACACTGGTAGCAGATACTTCTGTAAAAGTGCACTGATAGGCTAAAATAAGTTCTGGTCTGCAGTTGTTTAACATCTGTGGAGCTCAAAATTTTGTCCTTAGTTAAAGGATGTATATTTGTGCTACAGGGATGATCCGGAGACTCCAGTAGTCCTTCGTATAAATGAGAAGTTGCCTTCCTGGTGAGAATTCGTGTTGACATTCCGAATCTATAAATCCCAAGAAAAGTCAGACAACATATCATTTCATCTCATGTACATCCCGCGAAATGATTAAAACGGAAAAGTTAGAGAAATTAGAACTCATAAGATGGCCTACCAGCAGTCGTTCTTCCTTCTAAACATTCACGTATAGAACAAGCAAGGAAAACGACAGTGACGTCACAAATACCCTCCGAATGGTGATTTGTGGAGTACATATTTTGTTGTCGGTAGAGAAAAGGCAAGAGTCTGGTTTCGAGTCCCTACCCGGCTCACAGATGTAATCTGCCAGCTTGTTTCAAAACCGCGCGCCGTCCACTGCAGAGTGTTGCATTCTTACTGGAAAGAGCTCCTAGGCTGAGTCTAAGCCATTTCTCTGCAGAAGTCTTTCTGCCAGAAGTGCTGTTCCAACAAAATATCGTTTCCAGAGGACCTAAATCACCATGGCCGAACAGACATTTGAACTCCGCTCGTCCCATATGCGAGTCTTGGTCTTTCAACCACTGCGCCGTCTGGCTCGTTTTAGAATTTAGTGAATGATGTGCTTGTGGCTGATGCAACTGATCCTTTAGCCACTGACGAGTTGGTGGAATGCTGAGGCCGTATATGACACCATGGGTAGGGGGGTGGGGGGGGGGGGGGAGGGGGGATGCGCTTGTAGTGATCCTCTTTTGGACCCTACGTGGTCTCTTCGCATCACTTTATCACATATTATTTCCAAAGGGCTTTTAAGTAAGTAAAACATACTACTGAGGTTTCAGTTGGTGTGGTTAGAGGTATACTGAGTGCGGTGCGAGATTATACTACACCTCCAACTTAGAATGAATTACATTACTATTATTATTGTTATTATTATTACTATCATAACTATTATCAATATTATAATTATTGTTATTGTTATTATAATTATAATTATTATTATTATTACTCTTTCCTTTCTCAGATGTTATGTCTGGTTATAAATGGAAAGTGACGCGAACCTTGATCAAGCGTGACTTCCTTTTAACTGTACGGTATATGTTACATTGCATTTAGGAACTTTGGGGTAATTGAACATGTATCAATAATTACAGATTTCTTAAGTTGTATTTATAGTTTTGGTTGTAGCTGTATTGCGTTGATGTACTGGTGGATATTGTGTGGTATGACTCCTGTAGTTGATAGTATAACTGGTATAATGTCAACTTTATCCTGATGCCACATGTCCTTGACTTCCTCAGCCACTTGGATGTATTTTTCAATTTTTCCTCCTGTTTTCATTATAATTATTATTATTATTACTATTTCCATCAGTAATATCATTATCATCATCATCATGTTGCAGATGTGATCCGTTTGCCAGCCGGTGTGGCCGAGCGGTTCTAGGCGCTTTAGTCTGGAACCGCGCGACCGCTACGGTCGCAGGTTCGAATCCTGGATGTGTGTGATGTCGTTAGGTTAGTTAGGTTTAAGTAGTTCTAAGTTCTAGGGGACTGATGACCTCAGATGTTAAGTCCCGTAGTGCTCAGAGCTATTTGAACCATTTGTGACCCGTTTATGTAACTAAGTTGAAGGTTGTTTGTTTCTATGCCATTCCCGTTTCGTTTGCTTGTATTTCTGAAGTACCTGTGATGGGGTGTTTTGGCTCCTGTTACCACTTGCGTTGCAATGGAATTGCAACCTTGTTGTCCTGCGTACACCAGGATGTCCGATTTTCGGCATTTGTGAGCACATTTCACACAGTCACTTCTGTTTCGCTATGAATTTTTAAAAAAAAAGGGTGTTGGATTTGTGTTTTTACTGTTTTCATTTCGTCTGAAACGAATACTAGGATGCAAACGGTAGCGTTATGTGTGTTCTAAGGGGGTAGCAGTCAACAGGAAAGGCCAACTAGGGTAATAAGGGACACAAACAATGGAAATTCGCATTTATGAGAAGAGAATCACTGATTGTGTAACCAGAGTACTGATTGGGAAAGAGGCCTAATGATCAACGAATTTGTGAGGTTACTGCGAACTCGAAAATTTGCGGAGTTAGTTGTGGATTCTCGTGGAGTGCGGATTGCAGGTTTGTGGCAACGTAAATGTACGTATTTGGGTAGTTTTGAGCTGCTTAACGCTAGAGCTGTGTTTCATGGGCATCAACATAATTACGTTTCACCTCCGTAGAGGTAGTGGGAAATGGCTTTCTTTCAAAAACGCTATGTTCTCAGTTTTCAAAGATGAGTGATGGTGATTTAATATATGCAGGGTTATTATTTGGTAGCAGCCTTGTGCTACGTTGCTGAGATGATTAACAGCATGAGAAGGTTTCGATTGAAGGAACGGACTGAGGCACATTGTATTTAAGTGAACAAAATGTTTCAGATGTATACCAGTGTGGTTTACCTTCGAGTAATTGTTTGTCTCGTGTACCTTTGCGCGACCATCCTGATAATTTTTCTGAATCTTCAAACAAAGCAATTGGGAGTTCAACCAGAGAGAGTCAGTGATGTAAAGTTTCCGGCCCAGCTCTCAGATCTTAGAGGCTTTCTGAATGCAGATGTACACTAGGCCCCTACGACTGATGCAGGAGCTGTAGATAACTGCCACTGTCTCGCAACTCAAAACGAATGAGGCGTAGCTTATCTGATCAATTTCGCTTGAAAAGGAATGGAGGTTGTTGATCCGAGTACACCGAAAAAGGTTTGCTTTACCGAACTTGTCGAAGTACAGCACACCACACTTCCCTTAGACCACGTAGCCGACGGGAGCGAGGACGTTTGATTCGTGACTTTACGAGAAGGGAGAGGAAGCATTTCAACCAAAAGTGAATTCCCTTCTATATGGGCGCTCTTGAAGACTTCCACCATGAATATCCGCCTGACTACGAGGGCATACTGCAAAGTAAAGCCTCCGATTTTATTACGTAAAAACTCTTAAGGATTTTTAAATGAAACATACGTTGTTAACAATCAACATCTTTATTCTTCGTGCTTACATATTTGCAGCCCTCTGCCGCTAGAGGGCTCCGAACTGTAGCGTTTAATATGGCGGTGTGTAACGCAACTATGTTGGTGAGTGAGAACCAACGGTCTGCAGTCGAGTTTTGAATTCGAAGCGTTCGTGCACACGTGGAACACCCTCTCCTTCAGCATGACAATGCCTGATCGCACACGAGAGCTAAGGCATCTCCAACAATCCGACGGGTTGGGCTCACTATCATGGATCATCCTTCATACAGTCCCGACTTGGCTCCATCCGATTTTCATCTCCTCCCAGATAATGAAGAACACCCTCGACGATTTCAGTTTGACAGTGATGAAGCGGTGCAGGCAGATGTGAGATTGTAGATCCGTTAACGAAGTCAAAAATTCTATAGTGAAGGTACACTATGTGATCAAAAGTATCCGGAGGCCCCAAAAAACATACGTTTTTCATATTAGGTGCATCGTGTTGCCACCTACTGCCAGGTACTCCATATCAGCGACCTCAGTAGTCATTACACATCGTGAGAGAGCAGAATGGGGCGCTCCGCGGAACACACGGACTTCGAACGTGGTCAGGTGATTGGGTGTCACTTGTGTCATACGTCTGTACTCGAGATTTCCAAACTCCTAGGTCCACTGTTACCGGTGTGATAGTGAAATGGAAACGATAAGGGACACGTACAACACAAAAGCGTACAGGACGACCTCGTCTATTGACTGACAGAGACCGCCGACAGTTGAAGAGGGTCGTAAGTGTAATATTCAGACATCTATCCAGACCATCACACAGGAATTCCCAGACTGCATCACGATCCACTGCAACTACTATGGCAGTTAGGCGGGAGGTGAGAAAACTCGGGTTTCGTGGTCGAGCGGCTGCTCATAAGCCACACATCACGCCGGTAAATACCAAACGACGCCTCGCTTGGTGTAAGGAGCGTAAACATTGGACGACTGAACACTGGAAAACGTTGTGTGGACTGATGAATCGCGGCACACAATGTGGCGATGATGGTAGGGTGTGGGTATGGCGAATGCCCGGTGAACGTCATCTCCCAGCGTGTGTAGTGCTAATTGTAAAATTCGGAGGCGGTGGTGTTATGGTGTGGTCGTGTTTTTAATGGAGGCGGCTTGCACCCCTACCGGTCGCTGTGGCCGAGCGGTTCTAGGCGCTTCAGTCCAGAATCGAACTGCTGCTATGGTCGCAGGTTCAATTCCTGCCTTGGGCATGTACGTGTGTGATGTCCTTAGGTTAGATAGGTTTAAGTAGTTTCTAAGTATAGGGGACTGATGACCTCAGATGTTAAGTCCCATAGTGTTTAGAGCCATTTGAACCATTTTTGCTATCACCCCTTGCTCTTTTGCGT
This sequence comes from Schistocerca gregaria, assembly GCF_023897955.1. Classification (NCBI taxonomy): domain Eukaryota; kingdom Metazoa; phylum Arthropoda; class Insecta; order Orthoptera; family Acrididae; genus Schistocerca; species Schistocerca gregaria. The sequence continues at coordinate 747,184,123 of NC_064931.1, forward strand.
GGGACTATCACAGCAAGGCCTACATTGATGTTTTAAGCATCTTCTTGCTTCGCACTGTTGAAGAGCAATTCGACGATGGCGATTGGATCTTTCAACACGATCGAGCACCTGTTCATAATGCACGGCCAGTGGCGGAGTGATTGCACGACAGTAACATCCCTGTAATATACTGGCCTGCACAGAGTCCTGACGTGAATCCTACAGAACACCTTTGGGATGTTTTGGAACGCCAACTTCGTGTCAGGCCTCACCGACCGACATCGGTACCTCTCCTCAGTGCAGTGAAGAATGAGCTGCCATTCCCCAAAAAAACCTTCCAGCACCTGATTGAACCAATGCCTGCGAGAATGAAAGCTGTCATCAAGGCTAGGGGTGGGCCAACACCCTATTGAATTCCAGCATTAGCGATGGAGCGCGCCACGAACTTCTACGTCATTTTTAGCCAGGCGTTCGGATACTTTTGATCACATAGTGTGTTAACAAACTGGTCTGTCGTTGGGAGAAATGTATTCGACAACGGGGTGACTATATTGAGAAATAAAAATGTAGACACGAAGAATAAAGATGAAGAATGTTAGTAACGTTTGTTTAATTTAAAAAGCCTGAAGATGTTTTACAAAAACATTTCGGATGCATTACTTTTCAGCACACTCCTGTATTGTTCTAGGTGTCTAATTCTCTAGAGATCTCAATGTCGAAAGGATGTTATACCCTAATAATCCACCTTTTAGTACATGCGTAACGACCTCGTAGTCGACGGTGTACGGGTAGTCAAAATCTAACTTTCCTTTCTTAAGGCAATCGTCTTTCGATATTAGAATGCCGCAGTTCCTTTCCCAGCACGGATAAGAGCATCGAACGCTCTCTTCTGATACCAATGACCAAATTCGGGCTACCATAAAAGTTAGAATGCTACAATTCTCGATAGTTCTGGAGAGAAGGCAGTAAACAGAAAAGGTCCACGACATTAGCAGTAGTGAAGCCCGGTAATTGTCACTGCCCTAATGGTCCTCGAGAGCATCAATCGCATCTGCGAAGGAGTAATAAAAAGAACGGAAGCGCCTGGGATATCGGCCGAAACTCTCGCTACATTAGCTCGTATCATATTACACGAAATTAGCAACGCAAAACCGTATTAAGACGGCGGTCGGTGCGGCTCGGCGCGGCCAGATGCTCGCACTATTAAAAGCGCTGCTTGTTTTTTCCCAGAAGGGCGCCGCCAGCTGCTACCGGTTCGGGCGCTTAATTGATTGAAACGGCCCGAGCAATTACCGGCGTGCGTGTCCACCGCAGGCTGCGCCGCGCGCGGCGACAGCCCAGCGGCCACATTCACCACTCTCCTCCTTTCTGGCATCTGCCGATGAAGACGTACCCCCTGCCCGTCACAGACCTGCCTGCTGGTTCTGACCCACTCTCGGCGGAGCGCACTGCCCGTCACGCCACCCTGCCTTTCTTCTTTCCGATATTCCTACATCTACATCTGTTATTTTTTTCCCCGTTCTTGAAAACGTTAACCCTAAACTCACCCTCTTCATAAGCTCAACATCTGACTCATTATGAACGAACGCTCACTCAGTTTTTCAGGCTAGCAAACAGGAATTTGCGGTGCACGAAGTGGAAACCGAGCATCGTCGCTATGTTTCTGATCTCAGCCGAGAGTATTTGTAGTGTTAGATTAGGTGTCTCAATATTAAAAAAAAGTACTCCGTCTTCAAGCCACGAGTGGCCTACCGGGACCGACCGACCGCCGTGTCATCTTCAGTGGAGGATGCGGATAGGAGGGGCGTGGGGTCAGCACACTGCTCTCCCGGTCGTTATGATGGTATTCTTGACCGAAGCCGCTATTATTCGGTCGAGTAGCTCTTCCATTGGCATCACGAGGCCGAGTGCACCCCGAAAAACGGTAACGGCGCGTGGCGGCCTGGTGCCGACCACGCCCGACAGCGCTTAACTTCGGCGATCCACTGCTGCAAGGCCGTTGCCCTAGGTGTCTCGATAGGAAGTTTATATCTGAAGAACTCTCTGCTCGCACGTAACAAATCAGAGGAGAGTGAGAAGGGGGTGTACGTTCATCGCTCGATTGGCCTTTAGCCATCAGTCGATATGGAGCGCTTCCCTGGAGCGGATCGCCCGTTCTGTGTGCGAGGATTTTACAAAAACGGTAATTCAGCGAGTATAGCTCGGAGGAAATTTTGCAGCGATTTTGGATTGCATAATGCAAATAACGCTCAAAGTATTTCCCTTATCCGGAAATGGATCAAAAAGTTTGAGGAGATCGGTTCAACTCTGGTCAAACCGAAATCTGGGCGATCAAGGTAATTAAGAACGGGCGAATACGTGGAGAGTGTAAACTGGTCTGTTGGTGACTATCTTAGCCTGTCCATTCCTAAGCGTCCAAGCTGTTTAAATGTGTATAAATCATCACTACACTGAACAACTTAAACTGCACCCTTACAAAATCGAACTGGTGCAAGAATTAAAGCCTCAGGATGTCAGGCACAGGCTACAGCTCGTGAATGACATGTCTTAGTGCGCTTCATTTAACACCTCGTTTTCTGACGAGGCTCATTTTCTTCCGAACGGTCACGTCAACAAGCAAAACGTCCCCTATTGGAGTGCAGTGGATCCTAAACAGAAGCATAAGAAACCCCTTCATTCGCCAAAAGTTACTGTATGATCTGCTACGCAGGCACGAGGAATAATTGAGGAGGGCCGGAACAAAACCCGATATATCCACTTTTGCTGTATTCCCGTGTTTGAGCTGTAGGGGGGAGGTACGGGAGTAATACATGCTGCCACAAAATAATCTTCAGCACAACGCGACATCAAGTGTTTCATGGTGTGTTTCTTCTTTTTTATAGCTTGTGGAGCCATTTACAGATCACTATTTGTTACTTTCTGTATTAACAGCAAATGCGGATTTATCGTTTTTTGTTCCGGCGCTCCTCAATTGGCCTGTCCTTTTCGAGGACGAGAGCGCTCGTGCAGTTTCAGTCAGTTCGGAACGTTATCTGACGATGTTAAATGACTTTTTGGCGCCTGAATTACGAAACTTTCCTGGTCATAACCAGAGAACATGGTTTCGGCAAGACAAAGCCACAGCACACACGTCCAATGCGTCTGTATTGCGAGTTCATGAAATTTTCCCTGGTAAATTGATCTCCAGGAGGGATGACATAAATTGCCCCGCACTCTGTCTACATTTGAGCGTCATGGATTTTTTTCTTATGGGAATATGTCAAATCTAAAATATATGTCAATTATCTGACTTCTCAGGAACAACTAAAAGAAAATAAATGTTGGGAAGGGGTAGCTATCCCAGTGTCTGCATGCCGAGCCGTCACGCAAAATTTTGTTTATAGTATAAATGAGTGCCGTAAGCATGCTGGATTGCATTTAAATGACATGATTTTTAAGAAGTAACGTTATAAACTGTATATTTCAATAATAAATAAAGAGTCTGTCGATAGACTTAAACCTCTATTTTATTCTGACACATTGAATATATAGTTTCTTTTGATACATCCTATATAAGGAAACTAGCTGAGAAAACTTCGTTGCCCGGCTATGCTGACACTTCGTACATGTGGAATTTATTCTTGAATTATAAGACGCCGTTGTATACAATGTCTGAAGCAGTATGAAGTAGAGGATCATATCTGGCTCACTGAATCCGACCCGCCGGCCAGAGTGGCCGAGCGGTTCTAGGCGCTACAGTCTGGAACCGCGCGACCGCTACGGTCGCAGGTTCGAATCCTGCCTCGGGCATGGGTGTGTGTGATGTCCTTAGGTTAGTTAAGTTTAAGTAGTTCTAAGTTCTAGGGGACTTATGACCTCAGAAGTTAAGTCCCTTAGTGCTCAAAGTCATATGAATCTGACCCGCACAACCTGGCCACCAGTGTCCAATCACCAAACATCAGATATAAAGCTGCAATATAAAACAAGTGAAAGAAGATATAAAACCAATGTAATCTCCCAAATAGTCAACATTTACACACAAAGGATCAACTGAAGTCGATGATGTCTCTCTGAAAAACTATCCAAACATTAGAATTTTTTTTAGGAAGAAAGAGATTGGCTGGTACAGTGACGAAGAAACGCCACGCAAAAGGTATCCCTTATTACTGATGTGACGAAAAATGTTTCTGGTTTTGACCTTCCAAGAAGTCTCTGCACGAGACGAAACAGAATAAGAACTGGAACGGCTCGCTGTAAAAGCTTGATAACAAAGTGGTTTCTTGCAAACGATCCTTTCTGTAAATGCGGTGGACATCAAACCATACATCCTATTTAAAATTGTGACTTTTTAGCTACAAAGGAGGAGGAATTAAACACATCCACAGTGTCTCCGGAGAAGCCCACCAGTTACTTAGGAGAAGAAGACATTCTTATCACAGATTGCTATAAAAATTTAGTTGTAGGTAACCAGTTTCGGTAAAACTAAGTTACCATCTTCAGATTTTCGCAAAGGTTACTTCACACATCTTGTGCCGGTTACACACATACTGTTTCCATTGAATTTTCAGGTACATAAACATGAAATGAGCAATGCGTTGGCACGTTATCGCTCTTTTCATGTTTATGTACCTGGAAATTCAATGGAAAGATTTTGTGTGTGGCGGAGACGAGATGTTTGTAATAACCTTCATGAAGACCTGAAGATGGTAACTTAGTTTTACTGAAACCGGTTGTATACAATATTATTTTTGTAGCGGTCTCGGCTAAGAAGTTCTTCTTCTACTAAGTAATCACTACAGGTCGCCCCTTCGAACTCAACATGAGTAAACTAAAGCCCACCAGTGTATGAATAATTTTCATTGTGGTATTTTACTTTAGCGTGTATATTGTATATCTTACCTCATTAAGAGAATGCTGTCTTTTTTTTATTTAAATACTTCTTTTAGATTCATGAGATTCTGTGCTTTTCAGTTCAGATGTGCTATCTCTCTGCAGTGTGCATAGCGTATTTTCATATTTTCTTAGTATTTTTTTCTCATATATTATCAGGTTTATTATGGTCTGTGTTCTTCACTTTGTGATGTATCAGTGTGAAATGTCGTTACTTTGTGACGTGTTATTGTCTTCGTCGTGTCGAACGCATATATACACAGTAAGCCAGAACATTATGACCACCGGCCACCGCGACTTTGGATGTCGCCTGGTGGCGTTGCTGGCTCGCGATGCGGTAACAAAAGGATGTAAGCGCAACAGAGTCGGAGGGGGCATCGCCCTAGCAAACATACGGGGTGCGAATGGGGAAATCCACTGAGGGAAGCGACTTTGACATACGGCAGATTATTATTACGCAGAGTCTGTGAAAGAGTATCTTGAAAATGTACTACTGTCGTGAGCATTTACAGAAAGAGACATGTCAGGAAACTACCAGTAGGCGCTAAATGGTTGGACATCCACGACTCTTCAGAGTACGTGGGATTCGGAGGCTTGTCTACTCTGTAAAGCAGGACAGATGGAAATCTGTGGCATCTCTGCCACAAGAGCACAATGCTGGTATATGTAGAAGTATTACGGAGCACACAGTTCATCATATGTTGTTGAACATGGAGCTCCACAGCAGATCACCCCCACGTGTTCACATGTTGACCCAACGACATCACTAGTAATTATTTGGGCACGGGATCATCGGGATTCCGTCGTCGATCAATGGAAACGTCTCGGTTCTTCTGGTGAATGGCCGATGGTCATCTCCACAAATGCCGTCATCGAGATGAAGGGCGGATCGAAACGAGCAGCGTGCCATGGACGCAGGCTGGTGGGAGCAGTATTATGAAGTGGGAGACATTCACCTGCGCTTGCATGAGGCCTGTGATAGCAATCGAAGACACACTGACAGCTGCGAACACCCTCCATCCCTTCATGCTTTTTGGGACTGCTACGGTCGCAGGTTCGAATCCTGCCTCGGGCATGGATGTGTGTGATGTCCTTAGGTTAGTTAGGTTTAAGTAGTTCTAAGTTCCAGGGACTGATGACCACAGATGTTAAGTCCCATAGTGCTCAGAGCCATTCGAGAGCCTTCATGCTTGATGTCTTCCCCGACGGCGATGTCATATTTCAACAGTATAATTGTTCGTGTCTCGGAGCCAGAACCATGATACGGTGGTTTGAGGAGCATTATAGTGAACTCACGTTGGTCTCTCGGCGACAAAATTCGCCTGATGTAAATCCTATAGAACCCATCTGGATCGCTATCGGTCGCCATCACGGCGTAAGGAAATCAACGGATGGTTATTTACGCGAATTACATGGCCTGTGCGTAGACATGTAATGCCACATACCTCCACACACCTACCAACAAACTGTCAGATCCCTGATACTGAGAATCGTTGATGTCTTTCGATCCAAAGACGGGCAAACAAGCTATTAATCAGGTGGTCATAATGTTTTGGCACATCGGTGTATATTTTCAAGACACTGTCCATCCATTCATGATGTGGTACGGCTGTGTACAGTTACTTCTCCACTATCTTTTCCATCTCTCATACAATCACAATGTCTTCGACAAATCTTAGTTTTTGTTGTTTTTCTGTGAACTTTAAATTCCTTTATAAATGAATGCTTTTTGATTTACTGCTTTCTTGTAAAGACTGAATAACATACTTCATAGACTATAAATCTACGTGAATATCGATTGTCGACGCACAGAGTAAGTGAAGCTCAGAGCGTGCCGGGACAGATTATCTACTTTGGCGCGCGGGAGGATAATGACATTTTACTCGTTAGTGTTAATGCGACGCAGTGTATACAAACAAAGTTTTAATAATTGTGGAATGTTGCGTATGCAAAGAGATGTATATATGGCGGCGGAGGGAACGGTTTTCATTGTACTCGCTCTTTGTCTGCATATTTGTTGATGCTGCACGCCCTTAGATCCGCCAACCTGCTGTGTGAACTTCCAGCTCTGGCAACTGAAATAGTCAAGCTGGTCATTTGCTTCTGTCTATGGATCAAGGTAATGGACCCATTAGCGGCGCTTTGTCAGCTTACCAGTTACTGCACCTACTAGATCGTGCAATAAAATCAATAGTGAACTGCAGCAGTCAACATCGTGAAACTGCTCTGACAGTTTCAAGTTCTCATACTCGTATATAGTGTCAAAAATGCTCTTGGCTGTTAATAATTGTATATGACTGACAGTCTCAACGAAGAGAATGTAGTGAACTACAGTAACTGCTGCCACATGTAAGTAATTTTCATTCCTACTCTTTGCATTTAACAGTAAAAGCTTTGAATAAATTTCTCTCACTTAGGAATTGCGTCTCATAAACTTGGGAACTATTATGAAACTTAGAAGTAAATAAGTATTTTGTGTTTCTGGAAATAGCTACAACGTACCCAAAATTTACTTAACAATGAAAATTTCTCCTTTCTTCTCGGAAGGGCCATCTAAGGACCACGCGTGAATTTCATTTCCTTATTCGTCACATTCTTTTCTTCCAGTGCTCTTTCACTTGTTTATTCTTCATGTCTTCTGACCTCTTCAGATCAGTTTCTTTCACTTTTCTGCCTTCGAATCCATCTGTTTTCAATACTTTTCCTCCATACCTTCTCTGTCAACCGTTCTTTCAGCTTTTATGCCTTTTTTTCTAAACCTTTGCTTTTACTTCATTGATCTAACTAGTTGTTGATTTTAAGATCTTTTGGTTAATCTACTGTTTTGCATTCGATATAAATGTCCAAAAAGTACCAGTCTTCTTTTTGTCATTATTTCTAATATTACAGGTTTCAGGAATTACTGCAACCAATCGCCGTTTTTTCTTCAATTTTTATTTATTCATGACCGGTTTCGGATCGCCTGGCGATTCATCATCAGATGATACAATTTAGTTTGTATCATCCGATGATGAATCACCAGGCGATTCGAAACAGGTCATGAATAAATAAAAATTGCAGAAGAAACGGCGATTGGTTGCGGTAATTCCTGAAACCTTTAACAAGACAGTCGCAGTGCTTCAGGTCCAGAACGGATAAAAGTTTTACTTCTAACATTATTTCTGTGTTTAGGTAAACGTCATACTGACTACATAATTACCATCCTTCCATAGTTTTTCGTAGTCCTAGTATTTTTCTAATGATTCGCCTTTTTAGTATATATAATTTATCTAAATTGCAGTTAAATGGTAGACGTTCGCTTGCATGTAGACATTCTGGTTTCACTACTGTATTCCATTCCCTTATTTTTGTATCTTTAGAGAGGGCTTTTTGTTGCTGAAATCTTTAGTTGTACCTAATGCTGTTCCCATTTTATGTATCCTTTCCTCTGCAGCAGCTTTTTCCAAACGATTTTCTTGAATTATCCCACCAAGATATTTAAATTTTTCAGTCTTTTCAATTTGGCCAATATCTATTTTCAGAAATATCGGCATGTTTTTAATTTTTTCTGTAGGAACCCTTAAACCGTTCCTATTGGTTATTTCTTCTAAAATATTAATTATATTACAGTAGAGGTCACACTTTCAGAAAGTATAGCTCAGTCATCTGCAAATGCGAGACAATTTGTTCCTATATTTTTTCTCCTCTTCACAGCCTTATTGGCTCAAATTTTTCTAGTAGACAATTAAAAAGAATTGGGACAGGCTATCACGTTTCCGTACACTTGTGTTTATTTAGAAGGGCTGGGATACTTCCCCCATTAATTTCATTTTAGATACTTTGTCTGCAACCGTTTCACGAACTACACACTTCCTAATATAGACTTTAAGCAACTTTCTTGGCTTGTTTTACCTATAGTTTGTTTGTCAATGGGATCAAAGGCGTTTTTAAAATCAATAAACAGCTCTTTCGATTTCAGTAATCTGTGGCGAAAGGTTGACTTCAGAGTTTAGATAAAACCTTTTTTCAGAACATGAATGATGAATTTTATCGTTTACCACTTTATACTTATCTCGTCCCACAAGGGTGAGCCGATATTTACAGTTTTGCTAGCCTAACCTTTATCTAGTAATTCTAAGCGACAACGTATAAATTTCTTTCCTATTACAGAGTGTATTATTACTACGACTGTACTTTTTCATGCTTTCAACTCACTCTAAATGTGTTCGTTTGGTTATTTTTCTAGCAGTGCACAATTTCATCACATTTTCTTCAGTATCACATTCAGCAGTGTTTAGTGATACGGATATGAACAATAATTGTTTCCAAATTTGAGATAAAAGAGCGCGAGCTTCGCTATCGCTAGCCAATTAGATGAACTGTTTAAATATTTTAATGGCTTGCAGCAGTAGAAGAGGCTTCATTCACCTTTCACAGCTGCTTAGATAGTGTCTTTCTGGCAACGTTTGTAACACGTTCTTACATGAAGGAAAGTGGTAGTTCAGATTAGATCGTTACTATTAACTCATTTGTCTGCGTTATATCAGAGTGAAGACTCATCCTTTGAGAAAGTGACAGAATTATGTTGCATATTTTATAAAGAGGGGCGACTAAAGCTAATCTTGGGATTTTAGTATGAACCTCCTTTATCACAACTATGATGTTTAAACATCACTTGCAACGCTATATTAGACTGTTTATTCTACACTATTATTAAAGCCATAGAAATATATTGTTTCATGTTAGAAGATAATGGGAGGTAGTGCTTCACAATATAATAAATTTTTACACAGTCCAACTAACTCGTCGTCATGCAGCTTGAAAACCAATTACAGTACGGCTGAAATAATGCGGAACTAATGTATCGATATGAGAATCGTGCCACTTAAAAATGCAGTCATAGAACCATTTGCTGGTTTTGTATTTAGGACTTATGAAGGCAACGAGGGGCTGGACAGCAAAAGAAATAAACAGAGGATTAAAAATTGCCAGGACTGGCCTCTGTAAATTAAATATAGTTTTAGTAACGAAGGGTCATATTTTTTTAAATGTAAAGGTTAAAATCGGAGTGAATTACAAGCTTCGATGTATGACAGTGAAACGTAGACGTTTAATGTGAAAACAATTGAAAAACTATTTCAAAAATCAAGGTTTCTCAGGGAACAATGCAAAAATGCGTCAGGGTAACTGCAAGTGGGGATAGGAAAACATATTGTAATGGCGGACGTAATTACGACTTAATGATAAACAAGTGGAAGTGTGTGGAGCTGTAGCCAGGTCAACGGATGGTGGACGCACGGAGGAAATTCCTTACTGGACCCCTAGAGATCGAGATGTCAACCTCATTGAAGGTTTGTAGACGACATTAGAAAAATGCACCACCAATATGGATGCGTACAATTGAAGACATTAATGCAGAAAATAGTCTAGGGGAGACATTTATTCAGCGATGTATAACAAATACCTGGTAATGGTACCCCGAGAAACTGAATTAAAGATGGAATCTTATCAAAGGCGCCTGCGATGTGCTCCATTATGCGAATTGAATACTTTCTAGAAATTCCGTCCACACGCTTATAACCCTGTTTATTACACCATCAATAGATTTTCCTTCTATGAATTCAAACTGACTCTGGTGCAGCATGTGAAGCCTTCTGTGTGCCTACAGGCAGTAACAGAGCAACCTCTACTGAACTTTGACCAAAGTATTCTGATGAGTAAATGTTTATAGCTGCTCGTAACATACACGTTTTACAACGGTTTCGTTTCTTCTCGATCTGCAGAATCAGGAGCAAAATGAGTGAGATATTAAGAACAGATGTCAAAGAAAGAAGAATCTTCGGGGATATATGTTGCAAATTCTCTACATATGTATTGTCTGGACCTGTAGATTTAACCTTCTTCCTGCAGATAACTGAAGTTGCTTCTTCTGCCTCAAGAAGAAATGAATACTATTATAATATTAAATATGCATGTGATTTCCAAGGCAAGTGTGATTTTCATTGTCTGTAGCAGAGACGTCGTATGGAAGAAGTAACTGACACTGTCCAAACTGTAGTAGTACTTCCGTCAGCACTTCGTAGAGCTGATTAACACCAATGATTAACACCAATTCTTTTTTGACTGCTTCGTTTACCGACTGAGGACTTCAGCATCAAAGTTTCTATAGATCACTGCACTTAGCTATTACCATTAAATACATATGGTGGGGGGTCTTAGACGGGCCACCAAAAATTCACCAAAAACAACTGAATGCAAGTTAGCAACTGCTAAGTTATAACGGGCATTGTATTGAATAATTTGACGTACTCAAGTAATTTTTAACGTTTACAGATACCAAATGATGACATCGACTTTGTTTTCTATTGAACCACGAGGGCGTCCTGAAAAATAATGCTTCGGAATTCTTTATGTCATAACTCTTGAAACTTTCTGAATAAAATAAACTTTTTTAACACTACATCTTTATTCTTCATGTCCACTTTTTTGTAGCCCCCTGCAGCTAGAGGACTTCGGATTGTAGCGTGTAACATGGCGGTGCATAACGTAACTGTGTTGGTGCGTGACAAACACCGTGTTGTAATAGAGTTTCGACTTGGAAGAGAATGTCCATTTATGGAGTACCCTCTCCTTCAGGACGACTACGCCAGACAACACATGAGCGCTGCTGCATCTGCAACAATCCGATACCTTGGGTTCTGTCATCGATAATCCTCCATACTGGCCCGACTTGACCTCATCCGATTTTCATCTGTTTCTAAAGCCTAAAGAATACATTCGGTGATTTCACTTAGATAGTGATTAAGCGGTGCAAGCAGAGTTGAGGCTGTGGTTCCGTCAACAGAGTCATTCTACAGTGACGATATCAACAAACTCGTCTCTCGTTGAGACAAATCTATTCATCGCCAAGGTGACTATACTGAGAAATACCTATGTAGACATGAAAAATAAAGATGTAGAAAGGTAATAACGTTTGTTGTACTTCAAAAGTTGTAAGAGTTTTCACATAAAAAATTCGGAGGCATTATGTTTCAGCGCGTCCTCACCCATTATTTTTCTGTGGGACTGGAATGATGTTTCGAAGAGGCTGGTAAAAAGTAACAGCGTCACAAACCACTGTCCCGCAGTCCAAAGACGACGTCCACAGATGTCTACCCTAGTGTAGCGAGTGTCAGTAATCATGTAATGCAGGTACGGTTTGTGTGTTTACCTGTACGCTTGAAGCCCCACCAGTGTGTGCTTGCAGTTGTAGCTATCAAACAACTAGCTCGTGAAGCTATTCAGAATCTGACAATGCATTCAACAATCGAAAAAGAAGATATGGTTTCGTTTACGACGAATGTCGCTAAGCTGTTCGAGCAGCGGTGTGTGTGTATGTATGATGAAAGCTATCTTCGTTCCAAACCTTCTCCATCTGACTTCACAAACATTATAAGAAACAAATACAAAAAATTGAATATGTGTAGATAAACTATGCCAAAGAAAACGAATAGCATCTGATGACATAAATGTAGTTAATATTTTAGCAGCTCCAACACACACTCTACCTCTCACGACGACGCAGCTTGAATATGCTGGTAGGATCAGTCAAAGAAGTGTTCTGCGAATACTACATTATATCAAGTTAACATTTCGCTCCATAAATAGCTTCATGAAAATAGCCGTAAAACATAGTTCTCCGAAAGGTGTCTATAAGAACTACGAAGTGTTGCGGCATTTCTGCTGAAGATTTTGTTTACAGATGAAGCATCGATTACAAACTACCTTGTAAGCTCAAAATGCACGATGACTGAAAGATGGTTCAAATGGCTCTGAGCACTATGGGACTCAACTGCTGTGGTCATTAGTCCCCTAGAACTTAGAACTACTTAAACCTAACTAACCTAAGGACGTCACACACATCCATGCCCGAGGCAGGATTCGAACCTGCGATCGTAGCAGTCGCACGGTTCCGGACTGCGCGCCTAGAACCGCGAGACCACCGCGGCCGGCGACTGAAAGAAGTGGATAAAAACAAGTTTGGTCCGCCAGCGGGTGGTACAGACGTTTCAGAAACCGCATCATTGGCTCTTTGTTCATTGGAATCTAAATAGGCAGAACTACCTACAGCTCCCAATAGATGTGCTGCTGCAGTTATTTTAGGACATTCCATGGAACTTTAGCAGTCTGTGAGAAACCAAAGTTCTGGATGTCCCACCGGTTTTGCACAGAGAATTATACACATTTCATATAAAGTTTTGCTTCACCTCGGTTCCGAGAGCTCCGGCACCTGTACAGAAAATTGGAATGGGGATCAACATAAACATCATTTCCGTCCTTTTTATTGCTCATGAAAACCACACATTGCATGTTGTATCATCGTACAGCGAGACCTTCAGAGGAGGTGGCCCAGATGGCTGTACACACCAGTACCTCTAATACCCAGCAGCACGTCCTCTTCCATTGATGTATGCCTGTAATCGCCGTGGTATACTATCCACGAGTTCATAAAGGCACTGTTGGTTCAGATTGTCCCTCTCCTCAACGGCGATTCGGAGTAGATCCCTCAGAGTGGTTGGTAGGTCACGTCGTCCCTAAATAGCCCTTTTCAATCTATCTATCTTCGACAGGGTTCATGTCTGGAGTCTGGAGAACATGCTGGCCACTTTAGTCGAGCGATGTCGTTCCGCTGAAAGAAATCATTCACAAGGTGTGCAGGATGATGGCGTGAATTGTCCTCCATGAAGACGAATGCCTCGCCAATATGCTGCCGATGGTTGCAATATCGGTCGGAGGATGGCATTCACGTATCGTACAGCCGTTACGGCGCCATCCGTGACTACCAGCGGCGTACGTCGGCCCCACATAACGCCACCCAAAAACAGCAGCGGACTTCCACCTTGCTGCACTCGCTGAACAGTGTGTCTAAGGCGTTCGGCCTGACCGAGTTGCCTCCAAACACGTCTCCGACGATTGTCTGGTTGAAGGCATATGCTACACTCATCGGTGAAGAGAACATGATGCCAATCCTGAGCGGTCTATTCGGCATGTTGTTGGGCCTATCTGTATCGCGCTGCATGGTGTCGTGGTTGCAAAGATGGACCTCGCCATGGACTTCGGGAGTGAAGTTGCGCATCATGCAGCCTATTGCGCACAGTTTGAATCGAACACGACGTCCTGTGTCTGCATGAAAAGCACTATTCAACATGGTGGCATTGCTGTCAGGGTTCCTCCGAGCCATAATCCGTCGGTAGCGGCCATCCACTGCAGTAGTAGACCTTGGGCGGCCTGAGCGAGTCATGTCACAGATGGTTCCTGTCTCTCTGTATCTCCTACATGTCCGAACAGCATTGCTTTGGTTCACTCCGAAACGCCTGGACACTTCCCTTGTTGAGAGCCCTTCCTGGCACAAAGTAACAATGCAGACGCGATCGAATCGCGGTATTGACCGTCTAGGCGTGGTTTAATTACAGACAACACGAGTCGTGTACCTCCTTAATGGTGGAATGACTGGAACTGAACTGCTGTCGGACCCCCTCCGTCTAATAGGCGCTGCTCATGCATGGTTGTTTACATCTTTGTGCAGGTTTAGTGACACCTGTGAACAGTCAAAGGAACTGGGTCTGTCTTCAGGAGCTCTTGGAACCGGGATGATGCTAAACTTTTTTTGATGTGTGTAGATCTTCTGAAGTCGTAATTTGGAGATCCTAGGATGAGTCGTTCGGGAAAGGCAAAGTTGCTTGTAAGCTCTCGAGACTTAACACTTCTTGACTTTTATCTCTTGGGAAATTGAAAATAAGAAATCTATAAGACAGCACAAAGGTTTCCCGAAAACATGTAATGCTGAAGAAGACGAGCCTGAACTGCGGTAAGTCCATATCAAATTCAGCTTGCTGCATTGTCTGTCTGGAGTCACTTCATAGCAGACAAGCGATCTGCCGCTTTTACGCCGATATGTTCGGTAGGTCGACATGGCCGGCGTAGCGGTAGTAAATTATACGCAAAAATATTCTTCGTGAATCACTCTCTCTATTAGTAGAAATCCTTTCAAAATCTCTACAGCAGTTCCTGAGATTAGCCTTCAAATGCACATAGAAAAATGTGGCGTTGGATTTTAAATTATAACTGGTATAGATGTTAATCTTCATGGTCAATATTTAGAGCAATTTATACGACAGTCATAATAATCTGACGAAGTGTATCTGAATTAAATGTTTGCTTGCATTCGTCAAAGTAGGGCACAAGTTTCTGGAATCTTTTCTCATGACGACGTTGCTATCGTGTTACTATTTGCTATAGATGTTATGTCCTTGATGTCGCTTTACAACGTCATAGAAGTAAGTACAAAGTTCCTTTAAAAATGTCAAAGCCTTGTACAATAATGCATTGAGTGGACAACGGGCGTTTCATGGTACGTAATGAGAGGTGCGGCCGAGGCTCGCGTAATCGCCCTCGACCGCGATTCGTCGGTATGGTGAGAGGAAGCTTACCGATAGGAGTAGTTGGTCCGTCAAGGGAAACATATGGCAACTACTGGGGACGTCATTTCAAGTTTTGGGTCACGTTTGGTCTGTATCCCAGTTCCTTTCGGGGATACAATGTCGCCCCTTGGCAGACCACACGGTTCTTGCCCATTAAACCCCCAAACTACCCCATCCCTGGTGTCGCGTGCGATCAGGGCAATGGGCATTCTCAAACAGTAGGAGATGTGCGGTAGAGAACAGAAGTTAAGGCCCACGGCATTTACTCGTTGAACGTGGTGGGACCTAATATACCGACACGAGAAGTAATATTTAATTATATAAAAATATTCTCATTACCAGTTTCGGCAAATAGTTGTCATTATCAGAAGTGCTTGATCCACCAAAAAGCTTTTTAGTGGATTAAGCACATCTGAAGATGGTGACTACCTGTGGAGACCTGTAATTTGAATATTTATTACGTCTCAATAGCTTAGACATATAACAAATATTCTCATTACAAGTTTCGGAAAGTAGTTGTCATTTTCAGATGTGTTTAACCCACCAAAAAGCGTTTTAGTGGATTAAGCACATCTGAAGATGATGACTACTTGCGGAGACCGGTAATTCGGATATTTTTTTTATATATCTAAGCTATGGAGACGTACATATTATTATGAAAACGTATACAAAGGTAGCATACTTCCAATTACCAATTTGTAGAAAAGTGAAGGTCGGCGTGATAATTCGCCACGCATATGCATTTAAAATTACTTGAGTACGTAAGAAATGTTTCCATATTGCCTCTGTAGCTTAGAGGAAACTGTAGCTCGATATAAGTGCTTGTTGTGGATGTATTTTGGGTGGCGTGTCTTAGCTGCCGCACCCTCTGTAAGACTGCTGTATGGGTTGCGCGTGTGCACTCAACTCTCCTACTAACGCGCAAAGTTCGTCCGTCGCCTTCCTGCTCCTCGTGGCGCTAAATGGCGTAAGTCGCGTCAAATTAAGGCTGTCTAACATTAATTGTGCATTTAGGAGTAATTTGGCTGGGTTTAAAGTACACACAATATCCCAGACGTATGTGATCTTGTTTGCACATACAGTACGGGATACTAACCTGATTATTTTGAGATCAGTAACCAATAGTCAGAAATTAAAATGTCGGGTTGCATGATGACTTCAGTTAGTGAGCAATGCGTGTGAGATGTTTTCGTTCTTCTGGTCTTCACTCCGAAGACTGGTTCGATACAGCTCTCCATGCTACTCTACGCTGTACAACATTCTTCATCTCCGAATAACCACTGCAACCTACATCCAGTTGAACGAGCTTACTATATTCGTCTCTTGGTCTCCATATACAATTTTCATCCCACACACTTCCCTCCAGTACTAAACTGATGATTTCTTCAAGTGTCAGAATGTGTCTTATTAACCGATACCTTCTTTTAGTCAATTTATTCTACTAATTTCTTTTAATTCCAGTTCTGTTCAGTACTTCCTCATTAGTTACGTGATATACCTATCTAGTCGTCAGCACTCTTCTGTAGAACCGCATTTAAAATATCTTCAGAAAAGACTTCCTAAAACTTAGATTTATATTCAATGTTAACAAATTTCTCTTGTTCAGAAACGCTTTTTTGCCATTGTAAATCTATATTTTACACCCTCTCTACTTCCGTCTTCACCCGTTATTTTGCTGCCCATATAGCAAACCCTTCTACTACTTTTAGTGCCTCATTTGCTAATCTAATTCCTGCTTTCAAGTCACTGTCAATCCCATTGAACTGCTCTTCCAAGCCCTTTACAGTCTCTGACCGAATTACAATGTCATCGGAATATCTACGGCTTTTATTTCTTCTCCATGGACTTCAGTTCCTTCTCCAAGTTTTTCTTCGGTTTACTTTACTTCTTCATTATTTTACCCACTGAATAATATCGGGGATAAATTATCTTCGTGCCACCTTCAGCATTTCAAACGGTGTATTCCATTCAACACTATCAACAGCCTACTCTAAGCTTACAAATGCCTTAAACGTACAGTAGGTTTGCCGTTCTTCGACATTTCTTCTGAGATACGTAGTAGTGTCAACATTTCCTCGCGTGTTCCTACATTTCCCCGGAACCCAAGCTAATATTTCTCGAGGTCATTTCTACCACTACCAGTCACAAACTTATTCAACTATTGTATTACTTATTTATTTAGTGACATTACAAAAACAACTTTACAATAAGGCCATACTGATGTTACATAGTCTTTTCGTAATTGCTGTGGTCATCAGTATGGCCTTTTTGTAAAGTTGTTCTTGTAATGCCATTTAGCCTGAAGATGAGGTATTACCTCGAAACATCTTGCTACATAAATAGGTAATACAATAGTTGACAAAGTTTGTGACTGGTAGCGGTAATTTAAAACAAAAACCTTTACATATTTCTTGAGCAGTCACGGTCGAAAAATAGTCAAAATGGCTTCAAATTGTTTCATTTCTACCAGATTTTCGACTCTTCTGTAAATAATTCATCTCATTAGTTAGCAATCATGACTTATTAAACACAAAGTACGGTAATTTTCAGACCTGTCAGCACTTGCTTTCTTAGGAATTATAACTATTACATCATTTCTGAGTCTGAAGGTCTTTCACCTGTCTTATACATCTTGCACGCCTGGTGTAATACTTTTGTCATGGCTGACTCTCCCAATGGGACCTGTTAGGTGGTTCAAATGGCTCTAAGCACCATGGGACTTAACATCTGAGATCATCAGTCCCCTAGACTTAGAACTACTTAAACATAACTAACATGAGGACAGCACACACATCCATGCCTGAGGCAGGATTCGAATCTACGACCGTAACAGCAGCACGGTTCCAGACTGAAGCGCCTAGAACCACTCGGACACTACGCCCGGCGGGACCTATTAGACATATTTGTAATGTGCTTGTGTTTCATAACAGAGAACTACCTGCACTAACTGGTAAAAAATAATTCACAGTCGTGTGTGTTGTGTCCATGACGGAGTTAGCGATTGTTCATATTTCATGAACGACTGTAGGGGATAGAGCACTATTCTTTACCCGAACTTGGAGACGTGCTGTTAATGAGTTGTACATTAAGATATAGTGCACAGAATACCAAATGAATATACACACAAAAGTTTCGCAGTTGGTGTCTTCTTATTGAAAAGAAAAAATCGCTGTGAGTGGAAACTAACGAGAACTTTGGTCTTTCGAGCTACGGAACGCTGACAGTCGTTCTTGACTAAGAACTGATCGCATGATAAAATTGGGTCGCGTTAGAAACGACTCATCAAAAATCACGTACCAGCATCCGAGGAACATATATGTGTGTGAATTCCTAAGCGATCAAACTGCTGAGGTCATCGGTCCCTAGACTTACACACTAATTAAAGTAACTTACGCTGTGGACAACACACACACCTATGCCCGACGGAGAACTCAACCACTGGCGGAAGGGGCCGCGCAATCCGTGACATGGCGCCTCAAACCGCGCACCCACTCCGCGCGGCGTGGAACATACTTCGTGGCAAGTGTTACCTGATGTTCATGCCTGATAAGCTTGCCATAGATCTTAGAAAATGTATCTTTTGCTGTACGCGAGTGGATGTAGCTTTGACACGACGGTGCACCGTCCCATTTCATTATTAATTTCCGTGATCGCATGAACAGACAGACACCCTTCTTATCTGATTTAAGGTGAAGTTCCATTCCGTGGGAAGCGCAATGACCGGATCTCTCCGATATGTCTTTTTATTTACGCGGTGTCATGAAATGGTCAGGGCGTGAAACTCCTGGAGTAACTGAAGAGGAACTGTCAGTTTGGCTGCTATCTGCCTACCTCATTGGAAAACTGGTAACGGGTACATTTGGGAGAATGTAGCAAAATATTTCGTGCCATTGTAATGCATGCATTTAGATTGTCAGTCGCCACTTCGAAGGTTGTTGTGGCCGTAAGTTATTGCTATAACGTATAAGTAGTTTACGTCTATAAAAGATAGATATTCAATGCCGACCTTCACCCGTTGTTCTCAATGTACGCGGTGTAGGATCCTCTGTCAACTATTCACATCTGGCTCTGAAAGTTTTGAACATCACATATGCTTCCTTGCGTGTTAAGAGGAGTAACACACACCTTGTGGAGTTGCCAGTATGCCCCAGGCAGTCGCAGGAAAGGTTCCTGTTGGCTTTAAGCCCATGTTATACGAAGCACGAACGGGTGAACGATCGTCTATACTGCAACTGTGCTGTACTCTTGACATGTAAACTGGCCAATAGCCACGCACACCCTTCTGCGCCTGTGTACTTATTGGCCAGTTTACACACCAGCTATATTACTCAGCCGCGGTCGTGGCGAACACAGACACGTTCATTCGTCGTATACCAGAGGCTTAAGCTTGCGCCTGAGAACTTGGTTTACTGAACACGAAGCGAGGCAGCCGACATAGTAACAAGCGAATTTCATCGATTCCCTCAAAGTGCACCAACTATGTCAGTGCCACTGCTGATAGAAACATCAGTAAAATTAACTTATCTCGTTTAATAATTGTCACGTTGCTAATTTTGAATTGCGTAGCTTCAGTTGTTAACAGGGCCACAAAGTAGAAAGTTGCAGTGTAGCATTATACATTTTCATTTTGCAATATTTATTTGTATTGTGATAAATTCTTTGTTCGATAAAACTAGATTTGATGACTGATCAGTTAGATGAGCTCAGCATTTACGTCTGTCCCTTTGGAGACCTCCTTGTCCTGCAAAGCAACTGTTGATCTTGAGTACATTAATCGTTAATTCTTTAGAGGTTCTTTTTCCGTAGGTGAGGTTTTCAGCGTACTCATGTCTAGTGGCGTTCGACCTGGTGTTACCTGGCTCAGATACTGGCGGCGGAAGAAATTTTCTCCGCCAGTATTTGGTCACAAAGGGGCGCACCATGATCATCAGATTTTGTGGCAATGTCATGGATTAAATTTCAAACCACTCTGTTGTATTTTAGTGAGGCCTTGTGACTCTGTTGATGGTGATCCGTCAGCCGGAGTGCGATGTTAAGCTCGTCGCCCACCTATGTGTTTCTAGAGGGGCTGACATAGAGTTTCTCATTCCCCTTCTCTCTCTTTAATCATCGTCAACAATATAAAGACGGCATAAACTTCACGAATCCTCATCATTCACGCACGTTTAACAGATACATGTAAGCCACATCTCTCATACTTCGCGAAGGAAAGGTTCCATTGTGTATGATGAAAGAAAAGAAGTTTCCAGTAAGGTGACTGAGCCTACTCATCTGGGTGACCCAGCCAACAATGTCATGTGACTTTACTTGTACTGCAGCTGTAAGGCTAACGGACTGAAGTGCACTTAAATAAGCAGTTGTATCAACAGCTTAAAGGAATTTATTTGCTGTGAGTATTAAGAGATCAGAAAGTGACCGAAACAAAGAGAAATGCAATATGACTCCATATTTAACTGTTCTACATATACATTCATATACGGCAAGTCACTGTACGGTGGGTAGCGGAGGGTACCTTAGACCACTACTAGCCATTCCTTTTTCCGTTCCACTAGCAAACGGAGCGTGGAAAAAATGACTATCTATATGCCTCCGTATGAGCCCCAATATCTCTTATTTTATCTTCTTGATCCTTACGCAGAACATACTTCGGTGGCAGTAGAATCTTTCTGCTGTCAACTTCAAATATCAGTTTTTTAAACTTTCTCAATAGATTTCCACGAGAAGAATGTTGTCTTTTCTGCAGAGAGAATGCCGCTTGAGTTCACGAAGCATCTCCGTAACACACGCATGATGATTGAACCTACCGGCAACAAACCCAGCAGCCTGCCTCTGAACTGTTCCGATGTCTTCCGTTAATTCGACCCAGTGGGTGGAGCCCGCCGGCACGTATTGTGCGAGATGCGCTAACAAGCAAATGCCTCTGAATCTCAGAAAAGGTGCCCCAGGTTTACTTGCCTACCACGTGGGTGGCCGAAATATTGCCCAAATCGCTGTGTTGCTGTCTGACACGTTAGCGGCGGGGCGGCTCGCGAGCCATCCGTTATGAAGTCATTAACACCGTCTGGGGGACGAATAGGGAGACTGGTTTCTAAGGGGATTCTCACTATTTCCGTGCATGTAATTGAAGACGGGATTTTGAGATGCGTTCCAGGCGAGCGTTTTATTGACACGGCCGCGGACCTGAAATTCCTGGCCCCGGGTCCCACAGCGCTTTATCTCACTAATTAAACTATTACACAAGGAGCTTTTAGCGTAGGCATTTGAAGGCATGTGTCTTACTTTACTGCGCCCATTTGTACTTCTTGCGAAGAATTTTAATTGTTTGACGCTGGAGGAAGCAGCTGTGAGTGCGGCCTCCTCACGAGGTGAGACATTCGTTTTGCCTATACGCAATACGTCGGACATAATTAGCGGAAAACTGCCACTACTAGAATGTTGGCCCAAAGTAGGAAGACATTTCTCAAATTTTAAATTTAACAAATGTTGCCAGCTGGACAAATTAGACGCTCTTGATGGCGGAGATAAACAGCTACATTCTCGTGGCAGCCGCAGTGACTGTGATGTTTTAGTACCCGGTTATTAGTTCGACGCCTTCGTTCCCGAATTTTGCGATTGGTATACGTAGCTGTTCCTGAAACATACTCAAATACTGAGGTGGGGCCCTCCACTTCTCTCAGCGCAGGGTGTCATATTTGTATCTGTGAACTGTGTGACACTACAGGTTATTAAACACAGTGCATTCATTAACTACGTTTTTAAGCACAATGTGGAGTTTTCATAGCAGTCTCTTAGTAACTCGAGGTCACCATATGATTAACATACATTATGCCCTCCTAAGGCTAGCCTAACCATCAAATCACTGCAGCAAATTCGTAGTTTCATAATATACGTTATTTAGGTCAAAAATAAATTATAACAGCAGTTGCTGATGTTGCAGATGATATCTTGCACGAGGAAACAAAACATGTGAACAATGAGATATGTGAGGGATAAAATGAGAAAAAGAAGTCCTACTGAAACACAGCAAGACGCGAGTAGTCAGAACAATATTTAGACTGAACTTAATTTCCCAGTGTAGTAACATGTATTTAATGTGTTTTTAGAATTAAAAAGTTCTCTGATGATGCAGAATTATAGCAGGAATTAGTTTGAGGATAAAAATCAGTGTCTGCAACGAAATGGACCCATATATCTTCTATTACGCATATAATCAGCAAGGAAGTGGGACATGGAAACTTCCGTATCACTTCCTGTAGCAGAACAAAAAAATTGTTCAAATGGATGTGAACATTATGGGACTTAACATCTGAGATCATCAGTCTCCTAGAATTAGAACTACTTAAACCTTACTAACCTAAGGAGATCACACACATCCATGCCCGAGGCAGGATTCGAACCTGTGACCGTAAGATCGCGCGGTTCCAGACTGAGGCACCTAGAACCGCTCGGCCACACCCGGCGGTTGGACAGGACATGGTCCCTATATCTGGACATCGGACCGATACGAGGTGACATTATCGTAAATACACTGAAATCGCATTGGGGAGAAACAGAATTCAATTCCACACCCAGTCACCCAGATACAGGTTTTCTGTGCATTCCGTAAATAGCTGGAAGCTACATGCTACCTAGCACTACCGCTAACGTGTAAGATTTTAAGATGTATTTATTGGATCAGTATAGATGGATTACAAAAAAAAAAAAAATGCTTTCGATGTTCTATCTTCCGTAGTTACTCCATAGGTGATCTTACCTATTCCCAAGAGGATGAGCCCCGTAATTTTTTCGATGGCATGCTGTGATAGATAGCACAATTACAGTTCGACACCTTCCAGTGTGTGGCGAGAATGGTTGAATCCTTTCTCATAACCTTCATGACCAGGGTACCAAATAACATATTCCAGCAGTTCGGACCACAAATGCGTTGAGGAGTGTACGGATCCTTGATTGACGTGCCTATTCCTCTCATTTATCACCAATATTACACGTGTGGGATTTCAGGACCCATAGAGCACGTCTGGAATTCGATGGGAAGACATATAGTTGCATACCATTCTCCAGCCAGAAATCTGTATAAATTGACAGAGCATGCGTTTCAGCAAGAGTTATAACGTTCATCCAAAAAAATGCGACGTTGGAGGCAAATAACAGGAATTTTGTTTAAAATGTATTTTAGGGGAAAACTCCTAAAAATAGTATCTGCAGCATCGTGCTGGCCACCGGAAAAGACATTTACGGCAGGCGGGAGGCGGTAATGAAGGAGTAGGAGGAGGTTTCACAAAATAAGAAAGAATAAAATTACACTGAGACAAATAGAAAGTGTTACACCATCAAGCACCAGTCCGATTTTGCCTAGCTATTTGGAGATGTTCATCACATGACGTATATTAAATGATTAACTTTCATTGCATTCGGAACTGGCAGCCATCATAAATATCAGTATGTGGTGTGTTCCACGCCCTCCCCTCCACGGGTAGGAATACATTCTTGTATTAGTTGTATCATCGAATATTTTCCTGAGAAATTTTTTACCATGCCTGGAACACATGGTCTGTCATTTCACGAAGGCTGCTGGCTGGAGGCTGGTACGTTACTGTACGTCTTCCCATGACATCCGAGACAAGCTCTGTGGGTGAAAAAATTGCACACGCACTCTATGGATGGTGAATCAGAAGACTAGGCAGGTCAGTCAAGAATCCGCACTCCTCAAGGCATTTGTGATGTAAAGTGCTGGAACACTTCATTTGGTACCCTGATCATGAAAGATATGTCAAAAGGTTTTAATAATCTTGCCATATACTGGCGAGCATTTAGCCTCTCTTCATCAATAGCCGCATCAGTCTTGTTGCCATATATGATGGCTCTTCACACCATGGCAGCAGGAGCTGAGGAGGTAGGAGTCTCGAGGATCGTTGTTTCCTGTGACACGTCGTCTACTGACACGTTGGTGTGGATATGAGCGCCACAAACACAAAGCGAGATTCGAAGAATGTCACAGAAGACACACAATGCCCCAGTAGATCCTGGGTCCACATTATGCAAGTCTGTGGCTTGGTGTCAGCGCCAAAAGAAGCGTGGAAGCTCGAGATATCAACCCAGTTTCCAGTAATTAATTCCTGGCGGTTCTTGGTGACATCCTGCCTGTAACTTTTGCCCGTATTTCAGCTGTTGTCATCCATCTATTACTCAAAGTGTAAGTAGGCTGTTTAGGTTTTTATGTTGGTAACGCCAAGTAGCGCTCTGCATGAAAATCATTGACTGTGATTTGTGCAGTCTGTGGCTGGTTTGCATTATTGGAATATTCTAGTGTTGGGCAGCTGGATGTGAAAAGCGCGTGGCGTTGCGCAGCTGGAGGTGAGCCGCCAGCAGTGGTAGGTGTGGGGAGAGAGATGGCAGAGATTTGAGAGCGGATGATCTGGACCTGTGTCCATCAGGGACAGTAAATTTGTAAGACTGGATGTCATGAACTGATATATATATATATATATATATATATATATATATATATATATATATATATATATATATATATATATATATATATATATAATGACTTTTGAACACTATTGCCGGCCGCGGTGGTCTCGCGGTTCTAGGCGCGCAGTCCGGAACCGTGCGACTGCTACGGTCGCAGGTTCGAATCCTGCCTCGGGCATGGATGAGTGTGATGTCCTTAGGTTAGTTAGGTTTAACTAGTTCTAAGTTCTAGGGGACTAATGACCACAGCAGTTGAGTCATCTGAACACTATTAAGGTAAATACATTGTTTGTTCTCCATCAAAATCTTTCTTTTGTGAGGTAAGTGATTCATGAAAGGCATAGGTTATTGTTAGTCATGGCCATCCTTTTGTAGGGATTTTTGAAAGTCAGATTGCATTGCGCTAAAAATATTGTTAGTCAGTTTAGTGTTGATCAGAATAAGTAAAGAGAGAAATGTCTGAGTACGTTCAGTTTTGCTCAGCTGTTTGAAAATCAAATAATGTAAGAGGTTTTCCAGCACTGTCATTTATAAAAATTTTCTAAGGGGATGTTTCAAAAGCTAGTCAAATAACTCTAGGATTTTCTCGTGGTCTGCTCCTTCTGGAAGGACCTGTGCTATTCTTACTTTCGCAGTTGTTACCATTCATCTATTATTCAGAGTAACTCCAATAACCCTAGGATTTTTTCGTGGTTTGTTCCTTCTGGAAGGACCTGTGCTGTTCCACTTTCCGCAGTTCCTGTCATTCATCTATTACTCAGAGCTAGTCCAATAACTCTATGATTTTGTCGTGGTTTGCTCCTTATGGAAGGAACTGTGCTATTCCACGTTCCGCAGTTCTTGTCATTCATCGATTACTCAAAGCTAGTCCAATAACTGTACGTTTTTTTAGTGGTTTGTTCCTCCTGAAAGCACCTGTGCTAATCCTCTTTCCACACTACTGTCCCGAGTCCATCTCGTTAGCACTGTATATGCGCTCATTAAACTTCTGCCAGCTGCTCCAGTGTCCATCATACTAATGCTCAGACCTTTTTCTATTTCCAAATGATTCTGATAAGCTGGACGCTCACGTCACCTGGGCATGCAATATTGTGAGCTCCAAAAATAATCTCATCATTTTTTGTCTATGGGAATGGCTTCCTTCTGTACTGAAAACAAGCTCGTAGAATTATTGTTAAACAGGGGAAAGGAATATGAATGGGTAGCTTTGAGAGATGAAATAGTGAAGACAGCACGGATCAAATAGGTAAAAAGACAAAGCCTAGCAGGAATCCTTGACTATAACAGGCTACATTTAATTCAACTGAGGAAAGGCGAAAATATAGAAACGCAGCAAACAATGTAAGCGAAACGTCTAAAAAATGAGACTGACAGCAAGTGCAAAATGGCTAAGCAGGAACTGTTATAGGACAGATGTAAGGATACAGAGTCATAAATGAGATAGATACCGCCTATAGGAAAACTAAAGATACTTTGAAGAAAAGGAAAGCGGCTGTACGGGTATCAAGAGCGCACGTCCAAACCAGCCGTAAGCAAAGAAGGGAAAGCTGAAAAGTGGAAGGAGTGCATAGAAGGGCTGTACAAAGGAAACATACTTGAAGACAGTATTATACAAAGGAAGGAGGATATAGATGAAGATGAGGTAGGAGATACGATACTCCGAGAAGAATTTTATAGAGCACTGGCAAATCTAAGTCGAAACAAGTCCCCTGGAGTAGACGACATTCCGTCAGAACTAAGGACATCCTTGGGAGAGCCAGCCATGACAAAACTATTCCACGGGGTATGCAAGATGTATGACACAAGCGAAATACCCTCAGACCTCAAGTTGTGACAGTACCTAACAGTTACTGATAGTGTAGCTACTCTTCTAAACAGCATCCCATATGAGCAACCCAGTTGCGTCTTGGCCTGTGGTTACTCGTACTTTAGGTACTTGGGCTATGCACGGCTCCGTTTAAAAATAATAGCTCCATTAAGTCATGTGGTCGAGCTGCGCACATCTGCTTTCATGTCGTGTAGCTAATTCGCTGCAAATAATAACCTGTAGCTGTGATCCTGCATTCAGATAGTCTGTGCATTGGCTAGAATTGCGGGTTAATAAAATATTCCAAAAATAAAGGTTAAATGAATAATTTAATAACTAGGATTTCTATTCTAACGCCTGTAATTGATGTAGACGACAGAAATATGAGGAATAATGATTATTCAAAGCAAGACATCTCAAATAAACAGAAAGTGGTTCTGTGATATTCTGTTAAAATACAGACAGATAATACCCTTATGAAATGCAGTTAAGTTACCTTGTGAGTGTTAAAGGAATGGCAGCAAAATACCCAAACTAAATTATAATCAAACGTACTCGAAAACTAAGTCCATTTCGTAATCACAATACAGCTCAAAACAGTTTAGAGTTCAACATGCTGATTCACAAATCAACACACTCGAGAATGACGAGTTCAAACTCATACTCTGGCTATCCTCAGTCCTGTAATGCAAGCGGAAAAATTTAGAGTCCCACACGGGATCACTTTTAGACCTCTCGAAACATAAAGGCCCTTCAGAAGTTAAGGTATCGTAGGAGCCATTCAGTGCCCAGAACCAATCTCCTACACAGTCGAATACCACTCGTTACCACAGACGGATCTGTTTCCTTCAAGCACATACGTAAAAGTGTCCACAATCGCTCCCTTGAGCTCTTCACTCGGAAAGCCCAAGTCTCCACTTGACTCCCATAGTGTTGTGGCACTGTCTGCTTTTCCATTGGCAGAAGACCGTTCCCACCAAAATTACATCGTTCTTACATTCTACAGACATCGTTTGACTCAACGGGACCACTTCCCAGACTAAACTAATGCATTACAACAATACTTAAATAAAGAAATGTTACAGACGCGCGGGATTAGCCGAGCAGTCTAAGGGGTTGCAGTTATGGGGTGTGCGGCTGGTCCCTGCGAAGGTGCAAGTCCTCCATCGGTCATGGGTGTGTGTGTTTGTCCTTAGGATAATTTAGGTTAAGTAGTGTGTAAGCTTAGGGGCCGATAACATTAGCAGTTAAGTCCCATAAGATTTCACACACATTTGAACAAAGAAATCATTCACAATAAGTACAGATAAAGGTTTGTTCATAAATAAATAAGCTAGCATTCTTGCACAAGTGCGCCCACATTAAATGACAACGAATTTTCGTTAAATATTATTTAAACAACTATTTATGCCTTCTTGACAGAAGTTTCTTTTGGTTTACTTTTCAATTGTGGTGTCTGCTAACACATGCCATTGGCCACTTTCAAATTACCGCAGTTTTAATAGCACTTGCAATCAACATTTAAATAAAGTTACAGGCAAAATAGTAAACTATTAAAGAACTACACAAGTATCATAATATGTGAGATATTCATGCTGTATTCATTTCCAGAGTAATTGTCGAGAATAGAATGTTCTGACAAACATTTGCGTAGTAAAAAGGTATAATGGACGTAAGTCAATAGATAAAGTAGATACAGATGAGTGGCTTTCTGCGATGACAGCTGTTGTGGAGTGCTATCATCTGAGACACGGTCTGTTAAAATCGCATGAACCGTTTGAAAGTTGTTAATTCAGAGATTCATTGTGAAAATACATATTCGCTGTGAAATATTAACTTCTGTAGTTTTAAATATATTGAAATATTGTTGTGTTATTGGCTGCAACTCATTTTTCCGAGATCGCGGGTTTATTCGAATTTGCTTCAACATTTGAATATCAATTCTTATAGATTCTATAAGAGCTGTGAGAAGCCGTCTTTCACCCTGTCTGACACTCAACCATTTCTGGCGCATCTACTGCACAAAGGCCATGCGAGTGACAGCCATCCAAATTCCCAGCATTGGGGTTTAGCCATTTCCGGCGATGCGCTTCTCGTCCTCGTACCTGAGCTCGCCTGGGGCGGCCACATGAAGACCTCGTCTCGCTGACTCGCACCCAGCCAAGCGAGCAATTTCAGCTCTCCTTAATACCAGCCCGAGGTGGACGAATAACTCGCCTACGTACACTCAGCGTTACAGAGAAGAATTTAACAACTCCAGTTCCAATGAAAGCAGGTGCTGACAGGAGCGAATATTATCAAACCATCAGTTTAATAAGTCAGTTTTGCGAAATACTGACACGAATTATTTATAGAAGAACGGAAAAACTTTTAGAAGCCGGCCGTGGAAGAGATAGGTTTGGATTTCGGAGATATGTAGAAATACGTGAAGCAATACCTTAGAATACAGGTTAAGAAAAGGTAAACCTACGGTTATAGCTTTTGTGGATTTGGAGGAAGTTTTAGAAAGTATCGACTGGGAAATACTCTTTGAAATTCTGAAGATAACATTGGTAAAATACAGGAAGCTAGAGGTTATTTATAAGTTGTACAGAAATCATCCCATAGCTATAAAAGTCGAGAGGCATGAAAGGGAATCAGTGGTTGAGGAAGGAGTGAGGCGGGGTTGTATTCCATTCCCGATGTTATTCAATGTGTACACTGAGCAAGCAGTAAAGGAAACCAAAGGAAAGTTGGGAGGGGGACTTAAAATTCTGGCAGAAGAAATAAAAACTTGGAGGTTTGCCGATGACATTGTAAATCTGTCAGAGACAGCAAAGGACTTAGAAGATCAGTTGAACGGAATGGACAGTATATTGAAAGGGGGATTTACGATGAACATCAACAAGAACTGATGAAGGAGTCTAGAATATAGTCGAATTAAATCAGGCGGTGCAGAAGGAATTAGATTAGGAAACGAGACACTGAAAGTAGTAGCAGATGAGATTGGATAATTGAGCAATAAAATTACTGATGGAAAGCAGAGAGGATATAAAATGTAGCCTGGTAATGGTAAGAAATGCGTTTATGAAGGAGATAAATTTGTTAACATCGAATATAGATGTAAGTGTTAGGAAGTCTTTTTGTTGTTGGGTTGTTTCTGGGGTAGGAGACCAAACAGCGAGGTCATCGGTCTCATCGGATTCGGGAAGGAAGGAGAAGGAAGTCGGCCGTGCCCTTTCAAATGAATTATCCCGGCATTTGCCTGCAGCGATTTAGGGAAATCACGAAAACCTAAATCAGGATAGCCGGACGCGGGATTAAACCGTCGTCCTAGCACCACCTCGCTCGGTAGGAAGTCTTTTCTGAAGTTATTTGTAGCCTTGTATGGAAGACATAAGTGGGCGATAAATGGTACAGACAAGAACGGAATAGAAGCTTTTGAAATGTGGTGCTACAGAAGAATGCTTAAGATTAGTTGGTTGGATCATGCAGCCAGTGTGGAGGTACCGAAAGTAACTGGAGAGAAAAGAAATGTGTGGCATAACTTGACTAAAAGAAGAGAGCGATGGATATGACACGTTCTGAGACGTCAATGGGTGACCAATTTAGTATTGGAAAAGTAGATGGGTGGCCGAGCGGTTCTAGGCGCTACAGTTTGGAACCGCGTGACCGCGTGACCACGTGACCGCAGGTTCGAATCCTGCCTCGGGCATGGATGTGTGTGATGTCCTTGGGTTAGTTAGGTTTAAGTAGTTCTAAGTTCTAGGGGACTGATGATGTCAGAAGTTAAATCCCATACTGCTCAGAGCCATTTCAGCCATTTTTGAAAGAAGTAGGGGGGTTAAGGACTGTAGAGGGAGACAAAGAGATGAATACAGTAAGCAGATTGATAAGGATGTAGGTTGCAAATAGTTATTCGGGAATGAAGAGACTTGCACATTATAGAGCAGCTTGAAGAGCTGCATCAAACCAGTCTTCGGACTGAAGACCAGAACAACAACAAGTATGAAATTTTAATCAACATATCCTTCATGCATGGAAACGCTATAGTATCAATATGATAGTATTCGTTCAAAGTATTTATGGAGTGACACTTCCAATTTCCGTCAGCCTCGAAATAAAAGTTAAAATGACGCGGCTCATTTCCTTCTCGTGTCCGAAATTGCACACTCTCTAGTGACTTCTTCGGGACGGGACGTTAAGCTCTGATGATCCTCTTTGTTTTGCAGGCAAGCGTCAGACGTAAGTGCCTCCACACCATACATTAGCGTATTTTTGTAATTAATCATAGTTTTTTTTCTTCCGGATGTGAGGCAGAGGCAGAAGTTAGATGTGGAACGAGTCGGTACCCACTGCTAGCCTATCGCGAGGCGGTGACAGAAACATTGGCGTAAAGTACAAGGAGGCCCACAGCCTGGGAGGCCGGCGGCTCGAATAACACGGTTAGTGTGTGAGTAGTGCGCTGGCAGCAATACGAGCCGCGCGACACTGACCAGGTGACCCACGCTGCCGCAAAAAACCCCGCCAGCGTATCTCACAGGCGGCTGCCCGTCGCCGAGCCGACAGCCCGTGCACCTCCGCTGCGACTCCCAAAATTATACGCCCGCTACCCGATGCTAAACTCACTGCTTAGGGTCAGGACCCAACCCCTGGAATCCATATCTCTGGTGGTACGAGGTCGATATTGATGGCGCTACCTTGACAAACAACACACAATCGTGAGTGACGTGTGAGCGCTGGAATTTACCACCGTTCACAGCTCACAACTGGATGTCCGAGATCGAATACTATTCGCTACACCTACATCAACACACATTTAATGTTCGGGGTTCTTCAAAAAGAATCATCCGATTTCACAAGACAGTATCTTCTACATGCTTGATGACAGAAACGTAGGGCGGATTTTAACTTACGCAGTAGGACTGCAAACTTTATATTCGAAAGTACCATTCGACGTTATAAGCGTGTATCTATTACTTGCACGTACATACAGACTTGAGGTACTTTTTACAGATCAAAGTTCACATTTACTTTCCACAAATATTCAGTGTGAACTCCTCGTGACGCACGACAGACATCTAGACGATACTCAAACCCGTCTCAGAATTTTGAGAGCAATTCCTGACTCACTGCGTTCTCTGCTGTTTCTGTGCGGCTTTGCAGATCATCCAAAGTCGTTGGGAAGTGAGGTACATCGACGTATTCCTTCTAGATCCCTGGGAAAACTCACCTTGACACCGAGAACCTTGGAGCCCAATGGTCAGTGCGAGATACGAGGACAGTTTGAAAAGTTCGCGGAATTACTACCAGATGTCAGTGCAATCGCGAAGTAATACGTCATCCTTTAAGAGTAAACCATGATGCGTTAGTGCTTTGGGTACATATCTCTGGTGCAGACATCTCTCTGTTGTTGTTTCTGTGTACTGATTTGTGGAGATGGAAGAAATCGAGATTCCAGTAGTGTTTAAGTACTTCGTACTGAAAGGTATGAATAGCAAAGGAAAGCTATGCTGATGTTCAGAACACACTGTGGGACTCTGCTCCTTCGTATTCAGCTGTTGGCGAGAGGAAAAAGGAACTTAAATTTTGTAGAGACAGCTTGGATGATAATCTGCGTACTGGTCGGCCATGATGTGCCACAGAAATTATTGAAGAAATGCATAAAATGGTAGTGGAGGATAGCCGCCCATAAGTGCGAAAAAAAAACCTGTAGTGATTCATCTGACGAGATACCATAATTTAACACTGGAATTGGACAGGGGACATTTATCTGCTAAATGGGCGCCACAACTCTTGGCGCGTGATCAGAAACACATCAGAATGAAATAACCGAACAACGTGTGACCCGTTTTCAGAACAAACAACAAGATCTTTTGCACTCGTTTGTGACCTCAGGTGAAACTTGAATCCACTGTTATACCCCAGAGCCTAAACAACAGTTAAAGCAGTCGACACATGTTAATTCACCACTAGCACCACCACCACCACCACCTCCACCAACGAAAGCAAAGGCAATACGGATAGCCGACAAGGCATGGCGTCAGTTTCCTGGAATGCTGAAGGGATTCTGCTGGTAGATTACCTTCCCACTGGTCGAATACTTGCGGGGACAGCACTACGCTAGCCTCTTGAACGAACTACAGTAAAAGATAGGTGAAAAAAAGTGTGGTTTGACAAGGAGGAAAGTTATGTTTCATCAATACTATTCGCTCCCACACACAAGTGTCGTTGCCGTTGCAAAAATACATGAGCGAAGATACAAGTTGTTGCCATATCCGATTTATTTGCATAATTTAGCTCCATAAGACTTCAAACTCTTCCCAAATCTCGAAATTTTCATCGATGGACGGATATTCTATTCAAACGTGAAATGACAGCCGAAGTTGAGTGGTATTCTGTAGGCCTGGAGAAATTTAATTTTCGAGTTGGGATCAAGCCGCTGGAACGTAGGTGGACCAAGTATATTCTTGTACAGGGAGACTACACTGTAAAATAAAAAAGTTTCAATGGTATAAGTCGTCATTTTCTATTCCATTTCGAGAGCTTTTCAGACTGCCCTTGTACGTACGCCCCTTACGGCCAATCCATCGTTGAGTTAGATCCTTGTTAAGAAATGCTTTACATCTAGGTGGACTTATTGAAACGGAGAACTCAAAAATAGCTTTTGTTATTGTGTTATCGGCGTTTCGACTAGAGTGACACGGGTAACAGATGAGCGAGCGAACTAGCTGCACCATGGGGATACCTGCGTTATCTAGTTAGCCAGAATTTTGCGTCTTTTGGGAATGATGCGAGGCGTCCAGTACACCGATCACCCACAGAGGGGTTTAATTCGCAGTAGGCCTATATGGAGAGCGTAGTAAGGGCTGGAGGTGGTTCTGTGATGTTTCCGGGGCGTTTTTCGTACGAGCGGCGATCAAAAAGTTTCCGTTCGAAGACCGTACGGTCCAGAATCTATGTGCCAATCAGGAAATATCACCATATTGAGACAATAATCCCACCGACGCACCAGGCTGAAGATATCGGTTTGGTAAAATAAAATGTCCTGCTGGGTGAAGAAGTCCGTAACTACTTGGTGTACATTCTCGTCCGACAGGAATTGTCGACACCTGAAGCCTCTTTTAAGGGACAGAAGGTGTGCTAATCATATGGGGAGAGATGAGGACTATAGGTCGGCCGCTCGAGTGTTTGCCACTTGAGTTGGCGAAACTTCTACCTTACGACATTTGTGACGTGGGGACGCACGTTACGATGAAGCAGCAGCAAACCTTGTCGTGCACTATTCCACGACGATTGTTTTCGACAGACAGGCTGCCCCATACACATTCTTCCTTCACCGATGGATGTCTACCGGTATTTGTCTTTCGGCATCCAAGAAAAGAATAACAGTACGTTGGTTCTGTTCGGTAAAGACGTTGCTATAGTTTACGTTACCTCATTTATCGCACGCACTTTGGAAAGACTCGAATGCCACACTAATCCCTTGCTTAATGTCGGTGGTTACATACCCGCATCGGAGTCGCGCTACGTTGCATGTACGTTGCAGCAGCGCCGTCAAACGGAAACTTTATGATCGCCCCTTATACAATACCTGGGCCCACCCATTCATATAACCGGGAATAACTACCAGGATGGTTATTTCAACATTCTCGGTGATCAAGTGTTTTCCTACCTTGTACATCTTCACGCTGAGGACACTCTCGTCTTTCAAGATGGCAACAACCGTGTTCACAAGGCAACTTGCTTACTTTTCTGGTTTGACCAACACACAGGTTCCTATCGCACCTACAATGTCCCACTAAATCACCAGACCTTAATCTCACAGAAAGCACTTTAGGCTGTTCGGCACAGCGAATGAAATGCAGCAGTATACATCCCTGCAAGTTGGTTAACTCTACGAGATCTAACTGTCAATGAGTGGTTACATCTGGATGTGGCATATCTCAATAAACTTGCCAACTCCCTTGCTAGCTGAACTGAGACCATTATAAATTCGATAGGCTCTGTTGCACGACATTAACGTGGTATCTCCCGCGAGTGACTAAATTTTAGACATATGTGTTCATGTACGCTAGCAAGGAGAATGTTTTCCCTATGCTCTTGATCATTCGGCAGTTGTCAGTTATACCATACGTCAGTAAATATTAGATTCAAAAACGGTAGGCTACGGCCCGCTGAGAAGAAAGTCGCTCGGGATAGCCGAGCGGTCGGGTATGAGTGTGTTGTTCTTAGTATAAGTTAGTTTAAGTTAGATTAAGTAGTGTGTAAGCTCAGGGACCGATGCCTTCAGCAGTTTGGTCCCATAACACCTTACCACAATTTTCCCAAAAATTTGAGAAGCGAGGTTGGACAGCACTCGTTTCACAATACAAATCTCCCATTTTACCCCTCGAACATTTAAAATTCTAGTTTTTGATATATCTGTATGAGCACAAGGGCTCCTTGACATTTGTTTCATGCCGGCCGCTGTGATCGAGCGATTCTACGCGCTTCAGTCCGGAACCGCGCGACTGCTACGGTCGCAGGTTCGAATCTTGCCTCGGGCATGGATGTGTGTGATGTCCTTAGGTTAGTTAGGTTTAAGTTGTTCTAGGGGACTGATGACCTCAGATGTTAAGTCCCATAGTGCTCAGAGCCATTTGAACCATTTGTTTGTTTCACTGCGGATACACTATTATCGTCCGAAATCCTACGGGGAATCAAAAATTTGCGAGTGGGGGGGATAATGGACGAGAGATGCTGCAAGTTAAGGATTTGGGTCGTACGGAAAGCGTGTCCGGATAAGCGCCGACCAAAATGTGTAACACATTAAGCAGTTCCATTAAGTTTCGGGTGTGCAGCCGCAAGAAATCTCCTTCTTCTTCTAATATTTCGGCTGTGTAACGTTCAGCCATCTTCAGAGTGAGCCGCAAGACTGCCGCTCCAGTGCTCGCTTCGTCCCTTTATACTCGTGTACCGCGCGACTGCGCATGCGGCTGAACGTTATACAGAAGAAATATTAGAAGAAGAAGGTTTCTTGCGGCTGCACACCCGAAACTTAATGGAACAGTCTTTGCGCCGCCAAAACCTGAAGATTCACATTAAGCAGTTCATTGAGAAGAGTATACATGGATTTTCCCAGCTCTGAGAAGTTTTGCTGTATAATTAGTTTCGATTAGATACACGAACGAAACCCTACGGACTGTGGTCGTCCTCTGCTGGGGATTGGGATGTCCTTTTCATTTGGCATAATGTCGTAAGTCAACTATTTTCATTTATTGCTGGAGTGTGTACCTGATTATTTTGTTACAATTTCCAGCCTTTTACTACATTTAGTAATGATTTATATGATTGAAACTTCCTGGCAGGTTAAAACTGTGTGCCCGACCGAGACTCGAACTCGGGACCTTTGCCTTTCGCGGGCAAGTGCTCTACCAGTTTTAATCTGCCAGGAAGTTTCATATCAGCGCACACTCCGCTGCAGAGTGAAAATCTCATTCTGGAAACATCCCCCAGGCTGTGGCTAAGCCATGTCTCCGCAATATCCTTTCTTTCAGGAGTGCTACTTCTGCAAGGTTCGCAGGAGAGCTTCTGTAAAGTTTGGAAGGTAGGAGACGGATACTAGCAGAAGTACAGCTGTGAGTACCGGGCCTGAGTCGTGCTTCGGTAGCTCGGATGGTAGAGCACTTGCCCGCGAAAGGCAAAGGTCCCGAGTTCGAGTCTCGGTCGGGCACACAGTTTTAATCTGCCAGGAAGTTTCATATCAGCGCACACTCCGCTGCAGAGTGAAAATCTCATTCTGTATTTATATTATTGTTTGTGAGAAGTGTGGAACAAACTTCAAGCATGATCTGTTAAAAAAAAAAAAGCGATTAAGCCAATTCCTCACGTAAAAGAAAAGATGGTTAAGGGAACCGCTCTACAGAACCGAAGCATGCGTGTTCGAGTCCCTTTCAAGAACTAAAATTTTCAGCCTTCGCCATTGCATTACCACTGTGCACTGCGCAGATGGAAGTCACGAGTTTTTCACCAATCCTTTCCCTTTCCCTCCGCACGCTTTATTTCATGTATATATTCGAGTTTTTACTTGAAGATGGCAGCTGCGGGGCCACGAATTGTCACTTGCCTCTGAGGACTGACAGTAGGAAGCAAACGCCGGCCCGTCGTGACCTTCACTAAGGATCTCGGCGCTGCGTGGGCGGCGGTGACTGGCCGCGACTGCAGCCGTCCCCAAAGCCGGCCGGCGCCTTCCCAACCGGTTCCCCGCGCCACACACTTGCAATGTCTGCCAAATCCAGTTCCGTTTCCATTGATAATTAATACTTTCGGGAATTGTGAGGTTTTATGGCACGTCGACGACGAGGTCATTAGAGACGGAACGTAGGTTCGAGTAAGTGAATGATGGAGAAGGAAATCGGGCGTGTCCTTTAGAGAGGGGACGTACTAGCATTTACGTTAAGTGAATAAGGAAACCGCAGGAAGCGTAAATCAAGATGAGCGGACGGTGGATTGAGCCCCGATCCTCCTGAATGGAAAGCCTGTGAGCTAACCACTGCACCACCTCTCTTGGTAATTAATACTTTACTCTGTCATTTGAGTTTGTTAGCTTCGTGCTTTTCCCGTGTCTCAAAACATTTGTGACATAGAAGTGATGAGGCAGAGCATTACGGCTATCTGCTAAATAGCGTGTTAGACCATCTTTTGGAGCGAAGTACTGCAGCGATCATGCGTGCGATGGGTTCGACAAGCCCTTGACAACTTTCTGGAGGAATGTCTGCGCACGGATCACGCAATTCCCGTAAACTGCGGGTCGGTGGTTTGTGGGCACCAAGGTGGCAGACGATATCGCTCAACATGCGTTCCATCGGGTTACCATCAGGGAAGTCTGGTGGCCGAGACGTGAACGTGACTTCACTGTATGCTTCACATACCAATGTAGCACGATTATGACTAAGAGTTATCCTGCTGGAAGATAACATTTCCTTCACGTAGAAATCAAACTTGAAGGGATTCTGATGGTTTTCAGTAATTTTCACGTCTTCTGCAGCTGCCTTGGTGCCTTAGATTACTACTGCAGGTACCATGTAAGACCAGGCAAGTGTCCTTCATAGTACACTCCTGTAAATGGAAAAAAGAAAACATTGACACCGGTGTGTCAGACCAACCATACTTGCTCCGGACACTGCGAGAGGGCTGTACAAGCAATGATCACACGCACGGCACAGCGGACACACCAGGAACCGCGGTGTTGGCCGTCGAATGGCGCTAGCTGCGCAGCATTTGTGCACCGCCGCCGTCAGTGTCAGCCAGTTTGCCGTGGCATACGGAGCTCCATCGCAGTCTTTAACACTGGTAGCATGCCGCGACAGCGTGGACGTGAACCGTATGTGCAGTTGACGGACTTTGAGCGAGGGCGTATAGTGGGCATGCGGGAGGCCGGGTGGACGTACCGCCGAATTGATCAACACGTGGGGCGTGAGGTCTCCACAGTACATCGATGTTGTCGCCAGTGGTCGGCGGAAGGTGCACGTGCCCGTCGACCTGGGACCGGACCGCGGCGACGCACGGATGCACGCCAAGACCGTAGGATCCTACGCAGTGCCGTAGGGGACCGCACCGCCACTTCCCAGCAAATTAGGGACACTGTTGCTCCTGGGGTATCGGCGAGGACCATTCGCAACCGTCTCCATGAAGCTGGGCTACGGTCCCGCACACCGTTAGGCCGTCTTCCGCTCACGCCCCAACATCGTGCAGCCCGCCTCCAGTGGTGTCGCGACAGGCGTGAATGGAGGGACGAATGGAGACGTGTCGTCTTCAGCGATGAGAGTCGCTTCTGCCTTGGTGCCAATGATGGTCGTATGCGTGTTTGGCGCCGTGCAGGTGAGCGCCACAATCAGGACTGCATACGACCGAGGCACACAGGGCCAACACCCGGCATCATGGTGTGGGGAGCGATCTCCTACACTGGCCGTACACCTCTGGTGATCGTCGAGGGGACACTGAATAGTGCACGGTACATCCAAATCGTCATCGAACCCATCGTTCTACCATTCCTAGACCGGCAAGGGAACTTGCTGTTCCAACAGGACAATGCACGTCCGCATGTATCCCGTGCCACCCAACGTGCTCTAGAAGGTGTAAGTCAACTACCCTGGCCAGCAAGATCTCCGGATCTGTCCCCCATTGAGCATGTTTGGGACTGGATGAAGCGTCGTCTCACGCGGTCTGCACGTCCAGCACGAACGCTGGTCCAACTGAGGCGCCAGGTGGAAATGGCATGACAAGCCGTTCCACAGGACTACATCCAGCATCTCTACGATCGTCTCCATGGGAGAATAGCAGCCTGCATTGCTGCGAAAGGTGGATATACACTGTAGTAGTGCCGACATTGTGCATGCTCTGTTGCCTGTGTCTATGTGCCTGTGGTTCTGTCAGTGTGATCATGTGATGTATCTGACCCCAGGAATGTGTCAATAAAGTTTCCCCTTCCTGGGACAATGAATTCACGGTGTTCTTATTTCAATTTCCAGGAGTGTATAATACTGACCCTACCGGCTTGCGTCCGTGGCGCGGTAAATGTTTCGAGTAGCGGTTCGCCTGTATGACGGCGTATCGAGACAAGAGCATCGGGGTGGTGTAACAAGAGACGTGATTCATCTGACCAAGAGACACGTTTCCATTCAACCACGGTCCAACCTTCAAGATCTAATACTCACTGCAAGCGTAACTGATGATGTTGTTGGATCAACGTGGGAAAACGCAAAGGTCATCTGTTGCGAAGTCCTGTGTTCAACAATGCCCGCTGAACGGTGTGCACCGAAACACTGAATCAGTTGACCTGCCACAGATTGGTCCTTTTATTGCTTTACGGAGAGGGCAAGTTTCGCCCTCCACGTTTCGTGATAAGTTGTGGACATCCACCACGTTGCTATTCGTGGCAATGCCGTCCTTCACACTTTCCACAGGTCCTCACGACAGCAGCACGCCAACTGCCCACCAACTTCGCCGTTTACGTGACTCTCGTGCCCAGGAGCTGGAACTAACACTGTGAAAGTCGCTTACGCCAGTCGAATTCCCGCATTCAGTCTCGGATTCGTCATAATGTCCTGGCTCATCACTGTATATTGATGAATGGGCTTTAATTAAAAAATGGTTCAAATGGCTCTGAGCACTACGGGACTTAACATCTGAGGTCATCAGTCCCCTGGAACTTGGAACCTGCGACCATAGCAGTCTCGCGGATCCGGACTGAAGCGCCGAGAACCGCTCGGCCACCGCGGCCGGCGCGCTTTAATTAATAAGAAACAATTCAATGAAGATGTTTTAGAATGACAAAACACAAGAATCTTATCATTTTTAAATTACCACTATATATAATGCGTGACCTAATTTAATATTGCTCAGTGGTGGTATTTACATTTGTTAGATCCATACTAAGCAAAATATTATGTATTGAACTACTTTACAATTTATTGCATTTTTGTGTTTCACGTCTCGACTGGTCTGATGCAGTCTCCGACGTCTTTAATCAGTGATGTTTTAATTTGGAATACTTTTTGTAGCAATCATATTTTATAATTACAACTGCATGTTTCAGTCAATGGAAGACAGCCGAAGCTACACAAGCTCCTTTATCAGGAAAGTGTGCGCTAAGTACAACATACTTTAATAAATACCAACGGATAAATGCTCCTAACTGAGGACAAATATGTCTGTTTCTAAAAAGAACTGACTGAGAGCTGCCTCGTTCTATCTTTCTCAGTACCTTTAAAATTTTTCCCAAAAATTTTGGCATGGTAACATATTCGCGCTCTTTTTAACATGCAATTCACCTTTTGGGTAGCCTATGGCGTTAGCGTGTCGCTTTCGCCATTCGGGGAGGCGAATCTACCCCGGTCAGAATCTGCCTCAAAAATTAACGACGAGGACTGATGAATCGGCCATCCTGGATGTGGCTTTTTGGCGGTTTTCCACATCCAACTAGGTAAATACTGATCTTGTACCCACGTCACACCTCAGATACACGCTAGCAAACATTTATAAAATGTTCTCTCACTTGAACATGAGATTCGCTGTAAACACACACAGAGGGGTACACAGATTCCATTCCGAGGGCAATGCTGGTGTCTGGAAAGGCATCCGGCCACCAACTGTTACCAACATTGCCAAACACAGAGTATAAACTCCAACCCCGTACAGAAATGGGAAAGTGCAAGAGGAGGTGGTGGTGGAGGATGAGGAGGGGGAGGAGGAAGAACAAGAAGAAGAAGAAGAAGAAGAGCATCCCACAGTCAGATACTGCTCATTTGTCTGGAAAACAACAGGTATGCGAACGACCTTCTAAAGGTCAACCGTTATCTTTGAAACCATTCTTCTCATTTCTCATTATTTTTACTTTTGGTTGCTTCCTGCAAATCTTATATCTTCTGTTGAACTCTCCTCTCCCCTTCATTGTCCAAAATTCACCTTTCAAAAATATTTAGCAAGCAGATAGTTTGTTTAATTAGTCTGTTTCTCTCGTTTGAAGCGGTACCTCCAGGTGTCTGTCATATTTCTCTAATTTCTTCGCAGGATTGTGCTCCCTTCGGAGCTGCTCTTTGCTTGCACTGCTCCTCGGCGTCGCAGAGCCTCTTATCGTTTTCTGACTGCTGTCATCGCTGTCTGTATCTCACAGACACGCAGTACGCACTCCAGACTAACGAAGCTGACAGACTGTTTCCTCGTTTCAACACTGAAATATTTGGTTATTAACAGCTCTCGTCTTCGTGTCAAAGAGTTATGCTCTTGCATCCTTTCTTTTTAATTTCAATGCCGTATATGTCTCTGTCCAAACAGCAGAAGTTACCTATATTAAATTTCTTACCTCCGCTGGTAACTGAATTAAAATCTACAATTCCAGAACTTTCAATGATAAACGTAGTAATATTCGCCTTTTTTCTGATATAGGCTGATGCTTCGATGCATTTTTATGACAAATGGTACTTTACATTACTTGTTGTGCACAACAGAATAAAAAAATTATCTAGTTTATAATGTTGCACTCGAATTAATCCTCGCCATTCTTGCACACTTATGTTTACGTGTATAGATGCAAGATTTAAAGCGACGTTCCATAATTAGATTTGTGGAGATGGGAGTCTAGACTTTGTCTTTTAAAGGAATTATTTTCAGTCCCATATACTTGGAATAAAACGCTAAAAATGTTCATTCAAGTCTCAAATGCAGGGCTCAAACGTGCAAAAAAAGGATATTCCACTATTTACCGAGGGGGGGAAAAATCACACACAACATTTTGAAGGTAAATATACTCAGTACCACAACTCTTTCTGCAAAATCGATTTGCCATCAGAGGCTTCACCGTCGATAATATGCTGAAACTATATAAATGTATAGGAGTATACTGATACTTTTATGCCAACTGCAGAATACTGCAAACGTAACAGCTTGTGATTGTAAGTGGAGTTATATGTTAAGCATTTTTAACGTTCCTTGTTGTGATTACATTTGTTTCAGTTTATTTTGGCACGGTTCCTAACAACCTCGCTAAATCCATATATACAAACAGATGTACAGAATGTCGCAAAAGAACACCAACAAACTCTAGGGACAGGTTCCTTATATAAAAAAAGGTAAAAACATCTAGTAAACATGGAGTCTAAAATGCATCAACTTCAGACAGGGGTGGTCAGGAGTTCCGCCAACAGGCCATGCCTTGGGGCGAGTGTCGTAGAGCTCGACGTGGCTCGCACGTTCCCCCCACCGCCACGCTACGCTGGCGAAGCTTCAGGAGGGGGCAACTGCGAACGAGCCGCATTTAAATTGCAATGCAGTCACACTGCGTAAGACTTAGTTTTATATTTCATGTTTCTCAACAACACAGATAAAAGCAAAAAAATCAGCATTATTTAATTATTTTTGATTCTCTGAAGAAATAATGTTTATCTGGTACTACCTGTCAGCATACGGACAGACGCAGACAATTTTACAGATTTTTGCATTCAGATTGCCACGTAATCGTGACTTTTTTAGTTTCATAATCGAAAAAACCTCTTTCACTCATACGTTGATCGAAATATTGTAGTATTTTTGCAATCTCAGTGTGGAACCATGAGAACTCTACCTGAGGAAATAAATACAGACATCCTTGTCGCTGTTAACGTTAAAGGGATTTGTCTTTATATATATATATATATATATATATATATATATATATATATATATATATATATATATATATATTGTGACTATTAAGGCAAATACATTGTTTGTTCTCTATTAAAATCTTTCATTCGCTAACTATGCCTATCAGTAGTTAGTGCCTTCCGTAGTTTGAATCTTTTATTTGGCTGGCAGTAGTGGCGCTCGCTGTATTGCAGTAGTTCGAGTAACCAAGATTTTTGTGAGGTAAGTGATTTGTGAAACGTATAGGTTATTGTTAGTCTGGGCCATTCTTTTGTAAGGATTTTTGAATGTCAGATTGCGTTGCGCTAAAAATATTGTGTGTCAGTTTAAGCACAGTCATGTATAATTTTTCCAAGGGGACGTTTCAACGGGACGTGCCTTGCTGATCAGTCAGGTACATTTGCAAATGCACAGAGGTACTTTCAAGGGAAAAGGTGAGGCCGGCCGCTGTGGCTGAGTGGTTCTAGGTGCTTCAGTCCGGAACTGCGCTGCTGCTACGGTCGCAGGTTCGAACCCTGCCTCGGGCATGGATGTGTGTGATGTCCTTAGGTTAGTTAGATTTAAGTAGTTCTAAGTCTACGGGATGGATGACCTCAGATGTTAAGTCCCATAGTGCTTAGAGCCATTTGAACCACTTTTTTTTAACTAAATGGTCTCGAAAACAGCTCGAAAACAAGTGTAAAATTGATAGTGTCCTCAAAAGGTGTAGGGAACTTAACTTGTTATTCTTTCAAGGCCACAGTGAATTCCTCAAATCTCGCGTTTTCTTCAACGCCAGTGGGCATAGATAACTGGCCTATGTTTGTCGGAATGTGTCCCTTCTACAACACGATTTTCCCTTTAAATTCATCCTCCAGCAAATCAGAAACATGTTGTTTCTCTCCTACTGTGGACAGTGTGCAGTCAAGTTAGCTTAAAATGTGAGGTATTCAATCCGCTCTAGATGTTCTAATTTTCGTTACTGCACTCGTTTTTCCTTCATAAATTCAACAATAGCGAGTTTCAAGTTGAAATATCGTTCCAGGCAAGACAGTTTACTTGACCAACGGTACTTTGCAGTATCATATAAGGTATCCATACTCTTCGTTCATTTCCACCGAAAACTATAGAAGCAGACAGTGGAATAATGCGTGCGACTCCAGAAATTTTACTGTTCGTACCACCAATTTCTTCATGTGCTCCATGGCTACTGTAGATGTAGAGAACAATTAATCCCATCTGTAGAGATTGTTGTAAATTTTGGCTCTTTCATTGCCAGCTAAATCTTTAAATTCTTTCTGCGTGATATTGTAATGTCGTATCCTAGCAAATTTGCAGTACCCGTCGCTTATGTAATTGCATAATGTACATTGAGAATTGTCACTCATGTCTTTTGTCTTTCCCGTTTGCTTTCAATACCAGAAGCAAATAGCGAAGGATAAACAGCACTGGCACCACGATTCTGCCGAAGATAAGAGGTGTGCCGGCCAAAAACTGCCGCACCGCAGTACTGAATGAAAATATTGCTCTTTTCTGGCTGCTTCCGAGAATGACCGAGAAAAGCCGAGACAATTCATGTCGAACGCCCGCGACCCTCACACCCGGCACTCGTGAAGTTTGACACACTATGGCCTGCCCTGCCTTAAGAGGTGTGCGCACTTGTTCATCTTCCCTAGTGAGAAACACATCTCTTCTACTGAACAAGTGCTCGTAGCTCGAAGGTATGCATTTTAGAGCCCATGTTTACTACATATTTTTTTCTTGTTCTGTTCCTTACTACCTCCTCCTAAAATATTTAAAGCAAAGAGCTTGCAGTAGAAGAGATTTATTTCATAGTATCGAAGATGAACAAGTGCTCATATCTCTTAAGGTAAGTATCTTAGAGCCCTTGTTTACTAGACATTTTTGCCTTGTTTTGGTGTAAGAAACCTGTCCCTGCAGTCTGTTGATGTTTTCCTGCGACACCATTTATACACAGTGTGTGTCTCCTATGAGTTGACAGGCGCATGTTATCTTGTGTTTCGGCAGATATCTGCAACTACTTATTGAAATTTGCAGCTGC
This sequence comes from Schistocerca gregaria, assembly GCF_023897955.1. Classification (NCBI taxonomy): domain Eukaryota; kingdom Metazoa; phylum Arthropoda; class Insecta; order Orthoptera; family Acrididae; genus Schistocerca; species Schistocerca gregaria. The sequence continues at coordinate 747,228,878 of NC_064931.1, forward strand.
AGTCGGCCCAAACCAATACTGCTCATCACATCTTTCATGCGACGCCGAGTCTCGACGCAAAGGTTCTGTTTGTTTCCTATTACAAGAAAAATGATTTTTAAAGCGGAATTTTACATACCTACTCGGCAGAGCAGTCCCAGCCTAAGTATGAACAGGGACAGTAAAACAAGGAGCATAATGAATACTAGCGACTGAGCAGCGTCCTGGTCCGCTTTGCAGCAGCGCTGCTGGAGTACCGGGTATTCTTCGTGTTTTAATACCCCTGTTAATGCATATCAGTAAAACAAATATTATAGAGACTGAGTCGAGATCGCTCTTTTGAATGAGCACGTAAAATAACATAGTAAAAATCATTTTGACTGTAACGGGAAACGAACCGACGCTTTCTGTCGACACTGTGCTTTGCATGAAATGCATTTGCACAGTGTGTTCTGCCTTACAGCAGGCCTTGTCATGGGGGAAGCCTCGTCAGAGAGGTCCAATGCATGAGCGTCTAGGGAAATGATTCCAGTGGTGGTTTCCCGTTGCCTTCCACTGAAGATGAAATGATAATGAGGACAACGCAACACCCAGTCCCTGAGCGGAAAAAATCTCCAACCTAGCCGGGAATCGAACCCGGGCCCCTGGGCGTGACAGACCGCCGCTCTGACCACTTTTTTAAAACCGCTTTGCCTATCTCTTTTTTTTACTTTTTTATTTTTTATCCACAGCCGGGACTTTTTTAATTTCTTTTTCTATTTTTTTACTTTATTTTTTGTTTTAATTTTTTTTGAGTTGGCAGTTGACAATGTAGTGAGAAAAATAAAAATAAATATAATAAGCACGAGGGAGTTTGGAACGCGGTTCCTCCGCTTTATGGTCCAACAACGCAACCACTTTTTTACCCCTTGGAACACGAAGGCAGGGTAAAGAAACAATCTTTATTCGTACAGTTCTGCTGTCCTAGGGATAAGGAAAGTATCGAGACAGCAAAAACAATTTGAAAAACATAAAATCAAGGTAAAGCCCACCCTTTTTTTTACATGAATAAAGTAAATGACAATCGTAGTCACGGGCGGGAGTGAAAACGAAGTTATCATCTGCATCACAATCCCCGCAGCATGTGGTGTCGCATCCTGAATCTCTCATCCAGTCATATAATCTTCACCATATCTGACCTTGTGGGCGGCATGTATTTCTTTTGCGTCGACCATTCGAAGGACCATTATCTCAGGCGTTTACCATCATGTTTTTTAACTTAAAAAAATATATCACATTAACATAATCCAGTCATAACTGGCGCCAACAGGTGGGGGCCAGTTGTCTTCTCAGTGAGCAGTATGCCAATATATTTGAACCGTGCAGTACTGTCTCTAGTCGTTCTGCTGCAGGAGTCTTCTCATTTCTAAGACACCCCAGCTGTCGGGCGGGTTGCGAAAAACACTTCCTAAAAAATTGGAAAAGTAAGTCCTGTATTTCGTATGACTCCGTATGAGCTCTTGTTCTTGTAAATAAATCTAATAATCCATCACGGACTTAATATAGTACGAAAACAAATGTTTCGCCGCATGTCCAGCGATCCAATTGACCGCATGCGTATTTTGTTCGGGAAAAAAGTCTTGTACGGTAGAAAAAGTACATCCGATGTGATTTCTGTGTAGTTAGTGCGCCGAAGGAAGGCCAGTTTTCGACGCGTCAGCTTCCAGACGTCCCTGCGCCACACACTAAACCATGTTCTTCCGTTGCTAACAGTCCACAGTTTGTGCAAAGAGGAGAATAGACCACTGTATGTAATTGACTCTTGGTCACAAGTTTATGGTTTATAAGAATATACCACATCGATCTCGCTGCTGTTGACAGTAATGGAGTATGCAGTGCACACCAAATGTGCTTCCAAGTTCTAGTTGGGTATTTGAATTCCATTATGTTGGGGCCATGGTGATCCATCAAGCACCGATAGATCTCCCGAGGCGTGGGTATTCTCGTCGAAGGTACTTTCAGACGAACATAACTACACTCCTGGAAATTGAAATAAGAACACCGTGAATTCATTGTCCCAGGAAGGGGAAACTTTATTGACACATTCCTGGGGTCAGATACATCACATGATCACACTGACAGAACCACAGGCACATAGACACAGGCAACAGAGCATGCACAATGTCGGCACTACTACAGTGTATATCCACCTTTCGCAGCAATGCAGGCTGCTATTCTCCCATGGAGACGATCGTAGAGATGCTGGATGTAGTCCTGTGGAACGGCTTGCCATGCCATTTCCACCTGGCGCCTCAGTTGGACCAGCGTTCGTGCTGGACGTGCAGACCGCGTGAGACGACGCTTCATCCAGTCCCAAACATGCTCAATGGGGGACAGATCCGGAGATCTTGCTGGCCAGGGTAGTTGACTTACACCTTCTAGAGCACGTTGGGTGGCACGGGATACATGCGGACGTGCATTGTCCTGTTGGAACAGCAAGTTCCCTTGCCGGTCTAGGAATGGTAGAACGATGGGTTCGATGACGATTTGGATGTACCGTGCACTATTCAGTGTCCCCTCGACGATCACCAGAGGTGTACGGCCAGTGTAGGAGATCGCTCCCCACACCATGATGCCGGGTGTTGGCCCTGTGTGCCTCGGTCGTATGCAGTCCTGATTGTGGCGCTGCACGGCGCCAAACACGCATACGACCATCATTGGCACCAAGGCAGAAGCGACTCTCATCGCTGAAGACGACACGTCTCCATTCGTCCGTCCATTCACGCCTGTCGCGACACCACTGGAGGCGGGCTGCACGATGTTGGGGCGTGAGCGGAAGACGGCCTAACGGTGTGCGGGACCGTAGCCCAGCTTCATGGAGACGGTTGCGAATGGTCCTCGCCGATACCCCAGGAGCAACAGTGTCCCTAATTTGCTGGGAAGTGGCGGTGCGGTCCCCTACGGCACTGCGTAGGATCCTACGGTCTTGGCGTGCATCCGTGCGTCGCTGCGGTCCGGTCCCAGGTCGACGGGCACGTGCACCTTCCGCCGACCACTGGCGACAACATCGATGTACTGTGGAGACCTCACGCCCCACGTGTTGAGCAATTCGGCGGTACGTCCACCCGGCCTCCCGCATGCCCACTATACGCCCTCGCTCAAAGTCCGTCAACTGCACATATGGTTCACGTCCACGCTGTCGCGGCATGCTACCAGTGTTAAAGACTGCGATGGAGCTCCGTATGCCACGGCAAACTGGCTGACACTGACGGCGGCGGTGCACAAATGCTGCGCAGCTAGCGCCATTCGACGGCCAACACCCCGGTTCCTGGTGTGTCCGCTGTGCCGTGCGTGTGATCATTGCTTGTACAGCCCTCTCGCAGTGTCCGGAGCAAGTATGGTGGGTCTGACACACCGGTGTCAATGTGTTCTTTTTTCCATTTCCAGGAGTGTATAATCAACAAGAAATGAGGCAATATGTGCAAGAGAAGGCGAAATGTTGCCCACAGCTATCGGGGGTTCGTACGAAGGGGGAACAAGTTCTTCTGTCAGAGCTGATGTTATGGTATGCTTTCGTTGCTGCTCGCATGTAAAGCGCCAAAGCTACCACTCAGCTATCGGGACGGACCGTGAAAAGCACGATGAGCTGTATTTGTTTGGGCAGACTCCAACTACATGTTACTAAAACGAAATTGAAAATATCTTCCGAAACACCAGAGAATACGCCTCTGACGAGTCCTAGGAGAGACACCTGGTGTATTTTGTGAACCAGAGCTCAACCGACAAACTTGCAGACGTTGTTCAGGGATACCATCTGAATATTTTGGTATAAGACATCCACAGTGTCCGGCGCCTCGTTACAGAGTAATAACTTAAATTATGATTTGTTCGGTTTGTTACCGCAGTTACACTTCTACATCTACATAGTTACTCTGCAATTCACACTTAAGTGCCTGATGGAGGGTTTTTTCCCTGTAGATCATTTTGGAATTGGAACTGATCGTCTGATGATTTTACTAGAAAGTATATTACAGCATCATCTGCAAACAGTCTAAGGGGGCTGCTTAGATTATCACCTAGATCATTTATGTAAATCAGGAACAGCAGAGGGCCTGTGACACTACCTTGTTTCTGTGAAAATATTTTGACAGTAGTGAAGAAGCCTGTAGTGTGCAATAACCGAAACGCACAAGACACAATATAGAGTAATGCAACAACTCTCAGACGAAACCCGTGCACTTTAATCACAGTGTGATCAGTCTGTTCTGTCAGTACGCTGCACGTCACGTAACAAATTCAGAACTGTTCTCTTACAGATATTATTCAAAATTTCGACCATCATGACCGCGGCAGCGGCACACCATCGACTGTTCTACACGTTTAAGAATTTCAGGAGTTTGGCGTATTACTTCCGTGGTTGCGATAATCCTAGCAACCAGATCCGTGCGAGTATCGACCACAGTCTTGTAAACTAGGGTCCTCACATGCTCCCAGAAGAAGTCCATTGGAGTGACCGACCTGGTGACAGAACATGAACACTGCGACCAATCCGTTGTCGTCCAAAATCTACTTCAATGGGGCACCTAACATTGAGTGCAAAGTATACCGTCGCCCCGTCATGTTCAAGCCACAAAATCTAAAGAGTTCTCACTGGCAAATGTTCTAAGAACTGTGGGAGGGCATGTTGAAGGAACTTTTTGTGCACGACTCCTTTCAGTGCCTCAGGAAGTAGATAAGGTATGTAGATTTTCGTCAGCCTATACATGTCTATCCCTACTGTTGAAAATGCCCATTTTTATAAACATGGCTCGCCTGTAAGTAATTATAAATCAGAAAAATTGGGGATTTCTATACAGTGTTGCGGGAACCAATTTGCAAACGCCATTCGAAATGGAAAGTCTGCAGGCAATGATTTCACGTTCCCTGTATGACACGGGTGCAACTGTTGTTCATGTAAGACTCTCAGGGCATATGTTTATTTATTGTGGGACCTGCAGCACATATTATGTCACAGAAGGACATTATGCAGAGAATTAGGAAACAGTATGCTGCTTGATATTTTATTTTAGTATGTAAACTTATTTCGGCTATGTTGCCTTCATCAGTTACGTGTCCTGACGTTGTTGATAGACATATGTCAGCTTCGAGTAAACCAATATCGCTGTCTGTTGTTGTTGTGATATTCGTGCAACAGCCAGTTATGGAACAACTTCAAAGCGTTGCTGAAAATAATATTACAACCAACGACTACAGACAGCAATAACGGTTTACTCAAAGTTGTCATATGTCCATCTACAACGTCAGGAAATGTAATGATCAAGGCAATAAAGCCGAAATAAGCTTATATACTAAAATAAAATTTCAAGCATTATACAGTTTACAAAATTTCTGTACAGCTCTCAGAACAGTTGACTGCCTTGTGTTCAGTGCTCGTGCAACGCGCCGACCACTAGATACGGGATTTTCATAAATCACGTGTAAGAGATTCTCTTACATATTGGATTTTGTAACACGCCTCACACAGCCAATACTTCTCATTCTAACACGAGCGGACTGGATTTCTAGTAGGCGCCCATGTGCAATTTGCAGTTTGAAAAGTACTGTGAAGTGGTTGCCGTCATACGCGTAATGCATATCGCCCAACTTTTCATCAACAAACTTACCCATAAAGCTGTATATTACTGTTAACTTACAGCTGACACTGAAGGAAAAAGACCCAAGACAGAACCGAGCGTTACCGAACGCAAGTTTGAAGGCGAAGAGCAAAACGGGTTCTACTGCTGTCAATACCAGCTGTTGTGGGCGAATGAAAAGAAGACACACAGAGCATACGGTTGTGCACTACTGTCGGTGCAATGCAGATACAAAGCTTTACTGGGGCAAGAAACTAAACTAAATGCAATAATGCAGTATGACAGAGCACGCAGCCGCGTCCACTGTACGCGGCTCCATGTACACTATTGGCCATTAAAATTGCTACACCACGAAAATGAGGTGCTACAGACGCGAAATTTAACCGACAGGGAGACGATTCTGTGATATGGAAATGATTAGCTTTTCAGAGCATTCAAACAAGGTTGGCGACGTTGGTGACACCTACAACGTTCTGACGTGAGGAAAGCTTCCAACCGATTTCTCATACACAAACAACAGTTGACCGGAGTTGCCTGGTGAAACGTTGTTGTGATGCCTCGTGTAAGGATTAGAAATGCGTACCATCACGTTTCCGACTTTGACAAAGGTGGGATTGTAGCCTATCATGATTGCGGTTTATAGTATTGCGACATTGGTGCTCGCATTGGTCGAGATCCAATGACTGTTAGCATATATGGAATCGGTGGGTTCAGGGGGGTAATACGGAACGCCGTGCTGGATCCCAACGGCCTCGTATCACTAGCAGTCGAGATGACAGGCATCTTACTCGCATGGCGGTAACTGATCGTGCTGCCACGTCTCGATCCCTGAGTCAACAGATGGTGACGTTTGCAAGACAACAACCATCTGCACGAACAGTTCGACGACGTTTGCAGCAGCGTGGACTATCAGCTCGGAGACCATGGCCGCGGTTACCCTTGACGCTGCATCACAGACAGGAACGACTGCGATGGTGTATTCAACGACTAACCTGGGTGCACGAATGGCAAAACGTCATTTTTTCGGATGAATCCAGGTTCTGTTTACAGCATCATGATGGTCGCATCCGTGTCTGGCAACATCGCGGTGAACGTACATTGTAAGCGTGTATTAGTCATCGCCATACTGGCGTATCACCCGGTGTGATGGTATGGGGTGCCATTGGTTACACGTCTCGGTCACCTATTGTTCGCATTGAGGGCACTTTGAACAGTGGACGTTACATTGCAGATGTGTTACGACCCGTTGCTCCACCCTTCATTCGATCCTTGCAAAACCCTACATTTCAGCAGGATAATGCACGACCATATGTTGCTGGTCCTGTACGGGCCTTTCTGGGTACAGAAAATGTCCGACTTCTGCCCTGGCCAGCACATTCTCCAGATCTCTCACCAATTGAAGACGTCTGGACAATGGTGGCCGAGCAACTGGCTCGTCACAATACGCCAGTCACTACTCTTGATGAACTGTGGTATCGCGTTGAAGCTGCATGGGCAGCTGTACCTGTACACGCCATCCAAGCTCTGACTCAATGCTCTGGCGTATTAAGGCCGTTATTACGGCCAGAGGTGGTTGTTCTGGGTACTGATTTCTCAGGATCTATGGACCCAAATTGCGTGAAAATGTAATCACATGTCAGTGCTAGTATAATATATTTGTCCAATGAATACCTGTTTGCCATCTGCATTTCTTCTTGGTGTAGCAATTTTAATGGCCAGTAGTGTGGGTTGGAGAAGCGGTCACTATGATCCAATTTGTTTTGGGCCTATCCACTGTATTGGAATTTGGCAGTTTTTAATCCATGACATAGCGTCTTTTAGCGGTATATTGTATTTGACGGACTATGAATGTTGGGAAAAAAGATTCCGAGTTTTTCCACTCTAATGTTTTAATCATATGTCACCTGAAGATGTGGCTTTAACGTGACGAAACCCGTAGTGGTACAACAGTAAAGGACAAAAATACAGCTGAAGCGGTTATTAATATCCCAGATATATACAGTAACTCCGTAACGAGAAACTGGAGACTGGGTCGCTTATACCTAAATACTCAGAACTGCCACACGCTAAGACTACAGAGTAACAAGAGTGGTGCATAATCTGAAGAGTGTACATTTTCCGGTTGTGCTGCAGACAATTTTCTGCTGCGGTACAGATAACAGGTACAGCATACTGTGCCAGTGCAATGATTCGGCCACTGGAAACCTGCTACAAAATTGAAGAACTTGGTATAGTACAATTCTTGCGGACTAAACGGCGCAATTTCACAGAGCTTCATGGTGAAATTCTGGTCATATATGGCCCAAATTCAATGTCTCGTCCAGCATTAGTGAAACGTTGCCAACAATTTGACCAGCACCGCAGAGCCGTGGGTGATGTTGACCAGAAAGAAGGAAGAATCAGTAGGGTGTAGCTTCCGCCGATCTGAGGTCATTAGTTGGTGGTCTCGCGGTAGCGTTTTCGCTTCCCGAGCACGGGGTTCCGGGTTCGATTCCTCGCAGAGTCAGGGATTTTCACCTGCCTCGATATGACTGGATGTTGTTGTGTGGTCTTCATCATCATTCATTCCCATCACGATCGGAGAAAGGCAATGGCAACCCACCTCCGTTAGGACCTTGCCTAGTACGGCGGTGCGGGTCTCCAGCATCGTCCCCTACGCTCTGTCAAGGAGTATGGGACTTCATCATCATCATCAGAGGCGGTCCACAAGCTCAGACTGTACCACGAATGACAAAGAAAATCGGCAGTGCCCTCTGAAAGGAACCGTCCAGAAATTTGTACGAAGTGATTCAAGAAAATCACTGAAAACCTGAATCTGGAAGGTCGGACGCTGATTTGAACCGTAGTCCTGCCGGATGAGAGTGCAGTGGCAACCTCGTTGGGTTGCGGACTGGGAAGTCCAGATCTGTACCATTCCATTTCCATCTTTTCGGCAAGCAACGATGCAGACGTTCACATAGCGATTCTCGAATTCCTCTTGACGAAGGAGCGGATTTCTATCCTAGAGGAACTCAACAATTGGTAGAACGTTCGATCGTTGTTTAAAGGGACTTAGAGACTACCAGCTAAACCTGGATTCCTTACAGCAGTGGCCGTGAAACGTTTTTGCTCAAGAGGCAATACTGACGCTGTGGCACGGCACCTTGCGCCGAATATGTAGCGATCAGATTTTTAATTGTTAACCTACAGAAATAAGTTTGAGCTTTTTATTAATTAACAACCTACATAAATTAGTATAGTTTGAGTCCCCAGTAAACTATCCGTAGTAAGGATGCGAAAGGTTGATCTCTGACTCCTGGGTACTGATAGTTAAAACTCGGCACCATTCGGAAATCTTCTTGTCGAATTTTTACTGTTTCAGATTGCTGCCACCCTCAGAGACCCCGTAGTTGCGACCTGTAATTGCCCGACGAGGTGTTACTCGGTTGTCTGTGCGGACGGATAATTAGTCGATTAATAACAGTAAGTGCACTATTTTTGTAAATGCGTTACACTTTATGAGACAAGATTAGAAATGATTACGAAATGTTTTGAATGTCATTTTTCTTCTACTCATCGCGTTGTATTACAACGGCGTTAATTTAGTTTCATATGTCTTGCTACAAAGAAGTACCGCATTTGAATATGACCGTCTCTGTAATGTGCATTCACAAATCCATATTTGTTGTTTGAAATTTATACCACAGCAGCTGATAGGTAAGAGAGTGTCGTCAGTACTGGAATACGAACAATAAAACATTCCCTGTTTCACATCCTGTAACTCCACAGTAGCCGCGCTACTTAACCCTCTGCCTGTGAGATATGAGACTAACTTCGTTCTCCTCACAGCCGAACTGACCAGTCGCAATTAATGTTAAGCACACCTTAAAATATGAGTGTATCATTATAAAATGCGACTAAGAACAGAGTGCCACATGAATACTTGAATCGTTCCGTAGGCCGCAGTTTGACGATCAATGCTTTAGAGACTCGAACACCCATGAACAAAACAGCTCCAAACATCTGATTACTTTACAAATGAGTTAATGTGTTCAGTATTTTAGTTTAAGAATGTAAGCAAGGAAAAGTTTAGAAAATTTAAGGTTTGTTGGAACTTTATAAAACACTGGATGAATATAGTCCTTGTAATTCGCGCTCCAGTTTAAGCAAAAGCTACATTATCACGCTCCTCAATGTTTCTGACGTCATATCTCCTGAATTATGTGTCGCACAATGGTATAATTTCGCATGTACATTCACTGGAATATATGGATACTGTATGCAAGCTGTGTTGCGAACAGAGCCGTAGTAATGACGTTAGATTAGATTAGTTTTTCGTTCCATAGATCCGTGATGAGGAGATCCTCGTGGATGGGGAACATGTCAATCTTTTAAAGCTGAAATAACAATACTAATAGTATGAGTATATACAATACATCATTTGTTTCTATTAAAAAATTCGTCAATGGAGTAGAAGAAGTTGGCCACTAATAAGTCTTTCAGGCTCCTTTTAAACTGATCTTTATTTGAAACTAATTTTTTATGTTTGCTGGCAAATTATTGAAGATGAGTGTTCCTGAGTAGTGGACCTCTTTTTGAACTAAAGTAAGTGCTTTTAAGTCCTTGTGCAGATCATTTTTGTTTCTGGTATTGTATGTATAAACTGAGCTGTTTGTTGGAAAAAGAGATATCTTATTTAGGACAAATTTCATTAAGGAGTAAATATACTGAGAGGCAGAATTAGTATACCCAGTTCTTTGAAGAGGTTTCTACAGGACGTCCTTGAATGTACTCCACAAAGAAAACGTATTACACGCTTTTGGACTCTGGTAACTTTTGCTTGACTTGAAGAGTTACCCCAAAATATTATACCATATGACATTATGGAATGAAAATAGACAAAGTACGCAAGCTTTTTCATTTTTATGTCGCCTATGTCTGCTAACTCTCGAATTGCAAATATAGATTTGTTAAGGCGTTTCTGCAGGTCACTGGTGTGCTCCTCCCAACTGAATTTATTATCAAGTTGTAATCCCAGGAATTTAAGACTGTCAACCCCTTCTACCTGCTCTTCTTCATACTTTATGCATATGCTGGGTGGAAACCTCTTACAGGTTCTGAATTGCATATAGTGAGTCTTTTCGAAGTTTAATGTCAGTGAGTTGGCTTTAAACCATTTATTAATATCTATGAAAATATCATTAGCAGATCTTTCTAGAACTACACTCGACATACCATTTATTGCAGTACTTGTGTCATCTGCAAACAAAACAAACTGTGCTTTTGGCAGTGTAACTGATGAGAGATCAACGAATTAAAACGTTATGCCTGAAGCTGAAGTGTGAGTACATGAACAGTGACAATGTAGTAAGCGTTCCATGTTTTGTGGGGGTTATCAGGGAGAAAAAGTTTTATAACGATTTAAAATGACATGTAAAGTTTGTTGGAAGTCTCTAAATGCTGTCATTCTTAAATACTGCATGAATAAAAGATCCAAGTATTTGCAGGCAGTCGTCTACGCTGCCTCGAGACAAACACACAGTTTTTATCTGTAATACTTATCTTATTGTGTTAAAATTTCACAATAAGATCATTTCTGTCAATGAGTAGATTATGATAGCAATTTAAATTCTTAAATTCGGTGAATGATTACACGAAATATTGAAAGTCAAATTTTTGTTTCTACTGCGACCCGTCAGCTAGGCAATTGCAATTAGTTCTGGTTAGTACCTTTGTAATACAGATGTTGAAAAATAGCGCCATGTACCTGTGTTACTTTGAAGTGTACTGCAGCGTTCAATGAAAGTTACTCGGCCTGCTATAATACGGTGTAATTTAATTTTTGATGTCTTCTTGTATCTTGCAGACGATTTTCTCAGCCTCGCCATTGGAAGGACTAACTGCTGTGGGTGGCTACAGTAATTAAGTTATTTTATGTAAGATCTGCTTCTAAACAACGGTTTTCTTATACAGATTGAGCCACCGCGAAATCAGATTCACCCGACTTGTGCCACAGCGCCTGCGTTTAAATGCAGTCCTGCGCTGCAAGAAATTATTAAGTATCTCAAGTGCGACTTGCGGAACCGGTTTGTCGTGCCGGGCGTAACTCACAATGTCCGTTCATCTGCGGTGCCGTTATTCGTAAACAGCAGAGGCTACGCACGGGAGTATCGAAGAAAAAAGAAATGGTGCCAGTGGGCAGGAAGAGGGGCAGCCAGACGCTGGCGAATCCCGCGCGCGACGTCACGACTAGAGGCCTGTGCTGTGTTCCAACGGCGCAGGATGCATAAAACATGCAGCTGTCGTACGCTCTTCCTGCGTTTCATGCCTCCTTTCTTGGTGTGCAGCACGAGCCTACAAGCGTATCCATACGCTCACTCATCCATCGGTCAATCCGGTGCGTCTCTACAGCGTCGCACTCCTGAGGTACGAACAACACTCCGCGTTTCACCGCACTCTGGGGAAAGAAACGCTATTAGAACAAAAGTGAGAGAAACGAAGATAATACGTAACACTCATCGCCTACTTTTTAAAGCATACCTTCTCATTCGGAATTTACAACGAGTACGTACAATGTGACGGTTATTGATTACATGAAATAAAATCGTCATAATTTCTGAACAGTGTGCGTTAGGACGTTCAAATTGCACGACTGCCGCGGTGCATGATAGGAATTAATATACGCATGCGCACGCACCTTGTAGTTGTCGGCCATTTGCACGTGAAAATGTCACGATACAACGTGCCTGAGCGTATAGTGCTTGCGGAGACCTACAATGCGAGCAATAACAGCCCAACTGCGGCTCACAGCAACTTTGCGACCGAGTTCAGGCCGAAGACAACCGGTCCAAGTGCACTAACAATCAAGAATTAGATTCGAAAGTTTGAGAGAACGGGTAGTGTTCGTGGTGACAGTGCTGGCAATGTCGCTCGTCCAAAAAGGGTGAAAACGTCTGAAAACATTAAGAAAACACGCGCCGTGTTTGAAACAAGCCCCAGGAAATCGATCAGACGAGCTGCACAACATGGGGAATCACCCGGGAGACACTGCGACAAATTGTTGTTGAAGAAGCCGGCCGTGGTGGTCGACCGGTTCTAAGCGCTTCAGTCCGGAACCGCGCTGCTGCTACGGTCGCAGGTTCGAATCCTGGCTCGGGCATGGATGTGTGTGATGTCCTTTGGTTAGTTAGTTTTAATTAGTTCTAAGTTAAAGGGGACTGATGACATCAGATGTTAAGTCCATAGTGCTCAGAGGCATTTGAACCATTTTTGTTGTTGAAGGTCTGTACCTCTTCGCATACAAAGTTCGAACCTAAGCTATTAAGTCATAGGGCCGTGGAACAGCGCTTGTGTTTCGCCAACGCTACTGTCCACAGAACTGACGAACGGGACTTTGACGTGAATATGCATGGGTTCGTCAATAAGCAAAATTGGCGCATTTTGGGGACGAAGAAGCCGGATTTCGCTATCAAGAAGTCTCAAAAATGGTTCAAATGGCTGTGCGCACTATGGGACTCAACATCTGAAGTCATCAGTCCCCTAGACTTAGAACTACTTAAACCTAACTAACGTAAGGACATCACATATATCCATGCCCGAGGCAGGATTCGAACCTGCGACCGAGGGGGGCCCGCGGTTCCAGACTGAAGGGCCTAGAATCACTCGGCCATAGCGGCCGGCCTGAGAAGTCTCTTCACCCTCAACGGTTGACTGTTGTGTGCAATGTCCAGTCATGGAATAATCGGTGTTATATTCCTTGGTGGCATGGTGATTATCGAACGGTACGTGAAGTTTTGGAAGACGATTTTATCCCCATTATCCAAAGTGACCCTGATGACTTCGACAAGATGTGGTTCATGCAAGACGGAGATCGATCCCATAGCAGCAGGAGAGTGTTAGATGCCCTTGAGGTGCAGTTTGGGGACCGCATTTTGGGTCTGAGGTAGGCGCCAATTTCTCCGGATCTGAACACATGCGACACCATTGCTGAGCTGAAAACAGCCATTTAGCACGTCATCGATAGCTTTGATGTACCGACGCTTCAGCTGGTTGTGCACAATTTCGCTATTCGCCTGCGCTAAATCATCGCCAATGATGGTAGGCATACGAACCTGTCATAACCGAAATCCGAATATCTTTAGTGACGTTTACATATTGAATAAAGTGTGTGCTCGCTGTAGTTTGTAACTAATTTACGTGTTTTTTTTCATATAATTCAATAATTGTTACCCTGTATCTCGTACTAATTATTTCGCCATATTCTAAGTCTCTCGATAAAATTTCAAGGACATTTCTTAAGTTCAACAAATGTCCCTGTTTAGCTTAAACCCATAGCGTCCTAGCTCCCGAAACAGGGATGTGACCCAGTGGCGGTTTAACAACCGTTGGTCAGGTACACCGATCAACCTAGGAGTGGGTTTCAGGTGTTATCTACGCCTGTTTAGGCACATGCTGCGCTCATCTCCCATTTCCATCTCAGAAAACATGAAACGAAAAAAGTTAAAATACGCTGACAAAATCCCCAAGACTGGCAAAGTTTTGCAGACGTTCGAAATATAGTGCGCACTTTAATGTGAAATGCTTGCAGTAATTTCCACAACAAAACTCTGTCTCGAAATCTGGCAGAAAACCCAAAGAGATTTTAGTCATACATAACGCACACCAGTAGCAATACGCAATCAACGCCTTCACTGCGTGCTAACAACGGTGAAGTCACTAATGACAGTGCCACTAAAGCAGAGTTATTAAACAAGATTTTCCGAAACTCCTTCACCAAAGAAGAAGAAGGGAATATTGCTGAATTCCATTCAAGAACAACTGCCAAGATGAGAAACATAGAAATAGATATTCTTGGTGTCCAAAACAGCTTAAATCACTTAATAAATGCAAGGCTTCCCATCCAGATTGTTCCTCTGAGTGTATGCTGATACAATAGCTCCATATTTAGCTATTATATACAACCGCTCGCTCACAGAAAGATGCGTACCTAAAGACTGGAAAATTGCTCAAGTCACACCAATACCCGAAAAGGGAAGTGGGAGAGTTCCGTTGAATTACAGTCCCATATCACTAACGTCGATTTGCAGTAGGGTTTTGGAACATATACTGTATTCGAACCTTATGAATTACCTCGAAGAAAACGATTTATAGACACGTAGTCAGCACGGATTCAGAAAATACCTTTCTTGCGCAACACAGCTAGCTCTTTATACTCATGAAGTAATCTATCTACAGAGGATGTCAAATTGATTCCATATTTTTAGATTTCCAGAAGACTTTCGATACTGTTCCTCAAAAGCGTCTTCTAACCAAACTGTTCGTGATTTCCTGTCAGAAAGGTCACGGTTCGTAGTAATAGACGGTAAGTCATCGACTGAAACAGAAATAATAGCCAGAGTTTCACAAGGAAGTGTTATAGGCCCTCTATGGTTCCTGATCTATATTAACGACATAGGAGACAATCTCAGTACCCACCTTAGATTGTTTGCAGATGATTCTGTCATTTACCATCTTGTTATCAGATGACCAAAAAGAATTGCAAAATGACTTAGGTAAGATACCTGTATGGTGCGAAAAGTGGCAACTAACCCTGAATAAACAAAAGTGTGAAGTTATTCACATGAGCACTAAAAGAAATCCGCTAAATTTCGATTACACGGTAAGTCACTCAAACCTGAAGGCTGTAAATTCAGTTAGATACTTAGGGATTACGATTACATATAACCTAAACTGGAACTATCACGCAGATAGTGTTGTGGGTAGAGAAAACCAAAGACTGCGATTCTTTGGCAGAACACTTAGAAGGTACAACAGGTCTACTAAAGAGACTGCTTACACCACGCTTGTCCGCCCTATTCTGGAGTACTGCTGAGCGGTGTGGGATCCGCATCAGGTGGGTCTGACGGATGACATCGAAAAAGTACAAAGATGGGTAGCTCGTTTTGTATTATCGCGAAGTAGGGGAGATGGTGTTGTTGTAAGTGAAAGTGTACCATTTGCTTCTTGTTAGGGATGTTTTTTGTCCATGTGCATTTATGTGTCTGTGTTTGTGTTATGTGTGTTTATGTCCAGTGTGTATGTGTGTGATTGTAAGTTGGTACCAGGTTGTTTGGTTTTGTATGCTGAGTGTACCCTTTATTTTTGTTTTAATGTTGTGATTCAGTTTCTCTATAATGCTTGTATCATATCCATTCTCTAGAGCCGTTTGTCTGATTGTAATTCATATTTGTAATTGTCTTCACTGAGTGGAAGTATGTTCAGTCTCTGCATCATATACTGCAAACTGGCTAGTTTGTCTGCAGTCGGATGATTAGAGAATTTGTGTCACGCCATACTGGCGGTACTGACTTTCTGCAGTATGGACAACTGGTGTTGGTTGTTGTCTCTGTGAGCTCAAGGAAATTTAACGTTTTGTCATTTTCTGTTTCTATGGTGAATTTTACTTTGGGGCGTACTGTGTTCATATCATTGTGGAGTTGTTGGATGCGACTGTGTGTTTCATCTGAAAGACGTATGATGTCATTTACATAGCGATACTAGTATACTACCCTGTATTGTTTGGGTCTTACTGATGTCTCAAATACTTTGTTTTCAATGTGGCTGTGGAAGATGTTGGGTAGGAGTCCACTGAATGGTGACCCCATGGAAAGTCCACCCTGTCGTGAGAAGAACTAGTTTTCAAACGAGAAATAATTTTGCTCTGTGATCAGTTTTAGAATGCTAGGTATTTCTTTTACGCAGGGTTTGGGAATGACATTTTGTTGTTCTAATTGTTGTTTGATGATGTTGATGGTTTCAGTAATGGGGATATTTGTGTACACGGATGTGACGGCGCATGATGTGAGTATTGCTGCCGTAGGTATGTTGATACCTTAGATTTTTTTCTGTTTGTTTATACACAATGTTCCATTAAGTACGTATGTATTTCTCTGTCTAGGTCGTCTTGTAGAGCTTTAGTGGGATGTTCAGGGTAGATGCCTAGGGGTGCCTTGGGGCACATCGAGGCGAAACGATTACATATGCATGAGTGGTGTGTGTTCTTTGCGAGTGTCCGGAGGAACACACACCATACATTCATATATAATTAAATGAGTATGTTAGGAGGAAAACCTGAGCACCATCCCGCCAATCCATACCAGTGATGAATTAGGTGAAATTTATGGTACAGGTTCTTACTTTATAGTGTACGCACATGGCTTCTGGTATTTTCTACTGTCCACTGAAGAGCCAAAGAAACTGGTACACCTGGTAAGCGTGATAGCGTTACGGAGATGTTTAGCAAACTCAAGTGGCAGACTCTGCAAGAGAGGAGCTCTGCATCGCGGTGTAGCTTGCTGTCCAGATTCCGAGAGGGTGCGTTTCTGGATGAGGTATCGAATATATTGCTTCCCCCTACTTATACCTCCCGAGGAGATCACGAATGTAAAATTAGAAAGATTCGAGCGCGCACGGAGGCTTTCCGGCAGTCGTTCTTCCCGCGAACCATACGCGACTGGAACAGGAAAGGAAGGTAATAACAGTGACACGTAAAGTGCCCTCCGCCACACACCGTTGGGTGGCTTCCGGAGTATGAATGTATATGTAGATGCCTAATATCGTGTAAGGATCCCGCGAGGAAGCGAAAGTGCCGCAGCACGACGTGGCATGGACTCGACTAATGTCTCAAGTAGTGCTGGAGGGAATTGACACCATGAATCCTGCAGTCCTGCCCATAAATTCATAAGAGTACGAGGGGGTGGAGATCTCTTCTGAACAGCACGTTACAAGGCATGCCAGATATGCTCAATAATGTTCATGTATGCGGAGTTCGGTGGCCAGTGGAAGTGTTTAAACTCAGAAGAGTGTTCCTGGAGCCACTCTGTAGCAATTCTGGACGCATGGAGTGTCGCATTGCCCTGCTGGAATTGACCAAGTCCGTCGGAACCACAATTGACATGAACTGATGCAGGTGATCAGACAGGATGCTTACGTACGTGTTACCTGTCACAATCGTATCGGGAGTCACATATCACTCTAACTGCACACACCCCACACTATTACGGTGCCTCCACCAGTTTAAACAGTTCCCTGCGGACATGCAGGGTCCATGGATTCATTCAGTTGTCGCCATACCCGTACTGGTCCATCTACTAGATTCAATTTGTATCGAGACTCGTCCGACCAGGCAACAACTTTCCAGCCATCAACAGCCCAATCTCGGTGTTGACGGGCCCAGCCGAGGCGTAAAGCTTTGTGTCGTGTAGACATGAAGGGTACACGAGCGGAGCTTCTGCCCTGAAAACCCATATCGATGATGTTTCGTTGAATGGATCGCACGTTGAAATTTGTTGATGGCCCAGCATTTAAATCTGCAGCAGTTTGCGGATCGGTTACACTTCTGTCATGCTGAACGATTCTCTTCAGTCGTCGTTGGTCCCGTACTTGCAGGATCTTTTTCCGGCCAAAGCGATGTCGGAGATTTCCTGAGATTCACGGTACACTGGTGAAATGTTAGAATGGGAAAAATCCCACTTCATTGCTACCTCGGAGATGCTGTGTCCCATCGCTCGTGCGCCGGCTATAATACCACGTTCAAACTCATGTAAATCTTGATAACCTCCCATTGTAGCAACAGTAACACTTGAAGTCTCATATAGACGTTACCGACCGCAGTGTTCTGCATGTTTAAATACCTCTATATTTGGCGTGCCTATACCAGTTTCTTTTGTGTTTCAGTGCAAATCTGGACGACATTTGCTCTTTCAGTTTCCTCCTCAAATCATTTTCAGGCAATGAGAATGAGATTCCTTCAAAATGATCTCGACGAGCTACCCACGACATCATTATGTGCCCAATCGTGCACTTCGCCCCTATTTACCGCCATTTTGATTGGACGCAAAACTCTTAGCGTTTGTGTCTCCTCGCACAAGACACTGTCTGTAGGGACACTGTGTCTTTAAAATACGAGGGTGAGTCAAATGAAAACAAATTTGTAATAACAAATCGAAATTTCGCGCTGTTAACCTGTAAGTTGGTAAGCGTGCTGCAAACAGCGTGCAGAATGACCTGTAGGTGACAGCATAGTGCAGATGCAAACACACCGTCGCAGTATCAGTACAAAGATGTCCGCCCCACTTGAGACTTGCACCAGGGAATAACAGCGTTCTGTTATTCGGTTTTTGCGTAGTAAAGGTGTGAAACCTATTGAAATTCATCGACGATTGAAGGTTCAGTACGGTGATGCATGTTTGTCACAGCAGCAAGTCTACAAATTGAGTTGGAAGTTCGCGAATTGTGTGACTTTAGTGGAAGATGCTCCTCGTCCAGCAGTTGAAGCCATAGTGAAGGAAAACGGATGAGTGACACTGAATGATATTACAGCGTGTTGACAGATTAGTCATGGGTCAGGACACCACATTGTTCATGATGTGCTCCAGTTTCACAAAGTGTCTGCAAGATGGGTGCCACGGCAGCTGACTCCTGAAATGAATGAACGTCGTGTTGATGCTTGTGACGAACTTCTTCGGGGCTTTGAACGAGAAGGTGATGGCTTCCTTGCAAGAATCGTCAGTTGGGGACAAAACCTGGGTTCACTTCCACCAACCGGAAACGAAGAGAGCGAGCAAGGAATGGCGCCATTCCTCATCACCAAAACCAAAGAAGTTTCGAACAGAACCATCAGCAGGGGCCGGCCGTGGTGACCGAGCGGTTGTAGGAACTTCAGTCTGGAACCGTGCGACCGCTACGGTTGCAGGTTCGAATCCTGCCTCGGGCATGGATGTGTGTATTGTCCTTAGGTTAGTTAGGTTTAAGTAGTTCTAAGTTCTAGGGGACTGATAACCTCAGCTGTTAAGTCCCATAGTGCTCAGAGCCATTTGAACCATCAACAGGGAAGGTTAGGCTGACTCTCTTTTGGGACGAAAAAGGCGTCATTTTGGAGCAGTTCAAAATGGTTCAAATGGCTCTGAGCACTATGGGACTCAACTGCTGTGGTCATTAGTCCCCTAGAACTTAAAACTACTTAAACCTAACTAACCTAAGGACATCACACACATCCATGCCCGAGGCAGGATTCGAACCTGCGACCGTAGCAGTCGCACGGCTCCGGACTGCGCGCCTAGAACCGCGAGACCACCGCGGCCGGCGTTTTGGAGCAGTACATGCGTAGAAGGACCACTGCCACCCGTGCATCATACACAGATCTCCTAAAAAAATCATCTGCGGCCTGTAATCAAATCAAAGCGACGTGTCTACGAATGGAGTAGGAAGTTCGCAAATAGTGTGACTTCAGTGGAAGATGCTGTCAGCAGGTGTCCTTTTGCAACATTACAGTGCAAGGCCCCACACTGCCCATAGAACAGTTGCAACAATCACAGACCTGCATTTTGAGTGTCTTCCTCATCCACCATACTCACCAGACCTTACCCCAAGTGATTTCCATATGTTTGAACCACTCAAAGACGCAATGAGAGGAAAGAAGTTCCGTTCTGATGAAGAGGTACGCCACGCGGTGCACGAGTGGTTGCATGGACCACGAAAAGAGTTTTTTTCTAAAGGAATTTATGCACTTTGTAAGCGCTGGAGGAATTGCATTGAGCGTGGGGGAGATTATGTTGAAAAGTAATACAGCTTTGTACCACTTCTGCACAATAATATTTTAAAAAAATTTAATGTTTTCATTTGACTCACCCTCGTATGTGGTTGTTATTGTGGTTATATGCTCAGGGAGGTCAGTACGCCAGCGAAGCGCATTTCGTTGTGATACCCCAACGGTCTTCCTATCTTCGGTGTTTCATATGTCAATTCACACAGGCAAGTAGTATCTGTCAAGTGTTAATAAAATTGGTTGAGTTATTTTGACAGGCGGGCGCGTGTTTGTTTTAGCGGAGAAGGGGCGCTTTGTGGCCGAGGGTGGGTGGCGGCGCGGCTGTTGGCCGTCTGTCGGCGCCGCCGCCCCCGCTGCGGTCAGCTCGACCCGCTCCCACGCCCCCACTCTGGCCGCACGCGCTGGAACGCTCACTTCGTTAATCCGCCGTCACACGGGGCCGGCCGTCGGGAATTGAAGCGAAATTTCTCGTTTCGCGCATGGCGTCACTGTAGGTAGTGCTCGACGAATGCTCGGCTGCTTCGTCTGCCGGCGGGGGGCGCGATCGCGTGAAGGGGAGCCGCATTTTCGCCGCGCGCCTCCAGTGTCACGCAGTTGGAGATGACTGCAATCATTGCGACGCTATCGGGTAATGGTGCGTTCAGCGTCGTTAATACCGCTCGTGCGTTAATAAAACGCGGCTAGTGAAAACGAATTACTTAAGTGACTTAGTGCGACGAGAAAATTAAAAATTAACTTACGAGGGCTATTCGGAAAGTAAGGTCCAGTCGGACGGGAAACGGAAACAACGAGAAAATCAAAAAATGTTTTATATGCAACAGCTATACAGGGTGGAGTCAAATACCTCACAAAATAAGCATCAAACGATAAAACTGCAAAGAACGAAACTCGTCTAGCTTGAAGGGAGAAACCAGATGGCGCTCTGGTTGGACCGCTAGATGGTGCTGCCATAGGTCAACGGATATCAACTCCGTGTTTTTAAATAGAAACACCCATTTTTATTACATATTCGTGTAGTACGTAAAGAAATATAAATATTTTAGTTGGACCACTTTTTTCGCTTTGTGATAGATGGCGCTGTAATAGTCACAAACGTATAAGTAAGTGCTATCACGTAACATTCCGCCAGTTTGGACTGTATTTGCTTCATGATTCCGGCCGCTGTAGCCGGCTGTTCTAGGCGCTTTAGTCAGGAACCGCGCTGCTGCTACGGCCGCAGGTTCGAATCCTACCTCGGGCATGGATGTGTGTGATGTCCTTAGATTAGAAAGGTTTAAGTAGTTCTAAGTCTAGGGGACTGATGATCTCAGATGTTAAGTTCCATAGTGCTTAGAGCCATTTGAACCATTTTTTTGCTTCTTGATACATTACCGTGTTAAAATGGGCCGTTTACCAATTGCGGAAAAGGTCGATATCGTGTTGATGTATGGCTGTTGTGATCAAAATGCCCAACGGGCGTGTGCTATGTATGGTGCTCGGTAACCTCGACGACAGCATGCAAGTGTCCGCACCGTTCGCCGGACAGTTACGTTATTCAAGGAAACAGGAAGTGTTGAGCCACATGTAAAACGTCAACCACGACCTGCAACAAATGATGATGCCCAAGTAGGTGTTTTAGCTGCTGTCGCCGCTAATCCGTACATCAGTAGCAGACCAATTGCTCGAGAATCGGGAATCTCAAAAACGTCGGTGTTGAGAATGCTATATCAACATCGATTGCACCCGTACCATATTTCTATGCACCAGGAATTGCATGGCGACTACTTTGAACTTCGAGTACAGTGCTCAAAAGAAATTACGGGACGATGACTAATTTCTTGCACTCGTTATATTTAGCGACGAAGCGTCATTCACCAACAGCGGTAACGTAAACCGGCATCATATGCACTATTGGGCAACGGGAAATCCACGATGGCTGCGACAAGTGGAACATCAGCGACCTTGGCGGCTTAATGTATGGTGCGGCATTATGGCAGGAAGGATAATTGATCCCCATTTTATCGATGGCAATGTAAATGGTACAATGTATGCTGATTACCTACGTAATGTTCTACCGATGTTACTACAAGATGTTTCACTGCATGACAGAATGGCGATGTACTTCCAACATGACGGATGTCCGGCACATAGCTCGCGTGCGGTTGAAGCGGTATTGAATAGCATATTTCATGACAGGTGGATTGATCGTCGAAGCACCATACCACGGCTCGCACGTTCACCGAATCTGACGTCCCCGGATTTCTTTCTGTGAGGAAAGTTGAAGGATATTTGCTATCGTGGTCCACCGACAACGTCTGACAACATGCGTCAGCGCATTGTCACAGCATGTGCGAACATTACGGAAAGCGAACTACTGGCTGTTGCGAGGAATGTGGTTACACGTATTGCCAAATGCAATGAGATTGACGCACATCGTTTTGAGCATTTATTGCATTAATGTGGCATTTACAGATAATCACGCTGCAACAGCATGCGTTGTCAGAAATGATAAGTTCACAAAGGTACATGTATCACATTGGAACAACCGAAATAAAATGTCCAAACGTACCTAGGTTCTGTAATTTAATTTAAAAAACCTACCTGTTACCAACTGTTCGTCTAAAATTGTGAACCATATGTTTGTGACTATTACAGCGCCTTCTATAACAAAGCGAAAAAAGTGGTCTAACTAAAACATTCATATTTCTTTACGTAATACACGAATATGTCATATAAATGGGCGTTCCTATTAAAAAAAAAACGCAGTTGATATCCGTTTGACCTATGGCAGCGCCATCTGGTTTCCCCCTTCAAGCTATACAAGTTTCGTTCTTTGTAGTTTTTTCGTTTGAAGCTTATTTCGTGAGATATTTTTCCCGGTCACGATCAGTGGACCACCCTGTATACCTTCCAGCTGCTTCTCTACATAGTCAGCCCTCAGATTTAGACATTTGTCGTAGCGTTGTACCAGCTTTTCAATACTCTTGTCATAGAAGGGAGCCGCCTGTGCTTGCTGCTAATCCTCAACGCCGGTCTACATCTCGTTGGCTGAGCTAAAATAAGGTCTTCATAGCCAGCGGTTCAGGTGAGCGGAGATGAAACTCAGGGACAGCCAATTATGGGCTATATTGTGAGTCGTCAAACACTTCACATCGAAAACGCTGCAGGAACATCTCCACTGCGCTAGCAGAGTTTAGCCGTGAATTGTCATGAAGAAGGAAACGCATGACATGTTATGAGGGCTTATGAATTCAGGAGAAGTCTCAGCAGGCCTCATACTTGGTGGGAGACATTATTTTGTAGGCGTCTCCACGTGCTCGCTGTGCGCTCAGAACTGAAAAGAACGACGGGACGCAGGTGGGAAGGAATATGTGTTGCTCGTCTGAATGAATAAAAAACAGGTATCTTCTAAAAAGTAATGACACTAACAAGACAAGAGCACACCACCACACAAAGTGTTAACCAGAGACCTGCAGAAATGTTTGTCATCCTCACTCATAACAAATAGTATTAGTTTCTATAAAAGGAATCTTTGGGCCTTAAGTTTTACCTTGCATGATGCATCAGATTCCTCAGTTCACTGTGTGATGTGGGATGAAGCAAAAGGAGGGCGAGGCGGAAACAAAATTGCATCAGCAATTTTGAAATGGTGATTTAGTGTCATATCTGACAATGACGTGAAAGAAATCACTCTCTGGACAGAGAACTGCTATAACAATGTGAATATTATAATGTGTTTTTTATGGTTACTGCATAAGTATCCACAAATGAAGACCATAACCCAGTAGTTTCTACTAAAAGGACATACCCATATGGAGGCTGACAGTGTTCATGCGTTGATAGAGAGGAAACGGAAGAAATTGAATAATATGAGCATTTTAACACCCTGGGACTGGCAACAGTTGGTAAGACACACTTCCAGCAAGTACATTGTTCATAACATGGAAATTCAAGATTTCAAAAGTTTTAATTCAGTGTATGCCACAAAAGACTCTGAAAGGCCTCCCCTTGTTCGGAGGAAGATGGATATGGAGAAACGGCCATTTTTGTTATCAAAGTGAGTGCTATTACAAGTGAAACAGGAAAACATGGGAATTCTGTAATTCGAAACATCTTTTGATGGTGGCAACAAACAGGTCGACTTCGTTAGTTACGCACAATGGACTTACATTTCCAGCAGATTTGAACCAACTCTCAGATGTCCCAAGACCTATTTCGCTGCAGAAATATGATTTAATGTCACTGTTGCCATATATCCCTTCAGTTTGTAATGCATTTTATAAGAACCTAGAACATACACGTAATACAAACATAACAGACGATCCAGAAGAAGACATAGGTGTGATTTAGGACCAAATGTGACATTTATGTTCGTACAGCAAGTTGTAACACAATGTGAGGAATGTTTCGTTCATGTAATATATTCTTACAATGAAATTAATGTGATTGAGTAATGTTATTCGTTAAATACCATTAGCACTATGGCACACAATGCAAGATGTTTATAAGAGGTATACAACACCATGTACATTATATATCTACAAAACTGGTACAAAATGAAAAAAGGCTATTACATATGAAGTAACATGATACCTAATGCGGTAATGCTATTAACAGGCATGATATTTGAGGGAGAACACAGTAAAACACCTTCAAATTGCTCTCCTGTAAAATTTAGTAGATGTGACATAGTTTCCTACACATCCGATCCACATATATAGATATATGCAGTGAAACAATGACAGTTTTTAAGGACTGCGCAGGGATATACAACTAAGCCAGTATCAGTAGACAGAGAAGAAGGAATGAAAATTTGTGTTCGTATCATACTTATTAACAAGCAACTCGTATAACGTAACACGCAGCGCGCTAGCTTGTGACACAGGAACGTAACCCAGACCCGGATCGAATCTGCGCGCAGATTAACGACCGGGCTCGTGAACCGGCCAGCCATTGTGTGTTTTTTAGGCGGTTTCCCACGCACGTTTAGCAAAATTCTGAGTGGTCCAAGTTTCCGCCTGAGATAACACGAGATGCAAACAGTTAAAATCGGAGGCTCGATTGAGTACTGCAAGTCCGTAGATAGGGTACAGGCCTATTGCAGGTAAGACTGGCCGTGAGACTGCCATCTCCGAGCTTTACCAGCCACAGCTCGTAACTCACATGAATGAGTACTGTACAGCATTTCCTCTATACTCGATGTTATTGCTATACCGCCAGTACTCCGTCGTCAGAGAGTCTACTGCCTGCCAAGGCACACCACTGGCAGGTGAGGTTGATAGTTGGATGAGAGAGGCTGCATATTCGCGCCATCATCCTGGATCAAGTAAAAGATTTCAATATCTAGGGTGCGACATCACTTACTAATATGGCCATGACGTAGACCAAAAATTAACTAAATTTACTTGCATATCTCGAACCATCGTAAACGTTTGCAGAGAAAAACCAGAAAAGACACGCAGCTAAATTTGTGTAAAAGAGTAGCAGTACCAACTCTTAGTTACGGAACTGAAGCATGGTTAACATCAGGACATCAAGAAAGTCGAATACAGGTACGAGAAATGAGATTTCTAAGAAGTGTTGAAGGACGTACAAGGGAATATCGGAAAATAAATGAAGATATAAATAAATATTTAAGAATATACAACCTAAACGATAAGAATAAAAGAAAATAGGAGAAAATGGAAGGAACACATAGTCAGTATGAGTGGAGAAAGATTATCAGTGCACTGGAAGAAGAAATGTAGGAAGACCATACAAGAAATGGAGTACCGTAACAAGCAATTTACCGAATACGTGAAGTGAAGAAGAAGAAGAAGAAGAAGAAGAAGAAGAAGAAAGAGAAGAGGAAGAAGGAGGAGGACAATTAAAAGACAATCACACACAAAACGAAGTTTACACTGACAGGTAGAGCACACGACTTCCTCCCTTAGCTAACTGACGACTGTGAATACAGGGAGCGCATCAACCGGTAAAGTCAAATAAAATAAATTTGCTAATTTGGGTTTAGCGGAACCCGTAACGCTAACGAAAAGAAGAAGGTTATGATGATACTGAGACTTCTTTATTTAAATTTGTGTGTCTTTTCTTAAATTGCTGAATGACTGAGAAGATGAAACTTCTACGTTATTTGATTCTGAAACAGCTGAGTAAAACTGAACTTACTGAGCCTACTTTCTGTATAATTTTTGTTATCATGTCAACACTGACCCACAATATTCTAAACCCAACGCAATCTGACTGCTCAAAAAAATTACAACCTGACTTCAAATAATTAATTCAAAAGAATGGCCCTGACTAAAAATAAATCTTAACAATAACCTATACATTTCATTAAGCACTTACCTCACAAAAATCTTAATTACCCGAACTACTGCAATACAGCGAGCGTCAATACTGCCAGCTAAAAAAAGATTCTAACTACTAAAGCCACTAACTACTAATAGACATGTGGTAAGCAAAGAAAGATTTTTGCTAACCAAATAATGTATTTTTTACCTTAACAATGTGACATCCAGTTCAAACACGAATATAAATCGTCATTGTCATCCAGTACAAAGATATATAATCACGAATAAATTTCAATCTCCAAGTTGGATACTTCCAGATCGTTAGCCTTCGCTAACACTTCAGACCTCTACCCTCCATCAATGTTATCTTCTCACATATAACATCCATCACTGCTGGCTGTTCACCTCCAACTGCCCATCAGTATTTCCATCACTGCTGGCGACTAACTTCCAACTGCCCAACAGTACTGGCAATTAACTTTCAACAACGAGTCCGACCAGCCAGAGTCTCTTACAAAGGAAGCGGAGTCAGAGATCCAATGCAAAGC
The DNA here is from genome assembly GCF_023897955.1 of Schistocerca gregaria. Lineage (NCBI taxonomy): Eukaryota > Metazoa > Arthropoda > Insecta > Orthoptera > Acrididae > Schistocerca > Schistocerca gregaria. The sequence continues at coordinate 747,255,849 of NC_064931.1, forward strand.
GCTACACAGCGCTGCCAACACAGAAGCAGCTCACTTACAATATTTACTAACAAAAATATGTGTAATTCTTTGTTTCACATGCGAAACAGCATCTGGACACACAATAAAATACACAGACAATTTGATAGACCTGTCAGCCGGAGCTGCATTAACGGAAAAATGACTCTTACGAGTTTAATAGAAACTGAAGCAGAGAGAAAGTGATTATCCGCGTTCGTAATGAATGTATACCCATCGAGCAATTTCACAGGTTGTCGGATGGCCTCTCTCAACTCTGTACAACAGCCGAGAGAGAACGGCTTTCGTCTTTTCCGGATAAACAGACTAGTGGTTGATTCTGCAGCTTAACAGCCAGTTTCAGTACCCGGGAAGTAGCTACTGAATTACTTGAATTGTAATGAAAATACCAGTTAGTACAGTTAGGTCTGCGTGAAATTAGAAGGCCATAACCAGAGATAGCTTGGAAGAAAGCATACCTTGCTGATGCCTACAGGAAGAAAGACAGGCATTCGACGCTGAATACCGAAATCGCATTAAAGGCTTCATGTACATAATTGTCGGTCAATATTGACAGAGGAAAGTAAGTTGGACACTACGAGTGGATAGCAGAATACACAACTGCAACATTAACAACTAGACCCAACCATAAAATACGGAGATGAGTAAATGCTTGTGACGGTCGCAGGTTCGAATCCTGCCTCGGGCATGGATGTGTGTGATGTCCTTAGGTTAGTTAGGTCTAAGTAGTTCTAAGTTCTAGGGGACTGATGACCACAGCAGTTGAGTCCCATAGTGCTCAGAGCCAAATGCTTGTGAGAGATTTGCGGGTTTAGCTCTAGTTGGAAAGTAGCATCTTTTTGAATAAATAATATGCTTATACCGATAAAAGAAACGCAAAAATGCAGTCAAGTATGAAAACACTAGAGTAGTAAACTAATTTCCTCTATCAATAATTCGGGAGGACGACGGTTCAATCCCGCGTCCGGCCATCGTGATTTAGGTTTTCCGTGATTTTCCGAAATCGCTCCAGGCAAATTCCGGGATGGTTCCTTTGAAAGGGCACGGCCGACTTCCTTCCCCGTCCTTCCATAATCCAATGAGACCGATGACCTCGCAGTTTGGTCCATTCCCTCAAACAACCCAACCCAACTCCTCTATCAATAAGACGCTTTATTATTTGTTTACTTATTTGGCCTTCGGCATCTAACGATCATTTAGCCAGATAAAAGGTAAATAACTGGCACACAGTTAAAAGCATATGCTGATGAAATAATACGAGAGCATACAGATATAAGTTTAACAGTGGGCTCCAGAAGCCCACTTCTGATTGACATACACTTAAAATATTGAACAATAGGATTTGGTTACTTAAAGCAAAAGACGGAGGAATAATATAACAATTTTAACGATTAATAATCGTATTATGCCACAAATATAAATATACAGGCATGCGCTTAACAAAGGTGCCTGACATGCCATGTAAAATTTTAAATGGTAGTTTAATAGAGTTTATCCTTCTGGCACCACATATTTAAGAAATAAAACGAAAAGAATAAAAAAAGTAGAGATATAAATATTCAATTCCTAAGTTGAAATATAAAATACAGATTACTGTAATCGGAAAAGACTGTTACCATAGCCCGTCAGTGCCACGTTATTACTACAAAGGTGTCTCGGCAACGTGTAAAAATATGAAAAACTTTTTATTATATACGAAATTATTCAAAGAAAGTAGAATGGTGGCTGTAGCGGGGAGCTTTATTTTCAGACGGCGTAATTTTTGCAAAAATGGTTGTCTGTGCCTCTCCTGTTTTGGATATACAAAGAGGATGTGACTGACGTCACCTTCTGTAGTGCTAGTGCAGTCACAGAACGGAATTGTATCCATTCCAGTACGGTGAAGGTTCTTCGGAAAAACTTCCGTGTTTCAATCTCACAGGAAGAGAATAAGGACCGGAATACCAAGATGTGGTTCGTGGATAACGTTCAAAATAAACGAAGTCATCTCCACAGTCTTTTTTCTTTTAAATCACATTGAAGATTTATGAAGTATCTTAGAATACTGTATTATAAAACATCATATCGTAAATAAAAGCAATCTGAAGGAGGCATTTAAATTAGAAAGGGGCAGAATGTTGGAAGTGGAGACATCGAAATTGCTAGTACCACTTAATAACTCCTTAAAGTGAACAGAAACTTCTTTCAGTCAGGCAACTAAAAATTTTTCAAATAATTATTGCCTGCTTCGAAGAACTTTACCAAAAAAACTGCCTTGGATTCCTTCAATCTGATTCTTGCATATTTTGAAAAGAGTTTTGTACACCTACAGTGGAGTTTGTGTGTTGGAGGATACTCTTGTTGCACCAGAATTTCCCCCTTTCCTGGTGCACTATAGAATGATGCATATAAGAAATCACTGTCCGTTCTCTCTTAGAATGGTGAGTATTCTTTCTAAACAGAGCAAAGCTTCTGGAAAAAGGTTTTCGTAATCTTTCTCTAGATCAAGAGCCCCAATTCACACGATGGAGAGAATTTAACATCTGCCCAGTTTCATAATACGATAACTTGTAATAAATCAGGATTGGACGAAACTTTTGCTCAGTTAACGAAGTATACGATACCACCTAGCAGAGACAGGGGATCCACTATTAGAATCAGAATGTAAAAGGACTTTGGAAGACTTAAAAAATCAAATAAGGCAGAAAGGATAGATAACATTCCACAGAATTTCTAAAATCCTTGGGGGAAGTGGCAAAAAACGACTATTCACGTTGGTGTGTACAATGTATGAGTCTGGCGATATACCATCTGACTTTCGGAAAAACATCATCCACACAATTCCGAAGATTGCAAGAGCTGAAAGTTGCCATAATTATCGTACAATCAGCCTAACAGCTCATGTCTCCAACTTGCTGACAAGAATTATTTACTGAAGAATGGAATAGAAAATTGAGGATGTGTTAGATGACGATAAGTTTGGCTTTAGGAGAGGTAAAGGCACTAGAGAGGAAGTTCAGACTTTGCGGTTGATAATGGAAGCAAGGCAAAGAGAAATCAAGATACGTCCACAGGATTTTTCGACATGGAAAATGCCCTCAACAGAATTATGAAAGACGTCCGAAAATTCTGAGAAAAATGCGGGTAAGCTATAAGGAAAGACGGGTAATATACAATATGTACAAAAACCAAGAAGGATCAATAAGAATGGAAGACCAAGAACGAAGTGTTCGCTTTAAAAATGGTGTAAGAGAGGGATGTAGTCTTTCGCATCTATTATTCAACCTATTCATCATTCAAATAATTAACAGCAAATGCTCGAGAAACAAAGTAACATTATTCTTGCTATTTTTACCACTCAGTTTTAAATAGAGACAAAGCATATGTTCCTATGCATTTTTTATTTTTATACTATCGATATGTAATCGATGTTGTAACGTAACTGAAAGTTTCCAATTTTCGTATCTGAAAATTTTGTTATCACTGTTATCAGCTATTATTAATAAAAATCTTCAAATAAATAAATATCTTCAGGGGATATTCCATAAACTAAATCCGATGTATAATCTAAAAAATGGAAGCCGTCTTAGTATTATTTTAACTTGTTGAATGTTCAGGTTTCGAGAAACAATAATATGTTTTATGTTATGTTTGCTTTTTAACCAATTCAGTCAGTTCAGGTCAAACGAAGTTCAGTTCAGTTCATATCATATCAATTTCACACTGGTTTTGGTGTGGATTAAGTGAACACCTGGAAAGCTCTTTGCAGTTTGTGCGGCAGATAGACTATGAAAGCTGCTCTTTGTTTTATGTGCGGAGACGTTCATGCGAAAATATGAAAACACGTGTAAATTTTTATGTGGAATTAAAAATGAACCACACTTTCTAACAGAATAACTGTTATCTCCATGCCGTGTCATTTAACATCCTGGACCTCAAATAGCTTAATACGCAACATGTAACCCCTCTAGACACCGAAGCCATCTTGGAAAGCAATGTGCACTTTTTAATATTGTTTGATGTCACTATTCTTACACTTGAATATACTTTACTTGCTAATCATTAAATGGTTTTAGGCAATCTCAGCTTGAACTATGAAGACTGATTTCCTATAGCTAAACCAATCCTAAAACGTGGCCACGCACACTTCTCTCCTCAATACACTGAAACGATATTCTTGTTCTTGATATCGCGTATCACTCGTTTCAGCCCGTATCAGCTGACAAATTTACTATCGTTCCAATTCTGTTAAAACGGCCTGGGAATTAAATACTGTATAGAAATTATTATTGCTGTTGTGATTATTGTTATTAAAATTACTTTTGCTATTACTGTTATTAATATGATGCCGACCTACATAATACGATGTATTATAGTGCAAAATGTTACTGCTACGAAATGCGAGGGGTGAGGGGTTCAAGGATAAAAAAATTAGATTACAATGTCCAACATAGACTTTCACACGGTAACAGCTGTTAGTATCTATTAGGTACAATATTGTTCAAAGTGCTAAATAAATTCGTCAAATTTCGTTTAGATGATAAATCACAGAAATGTAAATATCGTTTATTAAACTAAATAAACACGGATTACATTTACGAACTATTTAAATTGGAACCATCACATGGTAAATGTTCATATAATGATGGCTTCCGCTACCGGATGTCATAGCTGCTGTCGAGTCTTCCAGGCTGTATGCCCGTGGACCAAGAAACTTTTCGGTTCCTCATGTTTGGTCCAGAGCTGCGTTGGACATTTTCGGAGGTGCTGGTGACGCTGAGACATGCTGATTGACAAGTCAGACGTCGGAAGTCGGAGAGCGACTTATACATCCCGTAAAATGGGTGTGGTCTAGGTTACACGGTATCAGCATAGAAGATCACTGTCAGAGATAAAACCTATCGAGTGTCGTCTGTCAAGGATAAAAACTTGCCTGTAGAATCTGAGAAGCCACTGTCTGTGCATCACTAAGTTTCATGGCCGCTTCTTTTATTTCAAAATTATTCCCGTACTTTCAAATTTCGATGGTTTCTCTATATAGCCATGGATAATAGTTTGTCACTGTAGATAAAATTTTAGTAGTCCATCACACCTTTTAAACTAAGTCGTGTGGTTTCTGCTGTGCCCGACAGAAGACACGAGACACAATCATACACACAGAGGACGCCCTATGCAACGCCAACTTCCAGAGAGGGGAGGCACAGCTATGCTGACACGCCATAAAGGGCACACACAACGCTATGCCATGCTTTTGCCGTACGTCACTAAAATACTTCGAAAGTGGAGACCTATCCGGCAAACTGAGATATAAGCGGACGGACGGCTTCACTCAGAGTGTATCACCAGTTAGCTCAACAGTACTAGTCAGTCAGTATCAACACTACCTCAAGACGGCATTCAGACCACGCCTACATTCACCCCCAGAAGAGCCCAACCACATGTTCTACAAGTTATATTACTCATCGTTCACCGTATTCAGGAACAGACGAATGTTAAAAGATTGGTCAGTGAAAGTGAACTGCCTGCCGTTGTGGTCGAGCCGTTCTGGGCACTTCAGTCCAGAACCGCGCTGCTGCTACGGTCGCAGGTTCGAATCCTGCCTCGGGCATGGATGTGTGTGACGTCCTTAGGTTAGTTAAGTTTAAGGTAGTTCTAAGTCTAGTGGACTGATGACCTCAGATGTTACGTCCCATAGTGCTTAGAGCCATTTGAAAGTGAGCTGTGAACTACATTGCCACATACCATCAACACACTCAAGCTACGTAACATACAGGGAGCTCCAGGACAATTGGTCAGTGTTCAGGGGTATGACAGAAACAATCATTAGAATCAAAACAGTCTAGCAAATATGAGCTCTAAAATCAATACTTTCAGAGCTGCGAGCACTTGTTCATTAGAAGAGATATGTTTTACAGTAGCGAAGATGAACAAATGCTCAGAGCTCTGAAGGTATACATTTTACAGCCCATCTTCACTATACATTTTTTTTTCTTATTTTGGTTCATACTGCCATCTCTCAAACTATGAAAAGCAAAGAGATTGCAGCAGAAGAGATTTGTTTCACAGTACCAAAGTACGTCTGGAGTACAGCATTGTATGGTAGTGAAACATGGACTGTGGGAAAACCAGAACAGAAGAGAAACGAAGCATTTGAGATGTGGTGCTATAGACGAATGTTGAAAATTAGGTGGACTGATAAGGTAAGGAATGAGGAGGTTCTACGCAGAATCGAAGAGGAAAGGAATATGAGGAAAACACTGATAAGGAGAAGGGACAGGATGATAGGACATCTGCTAAGACATGAGGGAATGACTTCCATGGTACTAGAGGGAGCTGTAGAGGGCAGAAACTGTAGAGGAAGAGAGAGATTGGAATACGTCAAGCAAATAATTGAGGACGTAGGTTGCAAGTGCTACTCTGAGATGAAGAGGTTAGCACAGGAAAGGAATTCGTGGCGGGCCGCATAAAACCAGTCAGTAGACTGATGACCAAAAAAAAACAAAAAATGAAGTTGCGCTCATAGCTCTTAAAGTATGCATTTTAAAGCCCATGTTCATAGATATTTTTGCTTCGAATGATCGTGCCTGTCAGATCCCTGAATATTGACCATTCCTCCTGGGACACCGTGTATAATTTATTTTAATAAATTATTGTTAATTGTTGCTAATCTGTGTTTCAGTTTTGCCGCAATATGCCTAACACTATTTGGCCCCGTGATGAGGCTCTATAGCTGCTACATGCAAGCAAACCATCTCAATAACAGAAACTATTTTCGATGGTAGGGGGTTCTCTTCTTCCACATTTTTGTTTAACGCCAAAAGTATTTTCTGAATGTAACAGTTTAATGAAACAGAAGAAGCCTGCAAATCACTTTTCGCACATGTACGAGTACGTCCCACCAGGGAGGTCAGTTATGCTCCAGGCACAGACAGTGGCGAATTGTCCAACTCAGTGTAATCATGAAATCAGCTCCAGTATTCCGCGTTAACGTCAAAGCGAGAAAAATCAGCGTGTGACCGACTGAGAATGGGCTAAATGACTGCTTCTCTCCTCCCCCTATATGAAGTGTGGCATTTCATCTCGTGCGGGTATGCTGCTGCAACAGTGATTTGTATCTCGAATCAGTGTGTAGAAGAGGCCAGAACGCACTGATGTACTGGATCACTCTTCCTTAGCAGATCATGTGACTAACACAAAGAATTGAAGCTACAACACAAAGATATGGAAAAGTCTTACAGAACACGGTGAGGACCTCACAAGCAAGCGACAAGTTGGATCCAGAGATCAGAGATTAAGAATTCAAAGTTGCAGGAGTTCCCTATGCGGAGACAGCTGTAGACTCGGCGCTGTAAGTCGGAGACGAGGTTCTGGGACAGAAACGTTGTGGGAGGGTTCGATGAACCGTGAAGCGGAACGCGTCTCACGTTACGGCCGCGCAGCCGCTGGCTCCACGCCTATATTTCCGTTACTCCTCAAAGATATGAATCCGAACTTCTGTCGCAGCTTGTTTCCAACATGTTCATCTCATCTGTCCTTTAACAACTTCCGAAATGCTATGCCGCCATGGCATTCGATCGGTTGACAAAAAACATACGTGGGTACGGAGTATCTTTATAAATATGTGCTCGATCCGAGGAATGTCTGAGTGAAAGAACCGAGTGCGTTATCTCACACTGCGAGTGCTCGTGAAGAAATATAGTAACGGCAGTGTCCGAAAGAAATACGATTAAGGCCGCTTGTGTTCTTGATACGAGTAAAAGCAGAACACGTAGCTTGTTTGAACTTTCGTTCAGGAAGATAACATATTCTAGTAACTATTGTGAAATGGAATGACTATTAGGTTTAACACCACGCAAACGTCTAGGTCACCAAAGACAGAGATGGATCTAGGACTGGAAAAGGGTATCGTAGGAAACTGAACGTGCGCTGAAAGGAACCAGCCTGGTATTCGCCTTAAACGGTATAGGCAGACAACGGAAAAACTAAATCCGGATTATCAGACAGGTTTTTGAAACGTCGTTCTTCAGAACGCAAGTACTCTTTCTTAGCCATTTCGATCGGTTTAAACAGAAATCAAGAGATCGTGTTAGCGCAGTGAATGACAGCTTGCCTTACATATGAACAGTTGTAAGATAATGAAGACATGCGAGGGAATCATTTCAGGTAGCTTCTGTGAATAGTATTGGTTAACCGCTGGTCTCTTAAAGTGTAGATGCTGTATCTAGGCAGACTACTTTATTTCGCTGAACGCATTTAGGAAACTCTAGTATGCTTTTAAAGGAGACTTCGAGAGTCTGTTGCGATCTACTTTCGAGTACTGCTCGAGACTTATTTCACTAGGTACGGTTAAGGGACACATCGAAGAAATAGAGATGAGTGATGCTAGTTTTGTAACTGGCCAGTTCAGTCCGTGCGACAGCGTTTCGGTGGACCTCAGGCAAGATCCGTGAGAATATTTCAAGAAACAGTCACAAAACACTGTTCGGTGAGTTTAGAGTAGCACACTGCTTCTATCGCTCATCTCGCATAAGAGCTATGAGAAGAAAGAGAGTTTAAGGCATATACAGAAGTGTGCAGTCACATTTCTCGTGCTCCATTCAGGAGTGGAACGGGAAAGGAAGCCAAAAACAGCTATTCGAAATGCACTCTCCCATGAAATTTTCGTACTCGTACGCCCCACACCGTGATAGCTTGAAAGCTTGAAATTCATATTGATATGGGGCAGGTGGTCTTATTTCATTTTTCAAAAAAATGGTTGAAATGGCTCTAAGCACTATGAGACTTAACATCTGAGGTCATTAGTCCCCTAGACTTACTTAAACCTAACTAACCTAAGGACATCACACACATCCATGCCCGAGGCAGGATTCGAACCTGCGATCGTAGCACCAGCGCGGTTCCGGACTGAAGCGCTTAGAACCACTCCGTCACAGCGGCCGGAATTTCATTCTTGCTTGATGATTTCGCAAAATGACTTTACATTATACAGTTTTCATTTCTAAGTCAGAAGTTTCTAACTTACATCTACGTTATTTATCGGCATTTAAACCCTTTGACGGAGTAAGAAATTTCATTTCAGGTTAATTTTTAGAAATAGGAAACAAAATTGCCGATTCTAAAACCGTGGCTGGTGGCTGTTTTTACTTTTATGTCCGAAAGAAACTGTACTTTTGTACACCCATGGTCTCACCGTGGTAATTTTCGATAAAATAGCAAATTGAATTCAGTTTTTGTAATTTTTATTCACTCCCTAAGGGAACAGATTTCCTTGTACAGCCCGAAATAAATATTTTTTAATATTATTTCAGGCCAGAACTCAGTGCACTAGTTCATATATGTTTAAGTTTATTATTTTTTTTATTATCATTCACATTTGGGCTCTACTGTTCCCCGCATTTTATAAAAAGGAGCATTTTAGAATTTTGTTTTATCTTTCCTTCGTGAAATGAAATACGAAATGATTGTATGGCATTGGTGGCCGTGAGTTGCCACCTGTAGAAGTTCGGCCTCTGAGTTGCAAGTCTTTTCGGTTGACGCCAGAATGGGCGACTTGCGTGTCGATGATAATGAAATGAGGAAACATAACATTCAGTCCCCGAGCGGAGAAAATCTCCTACACGGCCGGGAATCGTACCCGGGCCAGTTGCATGGCAGACAGACGCGTTGACCAACTTTTTTTAACTGAGAAAACAAATAATTATTAGAAACAAAACCAGAGAAAAATATTCTGAGTAATCAGGAAACTACCTCAGAACCAATCATGTGTCTCAATTTTTCATTTTATTTTTATTTTGTGTTTATTTTTTATTAGTGTTCACGAAAAAAGTGAACAAAGCAAAAGGGAGGGAAGTGGGATCCTGAAACAGATTCCTTAACAGGTGGCACCGATGACACGGCTTGTATGACGGAAGAATCGCAGGATAACTTTTCAGTAACCACCTGTTCTGGTGCAGAAGCACCATAGCTTCCTCGTACACAAACTCAGGCTTGAGAAGAGGGTCCTTCTATGAAAGGTTATTCGAAGGGCGAGCCAAAGGAAAAGGCTTCTCAAATGCATCACCGTTCTGCGTTCTGCGACGCTTGTTTTGAATAATCTAAACCGGCACCGTGGGAGTGACATTGCTGATTTTTCTATGCGTGGGCAGCAGGGGAAAATCGCGAGCATTAGCCATCAAATATCCACTTTGATCAGCGTTGGTTCAGCTGCAGAATCCTTTGCGAGAAGATCCGCTAAAGTAAAATATTTACTCTGTTCGTAAGCGAGTTTTAATACCAGCAGACGACACGGACAATTGATACGGAGTTAGCCGCTCTGATTACAAATAACTCAGGTTCCTTCCTGGATGGTATAAGTAACATGAACTCGATAACCACATGTGTGAAAGTGAGTGCGAATATTTTTTTAATCACCATTTGTACCGACCAAATACCACTAAAGACCTCTGAGCGGTGCTGAGTATACCAACATTCCCTTCGAATGTGTCATATATCCCCATAAGGGAACAGGACGGATCTGAGAACGGGCGGAAGATTAAAAACCCGAATACCTGAATAGACCACTTCTGCATTCGCCAGCCTGCCGGTGTGGCCAAGCGGTTCTAGGCGCTACAGTTTGGAACTGCGCGACCGCTACGGTCGCAGGTTCGAATCCTGCCTCGGGGATGGATGTGTGTGATGTCCTTAGGTTAGTTAGATTTAAGTAGTTTTGAGTTCTAGGGGACTGATGACCTCAGATGTTAAGTCCCGTAGTGCTCAGAGCCATTTGAACCTTTTTTTTTTTGCATTCGCCAAAAGAGCCATGCTAGTGGAACCATCACGATGAGTAAATAGGACCTGAGTACCGTGACGTAATAATATCCTGTCAACCAAAACACATATAATCGAATCAAAGTAGGCAGTATGCACTCGATCTGTAGCAAGCTTGATCTCGTCTACCAACCAATCGTGTACCCCTATAGAGCCGTGCTGCAGACGCTGTATGGCTTATCAAAACTGAAGCTGACAGAAATGCGATAATTGTAAATAAGTGTTGTAAAATGATTTTTTCTGTTTGATGAAGTATAGCTACAATAGCCTAAAAATTATCACATGTACCTCAGTGTATTGAACATTTACGTTCAAAAATGGCTCTAAGCACTATGGGACTTAACTTCTGAGGTCATCAGTCCTCTAGAACTTAGAACTACTTAAACCTAACTAACCTACGTACATCACACACATCCATGCCCGAGGCAGGATTGGAACCTGCGACCGTAGCGGTCGCGCGGTTCCAGACTGTAGCGCTGAGAACCGCTTGGCCACTTCGGCCGGCCGAACATTTAGGTGTTTTGCGACAAGTTTGCTATTGCGTTTTAAATGAAAATTTGTTAACCAATTTTTGATGTGTTCCATATCCTCAAGAAACTTTCAACGTGGGATCTTTGGAAGGTACATTTGCATATTTGTATAGCTTTGCAGTGTTCTTGTTCCAGTCGCGAATAGTTCGCGGAACGAACGATAGCGGCTAAGCCTCCGGCTGGACTCGAATTTTTCTGATTTTATCTTCATGGTCTTTCCGCAAGATATAGGGAGGAGGGAGAAATACATTTGTTGAGTCTTCTAGGAACGTATGCTCTCAGAATTTTAACAGTAAACCACACCGTGACGCAGAACGCCTGTCTTACAGTGTCTGTCGCTGGAGTTGGTTGATCATCACTGTTACGTTTTCGTGCTTACTGAATGGACCTGTAACGAAATGCGATGCTCGTCTCTGGATCTTCTCTATTCCCTCTATCAGTACCAGCTGTTACCGGTACCATTCTGACGAGTAATATTCAAGTATTCGTCGAACGAGGTTTTTGTAAGCTACGTCATTTAATGATGGACTGCATTTCCTGAGGATTCTTCCAATGATTCTCAGTCTGGCATCAGCCTCTCAAATGGTTCAAATGGCTCTGAGCACTGTGGGACTTAACATCTGAGGTCATCAGTCCCCTAGACTTAGAACTACTAAAACCTAACTAACCTAAGGACATCACACACATCCATGCCCAAGGCAGGAGCCGAACCTGCGACCGCAGCAAGCAGCGCGGTTCCGGACTGAAGCGCCTAGAACCGCTCGGCCACATCTGCCGGCCATCAGCCTTTCCTGCGACTGGTTTTATGCGATCGTTCCTCTTTAAGTCAATCCGTGCGCACACTCCTAGAAATTTTATAGAAGTAACTTCTCCCGGTTACTGTTCAGTAATCCTGTAATCATACAATACAGAGTCTTTCTGTCTATGTGTACGCAATATGGTACTTTTGTTTATGTTGAGGTTCATTTGCTATTCCTGCGAGAAGTGTCTATCCTCTGCAGGTCTTCTGGCATTTCACTACTAGGTCATTTTCACATACTCGTATTGTGAAAAGTAATTGACCTATAACATTCCATTGTAATACGCCCAAATTTTTCAAATGGGTCTAAGCACTATGGGTCTTAACATCTGAGGTCCTGAGTCCCCTAGAGTTAGAACTACTTAAATCTAAAAAACCTAAGGACATCATACACATCCATGCCCGCGACCGTAGCAGCAGCGTGGTTCCGGACTGAAGCGCCTAGAACCTGTCGGTCACAGCGGCCGGCGGATACGCCCAAAGTCACTTTTACGTCCAAAGACTTCTCTCCATTGCTAATGACACGCTGTGTTCCTTTTTTTACAAACTCTTGAATCCAATCACATGTTTGGCCTAATATTCCGTACTATCGTATTTTGTTCATTAGGCGGCAGTGCGAAACTGTATCGAATGCCTCGCGTAAGTCAAGGAACGCGCCATCTATCTCGGCGCCGTTATGTGCTGCTTTCTCGGTCTCGTAGCCGAACAGACCGACCCGGTTTTCACACGATAGCTCTTTTTAGAACCCATATTGACTCGTACACATCAGATTTTCGATCTCCAGAATTTTCATAATACGCGAGCATAAAACATGTTCCAAAACTCTATAACTGACCGACGCTGGGGATATACGCCTATGGTTTTGTGCGCCTGTTTGGCGACCCTCCTCGGGAACGCAAATGTTTTGAGCTTTTCCAGTCACCAGAAACACTTCGCTCCTCCAAAGAACTATTGAAAGCGGCTGTTAGAGGAGTTTTTTTGCATGCTCTTTGTCGAATCGTACCTGTGTCCTGTCTGGTACAGGAGCGATTTCAGTTGCTTTTCTATCCCATGGTCACTTATTTCGATACCAGCCATTTTGCAGTTCGTGCAACGACTTAAAGGAGGTACTAAAGTGCGATCTTCTTATGTAAAAATTGTTTTGGAAAAAACATTTGGTAATTTGGCCTTTTCTGTATTGGCCTCCATTTCTACGCCATTATAGTCACAGATTTCTGGGACGGATGGTTGCGATCCATTTTACTGATTTAACGTAAGACCAAATCTTTATGATTTTCTGTCATGTCAGTTGCTGAACGCTTCAGACATAGCTTTTCTTTCGCTAATTTTAGCTTCGTTTAGTTTTTGTTTGTCTGTCAGGCTTTGGCTACGTTTAAATTTGCTGTGAAGCTCTCACTGCTTTCATAGCTGATTTCTAACGTGGCTGTGGAACCATGGCGGGTCTTTTCCATCCATCACAACTTTGCTCTGGAAATACCTGTCTAAAGTGTACTGTACAGTGCTCTTGAATTTTGTGCATTGATACTCAACGTTGTTACTGCCGGAGATGAAATATTCGTACTGAGCTCTCAGGTAATATGAAACCCGTTTCTAGTCGCTCTTCCTTAGTAGAAAGCTCTTCTGACCTTTTCTTTGTATTCATATTTATAACCGTATTTAGTGATGCTGTATCGGCCCCGTTATCACTGATACCCTGTTGTACGCTAACTCGTCGATAAGTTCAAGTCTGTTTGTCACCAGTAGATCTAATATGCTACCTTCACCAGACGGTTCTCTGATTAATTGCTGAAGGTAATTTTCGGATAAGGCATTGGAAACAATTTCACGCGATTCCCTGTCCGTGTATCATGGAGGATCTCATCATTATGAATCTATTGGAAGGAAAGGTATATCTAATCCATTCTAAGCGACTTAAAGTGAAACGACCACGTAACACTAGTTAGAGGAAAAGCAGATGCCAAACTGAATTTTCTTGGAACAATGCTAAGGAAATTTAACTTAACCCGAAAGAGGGAGATGGCATATTGTTCATTAGTCAGAATCTGGATTGTTGATCATCCCGGCGCCATTACCAGGTAACTTCAATAGATTCGAAGAAGGATTTAAATGCCCGAAGGAGAACAGTGCGTTTCGACGTGAATAAGTTTGGTAAATGCGAGAGCCTAACGGAGATGTTCAACAAATTCCAGTGGCAGACGTTACTAGACACGAGACTTACTTTAAAAATTTCGAGAACGAATGTTCCAGTAACAATCAGGCCACATATTACTACCTCCACTTTACATTTCGCCAATTGAGGACGATGGTAAAATCAGTGATATCATATCTCATAAGAAGGGCCCCTGAAAGTAGTTTCTCCCGTGCACCATTCAAGAAGGGAACAGGAAATTTGGGAAATCTTTGGTGCGACCAGAAGTACCCTCTGCCGCACATCACAATAGCTGTAGATGCAGAGTATGCCAATCGCATTTGCGGACGTCTGTAGCAGACCGAGGCGTGTGGCACCTCAAAACGCCATATACGGGTCGTGCGGAACACACAAAGAATACAAAGACGTGCAAAAGCACAAGACTGAGTTATAGTACAATCTTTTCTCAATGCGCAAAAGTATCAGTGGTGATGGAAATATCAGTGACAGTAGTCGCACTCACTCATTAACAACTACGAGTAAAAATGTTATATTATTTGTGACAGAAGTAACAGAAGCAGACTCTTTCATCAGTATTATTTTACTTTTGGACAAAAACAGCTGTTACGGAGACTGCATATGCTTTAACTGTAATTACTGATAATCTGCAGAGACTCTATGTTCTTTTCTATTTCTTAAACTAAAATTTCATTTTTTAGTTTCTTTCATTTTCGATAGATATATCAGTATCGTAGTGTTCAAGTTGCAGGATGACACAAATATAGATGTAATGCTTTGTATTGCTGGCCAGTATGCAAACAAATACGTGGGGTGAGCAAACAATATTTCACTTATTGAAAAAATATACTTCTAAGGAACTATAGTAGATACAGCTAAGCGGTGAGTTGCAAACGGTGCTTAACACACGAAATGTTTATGTATACACTTCTACGTGTACTGTGAGGACATCAGTTACATGAATTTCAATAGTTCGTAGTATTTCAACAAGGTGTTCCTTCAACACGCTGGGGGCTATTTGCTCTACAGCTCTTGGATGAAACATTTCCCGGCAGGTGGATCGGTAGACACGCTCCAACACCATGTCCACAACATTCACCAGGCAAAACTGCTTTTGACTCCTTCTTTGTGGGGTTACTCTAAGGATAAGGCGTTCAGTACGCAACTTCCTGATGGGCAGATTCTTATGGCACGACTGCGAGATGCTGTAGAGTCGGTGAAGGAAGAAATGGTGGTAAATACATCGAGAGAAATTCAGCATCGTCTAGAAGTTGGAAGAGGGAGAGTATGTGGACGTGTATGTACAACAAACTTTATGAGCTACCCTACAGTTTGCAAAAACCATATAGCTGTATCTAGCATAATTATTTAGAAATAAATTGTTGGACCCTCAACAGCTGCCATAAAAAGATTTATTGATCTTCTGTTGGTTCACAACTAGTTTCTTGACTATAAAACTACATCCTCGGGTGCCAAACAGCTGACCCTTTTAGACATGGAAGCAGTCTCTCAATGAAACGTAGATTCCCCAATCGTTATACAGACCATACCGTGAAAGCACAACTGTCAGAAAACTTGACAGTGGTCTACATGCCAGATGTGACAAAAGCAGAGGTGAGTGAACGTACCATGAGCTTCCTGGCACCTAGCAAAGCTCTGCACACGTTCTCTCACCGCTGCTTGTGTTACATCTTCATGTAGTCCACGGCTAAGTTTTCTGACAGTTGTGCTTTTACGCTATGATCTGCATGAGGACTGGGGATGTCTACGCTTTATTGAGAAAAGGCTTCCATGTCTAAGGAAGTCAACTGTTTGGCATGTAAGGAAAGGTCTTCTGGCAACAGTTGTTGCGGTTATTTAATTATTAAAATAGATTTCTGCAACTGTGGTTGCCCCACTCACCAAGTGATTTGTAAATTTTTGTAATCAGGGAAAAACTTTATGATTACGTCTTGTTCTGCAATGATACATGTTTTTACACATAAGTTTGCTACATACAAATTGGTTTTCAGATCATTCTATAAAACTGCACCCCAGACAAGTACGGTAAACACGTATATTAAAGTTATCAATTTTAAGAACACGAACATCTTCTTCTCCTGAATTTAATGCAATGGACGTGGGTTTAAAAACCGTCGAATTGTTTATGAAGAAAATGCTGTACAGTTCAAGGAGTAGTTCATTTCTGATGCTGACGGCGCATTAAGCTCTATTTTTTTCGCTTAAGCAATAAATAATTTGCTACAGATTTAGCTTTAAAGATCGCGAAATAAAAAAACATTGAACGTATCATTCCTAATGTGTTTTTAATACTCTGCATGGGCTTGTGATGCATCCTTTCTTTTGTTTCTTGTATTTCGAGTTTTTTATTCAAATTAATGAGTATACGACATAATTGTTAGGTGGAGACCTACAGAACATTATAGCAACAGAATATTAGTTCATACGGCACATACTCGTATTTAAAAGGAATTGAAACACATATGGAGCCAGTTTCGATTGAGAAGATGTTTACAGCGTCACGCCACATTCTAGCATCGCTCTGAACTTGTCACAGATGGTGCTTGTAAAAAAATGGCAAATGCATGCAGGCTATTGACAAAAGCGATAAATAATGGAGAAAAATATTTTCCTGAAATTATGGGCGCCACACCTGGGGAACGGTAGCTTCCACAGTGCTGAACTGCAAATAAATACTTTTCGACAAACAGTTTTTTGCTGTTGCATATTTATGCAAATATGATGCTAAAAGCATTGCATTTACTTTTCGGAGCTTTAAGCGGCAAGCTGGACCGATTAACATAGGGAAAAGAAATAATAGTATACAGACTGCTGTGTGAACTTGATTCAAACGTGGTACACGTACTGCATTACCTTGTCAGCTTTCTAGTGATACGCCTTATTTCAGACTGTGTACTTTGCGTGCACCTGCGCTGATGCGCGTCGGCAACCGAGCATTCTCGCGTGGTCCTGCAGTGTGCCCGCCGTACGTCGAAAGCCGGGGTCGCGCGCAGGCCCGGAGAATGTGGAGAAGTGGGACGGAGAGAAGACAGATACAGATTAGGAGTGAATGGGCAGGAGGCTGTGCTGCTGACGAGCAGCTTCCGTGAATCTCGCCGGCCACCTACTCGACCTGGCCGCGTCCCCATTGGTCGCTCGCGTACTGACGTACCCCACTCGCTGCAGGAATTCTACACAACAGATTGGTCCGCTCGTTGACTGTGTGAAGTGAAGCGGCCTACGCGTCGCCTCAGTCGGAGGGTTCTTTGACACGTTACGACCTCTTGCGTCACACTCTCTTGTGAGTGTCT
The DNA here is from genome assembly GCF_023897955.1 of Schistocerca gregaria. NCBI lineage: Eukaryota > Metazoa > Arthropoda > Insecta > Orthoptera > Acrididae > Schistocerca > Schistocerca gregaria. The sequence goes on from NC_064931.1 coordinate 747,273,438, forward strand.
TTCTTATTGTCTGGAAACTGGAATTACTATCACACAACTGGCAGTCGTGGAGTAGATGTTGATTTTCTATTGCTGCGCAAGCTACTTAAATTAATAAAAGTCGTAGGCATTTGTTGAGCAGAGACAGCCATTTCCGGTATCCGCCTTTGTGGATTAGACAAGCCAGACCCGGACACAGTTTACTCATATTTTCTTATTAGTGGCAGTTACAAGCAGGTATACGCATTTACGTTTATTTGAAATCCTAAAAGCGGAGAAAATTTGATATACATCTGCACCGACATATTTATTCCTGGAACCACTGTGCGACGTGTCACAAAGAGTACTTCGCACAAATATCAACAATTTTCTGCTATGTGTCGTTCACGTATGAGCTAGGGTAAAAAGGTCCAGATGTCTCTGTAAGCACCTTAATCTATTTTGCCATAATTTCATGAACCATACGCAAGAAATATAATGCAGGCAGTAGATCTAGCTCACGGTCGTTCTCGCATACTGGTTCCCTGAATGTTACAGGTTGCGTTTTTCGAGAACAACATCGTGCGTACTACAAACCTTATAACTTAGCCGAGTACATATGCTTCATGTTCATATGAGCTATACCGATCTGTTACAAGCACAGTAATGCGTCTTTGTGAATTTGTCCAGTGTTTCCCAGGACCCTTACAAATCTAAGTGTGCCACTCGCATTTCCTACTACATACTTCACGTTAGCCCCATTTTGTATCGCTTGACAGTATTACCATTAAATGCTAAAAATTTCAGCACTAATCTTTTAACCGAATCCTTCTCTCATTTATGGGCATTATCTTGCACTTATCATTATTTAAAGAGAACTGCCATTTACTGCTACAAGTGGAAATTTTTTCCGCGTGTATATGCATTTCCTTACGCTAGTCCAACGACGAAAACAGTATTCTCAGTGTGCAGTGAGATAGTGCTGCTTAAAAATGGGACGTGTGTCCGTATATTTCACTTTGCAGCCAAAACTATTCACTGCACACGAATCGCGTTTATGCATGGGCGTAGCCGCATGTCTCGCATTGCGCACTATGATGTTTTGGTCGCGGGGAGTGGAAGTGGATGGTTGTGAGTGAGAAAAATTGTAATGCTAACGTAATTACGACTCGGCGTTGCCAACACAAATGTCGTGGTGTAATCTCTACCTAGCGCTTCTCAGTATTATTTATAACAAACCCAGGAAAAACTACTCGCGAGAGCTGTGATTCAGATACAGTTACACATTTAATGACGAATAATTAGTATCCGTGTGTGATAATAAATAATGTGAAAATATATTGGAGAAAAATACCCCAAAACGCCCAAAAACAAAAGCAACTTTTCGCGTCCCCGTATCGTGTCGAAAAGACAAAAGATGACGGGAACAACGAAGTCAATCAAGATAAAGAATCACGTTTAACAGTGTTACGAAAGAATTCTCAACGAATAAGAGCAACGTGAAAATATTAGAGAGACAGATAGGAGAAGAAAGCAGTCATATATCAAAACGTAAAAAGATCGGATAGCAATAAAAGCGATGAACAGAATACAGAAGTAAGAAATAATCTTCACTTAGGAAATCAGGTCGCGACGCAATCATTGAAGACATCTTTAAATGCTCAATCGTAAGGAAGCAAGGACGTCACTGTCTTAAAAAGGAGACATTTCATTACGATACAACTATAAAACATAATGCATATCTAAGTACAGCAATTGGGAAATGGATAAACTTTGTAAGGCGAAAAATTTGAAAGGAGAAGCACCAAGTATCTGCTGATCAAATGGTAAAATTACATTGACTCTACCTGAATTCTTTAAATACATGAATGATGTAACACTGACATCGAAGGACTTCTTCGGAAAAAAAGACGCTATAACACAAATGACATCATTTAGAGCAACAACAATAATTTTTGTCCATCATTACATTTATAGAACTACTAACAGAAAACTAAAAACCCATCGATGCGGTTATCAGCTAGTATATCTGATAAATGGTTTATGCAGGGTATACCGAGAGCGGTTTTATAACACGTCCTTTCGTTTCAGATAAACATTCGCCGCCCAGTATAGCGTCCCGGCTTCTACTATCCAGAACTAATCGAGACAATCACATAATTGCCAGGATGCTCAGTATGATTCTCTCTTTTTTGTTAGTGGATAATCTGGTACTGTGGAAAACGCTTTTCGAACATCAAAGAAGACGTTACACCTGTTTATCTGTATCTAGCATTCACAAGATATCGTGGGTGAATAAAGCGGACTGTTTTTCATACGACTGTTTTTTTTCCAAATCCGTGTTTACTAGACTTACGCTCAACCAAAACTACGAATCTGTAGTTTTGGTACACTCCATAAATGACGTAGCAAATGGTAGAATTACATGTAGTACTGGTCGATTTAGTAGGGAAAGAAAGATAAATGAATGTGTAAGAGAGAAAAAGTGAACCGACGACTTCTCTTTGTTTCTTTTTTTTGTCTATTTCTCATGTAACTGGAACCTCACACAGTTGAGCCTTAGTCAATCGTGTATTTTATATCCTTGTGGAATATAAACTGCATTTTATAATTAATAAAAAATAGTTGATCGCATAGCTTCTCCGCTTTTATGTAAGCAAAGCAATTACTTTTGATGCAAATTCAGTTTACATGCACAAACATATATATTGTTATCTTGTGCTCAATAGAACGTTCTTCATCATGGTCAAAGGCAATAGTTGTTATTGACAAAATCTAATGTTGTTTATGAATAACAGAAGCATGTTTCATATGAGTTCGATGAATTATTGAAGCGATGTTTGATACATTTTGATTTCACTTTTTTTTATATTTACGTTGAGAAACCGAATTTTCTATGGCGGAATGAGAAAACTGTATTGTTTTCTTTATTTTTACTACGACATCCCTGTGTCTCTCGTTAAAAATCAACAATTTTAAAATAAAACCTAACTTAAACATCGAGAATTTCAGTTTTGCTTTAAATACTGTCTATTCATAAGTAACAGACAAGAGGATAACTGCGTAGAACAAAAATGTTCTATAGGTTAGACAGCCCTTTATATATCCTTACTTAGTTTGTGGACGGCTCACCGCTTTCGGTTTTCAAGGGGGTGCAGTAAGGCACTGATCACATATGTAAAGAAAGCGATCGTTATGAGGTAACTTATCATAGGTATACAACACATCCAACTTACAGGTAACACGGGTACAACGTTGAGTGAGCGAAGCTAATAGTAAAACTTCCGTAGTCTACAGTAACTTAACGTAGTTTTACAATTTTAGTGGTGATTGTTTTAGAGAAGCTTCTGTTATTTCAGGAATGTCATAACGTCAGAGCTTAAAACGTGCTTAAGGATCTTGCAAATACCACGTTGGACACAACTGCTGGTTAATGCTGTGCGTCCATTCGCTTTCCTACTTTCGTGAACGGTTCTTTTCCAGTCACGTAGGGATGTTTTCTGCGCGAGAGATTCCCGATAAATATGAGATATTAAACGGGCTAATTCCACAGTATTTTAAGCTTAAAAACTTATAGAAATTATATTCGAGCCAGTTACTTTAAACTTTTGAAAAATTTTAGCTGTTTTTCTATGATTACGGTTGCTAGTTTCATTATCTATTATTTGTGCGTGTCTGCGGCAGTCAGACGTTGGTATGGCTGTATGCTCAAGCGTGAATAAATTCTTAAATGTGGAATTTATTTTTTTTGTCTCGTAAGTTCTCCGCTTCTAAGTCTCTTGATTTATCTGTAATTTTTTTATTTTTGTTTCCTAATGCTACAATGCTAGTGAGCTGCTTGATGCCTTGGTGGCTCCTTAGGCTCAACTGATCGTTTATGGATCTTTTGTCCAGGATTTTTTCCGGTAATTTTTCGTTCTTTGTTTAATGGTATGGATATTTCCTTTCCTGTTCAAAACTAATGATTCTGGAGTGCATAGAGGTTCGATTCTATTCATAAATTTATTCTCACTAGGCCGAATATATTACTTCTGAATATTTCTGCTGCCGTTCAACATGGAGGTCTATAGTCCATTATATTTGAGACGAAACTACCGGGTGGTTATAATTGAGGTGCAGCTACTCTTGGAGGTAGTTGTGGGCTGTAATTATCGTATGGCAGCGGAACTTGGTGGATATGCTAACGCGTTAATGCGAAACCGAATCAACTGGGAAACAAATTAATTCCAATTGTGGGCACCAAGTACAAATTTATAGCTGCACACTGATTGTACGACAGTGTGATATACAAGCTGTCATTTGACGAACCATAAAGTGAGTGTACAGTATGGTTATAGAGAAGAGAGACTGTTTTTTGTGAACGACAGCAATTACAGTGCTGCAGTGAGAGAATATCGCCCACTGAAATGCCTGAGGAGATGCCCGATGTCATTAAATAGTTGAAGGAAGATAATAATGAAATTCGAAAACACGGGTCAGATTCGTGTGGCATCTGGAAAAGGAAGGCGTCCTATCCCAGTGAAAGTTATTGACAAGGTTGCTGTTGCGTGCCCCGGTTACTTTACAGTGGTACCCGTACAAGATCCACTCGTTGCAGCTGGAACGTCATGATCCGAAGCAACGCGCTGATTTTGCTCTTCGGTTTCCGGCATGGAACGAAGTTTATGACGTTTGGCTGGGAAACATACTCGGTAGCGATGAGGCACATCTTACACTGCAGGGTGCAGCTAATACACAGAACTGCCGAATGTGGGATAGTGCTAAACCACGTTATGTGCACGAAGAGCCATTGCACTCGCCTTATGTGACTGTGTTGTGCGGATTCACAAGCACCTTTACTCTCGGCCCGTTTCTCTTTGAAGAGAAGACGCCCAGATGACCTGCCAGGTATACCGCGACGTCTGCGTGTAACAGACACCTCCATGTACAGCATGTGATTCCTGCTGTGGAAGGGAGCAGCTGTGTGGAGACCACTCTTTTCATGGAAGATGGGGCAACATCTCGTGTCGCTCGCCAAATGGAAGATCTTCTTAATGCAAACTTCCACTGACGTGTTTCTCCATAGGTTTTCCAGAAGCATGGCATGCGCCATCATTTGACTTGTATCTATGTGACTTTTGGCTCTGGGTTCAAAATGGTCCAAATGGCTCTGAGCACTATGGGACTTAACTTCTGAGGTCATCAGCCCCCTAGAACTTAGAACTACTTAAACCTAACTAACCTAAGGACATCACACACATCCATGCCCGAGTTAGGATTCGAACCTGCGACCGTAGCGGTCACGCGGTTCCAGACTGAAGCGCATAGAACCGCACGGCCACACCGGCCGGCTTTGGCTCTGGGCATATCTAAAATAATGTGTTTACCAGGAACATGTTCGGCCTCTACCTGATCCGAAGGTCAGTATACAAGAACACGTTTCTCGGATTCTGTCGGCTCTGCTGCAATTTATCACTTCGTTTTACAGTTGCAGCACCTCGTCGACGTCTCCGATGCTCATATTGAACAAACTGTGTCAGCGGCAGTTAACAATAAAATAAAGATTATGCCTTTCTCACTTGTTTGACCTTTTCTGCCCACGTTCCGTCCTTAAACCATTACATTTGGAAACATTTCTTTACGTCTCTCTTACATTCAAAGGGCCAGATTAACACCTAGTTAGAACTATTTTTTTTTCTAGCATAAATCTGTTCCAAATTAACGCAGCGGAATAGCTATCAAATTACTGTCTACACTGGACTTCTGTGAGTAGTTGCACTTTAATCGTTATAAGCGCCCAGTATGTCTTTCTTCGACCTCTTTCTGCATTCGGACTTCACCAACAAGCTCGTCAGTGTTTCTTGGAGCAGAGCCATTGTTCCCGCAGGAAACCGTGACGCGAGACACTGGGCTGGGGAGGGGCTCGTAAGAGGTGTGCTTTATTTGTGACGTCGTGCTTCCTTACACAACGGAGGATACGATCGGCTCGGCGACAATTCTGTCGCAGCGCGCAGCGACACACCAGCAATAACTCGCATCCTACACGGCCTGAATACCAGCTGCCTCACTACTTTCTACTTACCGCGCCTCGTGATTAACAACGCAAAACTGTCTGTCATTCTGTGACGAAACTGCCTCGGTTCGTCCTTGCAGACAAGTCTTACAACATATTCTCACCTTCTAAATCTAACCGTCACATTCGGCTTACACTTAAACCAGTTCACGAAGCACGCCGTACTGACAACATTCACGCATCTGACATTTCCATCAGTCGTATTAGTACGTCAGCTGAAAAAGGCTTCTGCGATCAAAGGACGTCGGCAAAGTAAAGCAAATTCTCGTGTGCGCTTACTTTAATTGTATTTCAGACATCTTTTTTCCGCCCATTTTTACAATTGGAACAAAAGTAATCTTTGTGAGTGTTCTGAAATGCGAATACAGTGTTCCCACAAACTTTTAGCAATGAAATTATACACGCGGTAGGGCATCCTAAAATGATACTTTGAATGAAGGAAGGAGGAGCAGAGTTTAAAGACCCGCCAACGACGAGGGTATCATGGAAACCTAAATCTGTATGACCGGACGGGTATATGAACCAACGTTATTAGGAAGCAAATTAATTACCTTACTACTGCTCGTGATTTCCCCAAATCGCTCCAGGCAGAGGCCGGGATGGTTCCTTTGAAAGGGCACGGCCGACTACCTTCCCCGTCCTTCCCTACTCCGATGTCTGGTTTCCTCCCCCAAAACAACCCAACCAACCCAACTACTGCTGCACTGGCGACAGGAAGGGCTTCAGGCCATCCTCTGAAACTAACATTGCCAAAAATACATAGTAAGAACCCAGACCCGGCGGTAGCTGGAGCAAGATCCGGCTACAGCAACAACTACTGCTGCACGTCCTCGGTAATGGTCAGTGAGGAGTTATTAGTCTCCTATTAACATAAACAACTTACACCTTGTAGAAGTAAATTAAACTCTAAACATGTGTTCAAATTGACTATCGCCCCTCTCATTGCATTACAACGGTACGTAATACGAGGCCGTGCTGAAAAGTAATTCTCAGAATTTTTAATGCTGTTCTCAATATCAGATGAGGTATTACGTATTATGCATATTACTCGGTCGACTTTCCCGTTCCGCTGACGTAAATTGTAACCCTCTGCCGCTAGGGGGCTCCGCATTGTAGCGTGTAACATGGTGATGTGTAACGTAACTACGTCGGTGCCACTGTGCTCCAATCATGTTTCTTCCCGTCCACATCGAGGACACCCTCTCATTCAGCATGACGTGCCAGACCACACACGAATCCGCCCCCGGTAGCTGAGTGTACAGCGCAACAGAATGTCAATCCCCGCTCAGGGACTAGGTGTTGAGTTGTCCTAATCATCATCATTTCATTTGACCCCATCAAAGCGCAAGTCGCCGAAGTGGCGTCAACTCCGAAGACTCGCACCCGGCGAACGGTCTACCCGACGGGAGGCCCCAGCCACAAGACCACACACGAACGGTGTCACATCCACAACAATCCAACGTCACTGTCATCGATAATACTCCACGCAGTCCCGACTTGGCCCCATCTGATTTTCAGCTGTTTCCATAAGTTAAAGACCAGCTTCAAGGACTTTATTTTGCTAGTGATGAAGCGGTGGATACAGACATGAGGTTGTGACTCCGTCACGTTCAAACATTCTACAGAGACGGTATCAACAAACTGGTCAGTCGTTGGGGGACGTGGGTGCGCCGCCAGGGTGCATACATGAAGAATGAAGATCTAATAATGTCTTAAGGATGGGTCCACCTTTTTGCGGGTACACAAATTAGTTTTGCTTTAACAGTAAAACATGTTTCACGACAGTTGTGGCATTCGTTTTTCTGAAATACATACTGTACGTACAGATTTTGTTTAGGTTAGGAAATACGTTACATCGGATTTAGTAATTTCTGAGGACATGAACCATGGACCTTGTCGTTGGTGGGGAGGCTTGCGTTCCTCAGCGATACAGATAGCCGTACCGTAGGTGCAACCACAACGGAGGGGTATCTGTTGAGAGGCCAGACAAACGTGTGGTTCCTGAAGAGGGGCAGCAGCCTTTTCAGTAGTTGCAGGGGCAACAGTCTGGATGATTGCCTGATCTGGCCTTGTAACAATAACCAAAACGGCCTTGATGTGCTGGTACTGCGAACGGCTGAAAGCAAGGGGAAACTACGGCCGTTATTTTTTCCGAGGGCATGCAGCTTTACTGTATGATTAAATGATGATGGCGTCCTCTTGGGTAAAATATTCCGGAGGTAAAATAGTCCCCCATTCGGATCTCCGGGCGGGGACTACTCAAGAGGATGTCGTTATCAGGAGAAAGAAAACTGGCATTCCACAGATCGGAGAGTGGAATGTCAGATCCCTTAATCGGGCAGATAGGTTAGAAAATTTAAAAAGGGAAACGGATAAGTTAAAGTTAGATATAGTGGGAATTAGTGAAGTTCGGTGGTAGGAGGAACAAGACTTCTGGTCAGATGACTACAGGGTTATAAACACAAAATCAAATAGGGGTAATGCAGGAGTGGGTTTAATAATGAATAGGAAAATAAGAATGCGGGTAAGCTACTACAAACAGCGTAGTGAACGCATTATTGTGGCCAAGATAGATACGAAGCTCACACCTAACACAGTAGTACAAGTTTATATGCCAACTAGCTCTGCAGATGACGAAGAAATTGAAAAAACGTATGATGAAATAAAAGAAATTATTCAGATAGTGAAGGGAGACGAAAATTTAATAGTCATGGGTGACTGGAATTCGAGTGTAGGAAAAGGGAGAGAAGGAAACGTAGTAGGTGAATATGGATTGGGGCTAAGAAATGAAAGAGGAAGCCACCTGGTAGAATTTTGCACAGAGCACAACTTAATCATAGCTAACACTTGGTTTCAGAATCATGAAAGGAGGTTGTATACATGGAAGAACCCTGGAGATACTAAAAGGTATCTGATAGATTATATAATGGTAAGACAGAGATTTAGGAACCAGGTTTTAAATTGTAAGACATTTCCAGGGGCAGATGTGGACTCTGACCACAACCTTTTGGTTATGAACTGTAGATTAAAACTGAAGTAAATGCAAAAAGGTGGGAATTTAAGGAGATGGGACCTGGATAAACTGAAAGAACCAGAGGTTGTACAGAGTTTCAGGGAGAGCATAAGGGAACAATTGACAGGAATGGGGGAAAGAAACACAGTAGAAGAAGAATGGGTAGCTTTGAGGGATGAAGTAGTGAAGGCAGCAGAGGATCAAGTAGGTAAAAAGACGAGGGCTAGTAGAAATCCTTGGGTAACACAAGAAATATTGAATTTAATTGATGAAAGGAGAAAATATAAAAATGCAGTAAATGAAGCAGGCAAAAAGGAATACAAGCGTGTCAAAAATGAGATCGACAGGAAGTGCAAAATGGCTAAGCAGGGATGGCTAGAGGACAAATGTAAGGATGTAGAGGCTTATATCACTAGGGGTAAGATAGATACTGCCTACATGAAAATTAAAGAAACCTTTGGAGAAAGGAGAACCACTTGCATGAATATCAAGAGCTTTCATGGAAACCCAGTTCTAAGCAAAGAAGGGAAAGCAGAAAGGTGGAAGGAGTATATGGAGGGTCTATACAGGGCGATGTACTTGAGGACAATATCATAGAAATGGAAGAGAATGTAGATGAAGATGAAATGGGAGATACGATACTGCGTGAAGAGTTTGGTAGAGCACTGAAACACCTGAGTCGAAACAAGGGCTCGGGAGTAGACAACATTCCATTAGAACAACTGACGGCCTTGGGAGAGCCAGTCCTGACAAAACTATACCATCTGGTGAGCAAGATGTATGAGACAGGTGAAATACCATCAGACACCAATAATATAATAATTCCAATCCCAAAGAAAGCAGGTGTTGACAGATGTGAAAATTACCGAACAATCAGTTTAATAAGCCACAGCTGCAAAATACTAACTCGAATTCTTTACAGACGAATGGAAAAACTAGTAGAAGCCGACCTCGGGGAAGATCACTTTGGATTCCGTAGAAATACTGGAACACGTGAGGCAATACTGACCTTACGACTTATCTCAGAAGAAAGATTAAGGAAAGGCAAACCTACGTTCCTAGCATTTGTAGACTTAGAGAAAGCTTTTGACAATGTTGACTGGAATACTCTCTTTCAAATTCTAAAGGTGGCAGGGGTAAAATACAGGGAGCGAAAGGCTATTTACAACTTGTACAGAAACCAAATGGCAGTTATAAGAGTCGAGGGACATGAAAGGGAAGCAGTGGTTGGGAAGGGAGTAAGACAAGGTTGCAACCTCTCCCCGATGTTATTCAATCTGTATATTGAGCAAGCAGTAAAGGAAACAAAAGAAAAATTCGGAGTAGGTATTAAAATCCATGGAGAAGAAATAAAAACTTTGAGGTTCGCCGATGATATTGTAATTCTGTCAGAGACAGCAAAGGACTTGGAAGAGCATTTGAATGGAATGGACAGTGCCGTGAAACGAGGATATAAGATGAACATCAACAAAAGCAAAACGAGAATAATGGGATGTAGTCGAATTAAGTCGGGTGATGCTGAGGGAATTAGATTAGGAAATGAGACTCTTAAAGTAGTAAAGGAAATGCGAAACCATACACGCCCAGAATTGCTACAGAGTGGCTCCAGGAATTCTCTTTTGAGTTTAAACACTTCCGCAGGCCACCAAACTCCCCAGACATGAACATTATTGATCATATCTGGGATTTCTTACAAGGTGCTGTTCAGAAGAGATCTCCACTCCGTCGCACTCTTACGGATTTATGAACAGACGTGCAGCATTCATGATGCCAAGTCCCTCCAGCACTACTTGAGACATTAGTCGAGTCCATGGCACGTCTTGTTGCGTCACTTCTGCGTGCTTGCGCGGTCCCTACACGATGTTAGGCAGATGTACCAGTTTCTTTGGCCCTTCAGTGTATGTACACTCTCTGAGCAAAGGTATCCGGGCACTCTGTGTAATGCGGAAATGACCACAGGATGTCACAAGAGGCGGGCACGCCGGTGTGAAAAGAGGCAGCGAGTATTGTGTTATCGATATAGAAACAGTAACAGCAGAATGAGTCTGTCCAGAGACTTCGAACGTGGACTAGTCATCAGTTATCACGCGAGTAACAAATCCATCAGGGGTATTTCAACCCTTTTTATGCTGTCCAAACTGTCTTTGGTGATGTGATTGTCAAATGGAAACGTGACGGAGCAACCACAGTCAAACCAAAAGAAGGTAGACCATCTGTGCTTGAAGACAAGGGCTGTCGAACATTAAGGATTGTGATTGGAGAGAATCGCATGAAATAAGCGGAATGAATCACTCGTCAGCTACAAATCCCTACTAGCATTCCAGCTGGACTGTGTGTAAGAAGTTAAAAAGAATGGAGTACACTGAATGTGAAGCTCCACGTAAGCTACACACCTTTGTAGTCAAACTACGTGACGCTTGAGGTGACTGGACAGTCGATAGCTGGAAACGAGTGATCAGTCACGCTATACCCCGTAGCAGTCCGATGGTTTGTGTCCTTCGAGTACCTGGAGAACATTACCTGCCATCATGTATACTGCCAACACTGAAGTACAGAGGAGGTGGTGGTTTGGTATTGTGGTGTTTTCGTGGTTATGGTGTGGTCGCTTATTACGTTTAACATACGCTGAACGTGGAAGGATACGAGCACATTTTACAGCCCTGTGCACTGCGTAAAGTAGAGGAACAATTCGAAGACGGAGATTGCTTGCATCTGCATGACAATACACCCTGTCGTAGAGCATTATCTGTGAGGTAATGGTTTGTGGAGTGCAACATTCCTGAAATGGAATGTCTCAACCTGAAAAATGATACAGGTTTGGGATCCCTTAGAAGGTCGACTTCGCTCCAGACCGCAGCGTCCGATATCATTACCTTCACTGGTTTCTGCTCTTGAGGAAGAATGGACTGCCATTTCTCCACATACAATCTGACCTTATTGAAAGTGTCAGCTGACTAAACGTAATCATCAAGAGACACACTCTTGGGAGCGAAAATAGGACCAGTCTTTTATTTTTTGTCGGACATGGTTCTATTCAGCACGTAAATTATCCAAAAAACAATGTACAGTCAGAGAAGAGAAACATATGTTGATAATTGAATAAATATATTAGAGGAAATTAAAAAAAAGTGTCAAACTGCCGGAATAAGGAAAGCGTGGAATACCATCAGCTAGTGAAACACCACTTCGACTCCAAGCCCAATATTGGGCCAATTTCCCAAAATATGTCTATCCGACGCTTAAAAAAAGAACCAACAAGGACGTGCAAAGTGTGCAGGAAACACGAAGTAAAAAGCAAAACGTCGTCAGAATGCGCGTTACATCTAGCACAGTGCTATCGAAACTACTGTGTCGTGAAAGGCTACTAATTTTTAGTGTTGTAGGGATTTTCTTATTATAAATCCGTGCAAGGGGAGCGTTTCTTCTGTAATTACACATTTTGTTGACAATATCTTCGTTTAGGGATCGTGTTATTCCTTCTTCAGAAGTCATACTTGAACACACTCACGAATATAATTTCTATTAGAGCGAATTCTTTACAGACGAATGGAAAAACTAGTAGAAGCCGACCTCGGGGAAGATCACTTTGGATTCCGTAGAAATACTGGAACACGTGAGGCAATACTGACCTTACGACTTATCTCAGAAGAAAGATTAAGGAAAGGCAAACCTACGTTTCTAGCATTTGTAGACTTAGAGAAAGCTTTTGACAATGATGAATGGAATACTCTCTTTCAAATTCTGAAGGTGGCAGGGGTAAAATACAGGGAGCGAAAGGCTATTTACAATTTGTACAGAAACCAGATGGCAGTTATAAGAGTCGAGGGGCATGAAACGGAAGCTGTGGTTGGGAAGGGAGTGAGACAGGGTTGTAGCCTATCCCCGATGTTATTCAATCTGTATATTGAATAAGCAGTAAAGGGAACAAAAGAAAAATTCGGAGTAGGTATTAAAATCCATGGAGAAGAAATAAAAACTTTGAGGTTCGCCGATGACATTGTAATTCTGTCAGAGACAGCAAAGGACTTGGAAGAGCAGTTGAATGGAATGGACAGTGTCTTGAAAGGAGGATATAAGATGAACATCAACTAACGCAAGACGAGGATAATGGAATGTAGTCGAATTAAGTCGGGTGATGCTGAGGGAATTAGATTAGGCAATGAGACTCTTAAAGGAGTAAAGGAGGTTTGTTGCCCACATCTCGTGGTCGTGAGGTAGCGTTCTCGCTTCCCACTCCCGGGTTCCCGGGTTCGATTCCCGGCGGGGTCAGGGATTTTCTCTGCCTCGTGATGGCTGGGTGTTGTGTGCTGTCCTTAGGTTAGTTAGGTTTAAGTAGTTCTAAGTTCTAGGGGACTGATGACCATAGATGTTAAGTCCCATAGTACTCAGAGCCATTTGAGGTTTGCTATTTGGGGAGCAAAATAACTGATGATGGTCGAAGTAGAGAGGGTATAAAATGTAGACTGGCAATGGCAAGGAAAGCGTTTCTGAAGAAGAGGAATTTGTTAACATCGAGTATAGATTTAAGTGTCAGGAAGTCGTTTCTGAAAGCTTGCACAGGATAGAGTAGCATGGAGAGCTGCATCAAACCAGTCTCAGGACTGAAGACCACGACAACAACAGAGTATTGATTATGCGTGAGAAGTTATATTTGTATTTTATGTATTGACTCAAATATTATAGTGTTACCGTTTACAAGAGCAGTATCACGTGAAAGAAATACACGTGTAGCTACTTAACGTGAAACCGCACGTCGGCTTGTATTATGATTTTCTCACACATCGCGATGGCCCATTTCGCATGCGTCGTCTCCAATCGCTTGGGCACGGATTTCGTCGACTAAATGGTACAGCAAGGGGTTAATGTCCACTAACAGCTGTCCGGATACTTTTGATCAGGTAGTGTAGCTAGTGCGTCTTCTGACAGCGGTTTATGAGAAATGCAATGAAACCGGTTCGCAAGCTGGTGTAAATAGGAGTGACATCACATGTTGCCGTTGTGACTATGGGCACCACAGAGGAGAAGGTAAAAGACAGGAACTGAAAGAACACTCATAAAGCTCCTACTTTCATTTTAGAAACATGCTATCGCATTCTGTTACCAGACTGAAATCACAAGGAAGTAAGACTTAAGACATCTTAAGTAGTGTGTCAGCATAGGTGCTGGGAAAATGTGGATATAGATTTCTATCAAGAAGGAGCATTGCTAAAACATACTACATGAAATGTACTTCATAGGGCTATTAAAATGGAAAGGCGAATCGTATACTAATTCCTCGAACGAAAGAATTTTTGAACACGTATCTGCATAAAATGAAGTACCTGTGTGCATATTACTCCATTTTACTACAACGAGACGGGAAAGGCTAACGACACCACAGTAAATTTAGTGTGTGGTCAAGTTTTGTATAAGACTTGAGTAAAATCATGCTAAAACTTTCAGTAAAATAAATATCTCAGAACAAGTAAGTTGTTCTGGGAACATAAAAATTTGTAAATAAATCGATTAAGGGAAATTCCGGCATGCTCCCTTCGAGAAGAACACAGCTTTCCCCCAATCCGACTATGTCATCCGTCTCTAATGATTCAGTCGTCGACGAAACGATAAACCATAATATTCCTTTTTAACATTTGTGACCTGTAATAAATTTGACGTTAGTGAGTTTGTACGGTTTGATCGTTGACTAGCAGTACGAATAGTAGGTGGTGTGATAGATCTGAAATACGAGATCAGTCATGTTTCAATATCGTAAGGTATTTGGTAGTAGTTCACGGAAATCTTTCGATAGAATATTGAAGCACCTCGAAGGTTAAAACGTACACGTCGGCATAATCGAATCTTCTTTGGATACTTGGAAAGGTGAGTATGGTTGAGAGACTAAACGTGAGAGAATAACGAAACCAAAATTTAAATCTTTGAATGCCAAGACACTGTCCGTAAAAGTGACCTCATAACTACTTCCATCATTACACGAGGTGTGAAAAGAATTTTTCACATTCGGGCAAAATTCTGCGCAGTCACAATGCTCGTTGTTGCGGGCAAACTTTGAGATCAGATTTTTGGCTGTGAGATATAATAATCTGTAGGAACGATTACAATTAATGTTTTAGGCCATAGTGTAAGAAATGTGACAATTTGTTCCCGTCTTACAGCCGTTCAAGAAAACAAGCTACAAGTTGAAAAAAATGCTAAGTAAATAATCTTGTTGTTTGTAGACCTCATGCAAGAATAGGCCGATTATGGTGAATTATTATTACGTAATCGTCCTATTAATCTCCTGTGCATTTTCGAGTCGCGGGAAACCATCTTCATTTTATTTAATAAACAGAATAAAATAGTTATTTAAATGGGACTAATAATTTTGCACCGAGATGGGAACGTTATCTTTAACGTGGTAGATGAGATGTTCGTATTCTACAATGGGTGATTAGCTCGAGCGCTTTTCTCGACGCAAGTGCTGCAGGCGGTCTCCCACGCTCGGCGTTGGCAGCTGAACGTGTAAGAGGACCCGTACACAAAGCTGTCTTATTGCGAGCGCGTTCCCTGTTTGGCGTATCAAATGATGGAACCGTTTGTCGAAGCCCTCGGCGTTCGATATCGCCGGGACGGGGCATCGTGAACGCGCCGCACTTCGTTAATGCGGCCTTCTTTTTTCCCATCCGACAATACACGGGAATTCATAACTTAACGAGTTCCATGCTGCGAGGAACAATGCGCTTCTATTCGTTTTGTAGACATGCCCGCCGTGCTGCTTTAATTATCTCAAATGCATAACTGAGAAAAGCATGTCGGCCGCGCTCCCCTCACGCGAGCCTCAACCCGAGAGCGCCGGGGAAGGATTCATTTTTGATTTACTTCAATAATTTGCTAAATATATGAAAAGGAATGCTCAGAGATATCGCGCAATAAAATGTCAGCATTCCGGGATAGCGCCATTAAATATTATACCGTTCTGTTTCGTTAGTTCGAGTGATTCTGCTGCAAGATTACATTGAGCGCCGGGAAGCGTTCGGCGGCCAGGGGCTTTCGGTTTCTGAATCACCTCGTGTGAGCCGTAGAATAAAAGACAGGCTCGTTATTGTAATACCCGGACTGGACCGGTCAGCGTCTCCGGAATCAGAATCGTTATCTCGGCGCAGCTGATGCGGGGCCCAGATTGTGCCCAACAGATGTGCCCACTTTAGCTTATTGTCTCGCCCTCGGGAGCGACTTGTTGTTATTAGACTTAACTGCACTGCGTTGCCCCAGCGACGTGAAACTCTGAATTCCGAAGTTAATTTAAGCTAGTACGCGCTGGTCGTAATCGGGATAAATTCTGCTTATCCTCCGCCCAGTACCCTTCTCTTTCCAGAGTCACATCATTCTGACACATTCAAAGCGTTAAGAAAATCGGTACAATAATAATAATTATCAAACTTAGATCGTGTTGTACAATAAGAGAAGTCAATTTCTAATGACGTTTACAACCTGGTACATAGAATGGAAATATCATTTTGAAAGTAATATTTCTTTCTCTCTCTCTCTCTCTCTCTCTCTCTCTCTCTCTCTCTCAACCAACCCACCCATCCACCCACCCACACATACAAACACACACACACACACACACACACACACACACACACACAAACGCATGCAAACACACACATGGGATACGTTAATAGCTTGCTAGGTACTCGACGGTCATATAACAACTAAAATAGAAACAGGTGAGGCAGAAGTATTGTTTGTATAAAAGACATAGCAAACAACATCATATATATTCTTTGATGAAGTGGCAAAAAATGGTTCAAATGGCTCTGAGCACTATGGGACTTAATATCTGTGGTCATCAGTCCCCTAGAACTTAGAACTACTTAAGCCTAACTAACCTAAAGGACATCACACACATCCATGCCCGAGGCAGGATTCGAACCTGCGACTGTAGCGGTCACGCGGTTTCAGACTGAAGCGCCTAGAACCGCACGGCCACACCGGCCGGCGATGGAGTGGCAAATATGCGTCAACGTGAATGAATTGTGTGTTCCTCAATTCTGTACAAACTTTTAGATATTAGCAATGAAGAAGATTAGAGTTTAACGCCAGCCGACCGGGGTGGCCGAGCGGTTCTAGGCGCCACAGTCTGGAACCGCGCGACCGCTACGGTCGGAGGTTCGAATCCTGTCTCGGGCATGGATGTGTGTGATGTCCATAGGTTAGTTAGGTTTAAGTAGTTCTAAGTTCTAGGTGACTGATGACCTCAGAAGTTAAGTCCCATAGTGCTCAGAACCATTTGAAACATGTGAAGTTTAACGCCCCACCGACGACAATGGCATTAGAGATCAAACATAGTTTCCGATTGAGGAAGGATAAAGGAGGAAATCAGCAGTATTTTTTAGAACCAAAGATCCTGGCATTCACCTTAAGCATTCCAGAGTAATTACGGAAATCCTAAATATAAGCATCGTCCACAAAAATATGCATTGCCTACTTTATCTTTTTCAACTATATATTAAATAAATAAAACTAATGTTTTCATGTTCTTAATTTCTCCAAAAAATGCACTGAAGATTGTTTTATTTTACTACAACTTAGTTTTTTGGTAGGGGATCTTGATGTTAACTTCACTATCAAAATAATGCTGGTTGTAGTTTCATAATTGTGATCTACCGTGATTAATTCTGAGAATTCTGGTAGTATAAAGCATTCCTAAGACATAGTAATATGTACCACATCTTTTGTTCAGTTGTGCGACATGCTTTTCAAGTATGAAATGGTCATCTAATCATACTTCAATAAAACATGTATAAGATGTTTGCTCAATGCTACAGCCTCCTAAAACTATCATGATATTACTTCATATCATCTGAATGGTGCCAAGGATTGAGACTTCGAAAGTTCTGACGGGTAAGATGACGAGAAATCTTGGTTTACTGATCACTGGAAACATTACAACTACTTCTTGTATCAGTGTAAAAATGTTATCGCCTTTCCAATGATCTCAAGTCTCATTAAGGTGCTTTGAGACAATATAACGTTTTTACTATCATGTACGGGCTGAAACCTCTTACAGTATCTCTTCTTAATGAATTAGGTAAACGTTACCGGAATGTAAGTTGTCAAATATTCTTACGGAGAGACTGGCAACGATGTGTATCGTGGTGAAGAGCCTATCATTTGCTTAAATGATCGCGGGAAACGTTTAAAGAAACCTGCGATAGCATCTTGCTAACTAGGACATAAGAGACGATTAATAACGACGCAAGTAGCCTGACTGATAATGTGGAAATCTGAATACAGGAATATGAAAACTGAAATGTACTCTTTAACAATAACAGCTTTTATACAATAAAACAGCAAAATGATTTTCATATTTTGGACTGGATAATGGTGAAATTTTTATAGAAAATTGTCGGTTGCCACTGTGTTGTTACATATGAAGAAGAAGCTGTTTATGCTGTGACCTCGTTTTATTTTACACTTTAATATGAAGTAAAGTATCTGTATGTACATCTTGTAGATGTATCGTTTTTAATTCTATCCATGAAGAAGCATAAATACTTGTGTACCATATAAATACGGTATCAATAAAAATTAAAGTTATAAGCGCCATTTAAAAAAAGGAGGGAGCAGCCTAAAAAGCGGATTACCCTTAACACTGAAAAATGTGACATCGAATGAATCGCAGAGAGTCCAGTATCACTGACAAGTTCACTACGCAGTTAATGTTATTATCCAATATGGAAGATGCAAAATGCATGTGGGTAGATGTTAACCTTAAACTGAAGTTTGAGAGTTATTAATATATAGCAAATCTAGTCAAACAATCAAGTTAATTAATTCCAGATCTTCATATTTTTTGTCAATTTTCCGGTGAAATTAATGAGTAACCTTTTGCTATTGCTGTTTCTTTCAGTATTTCACTATAAATAATAATCCATGATAAAAGAGTAAAAAATATCAAAGTATAAAATCGTGTATCAAGAATAATAAGGGGAATTTACCAAAGAATGATGTCTCAAATGATTCTTTAATGTTTTGGGCGTATTGACAAAAACTTCGAATTTATGCAATAATGAAATTTGCCGCTAACACTTTTGGTCTTTAGAAACAGTAATACCTCTTGTAATTTTAAGAATCTACTGAAGATATGAGATCATTATTATCCTTAATTAAATCAGTATTTGTTCCCAAAAAGAGTTAATTGTACAAGAAAAGACGCTTTACCAAATTAGTAAAACTCCTCCAGGAATTTAAAGATATTTTCTTTTGGTAATTTTTTTTTTGTATAATGGATGACATATTGTCTTTTTACTCCATAGAAGGGTGTTTCACTAGAAACAAACTGTGTGTCAGCTGCATTTGTGTTAAGTTTTAAAAATATGTCTACATGTTTTTGGAGGTGTGTAGTAATAGCTCTTGTAGAGCTGAGACGTTCCGTAGCATTGTGATACATCACGTAAGCTGTCTCTGGAATGTTAAACGGACCTATTCGCTGTGCTAAGGATTCGAGTGGTTAGGGATACCAAGCGTAAAACAAAACTACTTTCTTGTGCCGATTTAAAAGAATGAACAGCACGTTAATTAGTTAGATAATTATCTTGTCAAAAGCTGTTAAATGTAAAAGGTGAGCGTCAAAATCGTGACTGAAAATTGGGCGCTAATGCTTGGAATGAGTGCGCACGTTAAAATTGCTGTTGCCAGCGATTGCTCGTGCGCCGTGACACGCCAGCCCGCAGTTCCACGAACAAGTCCTTGCACATTACGCAGTAGCTACATTACGTCATTTCTGCATTTCTGACTAGCTCACATATTTCTGCTTTTAAACTGTTTGTGATTTAGTAGAATTCCTCCCACCGTTCGGAACCATTTGAAGCTCCAGGTTAAGTAAAGGACAGAGTTCGCTTATATTACGACGGGTACTCATTGCAGCGTTGCCAGTGTTATTGGGCTGTATTATCCATCCAGTAAACAGGATGACTTCACTACGCAGTGTTGTCCGTTTTAGAAATTCAGTCTCCGAGTTAATACGTCCTTATTTTTCCCGATGAGCTTTTGTAGTGAGTTTTTTAAAAATGTATATCTACAAATATTTCAGAGATGTACACTTCTTTATGAAGAAAATGAGGCGTAGAAAAACTCGTAGACATGGAACTCCACAACAAATTTGAAACGGGGACTTTTATTGGTTGCTACTCTTCGTTTTCTCCTACTGTGAAATAGCACGTGACATCCCAGTGTACAAGTGAACAGGCAAGATAGACTAGCTTTAAGGAGACTTCATTTCTCTAGCCACTGGAGCAGTCTGTTACAGCTAAAAGCAACCAAACGTTTCTACCTGATGTCATAATTTTCTCGTATAATGATGAAAATAGACTGGACGTAATCCGAAGATAACTGATGACGATTTTTTGCACGAGTTTTAGAGTAGTTATTTAAAAGTAGAAAATAAATGAATTAGTTACCTCGCGATTTTGACACACTGGTAGTATTGTTTTGTACTTCTTTGATATACGCTATCAATTCAGAGCTTCCATTGATATTATGTATATGAGATGATGTTGGTTTGTGGGGCGTTCAACATCGTGGTCATCGGCGCCTGTAGAAGTTCCAAATATTTTAATTTCCAATCTTGGCACTGCGCGAATGCTGATGAAGACAACACAGACACCCAGTCCCCGGGCGGAGCAAATCCCCGACCTGGCCGGGAACCGAACCCGGGACCTCGTGGTCCAGAGGTAGCAACGCTAGCCAGTAGACCACTAGCTGCGAACATGTAGATGAGTGGCTGTCCTAAATAGGTTTAAGTAGATGCCAGAAAGGGTTCTTTGAAAACGACGCGTCCTTTTTTCTTCCCCGTTCTTCTGCTGTACTCCGCTCTAGTGACCTCTGTCATGACAAAACATTAAGCCACAATTTTCCTTCTCCTGTTCATGTAGATGAATGTACACTGGATATAGTAATATTATAAAATGTCCATGCGCTCTGTGAATATTTGTTTTTAAACAGTCTGCTTGGTGTTTCTGAGGCGGAAACAGGGAAGGTGCACAGCATTTGACTAGACGCGGGAAACAACACCAGAACCACAATTAGCATGATCGGTCTTCCGTACCGACGGTCGCTGATCCAGTACACGGATTTGAAACCTTAGAACTCCTTATCGCCAAAGTTAACTCTCTGCGCGTTGTGCTATGTGCAAGTTAGACAACCAGTTCAGAACTTCTCGGCGAAGATAAGACACAATGTACCCCTCTCCAAAAGGCAGCCGGCGATTCGCGGGCTTTGATGCTCACGGTCATTAAATGTTCGTTCTTAATTTGGTCTTCCAAGAAGCTTGCGAGGCTTGACTGAGTCCATTGACGAAGCAGCTGACGAAACTTTTTTTTTTTTTTTTTTGTGCAGCTACCTAATGCTAGTCCAACACGCAGTCGCCCGTACCGCCCATGTTGTCTCAAAGAAAAGATACCGTTCCTGCTGTGAAAGGAAGCACAAAAATGGTAAACATTATTAACACCAGACAGGAAACTTCTTTCGTAAAGATAATGCAGTTGCGCTGGAACCGCTTAATGGTTCCAAGAACTCCAGTACCGCTTCTTTGTGTTCCGTATGCTCCAGGCCACAGCGGAGATGTATACTGATCCGTTAATGACTGCTGTTAGCAAGTGTTGCAAAATCTCTTCGTATTGAAGAAATAATTTCCCATGATCTGAATGTTCAGTGGATATAGTCAATTCTGCAGAAAGAAACTGACGCTACTATTTCACGAGAGACTCTGAGACAACGGGTAATGACGTACGGCTTGTTTCGGGGAATGATTCGTGTTTCTCAATTCCTCAACACATGTTGGTCTCGTAATTCAGTTTAATTGACGTTAATAACAAATAACGCGAAATAAATTATCTTGCGTTACTTCTGAAGAACATGTTAATCGTGTAGAAATTATTGTTATTGGGGCTAGATTTTTAAATCAATGTACTTTTGTTTCCTTTTCTACTAATTACAGTCATCGACCAGAGTGGTAATGCTGTGAAGTATTCAAAGAATTTAACTGTGTGCCTAGTCGAAACGTAAATGGCAGTACTGTTTCCTTTCCCAATTACTTCCCCGAAGCTAAGTGACCAAAGTCTACCACCATTGCAAGAAAATAACGGTGTCTATGGTCGTTTCCGGCTGTAGACAACTATGAAGCTCGGCGAGAACATCTTCCTTCTCAGATTACACAGTATCGTCACCTGAGAAGAAATGT
Source organism: Schistocerca gregaria (assembly GCF_023897955.1). Lineage (NCBI taxonomy): Eukaryota > Metazoa > Arthropoda > Insecta > Orthoptera > Acrididae > Schistocerca > Schistocerca gregaria. The sequence goes on from NC_064931.1 coordinate 747,295,683, forward strand.
TTCCTTCCGCAACACACAGCGCGAGCAGAAATTCAGAAATATGTTCAATACTAAGATTACCGTGATAATTAAGGTTAAAAAATAACTGTAAGAGTAGCAGACAGTTTCTTCTTGACGTTATTTCGGCAGTCAGACTACACCGAAGGGAAAAACATCGCAACACCAAAAAATAATTAATGCTGATTAATGAAATTTCAGGAAAACTTTTAGGTTGGAAACATATGTAAGTGATTAACATTTGCAAGATCAGAGGTTAGTGTGAGCACAAGATAAATCACCGCAGATGCGAAATGCTGGTACATTAATAACCACAGTAACTGCCAGAGAGGTTGAATGAAAGCATGCAAACGTGCACGCGTTGTGTTGCACAGGTGCCGGACGTCTATTTGTGGGGTGGAGTTCCATGCCTGTTGCACTTGGTCGGTCTATACAGAGACGGTTAATGGTGTTTCCGGATGACGCTGGAGTTGTCGCCTATTGATGTTCTATATGTGCTCGGCTGGAAACAGATCTGGCGATGGAGCAGACTAAGAGACATGTCGACACTCTGTAGCGCATATCGGGTTACAACAGCGATATGTGGGCTAGCGGTGTCCTGTTGGAAAACACCCCGTGGAATGCTGTTCATGAATGACAGCAGAACAGGTCCAGTCACCTGGCTGACGAAAAAATTCCAAACTTGCTGTCAAGGTCCGTGGGATAGCCACGAGAGTGTTCATGCTAACATACGAAATCACATCCCAGACCAAACTCCAGGTGTATGTCCAGTGTATCTAGCACGCAGACAGGTTGGTTGCAGGCCCTCAACTGACCTCTTTCTAACCATCACACGGACATCACTGGCACGGAGGCAGGACCAGGTCTCATCAGAAAACACGACAGACCTCCATCCTGACCTCCAATGACCTCTCGCTTGACACCACTGAACTCGCACATGGTGGACGTTTGGGGTCAATGGAACGCACGCTACAAAGCGTCTGGATCGTAGCTCTCCCTGAAAAAAACTAATTTGTAAGAGTTCGTTGTGTCACTGTGGTGCCAACTGCTTCTGAAATTGCTACTGCAGATGTAGTACGATGCAACAGAGCCATACGTCGAACACGATGGTCTTCAGTCTCGCTAATCCACGTGGTCATTAGGAGCCCGGTCTTCTTACGACCGTACCTTCTCGTGACCACTGCCGCCAACAGTCATCTACAATGACTATATTCCTGCCAAGTCTTTTTGCAGTATCGCAGAAGGAACATCCAGCTTTTTGTATCTTTATTGCACGACCTCGTTCACATTCAGTGAAGTGGTGATAATGGCGTCTTTGTCATCTTAAAGACATTCATGACTAACATCATTCACCACGTCCGATCTGAAAGGTAACTAACGCTCACGACTGTTACAGAGCGTATTTAAAGCAAACCTCATTTTCATCCTCATAGCGGCGGTACTAGCACCGCTCATATGCGACTGGCACGAAATTTGGATAGACATCTTTCAGATGAATAAACACGCCTACCAACATTCGTTTATGTCGTGCAACTCCTTCTTAGTGTTGCAACTTTTTTCCGTCGGTGTATAAAATCAAAATTCGCAGAGGTATTTAACGAGATATATTAAATCATCATAAAATGATGCAACACTTCCGCTTATTTCGCCACGTAATGAAACTAATACTGTGTCTCAGACAAGAGGTAATCAGAAAGGAGTAACTTCAGCATGACATTTCTCTGATTAAAGAGTATCTGATATAGGTACGCTTATGTTCAGGTATATTTAAATGTGATTTTCCAAAATGCCGGCAATGCGTAGCCAAGAGAAAGAAGTATCGAATCTGACCCATTAATTGTTTATTTTCTTCCTACTAAAAATTGTACTGGAAGTTACCTATGGGAAGATAGCGTCGTGTAGGATCCGAGTTCTTGATGGAATAGTCATTAGTTTTGTGTCCGTCGTCGATAAGAGGCGGCATAGAAAATCGAAACAATTAATAATGAGTAAAACATCAATGTATTTATTTACACTATGTCCACAGTAAAGGACGTTGTACATAACTTATATTACTTCGTCGTTCCACACTGTTGCTCATATACCAATTACCGAATTGTCTGTTCAATAATGTTGATCACTTACAGACAGTTTGAATCACTGAATATCAATAACGTCGAGTGGTACGCAGTTGTCTCATTGCAAGTCTTCAAAGATCTGCGGCGGAGATGACTGCGGCGTCTTAAACAGAGGCGCCAAAGAATATATTTCAGTGCAGTGAGTAGAAGCGAAGACGGCGCATCCGTAGCTCCATCGCCAGAGATAGCGTGGCTGTTGGTGGCGCGCTGGCGACCTGTTTAAATGTTCACTACTGGCCATTAAAATTGCTACAACTAGAACATGATGTGTTACAGACGTGAACATTAACCGACAGGAAGATGATGCGGTGATATGCAAATGATAAGCTTTTCAGAGAATTCACACAAGGTTGGTGCCGGTGGCGATACCTACAACGTGCTAACTTGAGGAACGTTTCCAACCGATTTCTCAAACACAAATAGCAGTTGACCGCGGTTGCCTGGTGAAACGTTGTTGTGATGCCTCGTGTAAGGAGGAGAAATGCGTACCATCACGTTTCCAACTTTGTAAAGGTCGGATTGCAGCCGACCACGATTGTGGTTTATCGTATCGCGGCATTGCTGCTCGCGTTGGTCGAGATCCAATGACTGATAGCAGAATATGGAATCGGTGGGTTCAGAAGGGTAATACGGAACACCGTGCTGGATCCCAACAGCCTCGTATCACTAGCAGTCGACATGACAGGCATCTTATCCGCATGGCTACAACGGGTCGTGCAGCCACGTCTTGATCCCTGAGTCAACAAATGAGGACGTTTGCAAGACAACAACCATCTGCACGAACAGTTCGACGACGTTTGCAGCAGCATGGACTATCAGCTCGGAGACCGTGGCTGCGGTTACCCTTGACGCTGCATCACAGACAGGAGCGCCTGCGATGGTGTACTCAACGACGAACCTGGGTGCACGAATGGCAACACGTCATTTTTTTCGGATGAATCTAGGTTCTGTTTACAGCATCATGATGGCCGCATCCGTGTTTGGCGACATCGTGGTGAACGCACATTGGAAGCATGTCTTCGTCGTCGCCATACTGGCGTATGACCCGGCATCATGGTATGGGGTGCCATTGGTTACTCTTCTCGGTCACCTCTTGTTCGCAGTGACGGCACTTTGAACAGTAGACGTTACTTTTCAGATTTGTTACGACCCGTGGCTCTACCCTTCATTCGATCCCTGCGAAACCCTACATTTCAGCAGGATAATGCACGATCGCATGTTGCAAGTCCTGTACGGGCCTTTCTGGATACAGAAAATGTTTGACTGTTGCCCTGGACAGCACATTCTCCAGATCTCTCACCAATTGAAAATGTCTCGTCAATGGTGGCTGAGCAACTGGCTCGTCACAATACGCCAGTCATTACTCTTGATGGACTTTGGTATCGTGTTGTAGCTCCATGGACAGCTGTACCTGTACGCGCCATCCAAGCTCTGTTTGACTCAAAGCCCAGGCGTATCAAGGCCGTTATTACGGCCAGAGGTGGTTGTTCTGGGTACTGATTTCTCAGGATCTATGTACCCAAATTGCGTGAAAGTGTAATCACATGTCAGTTATAGTATAACATATTTGTCCAAAGAATATCCGTTTATCGTCTGCATTTCTTCTTGGTGTAGCAATTTTAATGGCCAGTAGTGTATTTTCTTCCGCGGAGATGTGATCAATTCACACTACAACCAAAGCTTACGTGTAGGTGTGCAGCATGGGGTACAATGTGCGCCACTAATATTCAATCTCTCCAGACACTCCGAACCGCGCCAGGAGCACCGCGACGGATCAGGATACGGGAACTCCACGAAGTTCTTAACGAACCGTACCTCAGGACAAGACTGAAGACTACGCTGCCGAGTATTTCTCGAAGAGCGATGTTGCAAGGGACCCTGTGCGTTAGCTCCCATTGGTTGGCATCATGCGTCCGCAATTGGGGGTATAAATACCGAGTGCCTAGGGCCATTGTGCGCTGGCACCCGCCTTAAATATAAAAATTGCCTAGAAGGACGGAGACAGGTGTTTGGACACCTCGAAATCAAGTTAACCCAACGAAGGATTCCACTTTCCACCACAAAAATAATGTATTTTGAAACGTCCCCTTAGAACAATTATACACGACTGTGCTTAAAACGACTCACAATATTTTTAGCGCAACGCAATCTGACTTTCAAAAATCCCTACGAAGAATGGCCCTGACTAACATTAACCTATACCTTTCACAAATCACTTACCGTTACTCGAACCACTGCAATACAGCGAGTGCCACTACTGCCAGCTAAATAAAAGAGTCAAACTACGGAAGGCACTAACTACTGATAGGCATAGTTAGGAAATGAAAGATTTTAATAGAGAACAAACAATGTATTTACCTTACTAGTGTTCAAAAGTCATAATGTATATAGCAGTTCATGACATCCAGTCTTACAAATTTCAAAACTCCTCCATTTCTCTCTCCACATCCACCATTGCTGGCGGCTCACCTCCAACTGTGCAACGCTACGCGCTGTTAGCATCCAGCTGCCGCTGCCCAACACTACAATGGCAGACAACAATGCAAACCAGCCACAGACTGCACACGGCACAGGCAGTGATTTTCATACAGAGCGCTACGTGGCGGCGGCGTTACCAATAAAAAAAAACCTAAACAGCCTACTTACAGTTTTTCTTGCCTTGAGGTTCTCTGGACCCTTAGAGTGCCCAAGCATCCCCTTAACGTTTAAAAATTGTAAGCAAAGCAAAAATACCCTGTGTTACCTTACACTCAACAGAAATAAACTCTCAAAGAGAGTTAGTCTTGCGTAAAAAGGAGATGTGAGGGGAGAGGGCCCCGCCACGTGCGGTCAACAAAGACGGCGTCGGTAGTGCCAACCGGAGCCATTCGATGTAAATCTCAACAATTCTCTACAAACTAAATTTTCAAATTTTCCTAGTGGCTTTAATATCCTAAAGTATATCCATTTTTCGACAGGCAATGTGACTCTTTGATGGAATGCGATATAAATTTTTATGCAAAGGTGCATGATCAAAGAGCATTTCCGTGAAGTGCAAAATACATAAAGACGGAGAAAAATCAGTAGCCTTTCGAGACTGGTAATCGTCGGATCTCTGGTTTGAGTCTCAGAACAGAAATGCTCGTGGAACGTGTGCGTTAGTTTAAAAAATTACCACGGCTGGAAAACTAACATAGTCCCTCTACATGGAAGAGCCACATAGACCGCCGAAAAACCGACCTTACTTTAGGGTGTTAAATTCGATCGGAAAACTTCGAAGTAGATTTTTTCGAAAATTTTTTGGAGGTGCAGCAAACTGCTTTGGCTAATTTATATTTTAGTACTGAACATAACGTATCATAAATATAAAAAATAGAAAAACCAGATTGCTATGTGGTCTCTGCGAGCGTCAGTAGGAGTGCGTCTTTCAAGAGCCATCTGCAAAAATTTGTTGACATGGTAATTTTCCGCAGCAAGTACACAAATAATAATTTTACTAATTAAATTCCAGTTCCTTGCTGCTGTTGCAATACTTAATTTCCAGTTGTGTTTCATCTTTTGTACTAAAGGTATCTCCAGAAGGTTTTCCTGGAATAATATAGTTTTGTACGTACATGTAGATATGAAACAGTTCACATCATAATTATTACGTAAATAAAATATTATTTTGTTTATTCCTGCCTGTTTTGGCAGTTACTGCGTTTAGCGGTAAGGTTGATGACCGTTAGGGTTGATGGCCGCAACAACTACTGTGTAGAATGCTTATATTACTTCTGATTTCCCCCAAAAGATATTTGCTCTGCAGCCATCAGACAGTACGTTTACAGATTCGTAAATCTTTTGAGCAGATAGCGGATAAACGAAACTGTGATCCTTAGGTCAAAAATTTACGAAAATTCCGGTACGAATGACACTGTTAACACGTTTCGTCAACATTTCAAATGAAAAAAATCTGACGCCAGATGAAAGGATCCCGCGATAGATCAATTAAATTAGTATCACACATTTTCTGCAGGAATTAAAATTCAAATATTTTTAGAATAAAGCGACCACACTTAAAGTCAACAAACGGAACGCATACCATCCAAGGTATGTTCTCGTATGCAGAGGTCTCGAAATTTTGTGTGGCCCAAACATTCTCCATCTTATTTTTCATTCGGCATACACCGTCTGTCCAAAAAGGTCCTAGTCTGATTTTATTTCAGGCGTACAAGCGACTTCAGCGCAGGAACTACGGGGGAAGCTTGAACTAACAATGGTAAGCAGCAGATGTGCATTACACCACTCAGTTGTGAGCAGGCAGTGTGGAGCAGAGGTCGTGAGACAGTTGTGTTTCAAAGTTTTTCAGACGCAAATCGCAATGAGGTAATGACTGTAAAGCAAGTACTGAAGATATTGTCTAGAATGCTTTCAAGAAGTTTGCAGAGTTCGTCCCTCACACCTTGACTCCCGAAGAGAAACAACGACGCGCGGAGAGTTGCCAAGACTGCATCTAAATAAAAAACACAGACAAGTCTTTTCTGGAAATAATCATCGCGGATGACGAGACTTGGATAAAGTGCAGAATGGGCCTGCTATGGTTCGCCAAGACCGAAGAAGTTGCGAACAAGAAGCGCGGCGTGAACAACCACTTGAAGAAGGACTTGCCTGACAGTTTCACATGGTTATGTGCATGTCCTGTGCATTATACCGGGCAGGGGGGAGGGGGGGGGGGGGAGAAGACGATGTAGAATACAACCATCTTAATTTTTCTCTATCCATTCGCCGGCCGCCAGACACATCCATGACCGAGGCAGGATTCGAACCTGCGTCCGTAGCAGTCGCTGGGTTCCAGACTGAAGCGGCTAGAACCGCTGGCCACCACGGCCGGTCCCAAAATCCTGCTGGAGAGAAATTCTCGAGTGTGACTGACACAAACGCATTTACATCGTGTTGCGTCCAGGTACGACACCTTTCAGTCGCCAAGTAAACAGTGTGAGTGGAGAGTTCCCCTTTGGAAGCTCGCTTTTGTTCCCAAATTCTTGCTCACACAAAGGCGAGACGCCACGTCTGCGGGTCCCCACGGCGTTTGTGGACACGGCGACTAAAGGCCTCCCACAGTCCAAGAGCCCTAAAATTAATATACCAATCCTAACCTCGCTTCAAAGTGAGAATTTCCATTACTTAAGTGAAATTAATATTCCTCCTGCATGCCATGTCCAGAAAAGGTTGGAATGAGGGTGCAATCTACTTGCTAACTCTCAATTATTTCTGCTACGACTGCTATGAACTTGTTATTGTATCGAATTACTGGCAGAATAAATCTTAAATGCTGGAAACAAGTGAGACAGAAGATGACGGACAAGTTCAAGACGTTATTGTGACTCTGTACTCCTTTCCCACATGAATTTCTCTAGGGGTGCATTCGCTCATGATTTAATTTTTATGGATGATAATTCGTGACCGAATCGAACAACACAGCTGTAGGAGCTCTCGGAATGAGAAGGTATTCAACACAGGGACTGGTCTGCCCATTTCCCCGCCTTAAATCCACTGGGTACGTGTCGGGTGCGTTGAGGAGATGGTTGCACCAAGTCCACGTGCACCGAAGACCATCCTGCAGTTCTCAACTTGTCTGATGTAGGAATCGAACACCCTACCAGAAGAACACCTTTCCAACCTTGTGACTAGCATGAAAGTTCATTGAAGAGCATACATTGCCGTTTTTTACGTCACACTCTTTATTGAGAAGCATGTTCCGTCTTTGTAATGTCTACGGGGCCATCGTGAAGCTAAGTAACTTCGATGTTATTATTGTCTTTGAATAAAACTGTTATTTCTGTTTGTATTATTGCGTCTTTCTTTCAGTTACCATATGTACTACGAGGGTCACTCCAAAAGAAATGCAAACTCTTTTTGTAAAAATACAGTTTTCTTTCTGCATGTGTGAAAGTTTTACATTGTATAGATACATCCTTCTCGCTTGTTTTCAAACTTAGTTCAACCTTTTCCCGTGAGTGGCGCCGTCACAACATGTCTTCAAGATGGCTGCAACATTTGATGTTCGCCATAAGCAACGTGCTGTCATAGAATTTCTGTGCTGTGAAAACGAGACAGTCGGAAACATCCACAAGAGGTTGAAAAAGGTGTATGGAGATGCTGCTGTCTATCGCAGTACTGTTAGTCGGTGGGCAAGCAGGTTACGTGATGAAAGCGGGCACGGCAATATCGAGGATTGTCCTCGCAGCGGCAGGCCTCGTACAGCACACACTCCAGACAATGTGCAGAGAGTTAACGAATTGGCGACTGCTGACAGACGCATCACAGTGAACGAATTGTCACGCTACGTTGGAATAGGGGAAGGAAGTGTTTGCAGAATACCAAAAGTGTTGGCTTTAAAAAAGGTTTGTGCCAGGTGGGTTCCCGGGATGTTGGCAGTGGGTCACAAAGAAACAAGAAAAACGGTATGCAGCCAACTTTTGGAACAGTACAGGAATGGTGGAGATGAATTTCTTGGAACAATTGTGACAGGTCATGGTTGGTTGGTTGCTTAGGGGAAGGAGATCAGACAGCGTGGTCATCGGTCTCATCGGATTAGGGAAGGATGGGGAAGGAAGTCGGCCGTGCCCTTTCAGAGGAACCATCCCGACATTTGCCTAGAGTGATTTAGGGAAATCACAGAAAACCTAAATCACGATGGCTGGACGCGGGATTGAACCGTCGTCCTTCCGAACAGGTGATGAAACATATCTCCATCATTTTTCACCAGAGACGAAGAGGCAATCAATGGAGTAGCATCATACAAATTCACACCTTTTACTGGAAAAGTTATGGTGTTTTCGATTCCGAAGGACTCTTGCTTGTGGACATCATGCCAAGTGGAATCACCATCTATTCTGATGCATATGTGACGACACTGAAGAAACTTCAAGCTCGACTTCGTCGTGTTCGACCACATCGGCAAAAGCAGGATGTTTTGCTGTTGCACGACAGTGCACGGCCACGTGTCAGTCAAAAAACCATGGAAGCGATCACAGAACTTAGATGGACAACACTGAAACACCCGCCTTACAGTCCTGACCTGGCTCCATGTGACTATCATCTCTTTGGGAAACTGAAAGACTGTCTTCGTAGAACAAAGTTTGAAGATGATGACTCCATTATGCACGCTGCCAAACAGTGCCTCCAACAGGTTGGTCCAGAATTTTACCATGCAGGTATATAGCGCTGGTTCCAAGATGGCGTAAGGCAGTTGAGAGGGATGGAAATTATGTGGAGAAATGAAAATATTGTTCCTAAAGTATGTATCTACACACTGTAAAACTTTCAAGCATGTAGAATAAAAAATGGATTTTTTTTTAAAAATTGTGTTCATTTCTTTTGGAGTGACCCTCGTATATTGTAGCGGTCCTTTCTACACATGCCACACGTTTCATTGAGCTATGTTCCCTGACAGCGACACATCATGCGGAAGCTACTTTCGTCCTCAAGATTTCCATACTAATGTATAGTCTGCGCAAAGAAGTGGCGCATACATTGAAAGAATGTCGATATTATGCCTTAAGTCGGTGAGTTCGGTATGACAGTCAATTTTGGCCTGCTGAAGACGGCTCTGCCAGATTTACCGTGCGTCCTCTCCAGAAAAAGCTCCGTGTCTGCGAATTGGGGCCGGTGATTGTTGTAACCCCTGTAAGTCTCTTGAACTAAAGGAATATTACATTTACAGCACTTAAGCAAATCAGCGAATAAAACCTCTTCAGGACGTGAAATCTTTTCTATGTTTATCGAGACCACAACAAGCGGTCTTGGAAAGTGAACCCCTAGGGCGATTACTACTTCCGAATTGATCGCTGTTGGACGAATCAACCGCTACTAATAAGTAAGGTTGCCCAGGGTGCGGCCGATTGTACAGGTTTTTCATGGCGTAATATATATAGTCTTGGAGAGGCTTCTTCTGTGCAAGCCTTATTGGGACAGTTCGTTTTTATATGCGAAGCAGACTGAAGTAGTCACTGCTTATGGAATGAATGATAGGAGACGCCCAAACCAAGACAGGTATAAAGTAGTGTGGTGCATTGTTTTAGTCCAAATGTCGAAGAAGCAATGATGAAAGTAAAGGACTATTTTGAGTAGTATCCGTTTGTCACCGTCAAACATCAGTATCTTGCGTTTTGCTGACGATGGAGAGGCAGTCACCCATGAACAGAGCCGAAGCCGGCCGCTATGACCGAGCGGTTCTAGGCGCTTCAGTCCGGAACCGCGCTGCTGCTACGGTCTCAGGTTCGAGTCCTGCCTCGGGAATGGATGTGTGTGATGTCCTTAGGATAATTAGGTTTAAGTAGTTCTAAGCCTAGGGGACTGATGACCTCCGATGTTTAGACCCATAGTGCTTAGAGCCAAACAGAGCCGAGTACTGAATGAAACAGAACGAGTGGTAGCTGACTGCTATAATATACACATAAACAAAAATATAACTACGGCAATTTTGTGTATAGCAAGTGTTAGGCTGGGTCACTGACTGTTAATCATTGCCAAGACTCCTGACGAGTTGTGCCAATTTTTCTACCTCGGATGTGGTACAGATAAAGAAGGAAGATGTAAGAAACATAGTATAAAGAATTGTCTAAGACAAAAGGGATTTCTTCAAGACGACGGTTAGAAAAATATAATGAAAATCTATCTTTTGAGCACTGGTATGTATGGATCCTAAACGTGGATAATGGGAGAGGGAGAAATGAAACAAATAACAAACCTTTGAAATATGATGTAACAGAATACTGTTCAAGAACAGATGGATTGATCCAGCAAGTAATGAGAACGTTCTTCGACGAGTCAGTGAGAAAAAAATGTGTCTGATGCAGAATATAATGAATGGAAGAGATGGAAAGGCTGGGTACACATTACGACACGAGTCGTTTGCTGAGAAATGTAGGTGAAGAGAGGGTGTAATGAAAGAACCACAGAGGCAAGTATAGATAAAATTATGTAGTGATTTCAGAAAGCCACATTTATTGTCCTACGCCAAGAGCATTTCACAACAAGAGTGGCGCATTTTCAGAAAACATCACTTGTTCCGGGTTCCCTGCTGCAGTACGGTTAATGGCTGAATCACAGTGTGCAAGTGCATCAAATGAAAACATTCGCGAAAGCTGATGTACGTGGCACTGAATGATTCTCTTGGACAAAACGTCTACACTGCATACGGAGTCAACGTGAAATTCTGGTGGTCTGAAGACCAAATGCGCTGCTGCTACGGTCGCAGGTTCGAATCCTGCCTCGGGCATGGATGTATGTGATGTCCTTAGGTTATTTAGGTTTAAGTAGTTCTAAGTCTAGCGGGCTGGGGCAACGGCCTTGCCGCAGTGGATACACAGGTTCCCGTGAGATCACCGAAGTTAAGCGCTGTCGGGAGTGACTGGCACTTGGATGGGTGACCATCCAGCCACCATGTGCTGTTGCCATTTTTCGGGGTGCACTCAGCCTCGTGATGCCAATAGAGGAGCTACTCGACCGAATAGCAGCGGCTCCGGTCAAAGAAAACCATAATAACGACCGGGAGAGCGGTGTGCTGACCACACGCCCCTCCTATCCGCATCCTCACCTGAGGATGACACGGAGGTCGGATGGTCCCGATGGGCCACTTGTGGCCTGAAGACGGAGTGAAGTCTAGGGGGCTGACGACCTCAGATGTTAAGTCCCATAATACTTGCAACCAAGTGAACCATTTTTTTGCGTAGTGTCTTGTTGACAATCTGGGTCCACTGCTTCGTGGGGACTGCGAGACACTCGATCCCATCAGCTCTTACCAACTTAAATAGGGACTCATCGGACTAGGACACATTTTTCCAGTCATCTAGTGCCCAACAGACGTAGTCACGAGCCGACGAGAGGAGCTGCAGGTGATGTCCTGTTATTAGCAAAGACACTTGTGGCGGTTGTCTGCTGCTATAGCCCAGTAACGCCACATTTCACCACACTATCCTAATGGATGCGTTCGTCATATGTCCCACATTGATTTCTGCGGTTATTTCACGGTGTGTTGCTTGTCTGTTAGGCGAAGGCCATAGGCTAATGATTTGTCCGTAGTGAGAGGTAATGCCTGAACTTTGGTATCCTAGGCACACCCTTGGCACTCTGGATCTCGGAATACTGAATTCCGTAACGATTTCCGAAATGGAATGCCCCATGTGTCTAGCTCCAAGTAGAATCCCGCTTTGAGAGTCTGTTAATTCCCATCGTGCGGCCATAATCATGTCGGAGAACTTTTCACGTGGGTCACCTGAGTGCAAATGACAGCTTCCCCAATTTACTGACCTTATATAGCTTATGTGTCCTATGTACTGGAATGGGATGCGGACCATTAGTAGAGGAAGAGAGACGTGAGTATTGTACACTTCATTTGTCTCTTACCAAAGGAAGTCTAAACCGTTATTTTACTTCCCATACCCGGAGGAATGGAATTAACTATCCTATCAGCTCGTTCCTGAAGCACGCAAAGGCTGCGTCTCCGTACAGGCGTTTCTATTCAAACTAATAAACAATGTGTCCACATTATAAGCTCTCAAATAGTGTAATAATAAATTGGAAGAATACTCTATACAGGGTGTCCGAGGAGGGATGTGATAGGAACGAGCATTCGAATCAAAAAGTCTAGTAAAAATGGGCTCTAAAATGCATACCTTCAGTAGAAGATACGTGTTTCATAATAGCTCTAAGGTATGCATTTTAGAGCCCATATTTAATAGAATTTTTTGTTTAGAATGATTGTTCCTACTATATCCCCGTATGTTGTCCGATCCTCTTGTATATGCTGAATATGCACAGCACCAGTATGAGGTCAGTGTGAATGACGAACGTAGAGACACTGAACGCCGAAGGCTTAATTACTGCGGCGCTATCGCGGGATTGTATAGCGTTGGGGCGGAAGATCGCAGCACGGGACGAGAACAGAGGAGAAGCTGGAGTAATGGATCAGGCCGGGAATTAGCCGCACTCCTTTGTACGAATGCTGAATATTAATTGAGTGCCACTATAGCTTGTCAGCGGCACCGTCAGATGAATATCGGGATTCCTTTGCGTCGCTCTGCGGCCCACCTAAGGTTCACTGATTAAAACCAATCAGCAGCGAATATTCTCTGGTATTGTATTCTTGCCGGTCCACTATTGTTGGCGTTCGCAGGAAAACAGGGCACGTCTCAGGAATTACCCAGCCTCACAGAGAAAAAGAGAAACATCCCTTGTAGATTTCCTCGAATACGTTGAAGAAAAAAGTTGTCGATGTAATATTCTGCTTGTGAGAACATTAATAAATGCTTTGGCGTGTCAGATCGTAACGGGGCAATACGTGAAGCACAAAGCTCGATCTGCTTTGCTGTTATTTATTTTTTCCGTGTCCGGAAACAATTTCAAGAATGGATAATAAGAATAATAAAACATCACATAGTGATAAATCCATATTTCAGATTTGATTTTGCCAGCATATAGCCACAAAGGTAGTATCGTCGTTGCACATTAAAAGATGGCGGTTAGTAGAGGCTCTGTTCAAATTCTGGCAGACTAGGTGAGGGTCTTCAGTTGGTTTAAGTCCAGTCGCTCTTATCCTTTCCATTTAGGTTCCTCCATTTAACAAAAAAGTTTTAAATTTTGAGATTGCCGTCGTTAGTCGATTAAGGTTCTTGCATGTCACATATGGAAGGTGAAAGTCGTTAAGCTCCAATAATGGGTCTGATACTTGCTCCCGACACGATTCTACGAGTGTCTGCAGTGTCAGTAAATGGTTCATTAATTCTTAAAAAAATTACAGCACATCAGCAGTACATGCCAACCCCATTACAAAGGACAAAAATGTAGGATTTTCGTAACTGGGCACACGGATCGTGTGAGAGCTGTAAATAGCAACAGTTCATGCTGTTCTTACACAGAAAATAAACGAGAACCACCCTTCAACACACATCGATTTGATCTACACATTCTGAAAGACTACCACAAAAATTAACTTTAGAAGATAAGTATCACGTACGAAAGGTAGTAGCAAGAAACGTAATAAATAAACACACAATTCTCTTTAATGACACTCTTTATCGCCGGCCGCGGTGGTCTCGCGGTTCTAGGCGCTCAGTCCGGAACCGCGCGACTGCTACGGTCGCAGGTTCGAATCCTGCCTCGGGCATGGATGAGTGTGATGTCCTTAGGTTAGTTATTTTTAATTAGTTCTAAGTTCTAGGCGACTGATGACCACAGATGTTAAGTCGCATAGTGCTCAGAGCCATTTGAACCATTTTTGAACACTCTTTATCACATAAAAAACTTATAAATGGTACAGAACACGATTAACAGAGCACACACACACACACCCACACCCACACCCACACACACACACACACACACGCACAAAACTTACCAGCTTTTTCTACACATCCCCTTTACTTTTAATCTCCCGTTACTGTATTTAGTCGTCAACGGCGCCTCAGAATAATAATTTTTCAGTATATATTTTAAAAAAAAGGACAGATCTCGGCAGCTCAACAGTTACGCTATCACGAAATGACAATGGTCTGGTTAACTGCGCTCATAAGCTCATGTGGACAAATACTAATTTTTCATAACAATCGCTTAGTAAATCGACCAAAAAGTGAGTAATGCGTGTTATACACACTTAAGCCGCGGAAAATCGTCACCTCATAGTCAGAAACTCACCGTTTCATAATATAGAAAGCATTTAAAATAAAAAATAAATGTCAATGACGACAGGTGCTCATGGTGCAGATGACATACTTTATCCGAAATACACTCCTGGAAATGGAAAAAAGAACACATTGACACCGGTGTGTCAGACCTACCATACTTGCTCCGGACACTGCGAGACGGCTGTACAAGCAATGATCACACGCACGGCACAGCGGATACACCAGGAACCGCGGTGTTGGCCGTCGAATGGCGCTAACTGCGCAGCATTTGTGCACCGCCGCCGTCAGTGTCAGCCACTTTGCCGTGGCATACGGAGCTACATCGCAGTCTTTAACACTGGTAGCATGCCGCGACAGCGTGGACGTGAACCTTATGTGCAGTTGACGGACTTTGAGCGAGGGCGTATAGTGGACATGCGGGAGGCCGGGTGGACGTACCGCCGAATTGCTCAACACGTGGGGCGTGAGGTCTCCACAGTACATCGATGTTGTCGCCAGTGGTCGGCGGAAGGTGCACGTGCCCGTCGACCTGGGACAGAACGGCAGCGACGCACGGATGCACGCCAAGACCGTAGGATCCTACACAGTGCCGTAGGGGACCGCACCGCCACTTCCCAGCAAATTAGGGACACTGTTGCTCCTGGGGTATCGGCCAGGACCATTCGCAACCGTCTCCATGAAGCTGGGCTACGGTCCCGCACACCGTTAGGCCGTCTTCCGCTCACGCCCCAACATCGTGCAGCCCGCCTCCAGTGGTGTCGCGACAGGCGTGAACGGAGGGACGAATGGAGACGTGTCGTCTTCAGCGATGAGAGTCGCTTCTGCCTTGGTGCCAATGATGGTCGTATGCGTCTTTGGCGCCGTGCAGGTGAGCGCCACAATCAGGAATGCATACGACCTAGGCACACAGGGCCAACACCCGGCATCATGGTGTGGGGAGCGATCTCCTACACTGGCCGTACACCTCTGGTGATCGTCGAGGGGACACTGAATAGTGCATGGTACATCCAAACCGTCATCGAACCCATCGTTCTACCATTCCTAGACCCGCAAGGGAACTTGCTGTTCCAACAGGACAATGCACGTCCGCATGTATCCTGTGCCACCCAACGTGCTCCAGAAGGTGTAAGTCAACTACCCTGGCCAGCAAGATCTCCGGATCTGTTCCCCATTGAGCATGTTTGGGACTGGATGAAGCGTCGTCTCACGCGGTCTGCACGTTCGGCACGAACGCTGGTCCAACTGAGGCGCCAGGTGGAAATGGCATGGCAAGCCGTTCCACAGGACTACATCCAGCATCTCTACGATCGTCTCCATGGGAGAATAGCAGCCTGCATTGCTGCGAAAGGTGGATATACACTGTACTAGTGCCGACATTGTGCATGCTCTGTTGCCTGTGTCTATGTGCCTCTGGTTCTGTCAGTATGATCATGTGATGTTCTGACCCCATGAATGTGTCAATAAAGTTTCTCCTTCCTGGGACAATGAATTCACGGTGTTCTTATTTCAATTTCCAGGAGTGTACATGTTACTAGAATAGTGACGACTAACTAATAGGAAGACGTACTGTATTGAACTTACGCGTAAAACTAATCACAAAAAAGACATTTTAAAAATATAGTAAGTTAATTCTGTAGCAATCTGTATTTAATGTATTTTAAAACAGAAACAACGAAACGTTCATAGCGAGCATCACTGGTAAAGGCAGAATGTCAAGTTATTGTCTAATTAATGTTGACAAAACATTTACATATTCTCCGAATCCTAAACAGATGCTGGTCCACCACGGCTTCATATCACATTGTTGTTAACAAGCTCTTCATTGATCTAGGCATTGACGGTCGTACAGCGGATGGCTAAGGACAGTAATTTACTTTTCTCACGAAACTGTCACGGCCCACCTTATATGAGCTGAAGTAATTCCGATAATAAGATAAATTTACTTCAGAATTGCTAGTCTCAAACACTGCGACACAGCGTAAGTAGGCTGTTTAGGTTTTTATGTTGGTAACGCCACGTAGCACTCTTTATGAAAATCACTGGCTGTGCTGTGTGCAGTCTGTGGCTGGTTGGCATTGTTGGAATATTCGCCATTGTAGTGTTGGACAGTTGGATGCGAACAGCGCGTAGCGTTGCGCAGTTGGAGGTGAGCCGTCAGCAGTGGTGGATGTGGGAGAGAGATGGCGGACCTTTGAGAGCGGATGACCTGGACGTGTGTCCATCAGAGACAGTAAATTTGTAAGACTGGATGTTATGAACTGATATATATATATATATATATATATATATATATATATATATATATATATATATATAATCGTTAGTCAGGGCCATTCTTTTGTAGGGATTATTGAAAGTCAGAGTGCGTTGCGCTAAAAATATTGTGTGTCAGTTTAGTGTTGATCAGAATAAGTAAAGAGAGCAATGTCTGAGTACGTTCAGTTTTACTCAGCTGTTTGAAAATCAAATAACGTAGAGTTTTATCAGCACAGTAATTAATAAATTTTTCTAAGGGGAGGTTTCAACAGTACGTATAACCTTATTAACCGCAACATCCACTTGTCTGGAGTAGGTAGAATGTTTCCAAACAGGTGTTTCGTAGTCGGCAGCTGATGTGCGGAGGACGTGATGCTGTACGCCCCATTTAGCTCCAGTGAGTTTTCATATGATGTAGCCGCCTGCATTCACTTTCTGTTTAACATATTGGTAGTAGTGTTTGAAAGACTAACGTTCTATCTACTTTTACGCCAAGGTATCTCGATGTGTAGTAGTGTCAAGTTCTTATTGTGTGCATTTTATCTGCAGTTTACTTCAAGCTTTATTGTTTTTAGTGTAAAAACTCATATACTTCTTTTGGGGAGGTTGGCTGCAGATAGCTGAGCTTCCTCCACACATCTAGTCACCTTACCTCCTACTTTTTCGAATGTCGCCACCGCTGTCCCTTCAACATCGATGACTTGTATAACTTAGCTTGGCTTGGTTGGTTACTGGCGAACAGGTTGCAGAAAAAAATCAGACGAAAAGGTCAGAATGGAGTAGGGACCTTCCATTCCGATAAAACTTCCCAGATAAGCATAGAATGGAAATGTCCCGCTGTCGAACGACGGCTATAAAACGGCACCCTATCAGCTATGAGTGCAGGAACGTGTGTAAATTTAAGTTAATTAGATAATACCTGTCATGAGAAAGAGGACAGATACTCATTAATGTAACTCATGGTAACACACCTATAGAATTTAAGGAATAGACAGATTAAACAACATGACATGTTAACAACTTGGCAGAAATGAATGAAAGTGTGGCAACCTGTTGTCAGAGATCTCCTAGACTAGCGCAGGAAGTTGGACATCAAATGGCGTGAGTGAGCATGACCATAGCGACAAATGCCCGTCTTCCAGCAACACGAGGCAACTGGAGGAAGGAAGGACAGTGTGTGTCAATCAGCACGCAGTTACTGTGCACTGTGATGGTATCATTCATTACAACATGGCTCAAAGACAGCGTCTCGATGACTTTTTTTTAGTGTATTGGCTTTTGGAATGTGCCCATACAGCCTTCTCGACACTGGATATGTTATACTACAGTTCGTTTCGATAATTTAGAGTATGCAGCGGTTGAAGTCGAACTATGGTACTAAGTTACATAAGCTTATCAAAGGACAGATTCCGACATAAAACAAATTTTACATTCTCAGTACACTGAAACGAGAAAAGAAGACGTAAATGTAACACAGGATATGCAGAGGCTGTGTGCAATAAAAATCGTGCTGGTAACACGACAAGAAATGATAAATCACCGTTGGTACACATTTGTTATATTCAATATTGGTTGCATATTAATGACTATGTATTTAAATCAGCAATAAAATGTTCTTTTGAATGTCATGTAAGAATTGTCTTAAAAGATGCGGATGAAGAACTGAATATTTGTGCTGGTCTATAATACTATATGGACAGAACATGATGTGAAAGGTGACACCACTGTCAGGGAAGACATCAAGTATGAAGGGATGCAGGTGGTCCGCAACTGGAGCGATGTCTTCGATTACTTCAAATGGCTCTGAGCACTATGGGACTTAACATCTGAGGTCATCAGTACCCTAGAACTTAGAACTACTTAAACCTAACTAATCTAAGGACATCACACACAGCCATGCAGAGGCAGGATTCGAACCTGCGACCGTAGCGGTTGCGCGGTTCCAGACTGAAGCGCTTAGAACCGTTCGGCCACACCGGCCGGCCCGCTTCGATTACTGTCACTGGTCCCATGCAAGCGCAGGAGAATGCTGCCTAGTGGAGTTCTGGGCACGTGACGCGGTAAGGAAAGTATGTAAACGGAGCAGAGACTGATGGGGGATCACCCTAGCCAAGGTATCGGCTGCAGATCGGGAAATCCATTGAGATAAGCGACTCTGACAAAGGACAGATTATTAGCCCACGGAGCCTGAGCCTGCGCCAGTGGCGCGGTGCACGTTTGGAGCCACCGCTCACCTCGATGACGGCGTTTGTGGAGAGGATCATCGACATGGTGTAGCAAGAAACATATTTATGCGAAGAGCCGACAAGTTTTCAATTATCCACTGTCGAATCCGATGGTGCCATACCCAGTGCATTCGTAACTGTCGTCTCCTGTGAAGTTCCATGTTCAACAATGTACCACGAGCAATGTGCTCCGAAAATTTGTGCATGTCCCAGAATTCTGCTCTTTCGGGAGAGATACCACAGATCACCATCTGTCCTACTTTACCGAGCAGATAAGCCTCCATACCCCATGTTCTGTGAAGAATCCTGGACGTCTAACCACTTAGCGCCGAGTGGTCGTTTCACTGTTCTTCTACCAATTTCTTTAGATGCTTCCGGCAATAACACGTGAACTTTTGACCAACTTCGTCGTTTTCGAGATTCCCGTTCACAGGCTCCGTGGGCTAATAATCTGTCCTTTGTCAGAGTCGCTTATCTCAATGGATTTCCCGATCTGCAGCCGATACCTTGGCTAGGGTGATCCCCCATCAGTCTCTTCTCCGTTTACATACTTTCCTTACCGCGTCACGTGCCCATAACTCCACTAGGCAGCATCCAACGTCGCAGTGAGCAGTGTACATAATGTTTTGGCTGTTCATTGTACATAGAGTCCGCCTCGATAGCTGAGTGGATGCGAGCACGGTAGCTGTCCAAAACTCCTGGATTGTTTGGTACGATTCTCAACGCCTCAAAAAATCAACTGGTGTTGATTCCCGTACGTCCTTCGCCAATTGGCAGTCGTTTTATGGACGTGGTAATGCGGCAAATTTGTTCCGATTGCCTTGATCTGGGCACCCTGTATATACGTTATACAGAAGAGGACTAGTCCAGCAGCCGGCCGCGGTGGTCTCGCGGTTCTAGGCGCGCAGTCCGGAACCGTGCGACTGCTACGGTCGCAGGTTCGAATCCTGCCTCGGGCATGGATGTGTGTGATGTCCTTAGGTTAGTTAGGTTTAAGTAGTTCTAAGTTCTAGGGGACTGATAACCAGAGCAGTTGAGTCCCATAGTGCTCAGAGCCATTTGAACCATTTTTGACTAGTCCAGCAGTTGTTCTTGTTTTGGAATGAAAAATATGTGTCCATTCTGTAGGCTGCGTTCAAGAAACTTCGTCAAACCATAGTAGATTTTTGTTCCAATCATAAGACGTTTATTCACTGTCTTACAAAAGAATGAAGTACCCAGAAATGGAGGAGGAAATGAAATCAAATTTAAGAGGTTGAGAAGGTATGTGATGTTATTTGAGTGATTGCGAAATCGAGTTAAAGATAAAAAGAACTTGGCAGAGTGAACCCATTAAGCAGTATATCGTTGCGCCCTCTCTGACCTGGATGCAGGCACTGATTCAGTTCGAAAGGGTATCATGAAGCCTTTTTATTCTCACCTGAGGCTGTCTCGCTAACAACACTTGTAACTGGTCTTTAATATCCTGGGCATTAGACTGGGATGGAGTTAATATCCGAGCTGGTTCCACAGATGCTTTATCTGTGACATATCGGTGGAAATTCCTGCTAACAAGAGAACCTCAACACCACGGAGGAATTCATAGAAACGCGTGCCACGTGTGGATAAGCAGTGTCCTGTTGAAAAATGGCACCAAAATACTGTGCAATGAGAGGTAACACTTGAGGACACAGGGTATCCGTGGCCTACCTGTGTACCGTCCGAGTTGCCTCAATCACTACCAGGCGTGGTATGTAGTCATTTCCGATTGCAGGTCACACCATGATGCCGGAAGTAACATCACCGTGCCCCTCCAAAATATTGAAAGAATTGGACATATACCCAGGTCGCCTCCATACTCACCGACGATGGTCATCCGTGGCAGTGCAGAACTACGATTCGTCGCTGAGCATAATGCGACGCCATTCGTCAGCAGTCCATGCTTCCCGGCTGCAGCGCCACTCCACCCACAACCGTTTGTGTTGTGGTGTCACCGACAGCCTACAGATGGGTCTGTAATAGTCAAGTTCAATTGCTGCTAGTCTCAGCGCAATGGTGCAGGATGGCATAGACTGTTCTTTACTTTACTCCAAGTAGTCCATTACCTGTTCCCTGATGACAGGAGCTAATCTCAAGGGGTTGGTGCACAGTATGGCGATCTTACCTTGTGATAACAGACTTAGCGTAATGGAACCTTGCCGATTAGTATATCTACCGTATCCGCCCCGATAGATGAATGGTCAGCGTGACGGACTGCCGTCCTAGGGGGCCCGGATTCGATTCCCGGCTGGATCGGGGATTTTCCCGTTCAAGGACTGGATGTCGTGTTGTTTTTATCGTCATTTCATCACCATCCGGCGCGCAAGTCTCCGAAGTGGCGTCGAATGTAATAAGAACTGCGCCAAGGTGGCTGAACCTGCCCCGTTAAGGGGCCTCCCGGCCAATGACGCCAAACGCTCATTTCCATTTTCCGTGTCTACCGTCACCTCCCCACCGGGCGACTGTCATATCTGAATGCTCCACAAATCTGGCTATTGAAAAATTCGACCGGCAGGCCAAATGGAGATCCAGATTGAAACTCTTTGAAACTGTCAAGGACTGAAATCGCTGTCTCGTACGTTTACGCAACTCCGTGGAGTTCACAGACAACATCATCGAACGCTGTTCGCAATCAATGTGTACCCTACCACGCCTGGTAAGAACGCCAGACTCGAACAGTACTAATGTAGTCTGTTGTATCTGTCACAGAGAATTGCAAAATCAAATCAGGGTGTATACGTGTACGAAGTTCCATTGATATCCGACCGTAATTCCTGTTAAATCCAGCCTAGTCGTCCAATATGGGGAGTCTAGGAAACTTGTTTTCTCGGATCGCTAGACGACTTTCAGACAAATCGTATTAATGACTTTTACTACAAAAGGAAAAGATGTGTCGCTAGTAAAGTGTGACATACGAAATAATGAAGTTTCTTCATTATAGACAATCCTACATAGTACATTCGAAATGACTAGGCTTGCAGCTACTCTTGAACTGGGCCGTGACCAGTCGGGCGTGACGCTTATATCCTTTTCGCATAGGGGCTGATGTTGTCGCGTTGTCGTCCTGGAGAGGGTCGATCGCGTGCAATTGGCTAACGTATTCTCACTGCCCTCTCTGTTCTCTCGTTCCCGACTAGCGTGTCGGCGCTTGACTTTACGCCGTACATTTTCTGGCTGTTTCAGTTTTATTTTGCACGCATTGTAAGCGACATCAAAGACAACGCTAGACACCCCTCCTCTTTCGTAGCCATCCTTCATCTGTTGTTTTCAGTTAAGGACTTACTCATATCAGATCTATTTGGTCTCAACTCACTTTGTTCGTCGATACAACTTTCATCAACCAGATTAGCGTCGCTACTCAGAATCATCTTTCTAGAGAGCTTTTAAGGAAAGGAAGATTATAGTTTAACGTCCCTTCGACGGCACGAGAGGACAAGTTGGTAGTGTGTAAACGGGGTACTGACTAACTGTTTCTCGATCTCAGGATCCAGTTGCGTGAATACTTCGTCAGTTCTTCGGATGTCACGGTCGTCGAGTAACAGCTTGGGGGCAATTAGATGTTAGCCTGTGATGTCAGTTTGCAGCTCAGCTGTGGTTCCATCGTTACTGATCTTCTGAATCAGCTTGCATCCAAATGGTTCAAATGACTCTGAGCACTATAGGACTTAACTTCTGAGGTCATCAGTCCCCTAGAACTTAGAACTACTTAAACCTAACTAACCTAGGGACATCACACACATCCATGTCCCAGGTAGGATTCGAACCTGCGACGGTAGCGGTCGCGCGCTTCCAGACTGTAGCGCCTAGAACCGCTCGGCCACACCGGCCGGCAGCTTGCATCCAAGTTAACTGTTTTGTTTCATGTCTGTTCAAGTAGATTAACCCATCACGCTCCCTCCTGGGGGTAGCTACGGCGTTATTTTTGAACCTGGTCGAGTAGTCTGCTCCGAAAAAATGAATAATTTTCAAACAGCTGCCTATATCTTTAAAGGTCGTGGGTGAAAGCCTGGGATGTACGTCCAACTGCATCCTTTTAGCGTTGTTTCCATCATACGTGGTCGTACAGCATAGGAAATGAAGCTAGCGATGCACGGCCGCCACTCGACAGTTGCAGCCTCCAACATGTGCGGACAGCAGCAGTAAAAGCAGCCAGAGCTGTTACAACAAAGGAGCCACCTGCAGTGGGCAGTGGGCGTGCCTATCGTCTTTCAATTTGATTACACATTCATGCTGCACAGGACAGTAAATTACACGACTTTATGCGGCCTACTCCTTGTACACCTCTGGCTGTTACCGCCACCGCAGTGCAAAAGAAGAAACTGCGCTATCTCCTTGAGCTATTCGCCAATGGCGTCGCGACACTTCTCGCCTACAATCGTACCTCCGGAATTTATGGACAAAAGTCTCCGCCAGATCGTTCACCACCTACACTTCCGCGACTCCAGTCAATACGACTCTATCACGTATCATCATCGTCAATGCCTGAATGAAGCTTTCATTGTACAACTGAGTATGCGCTGTTTTAAAACTTCCCCACAAATTAAATCCGCATGTTTTTCCGGGACTGGAATCCGGAACCTTGCTTTCAGCGGGGAATGTTCTTACCGACTGTACTATCGAGACAGGACTCACTACCCAATCCCACAGCATCGGTATGTCAGTATCTTCTTCCTACTCCCAAACGTCGCAGAAGTCCTCTTGGACACCTTGCTGGACTAGCACTTTCTTCCACAAGTGCTCCAAAATGTTCAGATTTGTGTGAATTACTATGGGAGAAAACTGCTGATGTCATCGGTCCCTAGACTTGCACACTACTTAAACTAACTTATGCTAAGAACAACACACACACCCATGCCCGAGGGAGGCCGCTCAATCAGTGACATGGCGCCTGCAACCGCGCGGCCACGCCACGCGGCACAAGTGCTCCGAATGCAGCGTTTTAGTATTATTTTGTGGATAGAGATTTAACAAATGTCATCATTTTAGCTCTTCTTCTTTCTTTCCCCCGTCTTCTTAGTCGTGGACTGTGCGGCTGGTCGCGGCGGAGGTTCGAGTCCTCCCTCGGGCATGGGTGTGTGTCTGTTTGTCCTTAGGATAATTTAGGTTAAGTAGTGTGTAAGCTTAGGGACTGATGACCTTAGCAGTTAAGTCCCACAAGATTTCACACAC
The DNA here is from genome assembly GCF_023897955.1 of Schistocerca gregaria. Taxonomy (NCBI): domain Eukaryota; kingdom Metazoa; phylum Arthropoda; class Insecta; order Orthoptera; family Acrididae; genus Schistocerca; species Schistocerca gregaria. The sequence continues at coordinate 747,320,109 of NC_064931.1, forward strand.
ATTTGAACATTTTTCTGAAGAAAATGTTTCGGCAAAAACGTATAGTGGTCTAAGGACATGTTTTTTTTTATGGATATAGAAAAATAATGTACGAAAGGCGTTTAATAAGTAATGCAACATTTTTTTTCTGAAAGCAGGTCGGTTTTATTCAGGATTCTAATATACCGTATTATCTCCCACTCTTTTGGCTGCAAAAGCTGTTTTTCAAAACAATCTCCTTTCAACGCAACAGCCTTATGCCACCTTACTGGGAGGACCTGTATGCACGCGTGATACCACTCCGCTGGTCGATGTCGGAGACAACGAATTACTGCATCAATATTCTCCCCATCATCCACACACTGCTTCCGCGGACTGCCTCCTTCACTGGGCAAAACAGATGGAAGTCGGAAAATGCGAGATCCGGCCTGTAGGGCGTACGAGGAAGAATAGTCCAGCAAAGATTTGAGAGTTCTTCTAGGGTGCGCAGACTTGTGTGTGGCCTTGCAGTGTCATGGAGAAGGGGAAGTTCGTTTGCATTTTTGTGGCGACGAACACGCTGAAGCCGTTCCTTCAAATTCCTGAGTTGATAGTTAAACCAAGATGGAGGAAATTAAGCAAAATAACCTCTTGAGAGCCCCAGAAGACCGTCGCCTTGACTTTCCCGGCTTAGGGTGCGCCTTTGAACTTTTATTCGAGAAAAGTTGGTTGACATCACTCCGTGGATTGCCGTTTTGTTTCCGGTTCGAAGTGATGAACCCGTGTTTCATTGCTTGTGAAGATATTCTACAAAAGATTGTCACGATCAGCCTCGTACGTGCAAGCAATTCCTCATAGATTGTCCTTCGTTGTTCTTCACGGTCTTCTGTTTGTCGGCGAGGAACACAGCGAGCACACACCATTGAGTACCCCCAAATGGTGGACGAGTGTGTCATCACTACCAACAGAGCCGTCTTGCTGTGCAGCGAGTAGTTTGAGTGTGATCCGACGATCACCTCGAATGAGTGACCGCACTTTCCAACATTGCAGGAGTCGAGGCTGTGTGCGGCCGGCCAGCACACGGGAGATCGAAGAAGTTTGCGATGCCTTGCGATGACGAAAGACGCTTGAGCCAACGACTCGCCGTGTTTTTGTTGACTCCCAGGTCTCCGTAGGCATTTTGCAAGCTCCTATGAATATACCTGCGACGCTCTGGTTTTCCACCAATGACAGCTCTCTGCTTGGAACGCACCTCGCCTGCCGGAGTGGCCGAGCGGCTCTAGGCGCTACAGTCTCGAACCGCGCGACCGCTACGGTCGCAGGTTCGAATAACGCCTCGGGCATGGATGTTTGTGATGTCCTTAGGTTAGTTAGGTTTAAGTAGTTCTAAGTTCTAGGGAACTGTTGACCTCAGAAGTTAAGTCCCATGGTGCTCGGAGCCATTTCACCATTTTGAACGCACCTCCGTTACAGACGCTATTTTGAAGGTTACGATAGCGCCGCCATCTTTCTAAACTTAATGAAACTATAGTTGCTGAAAAGGGAATATTCCACTTTTTTTTCTTTATTGAGTTTCGATTCCCCCCCAAGGGAGCGGGCTGGCAGCAGCTTAGTATGCCGCTCTTCAGCCTACAGAATTTGTTTCAAAAAGATGAAGTTAATAAATAATAAAAACAGGCGTTAAAATCGGAGACTTAAATGGTAACATAGCGGAATATCGTAATATGAAGCTGGGCCACGTTTTGTAAACGTTATTCGTGTGTGCTGCGTGTGTAATTAAGATGATGAGGTTGAAAGTGACGTCCATTGACTGGAATAGCACTCACATAGATCATATTGAAAAGTGTATTAAGCTTGCGTTCGAAAACAAAAACGCACGAATATTTCGTCAGGCAGAACTACACAGCACTGCAGCAGACGAATAACAAAAACAAAACTAGGTCCAACTAAGAATGCTTGTAACTGCCATCTGAAGATGGATTTGTAAAGAAAAATCCGAAACCGGTCATGGTCTGAAGAAAATAAACCTTTTTGAACCATGGCTGGTAGCTGTTTTTTTTATAAATTATAAACCTTAGAATGTACTATGCCACTAGCAACACCCTCACAAGTTTCGTTAAGGACCACCACAGAATGAATGCAAATGGAGCCAGCAAATTTTCTTCTCGAACTTCAGGAAGAGATTACTGTGTGTAAAGGTGTTGTTAATATGTAGTAGCTTGATGAAGGATTGTACATGTGATTATTGCATTTCTTAATCTGAAAGGATGTTTTATATATACATGCATTTTTGACCACAGAATTTAATGTACTAGGATTATGTCCAGTTACGAATTTACATTCAATTACAGTCATAACAGAACTACTCTCATTGAAGAATGGTTGTAACAACCGGTAGTTAGCCGTTAAAAAGGACACCCTTAGGTGACGTAGGAATTGGGTAAATCAAATGTGGGGCGTAGAAAGAAATCAACGTTGTGTACTCATTCACGTGTTGCTGTCATTGGTATACACTCTAAAATAAGGCAGCGCGATGACGATCAGTGGTCTGTTCTAGGCGGCAACATTCATAGCGTAAATGGTTCCGGAACGCACCATATCCTAGCACATTGATGAAGACTGCTGTCCACAGCACGCCCCGATCTCTGTATGACGGGGTGGAGGGGGGGGGGGGGGGAGGAGGCACAATCCGGGGTAGCTGCCCCTAGTGGCAATTTCAGGAGGCGCCATATTCATATTCTTGAAGAAAAAAACCTTGTTTCACAAAGCGCCTAGCATCAAGCACACGTTGGTCTATCGATTGTTCATATGATTTTTAAACGCATCCCTGGTGATTTTTGAACGTTTTTGAACGCATTCTGAGTTGATTTCTCAACCAATCATCATAAGTCTATTTTTGAATTCGTACATAGAGTAAGTGATGTCTCTACCATGGGAATCCCCGTCACATCCAGAAATAAAAAAAAAACTCCCGCACATAAAAGAGGACGGGGCTATACGAGCTGATCCGAATAAACCCGGACGGATGAATGTGAATGCCAATCGCTGCCTGTTTTTGTGGTTGACTGGGTGTGCGGATGATAAGCGTTGTTATAATTACAAGCAAAATCCATAGATTCAGATTAACAGAGTGCAAATAAACGGCTAACGGGAATAATGGGTAAGAAAGATTATGTATTACTTTCTCGATGTATCGAAGAAAATGAAATTTTGAGAGAAAATTTTTGCCAGATCGCTACACTACTAAGGGCTAGTCGTACTGTCCCCAGTTAGCTGACGCTTAATTCTATTCTCGGAACAGCGTGTAGTGACGCCTAACCGGAGAATAAAGGTAGGCTAACTGAACTGGTGGTTCTGGCAGCGTTAGTGAAGTTAACCGAAGAATAAGTTTTGACAATGGCAAAAACAGTTACAGAATTAGTGATGACAAGATTATTTGTCAGAACGAGGAAGATGAAGAAACAGGGACATCACACAAAGTATATGGAAGAATATGACGACTCCAAAATTATGTAAAATTTCGTGCTACTACTACTACTTTCCGGTCCCATGCTTGAGAAGCTGGAGCATATAAATGAAATGTAAAACATAAAACTTTTTGTTTGTAGTAGGCCTAATAGGCATTTAATTTTGATAAATCGTGAATTATACTCTGTCGTGTTATTTATATAAATGGGGTAGATAAAAATAACCATTTGTGCCAAAACGGTCTCGCTTATTTGGCACGTGTTACAATTGCTGTAATATTAGAAAGGCCTGTTTTGTTTTATCTAGCAGACAGTGACAAAACAGATGTAATCAAATCGAAAAACCGCACCACTCGTATTAACAGCTTTTTGAGTTTAGACAACGATATTTTGATTTTTCATGTGGGAGAACGTTTGACGAACTTTGATGAGGTAATAGGTTCTTTCGCAGAAAGGAAAGCACGCCGTGTAAAGCTGCAGCAAGATTAGGGAGACAAAAAATGCTAGGACCTAAGGACTGAAGAAATGTGTACTGTCTTGCTTGTCTCTTGTCTTTACTGCTTTTATGTTTCCTATATTTAATTTTGTCACGCAGAATAGAAAGTTATTAGCTAATAGGGAATAAAGAGTGCAAAATTTTGTGAAGAGTTCTTATTCACCCAGTCACAAAAAAGCCCACCAAGTATTTTTTTTAAATCGGCAGACTGGGGTCAGGAGAGGTACAACAGGACATTTTAGTTTCCACTGTTCTGGATATAGGTTTGATGGCTTCCATTACAAAATATACAATTTTGAATTCCACAGAGCAAAACACAGTGACGTGCGATACAGAAGAATGCTGGGTGAAGAGGCATGGCATTACACTACGGCACACTTAAGACTAAATAACAAGTCTTACATTCCCTCGAACATATACGTTTTGTAAATGGTACAATGTATGCTGATTACCTACGTAATGTTCTACCGATGTTACTACAAGATGTTTCACTGCATGACAGAATGGCGATGTACTTCCAACAAGACGGATGTACGGCACATAGCTCGCGTGCGGTTGAAGTGGTACTGAATAGCATATTTCATGACAGGTGGATTGATCGTCGAAGCACGTTCACCGAATCTGACGTCCCCGGATTTCTTTCTGTAGGGAAACTTGAAGGATATTTGCTATCGTGGTCCACCGACAACGTCTGACAACAAGCGTCAGCGCATTGTCACAGCATGTGCGAACATTACGGAAAGCGAACTACTGGCTGTTGCGAGGAATGTGGTTACACGTATTGCCTAATGCAATGAGATTGACGGACATCATTTTGAGCATTTATTGCATTACTGTGGTATTTACAGATAATCACGCTGTAATAGCATGCGTTCTCAGAAATGAAAAGTTCACTAAGGTACATGTATCACATTGGAACAACCGAAATAAAATGTTCATACGTACCTACGTTCTGTATTTTAATTTCAGTAACCTACCTGTTACCAACAATTAGTCTAAAATTGTGAGCCATGTGTTTGTGACTATTACAGCGCCATCTATCACAAAGCGAAGAAAGTGGTCCAACTAAAACATTCATATTTCTTTACATACTACACGAATATGTAATAAAAAAAGGGGGTTCGTACACTCCTGGAAATGGAAAAAAGAACACATTGACACCGGTGTGTCAGACCCACCATACTTGCTCCGGACACTGCGAGAGGGCTGTACAAGCAATGATCACACGCACGGCACAGCGGACACACCAGGAACCGCGGTGTTGGCCGTCGAATGGCGCTAGCTGCGCAGCATTTGTGCACCGCCGCCGTCAGTGTCAGCCAGTTTGCCGTGGCATACGGAGCTCCATCGCAGTCTTTAACACTGGTAGCATGCCGCGACAGCGTGGACGTGAACCGTATGTGCAGTTGACGGACTTTGAGCGAGGGCGTATAGTGGACATGCGGGAGGCCGGGTGGACGTACCGCCGAATTGCTCAACACGTGGGGCGTGAGGTCTCCACAGTACATCGATGTTGTCGCCAGTGGTCGGCGGAAGGTGCACGTGCCCGTCGACCTGGGACAGAACGGCAGCGACGCACGGATGCACGCCAAGACCGTAGGATCCTAACGCAGTGCCGTAGGGGACCGCACCGCCACTTCCCAGCAAATTAGGGACACTATTGCTCCTGGGGTATCGGCGAGGACCATTCGCAACTGTCTCCATGAAGCTGGGCTATGGTCCCGCACACCGTTAGGCCGTTTTCCGCTCACGCCCCAACATCGTGCAGCCCACCTCCAGTGGTGTCGCGACAGGCGTGAATGGAGGGACGAATGGATACGTGTCGTCTTCAGTGATGAGAGTCGCTTCTGCCTTGGTGCCAATGATGGTCGTATGCGTGTTTGGCACCGTGCAGGTGAGCGCCACAATCAGGACTGCATACGACCGAGGCATACAGGGCCAACACCCGGCATCATGGTGTGGGGAGCGATCTCCTACACTGGCCGTACACCTCTGGTGATCGTCGAGGGGACACTGAATAGTGCACGGTACATCCAAACCGTCATCGAACCCATCGTTCTACCATTCCTAGACCGGCAAGGGAACTTGCTGTTCCAACAGGACAATGTACGTCCGCATGTATCCCGTGCCACCCAACGTGCTCTAGAAGGTGTAAGTCAACTACCCTGGCCAGCAAGATCTCCGGATCTGTCCCCCATTGAGCATGTTTGGGACAGGATGAAGCGTCGTCTCACGCGGTCTGCACGTCCAGCACGAACGCTGGTCCAACTGAGGCGCCAGGTGGAAATGGCATGGCAAGCCGTTCCACAGGACTACATCCAGCATCTCTACGATCGTCTCCATGGGAGAATAGCAGCCTGCATTGCTGCGAAAGATGGGTATACACTGTACTAGTGCCGACATTGTGCATGCTCTGTTGCCTGTGTCTATGTGCCTGTGGTTCTGTCAGTGTGATCATGTGATGTATCTGACCCCAGGAATGTGTCAATAAAGTTTCCCCTTCCTGGGACAATGAATTCACGGTGTTCTTATTTCAATTTCCAGGAGTGTATTTTAAAAAACGCTGTTGAAATCCGGTTGACATATGGCAGCGCCATCTAGTGGGCCAATCATAGCGCCATCTGGTTTCCCCCTTCAAGCTAGACAAGTTTCGATCTTTGTAGTTTTTTCGTTTGACGCTTATTTCACGAGATATTTCGCCCGGTCACGATCAGTGGACCACCCTGTATATAGAACTTGTACGTACACTGAGGCGACAAAAATCGTGAGATACCTCCTAATATTGTGTCGGACCTCCTTGTGCCCAGTATAGTGCAGCAAGTCGACGTGACGTGGACTCAACAAGTCGATGAAAGTTCCCTGCATGCTGTTTCTACAGCTATCCACAATTGCGGAAGTGTTGCCAGTGCAATGTTTTGTGCCCAAACTGAACTCTCGATTATGTCCCATAAATGTTCAACGTTATTCACGTCGCGCGAGCTGGGTGGACAAACCATTCACTCGAATTGTCCAGAATGTTCTTGCGAAAAATCGCGGCCCGGTAACATGGTGCATTGTCATCCAAAAAAATTTCACCGTTGCTTCGGAACATGAAGTCCATGAATGGTTGCAAATGGTATTAAGGTAGCCGAACATAGCCATTTCCAGTCAACCGTCGGTTCAGTTGGACCAGAGGACAAAGTCCCTTCCATGTAAACATAGCCCACACCATTATGGAGCCACCACCAGCTTGCTCAATGCCTTGTTGATAACTAGGGTACATGTGAGCTTGAGCATGGCATCCCACGAAAGCCATGGTACGATGTACGAGAATACATTGTGCAGGGAGTATAATACCAGGCATGAACTCTGGAATCGTTTGAAAATGTCTACAAGTAAGCATACATCTGTGTCCATATAAAATCTTGCAAACTCCCCTAAATCAGAGATTCTTAACCCCAGTCATCCAGCCTATAAAAAGAAAGCTATCTAATGTTCAGGCTGGGATTGTATATTTAATTCATTTTTACAGTGTTTTCTCACATAAACTGTATGCGTTTTACATATAACATCTACCATTTTAAGCGTGTTGCCAAATGGAGACAGTTGAGGAATGTAAAAGTGGAACCGATTTGCTAAAGTTTTCGTGATCATAATCAATTGTTTGGAGGAATGGGACTTCTGATTGCCAGCAAGTTGTTTCTTCTTGAGCCTACACTTTTCCACAGAGTTTCTAAACAGTTTTCTGATGAATACCTGCATGATTCCTTCAACGAGGATGCTTATGCAGGAAATCTGCCGATCAAATTTACAAGTGTCAGGATGTGAGCAGTGAAATAATCATGCGTGCGGACTTAGGGAAATTCTGCAAGTCTGCGTGCTCGAAGATCTCACTTGTGCAGCTGGGTTTCCCCTTGATGTCACAGTGGAAACAAGTCACACGTGCTAACTATAGAATCCAAGTGGACACTTGTAAATGTCCAAGATGGCAATGTAAGAAGCCTGACCTTAGAACACCCATATAAAGTCACAGCAAGATGGCCATCCACAACATCATCAGTGAGATCATAGCCCCATAAAGCGATTCATATTAGCTGAACTGAGGACACGGGCCCAGGTTCCAACGTTATCATTCGAAAACAATTGTTCCGATAACTGTGACATTTCAGTCGAACACCTCACCACTCATTTGTAGCCTCTAGGCTTAGTAGCCATGTGGTGGACTTGACACTCACGCTCTGTGCACCACAGTGAAAAGTTAGTTATCACAGTGAGTCGTCTGAGACCCACAACCCTCAAGATCGAATGTAAAACAGGCTCACACAGTGAAATATAAGTATTAATCACTCTCAATGTTTATTATTATTATTGGCTCAAATGGTTCAAATGGCTCTGACCACTATGGGACTTAACATCTGAAGTCATCAGTCCCCTAGACTTAGAACTACTTAAACCTAACTAACATAAGGACATCATACACATCCATGCCCGGGGCAGGATACGAACCTGCGACCGTAGCGGTCATGCGTTTCCAGACTGAAGCGCGTAGAGTCGCTCGGCCACCTCGGCCGGCTATTATTATTATTCAATGTATCTATGTATATGCGTTTCATGCTTTTCATTTATTGTTTTTCCCTTGGAGTGAAAGTCTCTTGATGTGGATGATACAGTGAATGACTCATTTGAACGGTAGCACAAGTGAGCTCAGCATGCAAACTAACTATTTCATGCAATGTCTGATATATTGGTGCAGGACACATACCTGTTTACAGACTTCGAGTTGCACTGATCATCAAACCACCAGCATCACATAGTGCACCTGAGACATTGGAGCAGAAATGAAATCAGCATACACAATTGTTTCCAGACTTTGAGTTTCCACTATCACCAACATATGCACCACTCAACAAGCTGCTAGGATTTCATAGTGCACATGTGAATGTGGTGTTACTGTCTGCAACATACAGCCTGAATGCAAGTGACGGTAAACGAGTCATTGTAGGCTCATTCTCAAATCATGTGCTCAAATGTCTGAGGTGCTACTGGATCGCATAATCATATATGTTGGTGACTACACAAGAACAGTGGACATATACAAGAAGAATTCCCCACTGTGTCATCACTTAAAAGAATCCATATGCAGAAACTTGATGTGCGCTAGGTCAGCCATCCAGTGTGTGTGATGTATGAGGGTTTGGGTGGTGGTGTTATGTGTGTGGATTTTATGGAAATGTATTGCATGTGTTGATAAAGATTACCCTTTCGATAACTTCAGAAGGGTTTACTATAAATCTTGGTGCATGTTGTGCTTCAGTGCACAGTATTTATGATGCTTCAGCATCATTAAATGACAGTGGTGCAGAATTATGTTCTCATTTTTACTTATCTGTGTACCATTCTACATTTGCTCAAATCAAAAAATTGTAAATTAATGAATATTTATGTCTTTAAACTGTGTTTCAGTTCACCAAATACCTCAATCATGTTGAATAAAATATGTAGCTTAGATTATAGTGCAGACTGCAACTAGAATGGTTTACATGTTCAGTAATCTAGATAAAGAAGTAATTCAGAGATATCTCAATGCTGAACTGGAAATATTTACTTATGAGTCAGAGCATTAGAAGAACTGTAACTCAATTCTGAATGAATAATTGTTCATACATAGGATACATACGAATCTGATGGAACAGTTCTTGATATTAGGGAACATGATTTTACAGTCAAGTTATTGAAATGCCAAAGAGACATGGCAAATTTTTACACGAGATGAAATTGAACAGTTTGACTGATGCAGTGTCAGAGAGAGTGGGAGACATTTCAAGTACTTTTCAGCTGTTGTTGGACTTATTAGTTAATTAGTAGAAGCATAAAAAATTTGTGAAATTTAATTGCTAAAAATTAAATATGTACTAGTGAACCTTACAAAGTGTCTGGGGGAGGGAGACTGACCCCTAGAAGTGTGGTCTGTGGTGGAGTGGGAAATCTGGCGATGTTGCATGACGCATAGGGGGAGGGGTAGAAGTAAATCTGCAACGTCGCTGGCAGGCCTCAGTGCAGCACAGCCCCGCATCTATTGTTGCGAAATTACAGTATTTGAAATTTATTTGTGTGCTACTGCAAACACATATACAGGGTGATTCACAAAGATATGCAAGTATTTTAATATATTATTCTAAAAGTGAAACTAAATAAAAAAGTTCATATAAACATAGCTCCACAAATGTTTAACTACAGAGTTACGGCTAAGAAAAGATTTTGCCTGAAATTAGCAATTTCGCTAATATGAAGCCATCACAAAACTGTACGAGGTTAAAGTAAAGCACGATTTCGAATTATTTAGTTGTTATTGGTGTGGTGAATATAGTAAGACAGGCCGCGCGGGATTAGCCGAGCGGTCTTAGGCGCTGCAGTCATGGACTGTGCGGCTGGTCCCGGCGGAGGTTCGAGTCCTCCCTCGGGCATGGGCGTGTGTGTTTGTCCTTAGGATAATTTCGGTTAAGTTGTGTGTAAGATTAGGCACTGATGACCTTAGCAGTTAAGTCCCATAAAATTTCACACACATTTGAACATTTCTCTAGTAAAACATGTCCCAGACGTGTATCTGCAGTAGTTTTCCAGAACATTCAGAGAACCAAAGATTATTATACAAGTAAATTTGTTTACTTTCCATTAATAATGTAGAAACGTTTATATCATTATATCGGCGGATAAATACTATATTACAGTGCCTGTGTTGTTAAGAAGTACTAAGCAATGATCCTTCGGACATGCATGAGTGTCCGAAGGTACATTGCACCGTATTTCTTAACAACAAACTCACTGAAATATCGTATAAAACAAAAGTGATATTTGGCCTTTCCATGGAAGTGTTATAGGCCCTCCGCTCTCATCTATATAAACGGTGCAGGAGACAATTTGAGCAGCCACCTTATACTGTTTGCGTTGTGGGGAAGGTGAATCAAAGACTGAGATTTCTTGACAGAACACTTAAAAGATGCAACAGATCCACAAAAAATGCTGCTTACACTACGCATGTCCATCCTCTGCTATACTATTGCGGTGCGCTTAGGGATCCTTACAGATGGGATTGGGGGAGGACATCGGAAAGTTCCAAAGAAGGTAGCTTGTTTTGTATTATTCAAATGGTTCAAATGGCTCTGAGCACTATGGGACTTAACAGCAGTGGTCATCAGTCCCCTAGAACTTAGAACTACTTAAACCTAACTAATCTAAGGACATCACACACATCCATGCCCGATGCAGGATTCGAACTTGCGGCCGTGGCAGTCGCATGGTTCCGGACTGCGCGCCTAGAACCGCGAGACCACGGCGGCCGGCCTGTTCTGTATTGTTGCGAAATCAAGAAGTGGGTGTCATTAATAAAATACGGGAGTAACTGTGGCAGTCATTTTGACAAAGGCGTTTTTCGTTGCGGTGAGATCTTTTCACGAAATTTCAATCTCCAACTTTCTCCTCTGAATGCGAAAATATTTGATTGAAACTCGCCTACGTGGGGAGAAATGATCATAGTGATAAAATGAGAGAAATCAGAGATCGCACGGAAAGGTTTAAGTGTTCATTTTTCCCGCGCGCCATTAGAGAGTGGAACGGTAGAGAAATAGTGTGAAAATGGCTCGCTGAACCCTCTATGACACATGTAAGTGTGAATTGCAGAGTAGTCTTATACATGTAAATAAGCACTTGTCCGTCTCAAGGAACTCTAGTCACTTATCCGTACGCTGAGTAGCTTATCTTTTGATAAGAACTGCAAGGCATGTCTTAAGCAGGTCGCCTAAACTCTGAGGTGAACCAGCCAACAGAAATACTTAGCAGGCAGAATCTGTTAGCCAGGGCCGTATGGTCAGTGGATTAAACGACGAACGTTGTTTTTCCACTTGGTTCTGCGAGAAAGTGCCGATCTGTTTCGGACAGACGCTTTGTCTTGTGACAAAGAAATGGTAATGTTGAAGCGACAGCGTTCGAGATTATGGCGAGCTAGCTGCTTGCTTGCTCTGTCTTTGCGCAGTCGTGCTTTGTGGAACATCAGAATGTATTTACGGGAGTTGGTTTGCAGCTGTATTGAGCGGGGGCAATATTAGTTCTTCATTCGAGCTCATAGTTTCTTTAGAGTACATTGGACTAAACATCCAGTTTCTGTTCAGTCATATGAACTGGCCGTTTTATTATCCCATTGATTTTCCACTCATTAAATAACATCACGGACGTTGATACGAAAATAGACCGATTTACCTTTTCTTTTGTGTACTCGTATGTATGGTCATGTACGAGGGAAGTCACGAGATCTGTTGAAGGGCACTTGTATGTGAAACATGAGATCTTGTGTTTATTTTCTGAATAATATATATTCAACATCCATATAATTTGGGAATATTTCGGACTTATTTTTCACTCCTCTGAGCTTTGTGCAAATCTTTACGTATGCCCACTTATCAACTGGATTTCGCTTTTACTGTATTTCAATTAGAGGGAGAAGAAACTGTCTTCAGCAGTGATGGCATTGTCTTATTTTCACATGAAGTTTCCAGCTATCCAGGTAAGTTCGTGCTGCAGTATAATCATGTACAACCGTTCGCTCCACGAAAGATCCATACCCAAAGACTGGAAAGCTGCGCAGATCACTCCAATATTCACGAACGGTAGTAAGATTAATCGGCTAAATTACAGGCCCATGTCATTAACGTCGATATGCAGCAGGATTTTGGAACATGTATTGTGTTCGAACATTATGAATTACTTCGAAGAAATCGGTCTATTGACACACAGGCAACAGGGATTTAGAAAACATCGCTCTTCTGAAACACAAATAGCTCTTTACTAGCACGAAGTGTTGAGTGCTATTGACAAGGGATTTCAAATTGAATCCGCATTTCTGGATTTCTGCAAGGCTTTTGATACTGTACCACACAAGCGGCTTGTAGTGAAATTGCGTGCTTATGGAATATCACCTCTGTTATGTTACTGGCTTCGTGATTTCCTGCCAGAGAAGTCAAAGTTCGTAGTAACTGACGGAAAGACATCGAGTAAAACAGAAGTGATTTCTTTAGTTCTCCAAGGTATTGATATAGGCCCTTTGCTGTTCCTTATCTATATAAACGATTTGGGAGACAATCTGAGCAGCCGTCTTAAGTTGTTTTGCAGATGACGTTGTCGTTTATTGAGAAGTAAAGTCACCAGAAGATCAAAACAAATTGCAAAACGATTTAGAAAAGATATCTGTGTCGTGTGAAAATTGGCAATTGACCTTAAATAACGAAAAGTGTGAGGTCATCCACATTAGTGCTAAAAGGTATCAGTTAAACTTCGGTTACACGATAAATCAGCCAAATGCAAAGGCGGTAAATTCATCTATATACTTAGGATTTAAAATTACGAACAACTTAAATTGGAAGGAACACATAAAAGATATTATGGGGAGGCTAACCGAAGACTGTGTATTATTGGCAGGACACTTAGAAAATGTAACAGATCTACTAAGGAGACTGCCTACACTACGCTTGTCCGTCCTCTTTTAGAATACTGCTGCGCAGTGTGGAGATCCTTACCAGATACTATTGACGGAGTACATCGAAAAAGTTCAAAGACGGGTAGCACGTTTTGTATTATCGCGAAGTAAAGGAGAGAGTGTCAGTGAAATGATATAGGATTTGGGATGGAGAACATTAGAACAAAGGCGTTTTTCGTTGCTGAATAATCTTCTCTCGAAATTCCAATCACCAAATTTCTCCTCCGAATGCGAAAATATTTTGTTGGCGACGACATACATAAGGAGAAACGATCACCATGATAAAATAAGGGAAATCAGAGCTCGTACGGAAAGCTATAAGTGTTCGTTCTTTCCGCACGCTATAACAGATTGGAATAATAGAAATTTGTTAAGGTGATTCGATGAATCTTCTGCCGGTAACTTAAATGTGATTTGCAGAGTATCCATGTAGCTGTAGATGTAGTAGAACTTCAAGGCACGTTGTTCCAGCCACTGAGTCTTAGATACTTTGCTATCAAACTGGCTTAAATATGTTCAGTTTAAGAGATATTGTAGGATATAGAGTGCAAACACATTTCCATCGCACGAGTTCACTTCTAAGGTGTAATTCATAGACACAGACAGCGAGTAGCTACATGAGACCTATTGTAGGGATAGGATTTGATGTGATTTGATTTGAGCAGGGAGATAAAAACAACAGCGGTCGTAGCTTACCATTGCCAACATCTTTACTCTGTGACACATAAAAACGGGGTTTATTGTGCGGTTTCACTCCTTGTGATTCTACTAAACCCTACCAGTAGCCTTAAACAGCAGCAGAAGGCCCTTTACTAGTTACATAGTAGACACAATTTCTTCTGGACTTGATGACCTGAATAGGCTGTGCTTTTCGATCTCCAACGCTTGGTACTGGAAGATTAGTCTACACCTAGGGGCTTCCTTCTCGATACCTATCGTGTATAGGTGTTATGGTTAGGACAGATTACGGTCTAATAAACGGAGTCATCGCACCTATCCTGACCAGATTCCTGAGTGACCATTGACCCACATCAGATTTACCTTGTTGCTATCTCCTAATCCCACAGAGGCTTCGTGGGATTCTGCAACCATCACTGATCTCTTTGCACGGGCTCATGGAGAGTTCAGAGCTGCTTGGATGCCTGAGTGTATGTAGATACTACGATCTTTGTAGTGCCTACACAAATTCCCCTCTGCGCACTTTCTGAAAGCGGATACTTCCGCCTGGAATACCGTGGCCAGCTTACCTGGAGAGACTGCGCTCTCTAGTCTAGTCTGTACACCATACATTCCAACCTGAGCGCCTTTGCCTGTTTTCGGCCCGTCAGTAAACCAGACTATAGTTTCTGCACGGTGTAGTGGTTCGTTCTTTCATTGCTTCCAATTTCCAATTGTTATACTGAAAGTTTTATTGAAACAGCTGGAAGTTATTGTATGGCCAGCCGGCAATTCCCCGACCAGTCCCATATTCAGCGCATTCCCTGTACTGCTGTGGGATTCTGGGTATCTTAAAGGTATCCAGTTATTTCCAGTTTTTAGCCTGTGTACCCCCGCCACTACCTCTATTTTAACGCACAGGTGTAATAAGGAGTATATGGTCTGCATACTGGCAGTGAGTGCGCTGCAAATGACGGCTGTTATGGCTAAGCAGGCCGGTCTCTAAGCCTCATGAAGCTCCTTAGGAGCCACCTTCGGTTCTACTTTGCTCCACCATGCTGTAGCCCCGTAAATTATCTTAGGTCTTATTGCAGTGACGTATATCCAGTACATACTCTTGAGGTTTAGAAGCCAATTTTTTCCAAAGGCTCTGCTAGTGCTCGTAAGAGTATCTTTCGCGTTGGGACATATATTCCTGATGTGAGGGGTCCATAATAATTCCGCATACAGGGTTACCCGTAAATACTTCAATACCCCTGTATAGGTAGAGTTACATTGAGAAGCATATGATTCCACGAAGGGTGCTGGAAATGATTCCTCGTAAACGGCACTACAACAGTTTTCATGGGACTGACACTTAGATTTTGTTTCCTGCACCAGTTTTTCAAAATATTCAGTGCACTTTCTACCATTGTGCTACCAGTACTAGCAAATTTGCCAAGTATTACTTTAACTAAGACGTCTGCGTACCCTTGGCATACTTAGCCTCTAGTATTTAGCACTTCACTGAGCTTTTTAACCACTAGATGCCACAGCAGTGGAGAAAAACCCCCTCCTTGCGGACACTCTGTGGTGGCGTTGATTACCATTTTCTCATCAATCATGGTGGCTTCTACATTTCGTCTACTCAGCATAGGCTTAATCCACCTGAATATGGTGGTCTAATTGTCCTGGTCTTCAGCTGTTCTAACCATGGATTCGAAGGGCGTGTTTGCTAAAAGCCCCCTCGATATCCGGGAAGCTGCAGAGAGTGATTTTCTGAAAGTGTAGAGCTTTCTCAAACTTCCCAACAAGTTCGTGAAGTACTGTTTCACATGATTTGCTTATTTGGTATATGTGTAGGTTTACATGCAGAGGAACCTCAGTTAGCCTCCTGTTCCTAAAGTCCATATTAACCAGTATTTCCAATACCCACAGAAGAAAGGAGGACAGACAGATCGGTCTCATAGCCTTCACTGTGGTATGATCGATTCTCCCTGGCTTCGGAATGAAAAAAACTCTCGCTGTTCTCCAAGCATTGCGAATGAGTCCTTCTGCTAGGCTAACCGTAAACAACCTATGCAGGAGTCTAATTAAACTCTTTCCTGTTTGTCGCAATAAACCTGGAAAGATTCCATCTGGGCCTAATGACTCTGGCGGCTGAAATGTTCCCAGCGCCCACTTTACTGGTTTTTTTTTTTTTTTTTTTTTTTTTTTTTTTAACTTCGACGCCATCTGCGGCAGATTCCCAGTTCTCCCTTTGAGTTCCTGTAAACAAGTGCCTTTCAGGGACTGAATCTTCGTCTATGTTGTCTACCAGAGTACAATGAGCTCCTGGATTCGTTGATATTCTTGTGCGTATTTTGTGAAGCCTGGCGCAAGTAGCTGTTCCTTCCACTTCCTCACAGAATACCTTCCAGCATGACTGATTAGCTTGCTTAATGGCAAGTTTGTATTTGAAAGGGGCGTCTCGATATTATATCCATTGTTCTTTCCTTCTCGCAACGTTGAACAGTCTTCTTCACCTTTTTCTTTGTCATCCCACATTATTGTTCCATCAAGGTACATACCTGTTCGTGCATTTCTTGGTGATTGGGCAGTTTTGTAAATACGGGGTCATAACGGCATATTTTACACGAATTCTGCTGGTTTTCTTACCGAAATTCTGTCTTAAGATAAGCGAGAGTTGAGGTATTTGTCTATGAGTCCCAGTCTGGTTTCTTGGGATTTCTGTACGGCACCGTCTGCTTCTCATTCTTTTCACCTCGAACATTATTTACATGTTTCCTGGGATTCCTGTAGCTCACGATCTATTTAACATTCATGTCAACCTGATTTTATATATACATAGGAATGATGTTTCAGGTTGTTCGCTGCAGGATTTGCCTTGCTAGTAGTGGTAGTGTATAACTGGTACGGCGACATGGGTTGGTTGGGTGATTTGGGGAGGGGTCCAAACAGCGAGGTCATCGGTCCCATCAGATTAGGAAAGGATGGGGAAGGAAGTCGGCAGTGCCCTTTCAAAGTAACCATCCCGGCATTTGCCTGAAAATATTTAGGGAAAACACGGGAAACCTAAATCAGGATGGCCGGACGCTGATTTGAACCGTCGTCCTCCCTAATGCGAGTTCAGTATGCTAACCACTGCGCCACCTCGCTCGGTGCGATATAATTTATTTAGCGTATGATACATAACAATCACAATAACACATAAAAAACAGTACCACAGACACATTAAAATACAGTTTAGATCTTTATATCTAAGCCATTGATCCAATCTACCACCTCGGAAGTAACCAGGTTCGAATTCACTAGATTTTCAGGGAAGGCACGGAGGGGGTAGTCCACTGCTATATGCTTCATTGTTTGTGGAACGTCAGCACAGTCACAGTATGGGGTGTCCACCCAACCCCATTTATGAAGATTCGAAGCACTTCTTCCCACATCACATCTGAAACGGTTAGGCCTGCCCCAAGTGTATCTTGGCAAGCTGAAACCATTCAGCCTTACTGTTGGATCTTCAACTTTAAAGATGCCCTGTGGAGCAGAAGATGCCCATTCTTTCCGCCAGCTGTCTTTGGGGTCGAAATGGTTGCTTAACGATTCTATGGTCGTTTTACATGCCGGTTTACGGGACTTCAACCTGGATGATTCTAGCTGTCTCATATTTTCGTGAATTGGGAGTGACGAGTTATTCAGTATTCTTGAACACAGATGACCAAGATGTTCTTGTCTTCTGATGTGAGGAGGTGGTACGTTACACAACACAGGCAGCAATTGGTCTGGAGTAACAAGTAATGTTCCAGATATGATAGACATAGTGTGAGGGAGTTGAGTATCCGCTAGGTGAGTATGGCAGCTATTAAGCCACAGTGCACAGTAGTACTCTGCTGAGGAATAGACGAGTGCTAGAGCAGATGTTCTCAATGTATTGGCGTAGCCGCTGAAGAAGGTTATTACGGCTCTTCAGTTTTGCAGCAGATTTACGTAACTGGGATTTTTATGTTAGGGTCCTTTCCAAATTCATACCCAGGTATGTAAGCGTGCCATTGAACTGAAATGCTTCCCCTCTAAAATTGACACTTGGTTGGTAATTTGAGAGCCTATTGTCCAGGTGAAAAGTAGATATCTCGCTTTTGTGAGGGTTCGGTTTCAAACGCCATTTCTTAAAGTATTCATCCAGGAGTACAAGGTCTTGGTTGAGGACATTCTCTGCTTCTGCAAAATTAGTGCGTTGAACAGCGAGGTTGATATCATCCGCACATATGAATTTGAGGGAGAGTGTGTTAGGTAGATTATGGGTGTATAAATTGAAAAGAGGTGGAGAGAGGAGCGAACCTTGTGGTAGACCATTACTCAATTTGAGGAATCGGCTTCTGCTGTTTTCTGAGTAAACTTGAATTAGTCTGTTACTTAGCATATTTTAGATTAAAGTTGATATCTTCACACGGAGGACCACCTTGATCATTTTTAATAAAAGACCTTCCTTCCAAATGGCGTCGTAATCTGCCATGAGATCACGGGAGGCAGAGACGCTCTTCAACTTCTTCTCAACACCAGCTTCCACAAAAGTGGTCAGTGAGAGGACTTGATCACTGCAGTCACGACCGGGGCGGAATACCGCTTGTTCAACTGGAATTAACTCGTCGATTGCTGTTGCTATTCTATTCAGTATCAGCCTTTCCGAAGGCTTGTACGTGACGGAAAGCGAGGCTACTGGTCGATAACTTTGAGGTACGTTTGGATCTTTTCCTAGCTTCAAGATAGCAATGATTTTGGTCTTCTTGAACATTGCGGATAACTTCCCTGATTCCAATATACTACTAAAAAACAATGCCAACCATTGTTTTGTAGCTGGGCCGCAGTTCTTTAGTAGTTCCAGATAAATCCCGTCTGATTATGCGGCTTTTCCATTCTTAATGGAGTGTAAATCTTGTTCGACTTCTTGTATGGAGATAGGTTGTGACTATACGTCGTGAGGTTGAGTTGTCTGCTTGGTTTGCCTGAGTTTGGATTTTACTAGACTGCTGAGCTTCTTATCGTTTGGCGTTCTAGAGGTATCAACAAGATGGTTAGCTACTGAATTAACATTGACAGGTGTGGTCTTCTTCGATGGTATGGAAGCAGAATCTAGTTTCCGTAACAGTGACCAGGCCTTCCTGCTGGAATGCGTGAAGTTTAAATTTTCAACAGTATTTATCCAGCTGTCTCTCCTAGCGTTGCCCAGTACTGAAACACGTGAATCAATGTGCATTACAGTTGCAGACAGTCAACATAGGTCTTGACGTGGTGAGCAGGGCTTTAGTCGTAAAGCTGTTATATCAAAACAACAGCAGTAGTACCACTGCTCTTTGAGAGTATCTACGGATTAAAGGAATACGGAGAAGTCCTCTTTGCGCACCGGAGTTGATGAACATGCTTTGAAAGATCGAATTAACTATCGATTTGGGGATTGCTCCTGGTAGAGGCCGACGAGCAATGGTGACACAAAATTTTAAAGAGGTACTGTTGCCGTGGTTGGGAACGCTGGACGCAACATGCGAACGAGCTGTGTCACGACATCTGAACATTCCGTGGTCCACCTCTCGAAAAGTGCGACGAACAGTTGTGAAATGGAATCAGTGCAAACTTACAAGCCGTCATAGATGCAGTTGGTCTTGACACTGAGCAATCTTTGTAACGTGGAACGTAAATATGGTACGCAAATAACAAATGTTACCATCGCATTTGGAAATTAAAATATGTTTCTTTCAATGGCTTATACGTTATTTGTCTTCTGCACGACGCTTCAAATGTTTACACGAAGTTTCACTGCCATGCGATCAATCGTTTTTCATATGGGCGTTTTGAGGTACCGAAAGTTGAATTATAACTATCCTTTATACCGATCAGTCGCTTTAAATTAATTCTATCACGTAGTGTGAAAGATAAACTAGGACGCCGATATCGGGTGTTTGGCACATTACGAATGTGGAATGGCCTGTGTTGGGCATACTATAGGAACTATGGGACGAAGGTGCAAAGAACACAAGAGTTGTACCAGCCTCAAGCACCAGTAAAATCAGTTGTCTCCGAACACTGGTTCATCTCCGAACGTGAAATGACATTTGGAGATACCAGAATTGTGGAGGAGGTGACGAAGTTCTGAGACACTGTAATGAAGCCAGCTATCGATATTTGAGTGCTTGATAATTTAATCGATAACGTCAAAAGCTTAAATTGCAGTGAGCGGCGGGATTAGGCGATTAGTTCGTTTGAACCACTTCACAATAATATCAGTGCTCTCCCTCTTCTCATGTGCAAGTACCTGTTCAGACCTTTTCGGTGAAGGGCATTGTATTGCGAAATTTTCAGCACTTAAAGTCTTTTTTGGCGCGTCTTAAATTCCTGTGAGACCGTTTTATTCTTTGGTGGCGCCTGGAAACAATCTATACGGCAGAGCGCATCGTATTCCGTTTACTGTTTGTTTGGAGTCCAAAAAGAGTACTTAGGTAACACAATGATATCTCGGCTGAAAATCCAAAAACTTGTAAACCATAGACATCTACATTACTTCTCCGCAGATCACGCTAGTTTTTCGCAGAACCACTTTCGGACTATTACTCGACCATCCTACTTTCGAATAGTTCGCGGAAAAATTAACACCTAAATATTTTACGTGCGAGCTGTTAGCTCTGGAAAAGGTGAGTATAAATTTTGTTACGATGGTAAATTCTCCCCATGTAGTTGGTAGTCAATAAAATGTTTTGGCAATTAGATGCGAAAGGTGGCGATTGAAATTCCGTGAAAAGATCTCGCCGCAACGAAAAACGCATTTGTTTTAATGATTGCCAGCACAGCTCACTTATCATACACGTGAAACTCATTCCCCTACTTCGCAACAACACAAAATGAACAGCCCTTCTTTGAACTTTTTCGAAGTCTTCTGTCAATCATATCTTGTAACGCTCAATGTACTCCACAAGACGACAGACAACTTTTTAGCAGATTTACGCCACAAATCTAAGTCTTTGTTTCTCCCATATCAGTGACCTTGTAAGTGTCTAACAGTCGAAAGTAATTACTTTGTTTAGAGGATATTTTGTTAAATACACGTGTGGTGATCTATTACCTTTTCACGCGCTTCCACTGAACAGATGGGGAAATAAATTAATAAAGCTTTTGTTTAATTATGTTGCTTAATGCAGTTTACTCATTTTTCATTCTTACATTTTTTCAATGAGGAAAAGGCTATAATTATTTGGATTTCAAGAAAATTAGAAAAACAAGTATCACCCAACGGACTATGTTCGAGAAATATTTTTCTTTGTATTGATAAAACAAAACACATAAAATGAACAAATTTGTAACAAAGTTATAACAGCATGCTGTAAAGAAACACTAGGACAGTTAGTCTTTGACATTGGAATATAACTCTTCTTCCGTTGTCTTAGACATTTTGTCAAAGGTTTGTCCTGAGCTGGGAGATAACTTTGTGGCATATTCTGAGTACCTCATTAAACATAAAAATTATTGTCATCAAAATTAAAGGATAAAGATTATAAAATTCAAAATATGTTGAAACTAAACGTCGCAATAAATATTTATATAAGGTTACGTTAGAAAAAGTGCTCAGAATGTCACGAAATTGTCCAGTTTAACGGTACTTACGAGGTCGTGCTAAAAGTAACCCATGCGAATTTTTTATTTCAAAACTGTTAAATCCCTTTAATTAGTAAAACAAACGTTACTAACAGTTTTGAACATGGGTGTTACTCATAAAATGTATATTAGTTTCAACGTAGGATTTTACAGCCAACCGGTTGCAAATAACTGTTAGGTACACTGACCTCGGTTTCGACACCTACTAAGGGCGTCTTCATCAGAACAAAATTTTGATAAATCATAAAATTACATTGCTAAAAAGCAAGGGGCAGAATTTAGGGAGCTATACTCAAGTCAGAAGTGAAATAAAACGTTCCAACCTTTGCCACTGGTGCCCAGCTGAGAATAACATCAGACTGATCGGCCCAGTCTTTTGACTTGAGCCTAGCTGCTCTAAATTCTGCCCATTGCTTTTTAGCAAAGTAATTTTACGATTCACCACAATTTCATTCTGGTGAAGACACCAGGAGTCGAAATCTAGGCCAGTGTACCTAACAGTTATTTGCAATCGGTAGGCTTAATCCTGTGTTGAAACGTCTCAAAACGAGAGACCAGATTGTTGACACCGTCACTGTACAACGTTTGATTTTGTTGACTCAGCCACAAACTCACTTCTGCTTGCACCGATTCATCACCGTGAAAGGGAGATCCTAGAGTTGTGTTGGCAGAAGAGACAACACCGCGTTACTAGAGGAGGCCGAAATGCAAGCGTTTTAGCTCACGCAGGCTGATGTGAGGAGGGAAGGACTATACTGACGTGAGGTCTGGAACATGACAAGGAATTAGAATTCAGAAAGCTAGTTTATTACTTAACTTTAATCCATTAATGATGAATGTCGCTCTTGACGGTACATGATTCACAATATTGTCTGTTCAGAATTCATTCTAATTACTGAATATGGCGCCTTACTAGGTCGTAGCAAATGACGTAGCTGAAGGCTATGCTAAACTGTCGTCTCTGCAAATGAGAGCGTATGTCGACAGTGAACCATCGCTAGCAAAGTCCGCTGTACTACTGGGGCGAGTG
Source organism: Schistocerca gregaria (assembly GCF_023897955.1). Classification (NCBI taxonomy): domain Eukaryota; kingdom Metazoa; phylum Arthropoda; class Insecta; order Orthoptera; family Acrididae; genus Schistocerca; species Schistocerca gregaria. The sequence goes on from NC_064931.1 coordinate 747,342,842, forward strand.
CTTGGGAGTCTATGTAGACTAGACCTGCCGTGTGGCGGCGCTCGGTCTGCAATCGCTGATAGTGGCGACACGCGGGTCCGACGTATATTACCCGACCGCGGCCGATTTAAAGGCTACCACGTAGCAAGTGTGGTGTCTGGCGGTGACACCACACCTAGAAGATCTTATTTAAGTTTCAGAAAGAGGTAAATATCGAATGGAGCCAAGTCGAGACTGCATGAAGGATGATCGATGACAGTGAACCCAAGGCATCGGGTTGCTGTCGCAGCACTCGTGTGCGGTGTGGCATCTTCATTCTCAAGCATGGGGTGCTCCGTGTGTGGACGAACTCTTCGAATTCCAAAGTCGATTACAACACTCGATTTCTCATGTACCAACGTAATTACATTACAAAATGGTTCAAATGGCTCTGAGCACTATGGGACTTAACTTCTGAGGCCATCAGTCCCCTAGAACTTAGAACTACTTAAACCTAACTAACCTAAGGACATCACACACATCCATGCCCGAGACAGGATTCAAACCTGCGACCGTAGCGGTCGCACGGTTCCAGACTGTAGTGCCTAGAACCGCTCGGCCACACTGGCCGGCAATTACATTACAATCCGCCATGTTGCACACTACAATTCGGAGATCTCTAGCTGCACAGGGTTAGAACCTGCGTCATCGAAGTGAGAAAGTGACAGAGTAATATGTATGACACACACTACCTCAACCGATATTGAGAACAGAATAAAAAATTCGGAGGCTTACTTTCCGGCGTGCCCTCGAAAAGTGGTTTCAGTGAATGGAAACTACACGAGAATAACCGGATTATCAGTTGAGCGTCTCGACTACGGAGAAGTTGCAGCCGTGGTTGGTGAATTTTGTGAATTTTTGCAGAGTAGGTGTGGACGCGGCGTGCGTGCTGGCGGGTTTTACGGCTGCTGCGCCGGCGGCGCGTACTGCACGCAGCGTGGGCCGCGGGCTGCGCAAGAAAATAACAAAACAGCCACTCACCCGCGTACACGCGCAGTAAATTCCTCTATAAAAGTCTTGTAAATCAATCAAAAACCGCGCGTTTAAAAGGGGCAGAGAAAGCGAAAAAGACGAGTGCGCTCGGGCTCTTTTTACGACTCTCGCCGTCTGCTCGATGCATCCTTGCACATGCAACATTCTGCACTAACAGAGAAGTACACTGTTACGAAATTGAAAATGGATCGAGCTCTCTCGCACTGTTGCACTTGTTTGGCAAGAGTCTCTTTCTCCAGAAATCCTCTACTCCAGTCTTTCAACAAAATGTGCCGATTCTTAAACACTCTTTTAAAACTATCTTCGTTCGAAGTTCCGTTGACAAATTCCGATTCAAATAAGGTACAAAGAGGTAAAATTGTCTGGTTTTCATTACTACAACAAAACCTTATTCAGTAAATAATCTACGGGACAGCGCTGTCGACAAGTGCTTAAAACTATAGGACAACTTCATATGGTGCTGATGATAAGTACATCCCTTACTTAGATCAATTTTACGACTTCATTCGCTACAATTTGTCGCTGTTCACTGATGCCGAAACACAGCTAAGAGTTTAAGCTGGAACGGACTGTACTTTAACTTGCGTTATGGAAGCCTTAAAGATGAGGCATAAATGTTGCGAAGAGATTTAGCGTGCATTAAAACAGAAATGTTGCGCATATGGCCTACGCTCGCTGAGTATTTGTGGAATAGTCGGCGGAGGGCTCTCCCCCGAGACCAGCACGTACTCCGATTGTTCGACAGTGAATTATGCGCATACCGATGTTCCCAGTAATTGTCTCGCCGGTATTTAATTTTAATGTCAGCCTTTCCGTGAGGCACATCTTTCAAGTACGCACAACTCAGCCGTAAACCCAAAGTACTGCAACGAAGCTGTAAAGGTCTCATATCGGGAAGGCAGCCGATATATTTTACTTCAAAAGAAGTTGAAGCAAAACGGTATTTCAGCGTTTCCTCAAGTAACGCTTTTCGTCTAGTTTTGTCTTTACCTTCAGCGTCCACAGAAAATTATGGCACACACGATCTAAAGATAGGAACTTGTATATTCACGCTCGAGTCACGTATTCGGGAAAATTGCCAGCATAAACTTTACTTAAATCAAAGCACGCATCAGACTGGTGCTGTTGAGACAGAAATATGCTTCATAAAAGGACGAGACCAATTTCTGCCCTATCACTTTTATTATCTGCACTTTGTTGAAAGCTCTCAAGTTAGAGATTTACGCTTAATAACTCACCTAAATTCGGTTTAGCGTTGCTTATACGTGGAGGAAGTTTTGTTTTCGGAAGATATGCCGACTCTCCTGTGAGCCATAATTACTCGAGAAACGAGAAATTTATGCCGACTTTTATAGTTTCTCCAACAATAACCTGCAGGCCAACCTGTTAGTAGCTCGAAGTCTGCAAACATAATGGCTGCTCTTCTTGAGGGAGATACTTGCAGAATACCACAGGCAAACAAAGGTGAGTACATTACAGAAGTATTCTGTATGGCTCAAAGGGATACATTTTTTGGTAAATACTGTCGGTATTCAGGAACTGCTAAAGTGACAGTTTCTTGTTCTCTTCTTCTATATTTGAACAATACGCTCTTAAACGAAGATGAAACAAATGCTGTCTAACTTTAAGCGTTGGTTACTGTCGATGAATTCATTTCCAGAGTTAGGAAAGTAAAAGTATATATAAGCACTTTAGGTAACTCTTTGTAACGCATTGTGCCGTAATAATAGCACGACACGGCTTTGTTTAAGAGAAGACTGCTGCCTCGGAATCACGGGATCCCGGCTTCGATTCCCGGCCGGGTAGAGGATTTTCCCTGCCCGGGGACTGTGTGTTTGTGTTGTCCCCATCATTTCATCATAATAACCATTAGTGACATTGGCTAGATTGGACTGTGTAAAAATTGTACTGTGTAAAAATTGGGACTTTGTACGGGCGCTGATGACAGCGCAGTTGAGCGCCCCACAGACCAAACATCATTATCAGGAGTAAAACTGCACAATATAACTTTCGTGTCCCACGGTTACGTTAAAGGTTAGGTCTCTTGAGAAATGAGAATTTTGCTTGCTGTTTCCAGTCTTGTTTCTGTTGAATCTTTTTCAGTGTACTAGCTACGCTGATACGCTATAAAATAAGAAATGAATTTGACGACGCAGTAGCTGTAAGAAGGAGCACATACTGTTGCAAAGGGCCAAAATATAGTAATAATAATGATGATGATCATGTTTATTACACTAGTCATTTAAGAGTCACGATAACCTTATAAATATTATGACAGTTGCACTAGTGTTTGGTTGTTTCATTGACGCTGAATGTTTTTCATCAATGAAAAGGCGTGACACGTCGTTTTTCAGACCATTTGACTCCAGTTGTCCGTTCCTCGTCTCTGAAAACCCAGAACATCATTACAGCTGTTCTGAAAATGGCTCGATTTTTCTTGACGTTCAAGCATCAGGGTATCAAGTCACAGATGTTGAAGATGTGTTTCGTCCATTTGGAGTCATTCTTCATTCATATGTGGCCTTAAAGCCGAATTCTACTTCTATTATTATTATTGAGTTGAAAAACAATTATTATTTAGAGTATTAACAATAATATAGTTAATATAATAATTATTAGTATTATTATAATTATTATTATTCAGCAGATGCTGACTATCATTGCACAATTATATTAATTACGAGAACTACGACTACAAGATCATTCGTCTTCCTTTATTTTATGATTGTTTTCTGTTAATATCTCTTAATATAGTACATGTGATTAATTTTAATAATTGGGGTTATTTTTATTTATCTGTAATTGTGGCTGGTTGGTTGATTCGTGGGAGGGGTTCAAACAGCGAGGTCGTCGGATGAGGGAAGGAAGTCAGCCGTGCGCTTTGAAAGGAACCATCCCGGCATTTGCCGGAAGCGGTTTCACGGAAAACGTAAATCAGGATGGCCGGACGCGGGTTTGAACCGTCGTCCTCCCGAAAGCGAGTCCAGTGTGCTAACCACCGCACCGTCTCGTTCGGTTCTGTAATTATAAGATAAATCTATCCGTCTTACACAACCAGCTGATTTCGTGATGTACGGCGATCAACAAGTGATCAGTAAGTCAGTAAGTCAGTAAGTCAGTAAGTCAGTAAGTCAGTAAGTCAGTAAGTCAGTAAGTCAGTAAGTCAATTTTGCAGCAAACAGAGCATTTCATTGTCAATCAAATATCTTAAAATGTGTGTGGGCAGTTGATACATTTGCCTACAAATCCATAGGTAGTTTTGACTCTCCTGGGTTTTTCTAAGTTACCTGTACGTTTTTATCAATCGAAAATGGCCAAAGAGGACGAAATCAGCTGTTTGTGTTGGATGCATAGAATTTTATCTAAGAATTACAGCCAAATAAAAGAAAATGATGTCATTCAGTAATTTAATACAGCCTGTGAACTCATTTCGAAGAAAGATACAGGGTGTTTCAAAAATGGATGTTGTTTGCAGAACATATACACAAATGATAAGAATTTCTGAAGATATTCGAGCATGGAGAGCTGCATCAAAAACGTATTCCGACTGAAGACTACAATAACAACACTCGTCAGTAGAAAGTTGAGTCAAATAGATTGTTAAGACTGACGCAAACGTCCAAGGGTCTTGGAAGTACAAGCTTCAACCTTACGAATGCTGTCTTTTAGTAATAATCTGTAATAGTCAATGCAACAGACGTTAAAGGGCTGTGGCGAAGCATTTGCTCCGTCGCCGGGAGGCAGGCAACGTAGTTGCAGGCTCGTGACTGGGAAGAGCAGGCCAAATCGAACGATAATTAACGCACTGCTGCCTTCAGCCTGCCTGCATCGTTTAAAGAACTGTCCACCTGCTCCTGCAGACGCAATTAACAGACTTCCTTTGGCAGATGTTCATTACAGAACTACCCGCAATCAGCTTATGAGACATTCTGCGCTCTTTTGTTTAGTACTGTGAGGCTGGCCGTCTGGGGACAAACTGTAGCGCCAAATGTGTAAGAGTCCAGTTTGAGACTAGTGTTCAATTGGCATTCTATTAAGGGAATCTGATCGCTCAGAAATATTTCTATGTTTTCTAAAATATGTTCAGCAGACAAGAGGTGAGATCATGCCCAGTTCTTTGAGCAATCTTTGCCCACTATGTTCAACAACCAAACCGACTTCCTTTCACAGCTTTGTCCAATCCGAACTTTTTCCCCTGCTCGAGTAATCTGTACGTCGGTTGGAGGTAAATTCTGGAGGGAGGAAGACTTAACTTACTGTCTATGTAAAGTTAAATATCAGTTCCCTTCCACACCTCTTTCTGTTGTACTAAGGTTAAGAAGATTCGTTGCCAAAACTGTTGAGAATATCAGACCAGACTTCTCAAGAATGAATTAGGAGGATGCCGCATTAAATATACAAGGTGATTCACTGTTGTATCCCTATTTTTGTTTAACTATTATTCATTTGTTAACAATGTTACATGGTTGTTTTCGATTCTGTTATGTATTATGGTTTTTGCCATTTCATATTTCCACATAGGTACCTGATTCAGTAACACACCGTTGCAGTCGAAGTGCAACGTTCTTGATAGGCCATTACAACATATCGTTTGGTACCCATGAACACTCTTCCCTAATGACAGCTTCTAAAGTGTTGAATTCACGCGGTTTTCTGACACATAATTTCTCTTTTAAATATATCCAGATGGAAAAAATCCAGTGAGGTCAAGTCAGGACTTCTCGGTGGCCAGTCAAAATTCCCTTGACGTCCATTAACGCGGCCTGAAAATCATTGTCAGGCCATTCTTGCAAAATCAGCACAAAATGGGGAGTTGCCCCATCGTACATAAGGTGCACATTGTCCACACCGTCCCACATTAAAACAATGGGATGAACAAAAGTTTGTAGCATATGCACATGCTACTTCGTATTCATTGTTTCACGAATAATGTAAGGACTGATGTATCATCATAGCACACAATTAGTGAAGGACGCGACTGCTGTTTTTCCAGGACTGTCACTACTAACACCCAGTGTTGCCAGTTATGGCAATTTATGAGCATACCCACGTCGAATACGGCTTCGTATGACCACAAAATGTTACTCAGGTTCTTCTTCCATCCACTGTAATGTGGATTCAGGATACTACATCCTGACATCGCAGTCTTCTGGCGACAGTGCTTGGATAAAGTTTGGTTTCCATGGTCTCCAGTCGACATCCTTTATTATCTGTTGGACCGACCCGTATGATTAACCAGTTTCCCTCTGATATTGTCTCAGAGACTTCGTGAGAGTTGGCACAAACACCGCAGCAGCGCTGGCTATAGCCTCTCCAGTGACAACCCTCTTTGGTGGCCCAGCATCCGTTTGGTGAGTGACTGTGCGCAATAAATTCGCTTGCAGTCTCTTTACTGTTTTCATGTCCAGTATCGAGTGTCTCCCATCTCCCGTCACCACCATCGTTGCACCACTACAGGACACTGGCATACTTCCATCACAGCTGCAATCGTAGCAGTGCCAGAAATATGTAGTCTCTGGACCATCTTCACTTAATTCGTGGTTAGAGATGCAGCAAACAACAAACACGCAACAATTAGATAATGGCATAGGGTAGACCATAATATTACGGTTGAGTGAGTGGTCTTACATCGTTTGTGATAGAATAGCAGTAAAATAAAAATATAATAATGGATCACTCCGTACACGAGGCTCACATAGGGTTCATCTGAAAAATTCTCCCTTTTGTTGAATTTCTGGTAAGATACTATGTTTATGTATAGTCCTGATGAAAATGCAGTCTTGAATAAATACTCTCTGTTAAAGGCTAAGTTTAGGGATTTATTCGTATGGATAAATTGAAATATGCCATTGTTAACCATCCTATTAACAAACATGGCAGGAAACATAAATATTTAGCCCTTCCTTACTGATATCTTTTTCTAATATAATCTAAAATGTCCTGTTCACAAGAGTAGAGTCAGACTTAAATAGAAACATTTTGCTTAGTTCGTCACACTTCACTTTCCAGAAGGATTCCTCAACTGAGAATGCCGTTTGTACGTTTAGTTACCAAGTAATACTAGCCTGGAATAACAAAATAGTGTCAATGGACATTGTTTATAGTGTGTCTAAGCGTAGATCTTGACACAATTTCTGAAAACCTCAAGTTTTTAGGAGCTGATGGTGTTACAAACAACTAGTTCGAATGGTACTTAAACAAACGCAAAAAAATTACAAAAAGTTATACAGAATAATTAAAATGGTGGTAGACAGAGGTAATATTTGGAGCGACTGGCGTACAATCATAAATGGAATCCCACACGGTTGAATTTTGTGTCCATTCCCATTTTTATATGATTTCCGCAAATCGCACAAGTTTTCTGATTAATACGGTTATGGAAACTGCAACAAACATTTTTGTGTAATATTCTTTTTCAAAGAACTGGTTAGTAACCTCTTCCTTAATTATATAAAAAACACTTTGAATATGAATCGATGCAACAACTAGAATAACTAATAATAACGAAACATATGAACAGGAGTCAGTGAACTTTTCTCTCTTCGTTTAATTGGTAGTTACAGCAAATGTAGAGTACCGGTTTATATTCTGATTTGTTAATTCCTCTCATTAATGTTTTATGTCACCTTTTTCTGGCGTGTCTCATCACTTAGAAATACCACCGAAATATGATAAAAAAAGCATTTTTCGTATTTACAACACTAGAAAGCAATGATCTCCATTACTTAGTACCAAATTTGTCTGATGTTCAGAAATGAGTTCAGTGCACAATACCAGAAATGCTTGATAATTTTTCCCATTCTGTAAAATCTCCCATATGAAGCAACACAAATTTTGAATCTAATCTAAAATATTTTTTTCTGCACCACCTCTTCCATTATAGAACCAAATATTTAAAAAATAAATCGTAGCATGTGTAGTAAAGTATATAAATTTGTTTACATTGTAGTCAAATGTGTGTTTCACTTGTAATGTGAGCAATGACGTATACTTATATGTTCATTTTTATTAAATTTAATTCGATTGTGTTATTCAGTACACCATAAACTGGTGGCATACGGCCACACACGCAAATGAATCATCTATACATAGTCTGTACACTGACTCGTTACACATTATTTCGAGAAAGATTGTAATTAAATAACTGAGTCAGAGTCTGATGTAATGTGAGTTTATATTTATGTTAAAGGCTTAGTGCACATTTGTGTATCAGACAATCAGCAGAGTGAAAGGAAATAAGCTAATCAGCACTACCAAGCATAGAGAAAGTTCATTTATTGTGTAATTTCGTCACATTATTTCCTCTCCTTACTCCCTAACACCATCCCAATATATTCGTGATATTTCATTACTGAAAATCAGGAAATAGCAATTTTTTAAAGCGGTGTCAGTTGAGCATTTAGCGTACTCCTGAGATGCTACAAAATCTATCCCTAGTGACCTTCAGCGATATATAACTCCCCGTAATATCATGTGACTGAAAATAAAATAAATTCGCACAGTGGAAAATGACTTGTCTCATTAAATTGCCAGGGGTGACGTAGCTAAGCATGAAGTATAGTTACTACACTTCACATAGAGACATTGATAATGGAATCGATCAAACTATGAAAAGAAGCTAAGGGTCGCTATAACAATCTGATTTATTGCTAAAAGGCGCCAGAAATTTTTTATCCACAGAATCAAAAACACAAGTAATTATCAAGAGAACGATTACAAATATGCACTATAGACTCCTTCACTTAAAACCTTGTATGTTTATGCACGATAGACTTAGCACAGATGGTGATGCATCATTGAAACGATGTGAAACTGTGTTCAAGAATATGTCTAGTGGTTGTGGAATAAGCGAATTAAAGAAAAGTCCTGGAAAAGACGAGCTAAAGAAAAGTCCTGGAAAAGCATGAGCAAACACCGATACTCTCGTGCAAGTGCAGAGTGAGTGTAGCTAGTTTACCGCAAAAATGAGAAGAGCAGAACACAACCTTGGTGGAAGATAAATGACTCTGCACTCATCTTGTCTTGATAAATGAAAATAAGGCTCATGCTTACCAATCTAGTGATATATAAAAACAGATGATTGCTGCAGTAAGGGATAAGAACTCTGAATTTAGCACTGGTATCTGCTCGAAGATAGCAACATCTCGCTCTGAAGCTCTAAGATGAAGTGTGCTGTACTCAATGACACCTCTGGTACAAATTCTCTCTGTGACACCCTGGAACAAGACCCCTCTACAACGCCTCTCGAGCAAGAGCTTTCTTACTCTCCTCTACACAATTTAGCTGGTTGTGCCAGCACAAGAATTTCGCCAGGCAGTTGCAGCAGACCTTGTGAGTTTCGATCAGCGATAATTTAATACATATGCCATCAAATATCCTACCCTTCCTGATTCTGCCCTGTCTACCAGTAAAGTATATTCCTCACTTGGATCAGGATAGAAGGCAGAAAATCTCCTCCACTATGTGACAGATTTCTAGTTTTGCTCAGTGTGGAGGCGTGCATGTAAATACATGATAAGCTCTCCCCTGCTACCAAAATAATTGATGGAGACAATCAGGGATCTCCTTACTAAATTTTAAACAAATATTCCAGCCAGCCTCCTTCAGACCTAAGGACTGGGTCCCGTGCTAGCAGCATCGTGTTCTCTTCTGTGCTACAGGTATTATCTTCGCTAAAAGGCATTCTTTGCACTCCACGCACAATGAAACTTTATGACAGGCTGGGCTGCCCTCACGTGCCGCTCCTGCTTCATTGGGTCGGGAGAGCGCTCTTCTCGACGTGTACCTGGCCAAGCGTTCACTTTCAGCAAATACATTTATACGACCAGTGCGGGTCGCCTCTTGTCTGTTACCTTTTGCCAGGCATCTAAAAGCCCCAGGCTCCAGCTCGTTGCAAGAAACTCGCCATACCAACAGGAAAAGAGAAAGAGATCATTAGAATTGCAGTCGTTGGCATTTGTTATTACTGCTCTCAGTTTGCATGGAGCATTAGTAATATGATTTGATTTACTAGTCGGATCTGCATGTTGGATTATTAATCAGGTTACGTGACACTTTTGCAAAAGTAGCGGTGTCATTATCTTTGTTTCACAGAAAATGCGAGATGTGTTCTGCTTTTACCCATGAAGCCCCAGCAATGTTTGTCAGTACTGAAATTCCTCTTACAATCTTCTTAATCTGCGGCTGTGAATCAACAAAATAACTTTATTGTGATTTGTCTCCAACTTTACATCAAGGGAATGGAGTAAACCTAACCACTTCCTCAAACAAACTTTGCTAACTCTGTTGAATTAACAAACAATATTGTGTCTCTCTGGAACTAACGGATGAGAAGTCAAAGCTGTAAATTACCTCAGTATTTACGAAAATTAGTGCACACTTTCATTCCAGAAGAGACATTACAGTTTACGTCATGAATGTTTGGAGTCAGAACACCAAGGCAAAAAATTAAATCTGTTACCAACCGAATGATGATGGCAATGATGGTGATAATGATGGTGATGGTAATAATGTTGGGTTTCGCGACACTTATTCATCTACATCTACATTTATACGCCGCAAACCACCCAACGGTGTGTGGCGGAGGGCACTTTACGTGCCACTGTCATTACCTCCCTTTCCTGTTCCACTCGCGTATGGTTCGCGGGAAGAACGCCTGCCGGAAGGCCTCCGTGAGCGCTCGAATCTCTCTAATTTTACATTCGAGATCTCCTCGGGAGGTATAAGTGGGGGGAAGCAATATATTCGATACTTCATCCAGAAACGCACCCTCTCGAAACCTGGACAGCAAGCATCACCGCGATGCAAATCGCCTCCCTTGAAGAGTCTGCCACTTGAGTTTGCTAAACATCTCCGTAGCGCTATCATGCTTACCAAATAACCCTGTGACGAAACGCGCCGCTCTTCTTTGTATCTTCTCTATCTCATATGTCAAACCGACCTGGTACGGATCCCACACTGATGAGCAGTACTCAAGTATAGGCCGAACGAGTGTTTTGTAAGCCACCTCCTTTGTAGATGGACTACATTTTCTAAGGACTCTCCCAATGAATCTCAACCTGGCACCCGCCTTACCAACAATTAATTTTATATGATCATTCCACTTCAAATCGTTCCGTATGCATACTCCCAGATATTTTACAGAAGTAACTGCTACCAATGTTTGTTCCGCTATCATATGATCATACAATAAAGGATCCTTCTTTCTATGTATTCGCAATACGTTACATTTGTCTATGTTAAGGGTCAGTTGCCACTCCCTGCACCAAGTGCCTATCCGCCGCAGATCTTCCTGCATTTCGCTGCAATTTTCTAATGCTGCAACTTCTCTGTATACAATATATGATCATCAGTCTCTTACTCACCCTCCCCCCATGCTCCCTTCCCCAGCACCCCCCAGGACAGAACCTGTGTACCTGATCTGTCTGCGCCGACCCTTTTGGTCAATCGGTTCTATGCCCTTCAGTCTGGAATCTTGCTGCTGCTACGGTCGCAGGTTCGAATCCTGCCTCGGGATTGTATGTGTGTGATGTCCTCAGGTTAGTTAGGTTTAAGTAGTTCTAAGTCTAGGGGACTGATGATTTCAGATGTTAAGTCCCATAGTGCTTAGAGCCATTTGAACCATTTGAACCATCTGTCTGCATATACAGTAAAACGCATGTCCAATTGTGATAAGCTATAATTTTGCATATCGTGTATCTGAGGCGGCACATGGTCCGGTATTTATCTAGTGGAACATAGGAAACCGCCATAAACCACACCTAGGCTCGCCAGCTCACCACGCCTCGTCATTAATCCACAAGTCAGATTCGATCCGCGTCAAACTCGCCTTCCGGTGTCTCTGAAGCGTTATTAGCACTCTACCATACGGGCGGGTGACACTAACTGAAGATTGGACTGAACGCAACCACGTTTTACTAAGCATTGTCTTAATGGTGGTATTACGCATTGTCTTCCTATACATTAACTGGTTGCTCCTACTAGTATAACGTGAAATTCAAATTTTTGGAAGTAATCAGAGTATTGTCAGAGATGAAAGTTGCGTTAGTTGACGATAATAGATCTAATAATGGAGTGAAGAGTGAACCACGGGTCCTGGATCTTTCAGGATGACGCTCATCCGTACAGTAACCAAGTTACATCACTAAAAATGTTCTACGTCTGGGTACTGTGTGAGAAACTAGCAGCTGTTCAGTTTCAATATTTGAATACTACGTAAGTGTGTGGGACCAATATCAGGTCGGACTGACACGGGATAACCGACCTCTGTGGCCGAGCGATTCTAGGCGCATCAGTCTGGAACCACGCGGCCGCTATGGTCGCAGGTTCGAATCCTGCCTCGGGCATGGATGTGTGTGATGTCCTTAGGTTAGTTAGGTTTAAGAAGCTCTAAGTGTAGGCGACTGATGACCTTAGATTTTAAGTCCCATAGTGCTCAGAGCCATTTGAACCATTTTTAACTCGGGACATAATGTGCACGCGCAGAAGGACTGTGAACCATCACACACTTGTTTGGCAGGCGAGCGAGTGTGACAAAAATATTAAATTAAAATGAAAAAATTTCGTCTGAATCACAATTTCTTTTACTGACAGCTACCGGTTTCGAGATACTATGCAGGACATCTTGAGATCTAATTTGGAACAGCAAAAAGAGGCGACAAAAATCACAAAAGTGGTACATTATAAACAATATATCAATGCTAGCATAAAAAACCATCGAATCATCAATTAGCCTACACGTATGAGTTTGTCCATAGTTGTACGAATGACATGAAACTAATGTAAAAATGTAAAAGACGAGGTGGGAAAGATGTCACATGACACGAGCACAGTTATTCCAGTGGTTTTCAAACGTTCTAGGTCCACGGCTTCTTTGACCTCAACACAAACACCTGCAGCAACTCTTGCACATAACCGGCTCGAGGTGTGGGATAAAGGAACTTTAGTGTCGCAAAAATAAATAAGTGTAGCTATTTGTTTATTAACGGTTGACAAAAAACTCTAATGTGTCTCTTGAATAAAGTAAGGGTAAAGCTCATTCCTCAGTTCATGCAACCTTTTCGAGACGTTCCCTCGTGAAAGAATGCAAGAGTTACTGTAATAAATTAGAGAAATGTGCATAGTTCCCAATCAACACACAGTTATTGAAAACATCCCGGCTTAAGTGGCCGACTTTTAATAAAGTTAGCCACTTCGATCACTGATTGAAGAAGCTCATGAAGGGTGGGGTCCATGCTTTCTGATGCCAGTGCTTCTCCGTGAATAAAACAGTGTATCCATTAGAATGAAAAACCTCTTCATGGCTCAGAGGTTGCAACTGGCATAACAGCCGGCCATACTACGGCCTAAATCAGTATACTCGCCAACACAATTTGCTAAATTAATTTTGTTTTCCTCCATAGGAAAGTTCAAATGGTTCAAATGGCTCTGAGCACTATGGGACTCAACTGCTGTGGTCATTAGTCTCCTAGAACTTAGAACTACTTAAACCTAACTAACCTAAGGACATCACACACATCCATGCCCGAGGCAGGATGCGAACCTGCGACCGTAGCAGTCGGACTGCGCGCCTAGAACAGCGAGACCACCGCGGCCGGCCATAGGAAAGTAGCATTTCAAAGAACTGTGTTGCTTTTGTTGCAAGAGTTCTCTTCCTGCAGAGACGAAAATCTTAAAGAGATTTGTTGCCATTTATAAACCAATGTAACAAGCTAGATACGCACCATTGTGGTTGTATGTAGCTTCATTGAACTGAATAGTAAAATCAGTATTATTACCTTTCAGTTTTTCAACCAACTGATCATTAATGTCGTCAGCCATATCTAGCATTCGGCGACTAATGGCACTGTCTGACAAAGGCATACTTACCATTTCCTAGCAACTGTTTCACGTATCATAAAAGATACCGCGTCCGCAGCAGCTGATAAAATATCTTCCGTCACACGCTTTGCTATACCATAGGCAATTTTGTAAGGTTAAAGACGTGCCTTTGTCAGAATCGTGGCTTGTTCAGCGAAAGATTTTTTTTTTCCTTTTCTGCCATATGTTTCAACTTGTGGGAAAGATATTCTCGTGGTTTGTTTACAAGCCACCGTCATTTGACTCAAATGTCGTTTCATTACATTAGGAAGCATGCTTTCCGTAGCTACGACTTTGAAACAGTTGACACACTGTAGTCATTCTGCGGTTACAACAGTAGTACACGTAAAATAAAAATTCAGGCGTCGCCATATTTGCTGCATTTACGTCTGCTCATGTCTTTAGAAGTGCGTAACGCATTTCAGTTGTCAAATTGTGTACTTACGCTTAAAAATTTGTCCATACTAGCAAAGAAATGCAAATCACAGAAGACAAACTAAAATTAAAAGCTTTTTGCATCTGCCAGCTAGATATCACTACTGGTGCATTGTTCCATTACCCAGGCAGCAAATAAACCAAATTATTATTTTTATGAAACCACTGTGACGCCCCTACTGTAAGGCCGCGACTCCCACTCGGACCTGCGACACTCAGCTTCAAAACCCCTGGGTCAGTACAATGATACAGCGTAAAGAAAATTATTCTGCCATAAAATATAAATGAATAGCAAAATAAAAAACTGTTTTTTTAATTAACAGTTAAAACCCTGTTAACCTAAAACATGTGAGTATATATACACTACTGGCAATTAAAATTGCTACACCACCAAGATGACATGCTATTGTTGTTGTTGTTGTGGTCTTCAGTCCTGAGACTGGTTTGATGCAGCTCTCCATGCTACTCTATCCTGTGCAAGCTTCTTCATCTCCCAGTACCTACTGCAACCTACATCCTTCTGAATCTGCTTAGTGTACTCATCTCTCGGTCTCCCTCTACGATTTTTACCCTCCACACTGCCCTCCAATGCTAAATTTGTGATCCCTTGATGCCTCAAAACATGTCCTACCAACCGATCCCTTCTTCTAGTCAAGTTGTGCCACAAACTTCTCTTCTCCCCAATCCTATTCAATACCTCCTCATTAGTTACGTGATCTATCCACCTTATCCTCAGTATTCTTCTGTAGCACCACATTTCGAAAGCTTCTATTCTCTTCTTGTCCAAACTAGTTATCGTCCATGTTTCACTTCCATACATGGCTACACTCCAAACAAATACTTTCAGAAACGACTTCCTGATACATAAATCTATATTCGATGTTAACAAACTTCTCTTCTTCAGAAACGCTTTCCTTGCCATTGCCAGTCTACATTTTATATCCTCTCTACTTCGACCATCATCAGTTATTTTACTTCCTAAATAGCAAAACTCCTTTACTACTTTAAGTGTCTCATTTCCCAATCTAATTCCCTCAGCATCACCCGATTTAATTGGACTACATTCCATTATCCTCGTTTTGCTTTTGTTGATGTTCATCTTATATCCTCCTTTCAAGACACTGTCCATTCCGTTCAACTGCTCTTCCAAGTCCTTTGCCGTCTGTGACAGAATTACAATGTCATCGGCGAACCTCAAAGTTTTTACTTCGTCTCCATGAATTTGAATACCTACTCCAAATTTTTCTTTTGTTTCCTTTACTGCTTGCTCAATATACAGATTGAATAACATCGGGGAGAGGCTACAACCCTGTCTCACTCCTTTCCCAACCACTGCTTCCCTTTCATGCCCCTCGACTCTTATTACTGCCATCTGGTTTCTGTACAAATTATAAATAGCCTTTCGCTCCCTGTATTTCACCCCTGCCACCTTTAGAATTTGAAAAAGAGTATTCCAGTCAACATTGTCAAAAGCTTTCTCTAAGTCTACAAATGCTAGAAACGTAGGTTTGCCTTTTCTTAATCTTTCTTCTAAGATAAGTCGTAAGGTCATGCTAAAGACGCGAAATTTGACCGACAGAAAGAAGATGCTGTGATATGCAAATGATTAGCTTTTCAGAGCATTCACACAAGGTTGGCGCCGGTGGCGACACCTATAACGTGCTGACACGAGGAAAGTTTCCGACCGAGTTCTCATACACAAACAGCAATTGACTGGCGTTGCCTGGTGAAACGTTGTTGTGAGGCCTCGTGTAAAGGAGGAGAAATGCGTACCATCACGTTTCCGACTTTGATAAAGGTCGAATTGTAGCCTATCGCGATTGCGGTTTACCGTATCGCGACATTGCTGCTCGCGTTGGTCGCGATCCAATGACTGTTAGCAGAATATGGAATCGGTGGGTTCTGAAGGGTAACATGGCACTCCGTGATGGATCCCAACGGCCTCGTATCACTAGCAGTCGAGATGACAGGCATCTTATCCGCATGGCTGTAACGGATCGTGCAGTCACGTCTCGATCCCTGAGTCAACACATGGGGTCGTTTGCAAAACAACAACCATCTGCACGAACAGTTTGACGACGTTTGCAACAGCATGGACTATTAGCTCGGAGACCATGGTTGCGGTTACCCCTGACGCTGCATCACAGACAGGAGCGCCTGCGATAGTGCACTCGACGACGAACCTGGGTGCACGAATGGCAAAACGTCATTTTTTCGGTTGAATCCATGAATCCAGGTTCTGTTTACAGCATCATGATGGTCGCATCCGTGTTTGGCGACATCGCGGTGATCGCACACTGGAAGCGTGTATTCGTCATCGCCATACTGGCGTGATGCCATGGGGTGCCATTGGTTACACGTCTCGGACACCTCTTGTTCGCATTGACGGCACTTTGAACAGTGGACGTTACATTTCAGATGTGTTACGACCCGTGGCTCTTATCCTTCATTCGATCCCTGCGAAACCCTACATTTCAGCAGGATAATGCACGAGTGCATGCTGCAGGTCCTGTACGGGCCTTTGTGGATACCGAAAATGTTCGACTGCTGCGCTGGACAGCACATTATCCATATCTCTCACCAATTGAAAACGTCTGGCCAATCGTGGCCGAGCAACTGGCTCGTCACAATACGCCAGTCACTATTCTTGATGAACTGTGGTATCGTGTTGAAGCTGTATGGGCAGCTGTACCTGAACACGCCATCCAAGCTCTGTTTGACTCAGTGCCCAGGTGTATCAAAGGCGTTATTACGGCCAGAGGTTATTATTCTGGTTACTGATTTCTCAGGATCTATGTATCCAAATTGCGTTAAAATGAAATCGTATGTCAGTTCTAGTGTAATATATTTGTCCAATGAATACCCGTTTATTATCTGCATTTCTTCTCGGTGTAGTAATTTTAATGGCCAGTAGTGTATGTTACATGTAAAAGATAAAACACACTTGCAGACACAACCTACAGTAAATAGTCCACCATACACCGTACATTTTCCGTCTTGTTCATACACTTCGTAAAACAAAGGCAAATTAACTAACACATCTAGTTGCATCGAATTCTTCTTCTTTTAAAACAACTTTAGGAACTTTCCTTGAGTTAATAAATAAAATTAAAAAATGAAAATAGTGAGGCCTTTTAATATAAGATAAAAATGGGAGAAGGGATTTAGTGTGAAAAGCAGCTATAGCTTTTAGCATACAATATTATTTATAATGGCGTTGCACGATAGTAGTACGGGGAAACAGTGTGTCCGCTGTAGATGTTGGAAAGAGACTACAGAAAATTGTACATGTGGGATCCTGCCCACTCGTCTCTTGTAGGGTGCCTAGGAAGCTGTCTTTGGATAGCTTGACAACACACAAGCAAATCATATTAACGGAGTTCATTACAGTAACTGTATTGACAATACTTTCATTTCTACAATGACGTGTCACAAGCAACTGGCGACATGCGAATAGTCATTGTCCTTTGATATATACACTCTCCATGCAAACCATTAATATGGATCACAAGTCACGTCCAGTCTTCTAGTCCTCTCTGATAGTACGGCACAGTCCGCGCGGCGCGTTGCTTTCATTCTCTTCGTGTTGAGGCCAAGCCCCTACCACGCCGTAGCGGAGAAGCGAGACAACTGTCCCCCAATTGAAGCAGCTGATCGCCGCCATTTGCAGGGATGAATTCTAGTACTGGGTCTGTGATTTGAAGTATATGAGACACAACAAGAGCAAATTGAAGCACAAATTAAACACATGTTTGTCTAAAAAAATACTGAGTATTCGAGTCTATTTTAAAAGTATACTTAAATGAATGAAGTTTCCTAATTTCCGAAATTTGTCTGCATAGAGACGCAAAATTTAAGAATGTAAGGCTCTTTCGTGACAAGGTGGAGCGAGTTTACATCGAGCTATTTGTATTAGATAATTACATGAAACTTTGAAAGTAGCAGACAGCATGATTATTATTTATTTCACATAATTTTCCTGTCAGGTCCTGTTTGCTTTTTGCCGACTACTGTGTACATTTTGCACACTTACTTTTGTTCAGCACAGTGTTGTCTACACTAGAATTTTGGTATGATTAATTGTAATAACCCATATGACTTTAAATACCGTAGGAATTTCATTCGCACATTAGTTTTTAACACTGATAGCACGTCTGAAAGTGGTTGAGTTTGCAACATCTGATCAAATATCTGACCATTTACGAAGTGTAAACACCGCCTGAGAACACATGTTAAGTATCTAAACGCAATTATTCGACCTACCTCAGATTCATACGTAATATATATTTGATTAAAAATCTAAGTACCTATCACGCAGCCGGCCGCTGTGGTCTCGCGGTTCTAGGCGCCTGAGAACACATGTTAAGTATCTAAACGCAATTATTCGACCTACCTCAGATTCATACGTAATATATATTTGATTAAAAATCTAAGTACCTATCACGCAGCCGGCCGCTGTGGTCTCGCGGTTCTAGGCGCGCAGTCCGGAACCGTGCGACTGCTACGGTCGCAGGTTCGAATCCTGCCTCGGGCATGGATGTGTGTGATGTCCTTATGTTAGTTAGGTTTAAGTAGTTCTAAGTTCTAGGGGACTAATGACCACAGCAGTTGAGCCCCATAGTGCTCAGAGCCATTTGAACGATTTGAACCTATCACGCGCCGGCCGCGGTGGTCTCGCGGTTTTAGGCGCTCAGTCAGGAACCGCGCGACTGCTACGGTCGCAGGTTCGAATCCTGCCTCGGGCATGAATGTGTGTGGTGTCCTTAGGTTACTTAGGTTTAATTAGTTCTAAGTTCTAGGCGACTGATGACCACAGATGTTGAGTCGCATAGTTCTCAGAGCCATTTGAACCTATCATGTGCCTAGTTCTTCATTCAATTCAACTTAGTATATTAACCCTGTTAGAATTTTTAGTACTTTATATACAAATATAAAATAAGTATTTGACATGCAACTAAGTACCTTTGTCTGTAATCTAACACTGCAATTTTTTCTCTATGTAACTTCCAATTTTTGTAGCAGAAAGTTTAATAGACACAGTATAAGGTGTAAATATAGACATCAGGTTACGCTATAGAAAAATCTGCTGTCACCTACATTTAGCATTTGCATTAATTGGCTTTGCAAACACTATACCTTTTTCAAATGAGTTGGAAATAGCAATACTGTCGGTATAGCATCGTTTTTCAGTTGACGTCTATTTACATAATTTCGCATGTAACAATTCTCTTCAAAATGAAGAGAGCACAGTAAATGATTTGCTGTCGGTTCTAATTTTTCTCTCCGAGTAACAACAATCCATTTCCGATTTAGAAAATCATTTCTAAGGGGAAACCTCAACCAAAGCAAACACTCATGATGTATTATTCCTCCATGAAAATACTATATACAAGTAATAGAAAGTAACAAACAACCAGAAATGACTGACCTGTGGAATGTAACATTGTTTCCGTCTTCGTCTTTGCTTCCATTCTTACTGTGACAATTAAAAGCAGCACACGAACGAACCATGTTTACGCACTGTTTCCCTGCAAATGGCGGCTGCTATCACGTTCAATGTGAGGACGCGACACTAGCGCCAATGGGCGGTCTAGTTTTTATTTAGTAAGTCTATGGTAGAGGCCGCTCCCGTCGTGGTGACGTCATAGTCAGCGTACTATTGGCTGACGTCGTCTCACAGTCCTCTCTGCTGTATAGTTCTTGACCTTCGTACCGTCGCTTGTCATTACGCCTGAACAATACATGCAACATTTTCCTTCTTGTCTGTACACTTCGCAAAACAGGGCGAAATTCTCAAATGTATTTAGTAGGATCTGGTTCTGCCTTCTTTAAAACAACTTTAAGACCGTACCTTCATTTAATGAATAAAAAATAATGCGGACTCCTACTGTAAGACAAAATTTGGAGCAGGACTTCGGTTATAAAAGCAACTATAGCGTTTAGCAAACGATATTACTCATTTTAGTAAAGGCTTTGCATGATAGTTGTTTGAGGGAAATAGAGTGGTCACTAGGGCGCGCCACCTATCACAGCAGGTTGCGTGACGAGTGACGTGTACCAGCAGCGTTTATGCGTGTCGTGGGCTGCAGTCTACTGCGGGCACCATAATTTACCGCCAGCTAACGGGACTAAAACATCCAAGTCACCGGAACTGATGTCAGGCGTTGTACATTTACTGGAGAACGTCATCGTGAGTATTAAAGTAAGCAATGTGCGTAAATTCATCTGTTAATTAAGAATCTTGTCTGCCACTCTATCTCCCCTCACAGCTGTCAAAGCTGTACACACAGAAAACTGCAACCAGTCACTTTTTTGACCAGTTATTTATTATTCCACGAACCGGTTTTCGAATCTTTTCAGGTTCATCTTCAGCTTGTTTGCCGAAAGTTACATATCTATTTCTAGCGTATGACTAGCTGCTGGCTCTGTGACAAGAAGATGGAACATGCTTTAATATATCGCCATGAGTAATGATAATCTGTCTATATGGATACAAGATTTTGTTTTGTACAAAACAAAAACCCCTCATGAACTATGGACCTTGCCGTTGGTGGCGAGGCTTGCGTGCCTCAGCTATTCAGATAGCCGTACCGTAGGAGCAACCACAATAGAGGGGCATCTGTTGAGAGTCCAGACAAACGTGTGGTCCCTGAAGAGGTGCAGCAACCCTTGCAGTAGTTGCAAGGGCAACGGTCTGGATGATTGACTGATCTGGCCTTGTAACATCAACCAAAACGGCCTTTCTGTGCTGGTACTGCGAACTGCTGAAAGCAAGAGGAAACTACAGCCGTAATTTTTCGCGAGGGCGTGCAACTTTACTGTATGGGTAAAAGATGATCGCGTCCTCTTAGGTAAAATATCCCGGAGGTAAAATAGACGCCCATTTGGATTTCCGGGCGGGGACTACTCAGGAGAACGTCGTTATCAGGAGAAAGAAAACTGGCGTTCTTCGGATCGGAGCGTGGAATGTCAGACAGGTAGGTTAGAAAATTTAAAAAGGAAAATGGATAGATTAAAGTTAGATATAGTGGGAATTAGCGAAATTCGGTGGCAGGAGGAACAAAATATCTGGTCAGGTGACTACAGGGTTATAAATACAAAATAACGGTAATGCGAGAGTAGGTTTAATAATGAATAAAAAAAACAACAGGAATGAAGATAAGCTACTACGAACAGCACAGTGAACGCATTATTGTAGCCAAGATAGACGTGAAGCCCACGCCTACGACAATAGTACAAGTTTATATGCCAAGTAACTCCACAGATGATGAAGAGACTGAGGAAGTGTATGATCCGATAAGGAAAGTTATTCAGATAGTTAAGAGAGACAGAAATTTAATAGTCATGGGGAACTGGAATTCGACTGTAAGGAAAGGAAGAGAAGGAAAAGTAGTAGTTGAATATGGAATGGGGGTAAGGAATGAAAAAGGAAGCCGCCTGGTAGAATTCTCACATAGGATAACTTAACCATAGCTAACACTTGGTGCAAGAATCATGAAAGAAGGCTGTATACGTGGAAGAGGCTTGGAGACTCTGGAAGGTTTCAGATTGATGATATAATGGTTAGACAGAGATTTAGGAAACAGATTTTAAATTGTAACAAATTTCCAGGTGCAGTTGTGGACTCTGACCACAATTTATTGGGAATAAACTCTTGATTAGCACTGAAGAAGCTGCAAAAAGGTAGGAATTTAAGGAGATGGAACCTGGATAAACTGAAAGAGGCAGAGGTTGTAGAGAGTTTCGGAGAGAGCATAAGGGAACTGTGAAAGAAATACAGTAGAAGAAGAATGGGTAGCTTTGAGCGATGAAATAGCGAATGCAGCAGAGGATCAAGTGGGTAAAAAGACGAGGGCAAGTAGAAATCCTTGGGTACCAGAAGAGATATTGAATTTAATTGATGAAAGAAGAAAATATAAAAATGCAATAGATGAAGCAGACGAAAACGAATACAAACTTCTCCAAAATGAGATCGAAAGGAAGTGCAAATTGGCCAAGTAGGGATGGCTAGAGGACAAATATAAGGATGTAGAAGCATATATTCCTAGGGGTAAGATAGATACTGCCTACAGAAAACTGAAAGATACCTTTGGAGAAAACAGAACCACCTGTATCAATATCAAGAGCTCAGATGGAAAACCAGTCCTAAGCAAGGAAGGGAAAGCACAAAGATGGAAGGAGGATATAGAGAGTCTATACAAGGGCGACATACTTGACGGCAATATTATGGAAATGGTAGAGGACTCAGATGAAGATAAAGTGGGAGATTTGGTACTACGTGAAGAATTTGACAGATCACGAAAAGACCTAAGTCGAAACAAGGCCCCGGGAGTAGATAATATTCCTGATAGCCTTGGGAGAGCCAGCCATGACAAAACTCTTCTGTCTGGTGAGCAAGACGTATGAGACAGGCGAAATATCTTCAGACTTCGAGAAGAATATAGTACGTAATTCCAAGCCCACAGAAAGAAGGTGTTGACAGGTGTGAAAATTAACGAACTATTAGTTTAATAAGTCGTGGTTGCAAAATACTAACCGCGATTTCTTTACAAACGAATGGAAAAACTGGTAGAAGCTGACCTCGGGAAAGATCAGTTTGGATTCCGTAAAAATGTTGGAAAACGCGAGGCAATACTGACCCTAAGACTTATCTTAGAAGAGAGACTAAGGAACGGCAAGCCTACGTTTCTAGTATTTGTAGACTTACAAAAAGCTTTTGACATTGTTGACTGGAATACCCTCGTTCAAATTCTGAAGGTGGCAGGTAAAATACAGGGAGCGAAAGACTATTTACAATTTGTACAGAAACCAGGTGGCCGTTATAGGACTCGAGGGGCACGAAAGGGAAGCAATGATTGAGAAGGGAGTGACATAGGGTTTCAGCCTATCCCGGATGTTATTCAATACGTATATTGAACAAGCAGTAAACGAAACAAAAGAAACATTTGGAGTAGGAGTTAAAATCAATGGAGAAGAAATAAAAACTTTGAGGTTTGCCGACAACATTGTAATTCTGTCAGAGACAGCAAAGGACCTGGAAGAGCAGCTGAACGGAACTGATAGTGTTTCGAAAGGAGGTTATAAGATGAACATCAGCAAAAGCAAAACGAGGATAATAAAATGTAGTCGAATTAAATCAGGTGATGGTGAGAGAATTAGATTACGAAATGGGACACTTGAAGTATTAAATGAGTTTTGCTATTTGGGGAGCAAAATAACTGATTATGGTCGACGTATAAAGGATATAATGTGTAGACTGGCTATGGCAAGGAAAGCGTCTCTGAAGAAGAGAAATTTGTTAACATGGGGCATAGATTGAAGTGTCAGGAAGTCTTTCCTGAAATAAAAATATTCAAATGTGTGTGAAATCTTATGGGACTTAACTGCTAAGGTCATCAGTCCCTAAGCTTACACACTACTTAACCTAAATTATACTAAGGACAAACACACACACACACACACACACACACCCATGCCCGAGGGAGCACTGGAACCTCTGCCGCGACCAGCCGCACAGTCCTTGACTGCAGCGCCTTACACCGCTCGGCTTATCCCGTGCGGCTTTCCTGAAAGTATTTGTATGGAGTGTAACCATGTATGGAAATGAAACATGGACGATAAACAGTGTAGACAAGAAGAGAATAGAAGCGTTTGAAATGTAGTGCTACAGAAGAATGCTGAATATTAGATGGGTAGATCAGGCAACTAATAAAGAGGTCTAACGAAGAGGTACTAAATAGAACTGGGGAGAAGAGGAATTGGTGGTACAAGTTGAGCAGAGGAGGAGAACGGTTGGTAGGATACGATCTGAAGCATCAAGGGACACCAATTTAGTATTGAAGGGAAGTGTGGAGGGTAAAAGTAGTCTATGTAGACCAAGAGATGAATAAACTAAGCAGATTCAAAAGGATGTAGATTGCAGCAGTTATTCGGAGATGAAGAGGCTTGCACAGCATAGAGTAGCATGGGCAATTGTATCAAACCAGTCTCTGGATTGAAGACCACAACAACAACAACACAAAACAAAAAATGAGAATACATTCCTGTTAATTAAAACGACACTGACTGAAAAGTGGGGTACCAGCTACCTCATTCTATCCTCCTCTATCTTCCTCGGCACCTTTAAAATTTTCCCAAAAATTTTGGCATGCAATCATATTCACGCTTTTTTTTAGCATGCATATCACCTAGGACTCCCACAAGCTCCCCTAACTAACTCACTCCCACCCACCTGTCCATCGCTGTAAGTTGCTCATACACATCCATTCCCAGTCGCCCTTTCTCACTCTCATTCGGTCCAACCCATTGTCATTCTATCTTTGTGTCTCTCTATCATTGTGTCCTCTGTCACAGCCACAACCCCTTAGTTCTGTCCTACTGCTACAGTCTCTCTCACTCTCTCCCTCTTCCTCTTCTTACTGCTGATATCTCATTCCTTCCTTCCCACTGCTGCTAGCTCTTCTCACTGTCACTGTCGCTCTCTTCCTCGTCGTCATTATCATATACTTTGTCTGCTACAGTCTTCTCTCAGTGTCACTCTCTCCCTCTTCCTCTTCTTACTGCTGATATCTCATTCCTTCCTTCCCACTGCTGCTAGCTCTTCTCACTGTCACTGTCTCTCTCTTCCTCGTCGTCATTATCATATACTTTGTCTATCATTGTTACTGGCTCTCACCTATTTCCACTTCCTCCTTATCTTTATTCCGTCCCTCTCCTTCATTGTTTTCCTACCAGTGTTCTGTCACTGTCCACTACGTTCCACTGTCATTGTTTTCCTCTCGTTCTGCCACACTGCTGTTGTCGTCTTCGCTCTTTCTATAACACAATTACTGTCTACTGTCTTCCAGTATTTATCATTTTTAGGAACATGTTCTCATTTTTTGTGATGGTTCTATCCCTTTCCCTGCTGCAGCAGGG
Organism: Schistocerca gregaria; assembly: GCF_023897955.1. Lineage (NCBI taxonomy): Eukaryota > Metazoa > Arthropoda > Insecta > Orthoptera > Acrididae > Schistocerca > Schistocerca gregaria. The sequence continues at coordinate 747,368,063 of NC_064931.1, forward strand.
AATGTAGCTCATATGAAAAGAAATATAATGCTCAGTAAAATTGAGATAGTTAACTTACCTGTAAGTGAAATATAGCAGAACTCATTTTACACCTCAGACGCGATTTTACGTGCAAAAAAATTTTTGTTTGTCCGTCACTACTACGACATGGTATTCCCAGAAGAAGAAGGAGACATTTTACAGCAAATTTCTCCTTGCTGCGTCACATTATGAACTACGTTTCCGCCTCGCTCCGCATTTTACTTGCGTATTTTACGTTTACAATTAGAATATCTCGGGAACGGATAAAGATATTGAGAAAATCGTCAAGGCCACTCGAGTTCGGGATCTTACCAGCAGCGTAAAAATTACGTACATTCGATAAACATTGCCGTCTCGCAGTCCGCGGCTGGATTTTGTTGCCCAAAAACAAGTTTTTTGGTGTTTCTCGATGAAGGATAAAGATTTTTGAAACCGAGGATATAGCTCTTCTGGATAAAATGGTTCAAATGGTTCTGAGCACTCTGAGACTTAACATCTGAGGTCATCAGTCTCCTAGACTTAGAACTACTTAAACCTAACTAACCTAAGGACATCACAAACATCCATGCCCGAGGCAGGATTCGAACCTGCGACCGTAGCAGTCTCGCAGCTCCGGACTGAAGAGCCTAGAACCACTCGGCCACATCGGTCGGTTCTTCTGGATGAATGCCTAGAGAATATACTGTTAAAGTTTGAGCAATTTGCTGCGGTTATTTATTATTTAGATTTCGCCTCATACCGGACTTTATGTCTAGAAGTAGGGTAATTCTGAACCTCTGTATCTAGGAAATGAATAAAGATATAAAAATCGCTTTCAAGGTTGTTCGACATCGTGATATTAGGAATATATCGCGAATATTTCAGCCGTTTGCTGAGCATAGACGCCTTGCAATCCTCGGCTGGGGTTTGGTCCGCTGGTGACGGCGAAAATATTTTAAAAAACCGTTCTTTTGGGATCCCTGAGATACCGCCCATGAACTACTGGTGTCTCCATAAGTCCCATCAAGCCCATCGTAGTCCACATCACATGCAAAAAGAACCAACTGATTTGCTCCATTTGCCTAACTACTACTACTACTACTACGTGATCAGGCTCAGTGGACCGCACGCATCTAGAAGTTTCCTCCTCCACTGTATTCTGTCCATTGCTACTATCCGCCACCCGTTCACATCTATTGACACTTGGTTTAAATCTTCATGGAATCCATCCCTCCAACGCTTCTTGGGTCTCCCTGGCGGTCTCTTACCTGTAGGTATGAAATCCAGGAGCTTCCGAGACCATCTGTGATCCTCCATCCGGGCCACATGGCCGATCCCACTGCATTTTGGCTTTGACAGTTCCTGCTGTGGTGGGCTGCTGGTATCCCCTGTATCTGCATCCAGAACCGGACCGAAGATCTTCCGAAGCACTTTTCTCTCAAAAACAAGGAGCTTATGGAAGTCCTGTTTCCGGATATTCCATGTCTCACAGCCAGATAGAACAACAGGCAGGGTCAGAGTTTTGTGCTGTCGAATCTTGAACTGTCTGGAGAGATATCTGGACCGAAGCAGTTGTGTTAGGCTATGGTAAGATCGGTTTCCTGCTTGTATTCTGGCATTGATTTCTGCTTCACATGACGAGTTCTCAGTGAAAAGTACCCCTAGGTATTTGAATTCTTGCACTACATTTGCCTAAGCGGTAGGAAATGTGTGTATTCGTACTTTGACTCTGTACTGTAGGATAATGACGATCTTCTGTTGGGCATACAAATGGTCCCTACCCCAGGGGCTATCCAAAACTCTCGTCCTTACGTTTTTATCACCAACATTTTACGGTATGCGCAGCGTAAACTCCCAGTTTTATGTGCTATGTTTTGGAACCCGTGAGGTAAGCATGCTGACGCATGCATAGCGATATCTTAAAGATCGTGCAGTAAAATAAGCACATAACAACTCAGACATAGGCGCACGATCATTGTTCCCATGCTATATCCGCGAAAGGGACAGGAAGAAACGGTAACGTACGGTGCAGCAGAAGGAACTCTCTGCCGTGCACTTCACAGTGATTCGCAGAGGAAAAAGCGAGGCGTGGGCAGAGAGCCCTGGGCCACCAGACGCACGTGGCCACGAAATCTCGGCTTATCCGCCGCCTGCGCCACACGACAGCAGCAGCTGTTGTTGACAGTCGTAGCATCCTCCTCAATTTAGGATTACTCAAATAAGAAATGGAGCAGCAAAGCCGATTATAGCGGCAGTGCCGGCGCTCGCAAAATTGCGTTGCACAAGTAACCAGGTTTCCTAATTATTTACCTCCCATTGTCGCAATATACGAATCGATTCTGGATTACGGAAAACCCGTAAATGAAGTTTTTGCAGCCTCGGCGCTGATCAGATAAGTCTCTCTCTCTCTCTCTCTCTCTCTCTCTTTCTCTCCCTCTCTCCCTCTCTCGTTCTCTCTCTCGTGTTCAAACATGACACTGGTCTGCTGGAGAGCTACTCTAATTTACTCCTTTGTCGGCCTTCCTCTTCATTTGTGCACATTATATAGCACGCCCCACATCAGTCGCATTCTGCTACATGTGCTTGAACAGCTTTCCGCTACTGCGTTAATCACGATGTTACGTCTCAAAATTTGCCCGAAGAGACAAACTCTTCTTGTTTAGATGTTTGTTACAGAGATATTTTTGAGTAACTCATCATTGGTGTCTCTGCCCGCCTTTGCAGTTGACTAGTCAGCGCAGCTGACACGATTCGGGGGCCCCAGTTCGATTTCCGGTCCCGTCATGGCTTTTTCGTTGGTGAGAGGACCGGAAAAGAGTGCACTCCGCCTCGATATTGCCAACCGTAGAGGTAGCTGACCGATTCGTAGTGATACCAGGTCCGCCAAACTGACAGCGGCGGGCAGTGCGGTGAAGCAATTGGTTGTGGGTGACACGGCGGTTGGTCGGGAACGATTGACCCAACAGTGGTCAGAACTGCGGCACTTTCCTTCTTTTTCATCGGTAACTCTACCTCTCTAGCTGATTTTCAACAACGTTCTGCAGTAACCAACCTCCAATTCTTTTAGTTGTCTCCTGCTTTGTTTTCCTATTGTTGAAGTAACACATCCGTTTAGGGACACAGTACAGTGAGATACTTCCATGACTCGTTTCATTGTTTCCAAACTCATGCTTTTGACGGCGTGTTACGTTCATTCTTTTATTAAATGTAGTTTTGGCCTGCGGTATTCTGCTCTCGGCCGGCGGTTATGACCGAGTGGTTCTAGGCGTTTCAGCCTGGAACCGCGCGATCGCTACGATCGCAGGTTCGAATCCCGCCTCGGGCATGAATGTATGAGATGTCCTTAGGTTAGTTAGGTTTAAGTGGTTCTAAGTTCTAGGGGACTGATGACCTCAGATGTTAAGTCCCATAGTACTCGGAGCCATTTTTTATATTCTGCTCCCAATTTTCGACTACCTCTTGAGATATTTCTTTCCAAATACGTAAATTCTCTTTCAGGATTTGTACTTCATACTCGAAGGATGTCCCTTATAAGGCGATTGTTCGACCAATTTTTGAGTATTGTTGATCTGTCTGGGATCCCCGACAGATAGGATTGATAGAAGAGGTAGAGAAGATACCACGAAGAGCGGCACGTTTCGTCACTTGATCATTTAGTCGGCACCAGAGCATTACGGAGATGCTCAGCAAACTCTACTGGCAGACGTTACAAGACAGGCGTTGTGCATCAAGGAGAGATTTACTACTGAAATTTCGAGAGAGCACTTTCCGGAAAGAGTCGGACAATATATTACTTTCCCCAGGATACTTCTCGCGTAATGACCATGGGGAGAAAATTCGAGAAATTAGAGCCAATACATAGGCTTACCGACAGTCATTCTTTCCATGTATGATTCGCGAGTGGAACAGGTTGGAGGCTCAGTTAGTAGTACAAAAAGTACCCTCCGCCACACACCATTAGGTGGCTTGCGGGGTATGATGCAGATGTAGATGTAGATTCGTTTTCGGTACCGCTTCATGTTTTAAAGTAACGGTCATTGAGTAAAACCGATGTTTTTATTCAGTTGCAGCTATTGTACAAAATGGCGTGATACCATACAGAGGGAATTTTAACGTTAACTGATTCTGGCCGCGGAAGCCAACGCTCTTGCAGTTAAATTTTTCTATGCCCACTAAATCACCCCTCCTGGTTACCATTCTTAGAAGTTAATTCTCTCCTTCAGAGGCGCATACCGCCACATTTATGTTCCTTTTAGTCAAATGGCTCTGAGCACTATGGGGCTTAACTTCTGAGGTCATCAGTCCTCTAGAACTCAGAACAACTTAAACCTAACTAACCTAAGTACATCACACACTTCCATGCCCGAGGCAGGATTCGAACCTGCGACCGTAGCGGTCGCGCGGTTCCAGACTGTACCGCCTGGAACCGCTCGGCCACACTGGCCGGCTTCCTTTTAGTCACCGGAACGTCATATTAATTACAGAAACTCTTTTCCATTGTGCTGAGGAACTTCCCTAGATCTTCTTCCGTCTCTGTGGCCACTCTGATATTACCCGCATGTTGCAGAACACGTATCTTATGTCCATTAAGTTTCATCAGAACCTTAGCTGTTTTGCGAACTTGGGACATGGTTTTTTGAGTGTAGGCAAGGAATTTAACAGGAGAAAAGAGCACAGCTTTGTCTCGTGGCTTCCTAATTCTTGCATGTTCTTCTTCTCCTTTATAATTTAATATCAGTGGCACTTCGCTCTTATTAATCAATTGCAGCTATTAATGAGCATAGTGCTATTTGTTTTGTAGAGAAATGAAATAGCCTAGCACACAAATGTGATCCACCTGGATGCTAAGACGAACCAAACGATAAATTAATTTTATCCATAGTTCTTCAAACAGAGTTGAGAAGTAAATATGAAACTTCAAGAGCTTACCATATTACCTAACTATGGAGGTGTTAAAGATATCCACGACATACACAAAGAAAGCATACCACAACAAGGAGAAATTAACGGCAGCGACACCCTGATGGCCGGCTGGGCGGATAGAGATACCGCAACTCTCTTCCCCAGCAGTAAATGTTTCAAAATCTTCACTGATTTTTGTATTTTTGCTATCCGCATACGGCTTCTTACAGGGGAAACTCCCCCTCACCCCTCCCCTCAGATTTAGTGGTAAGAGAACTCTGTGGACAGCCCGTCAAAAACTCAAAAATTGAACATAGATCAAGCATGAAGACGGGGAAGAAGGTGAACTGAAATGTGAGAAAAAAGCAAAATAGAAACAGCGAACAGTCAAGAACAAGAAATGCAATATAGAGCAGCGTGAAACAGTAACGGCGTCGTGGGTAAGAGATATCGGTGTTGAACTGCCAAATTTGCTGTTCGCTGTATTCAAATTTGTGTTTGTGTCTGGTGTAACATCCGTTTGCAACAGCGAGATGTAGGGACCTATAATGTCAGCTGATTCTGCACAAACGTTTGATGATAAGGTAACAAATCCACCGAATCCTTCATCGGAAAACACATCTGATGTGTCATACACGCCATTTGTGACACTACGTGTGTCATATGATATGAGTCTCTTATCGACGCACCTAATTTGTACGCCTGATGAGTGAGTGAGATATGCCTTCTTGCCCGATTCAGGCGTTCGTATGAATGTGAATGTGATCATTCCCAAGGAAATGATGAAAACATAATAGTTTTTCACATAAGCTGCAATAAATGAACGTAACAGTTTCACAATCACACAGTTTCTCTGTGCCCTGTCAAAACAAATGTTTTAGACGTTGCATTCCGTTTTGGCAGTTTTGAGTCTTGAATTCCTCTGTCGTAGCATAGTTCATACCTGTTTATTCGTTGTTTTCATTTCTGGGAGACGCTTATGTGGTATCTCGCCTACTATCACTATTTATCGCATTTACTTCCAACGGTAACGCATTTTTACCGCATGGCTCATATTTTGTAACCAATGTGAAATATGACAACTAATATGCTAATGGCTCTAAGCACTATGGGACTCAACATCTGAGGTCATCAGTCCCCTAGACTTAGAACTTCTTAAACCTAACTAACCTAAGGACATCACACATATCCATGCCCGCAGAAGGATTCGAACCTGCGACCGTAGCAGCAGCGCGGTTCCGGACTGAAGCGCCTAAAACCGCTCGGTCACAGTGGCCGGCAATATGACAACTGCAAAGACTACACTAAGAATAGTCATCTTGTGCTTGGTGCTCAGTAGGAGACAGAAAGTTCACATTGTTGTGGAGAAAAAATAGAAATAAATGGCATGAGGGAGATTTGAACACGGCTTGTCCGGTTTTCAGTCCAACATCGTGAACACTTAACTACGGCGCCACGGCTTTTCAGCTGTTCTCGATATTGCACTTGCTAAGCTTGGACAGTTCACTGTTTCTATTTTGTTTTCTTTTACACAGATCAGTGCACCTTCTTCCTGTTTTCATACTTGTGTTTAGTTTTTGGCAGGCTATACGCTGCGCCATCTTACCATTAAATCTGATGAGGTGTGCGATGGGGAGTTACCCTTGTTAGGACTATGTTATGAACTTCTCAACAATATACAATGTATCCCACGAGGAATGGTCCATATTCATGGACATGACAGGGACGCTCATTTGAAACACAACAAAAAAGGCGGTATGGCCTATGCCCTATTCCGAATGATTTCCGAGACATAACACTTTTGATGTAGGCCTACATTTGTTTTTGGGATAGTTGCGTACAGTTATGTGACCTACGCACCCAATATCTTTGCAGATGCAACTAACTTTATATGATCTCCCAAGAACACACACAAATGCATTGAAGTTGAAGATGGGATGTTGGAACATGTTTTGTGAAATGTGCTGCGGTCGTAATGTGACATGCACGATAACGCTTAGACAAGAGTGCGTTAAAAATACGTACATTTAAATCGATACTATGTTTTAAATAATACAGAAAATACATAACAACGTACTCTAAATGCGTTCTCTCTCGCGCCGTCTCTATTCACCTCGGTGTCGACGGGATATTAAACCCTGATCTTCCTTCCTTTCTTCTGTCGTGAATACCTTTCGGAATAAAGCATATGTCCACATGAAGCTGTTTGCTTCAAATGATCGTTTCTTTCATATACCAGAATTTACTTGCATACTTGCTTCCGCATAGTGTGTGTTGTGTGTGTGTGTGTGTGTGTGTGTGTGTGTGTGTGTGTGTGTCAGCGACAACCACACGCTTTGTGCCCAGCGCTCACATGTAATTGATGTTGTATGACCTTTGTGGATGATTTGAAAACGGACTGAAAAGCCCCGAAACTAGTCATCAACTAATAAAGACAAACTTCTGTGCAAAATTTTTTTGTTCATTTATAGACGCAATCACATTCTTTTGACCCGGTCATAACCGCTTTCGGCCATACAATGACCATCGTCAGATTCTAAAGACGGCATACACTGAACACAGGTTCTCGCATGAACTTGTGTTCAGTGTATGCAGCCTTTAGAATATGAAGATGATCATTGTGTGGCCGAAACCGGTCATGACTGTATCAAGATGGTATACCCAGTGATAAAACAAAGCAATAGGCTTTTACCATAAATATTGAACTTTATACAATGTGTCTAATTGTGTATTTTAAATACGACAGTATGCCATCTTAGGCATTGTATAACATTGAAACAGCAGTCAAGATGGTATACTCAGTGATAAAACAAAGCAATAAGCTTTTACCAGAAATATTGACCCTCAGACAATGTGTCTAATAGTGTATTTTAAATACGACAGTATGCCATCTTAGGCACTGTATTAATGTCACTTTAAAGCCGAAATCATGATCGTGTAAATGTAACACTGCAAATAAAATACAGTCTAATATCGGTACTGACTTTAAAGAGTCATAAGAATGTGATTGCATCTATAAATAAACAAAAAATTTTTACAAAATAATCAATCACTCACTCCATTGACAAAATGTCGTTTTTTTCCAAAAAACAAACTTCTCTGCAAGCTTGACGGTTTTTTACAACTTTGTTATATCCCAGAATGTTTACCATTCCTGCTGGAACATCGTTTATACGCTGTTATAAGAAATGTTTTGTAAGCGTTGATCGTTTCTTCACCAACTAAGAATCGGGGAAGAAAGCGGCTGTGAATTCAGGAACCACGCAACAGTTGTTTGTATAATAGGCGGACCTCAATTCCCGTTATTTAATCTGCAAACGTGATTGCTGCCACACTTTCAGATCCGAACGATGATTATTGAGACTTACTACACATGTCGCGGTTCTTCTGACATTAACTTGTCTACTTTAGTTGCAAGGTTGTGTTCTTTGAATAAAAATTCCTGTTCATTTTTACTGTCATGGATGCCACCGGAAAACTCTGCAACCACGACAAACGTTGATGCAGAATGGGACTGCCGATCCATTGCGATACTTTGCACAGGTAGTACCTTAATTCGAGTCCGCAGCTCGTGGTCGTGGGGTAGCGTTGTTCGCTTCCCGCGCCCGGGTTCGATTCCCGGCGGGGTCAGGGATTTTCTCTGCCTTGTGATGACTGGGTGTTGTGTGATGTCCTTAGGTTAGTTAGGTTTAAGTAGTTCTAAGTTCTAGGGGACTGATGACCATAGATGTTAAGTCCCATAGTGCTCAGAGCCATTTGAACCATTTTGAACCGCTTCAACGACTATTGAGTTTACTGTTTGCTTTTTTTTTTTTGCTGTTTTAACTATACATTTCAGGAAACACTTAGAAGCTGCTCCTGTTATTTCCTGGGAAAGGCTTACAAAACTACTCCTCACTTCGTTGCACGTCTCTTGTTACAAAAGTAAGAAACAGTTTCTAACAATGACAGAGAATTGTTAAAGTAATAGTGTTTTTTTTTCTTTTTGTAGTAGAAGCAAACAGTCATTCACTTGCAAATTAGAATGTTTATTAAAGCCCCTTTACCATGGTTTCAATGTTTATAAAAACATAATCCTCGGAAGGAAATATAATCAGCTGTGTAACATGTTGTGACAGAGGTACGTTAAAACATAGCCGAGAAGCATCATTGAAATATAAAATTTCACTTCCGTAATAAGATAAAATAGGCTCAACACGGTAGTCGTCATACCGTATTTCCTAACCTATGTTCAGTTAGTGCACTAGCTGTACATTGCTGTACATTGCCGTTGTGCCTGTTGTAATTTATTATGGACGTGAAATTTTATATTTGACTGACGCCTTTCGGCTTTTATCGTACCTTTGCCACAACTTGTAATCCAGTTACCTATATTTTCTTCTGAGGAAGACGTTTTTATAAACGTTGAAACAATGGGAAAGGGGTTGTAATAAACCTTCCAGTTTGCAACTGATCTGCTGTTTACTATTTCTACGAAAAGATTTCAATTTGCGGTTGTTACTCCAGCCATGAAGAAAAATATGTAATAATGTTTGTTTTGACAGGACTATGTAGCACGTAAACGGACTAGACTGCGGACTTACAACGTACAACGACCCAGGTTTACTACTACAGCACCTCGTGCACTTGTTGTAAAAGTCCGTACGAAGACAGGCTGCCGAAAATATCGTGCGTCGGAAGCGGCAGTTCGCAGCAAGAAGATACAATCAGGGCTGTCGTGGATGGGCGGCGGGGAACGGCCCCAAAAAACGCGGCAAGGTGCGATCTGGTTAACGGTGGCGAATGCGCAAGACAGAAACGTTGCCAGCGGATTTGCTAATAGGTCGTTACGCGCGCCCGAAACACAGAAGGGGAGGGACCCCCTGGCGCTGACGTTGACAAAATATCGCCACCCGCCCCAAATATTATATACACTCCTCCACAAAGTTGCAGAAAGATGCAAAACACCGCGTTATTATGGTAATTGCGCGCACCCTTAACAAGCTGGCTCTGCTCTAACAGATTTCCTCTTATAATGGAGAACTTGGCTATAAAAAAGGAGACGAAAAAACGGAGCTGCAGTTAACTTGCGAAATAAATCAGAGCGCATTTCGTGCAAACGTGTAACTTTTTTATCCACATCTTAGAAACGCTCAAATGCAGTCTCTCTGAATTTCTTACATTGTACGAACTACGGGTTGAACGCTGGCTTATGTCTTCTGGTAGAAGTCCGATTTGCACCACCCATCAGCCGCCTTTGATATTCGTAGTTGTCCTATACGTGGAAACGAACCGAACAAGAATTAAGAACCACCAGTGTTGACAAGGAGGGAGTTTTCGAACGTCAGGGAAAACGGTCTTTGTGAGTTACAGTTGAATAGGGATTATGAGCTATTCTGCGTTTAAAATGTGTAACTCGAATATGTTTGTCCCTGGATCGCATGCCGTCTTTTTGCAAAGTTGTCTAGCAGAACAACATATTTGTTTATCACTGAAACTGTTGAATTAAATTTTCAACTCCGTTGGTAGGTGCGTGCTGATGTATTGTTCCCGCTAACAAGTAATAATAATAATAATAATAATAATACTTTGAAAATTTTCAATCGATTCAGGTGATACTGAGAGACACGAAGACACAATTTTGTATTGTCTGAATTGACTGAGTTTTATTGTATTATTCATCTGGGTTTTCAGGCACATAAGATGATTGGTCAGGATTTCACGACATGGATAATGTGAAAATAAAGTAATACAATGACTAGAGGGCAGTCTGGTGAGTCAGTTACCACAACTACTTCTACCATTATTAGTGACACAGTTGATAAATGACACAATCGACAACTAAGATTTTTCTCTTACTTTGGTGAATTATTTGATTCTTCTAGGCATTGTCAGTAAGCAGCTCTTTATTAAAATAGATTATAGTATGGATGCGACAGCTAATTACAGTTTCCAGTCGTGTTTTAGTTGTTTGTCTGTCACTGTATAGCGGAAATTTATTCACTGTTGGACCGTTGCCAGGGGACAACCAAATAATTTGAGACTATAAACGACAGAGCGAGAGACAACAGAAGGAGCAGATTATTATATGTCTTCTATTTTGTTTATCCCGTAGACAAACCTTCGAAAGGAATCCCCTGGGCTTCGAATTGGCTGACTTTGTAATCCCGATGACCCTCAGGGAAACTGCATAGAAAACGCGTGGGGTACCTTATAAATGGAATTAATGTTTTTCGCGTCAGATAGTGGCTGCTACATTACCTTACTAGCTAAAGGAATCGTAGCTTCTTTATAAGAACAACGTTTGATACTTAAAAAACGCAAGAATGATGTGAATGATCGAGTGCAAAAATTATCACACACATTTTAATTTTCTGTCATCATCGGTATTTTTACAATTGCGTACTTAAATTTTGCTGACAGATGAGTAGAGTCAAAAACTTTTTAATTAAAAACATTGGTTACTGCTGGTAATTTGAATGAAACTCGATAATGAAAAGAGATTTTTGATTCCTTTTCTTCTCTCCTCATTTTAGGCACATTTCGGAACGAATTTTCTTGTCTTTCCACATTAGCTACTCTTGACTCCAAACACAGTTGATATGTCAGCTCACTGTAGCACCTGTGCCGCTGTATCGTTCTACACCAGACTGCTTGTTTTAGGCATTGTAAACTGGTAGAAGAAAGTATTTTAAAGTTATAATGCTACGAAAATTACACGGCTAAGTCAGACTCAGCAATAGTTTCTGGATGTAGCAGTATGTGATAAACACAGAAAACACGCTATAGCTACATAAGCAAACTTCAATAACGAATACATCACTCGTAATGATTTTCTCCGTAAGATATTAAGAAACATTGCGACTCTCACATATACTACCGAGGAAAGAGTTGCAGTAATCAGTCACTGGTTAGGTTATCAATGTTATAACTGTAGCAATCTCGAAGCCTTCCACACCCATCTACCGAACATGTAAATTTAGATTTACCACTTGAAACAAACAGAATCCTTGATGTTTGCCATCTATACTCGAACAATCTTCTTTATTTTTTTACATGTGGCTTAACACCAAGATTTCGGTAGCCACGCATATAAGAAGGAGATGTGAGTGTTGAGGGAAAACATCAGGGTTCCTGCCTGTTTTATATAATGAATCTAAATTTGCCGCATCCGAATATGGGTGCAAAAATACCCGGAAGGTAAATTTGATGACATTGTCAAATTTAGTGACATTTCTTTTTAAACTTTGTTGAAGTTGTCGATGAGAAGTGTATAAGGTAGTAATTCTTTTCAGACAATGTTCTGCAATAAGGAGGATGAATTCCCAAATGCATTGCTTCTCAGTCGAAGATTTCATTTCTTGTTGAGAGCGTTATGGATCATATCTTCGAACTTCTTCACAGAGTAAGAAAGTTAGACTTACTGATAGTGCAGAAGCGCCCCTCCTCTTCCCCTCCCCTCTTCCTCGTGGATACTCTCGCTGAGTGTGCGTGTTTTTTTTTTCTTCGATGTTTTTTTTTAATTTCAATTTATTGGCTTTCAGGCCGTGTCCATTCAGAATTACTATTGTAATGACGGTACAACAGCGTAACAGAAACCAGGTTCTTGTCATTTACGACGATATGAACGTAAGGACAAAAAACAGCCGATCCTCATGCGGCGAAATTTTCCGGCCCGACCGGGAATCGAACCCGGGCCCATTTTATTAGCAATCTGCCGTGGTAACCGCACAGCTACCGCGGCGGACTTACCTGAAGTTAGCAGCTTATATAAGAGCGAAATAATAATGCCTTGAAAGCTGTTGCATTAGTTTTAATGTTTTTATGTGGTGATTGCATAATAAACTACTGGCCATTAAAATTGCTACACCAAGAAGAAATGCAGATGATAAACGGGTATTCATTGGACAAATATATTATACTAGAACTGACATGTGATTACATTTTCACGCAATTTGGGTGCATAGGTCCTGAGGAATCAGTGCCCAGAAAAAACCACCTCTGGCCGCAATAACAGCCTTGATAAGCCTGGGCATTGAGTCAAACAGAGCTTAGATGGTGTGTACAGGTACAGCTGCCCATGCAGCTTCAACACGACACCACAGTTCATCAAGAGTAGTGACTGGCGTATTGTGGTGAGCCAGTTGCTCGGCCAGACGTTTTCAGTTAGTGAGAGATCTGCAGAATGTGCTGGCCAGGGCAGCAGTCGAACATTTTCTGTATGCAGAAAGGCCCGTACAGAGTCTGCAACATGAAGTCGTGCATTATCCGGCTGAAATGTACGGTTTTGCAGGGATCGAATAAAGGGTACAGTCACGGGTCGTCACACATCTAAAATGTAACGTCCACTGTTCAAAGTGCCCTCAATGCGAACAAGAGGTGACCGAGACGTGTAACCATTGGCACCCCATACCATCACGCCGGGTGATACGCCAGTATGGCGATGACGAATACACGCTTCCAATGTGCGTTCACCGCGATGTCGCCAAACACGGATGCGAACATCATGATGCTCTAAACAGAATCTGGATTCATCCGAAAAAATGACGTTTTGCCATTCGTCACCAAGGTTCGTCGTTGAGTACACAATCGCAGGCGCTCCTGTCTGTGATGCAGCGTCAAGGGTCTCCGAGCTGCTGCAATCGTCGTCGAACTGTTCGTGCAGACTCAGAGATCGAGACGTGGTTGCACGATCCGATACAGCCATGCGGATAAGATGCCTGTCATCTCGACTGCTAGTGATATGAGACCGTTGGGACCCAGCACGTCGTTTCTTATTACCCTCCTGAACCCACCGATTCCATATTCTGCTAACAGTCATTGGATCTTGACCAACGCTAGCAGCAATGCCGCAATACGAGAAACCGCAATCGCGATAGGCTACAATCCGACCTTTATGAAAGTCGGAAACGCGATGGTACACATTTCTCCTCTTTACACGAGGCATCACAACAACGTTTCACCAGGTAACGCCGGGCAACTGCTAATTGTGTATGAGAAATCGGTTGGAAAGTTTCCTCATGTCAGCACGTTGTAGGTGTCGCCACTGGCCCCAACCTTGTGTAAATGCTCTGAAAAGCTAATCATTTGCATATCACAGCATCTACTTCCTGTCGGTTATATTTCGCATCTGTAGCACGTCATCTTCGTGGTGTAGCAATTGCAATGGCCAGTAGTGTAGTTTAGTCGCAGATTAGAATGCCTGTTACGGCAATCTCACTTGTACTCTTGTAATGAAATTCCGTTAACGTACTTGCAGCTTCAAATTTTGTTTCTATGAGAAAATCGCCTCAGTTTTATTTGTACAGGGAAAGCGCCTATTGTGTAGAGTCGAGAGGGGCGGACCACACTTGAGAATCTGCGTTCGTGACGAGCCGGAGGGGAGGGGGGGGGGCGGCAGCCCGGGAGGGCGATGGCGCGACCCCGCCGGTGATCGAGCGTGGACCCTCTGCGTCCGCCTCTGCTCGCTCTATTGATTCACACGTGACGTCACACCCGTGTCACCCTACGTCCAGCAAACCGGCAACCCCTTATTACATGCCCCGGGGGTCCACGGCCACTGCCTGAATTAGCGAGCACGATTTCACGAAACCAATTTCTCTTCTGAATGGCAGAAATCGATGGAAAGTATGAGTCAAAATAGAACAGAGCCTAAAATCAGTTTTCTGATACGAAAGGGTTCTTGAAATTCTGCTGGAGGTAACGAAGGAAATAAAAGCTGCAGCCGGAGTCACAGCGACTTCACACAGGGATCAGTGGAATTTGAACCGAAAATTCTAAAATCAGAATCAAGGAAGTAATAGAATTTACATAGTTAAAGAAAAGGCTGAACATTAGCTGGATGATACAGTTGAGGGAAGATGCTTTAGCTACCGAGTAACTAAAGTATAATTTGCAGTTTGTATCAAATACACAGAAATAAGGGGAGTAATGCTAGTGTTATGGCGAGATTCAGTGCCTCGTATCAAGCAAATAAACGGCAAAGATTGCTAGCTGGCTTTACACATTGGACACATATTGATTTGGGTGCTTTAAAACATGAGCTGGTACGGAAAATCTTCCTTATGAAAAACTCAGCTTTTTTTGTTCGCCTGAAAGTATTTCGACACTTTCCGTTCTATGTTCAGTATATTCCCTCCGCTACTTGTGACACAAGATATCAGACATTAGATATTTCTTTCCAAGGTAGGAAATAGTCATTTCTAACGACAGAAGACGAGGAACTGAGAAGTCTAGGACTAGATTTAAAATCAACAATTGTATCTTGTGTAATACGGAATTTTCCTACCAAACTTAATAACAGCGATAAATGCGCTTGTAATTTAACTGAGCTACAGGAACGGGAATAATTTCGTTTCATCCAAAAATCGAGTCTGGCATAGCAGACCGTAGGGTTAGTGGCATTCATTTCTTATGGGCTTATCAGCTTTGATGCATGCAGTGTACCCGGTAACTTTGCGTAACTTGATGGTGCTTCGAAATTTTCGACCTCCGTAATATTCTTTTTTATTCTTTTTTTTTTTATGGGAGGAGGAGGGACTTCCTTCTCTGATGCTGAGATTTTGATTCATAATTTAGTTTTTCTTCCAATTCGTATGCAACTGGTATTTAGAGAAGTTGAATCTCGTTCAGAGGCGGGACATGATAACTAAGCTTGGAAAAAGACAGTTCGTCGTAAGAAATAAGCAACTGCATAACCAGGATAGGATCTCAGAATTTATGTAAGTATATCAGCATGTATAGACACAGTTATTGTGTTAAGGAAACTGAGATGCCAGAGTTCGTAAGTGTTCAGACTTTTTATATTTATTCCATGTCGTTTCCTGCTGCTGTGACACTTGCACATAAAACATTTCGCTGTATTAAATGAACAGACAATGTAGTTCAGCCGCTAAAATTCTGTTCCTTTAAAAGAGAGGAAACCAAGAAAAATAAATCCACACTGAAACAAAATTATCAGTAACGTTATGATGTATATCGGCCAAGAAATGTTGTTATAAAACCATGGAAAACACATAAAAATGAGGAACCGAGTCCCCATGACGAAACAATATCTTAATTCCATTTTCTAAACAGTTTTCATTATCATCGGTCACATTTGAATCGAGTCTACTCATTTCTGCAGTCACCATCGAAATACACACGTAGCGAAATTTTTGCTTTGCTCACACCTTTGTCACATAGATTCGATGCTAATCTGTAATAGCAAATAAAAACAAAGAACTGACAACAGTTGTACTTGAATTACGAAACAATTATTTGTAGGTATTACCTGAAATTAAATGTGCAAATAGTTTAAACATTTTGCAGAAGCGCGCTGAAGATACGATAAGTAATAGAGGAAACTTAACAGCTACAGCAATGGGCGTTAGGGCAGGGGTTAAGTCTGAATTAAAAGGTTCCAGACGTTTCCATTTTCGCAAGGAAACAATCAAAGGAGCTTTCACTTCTACACAACGTTGTCACAGAAAATGAAAGCGAAATTTTAAACTCTTTATGTTAGTGTGATACCATACAAACTTTTTATCATGACAGTTAAAATTATTAAAATAATGGCAGAGTATACCGTTTTGCGCTCGTACATCATGAAACAGCTTCAAAAATAAAAATAACGTATTGAAACTGAACTGGAAAATCGACATTTAGTGTTTTTCGAAAGAAGTATTTCTCGGTAGCGAGCAGCTCGAGGCTAACGTTAGTTGCTGTGGTTAGCGGACGGGCATAGAGACAGCCAGTTGCAAGGGCCAGCTCTAGAACAAAACGGACTATACATAGGGTAATGCTGACATTTAGGCAGGCTGCGTGAAACACGCGAGCGCTAATTTTAACGGCGCTGAGGTGTCCATGTGGTCCGGCCGCTATTCTTGGTGTTCCGCGTTGCACATTCGCGGATGCAGATCGATAGGTTGACAGTACGCGTGCACGCCATTCCACGGCCTCAGCTGCTTCTCCGTAGATGTCGGAACGGGTCTGCTGCGCCATAGGGCATCTGCCGCTACCGAATTGCCTACAGGATTTCCCATCAAAAAAAGAGATACGGCGTAGTATACGGGTCGTTCATTTTAACTGAAGATATTGAAGTCTCTCAAAAACTATATATCGGATCAAAACGATACCACACTCGACCTCCCACCCCCCTCTGATGATGGAGGGGGGCGGGAGGGGGGGGGGAAGTTTGAAATCCTCGATGGCAACTCTTGTCTCTTATTGCAGATTACGATTACACTGCCAAATGTACATACGTTTTACCTGAAGCATTTTCTTCGTTTCGCCAAGATGGCGCTGTGATCAGAGGAATAGAAATGGGCACACAATCATAATTTAGACATGCTACTCAATGATTCTTCAATATCCAGTGGCACGTGGGACCCAACTTCCATGCTGAGAGGGTCGGGCAGGCCAGTATTTCAAAACTTCTAATTGGAAACCTCACTCACAACGTTGTATTCCTCCGACATATCGAACGGGGGACTACGCGCCGCCGTGGCTGTGTAGAGAACTACGACTTGCCATAACAGCCCGTACACTGCGACCGGAGTGTAGACGTAGAACAGATAGCGGGTCTAAACATTACAATACTTAGGCAGTGTTCATTGCCTGCACACTTACCTGTCATTTAGAGAACAGACGTGTAATTGGACGAAGAATGTTGCAACCAAAGAACAAAAAATTGAAATGATCCTGATTTACACAGAATGTAGGAGAAATGTTGAGGATGCTGTGCCTTGTATGCTGAGTATTTTGCAGAGAAAGATCGCTCTCGTTCGTTCTTTTACAAGGGTGTGAACGACTTTGTATTTGATGTCAACATACAGACCGGTAAAAGGAAATGAAGTAAACGTGTTACAGGAGAAGCTAATGAAATAGCTGTCTAGCGGCAGTACACCACAACCCGCGGATAAGCGCCCGGTATGTATCTTCATAAGTATCACCTATACTACGTGTCACTGCATCAAGGACTTCATGGTTTTGATTTCCATAATACGGTAGTGTTTTGTGAATGGGCATGTCAACAAATGCAACCCCCCAACCCCCTCCTCCCTTCCCCGTTATTTGCTGAGGTACCATTTTCCCGATGAGTCTACATTCACAAACCATGTTAGCGGCAACTGGCATAACATGCGTTATTGGAGTGTAGACAGTCCCCACTGGTTACGGAAAGTTGACGAACAACGTCCTTGATCAGTTAACGTATGGTGTTGCAACATGGGAAACAAACTCATTGGTCCGTATTTCATAGTCGTCATAATGGATGGAAATATCGAACGGTTTCGGAACATGCACTACAGGTACTACTGCAGGATGTTGCCCTGGACGTTCTACAACCCATGTGGCTTCAGCGTGACGGTTGCCAGGTGCATTACGCAACTGAAACACGGTAGGTATTAGACCGTATTTACACTGGTCGGTGGATCGGCAGGGGTGGCCCTATTAATTGGCCCGCTAGGTCGCCAGATTTTACGTCGCTGGATTTCTTTCTTTGGGAATATTTAAAAGATAAGGTGTACCAGCAACTATCAACAGGTCGTGAAGACATGGCCGACCGCATCAGAAACGCCTGTGCTGCCATTCCGACAGATATGCTTCTGTGCTGTGTACGGTCATTTGAAAAGCGGATTATGAAGTGTATTGAACTCGACAGTATTACGTTTGAACACTTTCTCTAGTTGGAAAAGTGGAGTAGCGTTCGCCTCGAGCCACGGCCACAGTGGCGCATAGAGTAGTTCCCTGTTCGTTATGTTGGAGGAATACAACGTTGCGAATGGGGTTCCCACTTAGAAGTTTTGAAATACTGTCCTCTCCTACCATGGCGGCATGAAGGTGGGGTCCCATGTGCCATTGGATATTCAAGGACGATTGAGTAGCATGTCGTAAATTACGATTTTGCACCCATTTCTATTCCTCCGATTACAGCGGCATCGGCGGAAGGAACAAAATGCTTCAGATAAAACTTATGTTGATTAAGGAGTTGGAAGGGGTGGGGTGAGGTGGGGCGGAATGGGAGCTTCGAATGTGGTATCATTGGATGTCCCCTTCCGTGAGAAAATTGGAATTCTAACTTTTATTGATCCGATGTGTAGTTTTCGAAATATTTCAATGTCTTCAATTAAAACGAAAATCCTGTATGATGACCCCACAATCACGCTCACACACACACACACACACACACACACACACACACACACACACATACACACACACCACAGACACACACACGCACATACACACTCATCTCTACCAGCACACAAACACCAAAGATAAGTAGTAAGAGAGTTCTGAATGAATGAAGTACAGTAACTTATTCCAGCAATTAAAATTATTGAGATATGTATCTAAACTTGGTTTTCTCTCTTTTATTTCAAATGGACGTATGGTAATGTCGGCTGGTAGTATCGCAAATCTGAGAGACGAATCTAGTAGCGTCTCCTTCTCCGAAAGTCGATATATAATTTCGGAGAAATTGCTGTATGTAGAACTTAGGATTTTGTGTTCTGAATCTCAAACTGATTATTGCCTAATTCGGCAGCTCGTGATGTCATTCCGCACTAAGTAAATAAGTACAGTCGTATTAGGCGAACGTGGTATGCTGCAACGCCACAATGCCAATATCAATGAGACACATGCAACAACGGTGCAACATTTATTTTTCCCCTTATGCGAAGTGAAGTATGTCGTTATTTGTATATGAAGTTACGAAGTTCTGTATGAAGCAGAAGTCAGTTAAATGATAAAAACAGACAAGTCAGAGGTTCTAAATACTATGTTTTCTCCTAAACTATTTATATCAGACTGTAGAAAGAGAAACGCCGTTGTGTTTGTCTCAGATCTATGATACTAGCAGGAAAAATTGCTATGGTTACAAGTGTAAGAACAAAGTCTAGACCAATATTGTTTAGTGAGGCCTTTCTTGCAATTTGTCCCAGTGATAACAGATTTACGATGTCTTAAGACTCAGGAAAAAAAATTAGGTTAAAACCTCAAATGACTTATATACAGGGTACGTCAGGAGGAAAGGTACAAGCTCTGAGAGGTAGTAGTGATTCTGAACAAAAAACTTAATATGGGCCTATGCCCTATTCTGAATGGTTTCAGAGACAGAACACGTTTAATATCACTTTTGTGCGTTTTTCTTGAATAAGCCGAAAATCGCACCCTCGAGCGAAAACAGCGAAACTCGCAGCACTTCTGAATCGGTCGTCGAAATTATTATGCATAAAACAGGAACAACTACTCGACTATATACCTGGAATCTCACCATTACATGAATAAGGAGTTTCACCTCATACAAAAACATACCGATTTGTCTGAAACAACCTGTCGGCACATCACCTCACAACGTATAGCATCTTTCTAGACGGTAATTCACAAAAGTATTAGAGAATTGTTCTAGACGTGTCTTTTACGTCAGTGATCTGCCTAATATGTGGTTTGCCTCAGGATATCTATGGTTCAAATAGCTCTGAGCACTATGGGACTTAACATCTATGGTCATCAGTCCCCTAGAACTTAGAACTACTTAAACCTAACTAACCTAAGGACATCACACAACACCCAGCCATCACGAGGCAGAGAAAATCCCTGACCCCGCCGGGAATCGAACCCGGGAACCCGGGCGTGGAAAGCGAGAACGCTCAGGATATCTGTGATCGATTCTATGATAATCGATTTTCTTGGTAATAATAGTTAGGTTGTCAACTGTTAACCACTAACATGACTTACGTCTACCGTATTAAACTAAGCTTGATTGATAATCAATATCTTGACGCAGACTGCATACCCGCCGTAATGGAATTTTTTTTTATGTTAGTTGCAGCTACAGATAGAGTTTTGCAGCAAATTCATAAATTTCTGCAGCAAGCTGCTTAGTGCTGAGTGCTAAGTATTTGTGTTTCCGTAATGTAATTCTGCAATACAATATAGTGGTTCTACCAGGGAATACGTGACAGATGAAAGCTAGAACTCAGAAATCGTAAGCAAAACTAATGACTTGCTGAGTCAATGCTAAACAATACATACACAGCACTAACTGACGAGAAATATCTTTCAGTGGCAAGTCAAGCTACATAGTTTAATTCCACATTCAGCGACATTCAACTCAACATAACTACAACAACAACAACAACAACAACAACAACAGCACATGTTAGTGGATATCACTTCCTCACCGTTTTCCCCCCACCGCCTCCCTCCACCACCCCATTTCTCACAAGAAGTAACTGCGTCAAGACTAGATTACAAATCATTTGTCAATTAACACACAATTAATATTAGCTTATTTCAGTAACTTTAGTTTGTTGTGCATGCAGTTCAAAATGCCTGATGGTCAGAAAACCGTGTTAGAAACATTTAGCAATGTATTGCATTAAAAATAAATAAATAATGAGACTGATAGCAGATTGAAACAAAGAGATCGGATAATATACAACTGAAATGCGTACAAGTTGTTCTTCAAAACAAAACAATGATTTCGGTGGATTGTGTAAGTAATTTTCCTTTTCAACAGTTGTGCCGACGTATTATAATCGTACCTCAGAAATTTTGAACGTGACAGTGAATATGTGGGGTTTTGATGTTCACGAACGTACTTCCGTCACAGACAACATCTTGGCACCTTCACAGAGGATAGAACAGACCTGCTTTGTCTTTAGAATGTGCCCGTAAGAGCCACTCGACTGGTTTAACCATGATCAAAAAGCTATGTTCATTTGCTTTTTTATTTCTGTCAGAGAAAAGGACATATACTGCCGCGGGACTGATACGTACAAGCAGAAAAATTGCTAGATACGCACTCCAAATACTGCATAAATAAGCGGTGTCGTTAGCTGCTGAAGATCATTTTAAGAATCAAGTAATTGTAGGGGCAGATGACGTAGCAATTACCACTTTGCTACTGGCCAGTTCCCAAGACATATTTCAGATGTCAGTGCCTCCAGGTCTAAGGGAGGAGAGCTCGTATACCTGTTCCGGGCTTACTCCACGTATGTTTGTGTGATTGTGCTAGTAATAAGCTCCCAGTTCAGGTATTTCAGAAACTCAGAGGGAGCATACAGATTGCCGAGGTACTCACTGACTGCTTTGATTCTTTCAGTTGTTCCATAACTTGCAAATATTACCAGTATTTGATAGCCATGGATCAATTTACACGTGTAGGATTATCTCACCCAGACATCTGAAGCTTCGATCTGCAACTCACGTCGGAATCGTGTGTTATCAATAAATATGCACTGCCTGACAAAAAAGTAAAGCGCACAGAGGGGGAAGACGAAACGAAATAAAACATCATAGGTTGAGAGAGTATGTGATGTTACTCCAGTGACTCCAAAAACGAGTCAAATTTACAAAGAACGTGGCAGCAGGAGCACACTTACCAGTACGACGTTGCATCCTTTCTGGCCTGTATGCATGCACTGATTTGGTTAGAAAAATTATCTTATAGTCGCATCCTCTCTTGGGGCAAGCTGGTGCTTGAATGTTGTAACTCGTCCTCGATATCCTAGATACTGGCCGGGCGTTGTGGCCGAGCGGTTCTAGGCGCTTCAGTCCGGAACCGCGCTGCTGCTACGGTCGCAGGTTCGAATCCTGCTTCGGGCATGGATGTTTGTGATGTCCTTAGGTTAGTTAGGTCTAAGTAGTTCTAAGTCTAGGAGGCTGATGACCTCAGATGTTAAGTCCCAATAAACTTAGAACCATTTGAACCTAGATACTGGCATATGAACGGAGTTCACGTACGACCACCCATGTACTACTGAGACAGGTCTGAGGACCTTTCTGGATATGACAGTACTGCAACATCACGCAGACAGTTCAAAGAGACACGTGTCATTTGTGGACGAGCGTTGTCCTGTTGAAAAATGACCACAATACTGTTGCATGAAGACGAAGGATGTCCGCGGTATAGCGTTGTGCCGTCAGAGTTCCCTCAATAACTGCCTCCCGTGATCAAGAGCCATATCGACGGCTTCACACACCATGAAGCCAGGAGTAAAACCGCAATGACTGAAAAACAAGGGAATAACTTAATGTCTCACCAGGTCACCTCAAAAATCGCCGACAATCATCAGGGGTACTGTAGAATCATGATTCTTCGCTAAACTTGATGCAACGTCATTTATCAGCAGTCCTTACTTACCAGCCTACGCACCCCTTCCAAAGTTGCCGTTTGTACCGTGATGCTAATGCCAGCTGGCCGCTGTGGCCGAGCTGTTCTAGGTGCCTCAGTCCGGAACCGCGCTGCTACTACGGTCGCAGTTTCGAATCCTGCCTCGAGCATGGATGTGTGTGATGTCCTTAGGTTAGTTAAGTTTACGTCGTTGTAAGTCTAGGGGACTGATGACCTCAGCAGTTAAGTCCCGTAGTGCTCAGAGACATTTTTTTGGTCGTGTAAGTTCCTGTCAGATTAAATCTGTGTGACGGATCGGTAAAAGTTACTCAAATATAGAACCTCCCTTTTCCGGACAGTGGTTTTGTGGACTGTGTTATGCAGGACTTATAATTATTTTAAAATTAACATATCCACCGATAAGATCCAACAGTCATTGTGCTTCTGCACTGATATTTAAAAACAAAAGAAACGAACACGTCCAGAACATACCTTCAAGGCCCTACGGTACCGACCGGCCGCCGTGTCATCCTCAGACCTTGGGGCGGGCATGTGGTCAGCAGACCGCTCTCCCGGCCGTTGTCAGTTTTCGTGACCGGTGCCGCTGCTTCTCAATCAAGTAGCTCCTCAGTTGGCCCCACAAGGGCTGAGTGCACCCCGCTTGCCAACAGCACTTCGCAGACCCAGACGGTGACACATTCAAGTGCTAGCCAAGCTCCACAACGCTTAGCTTCGATGATCTGGTGGGAACCGGAGTTACCACGGCGGCAAGGCCGTTGGCTGTACACTGATACTACTAGTTTACAATGTTTCTTGCAGTTCCAGCTTATAAAATAAGTTATGTAATGATCTAAATGTGAAAAGAAACGATATATAGCCAGCTAAAGTACATGACACATGGTAACGCGTATTTAAATAATGTATTCGACTTTTCGTGATAGCGTATCACAACGAATTTGTCATAGACTAACATAGGCACTAATTCTTACAGTAAAATCAGCTATCGACATAAACAAGTGCTGTAAGAACCTTCGGATTGTCTTGATTAACATGTTCTCAGCTGTCGCAGGAAAGGGCTGCGTTGAATTCTATGCTTATTGCATGAGAATAAGAGATGGCTCAACATCTCCTGAAGCATTGTACAGGAAAGAGCGCGCTATTACGTAGATAGACGCTGTTTTCAACAGCTGTAAAAGAAAACAAAAAAAAATGAGATAAATCTCACATATTAAGTTGGAAGGGTAGCTCTTTGCTAAGCAGATGTTTCTCTATTTTAGCAATTACTTTTTAAGAAATTTTAATCCATAATACTCCCTTTCTTTACAGTATTCATTGCTTTTAGTCACACTGTTTACTACACATACTACACACCCGGCGAAATGTCATTGCACGTTGCAGTGTTGCTCTTTTTTTTAAGCTGCTATTTGTAAACTTTTTTAATGCTAAACTGAAGTTTCCTCATTTTTAGCAGTTAGATTTAAAAAAATTAGGGTGACCCCCTTCTCTTTTCAGTATTTACTAATTTTAATAAGAATTTTACTACATGCACGATGAAATGTCGTTGCTGTCTCACGCTATTAGAAGACTGTTTCCCCAGTCAGTTTCTATACACGCTTTTATATTTGTTTAATTTTAAATCATTTTAAATTAACAGTGGCCTGAGACAAGACACGATTTTCTTTTCTTTTTCTATTGCAATTATATAAGCTGCTCAGTGCAGTCTAATTGCATGAAATACGAGCACATGTTTAGTGCCCTGTGGATCTAGATTTCCTTAGCGCTGGGGCCTTCACATTTGAGCAATTAACCTACTCATCATGTCATCCCAGCAAACACGAAATGTCATGTTTAAAATCCATAGCACACCGAGTGCAAAAAGTAAACGTCACTCAGATCAACATAATGAAATCTGTGTAGTTAAAGTAGTTGCTCACAATAATGGCTATGATGCTGTAATAATGGACAAACTCCGCAACAAAATAAATACGAAAACCACAGTTGAACAGAACAGCAGTTAACACAACACTCGATCAGCCGCCTGCTGAATTCAAATCTAAATATACTGTTTTCCCATACATATGGCCACTATCATACCAAATTGCAAACTTATTTAAGAAGAAGGATATTAAAATTGCCTTCTCTGCTAACACCAAATTACAGCAAAAAGTGATCCATTTTGTAAATCTTTCAAGGCCTCCTGCAGGAAATTAGGAATACATATGCTCCGTTGTGATTAGTGCACAAAATTCTACATTGGTCAGACAGGCAGAAGTTTCGAGACTATGTTAAAAGAACACAGTGATGTTATATGGCTTGGAAACCTGAACAGATCTAAATTTGCAGTCCATATTCCGTGAGAAACATTGAGAGCAGCATGAAATATTACATGTAGCAGAAAAAGGAGGAGCCACTATGAACTATGAATCTGTTAGAAGAAACAGAAAGACACACACACACACACACACACACACACACACACACACACACACACACACTGAAACAAACAGTTCCCCTGAGAATACCCTTGGTAATCAAACTAAGTTGGCTAAAACTCCTTTCCTAAAAACCTTCCAGAAAGTACTTACCACACTCCAATATAAATAATGTTTGAACACCTACCTGCCGATCACGTAACTAATCTTGTAATATTTACGTATATTCATAGCCAATATTATTCGTGGCACATACTGAAATTTTTTAATATACTATAATCATCACTGTTCAAATAACACATAAGGATTTCACACACTTCGTTTTCCACGTTTGTTTCTCTATCGTTTGTTACGCTATAATTTACAAAATGTCATTTATCTGTACGTATTTAATGCCATACATTTAATGTAGAATATTTTTGTAGTTTAACTCCATAGTAATTTTCACTTCCTTTCCCAAAAATGCCGTTCATTGCTATCACTGTATCACAGCATATTTGACACTCGTGTACTTTGTAAACTATCTAAATGTTTTCATATTTTGTGAGTCAAAACATTTGGTGCATATTGGAAATTCATTTTGTGACACAAATGAAAGGGTTACATAATGCAAACCAATGTATATGCTTGTGAAAATACAAACATATTTGCGAATATAATCCGCTGGAAGAAAACCGATAAAAAAAAGGTTCCAGATGTACATTTCACGTGAATTGCATTCTAACAGAAATCTGTAGCGCAGTCACATTATTACACGTTTGTAATTGTGAATTATTGTTTATACTACGTCAATTAACCAGTAAGCCAATGTATCATATGTTTTGACGTAGCATAAAAGCCATTTGATGATGAATTGTATAAATTCTAAACTGGTAACGGTACTTTTTGAATAAAGTAACCTAAAATCAATTTGTGGCTGATTGCTGTTCACCATAAATAATTTATTTCACAGCTTTCCGCTGTCATGCACTACTCGAACTTACATACTGTCGATAATCTCTCACTCTCTGGAGCTCTTTACGAAGCTTTCCGTCAAGCTATTCTCGTCAAACACAGATTTGTTCACAAAATTATCGTTAAAACAACATCTGCAGTGTGCAACGCTAATAGCGTTCGCTCTGTCTCCACGAAGCTAGCAGTCGACGCTGGGATATTATGAGTTCCAATTACAGTGATTTTACTATTTATGTAGTCCTCATTGCAATAAGTATTGTCCTCGTATCACGCACAGTGAAGTACACCGGTGTAGCTTTTAACGTAAGATAAACCTTAAGTCCTCAAAACTAATTTATGGAAACGCTTATGTTGTTGTCATTCATCGAAAAACATTAATCTTTCAGTGAGTTTACGAGACGAAAACTTCATACTTGGTACGGATAATTGTTCTGAGAGCCTCCTGCTCACTGATTATATACGATTTTTACTGTTGCCGCTACAGCCGGAGGTTCGAGTCCTCCTTCGGGCATGTGTGTGTGTTGCTCTTAGCATAAGTTAGTTCAAGTAGTGTGTAAGTCTAGGGCCCGATGACCGCAGCAGTTTGGACCCTTCGGAATTCACACACATTTGAACATTCGATTTTTTACTGTTCCTGTCGTTCTTTAGTGGGGTACTTACTGTGAAGGCTTTTTGCATTCATTTCAAACCTTTGCAGCAGTTTGATGAAAGATCTTACGACAGTTCATGACAGAGGTATCCTTGAACGTGCGAGGTGTGCGTCGAAGAAACCGTGTAGACATGACTGTGGAGCTGCTTTTAGCCTAACCAGGTCACCACTAAAATCAGCAAAGGGGTCTCGATTTAAGAAGGGATGTCAACCACCGTTTATTCCTGACGCGCTGAGTAAACACGAAACTGGGTTCTCCAGACGCTATAGTCGACTGAAGGGTGCTCCAGTATTCTGAAATCCAATACGCCTCCTCTATGACACGTGCTTGTAGAGCCACTTGTCTTATATTTAGACTCCACGACTTCGAAGTAAATATCCTGCTCCCCCTTTCCCCATCCTTACACACAGTAGACAATCAGAAACGGAACAATATGAGGCGAAAAAAGGACCATGTACCTTTCGGGTAGGTAATAAATTTAACAATATAAACAGTATCGGATCTTTCTAAAATAAAAACGGAATGGCTCTAGAGAACTAGAAGTGGTGCTCTGGTTAAGGCATAGAGCTCGTATGCAGTGAGAGTGGTGTTCAAACTCCCATTTGATGACATTTCTGTATTTTTCGTAAATGAAATCGGCATAATGTCGACATGTTTCCTTCAACACGGTCTTTTCTGGAGCCGTCCTTGTATTGCCTAGCTTGTGTTCCGGTTGTAATGCCATCCATGTATGGGAGCCGGCCGCTGTGACCGAGCGGTTCTAGGCGCTTCAGTACGGAGCCGCGCTGCTGGTACGGTCTCAGGTTCGAATCCTGCCTCAGGCATGGATGTGTGTGATGTCCTTAGGTTAGTTCGGTTTAAGCAGTTCTAAGTTCTAGGGGACTGAAGACCTCAGATGTTAAGTTCCATAGTGAAGAGCCATTTGAACCATGTATGGGATGTTCCTACCCTTTTTCTCTTCTCGCTTTTATTACTAACCTTACACTAGAAAATGCCAACGTCCTCAACATCAGCGAATGTGAGACAAATTTTCCCCAAGCTACGACACAAAACTAAACTTCCTGCGCAGAGTTGAACGTCTCTCTAGTAGTGTTACACAATGTACTATGTTACGCAACAGTGTCGGTGAGCCGTGTTGTTGAGGTGACGAGAGCAAAACAAGTTCCTGAATTGCGAGAGATTCCGGCCGAGGCCGAGGCTGACGCAGGCGATTTGCGTGCCCACTTGCATGTGGCTTTTTGGCGTGTTTCCACCTGCCTTGCCGACGTCGGTTTGATTGCCAGGTCGCACATCAGCCATTCGCTCCACGAAAGTAAACAACACGCGAAAACATTTGTACTCGTTCGAGCTGGGAAAGCTCGAGGATTCCAAACGAACACTATGCCGACAACAGTTGCACAGTAATAGACTTCATCGGTAGATCCACAGAACAGCGGATGCCTCTCGTAAATGTCCAGCTCGCTGGGATGTGATGGCACTGAATGCTGTTGATTGTTCTCTAGGGTCTGACTCACACTTCTGCTCTCGGATGTGTGGACTCCGCAACTCCTCCGAAGGCCTGATAAGAAGCCACTGCTGATGGTTTCGGATCCAGCTCAGCTCTCTAATACCTATTTCACTTCCCGTTTTAATTTAATATCTCATATAGCTTTGTAGGTGATTATCACTAAATTTGAGACAGAAATTTCTGGGAAAGTATTTTGGAGGGCAGCACCGTGTGAAAGTACATCGTGGACTGTGGGAAAACTGGAATACAAGAGAATCGAAGCGTTTGAGATGTGGTGCTGTAGAAAGGTGCTGAAAATTAGTTGGATTGGTAAGATGAGAAATGAGGGATTCTCCGCATAATCGGCCACGAGAGGAACGTGTGGAAAACACTGAAAAGGACGGGCGACAGAAAAATAAGAGTTAAGACATCAACGAAATCAGTGGTGCTAGAGTGATTCATAGACCGCAAAAACTGGATGGGAGGACAAAGGTTGGTACATTGTTTTTCCTGTTGTGGTCTTCAGTCCGGTTTGATGCAGCTTTGCACGCTACTCTGTCCTGTACAAGCCACTTCATCACCGGGTAACTACACAATCTGCATAATTCTGATTCTACTTACTGTATTCATTTGTCGGTCTTCCTCTACTATTTTTAACCCCCCACACTCCCTGCAATACTAAACTGGTGATCCTTTGTATCAGAACGTGTCCTGCCAACCCATCCGTTCTTTTAATCAAGCTTTGCCATAAACTTCGCGGCAATACAAGGCTGCACTTCAGCCAGATACCTTCAGAAAAGATTTACCGGAACTTACATTTAAATTCAATGTAAACAAATTTCTCTTCTTCAGGAACGGTTTTCTTGACGTTGATAGTCTACATTTTATATCCTCTCTACTTCGGCCATCATCAGTTATTTTTCTGCCAAAATAGCACAACTCATCTACTACTTTTAGCGTCTCGTTTCCTATCCTAATTTTCTCAGTATGGCCTGATTTAAATCGACTACACCCCATTACCCTTGTTTTAGTTTTGTTGATGTTCGTCATATACCCTCCATTCAATACACTGTCCATTCTGTTCAATGGCTCTTCCAAGTCCTTTTCTTTCTCTGACAGAATTATAATGTCACCGGCAAACCTCGAAGTTCTTATTTATTTCTCTGAACTCCAGTTCCTTCTCCAAGTATTTCTTTGGTTTCCTTTACTGCTGGCTCAGGGTACAGTTTGAGTTACATCAGGGATAGGCTACAGCCCCTTCTCTGTCTCTTGTCAATCACTGCTTCTCTTTCATGCCCATCGACTTTTACAGTTGATATCTGGTTTCTGTACAAGTATATAAGGGGCGATCAAAAAGTTTCCGTTTGAGGGCTTTGCCGCAGTTATACGCAACGTATTGCGATTGCGATGTGCGTATACAAGCACCGACGTATAGGTTAGGGATTAGGTCGGCATTTGTGTCTTTCCGACGTTCATTCGTTAACAGCGCTGCAAATCGTATGTAACACCGAGCTATACACTCACAATACGGAACTTCTGCCACAAACGTTGCTTCTGACTTAAAAAGAAATAGAAAAACAAGACAAAATGTAATATAACAGCATATTATATCTATCACATAACACGTTTATTGTATGTATAAAAAGAAACCTGTATTTCAGGCCACTGATGTTACTTCCCAAATAAAAGAAGCGAAACGGGTATGGCCTTCATTTAGTTGCATAGGCGGTACATACCCCCAGCAATTTAGAGAAACTAAAGGAAAAGACAGAAAACAGATAAAAATGACGAATTCGTGTTAGTATTTTTGAAATACACTTGTTAAACTGATAGTTCATAATATTCACACGTGTTAGCACCTGCCTTCTTTGGAATTGGAATAATTATGTTCTTCTTCAAGTCTGAGGGTATTTCGCCTGACTCATACATCTTGTACACCAGGTGGTATAATTATGTCATTGCTGGCTCTCCAGAGGAAACCAGTAGTTTTGACGGAATGTCGTCCACAGTAGGGGCCTTGCTTTGACTTCGGTCTTAAAGTAATCTGTCATATTCTTCTCGCAGTATCATATCTCCCATCTCATCATCTACTTCCTCTTTCCCTTCTATATTGTTACCTTAAAGTTCATTGCCCTTGTATAGACCCTCTGTACAGCCCTCCGCCTTTCGCCTCTCCCTTCTTTGCTTAGTAGTGGTTCTCCGTTTCAGCTCTTGATATTCATACAACTGCTTCTCCTTCCTGCAACGGCCTCTTTAATTTTATTGTAGATGGTATCTATTTTTGCCCTAGTTATAGATGCTACTATTTATTTACATTTGTCCTCCAGCTATGCTAGCTTGGCCATTTTGCACTTTCTGACAATCTCATTTTTTAGACGTCCGTACTCCACTTCATCTGCATCATTTGCCGCATTTTCATATTTTCTCCTTTCATCAATGAGGTTCAGTATCTCTTGTCATATCCAAGGATTTCTAGTAGGCCTTGTCTTTTACTTGTTTGATTTTCTGCTCCCTTCACTGTTTCATCTCTCACTGCTACCCATTCGGCTTATACTGTATTCGTTGCCCCCGTCTGAGTCAATCGCTGCGCTATGATACCTTCGAAACTCTCAACAACCACTAGTTCTTTCGACTTATCCAGGTCCCATCTGCTTAATTTACTACCTTTTTGCAAACTCTTTAGTGTTAATCTACAGTTCATAAACAATTAAATGTGATCGGAGTCCACATGTGACCCGCTAAATGTCTTACCGTTTAAAATCTGGTTCCGAAATCTATACTCAATCTGAAACCTTTGGGTATTGCCAGGTGTCTTCCACGGATACAACTTTCTTTCACGATTCTTAAACCAAATGTTAGCGATGATTATACCCCGTGCACAATTCTACTAGGAGGCTTCTTCTTTCATTCCTTTCCCCAGTCCACATTCTCCTACTATTTTTACTTCTCTTCCTTTCCCTACTATTGAATTCCAGTCCTCTATCACAATTAAATATTCTCTCTGTTAACTACCCGAATAATTTCATTTTTTTTTTTTCAATTTCTTCCTCATCTGAACAGACAGATGGCAAATAAACTCGCATTATTCTGGTGGAAGTTGGTTTCATGACTGCAATGTCTACGATAATGCCTTCTCTGTGTTCATAGTACCTTATCCACGTTGTTATTTGATTATTCATTATTAGACCTGGTCTTGCATTATGCCTATTTGATTTTGTATTTATAACCCAGTACTCACGTGACCAGAAGTTGTGTTCCTATAGCCACCAAACTTCACCAAATCCCACTATATCTGAATTCATCCCATCCCTTTACCTTTTTAAATTTTCTAACCTACCTGCAGATTGAGGGATGTAACATTCCGTTCTCCGAAAGCCAGTTTTGTTTCTCCTGATCGCGGCGTCCTCCTGAGTAGTCTCTGTCTAGAGATCTGAATGGGGGACTGTTTTACCCACGGTATATTTTAGCAAAGAGGATGCCATCATCATTTAACCACACAGCGGAGCTGGATCATCGGCACAAAATGCGCCTGTAGCGGTCGCGCGGTTCCAGACTGTAGCGTCTAGAACCGCTCGGCCTCTCCGGCCGGCTTTAATACTGGAAACTGGTATAATGCTACCTATACAGGGTTGCACGTGAAGGGAGTCGTGAGCGTGGAGGACCGGGATGATACTGCCAGTAGAACATGTGAACATACGAATCGCCGTTTGTACGATATAAGAAGTAGACTTCTTACGTACGTGTCCGCCTGTCTAGCTGAGTTGTCAGTTTCTTTGATTGGAGTTTGGAGGACCAGAGTTTAATGCCTCGTATTGCCAGGATTTTTTACTTGACGGTTGGAACGGAATGCATGCAATTAACCTCGCGAGACTAGTTGAGGAGATGCCATAATGAGAAATAACGGCCCAAGGTTCGGAAAGCTGACAACTCGGCGGCTACTTAGTATCGCGTGGTCTCCAAGTCCTGATTGCAGAGGTTCTTAAACCAGCAGCATGAAATGACGAGCTGTCATGGCATAATATTGCTATGGCGTTTGTATCGTATTACAAACTCAGCACTCGAATGCGCGTTGCTCTAAACGAATGCAAGGAGTTCAGTTTCTAGCCAATAGATGACTCTTAAATGTATACTAAAACGAAGCACAATCCATGCTTACCATATGGTCGCCGATTTTAGTAAACAACCAATATGGCGAAGACAGTAGTTGGTAGTTACGGAGAGGAAGGTTTACAACAACAGCTAGAGTGTGCACAGTTACTTAAGGACCATTAACGAGTACCACCGCTATGAAACTTTAGGCAAAGCCATGAGCTCATATCCTCAACTGAGAAAGAAAGCAGATAAATGAAATTGCATGCGGATGTAACAAGTGTGGTGTTGCTCTACGTTTAGAGGACTGTTTTAGGTCTACCATACGCAACAGTCATAGTAGCTGATACACAAAACAGTCTTAGAAGCTGATATATATTAAATCTGATTTCACAGCAACCCATAGAATATTTATATACGACGCCATTGGGTTAAAATGATAACTTGATGGGGTAGACTGCACTATGACAAAAGCAATACGAGAACCGTAGTCACACTCATTTCATTCATGACTAGTGTAAGCTCTATCGCTTGCTGATTTCAGACGTTGCATCGCGTTGAGCGTGGTTTGTTTCTTGTTATAAAGACTGTTTCATCAGAGATGAAATCCTCAATATTCGCCGTAGTTACACTTATTCTCCTGGAGAATCCAGATGCTGGAGATGTGAAGAATCGGTGAACTTATAGGTGGTCGTGGTCTATGTCAATGATTTACCAATAGGTCCACTGCTGTTCCATCTCCATTTAAACTGCGCCGCTGTTCATTATGTGCTCGAGATAGATACTGACCAATTTGTTGAACATTATCTTCGCGCACAATGTGGCTCCGATGAGGTGAAACCACACCTCATTTTGCACATGTTATTCTCCATCTCCTGCGGCACTGGTAGCAGGGGTCCTATTTCGCAGGCCGTTGTGGCCGAGCAGTTGTAGGCGCTTCAGTCCGACACCGCACTGCTGCTGCGGTCGCAGGTTCGAATCCTGCCTCGGGCATGGATGTCCTTAGGACAGTTAGGTTTAAGTAGTTCTAAGTCTAGGGGACTGATGACCTCAGATGTTAAGTCCCATCGTGCTCAGAGCCATTTGAACCATTTGGTCGTGCTTCTTAGGAGAGCATTTCCTGGCACGAATTCTACCTGCCCCTGACACTGCTGACACAAAACTGTACTTTATTACTTTTATTAATTTTGACTTACGTGGAGAACACGTCATGTGCAATAACCCAATTTTCCAGAAAATTTGCTCACTGAAAGAGGAGTCAAAATAAGCGGACACGTTTCTCGGCTTATCCGTAGATACTCGAGCGTTTCTGATAAAACGACGGTCAAAGTTCTCGACGTAATGTAGTTGCTTACAAGCGCCCAATATTCTCAACCAGAATGGTGGCGCAGTGATTAACGAAGGCGGTCCCTTACTTTTGCGCCCCATGTTCTAAACCTTACTATTGTCCGTAGAAGGCTACTACACGAATGTTTCTTATCAAGTAAGGGAATACAAGGGCATTATATTAATTGTAAAGTTACTAATGGGTTTCACAACAAGTGTCATACATATATTATATATGTGTGTATGATATATTCAGGCGTTGCATTATCTTTAAATTCTCACATGCTTATATTAGTTCTTGTGTTCTTATATTATGTTCTGATATTCATTCTTCAGGAAGATTTGGTGCTTTCCCTTGGTTGATACCGATCGTAGAAACATACGAAACGTAGAAATTCCGAACACCACGAGCATCGTGCGAAGGCAGGATTAGCTTCAGCGACTTTTGTTCGTACGTACCTCTAACGCGAAAGAAACATCGTTAACATTGTTAAAGATCTCATGCGTTGGCAATAATTTTGCAACAAACCACGCACAACGAATCACTCTAGCGAAAATTGGCACTTGTAACTGATTATGAATCATTATACACCACACAAATTTCACCTAAAAGTTTTTCAAATAATTTTGTCATTCATTTCTTGTTCTTTTTTTCTTTAATTCATTCACCAGAAACACAATTAGTAGACGAATAAGGACAACGTCATTTAGATATGGATTGGGAAACATAAATGCAGTAATCTTATGCGGAAGCGGTCCCATAAATGAAGAAAACAAAAATGAAGTAACAATGGAATTTGGAACAGGGGCGTAAAAGTGTGAAACCGCGACACTAGCCGCTGTGCCACGTCTTCGATTGAACTATTTACTCGCTTAAAGTCGCATAAAGTAGCTCGAAAACTTTGAGGGTCGTTTCCTCAGAAACGGTGTAGTATCTACGGATAAGCCGAGACACGTGTCCGCTTATTTTGAGCTCTCTTCCACTGAGCGAAGTTCATGGGAAATCGGGTTATGTTACTTACGTGTTCTCTTCGTTAGTATTGTTTCCGAACTAGGTATCAAACTGATAATTTGCTTTATTGTATCACCTCTCATGGGTTGTATCGTTACGGAAACACGCTGTATGTAGAGGAATCATCACAGCAACGAAGTATTTATTTTGAAACAATGAACATATGAGGTAAGGCTCCCTCATATATTTGACCGCTTCAAGATGTAACCCGTGCTTTCATGGGAGTAGTCAGTGCCTGCATGGTTGCTATAATACTGTTGAAACAGATTCTGTGCAGTTGTACAGTTTCGATATATTTAAAACTTACGAATATTTTTAAGTGTTTCATTGTATGTTAGCATTGTCTTCTTTCTTTACACATTTCAACTTTACCTCAATGTCCTCTACACATGGGATGTAACACTAGTGCTTTTAGACAAGGGCCGAAGAACATATCTTGCTGACGGATTTGTTTGGATAATCACTCCGAGAGACTCAGGAATAACTATGCAAACGTAAAGCGTGACCGGGAAATTTTTAACGTTGTTTCTCCAGATTATAGAATCCACGCCAGTCAAGGTTG
This sequence comes from Schistocerca gregaria, assembly GCF_023897955.1. NCBI lineage: Eukaryota > Metazoa > Arthropoda > Insecta > Orthoptera > Acrididae > Schistocerca > Schistocerca gregaria. Next base: position 747,403,555 of record NC_064931.1, read on the forward strand.
AATTTATTGCCTGTAATTCCTCCACACAACACTCAACTGGCGACCTAGCGCGGTGTAACAGTGGGTAGAATTAATTTCGCGCACCAGTACCCCCGATTTACATGTTCCATAGTTTCCCTGATTAGTGGTGCGCGCGCGGAGGTGAATCCTTAATCGAGGCCGCGATCAGTTTCTTGTGCGGACGTCGTCATACGGGAGGGCAGGCGCTGCGCGGCTAATGAACTGGACGCGACGCCGTGCATACCGCGCGGCTGCATTGCAACGCTGGGCGTGGCGAGAGCCTCACTCTCCTATTGATTTGTGCATCGGCACGGCGCCTCTCCTTGTTGTAAACGTGTCTCCGCTGATTTAAGGTCGCTGTCCACCACGGCGCGCGCAACTTCGTACAATGCGCCCTGACCTCGCACACCGCCTGAGCGCGCTCACAGATATGAAAAGGTTCGCCGTGGGGTAGCGGCGAGTAGAGACGTCGAGAAAACACACTGAAGACGGACGGGAGAAATAAGGGTTGAAGGTTACGTAAAGTATCAAGAATGGTCGAAAGCAGGCGGTCGTCCGTGACACGCGGAACGCCGTAGGCAATGGCGCCCAGATTAATGCCGTGTTCCTTGATTATGAAAAGACCTTAGATGCAGATTCACACTGTCTCTTACTGAACATAGCCGGCCGGAGTGACCGAGCGGTTCTAGGCGCTCCAGTCTGAAGCCGCGCGACCGCTACGATAACAGATTCGAATCCTGCCTCGGGCATGGCTGTGTGTGATGTCCTTAGGTTAGTTAGGTTTAAGTAGTTCTAAGTTCTAGAGACTGACGACCTCAGATGTTAAGTCCCATAGTGCTCAGAGCCATTTGAACCATTTTTGATGTCCTTAGGTTAATTAGGTTTAAGCAGTTCTAAGTCTAGGGAACTGATGAAATGGTTCAAATGGCTGTAAGCACTATGGGACTTAACATCTGAGGTTCCAAATGGTTCAAATGGCTCTGAGCACTATGGGACTTAACATCTGAGGTCATCAGTCCCCTACACTTAGAACTACTTAAACCTAACAACATCACACACGTCCATGTCCGAGGCAGGATTCGAGCCTGCGACTGAAGCGTCTAGAACCTTACGGCCACAGCGGCCGGCGGGACTGATGACCTCAGATGTTAAGTCCCATAGTGCTTAGAGATATTTGAACCATTTTTTACTCATTGCATGTCACCTGTGTAACGAATCCATCAGGGACATTCGGACCCTTCTCAAGCTGCCCAAGTCGACTGTTGGTAATGTGGTGGTGAAGTGGAAAGGCGAAGGAGCAACTACAGTTAAACCAAGGCCAGACAGACCTCACTTACTGACGGATAGCGACCGTCGATTATTGCGACGGGTGGCTATAAAAAAGCGAATAAAATCAGGGGAAGAAATCAACCTGCGAGTTCCAAAGTGTTACCAGCAGTCCAGCTAGAACAATGACTGTGCATAGGGAGTTAAAAAGAATGGGTTGCAGTCGTCGAGCAGCCTCTCATAAGCCACGTATTTCTGTTGTCAAATCTAAGTAACACTTGAGATGTTATAAAGAATAACGCCACTGCACAGTGGACAACTGGAGATGAGTGCTCTGGACGGATGGATCACGCCATAGTGGAAGCGTTTGTGTTTGGCGAATGGTCAAGCGTAATGCCAAACGAGATGGTGTTGAGGTATTAGTGTATTTTCCATGGGTAGGGTGTGGTCTCCTTATTGCACTGCAGAAGATGAGGAAGAGTATTAACACATTTTACAACAGTGTGTATTCCGTACAGTTCGGAGGCGATGACTGCTTCTATAAACATGACAGTTTATCTGTCGTAAAACAACATCTGTGACGTCACGTTTTGTGGAAAATAACACACACATTAATAAAAGTTTTGCATCATCCCTGTTCCCAGAACTCCTGAAGACAGACGTTGACTGTGAATATTGTATCACAGACACAGTCCCTTTAACTGTTCAGAGATGTCACTAAACCCGCCCAAAGATGCAAACAACCATGCATGAGCAGCGCCTATTAGACGGAGGGGCTCCCACAGCCGATCTTCTCCAGTCATTCCACCAAGAAGGAGGTACACGGCTCGTGTTTTCTATAGTTCAACCATCCCTAGACGGTCAATACCGCGGTTCGATCGCGTCCGCATTGTTACTTTGTGTCAGGAAGGGCTCTCAACAAGGGAAGTGTCCAGGCGTCTCGGAGTGAACCAAAGCGACGCTGTTCGGACATGGAGGAGATACAGAGAGATAGGAACTGTCTGTGACTTGCCTCGCTCAGGCCGCCCAAGGGCTACTACTGCAGCGGATGACCGCTATCTACGGATTATGGCTCGGAGAAACCCTGACAGCAACGCCACCGTGTTGAATAATGGTTTTCGTGCAACCACAGGACGTCGTGTTACGATTCAAACTATGCGCAATGGGCTTCACGACGCGCAACTTCACTCTCGCCGTCAATGGCGAGGTCCATCTTTGCAACCACGACACCACGCAGCGCGGTGCAGATGTGCCCAACAACATGCCGAATGGACCCCTCAGGATTGCATCACGTTCTCTTCACCGATGAGTGTCGCATATGCCTTCAACCAGACAATTGTCGGAGACATGTTTGGAGGCAACCTGGTCAGGCTGAACGCCTTACACACACTGGCCAGCGAGTGCAGCAAGGTGGAAGTTTCCTGGTGGTTTGGGTGCCATTATGTGGGGCAGACGTACGCCGCTGGTGGTCATGGAAGGCTGTACGATACGTGAATGCCATCCTCCGACCGATAGTGCAACCATGTCGGCAGCATATTAGCGAGGCATTTGTCTTCATGGACGACAATTCGCGCTTCCATCGTGCACGTCTTTTGAATGACTTCCTTCAGGATAACGACATCGCTCGATTAGCGTGGCCTGCATGTTCTCCAGACATGAAACCTATTGAACATGCCTGGGATAAATTGAAAGGAGCTCTTTATGGACGACGTGACCCAGCAACCACTCTGAGGAATCTACACCGAATCGCCGTTGAGGAGTGGGACAATCTGGACCAACAGTACCTTGATGAACTTGTGGATACTATGCCATGACGAATACAGGCATGCATCAGTGCAAGAGGGTGTGCTACTGTGTACCGTTGTGTACAGCAATCTGGACCACCACCTCTGAAGATCTCGCTGTATGGTGATTCAACATGCAATGTGTGGTTTTCATGAGCAATAAAAAGGTCAGAAATTATGTTTATGTTGATCTCTATTCTAATTTTCTGTACAGGTTCCGGAACTCTTGGAACCGAGGTGATGCAAAACATTTTTTGATGTGTATATTTCTGAAGTGGACTGATCTGCCCAGATTACCGACTTGAACCAAATGGAACAGCCTCTGGGATAAGTTAAAACATTGACTTCGGTCCAGACGCTAGCGTCTGGCAACATTGTCTTCTCTGCTTTCGGCTCTTGCAGAATGGAGCTGCCATTCCTCCACAGACCTCACTGAAAGTGGCCCTAGCAGAATTGAAGCCTCGTATAGGCAATCCGTATTAATCTCCATTAAAAGGTGTCCTTATACTTTTGATCACATAGTATAGCTCTTAGCTGAGCGGAATCCTCAGATTTTGGGAGTACCGGAAAGGAGTGTTATAATGCAGTTTCGTTCACAATATACACAGCCCAGTCACATTGCTGTGATCACTGCCTGTGTTTTATGTCAACGTGGAATAACCACTCAATGGAGAGTGTATAAAGCGTATTGGAGGGACGCAGAAAACTGTGCGGTCGTTGTCATAATGCGGAAACTGAAAAGGGCATGATGATTAGCTTTCGGGACTAGGGTGGAAGCATCTCTGAAACGGCAACCTCTGGAAACAGTTCGTGCGGCGCTGTGGTTAAAGTCTACCGTGGTGGAAAAATGGAGCTATCCGAAACCGGCGGGGAGCCAACAGCGATGCACTACAGGGTGTAGATGACAGGAGTGAACGAAGGCTTCCGAGGTGTGTACGGGCGAATAGACTTGCAGCTGTTGAGCATTGGACCGCCCAGATCAGATGAACCTGTAAGGTGGCTATAACTTCGCACCTTACAAGCACTTATCCACATATTTTGCCGTTATCTAGAAACACAATTAGGTATCATGTGATACGTTGTACATCGTATATATGAATATATAAAGGAGACTGACATTATCACGTACGTCTTGTAAATAATTATTAACGCTTATTGCATGAAAAGTGACGGAGTGTCTTTATTATAAAAACGGCGTAATGAATGATTGCCCATACTAGTAGAGGTTAGAACGCCAGTGGAAATGAAATGACTGGCGGAACTGAAGCCCTGGGTGGAAGGCACACACAGATGTGTTGGGCTAGCCAGAGTGGTCGAGCGGTTCTATGCGCTACAGTCTGCAACCGCGCGACCACTACGGTCACAGGTTCGAATCCTGCCTCAGGTATGGATGTGTGTGATGTCCTTAGGTTAGTTAGGTTTAAGTAGTTCTCAGTTCTAGGGGACTAATGACCACAGCAGTTAAGTCCCATAGTGCTCAGAGCCATTTGAACCAACCAGATGTGTTGGTCCTGCTTAAACACAGGAAATAGCAAGACGGACGTCGTAGCACCTAAGCGCTGGAAGGGGACTGATGACCACAGATGTTAAGTCCCATAGTGCTCAGAGCCATTTTTTAAGCGCTGGAGTACAACAGATTCGAGACCGGCTGGCTTTGTAGCAGAACCGGAAGGATTATACTTCGGAAACGCTCAAAATCTTGGACGCAGGTGAGAGGAACGAAGAAGCGGCACTTCGGAAACCACGCAGGCTGGGTTATTTCCAAGGATTTTCACTCAGAAGCGTACCATTGTAGGAGTATAGGTTTTTCCTCGCAAACTTTCCGCGCTGGACGACAAAAGACTAAAATATAGTTGGTCGGCGTTCGGAAGAATCTTTAGAGAGGGAGAATATTCCGTGGTTTCGAGAATATGATTCGTTTTCGGAATTACGAGGGTGGGGAGCCAAGTCAGCGTTGGAGAAACGAGGTCTCGAGGTCTTCCATTTTGAGCTCCCGTGTGTAACGGACGCTCAGTATCAGTTTCCTCTTCGTACAGACGGACTTGCTGTCTTTGCTCTCACGAGATTTTATAGTTAGAGCTATTAGGCACTACTATTGTGAACTTATACGATTCTGGACTTCGCCTCCGGGTTGGAAGTCGTCGTTGAGTACGCAGCGTTCAGTGATTGAGAGCACTTCTTCTGCCTATACTTACGTTGAGACGTTATCTGAACTCCATCCTTGTGGCAGGGAGTTCGCGGTTCTCGTCTGTAGAACAGAGAAGAGAAGACAGTACTAGAGTATAGTAGTCAGAGGACCGCCTCCAGCCGTCCTACTCTTTGAAACAGTTTATTTTGTGGCTGCAGTTCTTCCATCGTCGCAGACGTGTACGAGAACCATCACTCCTTCGCACCGCACATACGGTGATACTGCTAATTGCTTTGTCTTATTAGGGGTTATAAGGCTAAACAGCTGTGATCACGTAGGATTTATTTCCACTGAAGTTGCACTCCATTGTAGACCATCTTTAAAAGTAGGGTCTTCTTGTGTTTGGTACATAAATGATGTCAGTCATTTCGCGTTATTTATGTTAGATCGTGCGGTCATATTAGAAGGGCAGAGTCGATCAATGGATCAGTAATTTAAATTAGGAAATATGAACATTTGCAATAAAGATTGTTTTTAATATACAATAAATGTATAAGCAGCACACAACGTTTATCATTTAGTATAATTAATTCCTTTAATCATTCATTTCTAATAAATGAATAGCACTAGTTTGCTTTGTTCTACAATAGAACAAAATCAAACTGGTGCTATTCATTTATTATAATGTTTTTCTACCAAGAACCGACGGAAGATTCTGTTAATATCATTCATTTCTGTTTAGGTTGGAACTTACATGTTAAAAAGCATTAAGGTATCCTAAGATCTGCTTCAGGGGGTAGTCAGACAGGGCGAAATCTTCGTTCAGCGTTTATTATTTTCCGTTGCGCACAGTCAGTTTACACCCGCCTGGGGTAGCATCTTGGAAACCAATGGGCTACCAACGGTGTTTTCTCAACGACCGCTCAGAGAACGTTTGCTGCGTATGATGCTCTGCAGCAGGCGCCTGGTTCTATGCAAACTTGCTGACAGATGTTCATCGGCCACGAAGTCTGGAATTTGCATGCCATTACCATCGAAAGGCGGCCTTATCAGGCGAATAATGTTTTATAAGTCATCAGACAATGTGGGCGTTGACTTGTACGGTCCTGCAACAATCGTCGGAAGGATCGACGCTGGAGGAGGGAGTGCTATGATCTGGGAATGTTTTAGTGGCATTCCCTGGGTGATATCCTCATTATAGAAGGCACGATCAACACAAGTTTGCATCTATCCTTGGGGACGATCGTGTACCCCTACATGCAGTTTGGTTTTTCCGCGGCGCGATGGCCTCTATCACCAGGAAATTGCAACGTGGCACACAGCTCGCAGTGTACGTGCGTCGTTCGAAGAGCTCCACGATGATTTTACCGTACTTCCCTGGCCACCAAACTCCCCGGACTTAAGCCCATTCGAGAATCCATGGGACAACCTCGATCAGGCTGGTCGCTCCGTGGCTCCTCAACCGAAAAACCTAGGATCTGGCCAAATCACTGAAGGCGGAATGGCTCCACAGCCCTGTCTGTACCTTCCAGAACCTCATTAACTCCCTTCCTGCACGTCCGAGCTGCAAAAGGTGGAAGGTGATCATTCAGCCGTTTGGCAGGTCTACAAATTAATGTGTCTGGACAGAATATATTTGGTGAAACTCTGTGGGGCTGTTCGTGGATGATGTCATTAAATATAAGAAGGAAACAACACCAGAAAACTGTAGCGCAACAGCTGCAGTGAATCGTCGTTTGGTGCAGGAACTCGCGGTTACACATCGACATAAATAATTGTAACATTAGTGCTTGAAGCGGAGGAGAGGCGCATGTTGTGAAACACATTGGTGGAGATAAATCACTGGAAAAAATAACAAACGTAAGACATGTATCTCCCCGGAGTGTACTGATGTGGAATGGTACATAAAATAAACTGTAGGAAAGTCAGCCGTCAGGCTAATTCGTTGCAAAAATTCAACGGAACTATAATTCATCTACGAATAAAATAGATCACAAAGCACTCGTTCCAGCAGTCCTTGAGCATTACACGTCATTTTGGACATTTTATCAGGTAAGATTAATTTTTAGGAGACTGACACGATTGAAGCCTTTCACTTCCATTTTTTAATAAGAGTGAGAGCGTTACAGATAGTCTCGCGCAACCCCATCGGCAGACTCTACAAGGGAGGTGTTCAGCATTACGGGAGATTTGCAATTAAAATTCAGAGATCATGCGTTCCAATAATATTCGGGCAACATATTACAAATATCTTGCGGAATGAGTACATCTGGAAAATCAGAGGAATTCGCGCTCGTAAGGGGCTTCCGGGGTATAACTGCTGATGTCTTTAAAAATATTGGGAATCCGATATAACGATATTTAAAAAACATCATTATCGGCCTCTGCATATCGTAAGAATGTATCGATAAATTGACTGAAAAAAAACGACGTTCTGGCCTATAAAATATCGGCTGCACATTGTAAATGTACTGCCGGTTTTACAGCTGTACATACAAGTATTGATTTATTATTAGATATTTTGTACATCAACAAGTTAGCAGCCTTCTTATCCCCCTTAGAGCAAGGACTTAAAGGAAAACGAAGCACCTTCACTCTTGGCGATAACCACTTTGCTAGCAATAGTAACTGCATATAAGAGGCACAATAATAGGTGTCCGATGGGTCCGTCGTTCCGCTTCGACACATATCAGATTTGTCCTGTATACTTCACGTCGACTTAATTGTTTTTTTTTTTTCATTTCTGCAAACGCCAGCGAACTACAAGTTGTAGTGTGAAAACTGCCTGATGACGTTAAACACTGCGAGCGCCGATTACGTCAGCATTTCCCCTAACACGTCTCCGCTCACCTCAAAGACCAGTCTTGTCATTTAGAGTTTTGTTCATCATTTTCAGCTGCTGTTTCTGAAGAATGCCGATGTGAAGAAACAGCATACCAGTTGCGTTAAAAATTGTTCTTTTGACTGGTGTGCTATTTCTTCACAACGGAAATCTTGTTATTCCATTGACACCGCCCCCCCCCCCCCCCCCCCCGTCCCTCGTGCAACCCGACTTCTTCTTTGTGCCCTTATACTTGCTTCACACAGTCAAATAGAAGGACTGGACGTGATGAAAGCTCAAAAGTAGTAAGACTCGTTCACACAGTGGAAGTAAATTTTGTCCTACTACAATTTCAATAATCTACCAAATATTGCGAAAAGTATGTAATGTAAAATAAAAAGACCTGCACTCGATATTGCCATTTCCATATGGATATATCGCTGAAACAACTGTCGCCCATACATATCGGTATTTTTTGGAAAAAGTATCGACATATCGGCATTTTATCAACAGGCCTATTACGTAGAGCCGTTCTTCGAATTCTGGCAGTGTGAATAATTTTCACCGCCTGTATTTTATAGTTAAGGGGAAGGAAAGCGGTGGTGTGAGGTTCCTGACTGCCTGCCTTTGAGTTAATGTTGCTGGCTGAATTCATAATTTCTGTACACTGTCTCGTGGAGTAAGCACATGTGACACTGTCGGTGGTAATCCATTCGTCGCTAAGCTAGCAGCTCCCTTTAGGAGCAGTTCGACGGGGGAAGGCTGTACGTCGGAATCGAGTTTCACCCTCTCCTCTGTCAACGCCGTCAACATCACAAACACGTCTCTAAAACTGCACACTCACTCAGTAGATACACTGAATATACATTTGACACTTCGAGAAATAAAGGTGCCACTGTGGCTACGAAAGGAAAACCTTTCCAGTTAGTCCGCTGAACTTACCCAACCCATCAGTATCTCCAGAATAATATGCGACTTTTTCTTTCTATCGTAGGGACTTTACGCAAAGAAGGAGGCAGAGTCCCTTACCGTGACGAAATCTCTAAGACATAAATAGATCGGATGATGAAACTTTATGCGCCACACACAGAGCCAAATTAATCTTGCCGTCTCGGATAAAGCATAGACTTTTTTCTCTTTTACTAACTTTTTTCTTTATTGCTTTCTCGTTCCTTTCGAAGACGTTGGCGACGTAATTGTTTGCAAATCACGACACACTGGTACTTATTTTGCGGATATAAGCAATGTCAAGCTGATACAGAAAAGGCCAGACAATCATCAACTCTTCACGCAATTATCAGTGCAACACGCACAGAGACTCGGCACGTCATACCTTTCTTTCACTGCTGCACTGACCAACGCTGGTCATTTTAATTCCACTGTAAGAGACTTTGTACATTCGTTCTGCATGGTTCCTTGTTTTGTGGTTAGAAGCATTGTTATACTGATAAAAAAGATCGATTCCAAACTGCTGCATACTTTGGAAAGTATGATACTGTCTAAATTTATTTCACTGATACCTTGGATCATTTTACCATCGGCTAATACTAATAGCTAGAGTTGAAACCATGGAAAAGAACGTCAGATTATCCCATACACTCCATCGAATAATGTCCGCCAGCCTTCAGACGTATTTACAATTATTTATGGTATGACACACCACGATCATGGAATAAAACGTTTCATACTATGCTGACCAATTTTGTCATTTTTATAAGGAGGTAAGAGATGTCGCACATTCGTTTTTATGGTGAGTTGCTTCTGGACAACAGCACGACCACGAAGCCTGACTATTATCGCATGTCGACGGGTAGTTCTAAACCTCTGTCTGTACTACGAGAATATTACGGGTTCTGACGAATGACACTTTCTTCCCACTACAATTTCCTTCCTTTCTCATTCCTTTCGCGAATTGTGATCAGAAAGAACGACTGTATGAGCTTTCTTTTATCTCATTTTCCCGGAATTATAATTTCACAAGCTATATGAAATGTTGCCTGACTCTTCTTGGAACTTACGGAATTTTAACAGGACATCTCAGTACAACATGCAACGATTCTGTAGCAACGTCCATTTCCGTACTCTCTCTAAATTGTGTGCCCCATATTTAAGAAGAATGATCCACTTGTTTGTGATAACTCCAGGGGAAATGCCTTACTGGATGTCACCTACAAAATCTTAAAGAACTGCCTATTAAACAGGCTGCTACCAATAACAGAAGAACTTATTGGGGATTACCAATGCGGTTTCCGCAGAAACAGAGCCACATTAGATCACTTATTCACCCTAAGACAAGTAACTGAGAAGGCGTGGGAATTCAATGTAGATGTCCACATATTATTCGTAGATTTTAAAAATGTCTATGATAGCATACACCGACAGACACTCCTAAATATAATGAAGGAATTTAAAATACCATCAAAATTAATCAGATTAGTTAAAATGTGTATAGATGAAACTTTATGTCGTATAAAGACACCGGTAGGAGAAAATGAAGATTTTAAGGTGTACACTGAACTGAGACAAGGTGATGCCATTTCACCTATTTTATTTAACCTTGTCCTAGAGAAGATAGATAGAGAATTTTCAAAAACCAGTCCACAAGGGATGCAGCTACAGGATGTAAACACTACAGGGCGTGCCTATGCAGATGATGTAGCACTAATAAGTAGTTCAAAAAGAGAATTAATCAAAAACCAGAAAACAGAAAACCAGAAAAGATGCACCTCTTACTGAAGATGGATTCAATTTCAAAACTATTGACCACTTCAAGTACCAAGGAAGTCTTTTTAGTAATAACAACAGAACAAATATAGAAATAGATGCCCGTTTATCAACAGCAAACAAGACACTTTTTAGTTTCATCAAAATTCTAAGAAAAAGATCACTTAGCAGTAACTTCAAAATCCGCTTATATCAATCGACCATTATACCTGTGATGTTATGTGGATGTGAAACATTAATAGCCGGCCTGAGTGGCCGTGCGGTTCTAGGCGCTACAGTCTGGAACCGAGTGACCGCTACGGTCGCAGGTTCGAATCCTGCCTCGGGCATGGATGTGTGTGATGTCCTTAGGCTAGTTAGGTTTAATTAGTTCTAAGTTCTAGGCGACTGATGACCTCAGATGTTAAGTCGCATAGTGCTCAGAGCCATTTGAACCATTTTTGAAACATTAATATTTAGAAAGAAAGATGAAGAAAAACTGTTAATATTCGACAGAAAAGTACTAAGGGAAATTTTTGGACCTGTATACGATGAAAGTAACATGGAATGGAGAAAAAGAAGAAATGAAGAATTAAGAGGGCTGTACAAACACCGTAACACCGTCGAAGTGCTCAAGAGGAGAAGGTTGAACTGGGCAGGCCATATAGCAAGAATGACAGAGAATAGACTACCCAGAATGGCATTCAGCAGACCAATAGATGGAACGAGAGGAAGAGGGAGATCCAGAATCAGACGGCGGGATAACATTCGTGAGGACACAACTAGGATGAACAGCTACAGCAAGTGGACAAACAGCGCATTGGACAGGCAGAAGCGGAAGAGGCTCACAGAGCAGGCGTACGGTCGATAAGGCCCCTGCCACATGTAAAGTAAAGTAGGAAACAAGTAAAGCAAGTATTGTATATGAACTGAGCCACTGATGGTTTTGAAAATCTGTGCATTATTTGGAAAAACTTTGCAGGTTATTTCGTCAGTGGTTGCTCTTTACTACGATTTACAAAAGTCTGTTGGCAATATGATACATTGCGTGGAGTCATGGACTGCTATTTTCCCATTCCCAATATCCAACAATTGTTTTGCGAAATGTTCAGTGTATGCATCATGTTGTAAATGTGCGCGCATATTGAACTTTTAAAAACAATTTTTGCACGCATTGGAGGACTTTTGTTGATATTGCATGTTAAATTATCAGTGTTTTGCATATTCAACAGAATGTTTTTTTTTCTGAACGTTCTGGTTGACCACCATTGAAACGAGCTGGAGCAGTTCAAGATGCGATTGCCAGTGCATAGCTTTCCGTTATCGTGTGTTTGCCAAGACAAGTTGAATGAGAAAAGTTTTGCCTGGACCTTCGTATGCATCTAGGAAATACAATATGTAGCTTTGGCCTTTAATTGCATGTATAATTCCGTCACACGCTAAGCTTTGTTTTGGAACCAATTTCGGAAAATTCGTCTGAATGAATGCACCAAATTCATTGGATCAGAGTGTTTTTCTCTTTGCGAATCACACTCAAGAAGGCCATTTGGGGATCTATTCGGTACAGCGATTCACAGTTGTACGCGTACGTTGCTAGCGACTGCCAAACTTTTGTCGTCCATCAAAACCAGTGCTTCATTATGCATACTAGGTATAAATTGAATGTCCGCATTTTGATTCGTAACACGCAGGTGATCGAATATGTCTTTATTCGTACAGTCTTTGTATTTTTCCCAAAGATCTTTCTTTTGAATAGTATGTGAAGCACGTTGCACTTTATAATAACAAATAACGCACGTATTTGCTGTGATTGAGAAGTATTCGCTGCATCAGTAATTCTGGCAATTTCGCTCTCCCGCCAGCGCAACAAATTTCTGGTATTTCATGCTTTAAAAAATGTTCAGATGTGTGTGAAATTTTATGGGACTTAACTGCTAAGGTCATCAGTCCCTAAGCTTACACACTACTTAACCTAAATTATCCTAAGGACAAACATACACACCCATGCCCGAGAGAGGACTCGAACTTTCGCCGGGACCAGCGGCACAGTCCATGACTGATGCATGCTTAAACTTAACGACACTGCAATACACAAAAATTTACCCGTTTTCCCAATAACCACACTGAAATGAAGACTGTAATCACGATTAGCACCGTAATTGAATGCTCTAAGATTTAAATCAGGTGCGCAGCGTTCATCTGGATCGAGCAGTATGTTCTCGAACGGTAGCCAGCCTTGCTTCTCGCTTCTCGACTGTTTCAGACGAACAGAACTGAAAATGGCGTACTCGAGCAGTTCCCAGTCTTACTTCCAATTTCTCGTTTAATTCTGTGACGTCTCGAGCGTCACGTATTGAAAATGACTGTATTAATTCAGAAACGTTCATGGGAGTGCTTTCCTGACGCTGATACCGTCAAATGGCGGAGTGATAAGATTATGGACTTGCATTGGGGTGAGTAGCGGTTCAAATCACCTTCTGGCCATCCAGATTCAGATTTCACAAAATACGATTGTAGTCTTCTACATTGATGGTGGAACTGTCGTGGCACAGGATTGAAAGGCATGAGACATAATTCGATCACAAACTGCCCTCAAAGCTGTCGAGCCTCTACTGGAGACGTATTACATTAGAGTAAACGTATGAGGCAGTTCTGTCTACACGCAGACCGAAATAGCTGGACAAATATCATCACTGTAGGTAAATCAAAGTACCCAGACGGCCAGTATGATTCTGAAGGAAAGTCTCATACGTCCCCAAACGAGTTCACCTGGACCCAAGCAACTCTGTCGATGCCAAACGGGCAAATCATACAATATAAGCTGTTGAGGTCCATGAACATGACTCTTAGTAGATCGCTGATAGGCGTACTCAATCCAATTTGGGGATACGAGCTCAAACATACCAGCACCAGCCGCAGCTCATACAGAACAACTTGCTACTTATCAGTAACAATCTTCCACGATACACATGTACCGCCACATGCGCAATGAATTCTTATTTTGCACCTGCTGAAGTCATTGGAGAAAATTGTCATACGACTTGAAGAATGCCAACTGAGCACCACATACCTTCTGGCAGCCACCATGAACTGCATCGGTACGACCTTCCGAGAGGTAAATTGCTCTCTCTCGGCCCACATGTGGTAATGAAAACCACTGCGCAACGGAATAACGCGATGAAGAGATTGGACCTGACAAATGAGTGCTGGGTGTGGTTCTTTCAAAAAGCAATCTCAATAAACTGGGGGCTCATCTATCTTCTGAAATAAAAGATGGGTCCAGTTTGATTCCGATTTATTACGAAACCTCTGTGTCAAATAGATAACTCGAATTTTCTGACAATATGTGAGAGTAAACAGAGCAAATAAAACAACTAATGGCTCTGAGCACTATGGGACTTAACTTCTGAGGTCATCAGTTCCATAGAACTACTTAAACCTAACTAACCTAGGGACATCACTCACATCCATGCCCGAGGCAGGATTCGAACCTGCGATCGTAGTGGTCGCGCGGTTCCAGACTGTAGCGCCTAGTACCGCTCGGCCACTCCCGCCGGCAAAACAACTACTTTTTATGGGTACCTGGCAGTCTAAACTAATGACTGATTCACTTGACAAAGGACAAGGAACAAGGAAGAAGGGAATAATCGTCATCTTACAAATCATAAATCATTGAAAAAAAATTGGAAATTTGTTGTAAGGCTTAATGGAATCAAACTGCAGGGGTCATCGGTCCCTAAGCCTACACACCACTTAATCTAACTCAAACTAACTTACACTATGGAAAACACACACACCCATGCCAGAGGGAAGACTCGAACCTCCGTCGGGGCGGGGGGGGGGGAGCCGCACGGACCGTGACAAGGCTATCGCGTGTATCGCGTGGCTACCCAGCGCGGCCAGTGATACAGATTACTCTGTCAGAAGTAACTCCGTCTTAAACCAGATTCACAGAAGGAGATGGAGAGCAGTGAGTTCTCACAGAGGTTCACAACCCGTGCGTTTTCGTCGACCTGTCAAACCAAACTGCTGTTGTTGTGTTGTGGTCTTCAGTCCTGAGACTGGTTTGATGCAGCTCTCCATGCTACTCTATCCTGTGCAAGCTTCTTCATCTCCCAGTACCTACTGCAACCTACATCCATCTGAATCTGCTTAGTGTATTCATCTCTTGGTCTCCCTCTACGATTTTTACCCTCCACACTGCCCTCCAATGCTAAATTGGTGATCCATCGATGTCTCAGAACATGTCCTACCAACCGATCCCTTCTTCTGGTCAAGTTGAGCCACAAGCTCCTCTTATCCCCAGTCCTATTCAATACCTCCTCATTCGTTATGTGATCTACCCATTTAATCTTCAGCATTCTTCTGTAGCACCACATTTTGAAAGCTTCTATTCTCTTCTTGTCCAAACTATTTATCGTCCATGTTTCACTTCCATACATGGCTACACTCCATACAAATACTTTCAGAAATGACTTCCTGACACTTAAATCCATACTCGATGTTAACAAATTTCTCTTCTTCAGAAACGCTTTCCTTCCCATTGCCAGTCTACATTTTATATCCTCTCTACTTCGACCATCATCAGTTATTTTGCTCCCCAAATAGCAAAACTCCTTTACTACTTTAAGTGTCTCATTTCCTAATCTAATTCCCTCAGCATCACCCGACTTAATTCGACTACATTCCATTATCCTCGTTTTGTTTTTGTTAATGTTCATCTTATATCCTCCTTTCAGGACACTGTCCATTCCATTCAACTGCTCTTCCAAGTCCATAGCTGTCTGTGACAGAATTACAATGTCATCGGCGAACCTCAAAGTTTTTATTTCTTCTCCATGGACTTTGATACCTACGCCGAAATTTTCTTTTGTTTCCTTTACTGCTTGCTCAATATACAGATTGAATAACATCGGGGAGAGGTTACAACCCTGTCTCACTCCCTTCCCAACCACTGCCTCCCTTTCATGTCCCTCGACTCTTTTAACTGCCATCTGGTTTCTGTACAAATTGTAAATAGCCTTTCGCTCCCTGTATTTTACCCCTGCCACCTTTAGAATTTGAAAGAGAGTATTCCAGTCAACATTGTCAAAAGCTTTCTCTAAGTCTACAAATGCTAGAAACGTAGGTTTGCCTTTCCTTAATCTTTCTTCTAAGATAAGTCGTAAGGTCAGTATTGCCTCACGTGTTCCAGTGTTTCTACGGAATCCAAACTGATCTTCCCCGAGGTCGGCTTCTACTAGTTTTTCCATTCGTCTGTAAAGAATTCGCGTTAGTATTTTGCAGTTGTGGCTTATTAGACTGACTGTTCGGTAATTTTCACATCTGTCAACACCTGCTTTCTTTGGGATTGGAATTATTATATTCTTCTTGAAGTCTGAGGGTATTTCGCCTGTTTCATACATCTTGCTCACTAGGTGGTAGAGTTTTGTCAGGACTGGCTCTCCCAAGGCCGTCAGTAGTTCGAATGGAATGTTGTCAGCTCCCGGGGCCTTGTTTCGACTCAGATCTTTCAGTGCTCTGTCAAATTCTTCACTCAATATCATATCTCCCATTTCATCTTCATCTACATCCTCTTCCATTTCCATAATATTCTCCTCAAGTACATCGCCCTTGTATAGACCCTCTATATACTCCTTCCACCTTTCTGCTTTTCCTTCTTTGCTTAGAACTGGGTTTCCATCTGAGCTCTTGATGTTCATACAAGTGGTTCTCTTATCTCCAAAGGTCTCTTTAATTTTCCTGTAGGCAGTGTCTATCTTACCCCTAGTGAGATAAGCCTGTATACCCTTACATTTGTCCTCTAGCCATCCCTGCTTAGCCATTTTGCACTTCCTGTCGATCTCGTTTTTGAGACGTTTGTATTCCTTTTTGCCTGCTTCATTTACTGCATTTTTATATTTTCTCCTTTCATCAATTAAATTCAGTATTTCTTCTGTTACCCAAGGATTTCTACTAGCCCTCGTCTTTTTACCTACTCGATCCTCTGCTGCCTTCACTACTTCATCCCTCAAAGCTACCCATTCTTCCTCTACTGTATTTCTTTCCCCCATACCTGTCAATTGTTCCCTTATGCTCTCCCTGAAAGTCTGTACAACCTCTGGTTCTTTCAGTTTATCCAGGTCCCATCTCCTTAATTTCCCACCTTCTTGCAGTTTCTTCAGTTTTAATCTACAGGTCATAACCAATAGATTGTGGTCAGAGTCCACATCTGCCCCCGGGAATGTCTTACAATTTAAAACCTGGTTCCTAAATCTCTGTCTTACCATTATATAATCTATCTGGTATCTTTTAGTATCTCCAGGGTTCTTCCATGTATACAACCTTCTTTCATGATTCTTAAAAAAAGTGTTAGCTATGATTAAGTTTTGCTCTGTGCAAAATTCTACCAGGCGGCTTCCTCTTTCATTTCTTAGTCCCAGTCCATATTCACCTACTGTGTTTCCTTCTCTCTCTTTTCCTACACTCGAATTCCAGTCACCCATGACTATTAAATTTTCGTCTCCCTTCACTATCTGAATAATTTCTTTCATTTCATCATACATTTCTTCAATTTCTTCATCATCTGCAGAGCCAGTTGGCATATAAACATGTACTACTGTAGTAGGTGTGGGCTTCGTATCTATCTTGGCCACAATAATGCGTTCACTTTGCTGTTTGTAGTAGCTTACCCGCATTCCTATTTTTCTATTCATTATTAAACCTACTCCTGCATTACCCCTATTTGATTTTGTGTTTATAACCCTGTAGTCACCTGACCAGAAGTCTTGTTCCTCCTGCCACCGAACTTCACTAATTCCCACTATATCTAACTTTAACCTATCCATTTCCCTTTTTAAATTTTCTAACCTACCTGCCCGATTAAGGGATCTGAAATTCCACGCTCCGATCCGTAGAACGCCAGTTTTCTTTCTCCTGATAACGACATCCTCTTGAGTAGTCCCCTCCCGGAGATCCAAATGGGGGACTATTTTACCTCCGGAATATTTTACCCAAGAGGACGCCATTATCATTTAATCATACAGTAAAGCTGCATGCCCTCGGGAAAAATTACTGCCGTAGTTTCCCCTTGCTTTCAGCCGTTCGCAGTACCAGCACAGCAAGGCCGTTTTGGTTATTGTTACAAGACCAGATCAGTCAATCATCCAGACTGTTGCCCTTGCAACTACTGAAAAGGCTGCTGCCCCTCTTCAGGTACCACACGTTTGTCTGGCCTCTCAACAGATACCCCTCCGTTGTGGTTGTACCTACGGTACGGCTATCTGAATCGCGGAGGCACGCAAGCCTCCCCACCAACGGCAAGGTCCATGGTTCATGCCAAACTATTCCATCTTAAATCGTGGTGAGATTCTGCAGCACAGTTATGAATAGTTCGGTAGGCGCGTTGTTTCTGATAAGTTCGATTTCGGAATCGCGATACTTTTGATTAGGTGTTCCGAACTTCACTAAGGACCCAGTTAGTTCCGGTAGCTGCACGTGACATTCTATACCCTGTGGCAAGGTAGGAGCAGTCACCGTACTGATACCTCGATCGCTTCTTGATGTGAATGATTTGTCGGATGACGACTATTCCCCTCTAGTTTGTTCCTCATTGTCTTTGTCAAGTGAATCAGTCATTATTTTGGATTCCTCGTTATCCACAAAGATTAGTTCTTTTATTTACTCTGTGCGTTATTCCTCTCTATTTCATTTTATCAGAAAATTCGTGTTATGTATTTGCCATAGACGTTTCGTAATAAATTGGAGACAAATTGAACCGATCTTTTATTTCAGTAGATAGATGAACGTCCTTTTTCTTGAGATTATTAATGCTATTTGAAAGTACCAACAGCCAGGACTGATTTGTGAGGGCCACCCTTTTCACCAGCTTGATACGTTGGACGACAGTTTTCTTGACCACATCCGAGTCCATTTGTGCCTCTCGGTAGGTCCAACGGATACAGGTCATTGTGGCAGCCTCGAAGCATGTCTATCTCGGCTGGCGTGTTTCAGACTGCATAGGAACGCAAAACATTGCAGTAATCCCTCCATTTGGAATCTGGAGAACATCGATCACAACCATACGTGGAAACATAAACATAAAAACACATTATTTCGTATGTGAACCTAACACATTATAGCAAGGTCAAACCTAATAATGTAGATACCATGATGCCGACGAGCACCTATACATATGACCGAATACATTCGTGGAGCCTAGTTCCCGCATGCAACAGTGAACCTGATAATATGTAAAACTTAGACAAAACCCACACAGCACTTACGATAAGCAGCTGATTTTATGATAATGATCGTATTACGATCTCTGGTGACAACCTGAGTATGTAACAGGCGTAACGGGAACTTGTTCGCTGCAGGTTTGCCCAGGAGGTAGCAACTACATTAGTTACCTCATTACTACCAAATTCTTGCATGAACAGTCGCTTTGGCTAGCCTAATACGCAGCCACACCTATTTGCCAACCAGTATGTCGCAGAGGGTGTTTTCCCATCTCCTTCCGTCGCTGTTTTTCTCCCTATAGTCTAAATCTGTGCCATTCAAAAGCTTTCTGTCTACTGTTTTCTAAATGGGACCACATTAATGAGTCTATGCACCCATACGTACTGAAAAAATAGAAGTCTCATATTGTGTAAACTCTCGATAGAAACTATTCTTTCGCAGAAGTGACAATACAGCGTTTTATGATTTTCACCATACGGGCGCGGACGTGGAAGGGTAGATTATTGGAAAAAAAATGTAACAGTGACATCGATGGGACCACCTCCAATACAAATGGTCTACATCTTGAGAAATATTTAAATAATTAAAATATATTATATTATGACGCAACAATACATCAAGAAGGATTTTAGTGAAGTACTGATTAAT
This sequence comes from Schistocerca gregaria, assembly GCF_023897955.1. Taxonomy (NCBI): domain Eukaryota; kingdom Metazoa; phylum Arthropoda; class Insecta; order Orthoptera; family Acrididae; genus Schistocerca; species Schistocerca gregaria. Next base: position 747,423,125 of record NC_064931.1, read on the forward strand.
ACGAAACTTCCTGGCAGATTAAAACTGTGTGCCGGAGCGAGACTCGAACTCGGGATCTTTGCCTTTCGCGGACAAGTGCTCTACCAACTGAGTTACCCAAGCACGACTCACGCCCCGTCCTCACAGCTTTACTTCTGCCTCTACCTCTGTGGTAGGAATTAGGATGCTGTAATTCATATCCGTACAGTTTACGACTGAATATAAATTAATTACTGTTAATGGAGTAGGATTATTGCAAAAATAAATTACATGAAACATGATGTGAATCTTGATGTAGCTGACGCATAAGGAGGACGTAACCCCCATTACCAACAATGTTTTGCACAAATTAAGATGCACAAAGAAGCCTCCTGAAGGTGAGACTAACTGCCGCCGCCGGAAGCCGCTGCAGCAATTTCCCTCGCTTTAAAAGTCTTTCTGGATGAAATAGTTTCCTGAAATGCATAATTTTACATTACAAAGACTGATGTAGTCTCATTTGAGAATGCGTTCACTGGAAAGGTAAATGTCAGCTATAAGACAGGCATACTTATGGTCGCTTTATTGAGATCTTACCTCACATGACGTAAAACCGATAAGAGCAGAGGTATTCCAATGGATTTACGAAGAAAACTGGCTGTCGAAAGCCTAAACACATTAGCGAGATAAACTAACGATAAGTTGGCATCACTAAGGGATTTCTTCTATTTTTGGAAGAGGTCCGCCTTAAGCAAAACACAATTTTATCTTTTCTTCAATTTCGGAGAAATGTTTCACTGAAGTTTCAGCATTATCAGTGGGCTTTTATTTTCTTTCTATTAAGCCGGAAAATAGTTGCACACATATAATTTCAGTTTTTAAGACAGTATTTCCAAATTTGAAGATCAGACAAATTTTTGTATCTATACCTTGTCACCTCATGCTGTGGTTTTCCTGTTTTTTTTTTTTTTTTTTTTTTTTTTTACGTTTTATGCTTGTTCTGCAAACATACACCAACACACACACGAACAAGAAACACCCATAACAATAAGCAAATGGTACTCTCTCACTTACAACAACAAAGTATCCCACAAAATAAGCAACATCCTCAAAAAATGAAGGCTAAAAATAGGCTACAGAGAGAGAATTCGGTACAGAGAATAATAAGGACAAACAACAGAAGTACAGACAGAGACAACACGTCTCGTATTTACTAGCTGACATGCCAGGACTGCAAATCGATTTATGTAGGACAGACAAACGGAAACAATAACACTAGTTGCACAGAACACAGAAAAGCATTAAAAAGTAACACCTATCATTCCATTCAAATTTGCTGGAAACCTTGTGGACACGAAGCACAGCTCAAAGACATCAACATTGATTCGGAAATTCTCAACCCAGCAACAGCCACCCACAGAAATTAAAAACTGAAGGAAATTATCAAATACAAAAAGCCACAGTACAAAGGAAACAAATAATAAATGAACACACACCTCTCTGCAACGAAATTCTGTTCTCTACCATTAAAGAACTATCAGACAACATGAACCAATAAACAAACCCACCTACACACACACACACACACACACACACATACACCCACAACCAAACACTTACACTCACTCACACACACAAAATGGCAGATAAACCTCACAAAATCTTAAATTAAAACTCAGAACACATTCAACTGTTCAACTGTTCGTCATCTTGTTTTCGTATTTTATAAACAGTGACTGTGACAGCTACATAGCGAAATTTTTCACGGTGAAGACAATGGGGAAACTACGAAAGTATGTGAAACATATTGCCAACACACACACACACGTGGCGGAGGGTACCTCATACCACAACTAGCATCTTCTCTCCCTGTTCCACTCCCAAATAGAACGAGGGAAAAATGACTGCCTATATGCCTCTGTACGACCCTAATCTCTCTTATCTTATCTTTGTGGTCTTTCCGCGAAATGTAAGTTGGCGGCAGTAAAATTGTACTGCAATCAGTCTCAAATGCTGGTTCTCTAAATTTCCTCAGTAGCGATTCACAAAAATAACGCCTCCTTTCCTCTCGAGCCTCCCACCCGAGTTCATGAAGCATTTGCGTAACACTAGCCTGATGATCAAACCTACCAGTAACAAATCTAGCAGCCCGCCTCTAAATTGCTTCTATGTCCTCCCTCAATCCGACCTGATAGGGATCCCATACGCTCGAGCAGTACTCAAGAATAGGTCGTATTAGTGTTTTATAAGCGGTCTCCTTTACAGATGAACCACATCTTCCCAAAATTCTACCAATGAGCCGAAGACGACTATCCGCCTTACCCACAACTTCCATTACATGCTTGTCCCACTTCATATCGCTCTGCAATGTTACGCCCAAATATTTAATCGACGTGACTGTGTCAAGCGCTACACTACTAATGGAATATTCAAACATTACGCGATTCTTTTTCCTATTCATCTGCATTAATTTACATTTATCTATATTTAGAGTTAGCTGCCATTCTTTACACCAATCACAAGTCCTGTCCAAGTCATCTTGTATTCTCCTACAGTCACTCAACCTTCCCGTACACCACAGCAAACAGCCACACATTGCTATCCACCCTATCTAAAAGATCATTTATGTAGATAGAAAACAACAGCGGACCTACCACATTTCCATGGGGCAATCCAGATGATTGCCTCACCTTCGATGAACACTCACCATCGAGGACAACGTACTGGGTTCTATTACTTAAGAAGTCTTCGATCAACTCACATATTTGGGAACCAATCCCATATGCTCGTACCTTAGTTAGGAGTCTGCGGTAGGGCAGCGAGTCAAACGCTTTCCGGAAGTCAAGGAATATGGCATCCGTCTGATACCCTTCATCTTCGGTTCGCAAGAGATCATGTGAAAAAAGGGCGAGTTGCGTTTCGCAGGAGCGATGCTTTCTAAAGCCGTGCTGATGCATGGACAGCAACTTCTCTGTCTCAAGGAGATTCATTATATTCGAACTGAGAATATGTTCGAGAATGCTGCAACAAACCGATGTTAAGGATATTGGTCTGTAATTTTGAGGATCCGTCCTTCTACCCTTCTTATATACAGGCGTCACGTGCGGTTTTTTTCAGTCGCTCGGGACTTTACGTGGGGCAAGAGATTCGCGATAAATGCAAGCTAAGTAAGGAGCCAATTCAGTAGTGTAAAACCGAATTGGAATCCCATCCGGACCTGGCGATTTATTTATTTTCAAACTCACTACGTTTCGTTTACCAGACACGCTCTTTACCGCTAGACCACCAGGTCCGACGATTTTAGAGTGGGAATCCTTCATTACAAACATGACTCCGTCTTTTATTTAATGCACGTGTAACTATAAACTCGGCGTCGTATAGCTACGCGGTTGTATTATTTGAACTGTTTGCTTTTATGAACTCGTAACTGTTGGCCACGGGGCACTAGATGAAGTTTTGTCGCGTTATACCAGAGGGCGGTTAACATGCAGCGACGTTACCGAATGCACGAAAGCTATTCCGAAAGCACCACGTACCGAAACAAGAAGCCAGCCCTAAAGATGTCATTCGTAAGGAGGGCATATTATTCTTGCCGCCGTCTCATAAGCCTCGCAAAATTCCTACCGCAGACGCGAAAAAGAAGTCGGCCGGCGCTGGAGCAAATGCGAAACCGAAAATAAAAGGTAACGACGGGGAGAGGCAGACGAGGAGGGAGGCGGCGGGATCGCCATCTTTATGGGCCGGCTCGTTTTTAATGCTGCAATAAAGCAGTGCGTGGGACGAGACGCGGAACATAAATCGGAGACGGGGGCTGCACGCGCCCCGCCGGGTACCTCGGCTCGCCGCCTTGTCTCAGACACTGTAACAATCGGCCGATGCTCCCGTCGGCTTTGTACGCGCCTGCTGATACCAGCATACCAGTCGCTCTGCCAACCTGCGGGGGCGGCACGGCCGCGTGCCGAGGTCACGCCGCTGCGCCATACTCTCGCCAGCGCAGCTCGATCTACCAAATACCGCCGATTTCTTGCACATTCTTTTACAATATAAACATCCTCTCGTGTAACAGACATTACGCTGCACTCTAAACTCGTGTCATCGACATCGATTTCTGGCTGGCTTCTGTAATGTATACTCTGTTCCGACGTTACGAAATATCTCGAAGAAACCGACGGATCGACACACAGTGAGCACGGATTCAGAAAATATCGTTCTTGAGAATCACAACTAGCCTTTTATTCGCATGAAGTGGCCTAATAATGGAGACAAGCGGCTTGCAGTGAAATTGCGTGCTTATGGAATATCGTCTCAGTTATGTGCCTGGATTCGCGATTTCCTGTCAGAAGGTCACAGTTCGTAGAAACTTGTAAGTAGGCTGTTTAGGTTTTTATTTGGTAACGCCATGTAGCGCTCTGTATGAAAATAACTGCATGTGCTGTGTGCAGTCTGTGGCTGGTTTACATTGTTGGAATTTGTTATTGTAGTGTTGGGCAGTTGGCTGTTAACAGCGCGTAGCGTTGCGTAGTTGGAGGTGAGCCGCCAGCAGTGATGGATGTGGGGAGAGAGAGATGGCGGAGATTTGATAGCGGATGATCTGGACGTGTGTCCGTCAGAGACAGTAAATTTGTAACACTGGAGCCGGCCGTAGTGGCCGTGCTGTTCTAGGCGCTACAGTCTGGAAACGAGCGACCGCTACGGTCGCAGTTTCGAATCCTGCCTCGGCCATGGATGTGTGTGATGTCCTTAGGTTTAATTAGTTCTAAGTTCTAGGCGACTGATGACCTCAGAAGTTAAGTCGCATAGTGCTCAGAGCCGAAAATATTGTGTGTCAGTTTAGTGATGATCAGAATAAGTAAAAAGAGAAATGTCTGAATACGTTCAGTTTTGCTCAGCTGGTGAGACTGCTACGGTCGCAGGTTCGAATCCTGCCTCGGGCATGGCTGTGTGTGATGTCCTTAGGTTAGTTAGGTTTAAGTAGTTCTAAGTTCTAGGGGACTGATGACCACAGCAGTTGAGTCCCATAGTGCTCAGAACCATTTGAACCCCATTTTTTGCTCAGCTGTTTGAAAATCAAATAACGTAAGAGATTTATCAGCACAGTAATTCATTAATTTTTCTAAGGGGACGTTTCAAACTGACGGAAAAATCATCGAGTAAAACAGAAGTGATTCCTGACGTTCGTCAAGGTTGTGTTATAGTCCCTTCGCTGTTCCTTATATATATAAACGATTTGGGAGACAATGAGTAGCCATCTTAGGTTGTTTGCAGATGACGCTGTCGTTTATCGACTAGTGAAGTCATCAGAAGATAAAAAAATTGCAAAACGATTTAGAAACGATATCTGTGTGGTGCGAAACTTAGCAATTGTACTTAAATAACGGAAAGTGTGAGGCCATCCACATAAATGCTAAAAGGAATCCGTTAAACTACGGTTCACAATAAATCAGTCAAATCAAAAGGTCGTAAATTCAACTAAATACCTAGGATGTACAATTACGAACAACTTAAATTGGAAGGAACACACAGAATATGTTGGGAATTCTAAGCAAAGACTGCGTTTTATTGGCAGGACACTTACAAAGTGTAACAGATTTACCAAAGAGACGAGCTACACTACGCTTGCCCGTCTTCTTTTTAGAATAGTGTTGCGTTGCGTGGGATCCTTACCAGATAGGACTGACGGAGTACATCGGAAAAGTTCAAAGAACGGCTGCACGTTCTGTATTATTGCGAAATAGTGGAGGGAGTGTAACTGATATGATGTAGGGTTTCGGGTGGACATCATAAAAACAAAGGCGTTTTTCGTTTTTGCGAAATTTTCTCACGAAATTTCAACCTCTAACTTTCTCCTGCTAATGCGAAAAATTTTTGTTGACGCCGACCTACATAGGGATAAACGACCTCCATAATAAAATAAGGGAAATCAGAGCTCCACGAAAGATATAGGTGTGCGTTTTTTCCGCGCTCTATACGAGATTGGAATAATAGACTAAAGAGATTCGATGTACACTCTGCCAGGCACTTAAATGTAACTTGCAGAGTATCAATGTAGATGTTGATGTATATCAAGTATTGAGTACTATCGACAGAGGATATATGTTCATTCCATACTTACAGATTTACAGAAGCCTCTTGACACGGTACCTCACAAGCGGCTTCTAATCAAATTGCGTAGCTATCGGTTATAGTCTCGGATGCGAGAATAGATTCGTGATTTCCTGTCAGAGAGGTCATAGTTCGCATAATTGACGGGAAGTCATCTAGTGAGACCAGAAATATAATATCACGTTCCTCAAGCAAGCGCTATAGGCTATATATTTTCTTAATCTACATAAACGATTTAGGGGACAATCTGAGCAGATGTCTTAGATTTTTTTTGCCTATGAGACCGCCGTTTACCGTCTAGTAAAGTCATCACTAAGTCTTAAAGAATTAGAAAGAGATATCTGCATGATGTGGAAAGTGGAAATTGAACCTGAACCATGAAAAGTGTGAGGTTTTCCACTAAAAAATGCCGTCAAGTTTTGGTTGTACGATAAATCTGAATATCGTAAAGATTATCTATTCCACTAAATATCCACGGATTACAATTACTAACAACAGTCTGGAACCATCATACAGATAATGTTCTGGGGAAGACGAAACAAAGATTGCGTTTTATTGAAAGAACATTTACATGATTCGACGCACCTGCCAAAGAGACTGCCTACACTACGGTTGTCCCTCCTCTGTTGGGTTACTGCTACGCAGTGTGGAATCCTTACCAGATAGGACTGACAGACTATACCGATTATGATGATGTTTGGTTTCCGCGGCGCTCAACTGCGCGGTTATCAGAGCCCGAACAAATTCCAATCTTTACTCAGTCCAATCTCGCCACTTTCATGAATGGTGATTAAATGGCGAGGAGGACACAAACACCCAGTTGCCCGGCGGAGAAAACCCCCAACCCGGTCGGGAATCGAACCCGTGACCCACAAGCACCAATTCTAGCCACTAGTCCACGAGCTTCGGACAGAGAATATCGAAAACCCTCAAAAAATCTCAATTCGTTTACTATTAACACTAAATGGGCAATAGACTATCACGGTTGTAATTAGCGAGTTGAGATGGCAATCATTAAAACAAAAGCTTTTTCTTTGCAAAGCGATATTTTCTCGAAATATTTTGTTGATATTCAACTGCATAGGAAGGAATGTCCATCATGATAAAATACGAGAAAGCAGAGCTCACACAGGTAGTTTTAGGTGTTAACTTTTCCCACGCACTATTTGAGAGTAGAACGGTAGAGAAATGGTCTGAAAGGGTTTCTGGAAAACACTTAACTGTGATTGCAGAGAAGTCATGTAAATGTTTCTATAGATTTAAGTATTGCACACTCACTCTGAGAGTAGTCTGTTCACTTATAATCACAAATTCGTTTCTACTAGTTAATGTAGATCCATTCCAGAAGTAGTAGCAGTTGAGGTGTACAAAACCATTCGGGCTATGAAGAGAGGAAAGGCACTCAACAACTATGATTTTTCATTATACCTGCATCTACACATACAAGGTGTGAAAAAAGGAATAGTAAATATTTTATGCCGCGCGGAGTGACCGCGTGGTTTGAGGCCCCATGCCACGGAGCGCGCGGCCTCCCCCGCCGGTGATTCGAGTCCTCCCACGGGCATGGGTGTGTGTATTGTTCTTAGCATAAGTTAGTTTAAGTAGTGTTAAGTCTAGGGACCGATGACCTCAGCTGTTTGGTCCCTTAGGCATTCACACACATCTGAAATATTTTAAGAGTTGGTAGCATAGACTATATCGAATAGAACATTCGATATAACGTGTCCAGTTTTTACTGGTTACTGATATACAGCTGTCAGAATGTAACCCACACAAATATTCACAGAAGGTATTAAGGAAAGGTGAATGATTAAATTTAAAACTGATTTTCACAAATTCCAAGCCAGCTGCGGTGACCGAGCGGTTCTAGGCGCTTCAGTCCAGAACCGCGCGACTGCTACTGTTGCCCAGTTGCCCGGCGGAGAAAACCCCCAACCCTGCCTCGGCCATGGATGTGTGTGATGTCCATAGGTTAGTTAGGTTTAAGTAGTTCTAAGTTCTAGGGGACTGATGACCTTAGATGTCAAGTCCCATAGTGCTCATAGCGATTTGAACCATTTTGAACTAATTCCAGCTCCGACTTCAGTGCACTGTACCTTTTCTGAGGTCGTCTTGACGTTCTTTTATGAGGACAGCACGATTGATAATCTGAAAAATCTATTCGTCTCTTATGTTTAGCTTAGCTTTTCGAGGATGTCTCATCTGACGACTAGAATGTCCGCTGACCCGTTCTTGCTGGAAGGACATAGCAGTTCTAAAGCAACCTATTCTAATATTCACGAATGAGGGGTCCGTGCAAGGCGATGCGATAACACAACAGGCCCGAGCAACTGATCGTCTATCATGCCATATAATACATTTACACAGAAGCTTTCTTGAAAATGCGTCTCCGCAAAGGAATATGGGTTTTCGTCGGAACTCCGTTGTGAGTTAAAGAGTGCTATTTATACCATTACGAGTGTAAGTGGCTTCATCAGTAAACAGTTCTAATGAGGTTACTCGGTTATTTACAAGTAGACAAGAACAAAATTCCAATCGTCTACCTTCATCTCTTTCTGGAAGGTGCTGAATCTACCGTAAATAATAATGACATAGGCCGGGCATTTGTAGCCGGCCGGGGTGGCCGAGCGGTTCTAGACGCTAAAGTCAGGAACCGCGCGACCGCTATGGTCGCTGGTTCGAATCCTGCCTCGGGCATGGATGTGTATGATGTCCTTAGGTTAGTTAGGTTTAAGTAGTTCTAAGTTATAGGGGAATGATGACCTTAGAAGTTAAGTCCCATAGTGCTCAGAGCTAGAGCCGGGCTTTTGTAATGTCCGTCGTATTCTTGTCTGCAGCACACGGGCACGTGTAGAAATTCTGTTTATACTTGTTGAACGGCTATGTTGTAGAAGGTGAGTAATGTCTTTTACCTCATCTACACTCATTTCAGTTGCACGTTCTGGTGAATCGGTATTTCCGGGCACTGCACTAGTCTCACGCAGTTTAGTGAAAACACGAATAATAACTCCTGAATTTGGCACTCTGTGGTTAGCAAATCTTCTACCTATTCTATACAATCAGCAGCAGCAGCATCAGCGTTTTAATTAAAACACCCGTAAAAAATAATACATTGGCATGTTCAGCGTTTGTAAACAAACGTGGCACGCAGATCACAATCACAATTAAAATTCATTTATGTAAACTCAATCACAACTTCACAACTTGAACTTCAAAATAAAAGTGACACTCGATAAATAAACCCTTAGCAAATGGAGTGCCAGCACGCGAAATGAAAATTAATCGCTGTAGCCAGCTATATATTTGTAATCAAGTTAGTCTTTACTACCACCTCGTAAAGTACCTACTGTTTCTCCTGAAACACATGGCCTACTCCGCAAGCCACTGTACATTGCTTGGTTGAGGGTACTTTGTACCATTATTCTCGATTTTCTGTACTGTTGCACTCGTGTGTTGAGCGAGGGGAAAACTGTCTCGACCTCCCGTAACGCAACCTAATCTCTCTTATCTCATTCTCACGATCCCTAGGGGAGATAAACGACGGTGGCTGCATAATGGTGGCACATTATTCCTCGAATACAGGTTCTCTAAATGTACAAAACAGAGTTTCGCGAAAACTCGGTCGTCTCTTTCCAATGAATCTGATTTAAGTTCCCCAATCATTTGAGATACACTTTCGTACGAGCTATAACGATCTGTTGCGGGCAACGGCCTTGCCGCAGTGGATGCACCGGTTCTCATCAGATCACTGAAGTTAAGCGCTGTCGGGCGGGGCTGGCACTTGGATGGGTGACCATCTGGGCCGCCATGTGGTGATGCCGTTTTTCGGGGTGCACTGAGCCTCGTGATATCAACAGAGGAGCCACTCGATTGAATAGGAGCGGCTCCGGTCACAGAAAACCATCATAACGACCGGGAGAGCGGTGTGCTGACCACACGCCCTCCTATCCACATCCTCAGCTGAGGACGATGACACGGCGGTCGGATGGTCCCGATGGGCCACTTGTGGCCTGAAGACGGAGTGCTATAACGATCTATTACGATTCTAGCAGCGTGATTTCATGAGATGTCTGTTGTAATCCCTACATGATACGAACTTCAAACACTGGTATAAACCTATAGAATTGATCGCACAGGCGTCTTGTAGGCGATTTCCTCCGCAGCTTCTCAGGACCTTTCCATGTAATCTAGGTCTGCCAATTGCCTTCCCTAATACTGAGTTTACGTGGTCGTCGCATTTCATATTTTTCAAAATGGTTCAAATGGCTCTGAGCACTATGGGACTTAACATCTATGGTCATCAGTCACCTAGAACTTAGAACTACTTAAACCTAACTAACCTAAGGACATCACACAACACCCAGCCATCACAAGGCAGAGAAAATCCCTGACCCCGCCGGGAATCGAACCCGGGAACCCGGGCGTGGGAAACGAGAACGCTACCGCCCGACCACGAGATGCGGGCTTCATATCTTTTCTTACTATCTATTACTAAGAGGCTATATTGGAACACAGTACTAGCTGCAAGTTGCCTATCTAACAGCTTACAGGGCAACTAAAATTTCATTTTCATTATTTCGTGTAATACTTACCGAATTTAAAAATTTAAAATGTCATCATAATCTACTAATTAAGAGGTATAATATGATCTTAAAAGTTTTCATATAATAAGAGAAGTGTTACAGTTACTAACTGTGCGTTTGTCTTCAGGCAGAGTAATTGAGAACGCGCAAATAACCGGAACTTAGCCATCCAGTATTTGAGAATGATAGTATTCTGCGACTTCCAACGAACTTTACGTATTACCTGAAACCTTTACGAAACGTTTTCTCTGAGAAACCCTCGGGAAAATGATGAAAGGAAAAAAACGTCTCTCGCACTCTACATTTTTGCGGTTCATGCAGTAAAACATCAGTGCAGACAGGGTGTTTTTATTTACTGTTTGTTTATTGCCGACTCTATTCGCAACACACTTTGCAGACAGTATCCACATATACCTCTGAATGTACCTGCAACATTATATCACTATGCGACACACATTTCAGGAGATATGTCATAAACATTGAGATGCGTGGAAAATTTGCTTATGCTTAAAACTGAGCGCAAGTTTCCTAGAATATATTCTTCTAGTGTTTTATAGTAAGACTGTTTAGCAACTTCCAACAAACTGTAAGCATAATTTCAGACTTTTCTAAGCTTTTTATCGCTTATAGTGTTAATGTCAAATATTTAACATATTAACTCATTTGTAAGGTAATCAAATGTTTTACTCTGTTTTATACACTGAAGTTAGATTCTTTAAGGAATCAGGGGTGTGCTGATTACCCTTAATTACTTCACAATCTGACATGCTCAAGATGTTCAGCACTGATCGTGTAATCAGATACTACTCGATTCTTCTTCTTTATTATAGGCCTTACCTTATATTTATCCATATTTAATTAGAGCTGTCATTCTTTGCTCCAAGTGGAAATATTCTCCAAGTCTTTCTGTATTACCCTATTATCATCCGATTTGGCGGCAAACACGATATTACTTTCATTTCTTCGAAACATGCACCTTCTAATGTAACGTACTGTGGGTTCTATAAACCATTGACTTACTTGCGAAGATCTTCAGTGTGAAATTATCTTGTAAGTAGTCGACGATGTGGTAGTTTCGACCGCCTTTCGGATAACTAATAAGTCGGAACTTATGTGATCATCCACATTTGTTGTTCTCAAGATGTCGTATATGAACAGAGTAAGACGTTTTTCACGCGAGTGTTTTTTCCTGACCAGTGCTTATTCTTTAGAGAAGCTTGTTTTGCACCAGGGACGTCATAATGTTCGATTTCTGTTTCAGGATCCTAGAACATATTCAGATGGACGTCAGCATCTTGATCTGTGATTCTATGCATGTGATCTTTTATCCTTTTTGCAAGCAAGAATGACTTGCGCTCTTTTCCAGTCACGCGGGACTGTTCACTGCTCAAGAGATTCTCGATAAATTTGAGATAGGAAAGGAGCTAACTTCGCAGCGTATTCAGTGTAAAATCGAACTGAATTTCCGTCAGTGCCTAGTGGCTTGTTGGCTTCGAGCAGTTCTAAGTGTTTTTCAATAGCAATATTTTCCAGTACATCTTTGCACATGATATGGCTGTAATTCGTATTGCACTTATCATGCAAAAGAGTTGCTGGTAAGGTTTCGCTGTCAGTTTGCCTTCAATAAATATTTTCGCAACATTCAGCGAATGGGACCGTTAAACTAATAAAAAAAGTGTAAATTGTAGGCTAAAATGCAAAGGAACATACAAAATTGCCTGCAGAATTTCTGCGGGAGGTAACAGTTACTCAAAACTGGAACAATGCCCTGATTATTCTACTTTCCATGAAAAAAAAAAACAAAAAACAAAAACAGGCAAGACATACGGAGGTTTTAGAGATACCAGTCTCCTGTCCGTAACGTGTACGGGGGCAATCAAATGAAAACGAGACAGATGGAAAAAATTAGTAAACTGTTTATTATTCGAAAAGTAATCGCCATAACTAATAAGTGAGAGGGGCCCACATGTTGCGAAGGTTGCTTCGACTACGCTGCAGAAGTTACTTTGTTAAGCCCTTACACATCCTCCATTCAATCCCGATCTCTCCCCAAATGTTTTCCGTATTTCGGACGAGGAGTTGCACGCCTTAATTCAGTCATAGCTGTGTAGAAAATCGCAAACATTTTCTCATGAAGACATTGACCGGTTTCTCCCACAGTGGGATAAATGTATTAACAGTTACGGCGATTGCTTTTGAAACAATAAACATGTTACTTACTCTTTCCCACCTATCTCGTCTTCATCTGAACCCCCAGCCCCCACTAGCAAGACGTATTCGCTTACATTATTACCAACACCAAAGAAAAAATTAATTAATCACGCGAAGGAAGAAGTTAGCTTTAGAAGTGGGAACGACACAATTTTCTATTTATAAGTCGTAAAAGGAAATATACAGGGTGAGTCACTAACTATTGCCACCAAGAACAACTCCGAAAGTATGATAGGAGCTGAAAACTTTGTGGGACAAAAGCTACATGAGAGAACGGGGGCCATAATATGACGTTGGATTTTTGTAGCTAGGTGGGTCGCTTCAGAGATATGAAGGTCAACTTTGTTTTTATTAAAGTGGGATGCTATAGTTTGATGCTTATTTTCTGACAGCGGCTATCGAGACGAATCCAATGACGTATAACAGTAAGGTCTTTGAAGGTCAACGAAGGTCACTAAGGTGGCATGAACGTCCTTTTCCAGAAGGTTTTCGAAGTGACGACCATTCGTATCAATGCAGTGATGCAATCTTCTTATCATAGATTGAGTGGTATTCCTTATCACATCGGCACTTATCGAAGCACACACTCTGACAATTCTCTCTTGACCACCTTCAGTTGTAGTCGGAACCTCTTTGTAAACAATGTCTATTACGAATCCCCACAAGAAAAAATCCAGAGGCGTCAAGTCTGGCGAACGAGCCGGCCACGACACATCTCCGCGTCCAATTGAACGATTTAGGAACTGTCTCTGCAACTTATTTCTACCTATCAGCGAAAACTGTGCTGGACACCCATTGTGTTGAGACCACATTATGTTTCTTGTTCCTAAAGGTATTTCTTCCAATAACAGACCTAATGTTTCTTGCAGGAGTGTGGTGTAATTCCTACCATTAATATCTCCTTCAGTGAAATAGTGGCCTATAATTCTGTCCTCCAGAGTCCCACACCATACATTCACCGACCACGGTTTTTGATGTGAAACTTGCCGCAGCCAACATGGATTTTCAGTCGCCCAATAATTCATGTTATGCAAATTAACATTTCCATGGTTCGTGAATGTAGACTCGTCAGTAAATAAAATCAACTTAATAAATGTGTCATCCCTCTGAATCTGAAGTTGAGCCCATCGGCAGAATTCAGTGCGACACACACATTCCGCACCAGTTAATTCTTGGTGGAGACTGATCTGGTAAGGATGATATTTATGGCGATGCAGAACACGAACAACACTGCTCTGGCTCATACCAAATTCCCTTGCGATTTGACGCGAACTGACACAAGGATCTCGCACCACAATGGCAAGAGTACCAATTTCCGTTTCCTCGTTAGTAACTTTCCTTTGCAGGATATGTTTTCGACGCGTTAAAGATCCAGTTGTTCTCAATTTATCATACACATATTTCAATGTACGACATGTAGGGTGAGTACGTTGAAGATATCTTTCAGCGTATAAGTCTCTCACTAAATGTCGTAGGCATTCTCCGTAAATGAAATGCATATCGATTTGTTCTTCGAAGGAATACGTCATTCACATTCGCTTGATTCGACGATATTAGTCTTACTGTTCCTATTAGTGTTGTATTTCGAAACCGTCGAATGGTGTTTACATGTCAAAGGCGCGTTAGATGGATACGCCGTATTCGCCGAATATTTACTATTTGGACGACACACGAGAGAGAATTGTCAGAGCATGTGCTTCGATAAGTGCCGATGTGATAAGGAATACCACTCAATCTATGATAAGAAGATTGCATCACTGCATTGATACCAATGGTCGTCACTTCGAACACCTTCTGTAAAAGGACGTTCATGCCACCTTAGTGACCTTCGTTGACCTTCAAAGACCTTACTGTTTTACGTCATTGGATTCGTCTCGATAGCCGCTGTCAGAAAATAAGCATCAAACTATAGCATCCCACTTTAATAAAAACAAGGTTGACCTTCATATCTCTGACGCGACCCCACCTAGCAACAAAAAGCCAACGTCATATTATGGCCGCCTTTGTCCCATGCAACATTTGCTCCACAAACTTTTCAGCTATCATACTTTCGGAGTTATTCTAGGTGACAATAGTTAATGACTGACCCTGTAGATCTGGGCAATGAAAAGAACGGAATGAAGAAGGACTGTGTCCCATGGACGTAGGCGACAATGGAACATGGGCTTAGAAAGGTAAAGGAAATCGTCCACGCCTTTTCAAAGAAACTATTCCGGAATACACGTAACGGATTTAGGAAGATCGAGGAAAATTTAAACCCCGACGCCCGGACTGGGCTGTCCTCCATAATAAGAGTCCAGTGTCCGACCATGGGTCACCTGTTTCGGCCTAGACGATGGGTATGAATGACCACTCTGCCTGGGATTCATTCAATCTACATTAGTATGCTGGACAATATACACATCAGTCCTGCACCTGCTGTTAGAGTTCATCAGGATAGTGAAGAATTCAACATTGACAAAAGAGATTCAGCATTACCAAAACTGTTGTCAGCAGAGCTAGTGGAAGTGTGTGGAACGTTAAACTTGGAAAACGCGAAAGGAATGCGTGTTAACTGACATAAATAAACCATCTTCGTCGACGGATGGCGTTCCACTGTGTGGCTCTACTGTCGATAAACTACTTCAAACCATGGAAGAACTTATTACAGGAAGCCTGAAAGTAGAACTAAAAATCAGTTATAATAAGACAAAATCAGTATATAGCCATCGTATCGAAAGTAAAATAGTACAAACTAACAATGTAATTATAGAACTACTCGATGAGTTTCTATATTACAAAAATAGCACAGAGTGCTTTCAGTGAGGTATACAGAGTTTTAAATTTCCTGAAGCGTTTGAAAGGGACAGTTTGAAAATAATTTGTGTTACCAGTTTTAACTTATGATGGACCTCTATTGCGACAACCATTGAAGGTTGTGAGCGTTGGAAATTACTAGGAAACGAACAAAAAATAATCACAAGAAACTGAAGCGGAAAGAGTAATTATGACTAACGAAAATAAAGTGGAGATTTGTGGGAGGTGTAGCCAGCAGAATGGGTTTTAACTGGACGAAGGGAGTTCTTCGCTGGATTCAAAGAGATGAAAAATCATGGAGGCGACGACCTAACGGATGGTGGGTACATGACATTCTTAACTAGAGGCGGCCATTGTTCTCGAGTGGATGCCAACTGGATGATGATGATGATGATGACGACGACGATAATGACTTGGAGGGCTGACAATGTACGGATATAGAGATGAGACCAGGATCCTCCGCCGCCTGATTCATGTACGAACGAGGAATCTCTCTAGTAGGGAAAGCCACTGCCATAAGCGAGTTTGAAAAAGGGGAGATTGTTATGACCTGGCGCCTAGCATCTCGGAAACAGCGGAGTTGGTCGGCTGTAGGCTGTTGGCGAGCTACTGTAGTGAACACCCACCTAAAATGGTTGAGGGATGGTGGAACCACGAATAGGCCGAGTTGGAACTTAACGATTCAGCATGGAACGTCGAGGATGGAGGCTTGCCCGCTTTTTAAAGGTGGCGATGAGAATGTCTTCCACTAGCAGGATCGATCGGGGTGGTGCAGTGGTTAACAAATGCTTTGGACACGAATTCTGTAGGATGGCGTTCCAAATGTTCATCCAGTCGGGCAGATTTACCTCAGTCGCATAGGGATATTTGACAGTAAAATGCTGGCCAGATGAAATGTTTGGGAGAAAAATTGTGTCACGGAATTTTAACCCTGGATAGCTGATGCCCGTAGGAACCAAAATTATTAATGTTGTGTGGGTCGACAACGCACAGTTTCTTAGCTATGGAAACTTGTCGCCACGCGCTCTGATTGGCTGCGGGGATGCCCTATTGCTGGATGCTCTGGACAACGCATAACCGCGATTGCCTTGCCTGCCGGATGGTTCAAATGGCTCTGAGCACTATGGGACTCAACTGCTGTGGTCATTAGTCCCCTAGAACTTAGAACTACTTAAACCTAACTAACCTAAGGACATCACACACATCCATGCCCGAGGCAGGATTCGAACCTGCGACCGTAGCAGTCGCACGGCTCCGGACTGCGCGCCTAGAACCGCGAGACCACCGCGGCCGGCTTGCCTGCCGGAGATCATAGTGTATCCAAGGCAGCCAGCACGCTCGATGGTAGCGCACCAACCTTCCTCTCTGGGGGCGAATCCGCCGGGGGCCGGACACATACATTGTGGTTTCACGATAAGACATACCGGGAACAAACCAATCAACAGCTGTTATTTCGCGTACAGAAAGTCTTTTACAAATTGTGTCGCCCCTGAAAAGAGCCTTTTTTGTAGCTGGGACATTGTTTGCTTATAGCAGGTGCTGGAACTGGCGACAAGCTTCATAACGTCGAGCGGTGTTTTGTCGAACTCTTTGGAACATTCCTGGCATTGCCCTGATGTGATTGGCGGCATGTTGAATGCGATGTATTAATTCCCCTTCGTTTCTAGGTGGTTCGCGTCTGGGTGGATGAAATAGAACCTTGAAGAATCCCCACAGTCCAGTGGCGTGAGGACTGGTGATCGCAGGGGCCATATCCTACGAGCACCTCTGCCAATTAACCGGACGTCGAATAGTTCATTTAAATGTCCTCGCACAATACGATTGTTACTAGCGGGCCCCCCATCATGCTGTAACCACATGTGTTGCCGTATGTCCAGGGGAACATCTTCCAGCGTGCTGGGTAGAGTTTCTTGTAAAAAGTGAAGGTAATTTGCCACGGTAAGTCGAGGAGGTAGACAGACCGGCCCCGTCAGAAGGTCAGTCACAATGCCTGCCCAAATGTTGAGCGAAAATCGTTCCTGGTGTCCGTGGACGCACGTGACGTGAGGATTTCCCTTGTCCAGTAATGAACGTTTCGAGTGTTGTAAAGGCCATCCCGATGGAAGGTGCACTCGTCGGCAAACAACACAATGGCGGGGAAGTCGGGATCTCGTGCAACACGTCGCAGAAACCACCGGCAGAACCCTAGCCTGTGTTCATAGTCCGCCACAGGATTTTGGTCTTGGACAGGGTGGAAACTAAATGGATGCTGGCCGTCATCCCTCAAAAACTTCCGTACTAACTGATGAGTGACTCCCACGTTGTGTCCAAGAGCTCGAGTAATTATCGTAGGTGCTTCCTCAAAGCACTCCAGAACAGTCCCTTCAAATGCAACATCCCGTCGTATTAGAGGTCTTCCAGCATCACCCTGATATCCCGCTAACGAGCCTGTTTCACTAAGTCCCCCGTGAATTACTGTAAACGTTTGTGGGTGTGGGTGGCGTCTTACTGGATAACTCATACGACGGTCGAGCTTCATGTGCATTACCGTCGGCTGGTCCGTAAACAAAAACCATATCTCGTTGTTCTTCAAACGAATACGGTACCGCCATGCTTACTGTATGACTAAATCGCAGGAGACGTGTGTGTGATCCGAAGCGAAGCTTACGTGTGAATGCCTCTGACGTGAGGTGGAGACAAACAGCAAGATCTATTCGACAAGTGTACGTATCACGTTGGGGCAGCGACGGGGCGAGGGACGTTTGTATGTGTGAACCGACAAACATAGCGCTGCCCGTCAATCAACGAACGGCAACAAGGCAGTCCCGCGGTCAATCGGAGAGCGTGCCGCCAAGTTTCCGTAGTTTAAAAATGGTAAATTTTCAACCTACACAACATAAGTAATTTTGGTTCCTATTGGCATCAGCTATCCAGGGTTATAGTTTCGTGACAGTTTTTCTCCACCCTGTATACTGCGGTTAACGTCTGAGACGAGTTGAATACATGTGTCAGTTCGGGAGTCGAACCGTCCCGCGGCGATGCTGGGAAGCCTGTTTGGAGCTTCAGAGCTGTGCGGACGTACTAAGGACAAGCTGCAGTTGCTAAAAAGAGGAACTAATATTACTGTTTAACATTCCTTACACAAAGAGGTCATTACAGATGGCACACAAGCTAGGATTTGGGACAATTTGAGAAGCAAATCGTTCATGTCCTTTTAACAGGACTCACTCTGACAGTCATGAAAACTACGGACAACCTAAATCTGGACTGCCGGAGATGGAATTCAAAATGTTCAAATGTGAGTGGCCAAGCGGTTCTAGGCGCGTCAGCCTGGAACCGCGCGACCGCTTCAGTCGCAGGTTCGAATCCAGCCTCGGGC
Source organism: Schistocerca gregaria (assembly GCF_023897955.1). Taxonomy (NCBI): domain Eukaryota; kingdom Metazoa; phylum Arthropoda; class Insecta; order Orthoptera; family Acrididae; genus Schistocerca; species Schistocerca gregaria. The sequence goes on from NC_064931.1 coordinate 747,442,133, forward strand.
ATGGATGTGTGTGATGTCCTTAGGTTAGTTAGGTTTAAGTAGTTCTAAGTTCTAGGGGACTGATGACCTCAGATGTTAAGTTCCATAGTGCTCAGAGCCATTTGAGCCAATTCCTAAGGGACCAAACTGCTGAGGTCCTCGGTCCCTAAACTTGCACACTACTTCAAATTAACTTAAACTAACTTACGCTAAGAACAACACACACACCCATTGCGAGGGAGGACTCAAACTTCCGGCGGGAGGGGGCGCGCAGTCCATGACATGACGCCTCAAACCGCACGGCCACTCCTCGCGGCGGGGAGGGAAGATATTAAATCCTGTCCTCCCAATTACGAGAGGAATATCTCTAGTATTGCAGCACCTCGTTTTGCTTTCATTTGGAAGTCCGAGAGTAGCCCATCTTTTGATAACTCCATGACGTCTGCTGTGACGAAAGAACTCTTGAACATTAGTTTACAAATTTATATATTTCGTTGAGAACTGTTCTGTACACGACTGTAAGAGACTCCCTCCCCCCAAAGGGGTGAATATTTAACAATACAGAAGCCAAAATCTCAAATAAAATACTTGTAGTATATAAGGAATGGTGCCAACGTGGATTTCCTAAGGTGCTGCGGGTGTGAAATTGAAAGATAACCTCATCGTTAGATGGTCACACCCTCGCCAACACCCGCATTCACAGTACTAACCGAGGAAGATTCAATGGATAGAGTAAATACTACAAACGATACGCACACCGTAGGCTGATAATCCGTAGATGTTTTCTGTTCGTTGCAGGCGACTGCTGAACGAATTGCGAAATTTTATGAAACCGACGTTATGAGTAGTGAAGCGGAATTTCATTAATGTGTAAACGTCAGTTTTCACAATGTCCGCTTGTGAGGATTCGGGAAATGCAACGCTGTCAAATGTCACTCTGGTCAGACGTAACAGTACAATATGAAAGGAGTTTTTCACCGTTTCTAAAAGACTTCTGTTTGGTCCATTTTACAGAGAGATTTTTCATAAGAGTCCTCGCTTTGCTAGTGAACTGCTTATTATGGCGTGTGTGTGTGTGCATCATTTTTCGAACTTAAACTTTGTCTTTGCAATGTGAAAACTTTCACCAAAATCTGTCAACTCAGTGGCAGTGGACAACTAGTAGTCTACAGACTGTTCTTGTACACTGTCGTAAGGCAAAAACCGTGGAGCTCCTTCGTTCGGAAAACAACATGCATGAATGTTTTGAGCACTGGAAGAAAACAATATAGTCTTCCGCGGAATCAAATGAATCCGACTCGAACCCGACGCGGGCCCGAGTGGCCGTGCGGTTCTAGGCGCTTCAGTCTGAAACCGCGCGACCGCTACGGTCGCAGGTTCGAATCCTAGGTTTAAGTAGTTCCATGTTCTAGGGGACTGATGACCTCAGCTGATAAGTCCCATAGCGCTCAGAGCCATTTGAACCATTTTTTTTTCGAACGCGACCGTTAATGAAACATATCTGATAAGTACACAAATTAGCAACATCCGACCTGTTACATTTGCGTCAGACCTCGTATTTTTTCCAGTGGAGACACTCGCTAGAAAGTAGACTGACCGAAGTAAAGTTAGGGATTAACGTCTCGTCGACGACGAGATCGTTAGAGACAAGGCACGAGCTCCGATTGAGGAAGAAAAACACCTTGTCTTTTTCACAGGAACTATCTCGTAATGCGTTTTATACGACCGGGCATTACGTCAGGGTCGCAGATGGGGAGATGTAAAGGCGTCCTTTCGAATGTGAACGGGAAGGAAGACAGATTTCAAACTAGGATTTGTAAAGGATGGGAAAGGAAACCGGCCTCGTCCTTTCCAGTGAAACCTTCCTGGCGTTTGTCTTATGCGAGAAAGATAAATCTGGATGACTGGACGGACATTTGAAATGCCATGCGAATCCAAAGTGTTTGTTAAACTCTGCACCACCTCGATCGGTCCTGCTAGTGGCGGAAACTCTCTTCGCCAGTATTTAGGCGGAATTGGGAAGAGGGGTGATGCAGTATATACTATGGTTATGAGTCTTTGCACCAACTGTAATAGCTAGGCTTACACCGGTATACTCTTTTCTATATGCCTTTTCCGCAACATCTTTCATTTTCGGGGCTGCATGGAGTGTCCTTGAACACAGGGTGAAGAAAAATGTATGTCACTGAAACACAGAACAATTTTCGAGCTATCTCAGGGGAAAGATTTGTTCTGAAAACGTGTTTGTGCAGTGTTGGTTAGGTTTTATAGGTAAAGGCACACCCATTACAGGCTTGTTACAAGCGTACATTACATAACACAATAGTGCAGATACTTACCTTAAAACAGCTACGTACCTATGAAGCGAGCAAAACATACGCCCTGTCTGGGTCTACTAAGCTGTCTTTTTATCGTAGTTTTGTCGCTAGTCTATTACGTTATACGAATGTGACTGACCTGCACTGTAGGCTGGTATAGAATCAACTGAACACTGGATATTTCCTCCCAGATACGTGCTATATATGATCACCTTAAATTTTCCAAATATTTAGTAATCTTATTGGACCAAAAGAACAGATTACTAAATGTTGTTTAATTTAAATTTCGTATTAAAACTAGACTTGCGGATGAGAATTACCGACAGTCCGTTGTGATAGAAACCGTGTTTGAGTTACACGCCGGATAAAGTCTCGACAAATGCTAGCGTGTGTTTAAGGAGGCGACTGGACGTTTATTGGTTTTCCTCAGTCATTGGGACAGGGATAATTTACTGACGGCCTCTCTCCTTACAGGGCAAACGACCATTAAACAAAACAGCACATGTCGACCGCCAAACTGATTTGTATGGCCAGAAAATTCCACCAAACTGGTCCAGACTTCGGTAATAAAAAGCGCCAAGTGGAGCCATTTTTGAATACGCAAAAGGAAGAGAAACATAAAAATGTAAAGAAATAAAACTACAGCAGAGCGAAGAGAATTCGGAACCGTCCATTGTTAGGAGGTGAGCACTGACCTCGAGTGCAAGCTGGGCAGACTTTGCGCTGGTTTCCACCGAAAATAAAAATACTCGCCGTTTCCTCCGCGAAAGGCAGAGCTGCAAGTGTACGAGTATTAAATGTCCGCCGGTACAGTCCGGGTCCGGTGCAACGCGCTGCGCCTGCTGGCTCTTCGCGCAGCCGCTCCTCTGCCACTTCGGTGACAAAGCGCCTCGCTTTTGATTATGGCTGTGCACGGTGTTTCTGTCATCATACACTCTTTCATAGCTCGTGTAGCTGAAAAAAGTATAAAACTAACATATGGAGCCTTGGTCCTGAAACAAGTTAGTCGAAAGTTGCGAAGTCATTTTGGGATAATTCTACCGGTGGATTGTGAGAACTTACTAATCGTCTACACTTTTCAGTAAACTGACTGATTATGTAAGCTGTAGCTAACGTTGCACGGTAGAAGACATTGAGCAACATGTAGGTGTTCTTCGTAAGGGCTGCGGACAGAAAACACCACCAATGTACTGCGGATGCCGTGATGTGTATACTGACATTATCAGTCTATATGTGACGGTCTGTAAGGTTGCAGTCTGTCTCTACAAGTTCAAGTACACAGTACACCAGCCCTATTAGAATGCCGTTCTATCTAGTCACGGAATTAGCTAACATAATTTTCGCTCGCGTGCAAGGAAACAGAAACTTTAGGAAGTTGACAATTTGTGTGAACATGCGTAGGAGACTTTCAACGCACACCATGTTTCCAAGACTGTTCAAACTGATAAGTTAAACAGAGAAAGTGGTACTACAATACACTGCGAGGAGGAAAAAAAGTTGAACGGACTCCTGGTTCTGAAGAAGCAATATTTGTTTGCGTAGATGAAGTCTTACATCAGGACTCGGTCAGTTGCTCCTGAAATGGTGATCGCGATCAGCAGTGTGCGGAAAGTTATTCACAAACAACAATACACCCTTATCATCAACATAAAAGGCAAGACATAAATTCTGCTGAGATCTGACTTGGCACAGTGTTGAACCAGTGGATGCTTGAGTGCTGTATAATCGATCGCCATTTCTCTCTGTATGAACTTTTTTCGGTTGAAGCCTGTATCAGCTGAGACGTAATACCAAACAGTTGCTATTCATGTATGGGCAGTTGAGATTCCGCAAGGTATGGTCGTAAAAAGACGAGTACACAGGTTTGTAAAGAACTTACGGGCTCTCATAGCCAAGAGTTAAAACTTTGGAGATTGTCCAACGCGCAGTAGTAAGAACATTGTTGTGCGTAACACGATGGAACAGAAAAACAAATAAATGAGTAAAAAAAACGAGTTGAGGACGAACGAACAACCCTGAAATACAGCGAGATGAAGTGATGGGATATGGGCAAAGGAGATCCTGTGCCGGATTCCTCAAGGTAATGAAAGACAATGATGCTTATATTATAGAAGAAACAAGCTGAATAAACCTGGATACGGAAATCCGAAGAAAGTTATGTATGGAGGCGCCTAAAAGAGGTATATAGCCAGTGGTAGATGAAAAAAGCTGGAGCTCATGATGAATATGGTGGTCAATAGGCCGTATCCGCTTCCTACGCACTTGATCTTACCAGTTGGTTCTATTTCCGAGAGATGTACTTCTCACCTTGTTGGAAGATTCCGACTTAGACTTCGTGTGGGTATTTGGTTCCAAACCGATAGTGCCCTAGGTCACTTTGCTCGGGAATACCTACACCCCCAAATGTTGTATAGGAGACGCCCCCCTTGCTCTCTAGAGTAGGGAATGAAAGGCGAAGCGAAGAAAATTCCGACTGCAACTGATTTCATCTTCTGGAAAATAGGAGAAGACTTGTTTACGAAACTTACCGAAACGGAAGAAGATCGCGGTGAAAGAATTTTTGCTGTCTGTGACACTGTAGAGCATCGTGATGCCTACTTTGATTTTCACTGTCGGCAGAAGACCATCGGAAACTTTGAAATGTTCTGATTTTCGGCTTCCGAAAGATGAAGAAGGTTTGACGTTCTGTCGATTGCGGAGTCATTCGACACGGTGCACGAACTCGAACTGCGGAAGAACATCAGTCGTTCCGTTCGCAAAGGAACCAGTCCGGAATTTGCCTTAAGTGATTTACTGGAGACACAAATCCGGACGGCCATAAGGGCGTTTGAAACAGCGTTGCCGAGAATGCGCGGCTAGTGTTTTACCACTGAACCACATTGTTCGGCATGAACAGGGGTTGGACAAAATATCGCCAGAAAAGCATGCTTGAATAAAAATGTTTATACTAGCCAAACCCTTAGTTTGCGCTGTTGGATTTGACTACTATCGGTACCTGTGTGTGCAAAGTTCTCAATAAATTTCAGTTCTTTGTAGTTGTGAATGCATGATGTCGGAGCTAAGTGAAGTCGAACGTGGACGAACTGTTGGTGCTCATATGGTGGCCGCTTCCGTGTCCAAGGTAGCCGAAATGTTTTTACACCGCATGCAGGAAAAAATTTAAAACATCATGTAAGTCAGAACGCGTACGAAAGTGTGTGTCGAGTAATTGTGACAGACGGTCATAGGAGAGGATTCAGACGAAAAATAAGAAAATGAAAGCTACAAAAGTCACTGCAGTCCTGAATGACGCACCTGCTAAACTTGTCAGCACCACAACAACATGAAGGTAGCTCCATGAGCTGGCAATTGCAGAGCGAGCCGTAATTACAGTTCCACTCATCAGTGATGCAAACGCCCTTAACAATAAAACGTGATGCCGAACCCACAAAATCTGTACTATGGAGCAATGGAAGAATCTCATTTGTCGGATGAGTCTTGTTTCTGGCTTCTGACAAAGTTCATGTTGCAAAACTGAAACATGATGGAGGATCGGCGATGGTTGCCATACTGTGGTATCCCATGGGTTCCACGGTGACTCTGCATGATCGCATTAGTGGGAAGGATTATGTGTCCAGTTTGGCACATCAAAAAATGGTTCAAAGGGCTTTGAGCACTATGGTACTTAACTTCTGAGGTCATCGGTCCCCTAGAACTTAGAACTACTTAAGCCTAACTAACCTAAGGACATCACACACATCCATGCACGAGGCAGGATTCGAACCTGCGACCGTAGCGCTCGCACGGTTCCAGACTGTAGCGCCTAGAACCGCTCGGCCACTCCGGCTGGCTTGGGACATCAGGCCCATCCATAGTGCAATGTTTATTCCTCAATGGTAATACTGTATTTCAAGACGACAAGTCCGCATTTTAGACAGCTAACATCGTCCAGAATTGGTTTTGTGAGCGAGGAGATGAATTTCCGCATCCACTTGGCCCTCAAAGTCACCAGATTTCAATATCACGGAGACTTTTTGGTCTACTTTGGAGAGAAGGGTGCACGATCGCTATCCACCTCCATCATCGTTATCTTAACTTGCCACTGTTTTTCAGGAAGAACGGTATAACATTCTATTGAAAATAATACTCATTCCGAAACGACTGAAAGTTGGTCTGAATGGTAACGGTTTTCCTAATCCGTATTAGGCATGGTAATGAATTGTACATATGACGTTTCCATATTCTTCTTTACGCCCTGTGCCTACAACGATATTTTGAAGCCGGCCGATGTGGCTGAGCGTTTCTAGGTGCTACAGTCTGGAACCGCGCGACCGCTGCGGTCGCAGGTTCGAATTCTACCTCGGGCATGGATGTGTGTGATGTGCTTAGGCTAATTAGGTTTAAGTAGTTCTAAGTTCTAGGGGACTGATGACCTCAGAAGTTAAGTCCCATAGCGCCCAGAGCCATTTGAACCATCTGATATTTTGAAACTGCAGCAGGTGTTCCAGAGTTATACTTGCATTTCATCACTTTTCCACCTCATCCTACAAACAGGAGTGACAGGTACCCGCCCGGTATTTTTTGGCTGAGTGGTTCTAGGCGCTTCAGTCCGGAACCACGCGACTGCTACGGTAGCAGGTTCGAATCCAGCCTCAGACATGGATGTGTTTGATGTCCTTAGGTTGGTTAGGTTTAAGTATTTCTAAGTTCTAGGGGACTGATGACCACAGATGTTAAGTCGCATAGTGCTCAGAGCCATTTCTTTGGACCACGGTACTTTTCCCAGATAGAAAATAATTAAGTGTGATCGAAATAGTTCCAGGTAATGCAGAACTGCAATGGAACACTCAGGTTCTCGAAGATAACTCGCTGGTGGCCGACCTGTCGGTCACGCCCTTCCATCACGTGGTCACGCGTCAGCACGGATGGGGTTGTTAGGCACACGCTCTCTCTCTCCTTGATGCCGATGTTGCCAAATCTGAATTTTAAACATGCCTACAAAAAGAATTTCATATCGTACCGTGCCAATGACGTCCGTATAATAAATTTCTCTGAAAGCAATTCGTAACTCCATTTTTTATGCTAGGAATTAACAATAGTTGTTACTTTCGGTGGGGCATCATTATTTGTGCTGGCGTTCTAGGTCTGGGAATTCTGCACGCTCAGCTACGAGTATTTGCCGTGTCGCGGTGAGAAGAATATCGGGTTGTGCGCGGTGGGAATGTGCTACAGAGGTGCTTACTTATCCCACACACAAAGTCGGTGTCTCCCATTGTCGGCCCGAGTGCTACTGCTTGTAACTGCCGGTGGCACAACGGCGAGCCGCGCGCTGCCCTTATTAACATCTTGTAGCGGCTTACTGCTCCGCCGAGAGATTAATAGGCAGTGCTCCTTCTCAGCTCGACCGTGTTCTGGATAATTAAGCTTGCGCCTTCACGCTGCTCTTCTTTCTCCAAGTTCCTGCAGATCCGCTCAAAGAATCCTTTGCAGCATTTCACTCGTTCCCAGGACGACTATTCTGCTGCAAAAATGTCTTCAAAGAAAATAAAGCGGAACATTTAGTGATCTTTCGGCATTTTAAATATTTTTATTCCCGTTGCTGATAGAATATCTATTAGGCATAAATAAAATACTATTTTCAATAAGTAAAACCGTGCTTCCAAAGTTTCCGGGAGTTTGCGTTGACCACGACGCAAACTGGATATCATGTGATCTAGATCACCGTATTCCATCACTTTGGTGTGCATCCAGGAAATCCTCGCCTCCTGTTCCGACATTTAGTGTGAGACAAAAAAAGTTCAAATGTGTGTGAAATCTTATGGGACTTAACTGCTAAGGTCATCAGTCCCTAAGCTTACACACTACTTAACCTAAATTATAGTAAGGACAAAGACACACACCCATGCCCGAGGGAGGACTCGAACCTCCGCCGGGACCAGCCGCCCAGTCCATGACTGCAGCGCCTTAGACCGCTTCTTTTATTTTTTGTTTTTTTGTCGTTTGTTTTTGTTTTTGGTTTTGTTTTTTATTCTTTTTTTGCTGAACACTTTTTTATTTTTTATTCTTTTAAGTTGCAGGTAAGGAGAAAACAAATAAAACCCTTTTGTGTATGAAAATAAAAGATGACATTCTTCTTAAAATAACAATATCCTTTGAAAACGTAAAACATAAAAGGTAGCTATATTTCCGCAACGGACTTCTGTTTTTTATTTGTTTATTTATTTATTTAATTATTTGTTTGTTACACGTGTAAGGAAAAAAAACTTAAAAAGAAGAGGAGAAAAGAGAAGTGAAATAAAATAAGAATACTTTCCGCGCCATACTCCACTTTGGCGCGCCATCAGAACAAAGTGCATTCTATCATTGACCATTAAAGGGGAACGTGGGATCGTCCAGTCTTGGCTGGCAGAGTTCGTTGAGATTCCAGCTCTGAGGCGGGTTGGTGGAAATACTCTGTAAATAGTTCGCGAAAGTGGCCCGATAGTGTCGATGTCGGCGAAGGGTGTGGTGACGCACTTGGAGGCGTGTCCAGAAGTCCGCCGGATCGACGATGTCGTCCCGGAAGAGGTAGTTGACAGCCATGCCACTGATCCATGTGATGGCGTGCCACTTAGCCGGTGGAAAGTAGGTCGTGTCGGAATATATCATCATGATAGGAGAAATGTGATGTGGTGGTACTCGGAGGTAGAAAGCCACAATCTTCTGTACGAGGGTCCAGAGAGCTGCTGCTGGCCCACACTCAAAACGATGTAAATCTGTATCTTCGACATTGCACTTGAGGCACAGAGGTGAGTCTACCAGTGCGATGCGATGCAGTTTCTGTCTTGTAGTATACTTGCCGTTGACGAGAAGGTACCACATAGAGGCGGTGTCAGTGGTGTGATATGGCTGGTGGATCGCTTTCCAAACTGTAGGCCATGAAACCTGGGGGTGACGTGTTTCGACGGGGCTGCGTGGTGGAGACTTTCGGAGAAGGCAATAGATGTCTCGGGTGGTCGTCTTCCTGGTCCTGGGGAGCTCGGTGCATTTGTAGCTGTACTTCAAAACGAAACGGCCGATATGTGACATCGGAGGTGGGATGTGTGCCAGAGACGTCGGTGGGCGTCTCGAAACAGGTGCGAGCTCAGTGGTCAACATTCCAGTAAAACTAGCATTTTGGCTTTTCCATAACCAGAGCATAGTATTGGTGGAAAGTGCCGTAGTCCTGGCTCTCACATTAACCAGATCGAGGCCTCCGTCCCGCTTCGGTAAGGTGAGAGCTTCATACTGGACTTTGAAGATGTTTCCAGAACAAGTAAAATAGCCGAAAGCCGCCTGCAATCTGGCCGCCATTGTCGCAGTGATGGGCAGAATCTGCGCTATATGGGGTATCCGGGTTGCCAGATGGGTATTGAGGAAGGTGACTCTCTGGCATATATTCAGCGGGCGTAGTATGTGGTTTTGTATGTTGGCCCGGATGCGTTGCAGTAGTGCCCGAAAATTGATCGCCGAGGTGCGGCGAATGTCTCGCATGTACACTAATCCGAGACAACGAAGGGTGTCCACCAGTTGAAATGGGACTACGTGTCTGCGGTAAGGCCGCGGCCGATCTTCATGGCGCATGATTTTGCCACGTTCATAGCGCTCCCTGCCCCTGCACTGTAACGGGTAATCCACTGCATCGCAGCTTGTACGTCGACCGCTGAACGTACGACGAGGGCCAAGTCGTCCGCGTAAGGTCGGCAGCGGAACATATGATCCCGGAGTGGAATACCTGTCAAACGTCGCCGTAATCCGCAAATGACGGGTTCCTTTGCAATGGCATAAAGCACCGTAGACAAAGGGCAACCCTGCCGTACTGAGCGTTCAATCCGTATAGGTTCTGTAAGTCTGCCGTTGACGAGAAGTCTGGACGTTGCTCCACGAAGGAGCCGCATAACCACTTGCGAGAACGTCGGGGGAATTGCCATTCGGCCCATCACTGCGTTGAGCAATGCATGATTGACGCGGTCAAACGCTTGTTTGAAGTCGATGGAGATTAAAGCGCCTGGCAGTCGACAAAAGTTCCCAGTACATGTCCCTCCATCGTAGCATCATAAAATCTTGGAAGGTTCTGTAAAATTAGAGACGTAAACCATCCGGGCCGGGAGATCGATTCAGAGATCCTTTGGCCACAGCGCCTCGGACGTCGTCGGTGGTCACTTCAGAATTCAGGACAGTTGCAGCTGCTGCGTTGAGAGTACAAAGTGTCTCCTGGGCAACCTCAGCAATGGCCTCTGCACCGGCAGGTACTTCTTGATAGAAAAGTCTATAGTGCGTTGTGAATGCATCCGCAATGGTAGCTTGCGAAGTCAACCGTCGTCCATCAGGTAAATCTAAAATTGTCATTAAAGCCTGTCGGCTTCGACGAAAATTTGAAACAATATGATGCATAGAAGGTTCTTCACCGTTAATCCTATCTTGGCTGCGTGATTGTACAATGGCTCCCTCTAGACGGCATCTGGTCAAGGTTAAAATCTTTGCCTTGATGCGTTGAGCTTCTTTTAGACGATCCAGGGATGGAGGATGATCCATGAGTTCACGTAGAGCGCTATAGTTGAAATCAGTTTTATGGTGATTCCACCTGGCTTTGGCTCTGCCATAATGTGTCAATGTGCGTCGGATGGCCGGTTTGGCGCACAGCAACCACCACTGCAGTGTGGTCTCGTAACGCATAATGCGTTGAACACAGGTGTACCACGTGTCGGTGACCTGTTGTCGACATTCAGGGTCCTGCAGTAGCGCGACATTGAGTTTCCAAGGTTCTGCACTGCGCCATATAGATTGTCGACGTAGGTTCATGATACAGATGTAGATGTCATGAGCCGAAAAGGCAGACGGCCAACGTTCCGCGTCAAAGAGAACTGATTTCAGAGCGTCAGAGATGTATATTCTATCAAGTCGGCTAGCGGAACGGCTCTTGATGTGTGTATACCCCGGGCCGTCGCCGTGTACCACTCGCCAAGTATCGAGGAGACGAAGGCGGCCGACGAGGAAGCGAAGTTCCGGACATGTGGTGAAATGGGGGTATTGGTCTGTGCGCTCGAGAACACAGTTGAAATCTCCACCTAAGATGAGGTGATGGTATCGACCGAGGCATAAAGGCGTGACATCTTCTGCGTAGAACTGGGAGCGATCCCTCTGTTTATCAGTGCCCGATGGGGCGTAGAGATTTATGATTTTGAGTCCTTCAACTGTTATGGCCACCCCTCGCGCCGTTGGGAGGTATGTGACATCGGAAACTGCGATCCCTTCTCGTAGGAGGATGGCTGCGCCTGTGTGTTCCATAGCTGCAGGGGCGGCGTACGTCTCATATCCATAACACCTAGTCCAAGTTGCTGTCCGCACTTCTTGTAACAGGGCGATATCGATGTCCGCTGCTCTAAGTGTGTCACGGAGCAGTTGAAGTTTAACGTAGGAGCCGATATTATTAGTATTGATAGTAGCTATTCAGTACGCCTGATGGGAGATCCGTGCTGCCGATAGGTTCGTAGCTGGTGACGATTGTCGTGGTGGATGCGTGAAGTCCATAGAAGTCGCAAGAGTCGCCGTAGAAACTTCCCCCATTTTAGTGTTGGTCTAACGGAGGAACAGATCTCATTTCCGCATCGGATGGAGGTGGGAAATCCGTGTCATCCGCCCACGAAAAATGTCCGACAGGTTTGACATCGGCGAGAGGTGGCAGCGCTGGCCATGATTGGGCTAAACTATTAGAAATTGTTGGTTCCTCAATGAAACCGTTAACAAATGCATATGATTCCGATGCACAGTTTAGCATGATTGTGGATGTTGTCAACATGGAGAGCAGTTCAGTGCAGTGCAGTGCAGTGAGAACACGCCACCTGCTTCAGTTGCCGAGTTGGCAGAGTGCACACAACCTAGCACTTCCCACACACACCTGTCGTAATACTAAGTAAAGAGACACCAAATAATGTTCTGGACTGTTTCACAGTCTCCTGATCAACCCAACGAAAATATTTGCACGCCTAAAAATACATGGCATCGTCGCAGGATGCCTGCAAAACCAAGGCCATCGGGTTCGGGAACAGTGATTGACAATGTGTGCAAGAAGAGAGAGGAACTACTGGAGGCCCAATTACTCATGATGAAGGCAGAGCACCAAAAGGAGCTGAGGATAAAAAATTTAAAGATTCTGGCCCTGAAAGAAAAACTAAAGTACTGGAAGAAGAAAAATGCCAGTGACATGTGACTTTTTTTTCCTGTGACAGTGAATTTTTTTAATTTTTTGTGCTATGTTGTATTTTGTCCAATGTATTAAAGTTGTCTCACAGTTCAAATTGTTTCTGTGTGCTTGTCCTGTTAGTGATTCTGCTTCTATCCTAGTTGGTGTCTAATATCTGCTTACAGCTTATTTGGTCTGGACTAAGTTTCATCCAATCACTTAAAATTAGAATTACTTCATATATAAAAACAGATTAGCAACACTGCAGTTTACACAAGTAAGCTACATGTCAGTTGCAGGCCTGCAGCCATAACATCAGGTGCCAATTTCTACTTAAATGACTTAACAATGAGGTAGACTGTTAATGAAACAAAATAATAGTAATAAAGCATCCTTGTTACTCTAACTTTGGAATGAACATATGTGCTGTAACAGTTATGTACATGAGGCCCAATGTTATCATGTTTTGAATTGTTTCTACCAGAATATCCTAACATATTAAATTATGAGGAAAAGTGCTCCAAATCATAATTTTGTGTGTGCCATTTTCCGTGCAATACTCTGCACCAGGTAATCTTTATAATGGGAACCTATACCTTTTATGACAATACAATTTGAAGTGAGGCATGTTGAGAAATAAATTGCTGTGGTGGGTTCTCTTTTCTGCAAAAGTAAGCATAGCATATGTGGCTTTCCTATCCACACCACTTGGTAATGTGTGTGGTGAAAACCTGTAACATTTATCACAACAGTATTTGTAGAGAGGCATTATTGAATAATACATTGCTAACATGGAAGTAGTGAGATTAGCATTGTGTGGCTTCTCTAGCAATACTCTGCATCTGTTAATGTTTACAATGTTAGCCCATAACTTTTATCACAGCAAAATTTGTAGCAAGATATTTTCAGAAATGCATTCCTATGATGGGTTACTGTTTTCTGCTATAGTAGTCATAGCATGTGTGGCTTTCTTAGCAATACTATGCACCTGCTAATGTTTATGATGGCAACCCATAACTTCTGCCACAACTGTATTTGTAGTGAGGCATTTTTCTGTGGCACTATGCAATGACAAGGAATTCCCTTCTCTACAGGTGAGCATTAAATATGTGAAAAAACTGCATCAATATCAGTGACAGAGTGAGGGAGGGAGTTTCCCTCAGTAATAACTTAAAGTATGACACTTCGTACCGTCAACCCACAGCATTACAGTTCTGCTTTCATATCTTCTGAAGTAGCACACTCCTTAACTAATTATTGCTCTTGCACTGATCCCCAAATTATTAGACATTGCTGACAAAATTCCATTGCCTTTTGTAGCAATGAGAACTTGGTTTTTGTGGTAATTTCTAAACACAAATTTGTCTTCAATTTCATGTATTTTTTTAATGCAATACAGTTGTACATAATATTGCGTGAAGTGCTGCTACACACATGACTGACTAGAATTAACAACGTAATTCAATTCTTTGCACAGCCTTATGGCCACACACACATATGTTTAAGAAAATCATATTGTAAATAATGAGTAGTGATTAATATGGAAAAAAGTTAACAAATAAACAATCCGGATCTGACATTTTATGTTATTACACAAATGATTATTTCTTTTGTGCCCATGTGTGTACTGCATATTCACAATTTTAAGCTAATCTAGGTGATAAGACTGCATTAATACTGAGGAGAAGTGCAGTAAAATAATCTCTAAACTGAAAGGTTCTAATAATGAAGAATGTGTTCTTTTGATATTGCAAATCTGTTGGACATTCACATATTTGTTGTACCAGTAGAAAATTTAAGAGATGTTTAGGATCTATAGTGAACATAGTACAGAAATATCCATTATATTTTATTCCATTCACTTTTACTCTTACACTCTCTAAATGTAATGGAGTCATTTGTTCTCAAATTTAAGTACATACCCAGAAACTGAACATGTATATAAATAACAGAGTACTGCATTGCTTTCAGAACCAATGTGATGCAAGAAATATATCTTTAATAATGAATTAGCAACTGTTCCACACTAAAAGCAATATCTCAGAAAAGCAGCAGTTGGGTAATTGTCTGTAAGCAGCACATCCTGTCCCTGGCTCAACAAAATCTCAAATTTCGCATCACACACCCAGTTCAGTGAGTACTTTTATGTTCGCTAGACAGCAGAAACAAAATAGATTACATGATGAAATAATCTAAAAAATTGAAAATACAGCGAAATCCCATAACTATAATCATAGTCTTTCATTACGAACAATGTCTGAATTTATGTTAGATTATCGGAAATGTTCATTAATTATAGCACATCGAACCGCTCTTCCAGGTAATGTATCATCTCGATACATCTGCTGTCCAGGTAGCACTGGTTCGTTGTCTTCAATTTTGGGCCTCTCTCATCACGTAACTGATTTAAAAGTCGAGAAATTTCAAGGTCTTCTGGTGGTTCTTCACTGCTTGTACTCCTCGCAATATTATGCAAGACAGCCGTACCCATAATGATTGACATTGCTTCCTGTGGATTACATCTTATTCCTACAGATAATATGGGAAGTCTTCTCTTCCACATACCGTATTTTCTCTCAACAGTGTTTCTAGTCTTAATATGAGACCTGTTATATCGATGCTCTGCTTCATTTTGCGGATTTAATAGTGGAGTTAACAAGTAGGATTTACATGCATAACCACTATCTCCCAATAAGTGACCTTGTGGTATTTCTCCGTTTTCAAATTGAGCTCTGCGAGCGCAGTTGAGAAATATGGTACTGTCGTGCACAGAGCCCAGCCATCGAGCGACAATATCTCTTATTAACAAATTGTGATCACTAATGGTTTGACAGTTAAAGGAAAAATATTATTTCCCATTGCGGAAAAGTTCAGCATTATGTCCTCCAGGAGACTGAATTCTTATATGGGTACAAACCAAGGTACCAAGAACGCCAGGAAATCGGTCCAATTGACTAAAACCATACATCACAGAGCGCACTTCTTCTCTTGTAGGAAATTTTGTAAAGCGAGGAGACAGTGATGCTATGATGTCTGATACATCACTGATGATTCGTTGTGCTGTTGTACGATGTATATTACTGTTGTCCCCAATAATAATATTGAATGCACCTGTTGTATATGCCCTTAAAGTAATCAAAAGTCTGTTTATCGGAGAAACAGGGTTATTCCGATCAGTAGGAAATTCTAACCTATCATTAATTTGATTTAATAACCACCACACTGGGGAAATTCTAACCTATCATTAATTTGATTTAATAACCACCACACTGTTCTTTTGACAGACGTAATCTCTCTTCAAACTTCCTGTCACCATAATCTTCAAAAGGGTTTCCCCTTTCCACAATCACTCCAACACGATTTCGGTCACGATTTAAATGGTCAAGGTGTAACAAATCTTCCTCAATGCCATCTATAACATCAAAACGCGCCGCCATCTTAATAGCGTATGCTTCTAAAACCGTGGTTATGTCGAGTAAACCGGGAAAGAGTCTCGGTTAAATATAACCGCGGTCGATTCCCTCGTTTAACTTAGATCGATGTTGGTGCACCAGAATACTGCGCTGACCAGGATTATATATCGACTTAACCGCGGTTAACTGTTAATCGAGATTGGTGCACTCGGCCATTGGTGTGAGAAGCTTGCAGTCCAAGTCAATAAGAGTCGGTGATTTGATCAGTGTCTCTCTGAGTCATCGACCCGCCTTGACTGTGGCTAGAAGCCGAAATGTTGGAAATTATGACATCTTGGGCTCAAATGTTCAAATGTGTGTCAATTACAAATGTACCAAACTCCTGAGGTCATCGGTTCCTTGTCTTACACATTACTTAAACTAACTTATGCAAAGAACAACACACATACCCATTTTCGAGGCAGGACTCGAAGCTCCGTCGGGAGGGGATGCCCAATCCGTGGCATGGCGTCTTAAACCTCACGGCCACTCCGCGCTGCTACGACATCTTAAGTGTATGCCTGAAAATGAAGGTATATTCCGTCCGTCCGGAAATCTTCAAGTACTAGAACTCATTAAATGATAGCAATGGGATACGCCAGTCTTTTTTTTTTTTTTTTTTTTTTCAAAAACACTAATTCGTCTTGATTCCTCTCACAAGCGACGTTGGTGGCTTTCAAAAACGAACGAATCGAGTTGTTCCCATTATTTCTGAAAATGCGGCACTGGAATTCGCCACAAGGCAAAGAATGCTCTTCTGAAATCTCTAATTTCAGCGAGTTTTAAATAATTATGAATAACATCCTTCAGGAATGATAATATCAAGAAGCTTATTTGTGAGTTTCTACTCTCTAGTACGTTACGACATAACATTTTGGAGCAATGCAGCGCTGTGGAGGAAATGACTCACAGCTCATAAAGGTGTAATAACGATAACACGCGAAAGTCGCTCCCAGATCTCTTGTAGACAACTGAAAATATTAATATCCTCATAGCACTTTTATTCCTTTATGAAACTTATTGTGAAAACCACCCAGAATCCATAGTCAACCTTCATAACATTCACAGAGAGTGGGATTATTGATAGTTGGGAGTTCCAACGTTAGGCGCTTAATAGAGCCACTTAGGGATATGCGGCCAAGGAGGGGAGAAAGTCCAGCGTGTACTCTGTGTGCATAGTGGGCGGAGTCGTCCCAGGAATGGGTCGTTCCGGATGCCATGAAGAGCACAGCGAGCAGACAACTGCAGGTGATGGCTCATGTCGATTCTAATGATGCGTGTCAGTCTGGATCTGAAGAGATTCTCTCGGCTTTCGGGAGGCTGTTAAAAGTGAAAGAGATGAAGTCAGAGCTCACCATCTGAGGCATCGTCGACGAGACCGACTGGGAACGTCCCGTACAGAGCCGGGAGGGGGAAGGCAGAGAGGGGTCTGGCTCAGAGTCTCAGACGGTTCTGCGACCGTGTAGGCTGCAGGTTCATTGACTTGGCCGTAAGGTGGTGGGGTATCGAGTTCCACTTAGCAGGTCAGTTTCAAAGAGAGCAGGTCAAATACGGGACGAGGGTAGATCAAGGAACCAGAGGTATTGTAGCACTGAGTTGCTCTAGCTGTGTTGTGCAAGAACCAGAGCGCCAAGCGCTAATAGAAAACACTGAACCTCAAGCCTTTTACCGGCCTCCTGCTTCCGATGATACAGTTGCTGAAAAGTGCAAAGAAAAGTTGAGTATCATCTCCAATAGGTACTCTACTAGTTTGTGGCAACTTAAATCTATTCTCGATATGTTGGCGAAAGTGTGTGATCAAAGCCGGTGGTAGGTATACAACATCGTTCGAAATTGTACTAAATGCTTCCTCCGAAATTATTTATGAGCAGTTAATTCACGAGCCCACTCGAAGTGTAAATGATTGCCGCTCGCGGTGGCCGACCGGTTCTAGGCGCTTCAGTCCGGAACTGCGCGACTGCTACGGTCGCGCCCGCATCTCGTGGTCGTGCGGTAGCGTTCTCGCTTCCCGCGCCCGGGTTCGATTCCCGGCGGGGGGCGGGGTCAGGGATTTTCTCTACCTCGTGATGGCTGCGTGTTGTGTGTTGTCCTTAGGTTAGTTAGGTTTAAGTAGTTCTAAGCTCTAGGTGACTGATGACCTCAGATGTTAAGTCCCGTAGTGCTCAGAGCCATTTGAACTTTTTTTAAAAAAAAAAATGGTTGCGAGAACATACTCGACTTCTTAGCAACAAGTAATCCCTAGCAGATAGGTAGCCTCATGAGCGATATAAGAATTAGCGACCACAAGATCGCTGTAACGATAATAAATACCAAACATCCAGAACCACAAAAAATAAACGCAAAATACGTACATTTAAAAAAACATAAAAATTCGCTTGACGCCATCCTAAGAGACAGACTCCATTCCTTTCGAACTAACTATGTAAGTGCAGACTAGATATGGCTTAAATTCAAAGAAATAGTATCGACAGCAATTGATTGATTTATACCAAATAAATTAATAAAATTCAGAACTGTCCCCCATGGTGTACAAATAGGTCAGAACAGTGTTGCAGAAGCAAAGGAACAAGGAATTCCGAATTAAAAAGAACGCTAACCCGCAAAGATTTGCGAAGTTTTACAGAAACTCGAAATTTAGAGTGGATTTCAGTGTGGGAAGCTTTCAGTAGTTTCCACAACGAAACTCTATCTCGAAATCTGGCAGAAAATCCAGAGGGATTCTGGTCATATGTAAAGTACTCCAGCGACGAGACACAATCAATACCTTCACTGCGCGTTAGCAATGGTAATGTTCCCAATGACGATGTCACTAAAGAGGAGGCACTAAATCCAGTTTTCCGAAATTCCTTCACCAAACAGGCCGGACTTCGAATAAACCATCTATTGACACACAGTCAGCACACATTCTACATCTACATCTACATCCATACTCCGCAAGCCACCTGACGGTGTGTGGCGGAGGGTACCCTCAGTACCTCTATCGGTTCTCCCTTCTATTCCAGTCTCGTATTGTACGTGGAAAGAAGGATTGTCGGTATGCTTCTGTGTGGGCTCTAATCTCTCTGATTTTATCCTCATGGTCTCTTCGCGAGATATACGTAGGAGGGAGCAATATACTGCTTGACTCTTCGGTGAAGGTATGTTCTCGAAACTTTAACAAAAGCCCGTACCGAGCTACTGAGCGTCTCTCCTGCAGAGTCTTCCACTGGAGTTTATCTATCATCTCCGTAACGCTTTCGCAATTACTAAATGATCCTGTAACGAAGCACGCTGCTCTCCGTTGGATCTTCTCTATCTCTTCTATCGACCCTACCTGGTGCGGATCCCACACTGCTGAGCAGTATTCAAGCATTGGGCGAACAAGCGTACTGTAACCTACTTCCTTTGTTGTCGGATTGCATTTCCTTAGGATTCTTCCAATGAATCTCAGTCTGGCATCTGCTTTACCGACGATCAACTTTATATGATCATTCCATTTTAAATCACTCCTAATGCGTACTCCCAGATAATTTATGGAATTAACTGCTTCCAGTTGCTGACCTGCTATTTTATAGCTAAATGATAAGGGACCTATCTGTCTATGTATTCGCATCACATTAAACTTGTCTACATTGAGATTCAATTGCCATTCCGTGCACCATGCGTCAATTCGCTGCAGATCCTCCTGCATTTCAGGAAAAAAAAATCGTTCTCGTATAACACAACTAGTTCTTTATTCTCATGAAGCGCTAACGACGGATACTCAAATTTATTCCACATTTCTCGATTTCCAGAAGGCTTTCAATACCGTTCTTCAGAAGCGGTTTCTAACCAAATTGCATGTCTATGAACCACCGTCTCAGCTGCGCGACTGGGTTCTTGGTTTCATATCGGAAGGGTCGCAGTTCGTAGTAACTGACGGAAAGTCAATGAGTAAAACGTAAGTGGTTTTCCTCATGGAAATGTTATAGTTTCTCTGTAGTTCCTAATCTACGTAAAAGATCTAGGAGATAATTTGAGCAGCCCCCTTAGATTGTTTGCAGATGATCCTGTCATTTACGACGGTACTGGGAACTACACACTGAAGTGTGAATAGTTTGGTTCGAGCTCCTACGTGCTATGGCACGAAAATATATATGCTTTTTACACTCAGCTTAATTGAGTGGTCCAGAGATATGGCTGGTCTCAATGTTTAGCTACGTATTCGTCGTAGGGTGCCAGATCACACCTGTAGTAAACTCAATTTTTAAGCTGAAATAAAATGTAACAAAGCAACGCAGGCAGGTATTGCGATGAAAATTAAAATATTGAGTCACTCACGTTGATTTACAATTTTAACACGTAGTTTATTTTTCTTCAGTCTATTCACTAAACACTCAAAATGCAGTCTGAGGGGCTTTTACGTAAGGGCGGCGTTTAACAACAGATGCTACAACACTTCACTATAAAATTCATATTCAGATGTGTGTGAATTTTTAAGGGACCAAACTGCTAAGGTTGTCGGTCCCTAGACTTACACACTACTTAAACTAACTTATGCTAAGAACAACACACACACCCGTGCCTGATCGAGGACTCGAACCTCTGACAGTAGTGGCCGCGCAGTCAGTGGTATGGCGCCTCAAACCGCACAGCCACTCCGCGCGGCTATAAAATTCATATGTCGCGATCACGGCACTCGACAGTCTGTTCACAATTCACAAAATGCACCCTACTCTGCTGTCCTAAACCACTCTACTGCGCTCCACGTGATCGCTTTCGAACGTTGCTACATACATACTTGTCCTCGAACGTGGCTACCAACCCAATACTATCCCCAGATGCGCGGCACGTCCGGCTCTTAGTGTTGCTCAGAACCAACTGTCCTCAAAGATGGCCGCCATATGCACCCTCGAAACGACTGTATAGCTCAAAACAATGTTTGACAAAAATTACGAATATCGTAAAACTAAGCACAAAATCATATATGGTATATTGATAAAGACGGAAATTTTCCGGGCAATAACAATATAAAGTCCAATTTTTTTGTATCTACCACTGTTTTTTCACAAGTAATGTTCTTCCGGCACGATTTTGCTTTTCCCGGATTTTTGGTACTAAATGTAAATAAACAAATAAAAATACATACTTAATTATTCATCTACCTCTATAAACTTTAGAATGCTGCAGCTAGTGTCGTCTCTTTAAATTTGTTTATTACCAAAAACACAGTATCTCTCAGTCGATTCCCATATTCCGACCTCTCATTAAAAAATGGTACAGATTCTGCTAAATCGGCTATGATCGATCAATGCAGCTCAACTAGCCGCATCAGTTGACACTTTGTTTATATTAATCGGGCAAAGCATTGCAGCGATATTAGCTTTTGAACTTTCATAAATTTACAATTTTTAAAACAACAATAACTTTTAAACTCTTGTATATTTTTGTGGCGCGTCTAGATAATTTAGCTTCAGATATTTTTCTGTCCATGAGTGACAACTCGCACCTCTGTGTCACTCTTAGTTTCCCTTTTATCAACTTTTTCTCTGACATATAAATTCCTCCAAGCGCGAAAGCACGGCCATAAGCGCCCCTGCCTAGCGTCCGCTCGGGTTTTCCCAGGCCGCGTAGACGCTAGCCGCTCGCCACGGCCTGTATCAACCGCCAGCCACGTGCTCTGCGGAAGGAAACTGCCGCTCTAATTTCACTCCAAAGCTTGTACCCTCACACATTTACCGTCTGGTAGAGTCATCAGAAAATCAAAACCAATTGCAAAATGATCTAGATAAAATATCTGTATCGTGCGAAAAGAGGCAATTGGCTCCAAATAACGAAAAGTGTGAGATCATCCACAAGAGTTCTAAAAGGAATCTTTTAAATTTATGTCAGACAGTAAAACACACAAATCTAAAGGCTGTCAATTCAACTAAATGCCAAGGTATAAAAATTAAGAAAAAGAAATTGGAACGATCACAACGACAATGTTGTGGGGAAGGGAAACCAAAGACTACATGTTATTCGCGGAACACTTAGGAAATGCAACAGATCCACTAAGGAGACTACCTACACTACGTGTGTCCGTCCTCTGCAAGAGTATTAGTGTGAGATGTGGGATCGTTACCAGGTAGGATTGAAAGAGGACATCGAAAAATTTCAAATAAGGTTAATTCGTTTTGTACTGTCGCGAAATAGGGAGAGAGTCACAAGGATATGATGATTGAGGTGGCAGTCATTAAAACAAAGGCAGGCTGATTCTTGGAAAGAAAACAGCAGCAATCAGCCACTATTGATAATACCATATATTTACACAAATAGTGCTGTTACCGGTTTCGAACTGACATGTTCGGTCTTGAGCTGTTCACGTCTAGATATACATATGTTGATGTTATTTCGTCATGTGTCCGCAGCTCGTAGTCTTATGGTCAGAGATGCAGTGGCCCACTGTAATAAAAAAAAAGAGTAAAAGAATCAACGATCAACTTGAACGGATTTCTTGTGACGTTCGCGCAGACCAAACGCAACGGAAAAAAAATTGGTACCGTTCTCGCTTCCTGCGCACGGGGTCTCGGGTTCGATTCTCGGCAGTGTCAGGGATTTTCCCTGCTTCGAAATGACTGGGTGTTGTCGTGTTTTGTTGGCTTCATCATCATCATTCATCCCCATTACGGTCGGAGGAAGGCAATGGCAAACCACCTCTGCATCGTTCCCTACGCTCCTCGGAGCATGGGACCTCGTCACCATGGTACAAACATACATACAAACAGTCTTGTGGAGTTCTTTCGGACATGTTTTCCGAACAGCTAGTTTGACAGCCCATACACTATGGAAATATTTTCGACCTTGTAACTTTAGTGATCATAATGTCACCGTTACTAAAGTTGTAAGCCCAACAAGAAGGTTAGAAGAGAATTTTTGCTAGGAAGAACAGCGCTACCGTCGCAGGTTCGAATGCTGCCTCGGGCATGGATGTGTGTGATGTCGTTAGGTTAGTTAGGTTTAAGTAGTTCTAAGTTCTAGGGGACTGATGACCTTAGAAGTTAAGTCCCATAGTGCTCAGAGCCATTTGAACCATTTAGTTAGCATCCCACTTAGAAAATGAATGGACATCATGTAGTTCCAGTATGATGGACACAGAGGAAGTCTAGGCAGAGTATAACTGTTTGCAAATCGCCCTTTGGAGAAGTATGTTCCCCATAAGTGGATTCAGGACAGAAAAGATCCATCGTGGTTTAATAACAGAATTTGGAAATTACTATGGAATGAGAGACAGTTGTACTCTCGGTTCAAAAAAGAATGCGCCAATGATAACAGGATAAAGTTAAGAGAAATTCGTGAATCAGCAAAAAGATCGATGTATGGAACATACTACTACTACCGTCGTCATGTCCAGCAAAAGAACCTGAGAAAATTCTAGTCTTATATAAATGTGCTAAGTGGTTGAAGGCTTCTGTCCAGTCACTCGTTAATCTGTCTGGTGGGGTAACAGAAGACAGTACAGGGAAAGCCACGGTTTTAAATTTCGTGTTTAAGAAATCATTCACACAGGAGAATCGTACAAAGATACCATCATCTGACTATAGTAAAGATTCCCTACTGAAGGATATAGTATGAAGCATTCCTGGTGAATAGATGCAACAGAAAGAATTGAAAGCAAATAATTCTCCAGGTACGAATGGGATCTCAATTCGGTTTTATGGAGAGTGATCTGCAGCAGTGGCCCCTTACAGAGCTTGCATTTACCGCAAATATCTCGCCCAGCGCACATTCCCCAGCAACTAGAAAAAAAGTGCAGGTGATGCCTATATATAAGAAGGCTAAGAGAACGGACCAGCAAAAATATAGACCAATATCCTTATCTGTTTGCTGCAGAATTCTTAGTTCGCATACACTGTATTTCCTTGAGACGGAAAAGCTTCTGTCTACAAATCAGTATCGATTTAGAAAGCATCGCTCATGCAAAACTCAACTTGCCCTTTTCTCGAGCAATATCCTGCAAAACATAGATGAAGGACAGCAGGCAGATTACATATTCCTAGATTTCCAGGAAACTTTTAACATGGTGCTACACTGCAGATTGTTAGCGGAGGTAGGAGCATACGGAAGAGATTCCCAGACGTATGAGTGGCTCGAAGACTTCTTAACACTGTGACTGCTAGCGACGTATATAGCTATGCACAGCCGTCTTGCCTGCAGTGCTAACGACGTATACACAGTGGTCCATTGATAGTGACCGGGCTAAATATCTCACGAAATAAGCACCAAACGAAGAAACTACAAAGAACGAAACTCGTCTAGCTTGAAGGAGGAAACCAGATGGCGCTGTGGTTTGCACGCTAGATGGCGCTGCCAGAGGTCAAACGGATATCAACTGCGTTTTTTTTTTCATTTAATATTTACAAACATACACATAATTTTCGTCTTACAGAAAATTTGTAAATAAAATTGAAACAAGTCAAATTAGATCCACTGGTTTTCAAAAATTAATGTAGATAGATCAAGCACCTGTCGACGTAACTCCAGGGCTGGAATTGCATCGTGTAGATAAATAAAATTAAAAAAAAAAGGCTATTTGTGCCGGCCGCTGTGGCCTAGCGGTTCTAGGCGTCTCAGTCTGGAACCGCGCTGCTGCTACGGTCGCAGGTTCGATTCCTCCTTTTGGCATGCTTGTGTGTGATGTCCTTAGGTTAGTTAGGTTTAAGTAGTTTCTAAGTCTAGGGGACTGATGACCTTAGATGTTAAGTCCCATAGTGCTCAGAGCCATTTGAACAATTTTGCAATTTCTGACTAAGGGCGGTTTGTGTTCTATTTACGTCTAATCAACACGTTCACCCTGTAATGTAATTAATGTACTTTTGGATATAGCTACTGGATGTATTTTACTTCAGCATTTTCGACAAGTACCGGGAAGCTAATACCCATAACAAAGAGAAGTAGCACTACCGTATCCGACCACAAGAGCACTGATGAACGTCTGGAGCATGTCACAGTGGTTACGTATTTTGGGTAACACCAAAAAGCGATATGAAATGGGGCCAACATGTGAAGCCTATAGCAGAGGCGAATGGAAGACGTGTTAGAAGCGACCTGAAAAAATCCAGTGCACCGCACACAGTATACCATGCACTCCGTCATCAGGCCACAAGTGGCCCATCGGGACCATCCGACCGCCGTGTCATCCCCAGATGTGGATGCGGATAGGAGAAGCGTGTGGTCAGCACACCACTCTTCCGGTCGTGACGATGGTTTTCTTTTACGTATTCGGCCGAGTAGCTCCCCAGTTGACATCACGAGGATGATTGCACCACGAAAATTGGCAACAGCGCATGGCGGCGTGGATGGTCACCAATCCAAGTGCTGGCAACGCCCGACAGCGCTTAACCCTTCGGTGATCTGAAGGGAACCAGTGTATCCACTGCGGCAAGGCCGTTGCCACACAACACACCATAATGCGACCAAATCTAGAGTAGTGGTCGAGTTTTTCCGGTCCTTACCGAGTAGGTATTACAGTAAAAATGGACGAACTAGAAGACTTGCTTCTAGGATCGTAATAGGTCGGTATAGTAGTTAATAAGGCGCAAAAGAGAAGCTGAGTGCATTTAAGTGGAAATATTTGGAAGAAAGGAGACGAAATTCTCCATGAGTCTTCCAGGGAAAATTTAGAGGAATTCAATGAAAATTGCGCGAATATCTACAGCCAGAAATCATGAAAACATAAGAAAGGTTAAAGTGTATACAGAAGCATACGGGGTGTCGACAAATATATGGGAACACCTCAGACGTCAGACACTTTCATGCTTAATGTGGTGTAGGAAAATCTTTGGCATTCGAAACACCTTCCAGTAGTCTCAGAACGGATTAATACAGGTTCAGCATGGTCTTCAAGGGAACTTTATACCACTCTTCCTGCAAAATAGTGGAAACTTCTGTTAACGATGCTTGAAGTGGATATCGATCACGCACCCTTCTCTCCAAAGTAGACGACAAATACTCAATAATATTGAGATCTTGTGACTGGTGTTCAGGGGAGATACGACCATTCATTGTGGTGCTCACAAAACCTGTTCAAGTTCGAATTCACTTAGCTTCGCAATAATGCACTCACATTTAGATAGCACATTGTTACGACCACTACTGACGCTTGCATAGTACTGACGGCATTGCACAGGTGCCATTCTTGGTCAAATACTACAGCACAACGTGGAAGATTGGCCAGCACCTGCATTTATGTTCAAGCTTGCATTTCCCGCGGTGTTCTCATATTTTTATCCGAGCCCTGTATATCGCTAATATTGGGACGATGTACTCTCCGCCACACCGTGTTGAGTGGCTTCGGAGTGCAGTATATAGGGTGATCAGAAACAGTCTGATAAACTTGTAAGGATGTTGCTGAGAAATAAATGTTTAGAAAAATATTCGATACATTGTAATATTTTCGAGTTAATTAGCAATGAAGTTAACTAATCGGGCCGTTTTGCGCCCAAATTCAAACGGCCCGTTGTAACATTTACATCGATTAGAAGTAGGTTTATATCATGTAACTGTGTATCTGCAATTTATTAAGTGTGTATTCTGTGTTGTTTAAACTCCTGGATCTATGGCAATGTAGATTTGGAAAAAGCAAACGAATATGTGGAAATGGTAAATTATTATAATATGAATATGTTTATAGAAAGAAAATGTTAGTTAAAAGCTGGTTCATGCTTATGGCACCTGTATTTGTGAAATGTAAACGCTGTAGTGAAGTCCCTCCGTAACGCAAGTGGCATGGCGCGATGTAAAAGGCGGGGTCGGCGATCGAACTGAGCGGCTGGTTTGTGTGAACGACACGCAGTATGTGGCTAGCCTTAGCACGCCGCACTTCGACGGAGGCAATGGGAAGCTGCATTACAAGGGTTTTGCCTCGGATGTGGATCTGGCTGTTATTTGGTAATCACAGTATAATGGAATGGCTCTAATATGTTGAAAATCCGACGCCAAGAAGAGATTTTATAGAGCATTCGTTTATCAAGAGCCTTGAGTACAGTTAGCCGCCATCTCTACTGCCGCCAATCTTCACCACTGCTTCACAAACTTCATACGTGCAGTTGAGTAATGTATATGGGGATGGACCAGTTACTTTGTGTGTTGTGTCAATAATTATCACATAAAACATAAATGCGTGTCCAGAACCATATTTTCAATCCTGGTTACGAACATATGCAGGGTCCTTACCTAAGTGCTACTAAAACCGAGTATCCTGATTTAAATGAACAATTCTTGCATTCATGTGTTTAAAAGTGATTTTTTGTCTAAAGTAAAAGGTGTAGTAAAAGTTAAAGCTAAAACCACAAAAATGAATTTGGATAGGCTTTTGCTAAAGTATCCTTAGTTTATTACAAAATATAGTTTTGTAGGATTACAGTGCAAGATTGTGTACATATTACAGGTAGTTAAAGTTCAAGTACATATAAATCTTTAATGAACAGATTTACGACGCTATTGTTAGAAGAAAACTTATGCACAATATTAAAGAAAGTATTTTTGGTACCCATAATGAAAGGTTACTTTTTTGAAGTTAATTAAACCCCTATTGTATTTAATTGTCTTGCAAAGTAATTTATGAACTACTGTAAGTGAAGTGAATGATTAGCTTTTAGAGTTAGTCTTTACTATTGTAATAATTAAAGAGCTTTGAGTAGTGAAACTATACTCGTTTATGGGTCCCGATCAAATCTCCACTTACTAGGAAAAACTGAACTATTACTGTTGCTTAGGAAAACTGCTATATATAGATAAGCTTAAACGGTGTATTTATAATGTCATTCATTTGTGGTTTTCATGTCAGTCAAGATAGAAGCCCCTCATATCCAAATTTAGTTCAGCACTTCATGCAGTGACATTTCAATATTTGATTAAGTAATGCTCTTGAGTGTGGCTGTCATTGGTATGAGCTTGGTGCATATTTGATCCCCATAATTTACTTGTGTGTGTGTTATTGGCAGCTGCTGCTACACACAGTACAGAGTGCACTGTGTCAGTTTGTATCCTGTTTGCTATTCAAAGGGAAATATCAACAAAATTAACTTCAGTAACTAATATTCAATTTTATCAAATATGCATTTCCATATTAATGTGCCTAATCGGGCTGCTGACCGTTCACTCTTTTTATTCAGTTATGATTTTACCACTTTCGTTAACTCCCACGATTTAAGCCCGTATGATTTTTTTGTTATTTCACCATATCCGAAATTATAGTCCGATACCCTTGTTCATTAGACACACGCGTGGTCGAACTTCAAAATCCTCTCACAAGATAACATTAGCGTGTTTCACGGCACGTTAGTGTTATAGCGTCAGAGACGGTGTCGCCAAATGTGTGCTTCGTTTGGTTTCCTAAAACTGAACAAGAGAACGATACAAACACTGGACGTGGGACGGAAGTGAGGATGCAACCCAAGCCCATGTCTAAGCGGTCTCTTGTGCTATCATCTGCGCTGTAACAGCTGACACGAATGTAGCTGGCGGGACCCTTGAATTTTCACGCCCAGCGGCTTGATTGGCAACCTTCAATGCTAATTAACTCGCAAACAGCGTAAAGTATCGAATTCTTTTCTTAACAGTTATTTCTCAGCACAACCTACTCTGCAACACCGTTACAAGCCTCTCAGTCAGTTTCTGACCACCCTGTATGCGTAGATGTAAAATCTGACTCCTCCTTTCCTCCTCTTTCTCTTTCTCTTCCTCCCCCTCCTCCTCCTCTTCTTCTTCTTCTGAATAATTTAAAACGGAATGAAACCATTTAATCTAGCCTCGGTAAATGGTAGGAGACTTCGCCATACAGGCTGCCCAAAAACTGTTATGTTCATAACTGTACTAGTGGTAGTGGTCTGCAAGTTGAGTATTTCAAGATACAGAACTAACAGCCGTAAATTAATATTTCAAGCCATACGTAGTCTTAAATCGGTGACGCCCGATAGGTATTTATTTGTGCTGAATTGCTGCTGGTTTCCGCTGAATGTTTCAAATTTAGAGATTCTGTATTCGAGGAATCCTGTGCGACTATTCGCTGACTACGTGGTATACCTCACGTAGGGATCACGAGGAAAAACTGAAATACGAGGCGTTTCTTTTAAAGTAAGTACCATTTGAAATTTACAGAAACATGTGCTAAGATATCTCAATAAGCGGTTCTAGGCGCTACAGTCTGGAGCCGAGCGACCGCTACGGTCGCAGGCTCGAATCCTGCCTCGGGCATGGATGAGTGTGACGTCCTTAGGTTAGTTAGGTTTAATTAGTTCTAAGTTCTAGGAGACTGATGACCTCAGAAGTTAAGTCGCATAGTGCTCAGAGCCATTTGAACCATTTTTTTTATCTCAATAATTTTATTTTTTCATGAAAGCCTGTACCTTAATCTACTTTTCTATATAATTTCCGTCAATATTGAGGCACTTGTCATAACGT
Source organism: Schistocerca gregaria (assembly GCF_023897955.1). Classification (NCBI taxonomy): domain Eukaryota; kingdom Metazoa; phylum Arthropoda; class Insecta; order Orthoptera; family Acrididae; genus Schistocerca; species Schistocerca gregaria. The sequence goes on from NC_064931.1 coordinate 747,471,463, forward strand.
GTACCAGTTTTTGAAAACCCTCCTCATAGAAGTCTGCCGCCTGACTTGTTAGCTACTGCATCACCACTGTTTTGAATTCGTCATCGTATTGAAGACGCTGACCACCCAGGTGTTTCTTCAAGCGCAGGAACAGATGGTAGTCACTGGGCGCAAGATCGGGGCTGTACGGTGCATGATCTAGAGTTTCCCATCGAAAAGATGTGATGAGATCTTTGGTCTGATTCGCCACATGCGGAGGGGCATTCTCTTGCAGCATAACGATTGCCTTACTCAACTTCCATGGACTGTTGCTTTGATTCTGGTGTGACGTAGGCCACCCATGTTTCATCGCCCATAACAGTTTGGCTTAAGAAACCATCACCGTCGTTGTGGTACCGCTCAAGCAAAGCCAATGCGTTGTCTAAACGTTTGGTTTTGCGCACATCCGTCAACATTTTCGGTACCCAACGTGCGCACAATGTTCTGTAATTCAAGTGCTCGGTCAGAATGCCATACAAACACTACGAGAAACATTAGGAAAGCCATATCGCAAGGAGGAAATCGTAAAGCGTCTGTTTTCTCTCACCTTATTGTCCACTTCCTGTACCAAACTTTCATTAACGACCGAAGGACGCCCACTCCGTTGTTCATCATGCACATTTGTGCGCCCATCTTTAAATGCTCTACATCTACATCTACATACATACTCCGCAATCCACCATACGGTGCGTGGCGGAGGGTACCTCGTACCACAACTAGCATCTTCTCTCCCTTTTCCACTCCCAAACAGAACGAGGGAAAAATGACTGCCTATATGCCTCTGTACGAGCCCTAATCTCTCTTATCTTATCTTTGTGGTCTTTCCGCGAAATATAAGTTGGCAGCAGTAAAATTGTACTACAGTCAGCCTCAAATGCTGGTTCTCTAAATTTCCTCAGTAGCGATTCACGAAAAGAACGCCTGCTTTCCTCCAGAGACACCCACCCGATTTCCTGAAGCATTTACTAACACTCGCGTGATGATCAAACCTACCAGTAACAAATCTAGCAGCCCGTCTCTGAATTACTTCTATGTCCTCCCTCAATCCGACCTGATAGGGATCCCAAACGCTCGAGCAGTACTCAAGAACACGTCGTATTAGTGTTTTATAAGCGGTCTCGTTTACAGATGAACCACACCTTCCCAAAATTCTACCAATGAACCGAAGACGACTATCCGCCTTCCCCACAACTGCCATTACATGCTTGTCCCACTTTATAGCGCTCTGCAATGTTACGCCCAAATATTTAATCGACGTGACTGTGTCAAGCGCTACACTACTAATGGAGTATTCAAACATTACGGGATTCTTTTTCCTATTCATCTGTATTAATTTACATTTATCTATATTTAGAGTTAGCTGCCATTCTTTACATCAGTCACAAATCCTGTTCAAGTCATCTTGTATCCTCCTACAGTCACTCAACGAAGACACCTTCCCGTACACCCCAGCATCATCAGTAAACAGCCGTACATTGCTATCCACCCTATCCAAAAGATCATTTATGTAGATAGAAAACAACAGTGGACCTACCACACTTCCCTGGGCCACTCCAGATGATACCCTCACCTCCGATGAACACTTACCATCGAGGACAACGTACTGGGTTCTATTACTTAAGAAGTCTTCGAGCCACTCACATATTTGGGAACCAATCCCATATGATCGTACCTTAGTTAGGAGTGTGCAGTGGGGCACCGAGTCAAACGCTTTCCGGAAGTAAAGGAATATGGCATCCACCTGATACCCTTCATCCACGGTTCGCAAGATATCATGTGAAAAGAGGGCGAGTTGAGTTTCACAGGAGCCATGCTTTCTAAAGCTGTGCTGAAGCATGGACAGCAACCTCTCTGTCTCCCCACTTTGGTTCAAAAATGGTTCAAATGGCTCTGAGCACTATGGTACTTAACATCTATGGTCATCAGTCCCTTAGAACTTAGAACTACTTAAACATAACTAACTTAAGGACATCATACAACACCCAGTCATCACGAGGCAGAGAAAATCCCTGACCCCGCCGGGAATCGCACCCGGGAACCAAGGCGTGGGAATCAACCACTTTCTTACCATTCCATCACTCATAATGTTTTCTCCGTAACACGGTCGGCGGGACTCATGATTATCGGAGGCAGCTTAAACACTCAGTACACAACGTAAATAAGGAAGAATCAGACTCTAATGGCGTCAGTGCGTAGATTAAGGTACAGGCTTTCACGTAAAAATAAAATTATTGAGATATCTTAGCACGTCATTTTTAATTTCAAAACAGTACTTACTTAAAAAACACACCTCGTATATTAGGGCGCGTAAACAGGTACAATCATATGTCAGTTCAATATGAGCATGAATAGGCCATATATGGGTAATTTTGGTAGGAAGTACCGTCTGGTATGTACAGTAAAGTCATCTGTGGCGCGTATAGACAGATGTAGATGGTAACCAAAGCTCCGTGCGACATGCTTTTCTCGCAGAGGAGATTGAAGCGGGAGACACGTGCCCGGAGCGACGGCCTCGCAAGTGGCAGTAATTTCAGGCATTGGCCGTTCACAGACACCCCTCGAACAGCAAGAGGGTCTTTAAAGACGAGCGAGAAGCAGCTATGAGTTAAGTGAGTTGGTCTAGCAATCTGTTGTGAAGGCCACCACTGCCCTGTCCACTTCCCTCCGCCAATTACAGACATTATTATTCACTTTAAGTCGAGCGCAGCCGACTGTGGGAAAAACAAGCCGCGCCGGCCCCCAGCCTCAGCCGCCGCCGCCGCTGCACCCACAAAAGCGGACGAGCGCCACGTCTTACTTCAGTTCGCGCCCAACTCGATCTGCGGATGGCCGACTGCAACAGGGTCAAGGCTGAACGCCAGCATGGACTGTCAGAAAAAAAAGAAATTGGAAACTAAAATAGTGCTTAGGCCATTTGTAAAATTATAGTAAATTATTTCAATGAACATTTCATCTAAGTTGTACGGAACTGTCCTGCCTGCTTCCTAGGTTACGAATTGTTGACTGAAAAAACTGTAAGATTTCTGCAGGGAAATGGTGCTTCACTTGTAAACTTCCGTGCTTTAAGATTGCTGTATCAGATCAGATGTACTGTACTCTGTGGTCCATACATCCATAGTGGGGAGATGCTGGGGATGTAGAACATGTCATAAAACAAGAATACATAATACACACTCCATGAGAAAAGACCTTGTACGAATTTTCATTTAAGGGGTAATAACAAACTTGAGACAAAGCACGTAAACCTACAATACACTGAATCGCATTTGATAATCCTTATACTGCAGCCACACATTAATATCAAAAGATGACATTTCTGCACTGAAGATGTGTAAAAGTGAATGTAAGGAATAAACCCCCCAAAAAGTAATTGACATAACGATGAAAATCACTCATGAGTAATCAAGAAAGATATATGTCATACCGTTAAAGACACTGAAATTTATTGCCGCATTTGTGATTCAAAACATATGGCATGTTTCACACTGTATGTTCATTTGCAACTTTTCCTAAAAAGCGAAAGGCACATTATAAAAGATCACAAAACGCATGTACAGGGTGACAATTATCGAAGTATATAAAAAAAACGTAAATTAGTTACAAACTACGGCGTGCGCACACTTCATTAAACACGTAAATGTCATTACATAATTTCAGATTTAGGTTATGACATGTTTGATATGCCTGCCATCATACGGTTCAAATGGTTCTAAACACTATGGGATTTAACACCTGAGGCTGATCCCGGCGGAGGTTCGAGTCCTCCCTCGGCCGTGGTTGTGTGTGTTTGTCCTTAGGATAATTTTGGTTAAGTAGTGTGTAAGCTTAGGGACTGATGACCTTAGCAGTTAAGTCCCATAGGATTTCACACACATTTCAACATTTAACACCTTAAGTCATCAGTCCCCTAGACTTAGAACTACTTAAACCTAACTAACTTAAGGACATCACACACATCCATGCCCGAGCCAGGATTCGAACCTGTGATCGTAGCAGCAGCGCGGTTCCGGACTGAAGGGCCTAGAACCGCTCGGGCACAGCTGCCGGCTGCCTGCCATCCTTGGCGACGATTGGCGCAGACGAATAGCGAAATTCTGCATGACCCGCTGCAGTGTCTGCACATCGATACTGTCGAGAGCGGAGAATATGAGAATATGGCGACCAATTGAAGCCTATACAAATGTCCTCGGGGTACCCCAAAGCAAGATTTCGGTCCCCAAACTGCTTCCCCTGGACATCAAACTCTCTCCTGTTTCGATGGGGCCGAGCTCCGTCTTACATGAACCACAGACTGCCGAAATCAGGGTCACTCTGGATAATGGGGATGAAATAATCTTCCAAAACCTTCACGTACCGTTCGGTATTCACCGTGCCATCAAGTAACATCGCACCGATTATTCCGTGACTGGACATTGCACACCACACAGTCACCCGATGAGGGTGAAGAGACTTGTCGAGCGTGAAATGCGGATCTTGAGTGTCCCAAATTCGTCAGTTTTGCTTACTGACGAACCCATCCAAATGAAAGTGGGCTTCGTCGCTAAACCAAACCATAATGCGCATACTAATTCCTATCATGCCTCGGCTAACCGAGCATTTTGAATGTCCTAATTCAGACCGTTTAAAAGTTATGACGACTTTATTTAGTTCGATAGTTGTTATCCTGTATTTTCAATCTGAATAATGGAAGCCAAGCTATCAGTGTGAATCATATAACTTCGCCGGCCGCTGTGGCAGAGAGGTTCTAGGCGCTTCAGTCCGGAACCGCGCTGCTGCTACGGTCGCAGGTTCGAATCCTGTCTCCGGCATGGATATGTATGATGTCCTTAGGTTAGTTAGGTTTAAGTAGTTCTTAGTCTAAGAGACTGATGACCTTAGATGTTAAGTCCCATAGTGCTTAGAGCCATTTGAACCATCATATAACTTCAAAAGTAAAAACGTGAATTATACAGCTTAAAATACATCAGTGAACCAGTACACGCACTGCAACGTAAAAACAGGAATGTGTATACAATTCGAAGCTGTACTGACCCCAGTAATGCTTAATTTCACCTCACGTACAGAGGCGAACAAAGTATGGAAACACAACAAACACAACTCATTTTCATGCCTAATACGGTGTACGAAGACTTTTGACATTCAAAACAACTTCCAACAGTCTCGGAATGGAAAAATACAGTTCCTGTGTGGTTATAGCTGTACACCTTGTTTTTAATATAGCCCTACAAAAAGGAGTCGCACGTGTTCAGATCCGGAGAATATGGCGACCAATCGAGGCCTATGCCCGCATCTTATGCCACTCTTCCTGAAAAATAGAGTCAAGTTCAGCTAACCATGGTAGAGGTGAACAGCGATCACGTACGCTTCTCTACAAAGTATACGACAGAAGCTCATCAATAGTGAGATATGACTGTGGTGGCAGGGGAGATGAGACAATTTATCCTGGTGCTCACAAAACCAGTCCTGGGCGATGCGAGCTGAGTCAACAGGAGCTGTGTCGTCTTGGAACACATCATCACCATTGGGGAACAATCATTGTACCATGGGATGGACGTGATCACCTAAAATGGTCACATAATTGTTTTCAGTAATGCAACCTTGCAGAGTAACTATGGGGACCATGGAATATCACGATATGGCTGCCCAAAACATCACCGAATTCCCGGCATATTTCACTCTTGGTACGTAAGCTCGGGCAGAAGCTGGACATAGTATGAAACAAGATTTATCCGATCAAATGACATTCTTCCATTGCTCCATACTGGCTTTCACGCCACGTTTTCCTGTCACGGACATTAGTAACACTGACGAATGGTTCTGAAATTCCAGTTCACCCTGCAATTCACAGCTTGTGGAGCTCTCTTCGCATTGTTTTGGTGCTGATAGGGTTCGCGAGTCCGAGATTCAGTTCTGTAGTAACTTCTGCGACTGTTACCCTATTATTTTTCGCAACAGTGACTTCAGTGACTGTCTCTCACGATCACACACTTGCGTCTGAACTGGAACTTAGCGGTCGATGTTATTTCACTCTCCTGTATGTGTTATAAATTTTCGATACAGTGCCTTTTAAGACACCAAACACTTCGGCTCCCTTGGTTCCGGAAGACCCACCGCACGAACACCAACAATTTGGATATTTATGTAATTACTTAGCTCCGAGATAATGCACTCACAACTCAGAATACTGTTCTGAATACGATTGCCACGTTGGCACGTATTCACGACACTGTATAAGGTCCGTATGTGGTCAAATAAAACAGCGCCACCTACAGGCTTGCCCTAGCATCTGCATTTATGTTCAAGCATGGATCTGTCGTCGAGTTTCCATATTTTTGTCTAACCCCTGTCTTCTTCTTTTGCTACAGTCTGTATCCCACATTTTGCGCAGGGTCGGCAGGTTAAAGTACGGTTAATTTTAAGGGGTGGCCGGATGTCCTTCCTGCCGCCACCCCATGGAATTAGTGTACCCCAGCTGTCTGCATCTAGTGTAAATCGTGAAATAGTGTGAATGTGTTTCAAATGTCTGCGAGTCATGTTACTGAGGCGGGACGTGGGGACCAGCCCGGTAGTCACCTTGGAGGATGCGGAAAACCGCCTAAAAACCACATCCAGGCAGGCCGGCACACCGGCCGTCGTCGTTAATCCGCCGGGCGGATTCGATCGGGGGCCGGAGCGCCTACCCGAGTCCAGGAAGCAGCGCGTTAGCGCTCTCGGCTATCCTGGCGGGTTTTTGTCTAGCACTTGTATGTGTTCATAAAATCTACTTACATTACGTCCAACCTCTTATACATCGACGCATCTATATAAGACAGTGAGCTGGCACAGTTGCAAGACACTGGACTTGGAATTGGGATGTCGATGGCTCGAATCCCCATCAATCCATCTAGTGTAAATCTAGCGTCGTTTCCCTAAACTGCATTGGGCAGATGCCAGGATGTTTCCTTCGAAAAGTACGCGGTCGATATACCTCCCGACCGAGCGGTCTAGGGCGCTGCAGTCATGGACTGTGCGGCTGGTCCCGGAGGAGGTTCGAGTCCTCCCTTGGGCATGGGTGTCTGTGTTTGTCCTTAGGATAATTTACGTGAAGTAGTGTGTAAGCTTAGGGACTGATGAATTTAGCAGTTAAGTCCCTTAAGATTTCACACACATTTGAACATCTATAATATAATGTAGTGAGAACAACTCTCAGCTAGGGAACGGGGTGCGGACAAATTATTTGATGAGACGTAAATCACTCTTCATTCTTGTTTCCTTATACTCGTTCAAAAATGGTTCTAATGGCTCTAAGCATTATGGGACTTAACATCTGTGGTCATCAGTCCCCTAGAACTTAGAACTACTTAAACCTAACTAACCTAAGGACATCACACACATCCATGTCCGAGGCAGGATTCGAACCTGCGACCGTAGCGCAGACTGAAGAGCCTAGTACCGCTCGGACTCAGCGGCCGGCCCTTATACTCGTAATTCGTTGGGTATTACATATAACTTTTACTGTATAGCTCTACAATTACACACGCATTAATTATAATAGTTAAGCCACGTGAGGACTCCGTTATTTTTTATTTTATTTGAATCCAGTGAAAGTGAAACTTAATCACTAATCACATTGCGAACATTATCATTTACGAAGTTCATGTATATAAATCTAAGGAAACTAACTGTATCGTTTGCTAATATGGTAGTTAAAATGTGCGTATTGTGCGTTTCAGTATGAAAAACAATTGTGTTCTGGGAATCATCATAATTTCTGTAATTATGTACTGCATCAGCTGAAACGTTCTGGTCAGTACAACAAAATATTCATACAGACAGGAAGAGGAATCTCTGAATTGAAACGGTGCTCTTTTACGTAGAAGACGTCGATACTGTCATTGCTATTAGGTCCCTGTGGGTTACCGAGATCACACCAGACTGAGGTTGCGATACTGTCTTTACCCAAAAGGGTGGCAACCTACTTTCCTTATCCATTCCGAAATTAGTGCCCTACACGTGCAAAAAAAAAAAAAAATGGCTCTGAGCACTATGGGACTTTAACATCTGTGGTCATCAGTCCCCTAGAACTTAGAACTACTTAAACCTAATTAATCTAAGGACATCACACACGTCCATACCCGAGGCAGGATTCGAACCCGCGACCGTAGCGGTCACGAGGCTCCAGACTGAAGCGCCTAGAACCGCACGGCCACACCGGCCTGCACACGTGCAACACCACTGTCAACAAGATGATACAGAACATTAACTGCTACTGGTAGAAAAAGATAACATCTGTAGAATAGCCAATACGTTTCACGTCCTCTGAAGCTGCACCATTACTATTTCCATGTTTTCTGAATGCCTGCTTTCAACAACCTCATAATCATTGTCTTAAGTATTTTCATCTCTGGGAAGTCCTTATAAGTTGTCACGCTGTTCATTTCACAGTAGAATAGCTTGTCCTCCAAGATCCCGTGTATTTCATTTCGCAGTACCAGACGCACATCTGCGTTGTTCATTCGTTTTTCTCCCCTAACACCTTGCTGAAACTGTAGTTGGTGGCGTGCTTATTATGAAATGGCCACCTGCAGCCCGTAATCGCGCGTTGTTTATGTAAACATGGCTATCGTCGCATTACGGGTATCTTCTGAAGGGAGCGCGATAATCTTCGCCGTTTATACACCGTGACTAATGTTTTACTGGCTTGAAGGAGCACTTCGAGTCAACACGAATCTCTTTCACACCATGAATTGCTTTTACACAGTAGGAAAGAGCTACGTGTCGCGTAACTTGCTAATAATATGTATTTTACAGTTGGCAAAGGCGACATTTAATTAGGTGAGAGCCATCTCCATGTAGTATGCATGAACACAGGAAGCTCTTCATGACTGCGAACGAGCTTCCAAGCGTGTAGAACAGAGTAACGGTATGTACGACACACCACAGCGCTTTGTAAAGTGTCTAACGCATTCCAATACCCACAGCTGCAAGAAATACTGCTCACTGATACAACTGTGCTTAATGAACGCGAATATACGAAAACAGGCTGCCGATTCGTATGGTATGCCGTATGATAGACTTTGATCGAAGTTCAGATGGTCAGTTTAGGATACGCTAACAAATTTCTAGTGAAAATTTGGCAAACCTTGGAACTACAGTTAAAAATACTAAAACAGATTAATAATCACAGTATTTCCTTTTGAAACAAGAAGCGACTTTCCATCCTCTTTTTGTATTTTAATTTTACACCATTTACTGTGTAACAGTATGAAACATCGTGGTGACAACAACGGTTGGCATGGACATCAAAATGACATTGATCTTACCAGAGACGCATAGTTTTGTCAGATAAGTGCGTTTCCTAGAAAAGAAATTTCGAACAATCGACTAGCACTAAAAAAATGAAGGTGAAAAGCCTATACGGTATGAAGTGGACTAAAACAAACAAATAACTAAAATAATAAATATTAAATACTGCCTGTTCATCCAGAGTGATTATTAGTGACGAAGAAAGAATATCCTAAACAAGAGAAGAGCTTTTGATACATAAGAAAATCCGTAAACAGCTCTCTTCTTGCTTGAGGTGATCTTCTTCAGAAATTTCACTATTTGAGTCTATGTTTACTTGAATAATACATATATTATGAGGATTTCCGCTTGAGCGAAATTCAGTTTATTGTTTTTTTCCTTTACCCACACATATTTATGTCATTACTAATTATGGAGGTGCGAAAACGTAAAAACCGCTACTTCCAACAACAATATCTTAGATGACACACTGCATAATAAACCAGCTGTCTGAACCGCAACATCAGCAACCAAATGTCTGTAAAGTGGACTGAAGATGAACCCACTAACTGTGGCGTAACAACGAGACACGTACGCGCAAATAGAAGGAGCAAAAAATCTTGTTTTGCTCACTGCAAGAAATACGAAGAAATATAGATAAATTTAGTAAACTGACACTGTCAGAAATTTTACCGATAAAAAGCTCTATTTAATAAGATTTCTACTGAGGGCAATGCACTTGCTTCAGAGAGATTTGAATGGATTATTCCTGAAAGCAGAAACCCTTCATATTACGTTTCAAATTCTGATACCATTTTGTAAATTATTTTTGTGTATATGTACGTCGTTTGTCGAGTGTTCTGGTCGAGCAGTCAGCTTCTTCGGATGCAGAAATTCATTCATGATGTATTTCATTTACTTCATTGTCGTATAAATGTAATAACCACACAAACAATTACATATTCCAAGGTATTTACCATAGTCATATTCGAGGGTTTCTTTGTATAATCGTCATGCAAGTTTTGTTTAAACTAGTATATTTTAATAAATATTCAGCTAATAGTCTATAAACAGTCATATCGACTGTGGACAATAAATTTTTGGTATCTGTTGATTTCTTTTCTGGCTACCAAAAACGTCATGTACCAATTTTCCCAACCTCTTCAATATCCAACAGCGAAACACACAAGCTTCAGAGCTTCCACTGATGATTAAACACATTATGAACCACTAATATAAGATACTTACCATGTGAACGATCTCAAGAATCTTAATGCGATGGCTTCTCATCAAAACAGCATAAATTTGGTCGACTCTTGCATTCAGAAGTTACCTCGAAATAGTGTCCGAAACATTTGAAGTCAAAATTATAAAAGACGTTGGATGAACGTAAGCTGAGTCCTTTGATACGGGAAACTGACAGTCGGAAATGGATATTTAGTTTTACTGATGTAAACAAATAATACCTTACAACAAGAGTTTCAACCCACAGCACCCTTTCAGAATGAATACGCAAAATAAATGCCAGTTTCAGTGCATGCATTGGATATAATTCATTTGCAGAACTGAACTCTTAGTTCAAAGTCGTTTGGGTCTATGTTTTGCAAAACCATTGTTTATGACTGGTTGTAGGAGCTGCTCGCACGGTAGTCTCCTCACTACATTCTTCAACGTGTTCCTTCAAGTTCAAGTTGACTGGCGTTTATCGATAAATCTTTTCCCGCAGGATCCAGTACTATCTCCTCAAATCACACTGTGTGGATAACTATCTGAAGCGTGACCAATTCCCACGCAAATTTACAGTATGTCCAGGGCGATAATTCCTTCCTAGTTATAACGCCCCTGTGTCGACATACACTGACGGAAAAAAATGAACACCAAAAAATAATTAATGAAAAGTAATGAAATTTCTGGAATACATTTGTCTAGGTAATATGTTTAAGTGATTAACATTCCAAGACAACAGGTTAATGATAGCGCGAAATTAGCCATTGCATATGTGAAATACCGGTTCATAAACAACCGGTGCAACCGCAAGAGTGTTGAATGCAAGCACGCAAATGTGCATGCATTTTGTTGTATAGGTGCCGGATGCCAGTTTTGTGGGGTGGAGTTCCATTCTTGTTGCGCTTGGTCAGTCAATGCAGAGACGGTTAATACTATGAATGACGCTGGAGTTGTCATCTGATAATGGCCCATATGTGCTCAATTGGATACAGATTTGGTGATCGGGCAGGCCAAGGCAAAATGTCGACTTTCTGTTAAGCATGTTGGGTTACAACAGCGGAATGTGGGCGGGCGTTATCCTGTTGGAAAACACCCTCTGGAACGCTGTTAATGAATGGCAGCACAACAGGTCGAATTACCAGATTGAATTACAAATTTTGCAGTTAGGGATCGTGGGATAACCATGGGAGTGCTCCTGCTGTCATACGAAATCGAACCCCAGACCGTAACTCAAGGCCCAGGTCCAGTGTGTCTTGCAGACAGATAGGCTCGTTGCAGACCTTCGACTGGTCTCCTTCAAACCAACAGACGGCAATCACTGAAACTGAGACAGAATCAGCTTCCATTAGAAAACATCCTGCCCTCCTGAAGTCACAAATGGAGGTGGTTTGGGGTCAGTGGAATGCATGCAACAGGTCGTCTGGCTCGGAGCTGCCCTTGAAGTAAACAATTTGTGACAGTTCGTTGTGGTGCTAACTTCTGCTCAGACTGCTGCTGTAGATGTAGTCCGATGCGTCAGGTCCATACACCATACAGAACGGTCTCTCCTCTCGGTCCTACCACGTGATCGTCCGGAGCCCGGTTTTCTTGCGATCGTACATCCTCGTGACCACCGCTGCCAACAACCATGTACGGTGGCTACATCCCTGCCAACTACACTCATGCTCATAAATTAAGGGTAATTGCAGAATGTGGTGCCACACAACGTGGCACTGCACAAAACTGGCGCTAATAGTATTGGCACATATGAAACACACACGTCACAGATCTGTAACTCCACGGTGATAAGTTGAGAAAACCGTCCCGAAACACATGTGCTACAAAACACCACTGTTTCCTGCGCATGTACCCCGACATCACTATGGAATACGATCACCATGCACCCGTACACACGCCGCACAACGGGTTGGCATACTCTGGATCAGGTGGTCGAGCAGCTGCTGGGGTATAACCTCCCATTCTTGCACCAGTGCCTGTCGGAGCTCCTGAAGTGTTCTAGGGGTGTGATGACGTGCAGCGATACGTCGACCGAGAGCATCCCAGACGTGCTCGATGGGGTTTAGGTTTGGAGGACAGGTAGGCCACTCCATTCGCCTGATATCTTCTGTTTCAAGGTACTCCTCCACGATGGCAGCTCGGTGGGGCCGTGCGTTATCATTCATCAGGAGGAAGGTGGGACCCACTGTAACCCTGAAAAGGCGGACATACTGGTGCAAAATGACGTCCCGATACAGCTGACCTGTTACAGTTTCTCTGTCAAAGACATGCAGGGGTGTTCGTGCACCAGTCATAATCCCACCACACACCATCAAACCACGACCTCCATACAGATGCATTTCAAGGACATTAAGGGGTTGGTATCTGGTTCCTGGTTCACGCCAGATGAAACCCCGGCGAGAATCACTGTTCAGACTATACCTGGACTCGTCCGTGAACATAACCTGGGACCACTGTTCCAGTGACCATGTACTGTGTTCTTGACACCAGACTTTACGGGCTCTCCTGTGTCTAGGGGTCAGTGGAATCCACCTTGCAGGTCTCCGGGCGAATGAACCATGTCTGTTCAGTCATCTGTAGACTGTGTTTCTGGAGACAACTGTTCCATTGGCTGCGGTAAGGTCCCGAGCAAGGCTACCTGCAGTACTCCGTGGCCGTCTGCCGGTACTGATGGTGACATATCGGTCTTATTGTGGTGTCGTACACTGCGGACGTCCAGTACTGTAGCGCCTTGACACGTTTCCTGTCTGCTGGAATCGTTGCCATGATCTTGAGATCACTTTTTGTGGTACACGGAGGGCCCGTGCTACGACCTGCTGTGTTCTACCAGCCTCCAGTCGCCCTAGTATTCTACTCCTCATAACGTCATTAATATGTTTTGTTTGAGCCATTTTCAACATACAGTCACCATTAGCACGTCTGAAAACGTCTTCACACTTACTCGCTGCACCGTACTCTGACATGCACCAGCACACCTCTGCATATGTGGACTACTGCCAGCGTCACCGTGCGACGACTGCAGGTCAAATGCACCGCATGGTCATACCCCGAGGTGATTTAAACCCGTAAACCGCCTACCAGAGCGATGTTTCACCATGTATCAGCATTATCCTTAATTTATGAGCATGTGTGTATTTCTGCATATACCGGAAGAGACGTCCAGCTTCTCGTAGCCCAATTACGCGACCTTGTTCAGACACAGTGAGGTGTTGATAATGGCGCATTTTTCGTCTTAAAGGCATTCTTGACTAACATCAGCCTACCACGTCCAACCGAGCGAGGTGGCGCAGTGGTTAGCACACTGGACTAGCATTCGGGAGGACGACGGTTCAATCCCGTCTCCGGCCATCCTGATTTAGGTTTTCCGTGATTTCCCTAAATCGTTTCAAGCAAATGCCGGGATGGTTCCTTTGAAAGGGCACGGCCGATTTCCTTCCCAATCCTTCCCTAACTCGAGCTTGCGCTCCGTCTCTAATGAACTCGTTGTCGACGGGACGTTTAACACTAACCACCACCACCACCACCACGTCCAATCTCAAAGGTAACTAACCTTCACGACCGTTGCGGCTTGTATTTAAGCAAACCTGATTTGCATCATAGTGGCGCTGTTAACGCCATTCTTATGCGATTGGCGTGAAATTGGAACATATGTGTAAAAACAGATATGTAGAAACACGCCTACCAGCTTTCGTTTATGTCGCACAAATCCTTCTAGGTGTTGGGATATTTTCCTCATCAGTTTATTTCTGTGTATTTTCGTTTAGCTTTTGTGTGCATTACATGATGCTTCACCGTCGTCAAACGCATTTGTGCAAGACCCTACAACGAGTATAGCTCCATTTTCGGCAGCCACCCATGAACTCTTAAGACAGTGATATTTTCCGGCGTGAACATACGACAGGAGATTGTCTGTTGGATTTTAAGACAAAGCCACAAACGTCGATGCAAAAGGCTGTTGACTGTTATAAAACACGAGCAGTTTAGAAATATGTGCGTCACACACACTGCATAATATAGAGCTCATAAGCCGGCCTTTGTGACCGAGCTGTTCTAGGCGCTTCAGTCCGGAACCGCGCTGCTGCTAAGGTCGCAGGTTCGAATCCTGCCTCGGGCATGAATCTGTGTGATGTCTTTAGGTTGGTTATGTTTAAGTAGTTCTGAGTCTAGGGGACTGATGACCTCAGATATTAAGTCCCATAGTACTTGGAGCCACTTGACCCATAGACCTCATATTGGCTGAAGTTTTAAATTACTACTGTTGTTTCCTTGATCCCTGTGCATGGCTCTAAGCACTATGGGACTACTTAAACCCAACCAACCTAAGGACATTACACACATCCATGCCCGAGGCAGGATTCGAACCTGCGACCGTAGCAGCAGCGCGGTTCCAGACTGCAGCGCCTAGAACCGCTCGGCCACTGCGGCCGGCGATCCCTGTACATGCTCCTTCAAGTTTGCTTCTGCTTGATAGGTGATGGTAATGATGATAATGATGATGATGACGATGATGACGACAGCTCCTTGTAACCATACAGTTGCGAAAGGATCGCTAGACTTGCATACCTCTTATCGTTGGCTGATTTGTCTAGATCCTGCAGGAAGGTAAACCGAACATCCTTCGTGACGAAGACGAAGCAGCCACCGGCACGTGTCTCATCAGCACACGGCTGCGATCGTGTCGCCGGGTGCATTCTTCCTGCAGGACTGCTCCCAAACTGGTCGGCCGAAAGGAGGTGGCGGAGAGCAGTAATAGGTTGCGAGCTATGGCGCTAGTAGCGCAGCTTTATGACAGCCGCTTTTGCCGAGTTCCCTCGACCTCGCGACGGCTACCGCAAAACAAACACGAGCGCACGTAATAAAGAGCGGCCATCTGCGGCTGCGGGATATTTACGCAGCTAACTGTAAGCTAGGCGCGCTCCGTCCCACTTCATCGCAGCCCGTTGCCAAGCCGCGACTTCTTGTTCGTCGTGTGTGCTGTTGCCGTTGCACCTTTCGGCTTTCAGCGCCGACGGCCAATACCTCTCATTCACTCTCTCCGCAAAGTTGCCAGTGCTGTCAATTTCTTTATTTCATAAACCTTCGAGATCGTAGCACGTGGTAGACGTCCCCAGCGCTCGGATTGTTTCGTTTTTTTGTTTTTTTTGGGTGCACGTTACGCACCATTAAGGCGGCATGCAACATACTGCAAATTAGCATGAAGTGTACTACAGTCACTCCAAAAAGTTTTCGTACATATATATACGAATACTTTTTGGAGTGACTATATATGAATTGGTGTTTTATCCTTAAAGAACGCAGTTGGACTAAACTACATGGCTAATTCCTTTTGCTGCCTTCCTTGCTGCCCAAACTTCTCTTATTCGCTCGCTAAGTTTCTGTTTCCGCTTGGTTCAGGTCGTTTTTTTACTTCTGCCAGCCATTTGCCGTTTCTAGTGGTTACCCAGTCAAATATCTGTTTGGTCAGTGTGTGATGGCATTGTGCAAGGTGTCCATAGAACTGTAATCTGCGTTTTCTAATCTTTTCTGTGATTGTCTCCGTATGTTTGTATAGTTACTCTGTAGGTTTCTTGATCCATATTCCACTGTTGTTAGTTGCGCAAAATACACTCCTGGAAATTGAAATAAGAACACCGTGAATTCATTGTCCCAGGAAGGGGAAACTTTATTGACACATTCCTGGGGTCAGATACATCACATGATCACACCGACAGAACCAGAGGCACATAGACACAGGCAACAGAGCATGCACAATGTCGGCACTAGTACAGTGTATATCCACCTTTCGCAGCAATGCAGGCTGCTATTCTCCCATGGAGACGATCGTAGAGATGCTGGATGTAGTCCTGTGGAACGGCTTGCCATGCCATTTCCACCTGGCGCCTCAGTTGGACCAGCGTTCGTGCTGGACGTGCAGACCGCGTGAGACGACGCTTCATCCAGTCCCAAACATGCTCAATGGGGGCAGATCCGGAGATCTTGCTGGCCAGGGTAGTTGACTTACACCTTCTAGAGCACGTTGTGTGGCACGGGATACATGCGGACGTGCATTGTCCTGTTGGAACAGCAAGTTCCCTTGCCGGTCTAGGAATGGTAGAACGATGGGTTCGATGACAGTTTGGATGTACCGTGCACTATTCAGTGTCCCCTCGACGATCACCAGAGGTGTACGGCCAGTGTAGGAGATCGCTCCCCACACCATGATGCCCGGTGTTGGCCCTGTGTGCCTCGGTCGTATACAGCCCTGATTGTGGCGCTCACCTGCACGGCGCCAAACACGCATACGACCATCATTGGCACCAAGGCAGAAGCGACTCTCATCGCTGAAGACGACACGTCTCCATTCGTCCCTCCATTCACGCCTGTCGCGACACCACTGGAGGCGGGCTGCACGATGTTGGGGCGTGAGCGGAAGACGGCCTAACGGTGTGCGGGACCGTAGCCCAGCTTCATGGAGACGGTTGCGAATGGTCCTCGCCGATACCCCAGGAGCAACAGTGTCCCTAATTTGCTGGGAAGTGGCGGTGCGGTCCCCTACGGCACTGCGTAGGATCCTACGGTCTTGGCGTGCATCCTTGCGTCGCTGCGGTCCGGTCCCAGGTCGACGGGCACGTGCACCTTCCGCTGACCACTGGCGACAACATCGATGTACTGTGGAGACCTCACGCCCCACGTGTTGAGCAATTCGGCGGTACGTCCACCCGGCCTCCCGCATGCCCACTATACGCCCTCGCTCAAAGTCCGTCAACTGCACATACGGTTCACGTCCACGCTGTCGCGGCATACTACCAGTGTTAAAGACTGCGATGGAGCTCCGTATGCCACGGCAAACTGGCTGATACTGACGGCGGCGGTGCACAAATGCTGCGCAGCTAGCGCCATTCGACGGCCAACACCTCGGTTCCTGGTGTGTCCGCTGTGCCGTGCGTGTGATCATTGCTTGTACAGCCCTCTCGCCGTGTCCGGAGCAAGTATGGTGGGTCTGACACACCGGTGTCAATGTGTTCTTTTTTCCATTTCCATGAGTGTATTTTCCCAAGTATTTTCCGTTCTACTTTTTCTAGTTGTCTGATACGCGTGGCCCTAGTGTTAGTGTGGTCTCTGCTGCATATAGTGCCTCGGGGAGCACCATCGTGTCGTAGTGGCGTAATTTGGCTTTTTTATGATATAGACTTCTTGTTGTAATGATTCCAAACTAGTTTGTATGCCTTGTCGAGTTTAGTTTTTCTTTCTTCGTTTGAGTCTTATATCCGCTCATTTGTAGTGTTTCACCGAGGTATTTGAATTTTGGAGTTTTGTAAATCGTGCCGTACTTTGTGTTCAGAGATGAGAGTTTCTTTGTCGTCAGAAAATGTGTCTTTCCGTAAGAGATCTGTAGTCTAGTTTTGGAAGCGATTTCGTGTAGTTTTTCAATAGCGTGTTTTGTTTCGTTTATACGTTTCGTGACAATCGCCAAATCGTCTGCATAGGCCAGGCTTTTAATCTGTAGGTTTCCTTCGGTTATCCCCTGTAGTGATATTTTCCATTCTTTTATTACCTTATCTAACACTAGATTGAGAAGGACAGGTGAGAGGCCATCACCTTGTCGAACACCTATACAAATTTCAAAGGGCTCTGATAGTTCCCCATAGAATTTTACTTTGGAGGTCGTGTTGGTCAAGGTTTGCTCTATGGTAGTCCGTGTTTTGTTGTCTACTTTGTATTCAGCTAGAATTTTGAAGAAAGTTTTCCGGTCGATAGAGTCGTACGCCTTTTTGAAGTTGACAAAGGTAATGATACTTATTTAAAAATGTAACTGAGTGGCAGGGGAAAAGAAACAAGTACAGAATCTGAAGAACCAATGCTGTGGAAAGTTACTTAGTAAACCATTTTTACTGAAAAACAAGGAACAAAGTACATTCATAGCGATAACAAGGTCAACAAAATAGAAAATTTCATACAATATCTGCTTCATAAAGTATCCGTCCATCATCTGAATATGTCTAAAATTCCCGAGCAGGGATGAAACTTCCTTACTGAGATAAAAATTTCTCTATGCTTGCATCATCATCGGTGTTGCCTGAGTGTTATTTCAGAAACAGTCCATTAATGTATGCAAAATCATAATGCAACGATGCCTTAGATCAGAATCATTGACACCGAGAAATGTGATAGAGAATAGCATTAGTCTTAAACGTTTTTGGAAGGTGACTCTCGAGTAATGTTCTTCTGTTTTAAACCCAGAAATAAACCGATTTCAGTCGTGGACCATCTTCGAGGATACTCTCTAAAGATACAAATAATTATTAGTGGTATACAGGAAATGTTAACAGTTCTTTTTCAAAGAAGTGCAAAATGTACGTGAATACTTACAGGGTTAAAATGGTTTAAGCCATCACATTACATTTGTCATTACTTTAAAAAATGTGTAGAGCATGTCATGAATATCAATATATTGATATAATTGTTTGTATCTTTGGATAGTATCCGTGAAGATGGTCCATGACTGAAGCCGGTTGATTTTTGGGTTTGAAATGAAAGCAGCTGATGGTCAAACATGCATTTTGTAAAATAGTATTAGTGTTCGTCAGTAGATGACTAATGTAGTTTACTCTTTTATTCGAATTTGCATGCCTTATGTAAATAAGATGACATTTAGAACAGACTGGGACGAGGCAGAAGAGCTATAGAGCCACACAGGCCATCACCGCTAGAGCGGTTCCTGGAAGAGAGTACCGCGAGGTGCACAGGACAATGACTCGCCGGCCACAGGACAGTCTTTTGCAGTGCCACCATTGGGCACCCGAAGCAATGCAAGCAAGCACAGATAAGACACAATACTCCCAGCCACGAATGCTTTTGCAACTCAGAAGTGGAATGAGAAGGAACATTGTTTTTAGTGAAATCCAAGAAGGTAGTATTGTGCAAAAAGCATAGAAAGCTGTGTATTCTCCAGAAAGTGCCTGATACCATGATGCCCTCTCGGAAATGGAGTGAGAACCAAAAGTTTTTGCATGCTTTGAAAGCGTGAGACACCGCTGGACGTAATATTCGCAAAAACCAAACGCTTACGATACATAAGAACTACCAGGATTGGCTAATATAAATATATTCACTCGTGTCGAAAATTAAAGCAACAAACGGAACTATTGCATGGTTCCTTTCATTTTTTCCATAGAACACTGTAAACAGGTGACAGCAAAGCAGCTCAAATGGCTCTGAGCACTATGGGACTTAATATCTGAGGTAATCAGTCCCCTAGACTTGTTGTTGTTGTTGTTGTTATCTTCAGTCCTGAGACTAATTTGATGCAGCTCTCCATGCTACTCTATCCTGTGCAAGCTGCTTCATCTCCCAGTACCTACTGCAACCTACATCCTTCTGAATCTGCTTAGTGTACTCATCTCTCGGTCTCCCTCTACGATTTTTACCCTCCACGCTGCCCTCCAACGCTAAATTTGTGATCCCTTGATGCCTCAAAACATGTCCTACCAACCGATCCCTTCTTCTAGTCAAGTTGTGCCACAAACTTCTCTTCTCCCCAATCCTATTCAATACCTCCTCATTAGTTACGTGATCTATCCACCTTATCTTCAGTATTCTTCTGTAGCACCACATTTCGAAAGCTTCTATTCTCTTCTTGTCCAAACTAGTTATTGTCCATGTTTCACTTCCATACATGGCTACACTCCAAACAAATACTTTCAGAAACGACTTCCTGATACATAAATCTATATTCGATGTTAACAAATTTCTCTTCTTCAGAAACGCTTTCCTTGCCATTGCTAGTCTACATTTTATATCCTCTCTACTTCGACCATCATCAGTTATTTTACTTCCTAAATAGCAAAGCTCCTTTACTACTTGAAGTGTCTCATTTCCTAATCTAATTCCCTCAGCATCACCCGATTTAATTTGACTACATTCCATTATCCTCGTTTTGCTTTTGTTAATGTTCATCTTATATCCTCCTTTCAAGACACTGTCCATTCCGTTCAACTGCTCTTCCAAGTCCTTTGCCGTCTCTGACAGAATTACAATGTCATCGGCGAACCTCAAAGTTTTTACTTCGTCTCCATGAATTTTAATACCTACTCCAAATTTTTCTTTTGTTTCCTTTACTGCTTGCTCAATATACAGATTGAATAACATCGGGGAGAGGCTACAACCCTGTCTCACTCCTTTCCCAACCACTGCTTCCCTTTCATGCCCCTCGACTTTTATGACTGCCATCTGGTTTCTGTCCCCTAGACGTAGAACAACTTAAACTTAGAACTAATTAAACCTAACTAACCTAAAGACATTACACACATCCATGCTCGAGGCAGGATTCGAACCCGCGACCGTAGCAGCAGTGCGGTTCCTGACTGAAGCGCCTAGAAGCTCTCGGCCACAACGGCCAGCAGCAAAGCAGCAACAATGTAAAGAATACAGAACGGCCAGCCGCGGTGACCGAGCGGTTCTAGGCGCTACAGTCTGGAACCGCGCGACCGCTACGGCCGCAGGTTCAAATCCTGACTCGGGCATGGATGTGTGTGATGTCCTTAGGTTAGTTAGGTTTAAGTATTTCTAAGTTCTAGGGGTCTGATGACCTCAGAAGTTAAGTCCCATAGTGTTCAGAGCCATTTGAAACATTTTCTCCCTGGTTGCGCCATCGCCAGAGCAGATGTATCAAGGGACTTCAGAGATTTCGGGCTGATTTACCCTTAGCCGTTGGCGAGGGTCGTTCGTCTGCCACCAGTGACAGCCATTTAAGCCTTCACCTACAATTTACTTTGGTGAGGTCGATCAACAGTCGCGAGAAAATGTGTAGGGACATTAAAGACATTTGATAGAATCTCATAACTTCAAGCTTCAGTTCGAGGACTTGGATTCGGATCAGTAAACAGCTTGCTTTCAACTGCGAACACAGGTCCAACGCATTCATTTCTTTAGTGCAATCAGTTTTTTCTACTTACATCATGACAATTACGACACAACTTCATGATTTCAATGATTTCATTTACATGATTGTTAGAATCTTACTCCAGAGAGAGCCTTTTATCACATGCGCCAAGGTTTTGGTTCAAACGGTTCAAATGGCTCGGAGCACTATGGGACTTAACTTCTGAGGTCATCAGTCCCTTAGAACATAAAACTACTTAAACCTAACTAACCTAAGGACATCACACACATCCATGCCCGAGGCAGGATTCGAACCTGCGACCGTAGTGATCACGAGGTTCCAGACTGTAGTGCCTAGAACCGCTCGGCCACGCCTGACGGCGCCAAGATTTTACTAGGATAATATTATCATTGCTTTTTAAATGATTATCTTAGCTCTATAAGCCTAATTAATTTTGTTCCTTGTTTCATTTAGGTATCGTATGATTCCTAATCAAGAAAAATCCTAAAATCAGTGCTTCTAGGTTTGTTGGAGCATTAGA
This sequence comes from Schistocerca gregaria, assembly GCF_023897955.1. Lineage (NCBI taxonomy): Eukaryota > Metazoa > Arthropoda > Insecta > Orthoptera > Acrididae > Schistocerca > Schistocerca gregaria. The sequence continues at coordinate 747,493,371 of NC_064931.1, forward strand.
GTCGAGGGCCGAGAAGATATGCGCCAACCCAGTCTGAAGTACCTCCACGAAGTACGGATAAGTGACAGGACACCTAGCAAGAAATTGTAAGTCGGTGGACAGAATCGGAAGCAAGTCTTGATTTTGCTCACGGCAAGGACAGAAATCACCTTTACCTTGGTTGCATGAAGACTTCTGCTTCCAAGTTCAACAATAGTGACATACGTAAATTAATCTAACTGTTTCTGGATTTACACAACACACCACAAAAACTGCCTACTCCATCGTCTTGCCTTCACAGACAGCAACCTACAACTGTGCGCCCAGTGCTCTCTTACTCCAACACTAGCAGTACCTCTGGGTCTGCTATATAAAGCCTATCAAAGACATGCATCGTTTATAGAATCACATTCGGGAGCCATATACAAATGTGTCCCAGTATACTCCTTTCACGTATTCTTAAACTAAGGGTAGACTTGAGTTGGAAATTTTTCTTAACGTTTTCCACACGTCTGAAGGAGAATGTCGAAGTAATACTGTTATAGACGGTATGTAAAACAGTAACGGAGAAGCGTAGTCGTTGCCGAGATCGTCGACAATGTTTACGTGCGACCATCTAGTGAAAAATGTGAGATGAACTGCACAGCCGTAAACAGAATGAGGAGATTCGGTTCATCAGTAACTGCTTCGAGTTCATCCGTATCGGCATGTTTCTGGCAAGTCTTTGTAGATTACGTGTGGGAGGGTAAATTGTGTACGAGTAATTTTTAATTCGCTTCCATTCCACTAGCGGATAGCGTGCTGGAGAAAAAATATCAGTGCGTACTACTATAGGTCCAACTCATCCTCCATTAAGCACAAAGATTTTCACTTGAGAATGTCTTTCTTGGCTCGTTTGAGGACGCTCCTTGTGTTCTGTGCGTTCCTTGTGGACAGAGCTGCATGAATATTTTGTACAAAAATGGCTTACTGGGAGCTGCTAGTAGTATGAAACGATTGCTGTAATCGTGTATTAATATCGGACAAATGCTCGTGGGTGCTATAAACTTGCAGGCTGTAACAGTTAAATGGTGGTGCCGGTAACGCTGAAATAGCACGGAGACTGTCACGAGCGCCTACCCTGACCAAAGGCAATGCAGCTTCCCGTAGCCCGACGCCGCTGGCTGACGGGGGCACGGCCGGTCGAGTACCGGACGGCGTGTACACACTCGCACGCTCCCACTTAGCACGAGAATTATTTGCCCCGCGCTACAGGCGACGAAATTTATTCAGCCATATTTCATCAAGGTAGTTCACAAATTCTCTAAAAAGTCGCAGTAATGGTACAAAAAAGAGGGGCAGCGCGGCGAATATTTTGACAATAGACGCAGCGGGGCCGGTACCCCCCGCGGGCTGCCCCTTGCACATTCCCACACAACTCGCTAGCGGCCTGTACCAGCAAACCCGATGCCGCTGCGGACCGCTAGGTCTGTATCGTTTTCTCCGCTGCGCTTATGGTTGAATGAAAGTTTAATTGATAAGCGAAGTGACTATGACGTTGTATTAGGGAGCAGATGCACAAGTAATAAAATCTGTTTCCTAGTGTGCAACCGACACATAAGTCAAAAAACATTTGAACAGCAAACAAAAAAACTTCTTTATCATTAGGATTCGAATTACACTACTGGCAATTAAAACTGCTACACCAAGAAGAAATGCAGATGATAAACGGGTATACAGTGGACAAATACATTATACTAGAGAGCCGGCCGGAGTGGCCGTGCGGTTCTAGGCGCTACAGTCTGGAACCGAGCGACCGCTACGGTCGAAGGTTCGAATCCTGCCTCGGGCATGGATCTGTGTGATGTCCTTAGGTTAGTTACGTTTAATTAGTTATAAGTTCTCGGCGACTAATGACCTCAGAAGTCGCACAGTGCTCAGAGCCATATTATACTAGAACTGACATGTGATTACATTTTCACGAATTTTGGGTGCATAGATGCTGAAAAATCAGTACCCAGAACAAACACCTCTGGCCGTAATAACGGCCTTGATACGCTTGGGCATTGAGTCAAACAGAGCTTGGATGGCGTGTACAGGTACAGCTACCCATGCAGCTTCAACACGATACCACAGTTCATCAAGAGTAGTGACTGGTGTATTGTGACGAGCCAGTTGCTCGGCCACCATTGACCAGACGTTTTCAGTTGGTGAGAGATTTGGAGAATGTGCTGGCCAGGGCAGTAGTCGAACATTTTCTGCATCAAGAAAGGGCAGTACAGGACCTGCAACATGCAGTCGTGCGTTATCCTCTTGAAATGTAGGGTTTCAAAGGGGTCGAATGAAGTGTAGAGCCACGGGTCGTAACACATCTGAAACGTAACGCCCACTGTTCAAAGTGCCGTCAATGCGAACAAGAGGTGACCGAGACGTGTAGCCAATGGCACCCGATACCATCACGCCGAGTGATACGCCAATATGGCGATGACGAATACACGCTTCCTATGTGCGTTCACCGCGATGTCGCCAAACACGGATGTGACCATTATGATGCTGTAAACATAACCTGGACTCATCCGAAAAAATGACGTTTTGCCATTCGTGCACCCAGGTTCGTCGTTGAGTACACCATCGCAGGCGCTCCTGCCTGTGATGCAGCGTCAAGGGTAATCGCAGCCATGGTCTCCGAGCTGATAGTCCATGCTGCTGCAAACGTCGTCGAAGTGTTCGTGCAGATGGTTGTTGTCTTGCAAACGTTGACTCAGGGATCGAGACGTGGCTGCACGATCCGTTACAGCCATGCGGATAAGATGCCTGTCATCTCGACTGCTAGTGATACGAGGCCGTTGGGATCCTGAACCCACTGATTCCATATTCTGCTAACAGTCATTGGATCTCGACAAACGGGAGCAGCAATGTCGCGATACGATAAACCGCAATCGCGATAGGCTACAATCCGACCTTTATCAAAGTCAGAAACGTGATGGTACGCATTTCTCCTCCTTACACCAGGCATCACAACAACATTTCACCAGGCAACGCCGGTCAACTGCTGCTTATGTATGAGAAATCAGTTGGAAACTTTCCTCATGTCAGCACGTTGTAGGTATGGCCACCGCTTCTCAGAACAGTTATCATTTGCATATCACAGCACCTTCTTCCTGTCGGTTAAATTTCGCGTCTGTAGCACGTTATCTTCGTGGTGTAGCAATTTTAATGGCCAGTAGTGTATTTACCTCCTGGGCGAAACCTCGGTGTTCCAAAGAGAAAAGTATTTTGGGACGTAGACAAAACAAAATCGTTTGTTGTAAGTAATCGTACACGCAGATAAGACAACAAAAGTTATGTAGTAGAATCGCGAATACCACGTCTCGGCAGCGCGCTTACTAAATGTTTCTCTATTATACATAACAAAATGGTACGAGCCTTGCTGGGAGGCCAGCGGTGGAGAGACGAGGTCTTCCGTTGTGAGCACCCGTGTGTGACGGTCGCTCGAAATCAACTTTGTTGGTAGGGACCGACTTGCTGTCTTTACTCTCAGGGCAGTTTATAGTTAGATCAGTTAGGGACTGTACTTTTGCGAACCTATACGATTCTGGATATCACCTCCGGTTTGGAAGTCGCTGAGTACGCGCCGTCAGCAATTGAGAGCACTTCCTCTGTCTATACTTACGTTGAGACGTTATCTGAACTCCGTCCTTGTGGCTGGGTGTTTCCGTTTCTCGTCTGTAGAACACAGAGAGGAGAAGACAGTATTAGAGTATACTAGTCAGAGGGATGGCTTCTGCCGTCCTGGTGTTTGAAACAGTTTTTATTTTGTGGGTGGAGTTCTTCCATCGACGCAGACGTGTACGAAAACCAGCACGCCGACGCACCAGACGGAGTACATACGGTGATATCGCAAACTGCTTCGGCTTATTAGGGCTATAAAAGCTGAACAGCTGTGATCACGTTAGTTTATTTCCACTGAGGTTCCACACCACCGTAGATCATCTTTGAAAGTAGTGTCTTCTAGTGTTTGGTACGCAGTTGATGTCAGTCATTTCGCGTTAGTGATATTAGCTCGCGCAGTCATAATAAGGGGCAGTCTGGGGCAACTGATTAGTAATTTTAGTCAGGAAATGCAAAATTTGTAAAATAAAAGTTTTTTTAATCTACAATAAATATATAAGCAGGAACAACGTTTATCAATAGTAGTATTATTAGCCTTAATCATGTATTTATGTTTAGATTGTAATTTATAGAATTAAGAGATCCTAAGATCTGCTTCAGGGGGTAGTCAGACAGGGCCAAATCATCATTTTAGCGTTTATTATTTTCCGTTGCGCACATTCATTTTTACACCCGTCTGGAGTTGCATCTTGGACAAATACAGAGATATGCAAACAGGCAGAAGAAGACACTGCAGTCGACAACGCCTGTATAAGGCGGGGGGGGGGGGGAGGGGGCGGCAGTGTATATGTATTTGCAGATTTGCACCTTTCACTTAACTTGCAGAAACCGTAGTAACGTAGTAAAATTAGGAATTAGGAACTAGGAGAAAAACTTTAATTAGCAGGCAGATGAATGACTGGAGTACATAATGCTACATACAAATTATACGAAATTTTTGTTGCCTTTGGTGATATTGTCATTTACACGTGTATGAAAGACACCACTTACTGGAGTCACACAGTGGAGAGCGGTACTGCTTCTAAATGCGACTGCCTGGAAGAATGGTGCGTACGCGGGGTGAATTGCCTAAAAGCTGCACCTCAAATAGTGCAGAAATGGGACGTGATATTGGTGTGAGCTTTCACAGAATGGATTGGTAGTCAGGGGCCCGGTTTGTTAGCCAATCTACAGGTTCTAATAATACTCAGAAAGTGTATTTTTCGTGCAAAAATACACTTTCTTAACCATTTCGGTCGCGAATTATTTTTTTTTTTCCTGACGTCATGGCTTTGCTGTCCAGTTCTTCGTATTAAATTATGATTTTTCAGATATATAAAATATTCCGAGGTGCCACCCAAGGGGGGATACAACGCGTCCCCAAATGAAGACATTGTGTTCAAGTGTATGCAGTCTAAGTCGAAAAGTCAAACTATTTTATTTGATTTTATTTCATCAAAATACATAAATTGCGCAAAGCTTACTTAATGATTACATACATTGACTATGGTTTTACAGTTGTGAAGAATGATAATCAAAGAAACCTTTTTTTTTCTATCCAGACATAAGTGAATTTTACATTTTACACTATAAAATTTGGTTTTTCCTTTGCAACCCGGTTGCTTGCACCTGCCAAATGTTTTATTGCCACTGACCACTGGAAGATGCCCAACGTTGTCCAAACGAACATCAGCTTCTGGAAGAACTTCCGATTTGGTTCGTTTTGAAGTACTTAGAGATGGCATTGGACTTTCACTAGTGAGACCCCCTTTTTTCATGGCAGCTGGTTTACCTATTTTTGTCAGTACTTCGGCCACATTTGCCCTAAAGTGAAGCAAATCAAGTGTCTTATTTTTAGGAACACCTAATTCTGATGGTAAGGGTATCTCCAGACCTATAACAAAAATACTATTATAAAAAGAAAAACTCATAGAAAACGTAAATCTGAGTAGTCCAGATAAAAAAGCGGCTAAATTCATATTATGTCGATTTTGAGGTGGGCACACGGCCGTATAGATTATTTCAGCGCCTACGAGATGGAATATGTTTCAGGTTGCAAAACCGGCTACAAACCGTCGAAAATGGCTGTCGAAAATCGTGCTTGGTTTCAAAAGCAGGTAACTGCATGTTGTGTTCGGGTGCAAAGCCCGCTAAATGCCCAATAGGCCTGGCTGTTGCCCTGCCATGTCCGTATGCAAAACACGTGAACAGACATTACACTTACCAATCACGACATTCAAAGCTACATTTCAGTCTGCTACGATTAGAGTGGATATTTTTCTAGTTCAGCTTTAGGCCGGCTGCGCTGTAACATATTCGTACGCAACAATAACTTTCTCGTTGCCAATGCATTGTCGTTTGGAGGGGAAGAGTGTTTCGTGATTATCTCAGTGTCACTTATCATGCAGTTAGCGAGCTTTGCGTCTAGGCTACTCGGCTTACAATATCCGTATGATATGAAACGTCTAACATTGCCTCCATCATTGTCCTCTTGTTCAAAATTATCGCCAGGATCATCGGATAGATCGTCAATTTTAGATGAATTAAGGAGCTCTACAACTTCTTCTGTAAATGCTACAGAGTGGCCCCAGAAACATTCTTCTGAGTTTAAACACTTCTGATGACCACTAAACTCCCCAGGAATGAACGTTATTGAGCATATCTGGGATGCCTTGCAACGTGCTGTTCAGAAGAGATCTTCAACCCCTCGTACGGATTTGTGAAGAGCCCTGCAGGATTCATGGTGTCAGTTCCCTCCAGCACTATTTCAGACATGAGTCGAGTCCATGACACGTCGTGTTGCGGCACTCTTCTGTGTTCGCGGGGGCCCTACACGATATTATGCAGGTGTACGAGTTTCTTTGGCTCTTCAATGTATAACGCTAAAATATATTGTAATGTAAAAAAAAGCTGGAAGCTTGTGATACGTGCTTGAAATTGACCAGAGGTGGAAAATGGATAATCGCTTAGATAATAAAAAGAATACAGCCTACCAAAACCATGTTTCTATTCTCGAAACACATTAAGGCTGTGGACCGCCACAAAAATAAAATTTTAAAACTAAAGAAGGTACATGATACATCTGGAGTCGTCTGGAGTATCCTGTCTTAATGTCCATGTACAGCAGTTAACACGGGTCTCACAATCGTTTCCTTGCAGTTCTCGATGGAGAGAGGTGTGATAGGGATGGAGTGCATGTCGATAGAGAATGCATAGGACACTTGCTTGACTCATGCCACTTCCTCGTGCGATTGCGCAGGAGCTAACGTGCGAATCAACTGCAACAGCAGCAAGAACATTAATTTCCCCCTCTTCTGTCGTCACTTGTTTCCTTCTGTTGCGTTGTCTAGGTGTTACACAACCACTTTCACGTAACTGGTTGAAGAGGCTGATAAATAATTGCCGAGGTGGATGGCGTCTATTGGGATATCTTGCTGCGTACACCGTACAAGCACGTACTGTGTTCTTTCTACACTCTCCATACAACATGAGCATGTCGGCTTTTTCTGCGGTGGTAAATCCCTGCTGGGACTGTCACACACTGACTGGCAAGGCAAAGTGGACTCAAGGAACACACACGCACACTGCAAGCAAATGTAATAGCATCGTAGCCAACCTAGCAATTACACAGTTTCAATGGCAGTGTGGAAGCTTTTCAAAATATCGATATCTTGAAAACGACTACTGCAACTGATTTACTCTATTGTGATTTTTTAATGTCAATAGGCGTTGCTCCATTTAAAATAGTGTATGTTTGCACAAAAATTAGATTTTGTAATTATTATTACAATTTGTTTATTTGCTAACAATACGAGCCCCTGACTACCAATCCATTCGGTGAAAACCACATATCAATAGCAGTTTCCATTTCCGCAGTATTTGGGGTGCAAGATTTAGGTGCTTCACTCTGTATATGTGGTGTCTGTTCTTTCGAACATGTCAGGAATGTGTAAGGATGTGTAAGAATGTGTAAGGCGTCCACGTCTGTTGAGGGAACGATAATTTCCAGGGTTGCTTGTCCTGGTATGCGATAGGGTACACAGGACGAAGTATACTACGTCAGACGGTCACCTGCTGTCACTTAACGTCTGCCTTGCTACAAGACTCTTGCAGTGACAAAAGTTCTGTTGGCACGAGTCCTGGCCGCTGCACTAGAAACTGAAGACACACCGTAGGTACAACGTCTGTAACAACTTTGGTGGTCGCCACATCAATACCTGTTGTAATGCATCAGTACTGTTCTGTACGCACAGTGTGCTATATTCCTTTTTGTTTTGGAATAACTTAAACAGGCAATGTTTGATTGTTAATACATGCAAATATGCTTAAGTGAAAAATGGATGTTTCGTTAGGCTATGTTTCCTTGCGAATTGTTCCTCAAGCAGAACTGGATGAGTTAAACATCTGAATTCCGGACATGGTTTCGTATTCAAAATACACTATGTGATCAAAAATATCCGGACACCTGGCTGAAAATGACTTACGAGTGACGCCCTCCATCGGTAATGCTGGAATTCAGTAGGGTGTTGGCCCACCCATAGCCTTGATGACAGCTTCCACTCTCGCAGGCATACGTTCAATCAATTGCTGGAAGGTTTCTTGGGAAATGGCTGCCCATACTTCAGGGAGTGCTGCACTGATGAGAGGTATCGATGTCGGTCGGTGAAGCGTTCCAAAACATCCCAAAGGTCTTCTATAGGATTCAGGTCAGGACTCTCTGCAGGCCAGTCAATTACAGGTATGTTATCGTCGTGTAACTACTCCACCACAGGTCGTGCATTATTAACAGGTGTTCGATTGCGATGAAAAATGCAGTTGCCATCCCCGAATTGCTCTTCGACAGTAGGAAGCAAGAAGGTGCTTAAAACATCAATGTAGACCTGTGCTGTGATAGTGCCACACAAAACAACAAGGGGTGCAAGCTCCTTCCATGAAAAACTCCACCACACTAGAACACCACAGCCTTCGAATTTTACTGTTGGTATTACACACGCTGGGAGATGACATTCACTGGGCATTTGCCATACCCACACCCTACAGTCGGATCGTCCGTCCCTGGCAGCTGAGTGGTCAGAGCGACAGAATGTCAATCCTAAAGGCCCGGGTTCGATTACCGGCTGGGTCGGACATTTCCTCTGCTCGGGGACTGGGTATTTTGTTGTCCTAACCATCATCATTTCATCCCCATCGACGCGCAAGTCGTCGAAGTGGCGTCAAATCGAAAGACTTGCACCCGGCGAACGGTCTACCCGCAGGGGTGCTCTAGTCACACTACATTTACATTTACCATCGGATCGCCACATTGTGTACCGTGATTCGTCACTCCACCCAACGTTTTTCCACTGTACAATCGTCCTTACGTTAGGCATTTACAGGTGCGATGTGTGGCTAAGAACAGCCGCTCGCCGGCCGCTGGTGGCCGAGCGGTTCTGGCGCTACAGTCTGGAACCGCGCGACCGCTACGGTCGCAGGTTCAAATCTTGCCTAGGACATGGATGTGTGTGTTGTCCTTAGGTTAGTTAGGTTTAAGTAGTTCTAAGTTCTAGGAGACTTATGACCTCAGCAGTTGAGTCCCATAGTGCTCAGAGCCATTTGAATCATTTTTTTTTTTTTTTTTGTACCGCCGCTCGACCACTAAATTCAAGTTTTCTCACCTCGCACTTAACTGTCATAGTACTTGCAGTGCATCGTGATAGTGTTTGGAATTCCTGTGTGACGGCCTGGGTAGATGTCTGCCTATTAAACATTACGGCCCTCTTCAATTGTTGGCCGTCTCTGTCAGTCAATAGACACGGCCGGCCTGTGCGCTTTTATGCTGTACGTGTCACTTCACGTTTCCACTTCACTATCACAGACGTATGACACAAGTGACACCCAATCACCTGACCAAGTTCGAAGTCCATAAGTTCTGTGGAGCACCCCACTCTGCTCTCTCATGATGTCTAATGAATACTGAGGTCGCTGGTATGGAGTACATGGCAGTAGGTGGCAGCACAATGCACCTAATATGAAAAACGTATGTTTTTTGGGGGCGTCCAGATACTTTTGATCACATGTATGTACTCACGCTCCTCTAAATGTCCTGGAAATTTGTAGCGAGGATTTTCGAACACACTGTTTATATCAATAAGGTGCGATGACAGAAACTTCATTCTTTCAATGCGAATACACACTAAGCACGATCTCTTGCGGGAATGTGTAATGGGGAGTGAGAGGTTAGTGGGTAAGTGACGCTGCGCTAGTACTGCATAAACAGGTTTGTAATTTGGGTCGGATGGGAAGCGTGCATGGATGGCCAAGGCGGTTAACACTAACGCTCACGTTAAGCAGGATATCCGGGTTCGAGTCCCTCTCCGTCACAAAGTTTTGTCTGTTACCAGTGATTCACTGAGAATCGTTGAATAGAATGGTGCGTTTCCGAAGGAACACGACTACTAAAGTATCATTAAAATAGTCTCGTGTCACACCTGTGTGCTCATTCCGATACTTCTATGCGCGAATTGGATTGCCGGCTGACGTTTTGAAACTAAGATCCGTCTGCGCAATGTGACATGTCGATTTCCGACTATTGTTAAGCGAATATTGTCCAAATTATCCATTTCTGAGTTGCACATATACTGCGACAGTAAGGGTACGCTGTAAACAGGCGGAGTAAGATCACTTGTTCATAAGTGAATATAACAGTTACGTTCAGAAAGTGAAAAATACCACAGCTATAGCCCGCACTGGTCTCCGAAAAGGACAGCGGGCACAGTTGCACAAGAGGTAATAAGTGATTGGATGGATCAGAATTTGCATTAAGAAGAAGTTAATTCATCATGATGGCCTCTTTCCCGTCACCATATCTAATCCTCCAGACAGTATTCCTGGAATTCGAAGGGTGTGAGAACGTTTTATCGTCCATATCGCATACTTCATGCCAGAATCTCGTAGAACAGGAGTTAGCTAGTGATATAAACACGTCTGGATAAGAAAGAAAAACCTTGCTCCTGCGAGTTAGCTTTATACTGAATCAAGCAGCAGCGCAGTCGAGAACAGTAAACTTTTTCTCCGGTCAGTCGGAAGATATTTACTCTTTTAAGTAGTGTATGACGACAGGATATTAAACTGGAAGTGAAATACCCGATGCCTATGTCATAGAACAACGAGGGCTATATAAACAGCTGTCAACGAGTTTCATTTTCTAGGGACCCCCTTTCGACCATCACAAAGCTCATTAATCAGTAATACTTGAATTTCACTAACGTTAGTCATTTATTTACCAAAAAAGGCGTTGGTTAATTTCACTCTGTTCACTGCCAATCACTGCACACATCTAGTTTGATATTATCGTTAACACACTTGATGTTTTCAGAGAGATCCTGAAAATAACGGCAGTGACACACATGCTAACTCACTGGTTGTGCGTGAACAAAACTAACATTAGTGACAGTAAGAGATTCTATCTCTTTTGGCCCATTACGACCAGGGGTCTTCGGCTGGTACGCACTTTTCAGTGCAATAAGCTTTACTAACAGCCGTAAACTTTAAGATATTTTATTTTATTCTGAAAGCAACCAGTTTCGGCAATTCATTTTGCCCTCTTCAGGCCCTATACGCTATTTTCAAATCAATGAACTTACTGTGTAGCACCATAAAACTGGATATCGTGAATTCCAATCGTTGTACAGATGCTTCATACGAAGACGTGACAGCAACAGATGCACAGCAGGAAAGAGAGAAGCTGGAAATAGACAATGAGACAAAAAAGCCAATACTTCATGAGCTGTTCCAGGCTGTGCACAAGGCGAAAAACAATCAAGCCCTGGAAAAGACAGCATAATCCGTGAATTAATAAAAACTGGTGGAGAGGCTGTAATAATGGGACTGCACGCGTTAATATCAGATAGATGGAAAATGGAATTTATGCCTGGTAATTGGAAAACTGGGATAATAATCCCCATTTATAAGAAAGGGGATAGAAAAGCATGAAAAATTATAGAGGTATAAAACTGATAAGCACAGTTTATAAGATCTTCACGAGCATATTAAACGAAAGGATACAGAAGTGCATAGAAAACACACTAGGGAAATATCATTGTGGACAGAAGAACAACAGATCAAATATTTGTGGTAAGACAAATAATGAAAACGTTCTATGAATATGATACAGATCTGCATTTCCTATTCATTGACTTCAAAGAAGCCTTTGACAGCATAGACCGGCAAGAACTATATACAGTACTGGAAGAAGCTTGCATATGTGCTAACTAACAAGACTAATCAGAATGAAAATGACAGAGCCAAGAGGAAAAGTAAAGGTTTTTAGCAGAACAAGTGAAAGCTTTGACTTGAATAATTAGTGCAGTGAATACAATCAACAAAAAAAGGCTCTATATTCATGAAAAATATTCGGATACGTGCATACGCTGATGAGATTGCTATAGTAGGAAGAAATATCAATACAGTCCAAGAAACATACCGGGCAATGGAAACAGAAGCATTAAAAATTGGCCTCATTAGTAAATGAAAACAAAAGAAAATATATGGTAATGTCACAATCTGAGGCGAGAAGAACCGGCGAAGACCTAAACATCAGAGCAAAATGCTTCAAAACAGTCTCCTCTTTTAGCTAATTGCCGGCCGGAGTGGCCGAGAGGTTCTACGCGCTACAGTATGGAACCGCGTGACCACTACGGTCGCAGGTTCGAATCCTGCCTCGGGCATGGATGTGTGTGATGTCCTTAGGTTAGTTAGGTTTAAATAGTTCTAAGTTGTGGGGGACAGATGACCTCAGAAATTAAGTTCCATAGTGCTCAGAGCCATTATTTTAGCTACTTAGGAGCCCTGATAACAAATGATAACAATATTGGAAAGGCTATAAAAGAAAGAATAGAAGTAGGAAACAGAGCTTACTTTGCAAATATGCAACTTTGCAGAAATGGTCTTGTTACAAGAAAAACAAAACTACTAGTATATAACTCCCTACTCTGCCCAGTTAACGCATACGTCTCAGAGGTATGAACGTTGATAGAACACGACAAAAATACGCTGAGAACCTTTTAGCAGAAAATACTACGCAAAATCTATGAGCCAATAACGGAGGAAGAACACTAGAGAATAAGTTACAATGCAAAATTACAAGTGTTAATACAAGTTAAAGACGTAGTAAAATTTGTGAAAATACAGCGAATATGATGGCTAGGACGTGTGGAGAGAATGGCAGACGATATAATTCCAAAGAAAATGATGAATGGTGTTATCCGTTCAGCTAGGCGAAAAGCGAGACGAAGATGGATTGGTGGCGTAATAGTGTATCTCACCAGTGTGAGAATCCGTGGGTGGAAAAGAGCAGCAAACAACCGAGAAATGTGGAGGAAACTCGTTGAAGAAGCCAAGGCTCACTAACGGCTTTAGCGCTACGAAAGAAGAAGAAGAAGAAGAAGAAGAAGAAAAAGAAGACTATGGTGCACCTGTTACCCATACTGCAGCAGAACTGCCTGCAGGAAACCCGGAATATATCCTCCCTTCTAACAACGGGACACTCTTGCTGCGTTAGTCTCAGAGAGGGACAACATATGTAACTTATTTCTGTAGACTCTATGTATATTAGTTTAGTGAGTCTCATATACCCCTTACTGTGACAAACGAATATTCTCAATACAAACTATCTTCCTTCGGCGGCGTGTAGTTTGTTAAGAAAATTCCGCAAAATTTAATATGTCCTGCTAGACCGGGACTGGTTTGGAATTCAGACAGATTTCTTTCAAAACCAGTGTTCTTACTTGCTTGAGCTCTGAAAGGGCGGCCTGCAAACTGCTCTACTCTAGCTTAGTCTCCTACTCATGGCTCAATGTAAAAATATTGTGAAGTTGACTGTACTTGAAGTGGTGGAACTATCGTGTAACAATTCGTTAATGTATATTAGCTAGTTCAGCGACTGGGGTCCCTGCTGCACTGTTTTTCTCACTTATTTTCTCATCATTGCTTTTGGTTACATGCAGAAGTAGCTACTGAGGAGTGGAGTAACCAAATGGAATACAGGCATGAATTAGCTTTTTACAAGGATGTGGGACAGAAGGACCGTGAATCTGTCAAAATGGTACTTCGCAGTCACCGGGAATGAGGTAACAAATTACGCATATCTACAACTAAGCAAGACCAGGTTTGAAACCGGCTCATTTTGCAAAAGAAAGGAATGTTTTAATTTTGTGAAATGGCCTTTCTAACCACATTTTTGCTCCAAGATCCATGGTTATGGAATAATATCGGTAGCTTGTAAGCCGTAGGAAACGATTTCCGGTCGCACATTTCCTATATATTTTATTTTTTTCATCTCTTAAGTGAAATGTATAATATACTTAATTTGCGAAAAGTCTTTAAATGATTCTTATGTTACCCAAAAGCTAAATCCCCAGAAAAGCGTCGTTATACATCGCCTTCTTCTTCACCTTCGTATGAGCTGCAGTATAATGTTTCCGCACACATCGTTAATCTCGTATTTCAGACCCTAATCTAGATATTCCGCCAGTGTTCCCTGTACGACTTAGGAGACCCTGCTGAACAATCACGTGGCAATACTGTGCATCTCTGGAGAGGAAAAGTAAAAAGTGCCTCTTGCTGCAGACCGCTTCTCAGAACTGGAATAGGGTCAATTGATACTTCCGTCACGCAAATATTCGCCAGTAACTAGCTCTTCCTGGAGAGCAGAGCTTCTGCATAGCCGTAAGAATTTAGAGGACTGAATTTCCTTGAGCGGGGAGGAGGAGCGTAATAAAGTGTGCAGTCTCCAGATAGTAGAAACGCACCAAGGAGCAACACTTGATTTTCGACGCTAATAATGAGGTTATCACTGAAGCTCCTCTGTGTTGACAGATGTGTGTTATATCGATGAAATGTTCGCTCTTACTCCTGTGAAACTCCCTGTCAGGTTAAACCTGTGTGCTGGAGCCCTAAATATTATTTTCTGCTATTCAGGAACACTACACAACCACATTTTGCGCTTCACTCTGCCAGTATATATCTGCTATTTCCCAAACAACGGAAACCTCTTCTTCATCTTACCTACCTTGTATACTGGCAACTTTGATTGTAAAGGTTTTGTATAGAATCGCTTAGTCACTGCCTAAAGGCTATTTTGGTTGCAGAGTGAAACATTCACTTTACGTAGGACGGCGTTTATATTTACACCAAAGGTTAAACTTCTTTACTAACGATATTCTCATAACTCTCTAATGGAGTCCTATGAAACGCTTTCGGTAGGGAAAACTGCAACGTCATGAAGAAAGATCCATAGTAGCACGAAAAGCAGTGATGTACATGCATGTAATGATGAGAATTACAAAACGATCGGATGTCCGGGGACTGAGGTTTTAAAGGAATGTGTTTCAAGTGTTACAGAGAAGTGATGATCGATGTGCAGCGTCGTCTGTTACCAATAAAAGATGTTAAACACATCAGACCTCGTCGTCAGAGGTTGCCATTTTACCAGGCTGCGTAGTTTGAACGGGATTATTCAACAATCACTGGCATTCTGATTATCAACAAACCGTTTTCTCCTATACGTATCGGTACAGAAAACTGAAGCCATGCGCGGAAAAACGGGTTAACCCTAAAATGTAAGCCTGCCGGTATGGGCGAGCGGTTCTAGGCGCTTCAGTCTGGAACCGCACGACCGCTACGGTCGAAGGTTCCAACCCCGCCTCGGGCACGGATGTGTGTGATATCCTTAGGTTATTTAGGTTTAAGTAGTTCTACGTTGTAGAGGACTGATGACCTCACATGTTAAGTCCCATAGTGCTCAGAGCCATTTGAACCATTTGAATCTACAATGTAAAAGCCTAGAGATAAGTTATGTCGTCTGTTGCTAGATACGGGAACCATCAAAATTGGCATTGGTCTCACCCCTACATATTACATTAGTGGTGAGACCAATGCCAATTTTGGTAGATCTACATCCAGCAACAGATGTCAACTCTTATCTCAAAGTTTTTACATTTGAGGATTAGCCCGTTTTTCCGCGTATGTCTTCAATTGTGCGATGGTGGGTTAGTACGTGCGAGGTGCGGAAATGCTGAAGAACCGTGGTAGGTTCACACCTTTCTGCGTCGAAACACCGACTCGGCTGCTGCGGGCTGCGTTAAAGCTAATCTGGACAACAACCAGCATATGTGGTACGTTTCCGAACCTCAGGTCCTAATAGCCCATTATGCCACATTCCAGCTTGAGGATGTTTATCTACAAATGATGAGGAATGTGCAACCTTCTTCGAAGAAACTGAAACGTGTTTGCAAAAAATACTACAGCCGTGAGTTTCCCTTGCTTTTGCAGGGCACAAATTCAACTCTACCGTTACTGCCCGAATGTTTTTGAGCATTTCGGTCCCATAACCAGTGGTTCGTTATTTTAATACAAGTCTGAAAATAAAGAATGTTTAATGACAATAATTTCATGGGAACATCAGGTCTAAGCATTGCGATTTTTTTTTTTTTGATATTTTAAAAAGTAAAGTTTTGTAGAGCTTTTGTTAAGTTAATGGATAGCTTATCATCTGCAAGAGTATTATGTTTTTGAGAAGGTAGTCTTAAAATTAATGATAATATCGTTTCCACCGCAATTGATTGTGCCAGGATATTTAAAAAATACTTGAAACAGATTTCCAATGTTCTTATCAACACGTACACCTGTTGATTCTTTTTGTCAATCTTTTTCCACGAGCTGAATCGTGGATGAAGTCTTCCGACGTTAGTAGTTTGTGTTGTTCTTTGGCATCACAAATGATTTTCTTCGAAGATGCTCGCCTATTTCATTTATCGATATTTTTTCCAAAATGTTCAGAAATGTTCAAATATGTGTGAAATCTTGTGGGACTTAACTGCTAAGGTAATCAGTCCCTAATCTTTCACACTACTTAACCTAAATTATCCTAAGGACAAACACACACACACACCCATGCCCGAGGGAGGACTCGAACCTCCGCCGGGACCAGCCGCACAGTCCACGACTGCAGAGCGTTAGACCGCGATATTTTTCTAACAAATAGCGATGCGATGTCCAGTTCTGTTTAGACGACACATATCGGCCACAACAGTAAATTAGGCGTTCTGGTTATCAGAGTGCAGATATCGAGTCGGATAGAATAACGACGCGCTTCTCTGTTAACAGGCGGGGATTCTTTGTAGATTACAAGAAGCCAGTCGATATAGTGGCGTCATTATTGAATCTGCGGGGCCGCTACCCGGCGTGGGAGGTGCGTGCACTGCCTGCGGCACGCGCTGCGGCCCCCAGCGGTAGATGCCCGGGGTCACAGCCCTGCGTAAACACCACGCTACCTGCTCCTCCCCTCCTAACCCCAAACACTTAATCCCTTTTCTGCAGTCGCGCACCTCTCGCGCCGGGTTACTCCGTCTTTTATACGCGGCCTCCGTTCCCCTCTCCGCCATTCAGAAAAATTCCCGCAGTGTGAAATCTGGGTTTTTTTAGTGGACCGACTTGCCTGACCTCCACTACGCGTGATTTTTTTGCCCGATTCTTTCTGGGCATCTCCGGGCGAGACGCTCACAACAGTGCGAGTACGATACAGTTGGCATTATGCGAATCCTCCCGAAACTGGAAATGTCGCCGGGATGGTTCGGGCGGCAATTTATTGCCGCATCCCGGTGTGAGGCTGAATACGACGCACTGTTCGAACTGCCAACAGTTCTTTCCTCCTAAATGGAGGGTCCCTTTTTTACTTATTATTTCTCCGACTGTCGCTGTACACATCCTTTTCGTCCGTTTCCGGAAAGTATGTGGAAAGCCGCTGTCTCACACGGGTAACCGTTGAAAATTTCAAACAATGCGTGCCTACCGATGTTAACGGCTACAGCTCCCTTCACCCTTCGCTCTACGTATCGAAACACGTCAATTATACATTAATTTACAGGAAAATGAAAAAAAGAAGGCATATTATACACTACTGGCCATTAAAATTGCTACACCATGAATATGACGTGCTACAGACGCGAAATTTAACCGACAGGAAGAAGATGCTGTGATATGCAAATGATTAGCGTTTCACAGCAGTCACACTAGGTTGGAGCCGGTGGTGACACCTACAACGTGCTGACATGAGGAAAGTTTCCAGCCGATTTCTCATACACAAACAGCAGTTGACCGGCGTTGCCTGGTGAAACGTTGTTGTGATGCCTCGTGTAAGGTGGAGAAATGCGTACCATCACGTTTCCGACTTTGATAAAGGTCGGATTGTAGCCTATCGCGATTGCGGTTTATCGTATCGCGACATTGCTGCTCGCGTTGATCGAGATCCAATGACTGTTAGCAGAATATGGAATCAGTGGGTTCAGGAGGGTAAAACGGAACGCCGTGCTGGAACCCAACGGCCTCGAGATGACAGGCATCTTATCTGCATGGCTGTAACGGATCGTGCAGCCACGTCTCCATCCCTGAGTCAACAGATGGGGACGTTTGCAAGACAACAACCATCTGCACGAACAGTTGGACGACGTTTGAAGCAGCATGGACTATCAGCTCGGAGACCGTGGTTGCGGTTACCCTTGACGCTGCATCACAGACAGGAGCGCCTGCGATGGCGTACTCAACGACGAACCTGGGTGCACGAATGACAAAACGTCATTTTTTCGGATGAATCCAGGTTCTGTTTACAGCATCATGATAGTCGCATCCGTGTTTGGCGAAATCACGGTGAACGCACATTGGAAGCGTGTATTCGTCATCGCCATACTGGCGTATCACCCCCCCGTGATTGTATGAGGTGCTATTACACATCTCGGTCACCTCTTGTTCGCATTGACGGCACTTTGAACAGTGGACGTTACACTTCACATGTGTTACGACCCGTGGCTCTACCCTTCATTTGATCCTTGCGAAACCCTACATTTCAGCAGGATAATGCACGACCGCATGTTGCAGTTCATGGATACAGAAAATTTTCGACTGCTGCCGTGGCCACCACATTCTCCAGATATCTTACCAATTGAAAACGTCTGGTCAATGGTGGCCGAGCAACTGGCTCGTCAAAATACGCCAGCCAATGGGCAGCTGTACCTGTACACCCCATCCAAGCTCTATTTGACTCAATGCCCAAACGTATCAAGGCCGTTATTACGGCCAGAGGTAGTTGTACTGGGTACTGATTTGTCAGGATCTATGCAGCCAAATTGGGTGAAAATGTAATCACATCTCAGTTCTAGTATAATATATTTGTCCAGTTAATACCAGTGTATCATCTGCATTTCTTCTTTGTGTAACAATTTTAATGGCCAGTAGTGTAATTTAGCATTCAGCCGTTGGCGAGGTCTTTCGAGTCGGAGTAGTGTGAAAAGGATAGACAGTGATATTGGTCGTCGTCTTATTAATGGGACGATGGAAAAGGTGTTTTACTGAAACCACGCAAAGTCAAAAATTTGGAGTCCATTCCTGCCTTGTTTAGGAAATAGCGGAACTCTGTTTTGGATTACTTTTGGCACAAAAATATTCATTTATGTTCATGGATTCTTCTTGCTACAACAATTTCCTGTTTAGCAACTAAAACTGTTGATGTTTTCGAATATTTCTTTCTTTAGTAAACCTGTTTTCGGCGTACAATATCATCATCAGATAACTATCGTTATCAAAAACCTTAACAAGCTTATGAACTACTCCGTCAAAGATATTACGAACATAATGTAAGTGACGAACTCTCGCTGTAAAAGCTGTGTTTGACAGTGAAAGCCTAACACACTCGAAAACGTTGAGGTGTAAAGTAAATTGAATAGAAGAGGGTTGGGGACGCTTCACAGGATTACTCTCATTATATTGTAGGTTGAAATTCTGTTTCAACTTAAAAGAATTTGAAATACAGCAGTGACCTCCATGCTATAAATATAAAAAAAACTGAGTCTCGTTTAAAAGTAAAGAATCACAGTCAAGCATTCTTACACTCTTTCGTTCCAAGAATCATGATACATAGATGCATATACTTTCGATTCAGGAGGGTATCGGACATACAAAAGTATACCAGTAGCACGAGCCATGCTGAGCAGTGTTAAACATGGAAGAGGGTCTGTACCAGATAAATCACTACTTCATTCAAATATACAACATGTATGACTTTCACAGGACGCATGTTCACCATGCAATAAAATCAGCAAACAACATTTATATCCTAATCAGCGCACAGGCACCAACCAATATCAAGAATAAGAAAGAACAAAAGAAAAGCAGGTTTCTGTAGTCAACTGGGTGACTTTCCACAAAGAGTACCAAGAAATCGCATAAAATTCTCGTGGGTGACTTTAATGCGCAAATTTGTGAAGACAACAAATTTAAATATAGGGTAAATTGATGGTCAGGACATGACAGACTAACCGCTATGTCATGCGGCTCGTTATCTTTCTGTTCTTAAATGGATATTTTTCAGGAAAACGCACTGCAAGCTTGGTTCTCACTCAATAGATTGTTAGGTGAATGTCAGCTAGATCGTGTAGTAAACTCACTAACACATACAACGGAAGTCATTGAACTCAATGTCCTCAACGATGGAGCCTTGGAGTTTTACTGCTACTCAAAAACCTTCTCCTTAGATGTGATTCCATAACATTTAAAGCAAAAATTTCAAAGCACAAATGCGATGTATCGAACATCTACGATAATGAAAAGTTTATTACAAAAGAAAACAGAAAATGAAACGCACTAGATTTGCAACGACTACAGATATGACTTAGAGAAACAGCAGAAAACATAGTACCGCGAACCGAAACACGAAAATGTGCCTACTAGAGAGGTGAATGAGATAGGCTTATAGAAGGGATCATTCAACAAAAACCAAAAAACCAGACATGATGTCACAGACGTCTCAGGAAACTATTACAAGCTCGATAAGAAAGATTCTCAAACAAAGGCAAGATACAAGAAAACAAGTTCAAGAAGAATTAAATAACATTCAAGAAATTACTGTTGCACGTACAAAAGGAAATTGACCAAATAATCTCCATCAGTTCAAAGACATGCAACTAGTAAAAATTTCGTAACCTCGCAGAATACTTTTCAGAACAAGTTACTTGTGAAAAACCACAAAAAATTCTATTTAATCCACTAACGTCAAGATTCAGAACCAGGAACTAGACGAGGTAATCCAGTCTCTAGGAATAAATAAATCATTACAAGTGGATTAGATCATATAGGGACTGTGAAAAAATGCTGGAGAATATTTTATTACAAAGCTCGAAGAAATTTATGATTAAATCTTGGAAAACGAAGCAGCTCAGTAGACAATAAAGAAAGTAAGATAGACATAAACCACTATTGTAGAATCTCACTAGTTCCATCTACCTACAGAATTATATCCAAAGCTCTCCTTAACCGAGGAGAACAGCAGTTTAATTCCTAAAGTCAGTGAATTCAAAAAGGGGCGATGGTACATAGAACAAATTGTAAATCTGAAGAAATCAATGAAATATTTCCTCAAGACAACAAACAAATGGCATGTCATTCCTCTGTCCATTATCAACAAACATATGACCCTATAAATCGAGAATCTGTCTTCGGAATACCAGTTCAATTTTGATTACACCAGAAGACAACAACCATAAAGAAAACCCTCGCAGGAACAAAATCAAATTTAAATCAATGTTAGAACAGTGTAGAGAATTTAAAATAGACACAGGGGTATCGCAAGGGGATGGCCTCCGTAACTAAACTGCGGCCTTGTGTGAGAGTTTGTAGATGAGCAGGTGCACCGCTTAGGACCGGAGTGTATCTGTAGAATTGTATCGTCTAGTTTTTGTACATGATATAGACCCAGTTGCTCGAAGCTAAATACTAGTACTTAATAAAGTGCGCATTTAAACTAACATACTAGTATAACCATGCTGTTTTTTTATACATCAATTACTTCTATGCCTATTTGCCTCATTTTTTCGATATGTAGGCTAAATATTATTTTAACTTCATTGTGACTGATTTCTCAACAAAGATTTTTTTCTTTAGTTATTTTTTACCTGCACCTGAGACAAGAAGTACATCACCAGCAAAACAAAGGTTGGCTGAGTTTAGTTCCCCTAATACGTATATTTTCTTCATTTCTCCAAGTTTACAGACTTCGTATCTTCCACGAAGTAATTCAAAAGATTGTGTATGTCTTTAAGAACAACAGTCAGTTATCACTTGTCGATGGTCTTACAACTCGTATTCCAATTCACAAAATAAATATCGTGTAACATTAGCCATTTGTATTTTCATCGTTTATCATATCGTTCGTCTCCAATGCCATCGCCGTCAGCTCTATAATGGAGCAAGGGAAAAAAAAATCTTTGCAACATTCACAACGCTATACTCTTGATTCTCGCGCTTTAAATTTCTATATTCGTTAGAAATTGGAGACTGGTACATAGTTTTTACTGTTAAACTGATGCTCTCTTGTCTTCTATGTGGAGGGATCCCCAGAAAAGTAGTCAGACATCCACGTACATAAACCAGAAGCTTACCAGCAAACAACCGCAGAGTTCTGTTTTCAGTGACTGTGACTACTTTAACAGACTATCTTTATGGACCCTCAGAGACTGAAGCATGAAGTGTAAAATTTTGCTTGGTATTGAAAAGTTGGTTTTCATAAATACTAGTATACACAACGAAAGCAGCTAAGCATCTAAGTAAAAAATGCGGTCTGTACTCATATTTATGTTAGGTGCACCGGGATCGTTAACTTGTAATATAGCCATTGCTTCTAATATAAAATAAACGATATTCTCTCGAATTAAACTTGGTATCCTGTGACAGGAGGCAGAGAACATGCCAACATATTTTTAACTACTCTTCCTACATTAGGATTGAAAGTCTCCGTTCAGACATCAACAACGGACGTGCTATTTCGCGTTGAATTTGGCGTCAGTTACTGATACCAAAGAAAATAACAAACACGAAAGAACCGACTGAAATCGTCATACATTTAATAATTAGTTATTTACATGTCCGACAGACAATCTCCGCGATATTTATCGAAGTGATGTGGAATGAGTAAGTTCACATATTTAACTACATATTGGTCAATGGAATACAAGGAACTGTTGCGGAAAATTTGATTTCGGGTTAGGTTTTACATCTGCTTTGCTACGTGTCTGCAAGTTTATGATTTTGGACAAATGATCAAATATTTTTGTGGCTTCAAATACAACAACCGTCTGGGTTATTGACAGCTTTAATAAGGCGACGAGTGAACGTTGTGTAACAAAGTTGTTTCAGTAGTTAAGTAACACAATCCATCACTTCAAATTTTCAATAATCTCTACACCCTAAAATATAAAAGGAAGGAAGATTGGAGTTCAACGTTCCGTCGACATCGAGGTCATTAAGAGTCAGAGTACAAACTCGTCCTGTTTCAAAGATGGTGAAGAAATAATCAGTGTCCTTTCAAAAGACCTATCCTGCTGTTTGCATGAATTGATTTTCATATATCTCGAAAAACCTAAATCAGGAAGGTCGAACGTGGATTTTAACCGTCGTCCTCTCGAGTGCCACTCCAGTGTGCTAATCACTGAACCACCACAAAATGTGGGGCATATCATTATATTCAGTGGTCCGTGTTCATGTGCTGCATTAAGTGGTATTTATTTTATTTTATTTTACTGCTCAGAATGGAATACTTTAATTGAGGAAGAGAAGATATTCAGAGATCCACTTACTAATTTTACGAAAAACATTATTAGTAATTTCTTCTGTCGATGGCTGTCTAACTGGATCACTTATAGGACTTGGGACATCTACAAAATGTAAGGGATCATTTTGATGTTACATTAAGTGGAATGTCATCGACATGTAAAAGAATTAAAAGTGTAGCTGGCATTGAACCTTGTGTGATTACATTCGTGATATCGCCCCAGTTATAGCTCTGACGTCGACTTGTTGGGCTGCTAAACTTAATTCTGTCAGGGCATTGAGACCAAATTAAGTGAGTAGGCGGTTAAAGTACTGGACTCGTATTCGGAAGGTGCGAGATTCAAATCAGGACATGGCCATCAGGATTTTCTACTTTTTCGCTAAAATGATTCTATTTACAAGGCAACAGTTAGTTTCCTTCCTCATCCGTGACCAATGCGAACTTGTGCTGTATTCCTAAAGAGCTGACCGTCAACAGTACTTAACGGTCACTTCCTTGCTTCTTTAGATTTGTACGGCGAGAACTGGAGCTGCTCTGTTCACGCCCTCCGAGTGAACACCCCCGCTGCGGCAGATAAATAGCTAAATGCTGAGCAGCGGTGTGACAAAGCGGCCACTTCCGCGTTAATGCGCAGGCAGCGCGCGTGTGACGTGAGCAGGGGGAGAATTCCTGGAAGCTGGAGAGCGTCGTATCTCGGCCAGCCATCGGCTGCCGACCCGCGGTAAATCACGGCGCGCCAGCTCCTACACGCATCTGCGCAGGCGCAGAAAGTCATGCAGCACAGACAAATAGCCTACCCACACCTTCGTTACTGAAACGCAGCGGAATGTGGCGTGAGATAAACCTGGAAACCTTCGGTATAGATAGTTATAACGGAAACCTATTTCACTACGATAGATTTGTCGTATGTCTCGAGAAAATAGATTGTGCTCAAACGTTATGAAATACCTTTAAGAAAAAGTTCCACTGACACGTAACTAACACAGATCAAGAACAAATCGTTCTTGTGAAACAGAACTGGTTCTCTATTGGCATTAAATTTAGTTCTACCGACACGGGATCTCAAGCTTCTATAGAGTATTCCAGGAGGAACGGTCAGTATTCAGGGATATGACAGGAACGATTCTAAGCAAGAAAGTGTAGTCAAGATGGGCTCCAAAATGCAAATCTTAAGAGTGGAAGTACTTGTTCGCCTTCACAGTTTTCAATTTTAAACTGATTTATTACCTTCCTGTAATCAGATTTAATAGAATTTTTGTCCTGACAAGTTTGAACATTTAACACAAGATGCTTTATGTCATGATCAGATAGCCCATTTACGAATGTTTTTGTGATATGTTTTTTTCCTAGATTTGTCTGAAAAGATATCAGTAGCAATCTCATAACATTTACATAACCTGGTTCCAAAGTACAATCCGGAATCAAATTGAATGACAATGTTACTGATTGCAGTAACTGTCCACTGACAGAGCTTTCCAGTAAATCCACATTAAAATCACCAGCAACCAGTACTTCCTTCTTTTTTGCTCTAAGATGGGGCAACAGAGATCAGATGTTGGATTTTGTTTGAATCTTTTACGTACAGAGTCTCGTTTATTTGTTATCTTGTTTGTTTCGGTAGTCAATCATGGAGCAGGAGTTCTCTTTGCTTCGACTGAAAGTTGAGGGGACTGTTTGTCACGTAGTGTAGTTAAGTCACCGACTTAATTCCCAGACTTTGCCATCTAATATTAGGTCATTATTTATATCTTTCCAAGGAATATCTGTATAGATATTTTTAGGTCATCGTGGTCTACCCGTTTAAAGTCTATATGCGTTATTAGTTGAGATTTCTCTCATTGGTAAGAGAGCCAGGAACAGAAGTCTGGCTGGCTCGAATTACTTTATCTGTGCTCTTCGTTGGTACTTTATCTATAATGCTATGCCTTTCTGGCAAATGGGGGGTAGGATTGAGAGGTAAAACACTGGTATCTTTACAGTGGGACAGTCTCTACAAATTCTACATATAGCGAGATTTTAGTTGCAGCTTTACATTTCTGTCTCCCACAACATTTACATGCTCGGAAAGCGACCAAAGTGTAGAAAGGGTTGATTGGAAGCCTGACACCAGACCGATTTTGCGCGGCATATAGATTACTCCGATGAAAAATTTCTGATTACATATATTTATTTCGAGAAACAAGAACTCTTCTCCTCTTTTATTTTTTGTATCCGTTTCACCTAATGTCTCCATATTTAAATCACAGCGAACGCAGCATTCACACCGCCCCCGCGATCAGCCCTCAGAAACCGGAGATGCTCGGTGTAGAGCACCTGTTAGAATGAAGAATTAGTTGGAAGTTCAGTTGGTAGAACAGTTCCTACGCAATACAAAATATGCTTACGGACGTACAAAGTGAGATGGTACGACACAGAGAATTCTCTAAGAGAGAAAAATTAATACAGGCTGTACCAGCTAGCAACATAGGTAATTATAAAAGTCATTAACTATCTATTGAAGCTATTGAAGGTAGAGGTTTTATGCAGTTCTCTGACGTAATGAAGGAGACCATTGCAAAATTGGTATCTTGTTAGTGAAAAGAACGTAGAGAAGACGAGTGGTCGATGAAATGAGATAGGAAAATGATGGGAACGAATGTTTCTGGTGTTGTTCAGAGAAGAGTGTTGAGGTCGAGGAGAGATGGGACGGACTGTGTACGTTGGTAAGATCGTAGAGAAAACATTATTTCATTGCCAGTTGGTGGATATGATTTCTACAATACTGTCCTTTAAAATTGCTACACCAAGAAGAAATGCAGATGATTAACGGGTATTCATTGGATAAATATATTATACTAGAACTGGCGTGTGATTACATTTTTATGCAATTTGGGTGCATAGATCCCGAGAAATCAGTACCCAGAACAACATCCTCTGGCCGTAATAACGGCCTTGATAAGCCTGGGTATTGAGTCAAACAGAGCTTGGATGGCGTGTACAGGTACAGCTGCCCATGCAGCCTCAACACGACACCACAGTTCATCAAGAGTAATGACTGACGTGTTGTGACGAGCCAGTTGCTCAGCCACCATTTACCAGACGTTTTCAATTGGTGATAGATCTGGAGAATGAAAGGCCAGCAGCCGAACATTTTCTGTACCCAGAAAGTCCCTACAGGACCTGCAACATGCGGTTGTGCATTATCCTGCTGAAATGTAGGGTTTCGCAGGGATCGAATGAAGGGTAGAGCCACGGGTCGTAACACATCTGAAATGCAACGTCCACTGTACAAAATGGCGACAATGCCAACAAGAGGTGACCGAGACGTGCAACCAACGGCACCCCATACCATCACGCCAGGTGATACGCCATTATGGCGATGACGAATACACGCTTCCAATGAGCGTTCACCGCGATGTCGCCAAACACGGATGCGACTATCATGATGCTGTAAACAGAACCTGGATTCATCCGAAAAAATGACGTTTTGCCATTCGTGCACCCAGGTTCGTCGTTGAGTACGCCATCACAGGCGCTCCTGCCTGTGATGCAGCGTCAATGGTAACCGCAGCCACGGTCTCCGAGCTGATAGTCCATGCTGCTTCAAACGTCGTCGAACTGTTCGTGCAGATGGTTGTTGTCTTGCAAACGTCCCCATCTGTTGACTCAGGGATCGGGACGTGGCTGCACGATCCGTTACAGCCATGCGGATAAGATGCGTGTCATCTCGACTGCTAGTGATACGAGGCCGTTGGGATCCAGCACGGCGTTCCGCATTACCCTCCTGAAGCCACCGATTCCATATTCTGCTAACAGTCATTGGGTCTCGACCAATGCGAGCAGCAATGTCGCGATACGAGAAACTGCAATCGCGATAGGCTACAATCCGACCTTTATCAAAGTCGGAAACGTGATGGTACGCATTTCTCCTCCTTATTCGAGGCATCGCATCCACGTTTCACCTGGCAACGCCGATCAACTGTGTATGAGAAATCGCTTGGAGACTTTCCTCATGTCAGTAGGTGTTGCTACCGGCGCCAACCTTGTGTGAATGCTCTGAAAAGCTGATCATTTGCATATCACAGCATCTTCTTCCTGTCGGTTAAATTTCGCGTCTGTAGCACGTCATCTTCGTGGTGAAGCAATTTTAATGGCTAGTAGTGTAGAAAGTGACCAAGAAGAGAAACAACAATTCCTCTAGTACCCGGTGCGAATCAAAATGTGATCATCAATGAAAAAAAAAAACTATAAGAAGTCTGGTAAAGATACCAGAAGAAGAAGAAGAAGAAGAAGAAGAAGAAGAAAGAGGAGGAAGAGGAGGAGAAGGAGGAGAAGAAGGAGAATGGATGAGAGAAAGTAGCTCAGAAAGGTTCACGAGTTCGGCGAACTCTGAGTTTCGCTTAGATGATGACCGCCGGCGTAGCGTGTGCAGACAGTGACACAGTACGGTGCAGCAGGCGCGCGTGACTGCGACATTAAAGTGTAACACAAAGACCACCAAATGAGCCGTTACGGGCTGCGACTTTTGGCAGGCGGGCCGTTCCAATTCCCAGAACACGTGGCGAACTAACTGTTTAGCAAACGAGATTGCCCTTGAGCGCACATAACTCTTTTAAGTAATCCAATTTATGCGGCGCGGCCTCTTAAAACTATTGTCAAAGTAGCAGGGCGCGCGGACAAACGGGCGCGCTATCAGATCGTATAAATTTGCGAGGCCGGCCGCCGCAAGTAGAGCAGCGCTGTATCTGCGTGTGGATGACGCCCTCGCTTCCAATCCTGCTCTATCAACAAAACGGACAACATCTCCAGGTCGTACATTACTCACGATCGTCGTCGCCGCCATTAAACATCTAAAATCCATTGCTGGGTAAACTCCTCTTCCAGACAACACGATCTTCAATTACAGGCATCGTGTCACTTCTACTTCTTTTCTAATATCGTCTGTCCACCTTGCATTAGATCGACCTTTCTGTCCCTTCTCTTCTCTCGGAATATAGCAGAGAATTTCCTTGGTCCATCTGTCATCCATTCGTCTAGCTATATGTCCTGAGCACCTCTATTTCATTTTTAATTACGCTCATAATTACGTCTTCAGCTTAAGTCTCTTTCCTAATCCATTAGTTTCTATTCCTGTCTCTCTTGGCAATTTCCATCGTGCAACTTTCCATTGTTCAGCAAGCAATACTCAGTCTTCTAAATATTTTCGTACTAACTGAATAAATGGAGCAGCTCAGGTACGTATTTATTACAATCTTCTATTAGTCTACCCACTCCTCCCCCTTCTCTTTGTCCATCTCCTCCCTTCCCCCTCCCTCTCCGTCAGCCTCTTCCACTCCCTCTCTCTGCCCTCCCCTCCATCCCCCACTCTCTGTGCACTCCTCCTGCCCTCTCTCAGTCCATCTCCTCCTACCCCTCGCTCTGTCCATCTGCTCCTCCCCTTCTCTCTGTCAGTCTATTCCTTCCCCCTCTGTCTATCTTCTGCTGCCCCACTCTAATTCCATCTCTTATCCTCTCACTTCGTCCATCTCCTGCCCTCCCCTCTCGACGTTTATCTCCTCCTCCTTCCTCTGTCTGTCCGTCTCATGCTCTTTCCTTTCTCTGTCCATCCCCTCCTCTATCTCCCCGCTCTGTCCATCTCCTCCTCTGCCCTCTCCCATCTCATCTCCTCTTCCCCTTGTCTCTGTCCATCTCCTCCTCTTTCCTGTCTCTGTACATCTCCTCCTCTGCCCTCTCTCTGTCCACTTCCCCCTCCCTCTATCTCTGTCTGTCCACCTCCTCCATTTTCCCTAACTTCGTCCATCTCCTCTTTCCTGTTCTCTGTCTGTCCACCTCCCCTCCTCCTCTCTCCACATTGTCACCCCCAACCCAGTAGGAGGCTAGTGGTTCCTACCCCACAGTATTTCTTTCCAGACCGTAATTAGTATGTGTACCAGCTGTGACTGAATCCGTTTTTACCCATGGCTTTTTCTGCATGCGCCCATGTCAAATTTATTTCACATATATTTAACTTATTTTACACGTCGAATACAGGGGAAATTATGTGTACAGTTTGTTACAAATCACTAATTGCTCTCGTTTCCAAATACTGGACAAATAAAGGATGGGTATTCGCACTTAATGGACTATGCTGCTTTTCACCTCCACTCCCAGCCCTTTGATAAATAGATGGTTCTTACCAAAGCAGAAATTCCTTCGAGATAGTGGTACATATGTCAAGTTTGGTTGAAACTGGTCCAGTGGTTTAGGAGGAGATGTGAAACACACACACACACACACACACACGCACGCACACACACATACATCTTCATAATATGAGCGGATTAAAAGTCAAGAGTAACAATACACATTCATTTTAAACTTGATTTTGGAGACAAATCGGAAGCTTAGTTTGAAAACCCTATGTAGATTACCAAAACCAATGCAGGCGATTTTTGCTCATCTCTTTATTTCATTTCCTGTCCGTTAGGTTGCTTTCAACTGCCCTAAATGCAAAAATTAGTTTTATAACGTTTTTGTATTTGTAGCTTTGTTTTTGTTGTATTCACCAAATCCTCTTTGTGTCAGTGATGGCCGGCCGCGGTGGCCAAGCGGTTCTAGGCGCTTCAGTCCGTAACCGCGTGACTGCTTCGGTCGCAGGTTCGAATCCTGCCTTGGGCATGGATGTGTGTGATGTCCTTAGGTTAGTTAGGTTTAAGTAGTTCTAAGTTCTAGGGGACTGATGACCTCAGATGTTAAGTCCCATAGTGCTCAGAGCCATTTTTTTGTCAGTGATGGGAATGTTGCAGGAAGAGAACCTCCCAAAACCGAATGTAGTTGTTGTTATGTGATGGCTTGTTTGCACGCAAGAATTCTAAATCCTCCTCACAGGGCCGAAAAGAGATAGGCAACGGCTATGCAAAAATGATGGCAATATAGATTAGCAACAATTTACAGTGATTTATTAAATTGAGTTTTATACACTGAAGAGTCAAAGAAACTGGTACACCAGCGTAATATCGTCTAGGGCCTTCGAGAGCACGCAGAAGTACAGCAACACGGCGTGGCTTGCATTCGACTAATGTCTGAAGTAATGCCGGAGCGAACTGACAGCATGGATCCTGCTAGGCTGTCCGTATGAGTATGAGCGGGTGGAGATCTCTTGTGAACAGTACACTGTAAGGCATCCCAGATGTGCTCAATAATGTTCATGTCCGGGTGTTTGGCAGCCAGCGGAAGTGTTTAAACTCAGGAGAGTGTTCCTGGAGAAACTCTGTAGCGATTCTGGACATGTGGGATGTCGTATTGTCCTGCTGGAAATGCCCAAGTCCGTCGGAATGCAGGTTATCAGACAGGATGCTTACGTACTTGTCACCTGTCAGAGTCTTATCTAGACGTATCAGGGATCCTATATCACTCCAATTGCACACGCCCCAAACCATTACTGAGCCTCTACCAGCTTGAACAGTCCCGTGCTGACATGCAGGGGCTATGGATTCATGAGGTTGTGTCCATACCCATACACGACCATTCGCTCGACACAATTTGTAACGAGACTCGTCTGACCATGTAACACGTTGCCGGTTATCAACAGTCCAATTTCGGTCTTGACGGGCCCAGGCGTGGCGTAAAGCTTTGTGTCGTGCAGTCATCAAGGGTACACGAGTGGGCCTTCGGCTCCGAAAGCTCATATCGATAATGTTTCGTTGAATGGTTTGCACGCTGACACTTGTTCATGGATCAGCATTAAAATCTGGTGCAATCTGCGGGAGTGTTGCAGTTCTGTCACGCTTAACGATTCTCTTCAATCGTCGTTGGTCTCATTCTTACAGGATCTTTTCCGGCCGCTGCGATGTCAGAGATTTGATGTTTTAGCGGATTCCTGATATTCACGGTACACTCGTGAAACGGCCGTACGGGAAAATCCCCACTTCATGGCTACCTCGGAGATGTTGTGTCCCATCGCTCGTGCGCCGACTATAACAGCACGTTCAAACTCACTTAAATCTTTACAACCGGCCATTGTAGAAGTAGCGACCGATCAACAACAGCGCCAGACACTTGTTGCCTTATGTTAGGGGTTGCCGACCGCGGCGCCGTATTCTGCCTGTTCACATAGCTCTGTATTTGAATATGCGTGCCTTACCAGTTTCTTTGGCGCTTTAGTGTATAACTTAATTGTAGTAGGTGGTGTGTGTCAATAGTTCAGTATTCATTTGCGCTGATCTGTCTTTACCTATGGTCTAGTTCCGAATCCAGCGAACGATAATTGCGATCACTTGTTGAATGTCTAGTTTGAATTTTCTTTGCGGCTTCCCGATGTACTGTTGATACTCCGGATACTATCTTGAGTGGAGCAGCGTGTCCGCTTATATCCGCATTTGGCGGATGGGTGCCCACTTGGGAACTATTTAAGTGACGTATGGCGAAACCAAAAATAGTCCTTGCTTTGTGCTCCCTCTGTTACATGCTAGCCTTTTTAACTTAGTTGTACTTGAATACTAGGCAGCTCGACCCTCTCAGTGTATGGCCTCTCTCCATATCTTCGGGAAGACGCAGTGATTTTCGATGCTGTGATCATACGTTATTTAAGTTTAATAACGATTCGTTTTCAACCCTACTTGCAAATTTCCAATCGTTGTGAAAGTCTGGTTTGCTCCACAGGCAAAGAGAACTACGTTATGACTGAAATGAAAGGGGATCGTGTATATTTCAGTAACAAGTACACCATCTTCGTTTTCCCAATACAGGTATCCGAAGACTAGCCCTGTGGTCACTGAATCTTGTTTTGGCGGTATGGAAACGCCTTGTCTTCATTCAGTTTTGGTTTTCTAACTACCCGGTTAAAGTCCACTGAAGGCTGTATCGTAGACGTGTATATTCTTCAGTAAACGAACAAAGGTTGAGTCAATGCGTTTTTTCGCTCATAAAGCATTTAGTGAAGATTTTGTTGAAACTGGGACAGAAGCATTTCCACATCTATGAATCATAAGCGAAATGGAAATTTATAGTCGCAACTCCATTCCGTAATTTCATTCACGACTTAAAAACGATTCAGTGATGCTGTAGAGCTACTTCACCCCACTGCTTGATTACAAGTCAGTCTTTGTTCTATGCGGCTGGTAATGAATAAGTAGTACGTCTTGGAGGGAAAGAAAATCAGAGTTTAACGTTCCGTTGACGACGAGGTCGTTAGAGAGGGAGCACAAGGTTTGATTTGGGAATGAGGTCATATCGTTTGGAATAGTGCCACCCCAGCATATGCCTTATCGTCGGGAATACAGGTGAGAACGGCCACAGATCGGAATTAAAACTGCTGCCCTGTGCAGTGCGATTCCGTTGTCTTTCCATTGCTCAAAATCACTTGGTTGCAGTGCGGTAATGAAACTGTTAGATATATAGTTTTTTTGTGTCTTGATGTACGTTCGTGTTCCGATGCTATTTGTTATGATTTTATCCAAGAAGGGGACACGTCGCAGCCACGTGCTCCTCGTCTAATTGTGGATGTCGTCAACATAATCCAAACCAGTGCGTAGTATGGCTAGTTTGGTAAAATGTGTGATATTCCGTCGTTGCATGTTGCTGCCTGTAGTCCCCCACCTTAGACTTTTGTGAGACTGAGAACAGCAGGACCAAGAAAAGGCTTCCACATCCTATGTGCTATATTATAAGTGGAGTTGTTCGCACTGCCAAACAGACACTGCCATCTTGGCTGTATAAACATTGTCTTGATTAGAACACGAATTCTCTTTCCGTAACTGTATTTGCATGGCTTATTTATGACATGTCGCTTGTTCTACCCTTTCGTCATGTTCTATACAGTTTTCAAGTTATCGCTATTTTTACAGTTTTTCCGTGATTTATGGAAATTCGTGTTCTCTAAGCCTCAGTGCATACGAGTGATACAGATCTAACATAATTTGTGGCGAGTCGCAGTTGCTGCTAGGGCTATAGCACGATTTTTTTATTTTTCCTGTTCCAATTTTTTTCCTTTCATAAAGGCCTCACGGTTCCGTATAAATTATACCAGATTAGCTCCGTGTGTCGTAATATGGCAGCGGGCACGCCGTATTTTCTGGGATTTTTGCGTCCGTTTGGCAAGTTTGTCGCACATGTTGCAGCTTTCTGCTAGAGGTGGCGAGCTCCTTCTTTCTAGCTTACGCAAAGACACTGCTCTCGCTCGATTGCGGCAGCAGATCGTGCAAGCAGATAGCGGAAACAGGTCGCCTGTGTGGAAAAATTTGTCACTCGCGCGACGGCAAAAGTGGCCGACCCCTGTAATCATGCTGCTGCCCAGCTCCAGGAGACCAGTGCGCTTAAAAGAATTGCCTTGTACCACTCCCCGAATCTGCCGTATTTACTGTTGCGTTATTTTGGCTTTCTTTGTTTCTAACCTGGCGGGAATTATAAAGGAAGATTAATCGCCAATTCAAGACGCGAGAAATGAAAAGAGCCGAGCTGACTTGTTGAAGAAAAAGAATTTTCTTTGGATTTTGTAATTTTCTCCTTTTCTTCCTTCCTACCTAATGAAGTGTCGACTGCACGGTCATTTGAGACTTACAACCTGATCATTTTTATTCAAACGGTGGCCCGCAGGTGAGGTGGGTGGAAGGGCGTCCGTGGGTATGTTACTTCAGTGGCTGTGCTGCAGTATCTACCGCCACTTTAGAGGATCATACGTGGTTTTTCATGCGCCGGGGTTTGGGGTCGGATTCCTCGTTGATTAAAACTACAACAATGGCGCTCAGTTTAACCATATCGTAAATATCAAGCGGAATAGTTGTTTAACAAAGAACAGTTCTCCACATGAGAAACTATTGTCTCAAAAGATCGTGAGTGCTGCACGGACGAAGAGGAGATTAGTACTGAACGTCCCGTCGAGAACGAGGTCGTTAGAAACGGAGCCACCAAATTACGAGCGTTCATATGAAGACAACGTATATGCATAAAAATTACATTAACTTTCTCCCAATGAACTATTTAAGTCGCCCACTGTGGCCGAACGGTTCTAGGCTCTTCAGTCCGCAGGTTCGAATCCTGCCTCGGGCATGGATGTGTGTGATGTCCTTAGGTTAGTTAGGTTTAAGTAGTTGTGAGTCTAGGGTACTGATTACCTCAGATGCTAAGTGTCATAGTGCTTAGAGCCATTTGAGCCATTTTTGAGAGACGGGGCACAAGCTCGGGTTAGGGAACGATGGAGAAGGAAAGCGGCCGTGCCCTTGCGAAGGAATCACCCCGGCATTTACATTAAGCGATTTAGGGAAACCTACGTCAGGATGGCCGGACGCGTGTTTGAACTGTCGTCCTCCCGAATGCGAGTCCAGTGTGCTAACCACTGCGTTACCCTCTCGTTTTCACCGAGAAGTACCAGAGGGGAATAGGACAGGTAGTCACGGTGTCACAATTATCACCTCGAGATAAAATAAACTTACTTCCCTAATTTTTTGTTTGTTTGTAGGTACACGTCTGCAGTCCTGGTACACATTGAAATCC
Organism: Schistocerca gregaria; assembly: GCF_023897955.1. NCBI lineage: Eukaryota > Metazoa > Arthropoda > Insecta > Orthoptera > Acrididae > Schistocerca > Schistocerca gregaria. The sequence goes on from NC_064931.1 coordinate 747,528,061, forward strand.
CCTGGCCATAATACCGTATCAGGGCACTAGAGAAGTTTTATCGATGAGTTGGTGATTTCAGTGTGTACCAGAACTTCAGAACTGTACCTGGAAACAAACAAAGATTTAATTCCGTAAATGTATTTTTCGGAAACGCTTATTAATCCTGCATGATTACCTGTCGTATACGGTAGGCAGTCTATAGCCAGAGGCGATGTAGGGTTACAGAGTTCGCTTGACGAGAGCAAACACGAAATCGTAGTGTAGAAACTCATCCCAATGTTTGGATTTAGGGCCCATATATTTTTTCTGGGATCAGACGGAAGCTTATTCATTCCTTTCTTTTTCAACCTGGTATTTACAGGTAAAGCGTTATGGTGTACAACATAGTGCGTCTTTGTTTGCATGTGAATAAGTGTAACGGTTCCAGAATTCAAGATTGGTACGGATATCAAGATACAGCGGGCAATGTGGCACATTTTCGGACATACGTAAGTAATTTTTAACTTTTATAACTGTCGTATTGTGACACCATGTGCAGCTATCATTTTACAATGTAGTGTTTCCATTGTGGCAGCAGCATGTAGTTGAAATGGCTCTGAGCACTATGGGACTTAACTTCTGAAGTCATCAGTCCCCTAGAACTTAGAACTACTTAAACCTAACTAACCTAAGGACATCATACACATCCATGCCCGAGACAGTATTTGAACCTGCGACCGTAGCGGTCGCGCGGATCCAGACTGTACCGCCTAGAACCGCTCGGCCACTCCGGCCGGCGGCAGCAGTATAAATACGTATTTCTCTTCCTATTATTCTTATTGAGGAGTGGATGTGCAAGGATTTACGTGTCTTCCTTAAGCCTCGTTCAAATCAATGTGAGCGTATTCACTGTGAAGTAACCAGCTATTTTGCTGAGAGTGATAGCCACCAAGTCATGTTACTGTTCATTGTGTGGGAGGCTGATTATACAGACAGCAGAATCTATATTAAATAACAAGAGAGGGTAGAAGGTAGTGTATATAAAACAGTAAAGGTTGACAAAATGTGCTCGAAAAAGGTGATCTTTTAAATCTGGTTCAAATTTGGACTAATTACTCGGTTTATTAAGTCTACATTTATCATCGACCGAGGACTGCTTGTCGCTCATTAGATGTAAATGAAAACCCAGAGGACAGATACGAAACAAAATGAAGACATGTGGGACAACACAAGTGATAAAAACATTACACGAAAGTAGAAATGTGGCAGATTGCTGACCATATGTTACAATACACAAGGTTATTTAGTTCGATGGTGAAGGAGTCGGTACCAAATAAGAAGTAATTGTGAAAACGGTGACCGTAGCCGCTACGTGCAGCTAGAAAGGTTGGTGTAAGATGCGAGAACAGAACGAACCAGCTGACATATGTAGAAAATGTGAAAGAATGGTCGTCCAGATGTTCAAACGTGTGCGAATTCCTAAGGGACCAAACTGCTGAGGTCATCCGTCCCTAGACTTACACACTACTTAAACTAACTTACGCTAAGAACAACACACACACCCATGCCCGAGGGAGGACTCGAACCTGTGGCTAGAGGGGCCGAGCAACCCGTGACTTGACGCCTAAATCGCGCAGCCACTCGGTGCGGCAACCTTTGCTTAAAACGATTTGATGACGACCGTGATAGATTTAAAGATAAAAGGTTCAGTCAGAACGGTACATACATCGTCTGTCCAAAAAAAAAAAAAAAAAAAAAGCGCTTGTGAGACTGATTTTATTCGTGGCTGATAAGAGAAGTCAGCGTTGTTGTATCACAAACCGTTGGACTAAGAAATTCTTAGGGGTGTTTTGAAGAACATAAAAGTCGGTACGAAGTTTATTGTGCACACCTTGACTCCCGAACAACAAAAACGACGCGTGGCCGCCTCTCGCGACGTGATTGAAACGAAAAACGCCGACATTTCTTTTCTGGAAAGAATCATCACAGGTAACGAGTCTCGGTGTTAGCAAATGTACAGTTCGGTTTTAGAAGTGGTTTGAAAACTGAAAATGCTCTATTCTCTTATCTCTGTGAGGTACCGAATGAATTAAACAAAAGGTTTCTAACACAACACATCTTTTGTTTTTTTTTTTTTGCTTTAACTAAGGCGTTTGATCGTGTTGATCACAGAAGTTGGACCATTCTGGAATACAGGTAGCAGCCCACATTTGGTTCACTTCTTATTTAAACAACAGACAGCAAGTTGTCACTATCCACAGTGTTGAGAATAGCTATGCTGTGGGGTCTGAGTGGGGCACGGTTAAATAGGGGGGGGGGGGGGGGGGGAGGGGGGTGCCCCAAGGATCAGTGTTGTAGCCACTCCTGTGCCTCACGTTTGAACATTTTTTTGATATGCCCTCTAGTATCACAGGTGATTCTAAAATATTTCTGTTTGCTGATGACACTAGCTTGGCAGTAAAGGATGTTGTGTGCAACATTGTCACTGTTTCGAATAGTGTAGTCCGTGCTAAATCACGATAACTCAGATTTTTCAGTTTCTAACACACATTTCAACGAAGCCCGACGTTTTAACTAAACAGAATGGGCATATGATTAGTGAAACCGAACAGTTCAAATTTTTAGATGTTCAGATAGATAGTAAACTGTCGTGGAAATCCCACACTCAGAATCTCGTTCAGAAATGGCTGTGAGCACTATGGGACTTAAGATCTGCGGTCATCAGTCCACTAGAACGTAGAACTACTTAAATCTAACTAACCTAAGGACATCACACACGTCCATGCTCGAGGCAGGATTCGAACCTGCCACCGTAGACGTTGCGCGGCTCCAGACTGTAGCGCCTAGGACCGCTCGGCCACCCCGGCCATCAAGAATTAGCAGCTGTCACGTAGTTAATACTAGGCAGAAATCCAATCTGCAGTTGTTTCGCACTTCTTTGACTCTTGTGCAGAAAGCTGTGCAGTGTATTGCTGCATCCATTTTCAGTAAGCTACCAGAAAAATTAAAAAATCTTAGCAATAATCCACGCACTGAAGAGTTTTCCCGTGGGTCACTCCTCCTATTATGTCGAGGAGTTCCTTGAAACATTAAGCTGATTCCTTTACATAAACTTATGGCTTGTCTTTTTTTGGGTTCATAAATATTTTAATTGACCTGTTATTACTTTTATGTTGTAATTTCATGTACTGACACGTTTTATGACCTTGGAGATTGGCTCTTCAGTTAGGTCCTATGGAGCTAGAAGTGTAAAAGGAATAAATAAAAATAAACCTAAAACTAAATTTCAAAATGTGGAATGGGTCTGTGATGTTTCGCCAAGATAGAAGGTGCGAATGTGACGAGCTATTGAACAACATCCCAAAGGACTTTTCTAACGGTTTCAACGTGCTTTTCTGATCGCTCTGTGCACTGTTAGGGTGAATATGTAGAACACCTGACCCATTAAATCTACCAACTTAAATTTTCTTGATTTTTCAATGAACAGGTCTCGAAACTTTCTGGATTGTCGAGGTAGACTTGCCACTCTTCTAAGGATTGTGGATGTATTTTCCTAATTTCTCAAGATGAGACGTGAGTAACTGCATAAGGGCAATTTTGTTTTAAGATTAAAAAAAAGTTGATAAACACAAGGACCTCAAACGGGACACTTACAGCGGAAAAGCCTCAGATGTAACTTGAGATAAAACAAAAATTATGTTGCATTAGCCATAAATTTGAACCTTTACTTGTTGGTTTTGAATTGACCTAGATGGTGAGGTGACGAATCGGCGACTAACTCATATTAATTCTCCTTTCCTGCACGCATAATAATTGTGGTTTCCCGTCAATATTTCCGTGCTGTAATGAACAAGGGTCGCTATACCGTCGACGATAAGGCAGCATGCGGCTGTGCACTCAAACATTTGGACGAGATTTAACCCGGTGTCAAGAAGTGTTGTTGAACGATCCATCACAGCATCCCTCAGTAAGCTTTACGGAAACCACAAAATAACTGTTGTAAGAGTAACAGACGATGATTTGAATCCATATCTTTCGTAAATGTTCAGAATGTTACTATTCCTATCATTTACTTTCTTACGACAGACCGAGCTATTTGGCGAAGTCATAAAACACTGGACTGGCTAGCAGTTCCTCGTCCGCCATTCCATATTTTGGTTTTCCATGATTTTCCTAGAGCACTTACGGCGATTGGAAGGATGGTTTCAATGGACACGATGTAGGTCCTTCCTCGTCCTTTTCCAATACGAAAAGATGTTTCATGTATAGTGACCTCATCGTCGATGGTACGTTAAAACTTCACTCTGCTTCGTTTCTTATTGTAGGTCGTCAACGAACGTGCACCATTCCCCTGGAACTACACTGAAGAGCCAAAGAAACTGGTACACCGGCCTAATATCGTGTACGGCCCCCACGAGCACGCAGAAGTGTCGCAACACGACGTAGCATGGACTCGAGAAATGTATAAAGTAGTGCTGGAGAGAATTTACAGCATGAATTCTTCAGGGCTCTCCATAAATCCATAAGAATTCAAGGGGGTGGAGATCTCTGCTGAACAGCACGTTGCAAGGCATCCCAGATATGCTCAATAACGTTCATGTCTGGGACGTTTGGTGGCCAGCAGAAGTGCTTAAGCTCAGAAGAGTGTTGCTGGAGCCTCCCTGTAGCTATTCTGGACGTCTGAGGTGTCGCATTGTCCTGCTGGAATTGCCCAAGTCCGTTGGAATGTACAATTGGCATGAATGGACGCAGGACATCAGACAGGATGCTTACATACTTGTCACCTGTCAGAGTCGTATCTAGACGCATCTAGGGTCCCATATCCCTCCAATTGCACACGCCCCACACCACTACAGAAGCTCCACCAGCTTGAACAGTACCCTGCTGACATGCAGGGTCTATGGATTCATGAGGTTGTGTCCATACCCGTACACGTCCAACCGCACGATACAATTTGTAACGAGACTCGTCCAACCATGCAACACGTTTCCAGTCATCAACATTGCAATATCGGTCTTGACGGGCCCAGGCGTGGCGTAAAGCTTTGTGTCGTGTAGACATCAAGGGTACACGAGTGTGCCTTCGGCTCCGAAAGCCCATATCGGTGATGTTTCGTCGAATAGTTTTCATGCGGACACTTGTTGATGGCCTAGCATTGAAATCTGCAACAAGTTGCGGAAGAGTTGCAGTTCTGTAACGTTGGACGATTCTCTTCAGTTGTCGTTTGTCCCTTTCTTGCAGGAACGTCTTCCGGCCGCAGCGATGTCGGATGTTGGATGTTCTACCGGATTCCTGATATTCACGGTACACTCGTGAAATGGTCGTACAGGAAAATTCCCACTTCATCGCTACCTCGGAGATGCTGTGTCCTATCACCTGTGCACCGACTATAACACCATGTTCAGAGTAACTTAAATATTAATAACCTGCCATTGTAGCAGCAGTAAACGATCTAACAACTGCACCAGACTCTTGTTTTTGACGACTGCGGCGTCGTCTTCTGCGTGTTTGCATATCTCTGTATTTGAATACGCGTGCCTATACTAGTTACTTTGGCTCTTCAGTGTATATGTATGTGTGCTAGCGTCCCATTTCTGACTACATGTCACACTGCATGCTATAAACAGACGGAATGAGAATAACAAACGATGAGCGGATGTAGTTTCAATAATGTCTCTGTGATGCGTCCCATAGGAAAAATCAGTCACTGTGTTATCTCCGCATGATGAGCTCTTCGGCATGTGTCAGTTCAGTCGTCTGAAACGCCCAGATCTACGAAATAAAATTCCTTTCCCAGGCCTATCTGATTATATCCAGAGTTAATTAAAAACTGATTGTCATGGCGCGATACTGCGGCGTACGAGATTCGTCGGCTTCCAGCGGCAAAAAAAGCGAGGGCCTTTAGGCGCGGAGGCCGCAGGAAGCAATCTCTCAAGTCGCCTTGTCCGTAAAAAACAGTTTCTGCACTTTAATTTGGAACGGGCTGGGGGACGAGCACGACAACTTGTTTTGCGCTCGGGCTGTCGCTCAGCGGCATTCCTGGGGTTCATGTGTCACTGCGGCCAGCTTTACAAGCGCTTACTGGAACAGGTGAGGGCAGGTCCGCGCTTCTTCCTCGACGACTGTGTCACCGATATTGCACACGACTGTACCTCTTTAGTGTCGCCGTTAATTACCCCACGTTGGTACCATTTGATGCTACACTGTTCTCTTAGTGAGGTTCTAACTTCATTAAAGCTAGTGCCGTTGCAGTTATCGAGCGAGATGGTGCGATGGTCAACACACTGGTCTGGCTATAAAGAGGAGCCGGCTTCAAATCCGTGTTCGGCCAGTGTGATTTATATTTCCAGGGTTTCCCCAAACGACATGAAGTCACTCGCTGAATTGTTCCTTCGAAAAGACTACGATCGATTGATTGCACAATATTTGTCCACTCTGGTTATGTGTTTTAACTCTAAAGATCTCACCATCGAAAGAGCGTTAAATCTTTATCTTTCTTATTCTCTTTAGCTGCATTTCGGCATTCTAGATTAAATCTTCAGGCGAGATATACCTAAATTGCACTAGTTCTGAGAGTTCATTTATTACAGCATAAACAATAAGCTACAAAAGTGTTTAAATAATTCTGTTCTCAAGTGCAACATGTTGTTCTTGGTACTTCGTTTAAAGAATGGAAATTCTGAGAAAAATAAACACGCAATATTTACTTTCCTAAACATCTGTAAGTAGCGAGGACGACAGCTGCAGAACTGAAAGTCGCACTTGAGACCCTTGTCAGAAGCAAAATACTACGAAGGAAGCCCTAAGAATCGTAGGGCGAGTTAGAATTCCAAAACCGCACATCAGTGACGCAAATGCCGGTAACAAAACCATGGTACCGAAACCATAAAACTTGGACTATGTATCAATTTGTTTATTTATTAACATTACAGAGTGACCCACAGCCTTGGTAACTATGGTGGGCCATTTGCTACTAAAAATTAGTAACAAGCTGCAGAGACAGATTCTTCGTCATATTCTATAGTTTCTCTCAGTGCTGTTATTTGTCTCGTCTTTTACATAATTACAATACTAATTTTTAAAAAAGTGACACATAAAGTACATTTTGGGAAAGAAAATTTTTTTACTACATTCTTAAGAAGAAATTATAGAAGAAAAAAAGCTTTGGATAATAAAAGAGGTCCCTTTATCTTGCTATTTCAATTGAGACGGCTTCGTTAAACACTTGGAGCCTGTCTTATCTGAATTATCATACTCCATTCTAATATGGTTACTACTGTCTGTATGTCGTGAGATTAACTCTACGTGGTTTGAGTATGAGGTTTAACAGTGCTATGTGTTACTACTCGTACAATTACTTCCTCCATTTGCCCGCACCATAAGCAGGAGAGGAGCCTCGTATCCTCGAGAGGCGCCTCTTATCTATAGGGTTAGTCACTTGCTATTGCCAGCTAGAATAACTCCGAAAGTCTGATGGCTGAAAATACATATGTTTTGTGTGGGGTCCGCCTTTAGCAAAACACAATTTTTTTGTCCCAGGCATGTTTCACTACACTTGCAGCATCATCTGTATTTTTTTTATTTCTTGGCTTCTTACAACATGGTGTGGTTTATTTGCTGTATTACGTTTTTTCAGTGTCTGTTTTTCTTTACAGTTTGTCATATTTTCTTTTTTCCCTCATCTTCTTCACTGACAAGTTCTTGACAGTGAAAAAAAAACAATGTCTTTTACGAATCCCCACAAAAAAATCCAGAGGCGTCAAGTCTGGCGGACGAGCCGGCCACAACACATCTCCTCGGCGTCCAATCCAACAATTTCGGAATTGTCCCTGCAACTCATTTCTAGCCATCAGCGAAAAATGTGCGGCCAGCCATCGTGTTGATACCACATTCTGTTCCTTGCTCCTAAAGGTATTTCTTCGAATAACAGACCTAATGTTTCTTGCAGGAATGTGGTGTACTTCCTTCCATTAAGATTTCCTTCGATGAAATAGGGGCTATAATGTTGTCCTCCAGAATCCCACACCATACATTCACCGACCATGGTATTTGGTGTGCAACTTTCCGCAACCAACATGGATTTTGAGTTTCCCAATAACGGATGTTATGCAAATTAACATTTCCATGATTCGCTAAAGTAGATTCGTCAGTAAAAAAAAATCATATTAATATATGTGTCATTCTGAATGTGAAGTTGAGCCCATCGGCAGAATCCAGTGCAACGCATACAATCCGTACCAGTTAATTCTTGGTGGAGACTGATATGGTAAGGATGGTATTTACGGCTATGCAGAACACGAACAACACTACTGTGGCTCGTGCCAGATTCCCTTGCGATTTGACGTGAACTAACACAAAGATCTCGAAATATAGTGACAAGGGTACCAATTTCAGTTTCCTCGTTAATAACTTCCCTTTGCCGCATATGTTTCCGAAGCGCTAAAGATCCAGCTGTACTCAATTTATCATACACATATTTAAATGTACGATTTGTAAGGTGAGTGCAATGAGGATACCTTTCAGTGTATAAGCCCCCAGCTCTCACTCAATGTAGTTGGCATTCTCCGTAAATGAGAAACATATCAACTTGTTCTTCGAAGGAACACAACATCCACTTTCGCTTGAACGACAATACTAGTCTTATCGTTCCTATTAGTGTTGTACTGCGATGTAGTTGGCATTCTCCGTAAATGAGAAACATATCAATTTGTTCTTCGAAGGAACACAACATCCACTTTCGCTAGTCTCGAAACTTCCTGGCAGATTAAAACTGTGTGCCCGACCGAGACTCGAACTCGGGCAAGTGCTCTACCATCTGAGCTACCGAAGCACGACTCACGACCGCTACTCACAGCTTTACTTCTGCCAGTATCCGTCTCCTACCTTCCCAACCTTTACAGAAGCTCTCCTGCGAACCTTGCAGAACTAGCACTCCTGAAAGAAAGGATATTGCGGAGACATGGCTCAGCCACAGCCTGGGGGATGTTTCCAGAATGAGATTTTCACTCTGCAGCGGAGTGTGCGCTGATATGAAACTTCCTGGCAGATTAAAACTGTGTGCCCGACCGAGACTCGAACTCGGGACCTTTGCCTTTCGCTGGCAAGTGCTCTACCATCTGAGCTACCGAAGCACGGCCGTGGTGGCCAAGCGGTTAAAGGCGCTACAGTCTGGAACCGCGCGACCACTACGGTCGCAGGTTCGAATCCTGTCTCGGGCATGGAGGTGTGTGATGTCCTTACGTTAGTTAGGTTTAAGTAGTTCTAAGTTCTAGGGTACTGATGACCTTAGAAGTTAAGTCCCATAGTGCTCAGAGTCATTTGAACCATTTGGATACGCCGTATTCGGTGAATATTTACTATTTGTAGGATATACGAGAGAGAATTGTCAGAGCATGTGGTTCGATAAGTGCCGAAGTGATAAAGAATACCACTCAATTGATGATAAGAATATTGCATCACTGTATTGATACCAACGGTCATCACTTGGAACACCTTCTGTAAATGGACGCTCATGCCACCCTTTTTACGCTGTAACTACTCTCAGAACGCATGCTGAGTATCGTCCTCCTACTGCTCTGATCTCAAAGTCTGCGACCGAACTGGGCCCCGACCGGATATGGATGGCTGGCTAAGTCAGCGTCGACAGGGGGCGCTGAACTCTCTCTTCCTGGAGGTGTGGCCCTGGCCGCTCTTTCCATTGGCGCGCGGGTCAGCGCCTTCTTGATGCCGTTTCGCGGTGCTGCGCTGGTCGGCGTGTAGTCGATACTTTGGGACTGCACACATAACACATACAAAATATCACTGTTTGAAATGCTCAGTCCGTTCATTGTCAAATTTCAAGTGGAAAAGGCCATGCTGCACTAATTACAGAGTAGAGTAGTTATTCGAACTTTGCTGCTATAGTAGCCTGGATTCCGTCACTAGTCATTTATAGTATCAACGTGCTTAGGAACAGGAAGTGCCTGTACAGAGTTGCTTTACAGACACTGACGACAGTACATCTGAGTCAATGTTATATGGCTATTCCTTTAACCTGTCATAAAGTTTACTGATAATTGATAATAAGTGTTCCCGCCAATTTTACAGTAGCATGTACACGAGTAAGGTCAGAGCTTCTTAGCGAAGGATGTGTATTGTAACTGCCTTAAAACATATCTGTATGCTCAGGAAATATTGTTAGATAAAAAATTGTTCCAATGGATAACATCAGAAAAATGGTTCAAATGCCTCTGAGCACTATGGGACTTAACATCTGAGGTCAACAGTCCCTTAGAACTTAGAACTACTTAAACCTAACTAACCTAAGGACATCATACACATCCATCTCCGAGGCAGGATTCGAACCTGTGACCGTAGCAGGCGCGCTGTTCCGGACTGAAGTGCCTAGAACCGCTCGGCCCCCGCGGCCGGCTGAATGAATAACTTAAAAAAATGTCCAAGTCATCGATTACATATCAGCACTACGCAAATCATTCTGTTTCACACCTATTCGCACTGCTGCTCTCATGTATTTGTATGACTTGATTGCTGCTGTTGTGTCCGTTAACGCTGTTATGAAAAGCTGCTACAACTGAGCTTTAACTGAAGTATTCAGCTTAACATTCACCTGTTGTCTGGATGGGCTGCGAGTCTTTTTCAGCGACAAGGCCACATCTAAGTGCAACGACATGACCTGCAGCTTTAAGGGTGTCACGGCGTAAAGTCAAGCGCCGGCACTCCAATCGGGAACGACAGAGAAGAGATACCCGGTAAAAGAAGTCAGCCAATCGCACGCTGGCCGACCCCTCTCCAGGACGACAACGCGACAGCAGTGCCCTCTGTGCGAAGAGGACATAAGCGCCGCGCCCGACTGCCAGCGGCCCATTTGAACTGTAGCCGTAAGACTGGTGACTTGCACAGAAGCGTCAAAGCTCATTACTTCGAGTGTACACTTGGAATTGTTATACTGAAGAGATTTATTTTGTCAGTCCCCCTTTGCTTGCGACACATCTGTGTAATACAAAGTTAAGTATTGTATTTGTTCATTTTGTAATAAAACTCGTTAGTACGATTTGTTTGAACGTTGTCTAGCGATCCCAGAAAGTAGGTTTCTTAGACACACCATATTCGACAACTAGACAGGATTTAACAAGGAGGACCCTGAAAATTTAAATTTTCACAACCAGTGAAAATCGGGATGTCCTCGAAGCAGAGGTAAAACGAAGTTAATCTACATTTGCACCCCTCTCTGTGAGCCACTAAGAAGTGCATAGCACAGGGTGTTTCCCAATGTACTATTTATTAAAATTTGTAGCTATTCGTTTCACGTACGGAGTTACGGACGAACGACTGCCTAAATGCTTCTGTGTGCACTGTAATTAGTCTAATTTATCTTTACAGTCCCTGTGGTAGCGATATATAGGGCTGTAGAATTTGCTTGCTTAATACTGTTTTCCATAGTTTTCTAAGTAAGCTTTTGCTGCATAGTTAACACGATTCTTCAGCGCTGTCAGGTAAGAGTTTTCGGAACTGCTACGAAGTTCTCCCGTGAATCAAACAAACCCTTCACCATACGTGCTGTCCTTTCCGTTCAGTATGCCCTCTCGACTCGAGTCGAGGGGCATGAAAGGGGAGCAGTGGTTGGGAAGGAAGTGAGACAGGGTTGTAGCCTCTCCCCATTGTTATTCAATCTGTATATTGAGCAAGCAGTAAAGGAAACAAAAGAAAAATTTGGAGTAGGAATTAAAATCCACGGAGAAGAAATAAAAACTTTGAGGTTCGCCGATGACATTGTAATTCTGTCAGAGACATCAAAGGACGTGGAAGAACAGCTGAACGGAATGGAAAGGGTCCTGAAAGGAAACTATAACATGAACATCAACAAAAGTAAAACGAGAATAATGGAATGTAGTCTGATTAAATCGGGTGATGCTGTAGGAATTAGACAAGGAAATGAGACGCTTAAAGTAGTAAATGAGTTTTGCTATTTGGGGAGCAAAATAACTGATGATGGTCGAAGTAGAGAGGATATAAAATGGCAAGGAAAGCGTTTCTGAAGAAGAGAAGTTTGTTATCATCGAGTATAGATTTAAGCGTCAGGAAGTCGTTTCTGAAAGTATTTGTATGGAGTGCAGCCATGTATGGAAGTGAAACGTGGACGATAAATAGTTTAGACAAGAAGAGAATAGAAGCTTTCGAAATGTGGTGCTACAGAAGAATGCTGAAGATTAGATGGGTAGATCACATAACTAATAAGGAAGTGTGGAATAGAAATTGAGAGAAGAGAAATTTGTGGCGCAACTTGACTAGAAGAAGGGATTGGTTGATAGGGCATATTCTGAGACATCAAGGGTTCACCAATTTAGTATTGGAGGGTAGCATGGAGGGTAAAAATCGTAGAGGGACACCAAGAGATGAATTCACTAAGCAGATTCAGAAGGATGTAGGTTGCAGTAGGTACTGGGAGATGAAGAAACTTGCACAGGATAGAGTAGCATGGAGAGCTGCATCAAACCAGTCTCAGGACTGAAGACCACAACAACAACAACAAAAACATAGACACCACATCAATATTCGACGATGGGTCACATTAGTGTTTTGTAAGCAATCTCCTTTGCAGATGGACAGCATTTTTAGCATCCTACCAATGAGATGACGTCTGTCACCTGCTTTACCTGCGACTATGCCTATGTGGCCACTCTATTTCATATCACCACAAACCGTTACACGGAAGTATTTCTATGAGTTGGCTGATTCCAGCTATGACTCAGTGACAGTTTTGTCCTAAGTCACCACGGTTTTCTTATCTATGAAATTAAGGAAGATGTAAAGCAAGTTGTGACATATAGACCATTTAGAAATTTGATCAAGACCTGAGTGAATATTCGTACAGCTTTCTTCAGGCAGTATTTCTTTATAGACCACTGCATCATTTGCAAAACTGTCTGAGGTTGCTATTAGTATGGTCCCCCAGGTCTAATACACAACATGAAAAAACAATACTCGCGGCACACTTCCTTGGGACACGACTGAAGTTACTTCTATATCCGTCGATGAGCCTCCATCAGAAATAATATGCTGCGTCTCCTCTTCCGAGGAATTAAGAAGGCGAATTATTGGACTCCGCCAGTACAGAAATCTGCCTCGGAGGTCGTTTGCTGCCCTGATTGGTCCGACGGAGGACGCTGCCCGGAAGTGCCGGCCGCCGAGTTGGCGGCTGACGTCACGATGGCAGTGGCAGCGGGCACCATAGCTTGCGGCGACGCGGGAAGCGCAGGCGAGAACGATGCGGCCTCCAGAGGACCATCTGCCTCTCCTGTAGCTTACAGTCTGTCGTTTCTTGAGCCTATCAAGACACAGAGCATATTCAGACTTAATGCATCCGATAGCCTGTTATACAGAAGCCAGCACGTATTCACCGATCAGTGTGACACGTTTTCCTCAGAATGAATAGGGTGAATGACTTTGCGGAAACTCCGCATGAAGAAGTCTACATTTTGGCTGTTAACAGTTCATTTGTCACACGCAGAAATACTGTGAAGAAAGAAATATTAGGTTACTTAAATTTGATGTATATCGTCATTTGAACAATTTCACACGCATTTTTTCAAAATAAATAATGTTTTTGCCACTAAGTTTCAGGTCAATAAAATGCGCACTGGTGCTACAATATCAATACTAGAATGTTGCCCTGTGACTGAAAAAATGGTTGAATTTTTCTCTAATTAATGTGAAACGTTTTGAATTTATTTATTTATTTATTTATTTTTGTTCAAAGCTCAGAACAGGTGCACATTTACCTGATTTAGTGTCGAATACTGTTGTGTTGGCTGTAGACCCAACACCGTGTTACTAGAGGAGGCCAAAATGCACGCGTTTTAGCTCACGCAGGCTAGCGTGAGGAGGGAAGAACTATACTGACGTGAGGTCTGGAACATGACAAGGAATTAGAATTCAGAAAGCGGACGTAGCTAGTTTGGTACTTAACTTTAATCCATTAATGATGAACGTCGTTCTTGACGGTACATGATTCACAATTTTATCTGTTCAGAATAGTAACTGAATATGGCGCCTTGCTAGGTCGTAGCAAATGACGTAGCTGAAGGCTATGCTAAACTGTCGTTTCGGCAAATAAGAGCTTATGCAATTAGTGAACCATCACTGGCAAAGTTGGCTGTACAACTGGGGCGAGTGCTAGGGAGTCTCTCTAGACCTGCCGTGTGGCGGCGCTCGGTCTGCAATCACTGATAGTGGCGACACGCTGGTCCGACGTATACTACCGGACCGCGGCCGATTTAAAGGCTACCACCTAGCAAGTGTGGTGTTTGGCGGTGGCACCACAAATACCCCTGTGCATTTTCTGTTGTGGCTCATATGCTGCTCATTGACATAAAACAGTAATATCGTACATTGGTCAGTGACACAAGAGCTGCAGTTTTCTTCTTCATTTTCCATTCTGCGCCCTAAAACACTAATCATCTTCATGTTCCATCCATCAGACTGAGTCAGGTTTCCTCTCCCCAGGAAATGTCAGTCTGTAACATTACCGTCCGCTACTGCTATACCATAGCTTCAAAGCTGGAGGCAAATTATATCACGAAACTATTAGTCAAAGCAAGTATAGTATAAAGAAGCAGGGCAGTGTTATCTTCTAGAAGGAATTTTGTTATGTTGACCGTGATGTACCTAGCGGAAGTGGCTTATCGGAAGGGAAGGTCAGAATTACGTAAATGTTTCAATGGTAACAAACAAAATTTACCTATCCACACAGTACAAATGATAAAGAAAAAGGTCGCCAGCCTAATTAGGCATAAGAATGAGTAACATTCCTATTCAAGAAAATGCATATGAGTAACTTTAATGGACAAACATAACCTATACTTTGCCACACGAGAGTGTAATAAACTCTAGCACAAGCATATGTTAACGTTAAGCTTGGAGCTGATAGTCAGAGCAGTACAAACTATTTGCTTAAGTACTACACATACTGACACACACTATTGTCTTCAGTGCTTAGTCAAACAGGATGGTCTCAACAATATTACGATTAATATTCACCATAGAATCATAAATTGGACATGGGTTAAGTCTCTCTCAGCTAAATACCTTTCTACTTAGAATAAAATTTAAATGAAAGGCAGTGACAAACACTTTCTCACTGATCCATGACTGAATGCAGTTACTTTAATCACAACAAATGGTCTATCTATCAAATGTTTTCTACAAGTGAGCACAATAAACAAACTGTAGGTCTTATTACACCAATGATATGAACTTTCCTATACACATGTGATCCTTATTTTAGCAAACATAACCACGAAACTTTCATCGGTAATCTGACCCGTTACTGCAGCAAGACACAAGTTAACATAAAACATTAGGCATTGAATCACCTGGTACAGTGGACAACAAGCTGTATTAATCATTTACTGAACAAAATTTTGTAGCCTCAATATGAGTAAGTATTCTATTAGCTTTGAAATAACAGCAAATTGTTTTAAGACCTAACTGAATTTATTTTATTCTATATTTACGATAATTCATTGAAAGCCCATAGATTTTTAAGCAACAACTTTCATTGCAAAACTTACTTCAACAAACAGTTACCATGGCACATTCTTTATTCACATTAATTTTAACCAAAACTTTTAATGTTTTAAAGAGGCCTTTTAATATAACACACTGGCCTTTGATATTCTTTCAATTACGATACTCGGTAAGCACGTTAACATGGGAAGGACCCTGATTGGATAAGCGACTGAGGATAAAAAATCAGGATAGGTACAAGAGTTCAGGTATAATTTACCTTATATTTGAGCACACTGAAAAATCCAGTGAGCAGATCCCTCGCTGTACAATTCTACTATTTCCTTTTCAGTGATTGTGCAATGTGATGGCGAGTGCATGTTGTTGGATGGAGATGCAGACAGACAAGCTGGACTCTGTCATTTCTTGGTGGCGAAGATATATATATATATTTCAAAGTATTGTCAGCTTATTACTCCATTCATCCGAGTCTTTGGCACGTGTTAAAACGGCACTAAAAGCCCCTCTAGGCACCACAAATGAGGCAAAGAATTTAAGTAATATGATTAAACCGGGACATCAAAGTTTCTACAAAGAAAGAAGTACACATTTTTATACAGTACCGAATTAACCATAGAAAAATTACAGAAACTCAACGATGGAATGTTGAACAAAACAGAAAGCAAAATGAATCAACAAAAGGAATATACAGAGTGTTACGAAAAGGTACTGCCAAACTTTCAGGAAAAATTTCCTCACACACAAAGAAAGAAAATATGTTATGTGGACATATGTCCGGAAACGCTTACTTTCCATGTTACAGTTCATTTTATTACTTCTCTTCAAATCACATTAATCATGGAATGGAAACACACAGCAACAGAACGTACCAGCGTGACTTCAAACACTTTGTTACAGGAAATGTTCAAAATGTCGTCCGTTAGCGAGGATACGTGCATCCACCCTCCGTCGCATGGAATCTCTGATGCGCTGATGCAGCCCTGGAGAATGGCGTATTGTTTCACAGCCGTCCACAATACGAGCACGAAGAGTCTTTACATTTGGTACTGGGGTTGCGTAGACAAGAGCTTTCAAATGCCCCCATAAATGAAAGTCAAGACGGTTGAGGTCGGGAGAGCGTGGAGGCCATGTAATTGGTCCGCCTCTACCAATCCATCGGTCACCGAATCTGTTGTTGAGAAGCGTACGAACACTTCGACTGAAATGTGCAGGAGCTCCATCGTGCATGAACCACATGTTGTGTCGTAATTGTAAAGGCACATGTTCTAGCAGCACAGGTAGAGTATCCCGTATGAAATCATGGTGATGTGCTCCACTGAGCGTAGGTGGAAGAACATGGGGCCCAATCAAGACATCACCAACAAACGTTCACAGAAAATCTGTGTTGATGACGTGATTGCACAATTGCGTGCGGATTCTCGTCAGCCCACACATGCTGATTGTAAAAATGTACAATTTGATCACATTGGATTGAAGCCTCATCCGTAAAGAGAACATTTGCACTGAAATGAGGATTGACACATTGTTGGATGAACCATTCGCAGAAGTGAACCCGTGGAGGCCAATCAGCTGCTGATAGTGCCTGCACACGCTGTACATGGTGCGAAAACAACTGGTTCTCCCGTAGCACTCTCCATACAATAACGTGGTCAACGTTACCTTGTACAGTAGCAACTTATCTGACACGGACATTAGGGTTATCGTCAACTGCACGAAGAATTGCCTCGTCCATTGCAGGTGTCCTCGTCGTTCTAGGTCTTCCCTTCTCGCGAGTCGTAGGCTCGAATGTTCCGTGCTCCCTAAGACGCCGATCAATTGCTTCGAACGTCTTCCTGTCGGTACACCTTCGTTCTGGAAATCTGTCTCGATACAAAAGTACCGCACCACGGCTATTGCCCCGTGCTAATCCATAAATCAAATGGGCATCTGCCAACTCCGCATTTGTAAACATTGCACTGACTGCAAAACCACGTTCGTGATGAACAGTAACCTGTTGATGCTACGTACTGATGTTCTTGATCTTAGTACTGTAGAGCAATGAGTCGCATGTCAACACAAGCACCGAAGTCAACATTACCTTCCTTCAATTGGGCCAACTGGCGGTGAATCGAGGAAGTACAGCACATACTGACGAAACTAAATTGAGCTCTAACATGGAAATTAAGCGTTTCCGGACACATGTCCACATAACATCTTTTCTTTATTTGTGTGTGAGAAATGTTTCCTGAAAGTTTTGCCGTACCTTTTAGTAACACCCTGTAGACCGCCGCTGGCGACCGAGCTGTCTCAATTTCTCAATCTGAGTTCGCATTGCATCTCAATACGTCACATTGTGCTCTAGTCTTTCACAGAGATAGTCATCGCCTCGCAGCTGAGCCAGCTGTGAGGGGACCTTAGTCCTTGTACGTAGTTGTGAGATGGACACGGTCAATATTCAAGAATTACTACACGGCTGCTCTTAACCGAAGAACTTCAGATTGGACAGCAGTGAAGTACTCAATTCGTTCTTGTAATAAAGTGTATTTTAACGACGTGTGCATTATGTGTTGTAGTGGGAGGAAACCGTCCCCTCACCTATCATACCATCCTCTCCTCATCCAGCAAGGTACCACAAAACACTACAGGAAGGCACAGCCACAACGGAAACAGCGCCACAAGACGGAAAGAATCTGCTACACCAGTAACTGATGCCTTCATAGCTTTGCACAGTGTCTGCTAAAGATGCACACTATTCACACACTTTTCACAAGAGACAACAGAATATCGTTGTATATGACATATTTAACACTGCTTACAAACATCATTTCCCATCCGAGATCGAAGCTTTAAATATCTTACAGAAAACAGAGTGAAAATTTGATGTTGCTTGAAAGCAATGTTGCAAAATAAGGGTTTAAGGAAATATTTAACCTCAAACATCACCTCAGCAGCTGTCTGGAAGTGCCTTCACGTATTGGTTTCTTGTTCACCCGATGAACTTAGTATCATATCAGGAGAATACAAACCGGGATTGCGAAGAGGAGTGTATGGAAATAAGTCGAAAATCTGACATCCGCCATGTGTGATTATAGAATGAGCTGAAGTGTTGTCGAGGACCACCTCCTTGCACACCTTCCTGCGACGCTTCGTTTTGACAGTCTCACTATACCACTCCCAAAAAGGACTCAGTATTATGTAGCCCGAGGACAGTTCAGTCTACGTCTATTTTGGTGATGTTGAATCCACAAGTTTCCACTGTCTGCTTTGCACTCTTGTCTTGGGCTCATAGTGGTACACCCGGCACTAGTCCTTGCTGATTAGGCGTCTAAAGAAGTCATCTGAGATGGCATGACACTGGGGATAGGAAAAGACCTATACCGGTATTTTTAGTTTTGAATAACCGGTATTTTTCGGTATTTGTTCGGTCTCGATCATAACAGCTGTTTTTTTTTCATTTTTCAATAAGCACCGAATAAAAAAACGGGATATCAATTACCCATAATAACAGTGGTAGAATGTTTTGTTTTTAAATAAAACTTTTCTCAAATAGGAGTAATTTTTATCCGTAAAATTTGCATTGGTTTGAAATATTGCTAGAAACGAGCAACAAACATATGGCACAAGAATTGCTACAGCATTGCTCAGACAATAATGCCCCTGTGACCGTGCGTCGTGGCTTACGGTACGCATCTACACTCCTGGAAATGGAAAAAAGAACACATTGACACCGGTGTGTCTGACCTACCATATTTGCTCCGGACACTGCGAGAGGGCTGTACAAGCAATGATCACACGCACGGCACAGCGGACACACCAGGAACCGCGGTGTTGGCCGTCGAATGGCGCTAGCTGCGCAGCATTTGTGCACCGCCGCCGTCAGTGTCAGCCAGATGGCCGTGGCATACGGAGCTCCATCGCAGTCTTTAACACTGGTAGCATGCCGCAACAGCGTGGACGTGAACCGTATGTGCAGTTGACGGACTTTGAGCGAGGGCGTATAGTGGGCATGCGGGAGGCCGGGTGGACGTACCGCCGAATTGCTCAACACGTGGGGCGTGAGGTCTCCACAGTACATCGATGTTGTCGCCAGTGGTCGGCGGAAGGTGCACGTGCCCGTCGACCTGGGACCGGACCGCAGCGACGCACGGATGCACGCCAAGACCGTAGGATCCTACGCAGTGCCGTAGGGGACCGCACCGCCACTTCCCAGCAAATTAGGGACACTGTTGCTCCTGGGGTATCGGCGAGGACCATTCGCAACCGTCTCCATGAAGCTGGGCTACGGTCCCGCACACCGTTACGCCGTCTTCCGCTCACGCCTCAACATCGTGCAGCCCGCCTCCAGTGGTGTCGCGACAGGCGTGAATGGAGGGACGAATGGAGACGTGTCGTCTTCAGCGATGAGAGTCGCTTCTGCCTTGGTGCCAATGATGGTGGAATGCGTGTTTGGCGCCGTGCAGGTGAGCGCCACAATCAGGACTGCATACGACCGAGGCACACAGGGCCAACACCCGGCATCATGGTGTGGGGAGCCATCTCCTACACTGGCCGTACACCTCTGGTGATCGTCGAGGGGACACTGAATAGTGCACAGTACATCCAAACCGTCATCGAACCCATCGTTCTACCATTCCTAGACCGGCAAGGGAACTTGCTGTTCCAACAGGACAATGCACGTCCGCATGTATCCCGTGCCACCCAACGTGCTCTAGAAGGTGTAAGTCAACTACCCTGGCCAGCAAGATCTCCGGATCTGTCCCCCATTGAGCATGTTTGGGACTGGATGAAGCGTCGTCTCACGCGGTCTGCACGTCCAGCACGAACGCTGGTCCAACTGAGGCGCCAGGTGGAAATGGCATGGCAAGCCGTTCCACAGGACTACATCCAGCATCTCTACGATCATCTCCATGGGAGAATAGCAGCCTGCATTGCTGCGAAAGGTGGATATACACTGTACTAGTGCCGACATTGTGCATGCTCTGTTGCCTGTGTGTATGTGCCTGTGGTTCTGTCAGTGTGATCATGTGAAGTATCTGACCCCAGGAACGTGTCAATAAAGTTTCCCCTTCCTGGGACAATGAATTCAAGGTGTTCTTATTTCAATTTCCAGGAGTGAACATACAGTGTACAAGACTTGCCCCCACCCGGTCTTTACGGTAGTTCCCCGCTGTAGTCGTTAGACATCCGCTGTACTGCAGAATGGTACCGATCCTAGCCTGCAAATATTTTTACGAATTGACGCAGCAGTGAAGTACAATACTTCATTTGCCTTGAAAGATTAATGACCCGTCTGCCATTTCTATGAAATAATAAAGGAGTAAGAAAATTATGGTAACAGTAATAAGTTAAAAACTTACAACCATTCATTCATAGTATACAACAAAAATAAAAAATAGCTGACGAAAATAAAAAGTAGCCGATTTGCTGCTTATGTCTACATATTATGCCTTCATCTGCTTGTAGCCCTTGAAAACTGACAAATTAACACGTAAAACAGAGTCCTTCAACCTCATTTTTCACCGTTTAGCACTAGCCATTCGTAATGCCTAAAGAGTGGTATGATCCCCGATTACAGCACGATTTTTGAGCAGAGTTTCAAAAAATTGGAAGAAATAGGAGAATACTTGTGATTTTTTGTAGTTTACAGTCAGCAGAAAAGCAGTAAACCGCAGACGGACCAAATTTTCTTTTATTTGCCCATTTAATTTAAAATTTGATTCTTTGCATATTGCAACTGAGAGTCAAAATTTTTCATTCTTTGTTTGATTTCATTGTTTATTATCCGAAATAATGGGAATAAAAAACCGAAAGTGCTATTTCGGAAACCGATAATTTTGAGCGGTTTTAACAACCGGCTTAATATGTCGTGGAAAAAACCGAAATCAGGTTGTCAGTGCTATAACGGTGGTCCTTACCTGACACAGCTGCAACAGGTTCACTTGTTCCACTATCGCCTCATTTGCGATCGCCGATCTTGGAGTAGGAAGGCCCCCATTTCTCTTGCGATTGCCTATTCTTCACAGAGAAACGGCCTGACCCTTGATTCTTCGCAATTCAGAATTCTCTGTCGACACCGGAAGAGGCCACGTCACCTAAAACTACTGTGTTATTTGATGGTGTAATGTTGAAATACGCTTCCACCAAATTAGCATTAGCCGGCCGCGGTGGTCTTGCGGTTTTATGCGCTCAGTCAGGAACCGCGCGACTGCTACGGTCGCAGGTTCGAATCCTGCCTTGGGAATGGATGTGTGATGTCCTTAGGTTAGTTAGGTTTAATTAGTTCTAAGCTCTAGGTGACTGATGACCACAGATGTTAAGTCGCATAGTGCTCAGAGCCAGCCAAATCAGCATGGACTGCTGCAGCGTTGTCCTCCCTCAAACGCAGAAAACAAATTCCCGCACTATATTACATTTTGTCGTGACTCCTCTTGCGCCTTGCTACGCTACTGTGGCGCGTGAATGTCGACGTGTACCAGGTCTGTAGACATGTACCGGCAAACAAACAAAAATTAATTAACATTATTGTTTCGAGGTAGTAATTAAAACTTTATGACAAGCCCTCGTAGTTCCACGGATTTATACTGCCAGTGCAGTTTTATCATCCCGCCTTATTTTATATTCTCTAATGCTCGTTATCTATGCGACCTCATGTGAGCTCCGCTTTCTTTACGCGCGGCTGTTGCTTAGTCTGGTACTCTCTGGCGCCACATTTCTCGGCCAGAGAGAGACATAGATAAAGCAGTTTAGTAACGAAAAGAGATAAGGTTTAATATCCCATCGACGAAGCAGTTTAGTACCTTACAAGAATAGCAATATGTGTTTCTCATTTCGTTCGCGCACACGCGAGCGCCAACGGTACTACACTATAAATTACAGTAAAGCTATATTCAGGACTAGAGAGTCTTTGAGTATTCATCAAAGGAGATACTGAAGATGGTGGATCCGTTTTGCTATATGGGCAGCAAAATAACTGACGGCGGCCGAAGTAGAGAGGATAAAAAATTAAATCTAGTAATAGCAAGAAAAACATTTTTGAAAAAGGGAAATTTCTCAACGTTTAATATAAAGTTAAGTATTAGGAAGTCTTTTCTGAATGTATTTGTCTGAATTGTAGCCTTGCACGGAAGTCAGACGTGGACGATTAAAAGATAACACAGGAAGAGAACAGAAGCTTTTGAAATGGGGAAGTACAGAAGAATTCTGAAAGTTAGATGCAGTTGTGACGGTACACACAGGTACCTGTGACGGAAACAAATGAGAACCGAAGATTTTGAGAGGCTCTATCTGTACTTCAAAAATGCCCAGAAAAACGTTAAAGTAACGTTCTAAGAAGCCTGAAATTTAAACACCCCCCCCCCCCCTACCCCCTAAGGTTGCAGTACCAGAGATCTTCCTCTTTTTCTTTCTGTTTTTTTTTCAGATCAATCAATGATTAAGCGTACAGATCGGATTAATACTAATGAGATACTGAATGGAAATGGAGAAAGGAAGCAAATTTATGACCTAACCCGACTAAAAGAAGGGACCTCTTGATGGAATACATCCTGAAGCAAAACGGAATCGTCAGTTTCGAAATTGATAAACGTGCGGGAGAGTAAAAATTACAGAGGGAGAACAAAGATAGACTACAGTGATCAGATTCAAGCGGGAGTAAGCTGCAGTAGTTATACAAAGGTGAAGAGTCTTGCACAGGGCAAGTAACGTCCAGAGTTGCATGAAAGCAGCCTTCAGACTGAATACCACAATCACAAAAACAACACTGTGTACTTACTAGGTTTAGCTGTTTACTTTTACAGATTACTTACCTGTTTCAAACAGGTCGTGAGGGAACTTCTTCATGTTGTATTTTGCAACAGTTACGAAACACTACGTAGACTCCTGTCTAGGGTAAAGATCGATGTGATGTCCTGATGGACGAAACTGAATCATGAACGTCGTCAGTTATCCTCTCGAACACTGCTCCTAATAGGAATGTATATGATTAATCAGTTTCCTCTACAAACCTCCTAAATTAGGCAGTTTGGCCTGTTGCGAAGCTGCCCTCTAAACTTTCGACTCTACATATGAGCATACAATTGCCGCCGCTGACATTTACATAATTTCCGGGATAACAATTCCTACAATGTGAAACTCAAGCGTATGCTTTCTCCTTCAACTTTTACGCTACTTCGACTTATCCCCACACATCACACGGCCAGTAGTCACACTATCACAGATCTATCTGCAACAAAATTCTCAAACAGGATAATTGGTATCTCTGCACTGGCTTGTCTATCCGCGACGTAGTTTTAATGACTTCGTCACTAGCATGTTCAAGGAAGAAACCACAAATGGCTACAGATACAGACTTTGAACTCATCAATGTACTTGAACTTGCAACTGAGGTTCAAAAAATTGTTTGAGAGACGACATCTCTTTTCGTTCCCGAACGTAAACGAGAAACTTCATGAATCAATTAACAACCTTGCTCAACTGTATGACAAATATGTTCCCGTGAAGACAGGGCATGGGAGTAGGAAACCTGCACCTTGGTTAACAGGTGAGCTAAAACACCTCATGAATCTCTGACACTCCATGTCGAGCATATAAACTACGCACTATGTCTAGAAATCGTATTGCTTACAGGCAGAAACGTAACAGAATCAGAGAAGCTGTGAGATACGCCAAACTCAGGGATTCCCATATGTTAACTTACAATAGACACTGAACAATTACCCTATGGAAAAACTTGCAAGGTCTTGGATGAAGGAAAGTAAAAGCTGCAGCTGTTATCATTGTCCCAGACGAGGAACTGCATCGGTGCTTCGCATTATCTACTACCACAGCTGAACTGCAAATGAAACAGAGACGTACTGATCATTTCATGGGGATAAACTACGATGTACACGAAAATTTCCGTGGTAGGCATGTTGTTGCCAGTATTATCAAAGAGTCAACCGACCGTAACGGATCGGCATCTACTGGGCACAAGTGATAAAGTTTATTATTGACCCACTACGAGATCACCTAAAGCTTGCCGTGGATAGACAAGAGGCGACTGTCATGTGGCTCTCAGACGTCATCAAAGCCTTTGACACTTCGACAGTTTACTCGACAAACTTTCCAGTCTAAATTTCTCTCTCAGTGCTCGTACCTAACATCTCGTAAAAAATGTGTCATTCGTGGAAACATAAAGTCACAATGGAGGCTTATACACTTTTCATAGTAAATCAATGATGAGTTACCAGCTTTTTCCTACTGTAAATACTACTTGTATGCTGTTGCCCTCCAGTTTCATCTAAGTGCAAAACCAATAAACTGAAGGCAGTTATTGAGAATTTCAGTGCTGACCTTTGTTCGCTATTAAAATAGGCACAGAGTACAAGGTTAACGCTCAACCCATCTAAAACTCAAGTGATAACTGCTGGTAATTACCTCGAAATATCAACAATCCCTACACTCTTTAAACCTAAATGGGATAAGTATAAACTATTCTCCCTCAGCAAAGAGTCTGGGAGTAATAATTGACGAAAAGCTAAATCACGCTCATCACATAGCTGCAATGTGGAAGAAGGCATCACGATCTCCGCCATGACTTACGAAAATATAAAAAAAACTCTTCTCTTTTGACCTGAAAATATAAGCTGTACAAACGCTTGTACGTACAATTGTTGATTACGGCAATACCATCTTACAAAGTCTTTCTCAGAATAGCACACAGCACCTGGAACTGGACGATGAACGCCTGCGTTCGGTATATCTGTGACATTCGATCCTTTCATCATATTTCACTAATTTATCAAGAGCTGTCCTGGCTAGTTGCAGACAAGAGCAGAGATTTCCATACTTTTTGTCTCCTTAACTGTCTCAACAACGTACACTGTTGTTCTTATCTCTCTTCGATCTTAAAGCTGTTGTCTGAACAACAGAGCAGAAACAATCGTTCGCATGAGAGGAAAATATTTTCTGTCCCTCTCCATCACTCACCCGCTTTCTCAACGGCCTTTTCGGTAGCAGGAACCCTACGCTGGGATGACCTCTCGTATATCAGAAAACTGAATAACAGCTCCAGCTTCAACAGCCAGTTAATGACTTACCTCCTAAAACAACAATAATGTCTGCCTTTTTCCCTGTATGCACTCGTTACCTGATTACATCCTTTCTTCATTTCAGGACGCTCTTAGCTGGCACAGTCTATCTAAGTTTTTCTCCGTCAGAACTCGCTAGGTCAGAAATTATTACTTTTGTTCACCTATAAATACATTTTGCAGCAGCCACTATGTACATCTGCATCTACGTACATAGTCCGCAAGCTGCATGGTGGAGGGTACCTTGTACTGCTACTATTAGTCATTTCCTATACTGCTCCACTTCCAGACGGAGGGAAGGAAAAACGACTGTCTTTATGCTTTCATACAGTCCCTAATTTCTCTTATCTTTTATTTGCGGACGCTATGCGAAATGCACGTTGGCAGCAGTAGAATTATTCTGCAGTCAGTTACAAATACCTGTAATCTAAATTTTCTCAATAGGGTTTGGCTAAAAAAACTCCGTCTTCCCTCCAGGGACTGCCATTTGCGTTCACGAAGCATCTCTGTAACACTTGCCTATTGATCGAACCTACTGATAACAAATCTGAAATGCCGCTTTTGAATT
The DNA here is from genome assembly GCF_023897955.1 of Schistocerca gregaria. Taxonomy (NCBI): domain Eukaryota; kingdom Metazoa; phylum Arthropoda; class Insecta; order Orthoptera; family Acrididae; genus Schistocerca; species Schistocerca gregaria. Next base: position 747,554,161 of record NC_064931.1, read on the forward strand.
GCTTCGACGACTTCCTTTAATACCATCGGGTGGGGATCCCAAACATTCGAGCGGTACCAAGAATGGGTCGCACTGGTGTTCTATACTGGGTCTCCTCTACGACAACAATTCCCCGTATACTGCAGAGTCATAAGCAGTCAGTCACAGACTGCGCAGCTCAGCCTATCCGTCTGATCATTTATTTATATAGAGAACAAAAGCCGCCCTATCACACTTCCATGGGGCACTCCTAAGGTTACCATACTTTCTGAAGAACACTCACCGTCAAGAACAACGTTCTGGGTTCTATTACTTAAGAAGTGTTCGAGCCACTCACATACAGGATGACAATTATTGAACTATATGAAATAAAATCGTTATAACTCCTGAAAGTTTTGCGTTAGGAGTTCGAACTGCACGGTTGGCCATGGGGCATGATACCAATTAGTATGCGCGTGATGGCTTGGTATAGCGACGAAGCGCAGTATATGCAGAATAACGTGGGAACAGAGCAGCCGAGCAGCATTTCGGCCCTCCAAAAAAAGAAAAAGAAAAAAAAACATTCGTGAGTGGCGGGTTAGTAAAGAAGAACAGAAAAAAATTAGGAAGACTAAATGTGCAAATAGAGGACTGAATGCAAAGTGGCCAAAACTAGAAAATGACGTACTGTAATGGATTCAAGGACACCGTCAAAATGGCATTGATATGAAAATGATTGAATTACACGCCCGTAAGCTAGCGCTACAGCGAAACTTAAAGACTTTAATGGTGGAGTTCGTTGGTTCTACATGTTTATGAAGCGTCAAGGATTTAGCATGGGAACCAAAACCGAAATATCTCAGAAAAAGCAGCAAGAGTATGAAGAAAAACTTATTATCTTTCCATCAACATCCAAAGAAAGCCAGAGTGGAACTAAGCCAAAAAGCGAATATAGACGAAACTCCTCTGACGTTTGATGCGCCGAGTAACATAACTATTGCCATAAAAAGTGCTAAAACTGAAACTACAAAACCAAGTGGACATAAAAACGTGCACTAAACTGTTGTCCTTTCATGCTGCGGTGACGGTACTAAACTTAATCCATCGAACATTTTCATGCGCAAAACAAAGCCAAAACCTTCTGACACATCACCAGGTGATGATGTTCACGTACATGACAAGGGCTGCATGGACGAGGCTGGTATGAAATTATGGATTAACAGAGTGCGGGAGAGAAGGAGAGATGCTTTCAATAAGTTCTCCAAAAAATGTTCAAATGTGTGTAAATTGCTAAGGGGCCAAACTGCTGAGGTCATCGGTCCCTATACCTACACACTATTTAAACTAACTTACTCTTACACACACCGCTCGAACCTCCGGCGGGAGTGGCCGCGCAATCCGTGACATGGCGCCTAAACCACGCGGCCACTCGGCGAGGCTGAAGAACAGTTCTCTTTTTGTGCTAGATCAGTAGTCATTTGGAAAATTCTATGAAAGAGAAATTGAGACAGGGAAATACAGAACTTGCTATTATTCTCGGAGGACTTACTTCAAAATTTCAAACTCTTGATGTACCGATAAATAAACCATTTACGTGTATATTGTAGCTAGGCTCAATACCGTTTCTTCCAAATCCACCAGAAACAAACGCAAAATAATTTTATTTAAAAAGCGGATAAAGGGTCACTAGAAGCCTTCCTAAGAGACAATCTCCATTCCTTCCGAACTGACTATGCAAATGTAGACGAGATGTGACTCAAATTCAAAGATATAGTAGCAACAGCAATTGAGAGATTCATACCTCATAAATTGGTAAGAGATGAAACGGATCCACCGTGGTACACAAAACAGGTCCGAACGCTGTTGAAGAGGCAACGGAAAAAGCATGCGAAGTTCAAAAGAACACGAAATCCCGAAGATTGGCTAAAATATACACGTATTTCAATGCGAGATGCCTTTCATACGTTCCACAATGAAACATTGTCTCGAAATTTGGTAGAAAATCCGAAGTAATCCTGGTCGTATGTAAAGTACACAAACGGCAGGACGTAGTCAATACCTTCGCTGCGCAGTGCCGATGGTACTGTTACCGACGACTGTGCCGCTAAAGCGAAGTTATTGAACGCAGTTTTCTGAAATTCCTTCACCAAGGAAGACGAATGGAATATTCCAGAATTTGAGACACGAACAGCTGTTAGCATGAGTTTCTTAGAAGTAGATACCTTAGGGGTTGCGAAGCAACTCAAATCGCTTGATACGGCCAAGTCTTCAGGTCCAGATTGTATACCGATTAGGTTTCTTTCAGATTACGCTGATATAATAGCTCCCTACTTAGCACTCATATACAACCGCTCGCTCACCGATAGATCTGTACCTACAGATTGGAAAATTGCGCAGGTCGCACCAGTGTTTAAGAAGGGTAGTAGGAGTAATCCATCTAACTACAGACCTATATCATTGACGTCGGTTTGCAGTAGGGCTCTGGAGCGTATACTGTATTCAAACGTTATGAATCACCTCGAAGGAAACGATATATTGATACGTAATCAGCATGGTTTCAGAAAACATCGCTCTTGTGCAAGGCAGCTAGCTCTTTATTCGCACGAAGTTATGGCCGCTATCGACAGGGGATCTCAAGTTGATTCCGTATTTCGAGATTTCCGGAAAGCTTTTGACACCGTTCCTCACAAGCGACTTCTAATCAAGCTGCGGGCCTATGGGGTATCGTCGCAGTTGTGCGACTGGATTCGTGATTTCCGTCGGGAAGGTCCCAATTTGTAGTAATAGACGGCAAATCATCGAGTAAAACTGAAGTGATATCAGGTGTTCCCCAGGGAAGCGTCCTGGGACCTCTGCTGTTCCTGATCTATATAAATGACCTGGGTGACAATCTGAGCAGTTCTCTTAGGTTGTTCGCAGATGATGCTGTAATTGACCGTCTAGTAAGGTCATCCGAAGACCAGTATCAGTTCAAAGCGATTTAGAAAAGATTGCTGTATGGTGTGGCAGGCGGCAGTTGACGCTAAATAACGAAAAGTGTGAGGTGATCCACATGAGTTCCAAAAGAAATCCGTTGGAATTCGATTACTCGATAAACAGTACAATTCTCAAGGCTGTCAATTCAACTAAGTACCTGGGTGTTAAAATTACGAACAACTTCAGTTGGAAAGACCACATAGATAATATTGTGGGGAAGGCGAGCCAAAGGTTGCGTTTCATTGGCAGGACACTTAAAAGATGCAACAAGTCCACTAAAGAGACAGCTAAAGAGACACTAAAGAGACAGCTTACACTACACTCGTTCGTCCTCTTTTTTGAATATTGCTGCGCGGTGTGGGATCCTTACCAGGTGGGATTGACGGAGGACATCGAAAGGGTGCAAAAAAATGGCAGCTCGTTTTGTATTAACACGTAAGAGGAGAGAGAGTGTGGCAGATATAATACGCAAATTGGGATGGAAGTAATTACAGCAAAGACGTTTTTCGTCGCGGCGAGATCTTTTTACGCAATTTCAGTCACCAACTTTCTCTTCCGAATGCGAAAATATTTTGTTGAGCCCAGCCTACATATGTAGGAATGATCATCAAAATAAAATACAAGAAATCAGAGCTCGCACAGAAAGGTTTAGGTGTTCGTTTTTCCCGCGCGCTGTTCGGGAGTGGAATAGTAGAGAGATAGTATGATTGTGGTTCGATGAACCCTCTGTCAAGCACTTAAATGTGAATTACAGAGTAGTCATGTAGATGTAGATGTAGATGTAGACGTATATGAGAGAGGAGTGGAACAAATGGATGACGAATGAAAGCAAACACGAATTCACGCCGAAGGGAGCTTTAAAACCACCTACAATCAAAACAGTGTGTCAGTAGACAAAGCAGTCGTGGTCTAGAGTGAGAGAAGACATTATTGTTAAATCTTTCAAGAAGGGCGGCGTAAGTAACACTATCGATGACAGTGAAGACCATCTTATGTACGAAGAGCACAACGATGACCTAGAAGAAGAAGAACGTTCTGCTGAAGATTTTCAGGGATTTTAAAGGTCAATTAGGTTTTATAACCTAAGAATTTTTTTAGCCAGTATTATGCAGGCTAATCATAAAAAAGGAAAAAATGTCATTTATTTGGAAAATTGCTTAAAAATTAAGGTGCTCCTTATAGTCCGTAGCGTCGTACAGTCCGTAAAATACTGTAAATGACAGCGTGCGAGACTGCTCTGCCTTTGCCTCGCGTTCGATCTTTACTACCATCCCATATCCAAGTTTTATATCTCTCTGTTGTTGGATGTTAGAAAGCCAAATGAAGGAGACTTTTAGCGACACCTTCTCTGGCGCACCACTTGAATCTGAGCGCGCTAAGGGCTGACTGAGCTCGGAAAAGGCGCAGCGTATAGAATTTTTGTCTTAATTGTCATTCCTCTGCGCAACCTACCCTACAACACCGTTACGAGCTTTTCAGACTGTTTCTGACCTCCATCTATATGGCCCAAGCATGTAGGAGTTTTAGAACCAGATACACAGAACATCTAAGGGCCCTAAAAACTAACAGCTCCCACTCAACATTTGCAGGCTATGTAACGGTACAAAAACACAACCCAAGAAAAGCAGAAAACGATGTGAAAATTCGTTAAACTAGCAATAACGTGCACCATAAATTAACCATAGAGGATAATAATCATAAACAAAAATCAACAGCCGAAGGAGAAAACGCACTAAATGGCTGTCCTAGGAGGAATGGTCATTATTCGGGGATATGACCGGAACGATCAATCGAAGCAAAAAGTCTAGTAAACATGGGCTTCACAATGCGTACCTTCAAAGCTATGAGCACTTGTTCAACTTCACTAAAGTGAGACACATTTTCTACTGCACAAGTGCTCGTAGTTCTTAAGTTACGCATTTTACATTTTTTCTTGTTTTATACGATATTGCAATGGCTGTGTTATTCTGATGACGACGCACAGCGGCGACCATAGCCGTTACGAAACTCACCAGCTGAATTCGCAGCTGTGACTAATGACTAAAAAGTGGAAAATCTGGGTTCGAGTCCCGGTCTGACACAAATTTTTATTGTCGTCATTCCATTCTACAGCTGATGGTAGCCATTATTCGCAAATATGAATTCATCTCGCGAGTTTTCTTGTTTTGGTCCGTACTACCGCCTCCTAAAATATGCAAAGTAAAGAGCTTGCAGTAGAAGAGATTTGTTTAAGAAATGCTAATAGCTCTTAAGGTATGCATTTTTGAGCCCATGATTACCAGAACATTTTGCTTCGAACGATCGTCCCTGTAACATCACTGTATACTGACGATTCCTCGTGGCAAATCCTATATATAACTGCACTCTTGTACTTTCTCTGTCGCTCTGTGTCACTGCCACCACAAACACAGTAAAGATTCTGGATGTCAATGAACACTTTGAAATACTCGCGCAATTCTTCAAATAAACACACAACGAAAAATGGTTCAAATGGCTCTGAACACTATGCGACTTGACTTCTGAGGTCATCAGTCGCCTAGAACTTAGAAATAATTAAACCTAACTAACCTAAGGACATCACACACATCCATGCCCGAGGCAGGATTCGAACCTGCGACCGTAGCGGTAGCTTGTCTCCAGACTGTAGCACCTTGAACTGCACAGCCACTCAGGCCGGCCACACAACCATACAAATGAACTGCAGACAGCCGCCATAGATGACGACTGAAACCTACGGTTTTGTAACAAAATAAGTAAAATGTGCGTGAATTCATCATAACTTCCGTTATAGATGAGTATCCTACCACGTCGAAAATAGCGGGAAACAAGGCTAGAGAATTAAAACTCTCAAGTAACAAGATAAATAACACTATTTCCAATGTAGTGGACGAGAAACAGAAAATACAAATCGTTTTGTTTGTTTGCAGAAGACATGTTACAAGGAAACCTTTGGTAATTGTGTAACTATCACACAAAAAACAACTTTTTACCAACATATTTGATATGTGCAAAACGTATAAATATTTGCTCCCCAAACGAGTATCTGGTGATTATTTTTCTCTGTGGTATAAACAAGCAATATTTCGTGTATAACTTACATGACATTGTGGCGGTTCCTCCTGCACTTTGATGATTGTCCTCGGTGTCGACGTACTGACTGAAAATTGGGGTTTGTAGATTCCGACACTGACTGCTGCAAATCATGTAGCCGACAGGTGCACAGTTGAGTTTCATAGTACTTTAATCTCACTGTTCACAACCCCCCCTCCCCCCCCCCCCCAATAATACACAGTTACATGGCCAATGTACTATTACTGAACTTGCGATAAGCCTCATTAATAGTTTGCAGGCGAAACTCCACATACTGCTACAATAGTTTATTGCTGAACATCTACGAGCAGTAAAAACATAACCACAAAGTCCACAGTTCTTGAAGAATAATCAGATACGTATGGAGTAGTCACTCTCATTGGTTTTTACACACGGCCTAATTTTTTAACACTTATTTCACAGTTAAATTGAAGCATTTTTGTTGTGTGATTGTCTCGTGACCAAAAATCGTATCCTTATATATCATCACAATAATAGGTGCTGAAACTACACATTGTTTAAAGTTAAATTTACAGAAATTACGATTAAATCTTAACTCATTAAATTAACTAAATACATCGAAACATTCCGTCTTTTTAACAGTTTCTTCTACTACAAGAGTTCGGCAGAATTATTTGTTTAAATCATGAAATTAAGAAATATCATTACGTAAACAATATTTTTGACAAAACTTTTAATTACTTTGGAATTAATTCAGGGCTGGTTTTGCTAACAGGTTTTCGAATAGAGCCAAATAGATAATTTAAGATTACTAGTATTTCGTCTTCCAAATGTTTATAACTGGTATAGAATTTATATTTGTTTATATGTCAACAATGAAATTAAAGTTACGAAACAATTACTGTGTTGCCCTATAATAAAAGATACTAACTAGGCAAAATCGAAATAAATGAGAAAGTCAGTTACATACATAAAACTAAGCACAAAATCAGATTTAATGTTATATTCTTTAAAACTGAGTGCCAACCTTTCTCTTATATGAAAATGCAGGTTCCATTCATGTATGCTAATGGTAAATAGTTAAAAGTAACGATATTTTCTCCCAGCACGCCATACAGCTGCTATCTGGAAGGATTTTATTGAAATGCGTGTTTATGCATGGAGAGGCTCCATCTGGATCATATTACCTGGACCGATGCATAGGTAGTCGAGTTCCACTCCCATACCCACTACATTTGTGGAGATGGTAAAGGTCTGAGTAAAAGCGAGCTGTTGTGTACCCACTATGCAGGAGTATGTTCCATATTTTATATCATCACGAGTACAATGACGTTGCAGGTAGCATTTATATCTGTGATTACTGTAATTTCTGGCTGCAATATCCTTTCCTGCCAAAGACAATGGAGGCTGTTGTCGATAGCTTGTAATTTTATACCGGTTTAAAGCGATTAGTCCTGCTACATTTATGCGATAAATCCATTGCGAAAGGTTTTATGGTTACTTTCTGATAAAATTGTTGCGGATGATAATAGAAATGAAGGATAGTTAGTCAGAGTAAATAGCCATCTCTTTACGAATAACACGGAAATGGTAACCACGCTTGACCTCTCCGATCTGGTGGACGGATAACTACCAATTCTGCGAGAAACTATCTTTCCGTGAGACACAGAGAAGGAAGGTGTCTGGTATTCATTCAATACATCTTCACACATTTTCTTGTTGCCAGTTAAATACTACAGGAAAACTGCTTATACCTCTAGGATTTGAACTAGCTACGTTCGCTTCGAAAGCCACTTCTGTGGACTGCGGTTGTGACAACGTTCCCTTAGCGAGTAGTGTGTGCTAGTAAATATCTAGTTTCAAATGACTGTCCTATTTTTCGCTAGAATATCATTGCAGACTGAGCCGTCAGCGATATCAGTTTGTACGTAGACAATGCTTTTGTCTGTTGTTGTTGTTGTGGCCTTCAATTCGAAGGCTTCTTTGTTGCAGTTTCCACATTAATCTACCCTATGCAAGTATCTTCATATCATCATTTGTACTACACCGAAGATCCACCTAAATGGAAAACTCTATTCAATTCTAGGTCTCCCACTACAATTTTTACCATCCACTCTTACCTCCTATTCCTTGATGCCTCAGGGTGTCACATCAACCGATCCCTGCTTTTAGTCCAGTTGTAACACAAATTTCTTTTTTCTCCAGTTTTGTTCGGTACCTCTTGATTAGCTACCCGATCTACATATTTAATCTTAACCATTTTCCTGCAGCCTCACATTTAAGATACTTCTGTTCATATTGTCGCTGCAGTTTCTTGACCACATTTCTCTTCCTTATGAAGCTCTATTCCAGACAAATCCTAGTATTAAGGATTTTCTCAAACTTAAATTACTATCCACCATTATTATATAGCCAATGGATGGTGATAAGGAAACGTAGAGCGATATTGACAGAATACTGGTATACTGAATATCAGCCCTCTACGAACGTGAATAAGTGCAAAATATTGCCCAAAACTAAGCTCGAAATCATTAGAAGCGAAGGAAAATGGAAAACTTACATTTGTCGGAAGGATTCTGGGAAAATGCAGTTTTTTCTGTGTTACATCCACATCTACACCTACATGGATACTCTTCAAATCACACTAAAGTAACTGGCAGAGGGTTCACTGAACCACCTTCACAATAATACTCACCATTCTACTCTCGAACAGCGCGCGGAAACAACGAACACCTATTTCTTTTCGTGCGAGCTGTGATTTTCCTTATTTTATTATGACGGCCGTTTCTCCCTATGTAGGTCTGCGCCAACAAAATATTTCCGCACTCTGAGGAGGAGCTGGTGAGAATATCCCGCCGCAACGAGAAACGCGTTTATTTTAATGCTGTCCACCCTACATCTTGTATCATGCCCGTGACATTTCCTCCCTTAACTCTCGATAGTACAAAACGTCTTGCTCTTCTTTAAACTTTCTCGATGTGCTCAGTTAATCCTACTTGGTAAGGACTCCACTACGCGCAGCAGTACGCCAAAAAACGACGGACAAGCGTAGTGTAGGCTGCATCTTTAGTAGGTCTGTTCCGCCTTCTAAGAGTTCTGTCAATAAATCGCAGTCTTTGGTTCGCCTTTCCCATAACATTTCCTTCGTGTTCTTTCCAGCTGAAGTTGTTAGTAATTTTAGACCGCGAGGCCTAGGGCGCCTTGTCACGGTCCGCGCGGATCCCCCCTTGTCGGAGGGTCGAATCCTCCCTGGGCAAGCTAGTGTGTGTGTCGTCCTTATCAGAAGTTAGTTTAAGTTAGATTCAGTAGTGTGTGCCGGCCTGTGTGGCCGAGCGGTTCTAGGCGCGGTCGCAGGTTCGAATCCTGCCTCGGGCATGGATGTGTGTGTTGACCTTAGTTTAGTTAGGTTTAAGTAGCTCTAAGTTCAAGGGGACTCATGACCTCGGCAGTTAAGTCCCATAGTGCTCAGAGCCATTTGAACCATTAAGTAGTGTGTAAGCTTAGGGGCCGATGACCTCAGCAGTTTGGTCCTATAAGACCTTACCACAAATTTCCAATTTCGTAATTTGCTAGGTATTTAGTTGAATTTGCCGCTTTTATATTTGATTGATTTATCGTGTAACCTTAGTTGAACGGATTCCTTTTAAAACTCACGTGGATGACCTCACACTTTTCATTATTTAGGGTCAACCGCCAACTTTCGCACCATACAGATATCTTTTCTAATTCGTTTTCCAATTTGTTTTGATCTTCTGATGACTTCACTAGACTATAAACGACAGTATCATGTGCCAAAAATGCAAAACGACCGCTCAGATCGTCTCCTAAACCATTTATATACATAAAGAACAGCGGAGGCTCGATGATTTCAGTCAGTTACAACGAACTGTGATCTCTGACAGGAAATTATGAATCCAGTCACATAACTGAGACGATATTCTATAAGAACACAATTTGATTACTAGCCGCTTGCGAGGTACAGTGTCAAAAGCCTTCTGGAAATCTAGGAATACGGAATCAATTTGAAATCACTTGTTAATAGCACTCAACACCTCGTGTGAGTAAAGAGCTAGTTGGGTTTCACTAGAACGATGTTTTCTAAATCCGTATTGACTGTATGTCAACAGGCCGTTCTATTAGGGTAATTCATAATGTTCGAACACAATGTAGGTTCCAAAATCTCGCTGCATATCGGCGTTAATGACATGGACCTGTAGTAGATTACTCCAATTGCCTTTCTTGAATATTGGTGTATTGGAGTAAGCATCAAGTATGCGTGACAGCAGTCATACAGAAAATTCAGATGCATACTGCTGATATTGTAATACGTCGGTATGCTCCATACGGAAGAGTAACAGAAATCCTCAGGTAACTAACTGGGAATTTTTGCAGGAAAGGCGACGCTGTTCACGTTATAGTGACGTATTTTGAACGTCGTTTAATGTGGAGCAGCGCGGATGCTAGCAGATGTTCCAGGATCTCCTCGTGTACCTAGAGGGGTGCTCGTTCTTTTGGGTTTCCGTTTGCTCGCTGAGGTCACGGCTTCCTCTTTCTAGCTGTTAGGTAGGCAGCTGCGGTGCTTTATGAGCACGCTAATTGCTCAGCTAGAGAGCCGTGCCGCTTGTAGGCCGTACCGACTGCCTACACAAGTGGGCTTCAGTAGCTCCTCGCAAAATGATCGGTGCGCTGCTGTGCCTATCTACGTCTCACAACTACGCGCGTGTTTCGCAAGAATAAGCATATTCACTGGATCGTGAAGTTTGTCTCACCCACCTACATATTGGGATTCTGTAGGTGAAATAAAAGCGCGTATCACTCTGGCGGATTTGTAGCCCTCAGAAGTGCTTCGAAACCAACGTTGTATACTGAGGCGTTAACTAGGATATACTGAGTTGTTTATATCGACATAATCATTGCTACGAATAGAACGGGAACTCCCTCCACGAGGTCAGGATGACATACGTTGGAGGAGTATAAGCTGACATATCATCAGCTGCTCATGACGAGAATGATCGTGGAGGTCGTCGAATGTCTGAGTGTTGTATTTAAATGTGGTGAGGCAAGAGAAGCGATAATGTTTTCTACTCGTAATTATAGCAAGTAGCCTGCGATCAAACAGTGAATGGACTGAAACACATTTTAGACCTTCCCCTTTTTTTTTAATCGGCCAGCCACCTTACGGTGTATGGTGGACGGTACTCTGTAGGCCACCATTAGTTTCCTTACTTCCTGCTCGAACTGTTAATGAGATACGGAAGAATGGCAGCCTGAAACGTATTCGTTGCCACTTCTTGGAACGTACTCTAGCAGAATTTTAACATGAAACCGCCCCATGATGCACATCGCCTCCCTTGTATTCTGATCACCTTCCGAAGTAGTATAATGAATATCCCTGTATAACACTAGTATTTACTGAACGAAACGGTGACGAAAAGCACTGATCTTCTTTTGATTCTCACCACCACCTCTATTCATCCTTCCTGGAAACGGATCCAGACTGAAGAACACAACACAGGAATTTGTTAAACGAATACAAACTATTAAGAACATTTTGTGATGGGGAATAAGGAAAACGTAGCCATAACTACCCCGTGTAATACATGTATTTTGTTATAAATCGAATTACCCGAGACAATCACGGAATGAAAACAGCACTCTGAACTTTAATGAACTATATGATGTATCAGTACCAGAAGATAGGACAGAGCAATGCGGAAAAAAGCAACGAAAAATGATTTTCATTGTAATTCCAGTAAATTCTGTACAGAAAAATGACTGAAAATTTCTGCCAAGTTTCAGCTCTAGAATCTTATTTCAAAAGCATTACCGTTATTATTAACATGGCATGTAATTATCACTACTGCATTTCCATTACCTGTGTGCTACATAGATAAAGTATAAATTTTAATTTCCATTAAACTAGTAGTGAAAATTATTATTGTTTTCCCCAAAAACAGCCGGCCGCTGTGGTCGAGCGGTTCTAGCCGCTTCAGTCCGGAACCGCGCTGCTGCTACGGTCGGAGGTTCGAAGCCTGCCTCGGGCATGGGTGTGTGTGATGTCCTTAGGTTAGTTAGGTTTAAGTAGTTCTATGTCTAGGGGACTGATGACCTCAGATGTTAAGTCCCATACTGCTTAGAGCCATTTGAACCATTTTGAACCCCAAAAACATTTGACACTTCCTATACGGATATTTCTATATCTCTTCCAATACCGTAAAGTTATCGAGACTTATGGGATCGATACTCACTCTTATAATAACATCGCATGGTCCTTAGATGTAAGATTTCTTTTACAAGGTAACACGTACTGCTAGACCTGTTCGTACATGTTAACGCGAAAAGCGCTAACGACCGTTCGTCTGGTGCACCGACAAGCGTGTGTGTGGTTACTCCCTGTAGAGGAGACTAAGCCAATGAGAACACACGTAGGTGAGAAACAAGTTAATGATTATACAGGCATGGCGCTAATTGTCTAAGGGATTTAAATATTTAACGAATTTGGAGAGTTGGCTATAAGTCGAAATCGGGAAATTAGTCGATGCACCTCGTGGAGGGTGGCAAGATAACCGGCAGCTGTGACTTTCGAAGCCGAGAATAATTATATAGACCAAACTGGAGGTATTTCTCAACATTTTTATGACGGACCAGGAGGTTGTAGCTGGATGAAGAAATAGACTTCTCTAAGTTTTGTAACGCGACTGGTACATATCGCTTCACGATTCGGTATCAGTTCAGTTACATTTAATACGTAAACGAAAGCGAGCAATAGAAACCTTTGCTATGAGGTTGAAGGTCATGCGATTCCTATCTAAAGGGAGCGAATTCCGGAGCATTCTTAGCTTACTGTCCAGTTTAGGCAGTAAAGCTTTCACAAAGACTCAGGACAGGGGTAGGCAGCCACTTGGAAGATACGGTGACGAGTGGCAAGTGATCGTACGTATTGTGACAGTGTTAAATTGAATACAGGCTGATGACTTATAGAACAGTGTGCTGAAAAGTGATGCCTCCGAATTTTTATGTGAAAACACTTAAAGCTTTTTCAATAAAACAAACATTATTAACATTCTACATCTTCATTCTGCATGTCTCCACATTTGTTTCTCAACATAGTCACCCTAGAGACGAACACATTTCTCCCAACGAGTGACCAGTTTGCTGGTTCCGTCACTGTAGAATGTTTCACTTCAGTGACGGAACTACAACCTTACCTCTGCTTGCAAAGGCTTCATCACTATCAAAGTGAAGTACTCGAAGGTGTCCTTTAAGTTTTGCAAATAGATGAAAATCGAATGGGGCCAAGTCGAGACTGTATGGAGGATGATCAATGACAGTGAAGCCAAGGCATCGGATCCCTGCAGATGTCGCAGCGCTGCTCTGTGGTCTGCATTGCCTTGCTGAAGAGGAGGGTGCTCCGTGTGCAAACGAAATCTTCGAACTCGAAGCTCTAGTACAGAACGCTGTTTCTCACGCACCGATATAGTTGCGTTACACACCGCCAAGTTCTCTTCATCTTCCTCTCCTTCCCGAAACGTTTCTGCTTACGTCTTCTAAGCTCTCTTCTCTCCCACAGTATGCCATTCAGCATCTCCAACCGCTGCGGTCCTCTTCGGTCCACATCATTCTTTGCCTGCTCTCTCCATCTTGTCTGTAGTCTCCCGATTGGTCTTCGTCCAGACTCTGTCCACTCTTGGGCTCCTCTGGGAAGTCTTTCTTGTTCCATTCTTTTAATGTGGCCAAATAATTTAAGACTATTTCGCTCCACAGTTTATTTTAGGGGATTGATCTTAAGGGTGTTTCTTATTGTCTCATTTCTTATCCTGCCCCTTTTCATCTTAACCAGTTTGCAAAGAGCGTCCCTGTACCATGTATTCTGCTCAGATCTTTCTTTGTCCAGGCCCAACATTTTCATCTATACGTCAGACCTGGCAGGTAATAAGATTTGTACATCATTTATTATTGTTTTGTTTTAGGACGCAAAAGCAACTGAAGTCATAAGCGTGCATGTCATAACTTTAGAACACTAATATGAAAAAGAAGTTAAAAGCGACTACTCGTTAAGGGCAATCGACGGAAAGAAAGAGAGCTAAGAACAATGACTTCGCCTTGGAGAAAGGTGCACAAAATACGCCGTAGAGACAGCGGAGGTCCCGAACTAAAAGTTAAATGTTCTTTGCCATATTACTAGACGAATAAAATGTAAACGCGGTCGACGTCCCGCACATCGTTCGCTAAAACGGCAAACATACACTAGAACTTAAGTTTTCCCGGCATATGTGTTGTTTCAAGGGCTCTCGGGTATCCAGCCGGGTGCGATCGTTGAAGTCCAACTTCAATGACCCCATCCGGCTGGACACCCGAGAGCCCTGGAAACAACACACACGCCGGGAAAGCTTCCGATCACATAGAACGTAAGTGGTTAATAAAAGGGCATTCATTGAGGAAATGGCGAACGGCCAAAAGTTCGCGACAATGAACACGTAGTGGTGGTGGATCACCACCTAACAAATAACGATGGCTAAAGTGACAGCGCCCAAAAGGCAAATACGGTAAAAAGATCTCCTTACAGTGAGAGGACCAAGAGGAGGTCGGCGAAGCCGCTGGGAAAGGTTTAATTCCCCGGAAGATGTTCCCATGATGAGAAGACCAGTGGTGATACCAAAGTGACACAACCTGCCGACAGACGACAACACGCAGATCATTTGAAGGAATGGAAGATGGCTCTAAGCACTACGGGACTACAACATCTGAGGTCATCAGTCCCCTGCACTTAGAACTACTTAAAGCTAACTAATCTACGGACATCACACACAGCCGGCCGGAGTGGCCGAGCGGTTCTAGGCGCTACAGTCTGGAACCGTGCGACCGCTAGTGTCGCAGGTTCGAATCCTGCCTCGGACATGAATGTGTGTGATGTCCTTAGGTTAGTAAGGTTTAAGTAGTTCTAAGTCTAGGGGACTGATGACCTCAGATGTTAAGTCCCATAGTGCTCAGAGTCATTTGAACCATTTTTGAACATCACACACATCCATGTCCGAGGCAAGATTGGAACCTGCGACCGTAGCAGCAGCGCGGTTCCGGACTGAAGCGCCTAGAACCGCTCGGCCACATCGGCCGGCGGAATGGAAGAGCTAGCGGGCCGAGGTAGAAGACTGCAGCCTTGGCAGCAGCGTGAGCAGCTTCGTTTCCCGTCAGACCGACGTGGCCAGGAGCCCACATAAATATCACAGCGGCTCCCTCTACAATCAGCAATTGGAAGCTTTCTTGGATTTGTTGCACTAAAGATGTTCTGCGTACAGCGTACAGACCGTATGTCGCCGGGTATACTGCGTGGCTCTGATAGAGTAGGAAGAGCTCTGCTGTAAATATTGAGCAGTGTTCTGTAAGCCGATATCAGAAATCGACGGTGCCGATGACGAAGGCACACCCACCACCACAATCAGTCTTAGAGCGAAGTCTTCCGAAGTAAGAGTGATTTCAGGTGTGCCGCAGGGGAGTGTCGTAGGACCGTTGCTATTCACAATTTATATAAATGACCTCGTGGATAACACTGGAAGTTCACTGAGGCTTTTTGCGGATGATGCTGTAGTATATCGACAGGTTGCAACAATGGAAAATTGTAGTGAAATGCAGGAGGATCTGCAACGAATTGACGGATGGTGCAGGGAATGGCAATTGAATCTCAATGTAGACAAGTGTAATGTGCTGCGAATACACAGAAACAAAGATCCTTTATCATTTAGCTAAATTATAGCAGGTCGGCAACTGGAAGCAGTTAATTCTATAAATTATCTGGGAGCAGGCATTAGGAGTGATTTAAAAATGCCGCGCTGGATTAGCCGAGCGGTCTTAGGCGCTGCAGTCATGGACTGTGCGGCTGATCCCGACGGAGGTTCGAGTACTCCCTCGGGCATGAGTGTGTGTGTTTGTCCTTAGGATAATTTAGGTTAAGTAGAGTGTAAGCTTAGGGACTGATGGCCTTAGCAGTTAAGTCCCATAAGATTTCACACACATTTGAACATTTTTGATTTAAAATGGAATGACCATATAAAATTAATCGTCGGTTAAGCAGATGCCATACTGAGATTCACTGGAAGAATCCTAAGGAAATGCAGTCCGATAACAAAGGAAATAGGTCACAGTGCATTTGTTCGCCCACTGCTTGAATACTGCTCACCAGTGTGGGATCCGCACCAGATAGGGTTGATAGAAGAGATAGAGAAGGTCCAACGGAGAGCAGCACTTTACAGGATCATTTAGAAATCGCGAAAGAGTTACGGAGATGCTAGATAAACTCCAGTGGAAGACTCTGCAAGAGAGACGCTCAGTAGCTCGGTACGGGTTTTTGTTGAAGTTCCGAGAACGTATCTTCACCGAGGAGTCAATCAGTATATTTCTGCCTCCTGCGTATATCTCACGAAGAGACCATGAGGATAAAATCAGAGAGATTAGAGCCCACACAGAGGCATACCGACAGTCTTTCCTTCAGCGAACAATACGAGACTGGAATAGAAGGGAGAACCGATAGAGGTACTCAAGGTAACCTCCGCCACCCACCGTCAGGAGGCTTGCGGAGTATAGATGTAGATGTAGATGTAGAAGGTGCTATCGCCAAGTTGGGTGCAAAGGTCGAGAAACTCACAGCGATAGATAGGAGTAGTTTCGTTAGGAAGCTATTGAAGTCCAAGAAGAACATGGGCCGCCTCATGAAGCCAAGGCTGCGAAGGGTTGACACCTATCTGGAACGTGACAGGTGGCGTGAAGTGAAGCTGCCGGAGCAAAAGCCGAAAGCTAACTCCGGGAGTTAACAGAGAAGAAGGACGCACCCCATACTGGCGGCCAAGGGAGTCGTGAAAACGGAGGCATAGTATGGTTGGCCGGACATTGGAGACAAACGGCATGCGTATCTGCTGAGGAGAACATCTCGACGGTATGACAGTGGTAGTTCGGCAGCTCCACTGGGCAGGTATATTCCAATTTCTAATTCTGTCATTATAAAATTTTGAACAATTTTCAATTCTCTCCGAAATTTCGTCCTTGACGTTACCTTCCTTGATTAATTTTAATTTACTTCCTAAAGGCTTGAAAGCATCTACATCAAACTTACGTCCTTTTTTTTTTGCTGATTTTCAATATTTCACTTTTTGTTAAGCTTATTTCTATGACTGCTTCTTTAATTACTCGTTTCCAGGTATTTATTTGTTCTTCCAATTTATGCCCTTTTTCTTCCCGAATCATCATACCGTCTGCATATCCTACGATTTCCATATATCTGCTGTTGACCCAGAGAACAAACATTCTTGCCATATATTATAACGCAATTTAGGCATTTACTGTACATATTAAACCCTACAATTCGGTGCCCTCTAGCTGCAAACTGCTGCAAATATGTAGACATGTATAATAAAGAGGTAGAATGTTAATATCGTTTTTAATGAAAAAGCATTAACAGTTTTTACTCAAAAAATAGGAGACATTACTTTTCAGCATGCCCCCGTATTTCGACCTCTTCAAGTTTGTAACTTGACAGATAACTTGAGTGGGTTGTTTCATGCGACATCTGTCGGGATGCATACGTATATTCTTGCAATATCCGCAAATAGTTTTCAGTTATTAAAAGCTAAACCAGTTTCAGCTCATTTAATTATAATAAACCGTATGTTTCGGGGAAACTGGAGTGTTTGATTTGGTGTCACTTTCATGGTTTTGAACGTTTTACGCTTCTAAGATTACAGAGGAAGTTGGAAAGAAGCAATTACGTAGTAATCTGCAATTGGTAGCATTTTATGTTTCCAGTTCTCCGGTCTTGAATTTGTCTGCCTGCAATCGGATTGATGTAGGGTAGTGATGTAGCGTCTAATTTCTTACTCTTTTTACCTTGTCTTGTGAGGTGAGGCGAGACTGTCTACTCTCATCAAAACCTATTTCTCCAATGTAGTAGCGCAGAGAGTAGATCCGGATAGGGCGATTAAGAGTCCTTTCGTGGACAGTGGTGCTATACGCCGCGTAGCGAGATCGCGCGCATTAGAAAAGCAAGCAGCGCTCGAATAGCACCATGGGCGAGCTTTCAGTATTCCCCGCTGTTAGCAAGAGAAGCGGATTGTTATACAAGGTGTTGTAAGAGGGCTTGCTGGAAAGTAACTACTCCGAACTTTTTATTCTGTTGTCAACATCGGTTGAGATATTACATGTAATGCATGTTACCCCGTCAACTTGCGCGCTTCGCTCGCGCAAGTTGTAACCTCTGCCGCCAGATGGCTCCGAAATGTTCCGTTTAACATAGGCGGTGTGTAATGTATCTAATGTAACTATGTCAGTGCGTGAGAAGCAGCGTTCTGTAATCGAGTTTATAGGCGCAGAAAACTTGCCTCCAATTGAAATCCATAGAAGAATGAAAGCTGTGTGCGGTGATGATTGTATCGATACCAGTAATGTGCGACGTTGTGTTGTTCGTGCTCGTAATGTTGGAAACGGTGGTACTAACCTCAACGCTTGTGACACATTGGATGGGGCGACCGCATACGGCACCCGACGAGACGCATCGGAATCGGGTTGGTGAACTCATCAGAGAATATCGTAGGTTATGTAAGTGTGACATATCACGAGAACATGTACTTGCCATCAGTGCGCAACTGCAATACAAAAAAGTGTGTGCACGATGGGTGCGTCGAATGTTCACTCCTGATATGAAACAGAAGGTATTGGTCATCTACCAACAACCTATTTTGCATTTTCAGCGTGAGGGTGAAGGGTTCCTTAACACCACTGTGACTGGTAATGAACGCTGGGTTCACCGCTTTCGTATTGAAAATAAGAGAGAGTCAGTGGAGTTCCACCATAAAGGATCATCGACGCAAAAAAAAAGGACCATGTCATCAGCAGGCAGAGTCATGCTCACAGTGTTCTGGGGTGTTCAACATATGGTGCAGTTGGTATGTGACGTGGTAGGTATTGCGAAACCCTCAAAAAATTGAAAGCACGAATTAGAAGAGTTCATCAACACATGGACCACCCTCTCCTTCAGCAATATAATGACAAACCACACAAGAGCGCTACGACATCTGCAATAATCCAAAAACACTGAACATTCGACAAAGACGATATGAAGATCGTAGGGTTTTCATTTATCTTTTGGGTAGCGCATTCAGAACGAATGAATTCCAAATTCGCCGAGGTTTTGCCAAATCCGGGGATGATGATTATAGGGTTTTAATTTATCTTATGGGTAGTGCAGACTTCCAACCTCTTCTCCATTCTTTAGCAAGATTGAAAACTCAGCACGCAATAGTCTAGGAGCTTCATAGACATGTTTAGGGTACCTGAATTGTCTTATCGGTAGGACTCAATCATTGCAATAAATATGCGCATGGATGGTCCCAAGTACACTACTGGCCATTAAAATTGCTACACCACGAAGATGACGTGCTACAGACGCGAAATTCTAGACTCAACCCGAGAATTTAGTTTTAATGGCATAACCTAGAAGTTTGTTCTGTAATTGTGTCTAGAAGACAAAAAAGGAATTGTGTAATACGTGCAGAACATCTTTCTCCATAGAAAAACTGTGCCTAGAGAAGCATATGTTGATGCTAGGACCTTTCTAAACGGCTTATGGTTCCTACATATGGCACCTGTCTCCATAGCCGATGTCGGCGACGCACGCGTGCGCGTTGTAACCGTTTCGAATCATGATGATAATGGTGGTAGAAGAAATTTTTACGAACAGCGTTTGGTCAGGGAAGAGTGGAAAGGTCATGGTGTGAAGTTCCCGATCACCAACTTTGTGCCGCTGCCCCAGATTAATTCCAAACCTCTCCGCAGTGTCTCATGAAGTGAGTGTGGGTAACACTGTCAATGGCGATAAGAGCATTCCGTGGGGACATTGATCCCGGCGGCCCGCTTGATACTACTCGGCCTCCAGCATTGACCGAGCGGTTCTAGGCGCTTTAGTCCGTAACCGCGCTGCTGCTACGGTCGCAGGTTCGAATCCTGCCTCGGGCATGGATGTGCGTGATGTCCTTAGGTTAGTTAGGTTTAAGTAGTTCTAAGTCTAGGGGACTGATGAACTCAGACGTGAAGTCCCATAGTGCTCAGAGCCATTTGAACCATTTGGTACTACTCGAGAGGGGCAGGCTGCGTGCTGACATTAGGTCCCAGACAATTTAAGTCACCACACTCAATATACACTGCTGGCCATTGAAATTG
This sequence comes from Schistocerca gregaria, assembly GCF_023897955.1. Classification (NCBI taxonomy): domain Eukaryota; kingdom Metazoa; phylum Arthropoda; class Insecta; order Orthoptera; family Acrididae; genus Schistocerca; species Schistocerca gregaria. The sequence continues at coordinate 747,574,348 of NC_064931.1, forward strand.
CTACACCAATAAGAAATGCAGATGATAAGCGGGTATTCATTGTACAAATATATTATACTAGAACTGACATGTAACTACATTTTCACACAGTTTGGGTGAATAGATCCTGAGAAATCTGTACCCAGAACAACCACCTCTGGCCGTAATAACGGCCTTGATACGCCTAGGCATTGAGTCAAACAGAGCTTTGATGGCGTGTACTGCTACAGCTGCCCATGCAGCTTCAACACGATACCACAGTTCATCAAGAGTAGTGACTGGCGTATTGTGACGAGCCAGTTGCTCGGCCACCATTGACCAGACGTTTTCAGTTGGTGAGAGATCTGGAGAATGTGCTGGCCAGGGCACCAGTTGAACATTTTCTGTATCGAGAAAGGCCCGTACCGGACCTACAACAAGCGGTCGTGCACTATCCTACTGAAATGTAGGGTTTCGCAGGGATCGAATGAAGGGTAGAGCCATGGGTCGTAACACATCTGAAATGTAACGTCTACAGTTCAAAGTGCCGTCAGTGCGAATAAGAGGTGACAGAGTCGTGTAACCAATGGCATCTCATACCATCACGCCGGGTGATACGCCGGTACGGCTATGACGAATACACGCTTCCAATGTGCGTTCACCGCGATGTCGCCAAACACGGATGCGACCATCATAATGCTGTAAACAGAACTTGGATTCGTCCGAAAAAATGACGTTTTGCCATTCGTGCACCCAGGTTCGTCGTCGAGAACACCATCGCAGGCGCTCCTCTCTGTGATGTAGCGTCAAAGGTAACCACAGCCATGGTCTCTGAGCTGATAGTCCATGCTGCTGCAAACGTCGTCGAGCTGTTCGTACAGATGGTTGTTGTCTTTTAAACGTCCCCATCTGTTGACTCAGGGATTGAGACGTGGCTGCACGATCCGTTCCAGCCATGCGGATAAGATGCCTGTCATCTCAACTGCTAGAGATATGAGGCCGTTGGGATCCAGCACGGCGTTCCGTATTACCCTCCTGAAGCCGCCGATTCCATATTGTGCTAACAGTCATTGGATCTCGACCAACGCGAGCAGCAATGTCGCGATACGATAAACCGCAATCGCCATAGGCTACAATCCGACCTTTATCAGAGTCGGAAACGAGATGGTATGCATTTTTCCTCCTTACACGAGGCACACAACTTTTCACCAGGCAACGCCGGTCAACTGCTGTTTTTGTATGAGAAATCTGTTGGAAACTTTCCTCATGTCACACGTTGGCCGGCCGCGGTGGTCTAGCGGTTCTAGGCGCTCAGACCGGAACCGCGTGACCGCTACGATTGCAGGTTCGAATCCTGCCTAGGGCATGGATGTGTGTGATGTCCTTAGGTTAGTTAGGTTTAAGTAGTTCTAAGTTCTAGGGGACTGATGACCACAGATGTTAAGTCCCATAGTGCTCAGAGCCATTTGAACCATTTTTTTTTCACACGTTGTAGGTGTCGCCACCGGCGCCAACCTTGTGTGAACGCTCTGAAAAGCTAGTCATTTGCATATCACAGCATCTTTTTCCTGTCGGTTAAATTTCGTGTCTTTAGCACGTCATCTTCGTGGTGTAGCAACTGTAATGGCCAGTAGCGTATAAACTTACAGAACTCTCACACGCCGTGTGTAAACGGGTCATACTGTGTGGCGGAGTAAAACTCTTTCTGATTCGTTGGCTGAAGGATACCACGGGAACACTAGTAATGTCATACGACCGTTACTTTGTTTTATCAAGATGGTCAACGTATGGCCAAAACCAGTCGCGAAATAAAATTAATTCTATAACGTATGAGTCTGCACGATCTCTCGGCGAATCTGCTCGGGTTATCCGCTGTGTGACAGAATAGTCTTGAGGCGATGTTTCATAAGGTTCCGATTCGTAATCTTCAAGAGGGATTCTGTTGTAAATAATATACAAAAGTTTCGCCGTTGTACATTTGCGAAGGCGCCGAGATATATCCTGTTACTGCAACTTGTAACGAACAGCCATGGCTCTTAAGAGAGGATCCTGATACTCTACAGTTCCTTAAATAATAGCCTATTCTTCAAAGCAACACCCCTCAAAATTCTAAAGCTCCTGGCGATCAGGACTCTGATTCAGCCTATGTCAATGGTTTATGGTAGTCGCATCTAGTTACCACATTACCAGGACATGGACAGAAGTTGGATAGGAGAATTGAAAACTCCCGCATTGACGTGCTCCGTCACTGACGCTGTCATGTGTGCAGCGTTGTCCCCATTGTGTTCTCTCGTCTTGTCCTAAGCGAAATCATAGTCGTTACTTCGTGGAAGGGCGTTTACCATTGGCACTAAAGGCAGGAGTAAACGATATAATATTTCTCCGTACATTCATAAGTTTGTTTTCTCTGCGACGCATTTCGCCTTCTACGGTGGATAATTACATTTTTATGTCGCTAGTCGCAAGCAAATGCGAGTGGCAGCAGCTGCAGGTAAGATAACGAGGGGTTTATGTGCCGTCTGCCGCTCGTTTTCACGTTGTCTGTTGTTCATGCTCAACGAGTTATGCCTCCAAACGCTCACAGTAGCATTGCCGACTTCCAGCCACAAAGAGAGTAAAACTTTAATTATCCCACTGGAGATGGGAGAGTGATCATCGGAACTCTGAATCATCGTCTCCATCACGCCATACGCAATGTTTCAGAAGTCTGTTCCTCGATATGTAACAGTTACTGTTTCAGGAGGGCAATATCACTATTGGTTTCACTGTAGTGCAATGTTTTCAAAAGTGTTTTTTCTGGTTCCTTAAGACGTTGAGAACACAATCATCATTACTTCTCGCTTTGCGTTAGAAATTAGTGATAGTCTCTTGGCCAGCCGCTGTGGCCGAGTGTCTCTAGGCGCTTCAGTCTGAAACCGCGCTACCGCTACGGTCACAGGTTCGAATCCTGCCTCGGGCATGCATGTGTGTGATGTCCTTAGGTTTAAGTAGTTCTAAGTTCTAAGGGACTGATGACATCAGATGTTAAGTCCCATAGTGCTCAGAGCCATTTGATAGTCTCTTGTCAACATATTACCCTAAAATGAAACCCATAACCTGGAATTTTGTCCATTATTGTTTCCTTTGAATCTTCATCCGTACTTTGCAGACTTAAACAAGACAGATGGCCTATTTGATAATGCAAAAAAGTACGAAGGTCGTTCAGTAAGTAATGCCCCATATTTTTTAAAGGCTATTAATATACATAGAGAAACATCCTTGTTGGTGCTTTACATTTGTTGTTTATTCTGTGCGCCGGTGAAGTTGATGTTAAGTTCTGTTCTGGCAGATGGCAGAGCCGTAGTACAGCGTCAAAATGGCGTCTACATACGACTCACGTTACAAACAGCGGGCTGTTATTGAAATCTTGTGTGCAGAAAAAGAAACTGTGGTGAACATCTATAAACGTTTGTGTGCAGTCTATGACGATGCTGCAGTTGACAGGAGTACTGTTGGGCGACGTGTAAAGAAAGTTACAGCCCTAGGAAATGCAGAAACAAAGCTCCATTATCGGCGATGCTCGGGACGTCCTGTCACAGCCACTGCTCCAGACATTCTGAATCGTGTAGATGCCATTATTCGTGCCGACCGGAGCATCACAATTCGACAATTGGCTCTACAGTTGTCGGTCAACATTGTAAGTCCGTCTGCAACGATCGAGACTCAAGTCTGAGAATATGCAAGCACATCGCCAAATTGGGTGCACACCATTGCCTCACTCACTCTACAGACCAGACCTGGCACCCTCGGACTTCCATCTCTTTGGGCCGCTTAAAGAATCTCTTCGGGGAATACACTTTGAAGCTGACGAGATTACAGTCATGCAGTGAAAACATGCTATGCCTACAGGACAAGAGCTTTTACCAGCAGAAAATACATGTTCTCCCACAACGTAGGCGTACGGCCATAGAACTTCTACATCTACATCCACATCCATACTCCGCAAGCCACCTGACGGTGTGTGGCGGAGGGTACCCTGAGTACCTCTATCGGTTCTCCCTTCTATTCCAGTCTCGTATTGTACGTGGAAAGAAGGATTGTCGGTATGCTTCTGAGTGGGCTCTAATCTCTCTGATTTTATACTCACGGTCTCCTCGCGAGATATACGTAGAAGGGAGTAATATACTGCTTGACTCTTCGGTGAAGGTATGTTCTCGAAACTTTAACAAAAACCCTTACCGAGCTACTGAGCGTCTCTTCTGCAGAGTCTTCCACTGGAGTTTATCTATCATCTCCGTAACGCTTTCGCGATTACTAAATGATCCTGTAACGAAGCGCGCTACTCTCCGTTGGATCTTCTCTATCTCATCTATCAACCCTATCTTGTGCGGATCCCACACAACTGAGCAGAATTCAAGCAGTGGGCGAACAAGCGTACTGTAACCTACTTCCTTTGTTGTCGGATTGCATTTCCTTAGGATGTAGATTACGCAAAAAAATAGGATATGGACAAGACATGTTGATGTATATCGTCACCAAATTCTGACTCTTAACAATAACTATATTCTAAGAAAAAAATGTGGGGTATTACTTATTGAACGACCATAGTATTTGTACTACTGACTTTTAAAACTTTTTTATTTGCTTAATCTGAATGAAGTACATAAGCGTCAGTGATCTTCATACAATGACAAGTTTAGCTGATCTGCCAGGACAACCTACCGGGTGGTTATAGTTAAAGTGCAGCTACTAACGGAGGTCCATTGTGAGCTGTAATTATCGCATGGCAGCGAAACTTGGTAGATATGCTAATCCGTTAATGCGGAACCGATTTACCTGGAAAAACAAATTCCTTCCAGCTGTGGCCACCGCACTGTCTTCAAAATAGTTCAAATGGCTCTAAGCACTAGGGGACTTAACATCTGAGGTCATCAGTCCCCTAGACTTAGATCTACTTAAACCTAACTAACCTGGGGATACCACACACATACATGCCCGAGGCACGATTCGAACCTGCGACCGTAGCAGCGACACTGTCTGTATGACCATATGCCGTCTACGCTGTCATTTGACAAGCCATAAATTGCTATCGAGAAGAGAGAAACTTGTTTTATGTGAACGGCAGCAATTACAGTGCTGCATTGAGAGTGTATCGCCGACTCAATGGTCTGAGATGTGTCTAGACGTCATTTAATGATTTAAGGAAGATGATGACAAAGTTCTAAAACATGGGTGAGCCTTTTGTGGGATTTGGAAGAGGAAGAAGTCCTACCCCCGGACTGATCATGCTGCACGCGGCCTGGTTAGTGTTAGTGCCCATGCAGTGCCACGAGAATTGTCCATCCCATGGGCAACAGAACGGAAAGTTTGCGGTTTATTTCACACTGGTATCCGTACAAGATCCAGACAGTGCTGCAATTGAAATCTCAACGTTCTGAATTTGCTCTTCAGTTTTCGGCACGGAGCGAAGTTGATGATATATAGATGGTTATATTCTGTGGAGTCACGAGACATATTTTACACTACAAGGTGCAGTGAATACACAGAACTGCCGATTTGGGGTACTGTTAAACAGCGTGTTGTATACGAAGAGCCATTGCACTCCCCGTCTGTGATGAGTGCCGTGGATTCACGAGCACGTTTATTCTCGGTCCATTCTTCTTTGAAGAGAATATACCCAGAGGGCTTGTCAGGCGTACCGTGACGTCGTCAAGTTATCGAAACCTCCTTTTACAGTATGTGAGTACTGCCTTGGCAGAGCGCATCTGTGTGGAAACCGCTGTATTCATACAAGACGGGGCAACACTTCATGCCGCTCGGCAAGTGAATGCAGCCTTACACGAACGTGTTACCTCCGGAGGTTTTCCAGATGCCTGGCCTGCAACATCACCTGGTGCGAATACATATGAATTTTGGCTCTGAGGATATCTAAAAGGAGGCGTTTACAAGGATGCTCTCGATCTGTGCCCGATCTGAAGGTCAGTGTACAGAAACACGTTGCTCAGAGTCTATCAGAACAGCTGCGAGCAACTGTTGATCACCTCGTTTTACGGACGGACCATCTCGTTGACGTCTGCGGTGCTAGTGTGAGCGGCGGGTGGTAATAAAATCAACATTCTGCCTTTCTCATTTGTTTGACCTTTTCTAGGCGCTTCAGTCTGGAACCGCGCGACCGCTACGGTCGCAGGTTCGAATCGTGCCTCGGGCATGGATGTGTGTGATGTCCTTAGGTTAGTTAGGTTTAAGTAATTCTAAGTTCTAGGAGACTGATGACCTCATATGTTAAGTCCAATAGTGCTCAGAGCCATTTGAATTATTGAACCTTTGCTACCTATATCATGTACCTAATACTTTACATGTGGAAACATAACTACATCAGCAGTGAAAGGTTGCATCCAACGATTTTCAGGGCAAACTGACGCTTTTCTTGGAAGGCTTTACAGAGCACTTAAAAGAAAATTCTGAGCATCCTTCATTACTGCTTCATTTTCTAGCTGAAACGTCCTATGCTGAAGAGTTAGAGAATATTTATAGCATACAAATGAAGTTGTAGTTGGCGCGCCTCCTACTTTAGGGATCAGTGAACGTACCTTGCTGCTTATATTCTTCTTGGGACAGCCAGAAAGTTGGTATGTTTAATGTACAAATTATTTCATTTAATATAGTTAATATAGTCACACAAACGTTAGCAATCTATACGCATCTCAAATTTCGAGTAGAATATGCACTGCCCGACCACAAAAAAAAAAAAAAAACTTCTGATACGGAGGTGACGAAATGGAACTTCTCCGTTTGGAGGGTATGTAACGTTACGAACTGGCAGTATGAGCCCATTAATCATTAAACGTTCCAAACCCTCTGGCCTGGATTCATGCACTGATTCTGTTGTGGAGGGCGTAATAAAGGTATTACATCCACTAGTGAGGCAAGCTGGCAAACAACTACTGTCACTGGTCGTGATATCCTGGATACTGCCACTAGGTCGGAGTTGACGACCGTATGGTCCCACACATGTCATATCACGGACGGAACTGGTGTTCTTGCTGGCCACTGGGTATATGAACATCTCGAAAACAATTCACACAGAGGAGTGTCATGTATAAACGAGCATTGCCCCGTTGAAAAATGGCACCACGATTCTTTCGCATGAGAAGTAACAAACTGATTAGCGATAACATTATGACCACCGACCTAATATCTGTATAAATCCGTCTAGGCCACAGCAGCGTCACCTGGTGAGGAATGGTTGCCAGTCAGTCACGTGCACGGCGCATGTAGTATCAGTGAGCGGCCTGTCTATGTGGAATAGGGAAGCCGAGCGATCTATATGAGTTCAAGCAAGAACAGATTGTGATGGCTCGGAGGCTCGGTACGAGCGTTTCGGGAACTGAACGACATGTCGGGTGTTCGAGGAGTGCTGTGGTGAGTGTGTTCAACACCAAGGTGAAATCACGTCCAGACATCACGGGGTTGGGCTGCCACCCCTCATTACAGATGTTGGACATCGTAGCCTGGGCACACTGGTAATACATGACAGACGCAAACTGTGGAAGAACTAACATCAGACCTTAATGCTGAGCAGAGTACAAGTGTGACTAAACACACGGGGCACCGAACACTCCTAACGATGGGCCTCCGCAGCCGACGACACTCCAAACGATGGGCCTCAGCAGCCGACGACCCATGCATGATGCAATGTTAACACCATGATGTTGACAACTACGACTGAAATGGGCACATGACCATCAGCAATGGACGTTGGCGCAGTGTCAGAGCGCTGCGTGGACTGATGAATCCCGATACCTTCATCATCATGCTGATGGCAGGGCGAGAATCTGTCGTCTTCCACGGGGAATACCTCCTTGACACCTGTACTGTGGGAAGGTGTTAAGCTGGTGGCGGCTCCTTTATGCTCTGGGGACCATTCACGTGGGCATCCATGGGTCCAGAGGAGCTCGTGCAAGGCACCTCTTCACGACGGTAATGTACCTGACAGAAGTGGCATTTTTCAGCAAGATAATGCGCCATGTCAGAAGCCAGGAGAGTGAAGGAGTGGTTCGAGGACCACAGTGGCGAGTTCCAACTGATGGGCTGGCCCCCCATCTCACCCAATCTGAACCCGATTGAACACATCTGGGATGTGACTGGACTTGCTGTCAGAGCTCGTAGCCCCCCTTCCCGGAATTTATGGAATTAGGTGACTTATGTGTGCAGATGTGGTGCCACCTTCCCCCAGCCACCTACCAGTGCCTCTTTGCTTCCCTGCCACGACACGTCGCCGCTGTTCTCCGTGCCAAAGGTGGTCATACAGGCTATTAAGTAGGTGGTCATAATGTTCCGGCTGATCACTGCATAAGGATTCAGGATGCACGTGACGTACCGTTGTACCGTCAGAGGCCTTTGTCACCACTAGCCGTGACTTGAAGTCATACCCGATTTCTTCCTACACTATGACGCCAAGAGTAATACAGCTGTACCTCTCCAAAGCATTGGAAGAATGGGACCACTTCCCAGGTCGCAGCCATACTCGACGACGAGGGTCATTCGGGGAAATGCAGACCAGCAATTCGACATTAATCAGCAGTCTATGCTTCCCGATTACGACGCCGTTGTAAACACAGCGTTTTCCCCCCTCCTTTTTTAACGCCAGATATGTGGGATGGTGATCCCGGTAATTCCCTATTCCACATACTGCTAGTCTCCGACCAATAGCGCAGGATGACACAGAATCTTCATTACTGTCACATCCGAACGCCCCGCCCCACAAACCTCGCAGTTCCACTAACCAACCAAATAGAGACTCACAATTAGTCCCCTTTTAGACTTCGTCAGGTGCTGTTAATGCTGCCTCACAGGAGTTCGCGCCACCTCCGTGTCCTTCACAGCAATCACTGAATATCTGACACTATTGACACCCATCATATACCCTACGTGGCTTGGTAACAACGCTAAACAGGAACAACACTGATGCACTCTGGTAGAAATTCTACCTGCCACAGAGAATTGCACCTGTAATCATTTACATACCGATCCATGGTTTGTACGTGTACGAAGTTACATTGACATCTGAGAATGACTTCCGGGTGCAACTCTTTTTTTGTAAGGCAGTGCATTAGCTGTCTACAAACGGTTTACCAAATGTAACTACTACACTCTTAATAAAAGAATTTAATCATCAGTTGTTTGTAGTATGAGAGCTTAGTGCCAGTCACACATAGTGGGATCCGAACGCGACGAACTCAATGATGGCCTGTTAATGAGAAACTTCAGCGACGTGAATCTAGTGCTGCAGAATGATTGCTCCCAACATGAATAGATACTCTGTTTTAGACACGATGAGCAACAGATCTCGGTTTACTGTCGCCACACATGGCACTAGAAATTAACAAAGATGTAAATGTAGATCCTTCGGTTCCAATCACAAAGCAGTTGTTCTGACTTACCTTATCTTAGTTAAAGAGCCATTCTGAATTTAACCAGTGCACAGATAGATGATCGAAGAAGGCGATTCGAACAGTTATGTTGGCAGTCTCACAGTGAGCCTCCCTCAGCTAGAGACACATGAAGATACATCTTAGATTATTCCAAACTAACTCAAAGCATTTCTGAGACCTCCGTTGGGTAATTCCCCATCCGAAACTATTCTGCATTAGGCATAAAGCCATACTGTAAGGCAGAACAACAGCTGACAGAAAGACTAAAAAATGCTTTCGTTTCTGCAATATGAGGCCAAAAAAATTTATTACGTATTTACAACACAACATGGAATGAGTGCCATAACACCAAGCTTTTGAAACAGGACCAGTGCTTCAACAGGTGAAGAAATCTGATACATGATTCGGTAGCATCATATCGAACGACAGCACTTAAATATCGTAACAACTCTGGTGCACAGACAAATGACAAATTACGGGTATCATGGACTGTGTTTTTTTTTCAAGCCTTTTGCGAAGCACAGAGCACTGTTTTATTCTACAGTTAACAGAACTGTGGTTACTGGGAAATTCCAAAGATTTGTTTCATTTCCTCTTTCCGTTTTGCTGGTTTCTCTGTTTTTCTTCACATCTGGACACCATCTTATGTCAGAAATCAGTGCCCCACTCCGCCGGAAGAGTGCTCTCCGATAGAATTTAGAGTCTCGAAACGGAGAGGACAATGACGCCGCATTCCTGGAACAACATGTTGATTGCCTCTTTGGCGCTATGCAGTGAACACGTCCTGACTATTAAAGATAGTGACGCGACTACAATTGAGTGACTTCGCGCCACCAGCAAGGAATTACCTCCATCTACAAGTGCTGCATTAACTTCCCACGGCAGAAACGCTTAGAAAGAATTTCCTCACGCATAAATTTAGTAACATTTTTTATTGTGCCTGCGAAGAGAATCTCAGTGTGTATTGCCTCGTCCAAAAACATCTCGAGTTGAATGTTTGTCAAGGACTGGACAAGTTAGCGCGAAAGTCTGTTTATCAAAACACGAACTCTGGTGCAACGTACGAAATTTAATTGGAAGTATATGAACTAAGAAATTCACTTCACTGAGGTTATGACGGGTTTAGTATCGGTAAGGACAGTCAGTGCAGCGTCGCCTCGTCCTACCTTTTAAGCCCAAAACTTAAATTTCGCGAATATTGATTGCAGTCAAAGCCCTCTGATTACCTCAATCCCACAAAAGAAGAAGAATAACTTGCTGAGTTAGATTCTAATGTAGAATTCTAGAATAGAAGCAAACTCGTCTCGATCCCCAACTTACGATAATTTTGAACTTAGCTTAACACAATAATTTGACCTGCATAATCTTTGATAAAATATCCACTCTCTCACTTATGACAGTCTCAGAATAAAAATAATGTTATGATAAGAATAAAGCAAGTGGATCTGGATGCATCGTAAACGGAAAGTTAAATTCTTTCTAATCTCGGGTGTTTTCATCTTGCATGTAATCATCTTTGCATGACTACTACCTCTTAGACAGTATCACGCTAATTTAAATTTTTATTTTTAATAATCTTCTATTATATCAACCTACATTTTCGCTCTCTTTCGGGAGGCCCCCTCACATCTTAAGAATGTCTTTAAAGTAGAAAAATGTCGTGGTGCTTGAAGTATGTGAGTTACTTAAGAATTTTATGTTGCTTCTTATTTCATAGGAGCACAGGAACACCGGCACACGAACACAGAACAAATCACTACATTACGTGAATAATTATTAAATGTATTACATAATGAAAATAGTGTGTCTGGCGCTTCAGTCTGGAACCGCGCGACCGCTACGGTCGCAGGTACGAATCCTGCCTCGCGCATGGGTGTGTGTGATGTCCTTAGGTTAGTTTGGTTTAAGTAGTTCTAAGTTCTAGGGGACTGATGACCTCAAAAGTTGAGTCCCATAGTGCTCAGAGCCAATTGAACCATTTGAAAATAATGTGACCCTCTCTCTCTCTCTCTCTCTCTCTCTCTCTCTCTCTCTCTCTCTCTCTCTCTCTCACACACACACACACACACACACACACACACACAGAGAGAGAGAGAGAGAGAGACGGAGAGAGAGAGAGAAAACAGAGTTTTAGCGAAAAAAAGATTTCGTGAACAACGGTAAAATGCGCATGGCTGGGTGAAAATATCTGAATTCTGAAATGTATGCAAAAATACATTTTGAAATGAATAGCACTCTATGTGCAAACGTGCACGAAAATCAGTGATAATGTTGAATGAGTACATGAAGTGTGCTTTCATGTAACACGTACCTATGAAAATGGCAAACAGTTGAAAAAAAACACATTTCACTGCAATAGTCAATAAATGAACTGTGTTTTTATTTTGTTCGAGGGAAATGGTATCTACTTGATATTGAACTTAAAGCGGTTGGTTGAGCACTTGCCCGCGAAAGCCAAAGGTCCCGAGTTTTAGTCTCGGTCCGGCACACAGTTTTAATCTGCCAGGAAGTTTCAAATAACAATAAGTTTGTAGGAAATATAGCACATGAATCTACAAGACAATCTTTCCTCCAAATCTCCTTTGCATGTTTGCATACAGTAACTAGGAACGGGAGGAGAACGTATGTATCGAGAATTTCATGATAGTTCTCGTAAAGCATGCCTCATTAGTCCCTCGGGCATGTGAGCTCAGTTGCGACGTCAGGTTAAGTGGCGTTCTGACGTTTGAGGGCAAGAACAACCTAGGACTCATGCGGAATGTGTCAATAGGCTGAGTCATAAATGGAGGTGTGGCCTTCTCTTCACAGCGAATTGCATGAATACAACCTAGTACGCCTGCAACGCACAGGCACGTGAGGAAAATTCTATCATTTCATTTGAGCTGGATCATTCGTTTATGTGAGTACACCAGAGCTGTTTTAAACTCAATACTTGTGGTTCGTATTAGTGGCAGTGAAGAGGTAACATGAACCTCAGAATATTTCACGGTTGCCCCAGATAATAAAGTGCATCGTAGTATTTGTTCCTTGTATACAGATGTATGGTAGTTTCGAAAGCCTATATACTGGTTTGGTGGATAAGTTCGTAGCGTTTTATTCACAGACACAACAGATGCACATAACTGAGACTTTAGCCATCAATTACACCTTCTCCTTCACTACTTACCACAGACTGCCAACGCTGTGGTAACTTTTCGATTCCGCTATTGTAGAAACCATGAGGTTTGGAGGCGAAGAACTCGTCTAGCCATGTTCGGAGCGCAGTTTCATGTGGAAAGGAAGATCGTTGAAGGTTGTACGATATAGAGCGGCAAAGGTGAAAATCTGAGGGTGCAAGATCAGGTAAATAAGGTGTGTGTTAGATGACTTCCCAACCCCACTTCTGTGTAGTGTTTCTTGTCAGTATAGCAGAATGAGGGCGGGCGTTATCGTGGAGTTGCATCACTACATGAAATCTTCCCGGCCGTTGTTCTTGAATTGCGTCCGCAATCCGTCCCATTTGTTGACAATTAATGTCAACAGTGATGGTTACACCTCGGGGAAGCAATTCATAGTGTACCGCACCGGCTGTGTTCCGCCAGATGCAAAACGTTATCGTCTGTGGATGTGCGCAGGTCTTTTTACGGGAAGTTTCTGCTTTGCTTGGGTTCAACCATTCCTTTCTTTTCCTTATGTTAGCATAAAGACACCATTTCTTGACACCAGGAGCGTTACAGGAAAGGAATGTTTGGTGTTGTTCACGAGCCAATTGATGACGAGCAAGCAGAGATGCAAGTGGCCAACCGCTGAATTTTGTGATTCAGGCTTAGAGCATGCGGTACCCATTACATGCAAATGTCGCACGCTGGCGGAATGCTCAAAGTTCTGCACACTTACCTGTTCTCATTGATGTGGATCATTAATGCGTTTGAACGATCTTCGACAAATGCTGGGGGTCTTCCTGATCGTGGAGAGTCACTAATCTCAAAACGATCCTCCTCAAAACGAGAAAAACTTTTTCTTCAAAATAATTCAAAAAATGTTCAAATGTGTGTGAAATCTTATGGGCCTTAACTGCTAAGGTCATCAGTCCCTAAGCTTACACACTACTTACCTTAAATTATCCTAAGGACAAACGTACACACCCATGCCCGAGGGAGGACTCAAACCTCCGTCGGGATTAGCCGCACAGTCCATGACTGCAGCGCCTGAGACCGCTCGGCTAATCCGGCGCGGCTTCAAAATAGTTCAAATGTCTCTAAGCACTATGGGACTGAACATCTGAGTTCATCAGTCCGCTAGACTTAGAACTACTTAAACCTAACTAACCTAAGGACATCACACACATCCATGCCCGAGGCAGTATTCGAACCTGCGACCGTAGCAGGAGAGCGGTTCCGGACTGAAAACTTTTTCTTGCCGTCGTGTGCCCAATGGAAATATTCCCAAATACGAGGAAAATGTGTCTGGCTGCCTCTACTGCTGCTGAACTCATACAAAGAATATGTCGGAAATGTTCCGATTTCTCCATTTGGCGCTCCATTTTCTAACGTCGGCAGTTCTACTAGTTATCTCCAAATGGCAAAACGATGATATGTAAACTCAAATGCTAACAGTGAACTACGAATAAAAAATGACAGTCTTTAAATAAACCCATAGCAATCGGAGCACCAACATGCAAAACAAAAGCGCTACAAACTTATGCACCGATCTTATACACCTATCATGTTCCACTGTTTGAAGGAACATGAAATATTCCTAGGCAGTCCAGCATCAACTAGCATCTCTTCTCTGCAAATTCTTAAGGTAAGTAAGATAAATAACGGCAGTATGTTACTCATTTTCTGTGAGTAAAACACTTTCAAGTGCAAGTCAGGAATATTTTTTTTGCACCGTATATATATATATATATTACTTCATTACTTACCTTCTTTTGCTCTGTCTTCATGTACCGGCACTAGAGTTGTAAATTGTTTTAGGACATAAATATATTTCGACTTTGGAGTTGTTTAGGAGACGAATCATTATCTTAACAAGAATATACGCTGCCTACTTTAGACGTTGTAGTGATTATTTTATGTACGAAAATAAAATTTTGCGTCAAAATGTAGGCATATATTTTAGAAGCCAACAAGTAGGTTCTTTACATTAATACTGACTGCAGTGAACAATGGGTTACATCAGTTTACAGCTTGAACATTTAGCTATTTTGCGACATAGTCACCATTTGTGTCGATGCATTTTTGTAGACGCTGTGGCAATTTTTGTATGCCCATGTTATACCAACTCGCCGCCATGCTGTTCAGAAAGTTATGAACCTCTTCTTTCACCTCGTCGTCGGAGGTGAATCGCTGGGACCACAATTAACGCTGACAGGTACTGTGAGACTCTGAAAAAACTGAAACGGACAATTCAGAACTGGAGAAGAGGAATGTTGAGCAAGGAGGTACACATTCTCCATGACAACGCTCGCCCACACATTGCTCGGTAAACCGTTGCTGTCTTGCAACAGTGTCAGTGGAACATAATCACCCACCCACCCCAGAGTCCTGACTTAGAGCCCAGTGACTATCAACTGTTCCCTAGGTTAACAGTGCACTTGGCCGGAAAGCGATTCAGCTCCGACGACGAGATGAAAGAAGAGGTTCATAACTTTCTGAACAGCATGGCGGCGAGTTGGTATGACATGGGCATACAAAAATTGCCACAGCGTCTACAAAAATGCATCGACATAAATGGTGATTATGTAGAAAAATAGCTAAATGTTCAAGCTGTAAACTGATGTAACCCATTGTAGACCTTACTTTTGGGACTACTCTCGTATATTCCTACCCAGTCATTTTAGTAATTTAAAATCCCGAAAGATAAAAATTTCTTCAGTTACGCAATTTTTGTATACAATTGTGTAGAATGCTCTAATTGAAATTTCTGGAAAAGTTATGAAATGTCGAAGTCGTATGTTCAGAACGGAAACATTTACCATGTTAACGAATTTAACACGATTTTAAAGACATTTCTTTGTATGAAGGAGTAAACTCTGTAATAGAAGGCAACTAAAATACTTAGTTTGTATGGCTGACATTTGGATATTTTATTAAAGGCTGATAAAATGTAATGTTTTGTGAAATCTAGTACAGGTAAGTTTCTTATTTAACAAAAAAATGTATTTCAAATCATGAATGTATTGTCACATGTAACATTTTTTAAACTTTCGTTGCTTCATTTTCAATCAAGATAAAATTAAAAGTGTAACAATATAAAAATATATATTTGTTATGTGTCTAGCTAAGGAACGGTGTAAGACCGGAATTTGTGTGGTGGTTGTGGTTGTGGATTGACCAGGATGGCGATGTGAACAGTGATGTGGACAAACTGGCTCGTGAATAAAATCAAGAAATGTTATTCCAACTGTTTGACGTACAGAGGCTTAGCCACACATAGTTATGCAAAATATTTTAAAAAAACAACAACGAATATAGAGACTTTATGTAGATAATGAAGCGTCTTTGTGTAACAATCAACATGAGAACTCAGACAGGAGTTAAGTATAAAAGTAAATACACGTTTCTTACTCTCGAAAAGCTTTAAGTGATATTACAGAAATACTCGTTAATTATCTTGAGTAAGCTACAGTTACTGTTAATCGACGTAGAGCATCTGTCTCGTTAGGAGCATTAATTAATTGATTCTTTCAGTTCTGATGTCTCCACTGTTAATATTTTGCCCCACGTTTCTAGAAGTTGTTTCAGCATATCGCTTTTATTTGCAATATGATTGTTTTAGTGATTCCATGTTGTTCACAAATCTTCAACACACGTCAATCTGGAGACTCAAGTGCCTCATTTTCTTTCGAGTGTTTTGCAGGAGCCATATCGTAGAATTTGTTGCGGTATTCTTAACACCATTGTCCTGTTTAATATAAAACTGTTTTCATCTGCATTTATAATGAGCAATCCACACGTCCTTGAGCGTCGGAGGGTAAATCATTGCCCACTGTTTTCCATGTAAACCTAGTATTATCGTATTCGTGCACGTCTGCCTTCAGTCTATCAACGCGTCAAGTTTCCCATTATTCCTTCATAGACATACAAGACTCCGATTCGAACCCAGTTCACTATGCACCCCCAAAAAGGCACTCATTCAGCACTGTCATTTAGTGTTAGAATTATTGTACTTATTTGGATTGCAGCTCTGAATTTATTAGGTGTAAATTTAAAACTGTAAGGCAAATAAGAGAGCTAAACAATATTTCGATACAGAAAAAATTATTTATTTTATCACCAGCTAAATAAACAACATTAAATATTCTTATACTATTTCTTACTGATTATATAAAAAAATCTGTTTTGTCATTTTGAGCATGTAGCAACTGCTTTTGAGATCGCAGAAGCTGCGGTTAGCCGATACGCAGCTTAACTAAAACTCTGTATTCGTATACAGAACTTCAGGTGTAACCTGATAGCCGCACTCCTAGGGAACAACTCCTACACTAACAGTACGTTGATTTGCATAACCAGTCAGGAGAGGGTGTCACAGTTCAATATTTCTCGAGATATTACACGAGATTCTCGAGACAAAACCTCGCCCTAAAAGTAACTATGCATTTGAAACCCACATCAAATTCTGAAGCAGGCCTGTAACCCATTGTCACCAGCTGACGAAGCCATAATAACCAGCTATGTGACAGAACAGTTAACAGTAACAAATGGAAGGTAAATGTACCAAAAATGCAGGATTTATCGCAAAAACCAGGAGAACGCATTTTATTTCCTTTCACATATTTCTCATTATTTATAGCTGTTAGTATTTGTAGGTATAACTCTTGCGAACTAGAAAGATACTGCAAAATAATACCTAGTGTTTTACATAGAAATGTTCGCTGAGAGATGGAACTATCGTCTTTCACTTTTTAATGTGGCTGCATACTTCCTTCTCTTTTTATCTCTAATTGTCTCTTTTCGTAGTGTGAGCGTAGCAAGACTGCTGCCATTTTTATTCTTGTCCCAAATATTGTACGGCAAGTTTGTGGGAGAGAAACAGGTGTGCACTCACGACTGCTACTAAAATCTATTCAATGTTCCCTCGAGTGCATTACATCGGGCAACGTGTAAAAGTCAGCGATAGCGCAGTGCCGCCGAAACGTGCTGTGTTAAATGAATATGATGGCCGACGGCGCAGTCGAGTCGGACCTTATGATTCGCGTCGCATTGAATCGCTACAAGCGTCGATTCCGGGGAACTCATTACTCGCAACATGGCCGTGCTTTCGACGGAGAGGAGATAGCGACTACAAACAAGTATTCCGAACGGTACACTGCACTGTGACGATCAGCAGGCCAACGCCTTCTGCAGACGCCGGTATAGCAACAGGAAGAACGGTTTCGCGATGCCACACTGGAGATGAAGACGTTGCATGTGGGGTCCGTTTCACCGCACGTTACACATAACGCGATCTTCTCATACTGCATTCTCACGTATCGTAGTTTTTGTGTCCATTGCAATGAACCTTGCCATGACCGCTAAACACTTTTGAGCCCGTGTCCTCTCGTTGACTCTGGCAACTCATGATAGGGTCCCATTTGCATACAAATTAGTCTGGGGAAGACAAGTCTGAGCACGGATATTCTACTGCTGGCCCTGCCCAGCCAACGGTTAAGAGTTTTCTTTAATTTATTACTTATGATCAATCTGAAATTTTATCTAGCCGGTAACTACAACTACCACCATCACCACCACCAAGGGAGTCCTAAATATCGTTTACTTTATCATTTTTTGGTCTTTCCTTCTCATCCCGTCCGGTAAGTGTTCACTGACCCGGAGCTCCGGGCGACTTTTCCGAACTCTCCCCATTTCCTAAACCTCGACAGTCGTTTTCCTTCATCCTTCTTCCTTTCCCTTCAACCCTTTGCCAAAAAGGAGCTATTGGGTCCGAAAGCTTGTGTATTTCTTTAACCCTTATATCTTTTTTTCTCCTGGCGCCGCTTGGTGAGTCGATTTTTGTCTCTCTCCAGTTACATTATATTAACATTCTTTTTCAACTCTCCCGCATGAGACGATGAATGAAGCTGGGACCGAAAAATTAAGAACATCTGTTATATGAGTAACCAGTTCGGCGCACGTAACACTCGTAAAATCAAGGATAGAACAATCTCTCTTTACAGTACTTTATTTTTTTAAAGCTCAATTTCTATGAACAGGGAAAAAATATGAATCTTAGGCCAGTCTTTTGAAAGACTCTGAAGATGAATCAAATGTCTGCCATCATAACTTTTCAAAGACGTAACCGACAAACTTCGATCACCACTACCGTTTGCTTTGGGAAATGGATCTAGAGAGCTGTTTGACATAGCAATTTTAAAAGCCATGTGATACAGGTCATCAGAGTAAGGCCGAAGAAGTTTATTTTCATATTGATGCAGTGATTAACAAACACTATTTCTAAATATCCTCTCAGAACTGATTTTCTCTCAAGCATCTTACTTTGTACTGCATTTACTTTACTTTCTTCTTCCTTAGTTTTTTCCTGTTTTCTCAAATTCATGATATTAGTGCTCTAAAAGCTTCCTATCAGTGTTCGTCTTCCTCTATACTGTCTTCTGATCAGCATAATACGCAGTCTGAGGAGTTGATGTGAAGAGCTGAACCATGTCTGCCTTTTCCTCTTATTATCTGACATCTCAGAAACTGTACATTTTAAAAACGTTGATGGCAACGCTTTTTTTTTCATAAAATGTAGATATAATAACTGAAAAACTGTGAGTGACAGTTACGTCAGCTACTTTATGTCTGTTGCTAATATCAACATAGGTGATATTGGGCACATACTAAACTTGTGGGCATTATTATGCACACAGGTCTGTTAATACACTCACACACAAAGACAGAAGTTCAAAGAAAGTTTGTTTTTGCAAAACAGTATAATGTTCAATTCTCGACGTCACGCCCTGTCAAATGGCGCTACTCAAAGAAAATTGATTCGAACTTACCTGGCATTTTTCTTTAGCCAGAACAGAGATAAAAAAATAATGGACTAGATCAGAAACCATTCAAAACAATTACTGTCTTGTATCTCATTAACAATAAGCTTGGTGCTAGCGCTGTCATGTAGTGTCACTCCCGAAGCTCCAAGTTGAGCGCGTCAGTTCATAGTAGGCACGGATACTGCCTTCAGTCGATATTAAGCACAGGGGCGATATTTTGGTAAAGCACCCCACCATCACAGTTGCATACAAGTCGATAAGTTAAGGGACCTTCGAGGCTCGTGTGCAAAGTTTCATTGCGACATAAGCCTATTCACGCAACTTTTTACAGTATTACTTATAAAATATTTGATATTGCATGTATGAAGTGAACCCAGCAGAAATTAATGTTTATAGAAATATTTAGACTGGCGTTTCCATACAACAGAAAATTTGGAATGTAATATTACACAGTTATAGAAACGTAGGCTCGGAACTTGCTATGCATTAACAACCTGTGGCTATTTAATAGTTTTGCCTGTATGCAGTCACTTATAAAAGAGGTGTATATTTTTTATTCAAAAAGGTGTACTTTAAGAAATGTCGCATTTTTATTGTACAGAGATAGGGGAAAGTATAGTTTCATCTTACAGTGAAACGGATATTTATTAATAGTTTCATCTATCAATTAACCAGTATTTATTTTATGTACTTCATGATAGGTTTGCTGCTTGTTGAGCTGTGGTAAAAACTTTATGCTTTTAAGGTTATGTTACTTGTGCAGGTTGTCTCACAATGACCTATTCACTACAAAAATATCTGAATTATCACTAGTTCTGCAGTGCCTATATAAGAAATGGGGTTAAGTATAATTCAGTTTGTGTATGTATGTTTATGATAAGACTTACAAATACATCAGAAATATTCCTCTTAACTTTTCAATTGCGACAATATCTTAGGAATCGAAAAATTTTGGACGAACTGCTTCAGTACAGTTTTTGACTGGGAAGAAACGCAGTTGCACACAACTGGTTTCATATTCACAACTACTTTCATTAACGCATATTTACAACACACAGCTGAGCGCTGGGTCGTTCCCAATTGTCTCTCCAGCAGTCTATGTCCCATCTTTTTCTTCATTCAGGGTCACTAGGAAATCCAAACATGCGTAAACCATTTTTCCATAGTTAGCGCAGTTCACAGCTGAGCAACCAACCATATTTACGACGAATTCTTCAATAGATTTAATTAGAAATCTCCACTCACATTGTAACTCGTATGTAAACGAGTATGAATATCCTATACTTTGGGGACAACACAGCGGACAGTTCAGCTCAGGTTATGAGTCTTACGGTGGAGGAAGCACGTTGGGGAGTCTTTCCGAACATTCAGAGCAATATCTAGCATTTCAGGTAATCTGAATCCGCATTTGAACGTATATCAGTGAGGTGGAAGAACGTCACCTGCATCACACGACGCTATGACAAAGTCCAGAGACGCCATATTAGCTTTCATTTCAAGTCCATATTTGGTCGGTTTTGTATTAATATATTCTCTCAGCAAACTGAGGGTCTCTCGAAAACCCGTCGTTAATTGTATGAAGCTATGGGACTCGTCATATTTGTGGTAAAACAGTTTTCGAATTGCAGCTTGTGTGTTCAGAAAGTATGCCGTTTCAAGGGAACGGCGCATTGAGGATCTATCAAATACCCATTTTTCTTGGTACAATTTATCATAATTAACTGTCAGTTAATAACATGAATTTAGGCGATGAAAGTCGTGGGACAGCGATGTCAACGTACACAAGGTGTAAAACGTACACAAGGTGTAAAAGGGCAGTGCATTGGCGGAGCTGTCATTTGTACTCAGGTGAATTATGTGAGAAGGTATCCGACGTGATTATGACTGCACGACGGGAATTAACAGACTTTGAATGCGGAATGGTCGTTGGAGCTAGAAGCATGGGACTTTCTATTTCGGAAATCGTTAGAGAATTCAGCATTTCGAGACCCACAGTGTCAAGAGTGTGCTGAGAATACCAGATTTCAAGCATTACCTCTCACCACGGACAACGCTGTGGCCGATGGCCGTCACTGAGAGACCGAGCTCAGTGGCGTTTGCGTAGAGTTTTCAGTGCTAACCGACAATGAACCGCAGAAATCATTGAGGGACGTACGACGGACGTATCCGTCAGGGCAGTGCGATAAAATTTGGCGTTAATAGGCTATGGCAGCAGACGACCAAAGCGAGTGCCTTTGCCAACAGCGTGACACCGCCTGCAGCGCCTCTCCTGGGCCCGTGACCGTATAGATTGGACCCTACACGACTGGAAAACTGTGATCTCGGCAGATGAGTCCTGATTTCAGTTGGAAAGTACTGATGGTAGGGTTCAAGTATGTGGTGGACGCCACAAGACCATGGCCCTGAGTGTTCCACAAGGCTCTGTACAAGTTGATGGTCGCCCAAAATGATGTGAACTATGTTTACATGGAATGGACTGGATCCTCTGGCCCAACTGGACCGATCATTGACTGGAAATGGCTATACTCGGATGCTTGGAGATCATTTGCAGCCATTCATGAATTTCATGTTCCCACAGAACGACTGAACATTTATGGGTGACAGTGTGGCCAGCCGGTGTGGCCTAGCGGTTCTAGGCGTTACAGTCTGGAACCTCGTGACCGCTACGGTCGCATGTTCGAGTCCTGCCTCGGACATGGATGTGTGTGATGTCATTAGGTTCGTTAGGTTTAAGTAGTTCTAAGTTCTAGGGGACTGATGACCTCAGAAGTTAAGTCCCATAGTGCTCAGAGCCATTTGAACCTTTTTTTATGACAATGCACCATGCCGCCAAGCCAAATTGTTTTTGATTGGTCTAAAGAAAATTCTGGACAGTTCGAGAGAAAGATTTGGCCACTCAGCTCGCCGGACGTGAACCCTAGAGAACATTTAAGGGACATAATTGAGAGGTTAGTTCGTGGACAAAACTACGCAGTCAATATTGGCGGCTGTAGAGGCAGCATAACTCAGTATTTCTGCAGAGATTTGCAACGATTTATTGAAACCCTGTCACGGAGTTGCTGCACCACGCTCGTCGAAAAGGTGGAGGTATTCCCTTGACTTTTGTCACCTCAATGTATCTACGATTAACGTTAGGAGGTGGTAAGATGCAAAGTATGGCTGAATGTCATTCATGGTCGGTATACCGTAATGAACAGAGGCGTCGAATTTTAAGGTGGCCCGTAGGGGGTGCTGCTGGCTCGTGTCTCACTGCAATCAATTGTTTTCTCAAATTCAAATGGTTCTGAGCACTATGGGACTTAACATCTGAGGTCATCAGTCCCCGAGATTTAGAACTACTTAAACCTAACTAACTTAAGGACATTACACTCATCCATGCCCGAGGCAGGATTCGAACCTGCGACCGTAGCAGCAGCGCGGTTCCGGACTGAAAGGCCTAGAACTACGGCCGGCAATTATTATCTCACTCACCTTCTCGTTTTCTAATAGTTTCTTATGCTTACTCATCAATGTAATATCAGTGTATTATATGTTATGTAAATATAAGTGCGCTCTCTCTGAGGAGTGAGTTTGTGGTATTTGATTTATCTACAAGGCAGCTTGCACTACTTGTATATTTTGCACTTTCTTGTTTCAAGTCTTTACGTGTTCTAAATATTCTGCCAATGAATAGGAACAATGATCAAGTAAAAATGACCTTAGTATTTTACTAAGAAGTGAGAATGATGAAATAATTTTTGTCTTATGTGGATAACTATTGTACATTTGTGTCACACTATTCGTAATTTGAGTTTTATAAGCAGATGTCTTTACTGTGTAAACATGGTACTTCCCTTTTGGCCTTATAACATGTTCATTATATTGAAGTTTTTATTTATGTATACTACAAACGGAAGCCGGCTGCTGTGGCCGAGTGGTTCTAGGCGCTTCAGTCCGGAACCGCGCTACTGCTATGGTCGCAGGTTCGAATCCTGCCTCGAGTATGGATGTGTGTGATGTCCTTAGGTTAGTTAGGTTTAAGTAGTTCGAAGTCTAGGGGACTGATGACCTTAGATATTAAGTCCCATAGTGCATAGAGCCATTTGAACCATTTGAACTACAGACGGAACAAGGTGACTAGCATGTGAACAGGAGAGGAAACTTGCGTTTTATTAGAGCTAACGTAGGAATTTTAGACCCGTACTTCTCGTGAACAATGTCATTTTGGACCAGATACAGCTGACAACTGTCGCTACGTTAGCGTATACTACGTTGAGGCACAAGTACCGTATGCACAATCCTCATCGTTTCTGAGCCTGCAGCCTGCACCCTGAACTAGGCACGCACAAATCTAAGGGCTGTCAATTCGACTAAATACCTAGGAATTACAATTACAAGCGACTTAAATTGGAAAGGCCACATAGATAATACTGTTGGCAGAACACTCAGAAGATGCGACAAATCCACTAAAGAGACAGCCTACATTACACTTGTCCGTACTCTACTGGAATACTGCTGCTTTTTGGATCCTTACCAGGTAAGATTGACGGAGGACATCGAAAAAGTGCACAGAAGCGCAGCTCGTTTCGTGTTATCAAGGAATAGAGGTGAGAGTGTCATTGATCTGATACGCGAGCTGGAGTGGCAGTCACTGTAGCAAAGAGGGTTTTTTTCGCGGCGAGATCTATTTACGAAATTTCAATCACCAACTTTTTCTTCCGAATGCGAAAATATTTTGTTGACACCCACCTAAGTAAGGAGAAATGACCATCATAATAAAATAAGAGAAATCAGAGCTCAAACGGAAAGATTTAGGTGTTCCTTCTTCCCAAGCGCCATTCAAGAGCTGAATGGTAGAGAAGTGGTATGAAAACGGTTCGGTGAACCCTCTGCCAGGCACTTAAGGTTGAATTGCAGAGTAACCATGTAGATTTAGATGTAGATGTAGACGTTCGAATGCACGATCCGTGTGCCGACGGTTCATTAGCCCGAAGCATATGTTCATTTGACAGACTCCTGGGACGCGATACATCCCAACCAAATTTGTAGAAAGACACAAACAGTGCTCTCGTATTTGCAGTGTCATCTTTGGAGAAGGTGTGCCACTGCGTAAATTTCTTGGCGGAGCTGTGACGTCAGTTGTGTTTAGAGATGACATGCCGCAACTGTGAGAGTGTATCTTGTGCATCCCACCTGATTGATGACAATGGAACATCGCGTATGGGTAATCCAAAACAAGGAAGGAAATTTAGTGATTCACTGTCCCGATGTACTTAGAGACCCTGCTCATGAGGTAGACGAGTACTGCAACATGGGGGCCGGCCGGAGTGGCCGAGCGGTTCTAGGCGCTACAGTCTGGAACCTTGCGACCGCTACAGTCGCAGGTTCGAATCCTGCCTCGGGCATGGATGTGTGTGATGTCCTTAGGTTAGTTAGATTTAAGTAGTTCTGAGTTCTAGGGGAGTGATGACCACAGCAATTAAGTCCCATAGTGCTCAGAGACATTTGAACCATTTGCAACATAGGGACACCACGCGTGTAGAGTTGCCAGCGCAGTCCCTGGGCTTAAATTGTACGCTCGAATGGATGGAGTCCACCATGGGACATGTATACATCCAGAGGACAGCTGCCTAGCAGTGCGAGCGACTACCGCAAGCCGCACTGGACGGCCTGGTCACACTGGAGGGAGTAACTGTGCATCCCATGTCGCCACGCAGAGCATCACAATCCGTTCTAACGTTCTGTATACCTCCGACAGAGGGGCATCACCCACAACCACTGGCTATTTTGCAGTGACGACTCACAATGTTCACAGGGCCACTTTTAGTTAATACATTACCGCCGGGCTCGTATTGTTTCATGGATCAGTAATACCCTTAAATTATAAGTATGAATACGTTACTGGCGCTGCTGCTATTACTAACGATACATATAATGTGTTACATTATACGCTGTTTACATTTTATGTCTTTGCCGAGTGTTTTCACGTATTCTTCTAGGTCATTGCCGGTCATTATCTAAGTCCGCTTTTCCCACAAATCAGGAATTTCAACTTTAAGGCCGAGAGCAGCTATGTGATTTAGGGAAATGTATTTGTAGCTGCGAATATGAAATGTTCAAATGTGTGTGAAATCTTATGGGACTTGACTGCTAAGGTCATCAGTCCCTAAGCTTACACACTACTTAACTTAAATTATCCTAAGGAGAAACACACACACCCATGCCCGAGGGAGGACTCGAACCACCGGCGGGACCAGCTGCACAGTCAATGACTGTAGCGCCCCTGACCGCTCGGCTAATCCCGCGCAGCTGCGAATATGAACCATCTTCGGCTGTACATTGGAATGACGACAATGACTGTTCCGGACCGGGACTCGAAACTGGATTTCCCGAATGACGCGAGCGGTCGCCATAACCGCTTCGGTTATCCGTGCACGAATCACAGCCAGTCTCAAACTTCCATATGTTGTCGTTCGTGTTTCACAGCCTGTACTCGTGCGTTGCGTATATTCCCGTCCAGTTTGAGAGTAGAGGGCGTGGTATTGACGAATAAATACGAAATAGCAGTGCCCGTGTTATTAAGAAGTGCGATGTAGTGTTGCACCGCACTTACTAATAAAACAGGCACTTTTATTTCGCATTTGACTTCGACCGTGGAAGCAACTTTCAGCAGCTAGGAGGCGATGTCAAGTAATTCTTTCTTGTAACATGCTGTCTTACTGTCTAACACTTCTGATCTAAGTTCATTTCTCTATGCCACCTGCTCTCTGATTCAGCAGTGACAATGAATCTCTCTATCCTAAACAGCACTATGATCAGTTCAGAGGCGAACTCTACTGTAAGTTCCTACATTATTGTCTTTCTCCCAGACTTCTGATAATCAAAATAAATGATCGCCACAAAAGTGTAAAATAATTGTCATCACTTACCACGCTGATTTGTTAACATTACGGCCGGCACACTAACAGTTACTGCTGCGAAATCTAAGCGCTCCAGGACGTTATACAATACTTGAGAGTTCATTTTCTATTATTACTGAACACCTCTCTAAACGGCCACTTTCTCAGATACTTAATATTTTATAATGTATTAATTTACAATCTTCGTAATTTTTGTATATATGTAGTTAAGTTGGTTAAAATCAGAGAAAATATTTTAGCCCGCCTGCATTTAAACCTTGCCTTCTAGAATTTTCAGAATGGAACTGACAGTAGAACCTGACCTATTAACTACAACATCAAGAGACCTTGTATTTATTATTATTTACATCCAGGACTTCCAACTTGTTATAGATCTATTATTTAATAGGTTTCATCATGTGCTGTAACCAAAACTTCCTAGAATTAATATAACAAATATTTACTTAATCTACTACAAATGAGGATGCTTTAGTTCCAAATTTAGTTTTCTGCAAATTACTCGAAAACTATTAGATGTAGCTCAATGGGGTTATATAATTAATGTTTTTATGTTGAATTGAAGCCTCATACAAATTTTCCTATTTCTAAGCCTAATATTTAGCCGGCCAATGTGGCCGAGCGGTTCTAGGCGCTTCAGTCTGGAGCCGCGTGACTGCTACGGTCGCAGGTTCGAATCCTGCCTCGGGCATGGATGTGTGTCCCGTTCTTAGGTTATTTAGGTTTAAGTAGTTCTAAGTTCTAGGGGACTGATGACCTAAGATGTTAACTCCCATAGTGCTCAGAGCCATTTGAATCATTTAATATTTAGCGCCTTCAGTTTTTATTAAAATGCGAATTGTGCCCAAAATATTTCTTTAATCACTTTGAGACTTGTACTAGTTAATTTTGACATACATCTGGCCATTATGACCAATTTTTGGGTTTCTAGCTTTATTATTTCGCACCACTTATGTTTTTTATTAAAACGATGTATTTAGGGAAAAATATTGACCTGATCATTCTGACATTTGACAGTTTACAAATTAATATACTAAAGCATGTGCTAACAAAGTTTGGAAAAGCAACTTTAACATTTAATTTCGTTCTTAAATTATGGCGCAATATTTGTGTGTTACTCACTGGCGCATTCTGGTGACGAGGCGCTACTAGCAGTGAACTGCGCTAAATCCCGGCACACTCGCTCTCCTCTGTATCTTTACAGTGATGCAGCGCTTGTTTCGCCACAGAGTCTCGACCTGAACTTAATGGAACACTTTTGAGAATAGTTTTAATTCCACCATCCTTCTAGACCCCGGCGTCCAACTTGGCTACATTCTCTGATTTCGGCTGATAAGGCAGAATGAGCTGCCACTCCTCCACAGACATTCAGACAACTTATTCATAATGTCCCCGCAGAGTTCCAACCATTATAAAGGTGTCTGGATATCTTTGATCAGATAGCGTACATTAACTAGTTGCCATTATATGAATCAGGCCGTTTTTATGTTGAAACTGAAGGTTTTACCGGATAGAATTACCCCATAGACAGCCATGTCACTTGCGAAAAGAGTTGCAACTAATACAATCTGAAAGTATATTACTTAGACTACGCCGTTGTCGTATAGAATAACAAGTCTGGAAACACCATCTCAACGTGTTTACTATATTCATGGCATTGACGATATCTAGTGTGAAGTTAAGAGTTGAGTTTCGGATTGTCGATGCTTTCAGAAGCCATGCTAATTTCCATGAAGACGGCTACTTTGTTCCCGTAAGACATAGTGACTGAACTGTTCGGGTGTTATGCTACAAATAGATGTGTGTGATACAGGATGGAAACTCTGTGTCTCAGTTCTGCTCCACTTTTCCATCGGGATAACAAAAACCGGCTTAAAAAAGTAACCGACGAAGTTTCTCTTTGCAGTACAACTATTCCTTCTAACGCTGAGTGCTGTTCATTAACCTGTTCCACTTTATTCTGTACTTTTGTTGAATTTTATGGGTAATCGCAGATGGGCTGCGGTGACCCTAATCGAACCTCAGCAACGTGAGTGAGGACTTTAAACGGTGAAAATCATTGCTCCGCGCGGTCTTTGCGTACGATTACGAGCAACGTGTAATTGACTGGGACATGGGCGCAACATTGCAGACTCCTATGAGATAGCTGCCGTCCCACGTGAACCTCTAATCCAGCTGACGCACGCATTTCCAACTGGGACACATTTTAATAGTGCATTTCATGAGTCCATTTACATAGCCGATAGCAACAAAGTGAAAAGCGAGTCTGTCGACATCAGAGAATTTGCGTTTATGCAAGATTTTCTAGCTAGCAACAGTGTGCCTACAAAGAGTCAAAATAGGTCTCTAAGTTCGGTAGTATGCCGCACATTTTATCATTCTAAAAAGATCTTCATTATTACTTGTTTACCTTCTTGAAACTAAGATACGACGTCTGCCAGAGCGACTGTTCTTATGCTGAAGCGTCACAATTATTCGAATTGTTATACGCTTCTTAGCCAAAGCATGAGTTTTGTTCCACATGGTAAAAACATTATTTTGATTACTATGTTTTACTCATATTTGCACCAGTTACGTAGAAATATACCACGTAAACGACATTTCACAGTCACAGACGGCATTATCACCGATTTTCATGCGTGCTTGTCATTTACGTGTTACACGTTTTAAAATACGTTGATGAACTCACTTGAGTATTTGGTTACTTTCACTTATCTTTTCAATCACTGTTTGACAGATTATATATCTGCTTCTAGTATACCAATCAATTATCTAGATTTTGTGTCTTGTCAATTCCAGATCGCCTGTTCTATGTCAGCATTGTTGTTATTTATAGGCTGCCTCTTAATTTTCACTTACCTTACTTCCATATTTCTTTAATTTCTTGCTTGTGGTTGCGTGTGTGCGCGCGCGGGCGCGTGTGTGAGTGTGTGTGTGTGTGTGTGTGTGTGTGTGTGTGTGTGTGCGAGGGGGGGGGGGGGGGGGAAAGAGGAGTTGGACGACGATTGTCAATAAATAAAGCAGAACCATCCTTCAGTTAAAAATGTTCCGTTTGCTTGTTGCGTTAACCGTGTTTCAGACCAGCGATTGCGAGTTAGAATGTAGGAAAGTGCGCTAAAGTAAGTTTGGATTGATATCCTTGAGTAATAGTACACGGTGCTCTTCGAGAAGATAGTCCAGCATCTCAAAAAATGTGATTATTGATAAAAGCTGACTAGATGCTTAAAGAGAATGAAGAAACTCGATAAGGGATTAATTCCTATCGGACTCCGAAGTAGCGATGTAATGGGAAAAAAAATAAGAAATAGTCCCCGGCATGTGGAAGCTAATTCGAACAATGGGGGACAGTAATAAATTGTTGATAGTGTTGTTATTGGTGCGTGTGTGTGTGTGCGCGTGGGGATAGGTGGAGGGGGGTGGGTGGTAAGCCAGCCAGCGTCCAAGGCGGTTACGGACGCCGCACAGCGCAGTACAAATCCCATTCGCTTATGTGTAGTACGAGGTACAGTACCCATGTGCATAAAGGGGCTGATTGCCATCGGTGTACGATATGTCATACTGTGAGAGACGTGGTGGATTTCGTAAGCGTATCGCCACGTTAAGTACTACTGGTTTACCGACTGTGGCAGAAATCTTTAGCTAAGAAGAATTCGTGACAGAATTGCAGGCGAAAAACGATCATACTGGTCCACGACCGTGGGCGTGGCTAAAATCAAGTTGCAGGAAATACACCCGTATGTTAATGCCGGTCTTTCGTAATACTTTAAGAATCATTGTGTGGAATCGATTGCATAGCATAGCACAGTTGCATGCGCGATACACTTGCCCTTTCCCGTCGAGAATATTTCTGGCTTATAATGGCCATAGAATAGTTAAGAGTAGACACTGTAGAATGGAAATATGTTACCTTATGCAACGAATCACGTTTCGGCCAATAAACGAATAATACCCGATATTCTAGCGAAAACTAGATGTAGATGTTATATACTAGCGATGATTTAAACTTGGAAATACGTACGGCCAGTATCTTCTATCAGAAAGACCACATTGAGCTGATTCGGTTTCGATGCTTGACGTGGAGTTAACGAAGACACTAACAGTAGCGGAGCTGTACGCAAAGATAACAATTTCCATGTCTACCTGAAAAAACTATGTTTAATTGCCTCGAGGAACGTTCCTGAACAATAAAATTTCAGAACGGGCTCCATAAGTCACTGGGCTTCCGTTCGACCGAAAACCCCAGGAAATACACAGAACTGCATTGCGAAACTGAAGAACTATGTCAGCTGACATCGTTGCAGCAGGAGTGGTTACACTTCGGTGTCTCTCGCACCAAAACTTCTTCAGCTCCATCCCACAGGGAGTCACAGCTGTTTCCAAGGCTCGTGAAGAAGATACATGCTATTATGATGAAAATAATTAAATTTTCGTTCAATGAGCATTTAATATTCTTAATTCTGCTGCCTTTCTCCTGTCTTACGCAAGGATAACGTTTTTGGTCAGTGTCTTCCACTTAACCCATTTCTTTCTGCATCTTTCCGTCAGTTATTTTCCTTCTGTTAGTCACCGAGACAGTTGACGTACCAGATACTTCATCTTACTCTTTTCCTATATTCTTCTTACATGATGAATCTGACCTCTTCTTATGACATGCCCATACCACTACAGTGTTCTCTTCCGGACTTTAAACATTTTTGGGTTATACCATCCGAAATATTGCCCCTTCTGCTGATTTCAAACATAAATCTTAGCATCTCAT
Organism: Schistocerca gregaria; assembly: GCF_023897955.1. Classification (NCBI taxonomy): domain Eukaryota; kingdom Metazoa; phylum Arthropoda; class Insecta; order Orthoptera; family Acrididae; genus Schistocerca; species Schistocerca gregaria. The sequence goes on from NC_064931.1 coordinate 747,605,332, forward strand.
CTCAGCTACATCTCACCCCTTTCATTGATTTTCAGTAGTTGCTCATGACTGTATTCAGTACGGCAATGCCGACCTCACAACTGTCTTATTCTTCTCATCCCTGTCTTCGATGTTTATCATTCTATCAAAGACAATTAGAGAAAATCTTTTCCGCTCCCTTCATCCAGCTTGCATATGCCGCGCGTTGCTACCGCTTGGTCTATAGCGCCTTGCCACGGTTCGTGCGGCTCCTTCCGTAGGAGGTTCGAGTCTTCCCTTGGTCATGGATGTTTGTGTTGTCCTTAGCGTAAGTTAGTTTAAGTTAAATTAAGTAGTGTGTAAGCCTAGGGACCGATGACCTCAGCAGTTTGGTCCCATAGGATCTTCCCACAAATTTCCAGTTTTCAGCTTGCACCGTGTGACTACTTATCACAAGATACTATGTCGGCGACTGCTGCCCAAACACGGTCTCCACGTACGTGTACACCATAATTACTCTACCACGCAAACATATGAGGGTTACACTCTTCTGGTGTGGTGAGACATTCCCCCCCGGGGGGGGGGGGGGGGGGGGGTACTGGGGCCGAACCGCACAATAACCCTGGTTTCGGTGTGGCGTGTGGCGGCGGTGGGGGGAGCGGACTGCTGTATCTTCTTGTAGAGTAGTTGTGTACCACTGCGGGCTACGGCGGGGACGAAGCCTCTCCATCGTTTCTAGGTCGCCAGTTCAGTACGATACCTCTGTTTCCGGATTTCCATTATTTTCCACAGTTGACTCGAGGTGCATAAAACAATCTACTCTCTGTAAACTGTCCTCGTTCATTAGGACTATTCCACCTTCGATCATCAGAAACACATTCCGTTTCCTGTCACTGATTTTAAGTCCTCTTCCCTCCACTGATCGTCTCCCAGAGTTCCAACTTGCACCTCACACCAATCTTGTAGCATACACTCGTTAATACGGATTCAAATTATTTTCTCGAACGTTTTCCTGTATTTATTTTCTTCTCGAAATGGCTTCGTATAACTCAGTGAATTCGATTATTCTCGTCGACTTCCAGACAGTATATTCGAGGAAAAGTTTCATGTATTCGGGGCACCCTGTGGTTGGAAAGGAAGAAAGATTTAGCAAAAGTCCCATTAACTACGAGGTCATTAGAGACGGAGCTTAGGCCACGACTGAGGGAGAGTGGGGAAGGAAACCGACCGTGTCCTTTTCAAAAGAACCATCCTAGCATTTTCATCTATACCATTTATTGAAACCACATACGACGTAAATCTGGATGGCTGGACGGGAATTTGAACAGCCATTGTCCCGAATGTGAGTCCATTTCCTTTTCACTATACTACCTCACCAGATTTATGATAAAGAATGTGCCGCTGACAAACTGGTTTCCTAAGTGGAAGACCCCATCAGGGTATTTCTTTCGGTGTTCGAGGTGTGGTACTCAGCTACTTCATACTATAATCTAATCGGCGTATTGAATATATATGTGTAATAGTCAGTTAACAATGAAATTACAACAGAAAATACGAGAAAATTGTAGACTGGAAGTAGTAGGTAGCCTATCTTTAGAATGTCTACGGGTCGAAGAGACACAGAATGCTTATTTCAAGAATAAGAGGGGAACGTAAACGCTCGTTGCCAGGGTTTCATGTGCCGAATCAAAACCATTCAGATAGCACTGTTCAAGCCCCACACACTAAATGGTTCTGTGATTACACCTCGCTCTGAAACTCTTGTCCATTCAGGTGATACAACTTCATTAAATGTTAATGTGCCCTAATCTGAAATGCCGATCAAGTCCAAGTATATCGAGTTTTCTGTTTTTCCAGTTTCTCGTTATTTCATGGGCTGGAAAAGTATAAAATATCTTCATGTTTTTCAAAATTGTGAAGGCAACCGGTTGTTCATTGGAGATTTTAAGTAAAGTATTGTTGTTATTTTTGAAAATACGCTCAGCGGACAATAGTCTTAATACAAATTCGGAAACTTTATTGGAATTAAAGGAATTGAGCAGTAGATGAGAAGGGTTGTTAGGAGTTGTATTTTGAAAAGCGATGGAAGAGTTGGGAGAAGGGCCCCCGATTAAGCGTTTTGCAAGGGAGGTTTAAACGAAAGGGTGAGTGATGTCATGTTCTCTGGCAGTGTAGGAAATCTGAAGGTGATCAGTGTGGGAAAGGGTAAATTAATAAGGTGATAAAGAATATTAGTGGGGAATGGGCGACGGATGAAGAGGGCAAGGCGAAGTGGAATGTGTTGGAGGTTTTGGAGGGATAGTACTAGTTTGATGGAGAACAAGTCTTGGTGACATTGACATAAGAGAGAATTGGTCAAATTAGGGGTTGACATTGAGAAAACATTGGTTGCACCAGAAGATAACCTGGCTGAGATGGTACTGAACGGCTAGTTCGGATTTATCGTGGGTAGGGCCCAGAGCCAGGCAGGCGGTGTCGTTGACGTACTAGAGGGCTCTCAAGAAGAAAGCGGTTCAGGCACACAGGCAGTGTGTGGGTTACACAAGAATGGAGGAAGGACAGAGCCTTGAGAAACACCTACAGTATGATGGAAGATCCATGATTTAGTGCTGTTTTTGGATACACAGAATCGGCAGCTGGATAGAAATGAGATGTATGTAGAACGTCAGAAAGTAAGTTACACATGTCGTCTCACGCTATGACCATTGCACAACAGTAGTAGAGCATTGTCAGAAAAGGGTACATATTCCGGGTTTCCCACAGGCACAGTTCTTGTGCAGTACAGATAACAGGTGCACCAAGGTGTGCGAATGAAATAGCGTGCCAAGTGTAAACATAGTCCAGCGTTGAAGTAAGTGTGTTTGGAACACAACGGTGAGGTTATCAGCAACCTTACACTCATTAAACCAAACAAATGTGGATAATATCGCTAAACTTGTTGCAAACAGTGAGGAAGAAATCTATAAAATGACACTCATTCACTCACTCGCGTTGAGCCACATAATCACACTATCTCACACTTGTAAGGAGAACTGAGAAAGTGTGGAAGGTCCTACACCTGGGATTAAAACAGATGTAAAACTATATAAGAGCTAGAACAAAGACACAAGAAAAAGTGACTCACCACTTACAAAAAACAAGGGTGAGTCAGTCACCCTGTTAACATATTAAAAACATCTTCCTAAAATTTTTGGAAACAAGTTGGACACATCACGAAACCTTAAAAACAGCACTGCATTCGTTAGAATGTTACGTAAAATAGTGGGCAGATCTGCCGGTAAAACTGCCTTTGCCCTCTCGTCCGAGAATACACTACTAGCCATTAAAATTGCTACACCACGAAGATGACGTGCTACAGACGAGAAATTTAAACTACAGGAAGAAGATGCTGTGATATGGAAATGATTAGCTTTTCAGAGCACTCACACAAGGCTGGCGACGGTGGCGACACCTACAACGTACTGACATGAGGAAAGTTTCCAACAGATTTCTCATACAAAAACAGCAGTTGACCGGCGTTGCCTGGTGAAACGCTGTTGCGATGCCTCGTGTAAGGATGAGAAATGCGTACCATCACGTTTACGACTTTGATAAAGGTCGGATTGTAGCCTATCGCGATTGCGGTTTATCGTATCGCGACATTGCTGCTCACGTTAGCAGAATATGGAACCGGTGGGTTCAGGAGGGTATTACGGAACGCCGTGCTGGATCCCAACAACCTCATGTCACTAGCAGTCGAGGTGACAGGCATCTTATCCACATGGCTGTAACGGATCGTGCAGCCACGTCTCGATCCCTGAGTCAACAGATGGGGACGTTTGCAAGACAACAACCATCTGCACGAACAGTTGGACGACGTTTGCAGCAGCATGGACTATCAGGTCGGAGACCATGACTGCCGTTACCTTTGACGCTACATCACAGAGAGGAGTGCCTGCGATGGTGTACTCGACGACGAACCTGGGTGCACGAATGGCAAAACGTCATTTTTTCGGACGAATCCAAGTTCTGTTTACAGCATTATGATGGTCGCATCCGTGTTTGGCGACATCGCGGTGAACGCACGTTGGAAGTGTGTACTCGTCATAGCCGTACCGGCGTATCACCCGGCGTGATGGTATGGGGTGCCATTGGTTACACGTCTCTGTCACCTCTTGTTCGCACTGACGGCACTTTGAACTGTAGACGTTACATTTCAGATGTGTTACGACCCGTGGCTCTACCCTTCATTCGATCCCTGCGAAACCCTACATTTCAGTAGGATAGTGCACGACCGCTTGTTGTAGGTCCTGTACGGGCCTTTCTCGATACAGAAAATGTTCAACTGCTGCCCTGGCCAGCACATTCTCCAGATCTCTCACCAACTGAAAACATCTGGTCAATGGTGGCCGAGCAACTGGCTCGTGACAATACGCTAGTCACTACTCCTGATGAACTGTGGTATCCTGTTGAAGCTGCATGGGCAGCGGTACCTGTACATGCCATCCAAGCTGTGTTTGACTCAATGCCCATGCGTATCAAGGCCGTTATTACGGCCGGATGTGGTTGTTCTGGGTACTGATTTCTCAGGATCTATGCATCCAAATTGGGTGAAAATGTAATCACATGTCAGTTGTAGTAAAATATATTTGTCCAATGAATACTCGTTTATCATCTGCATTTCTTCGTGGTATAGCAATTTTAATGGCCAGTACTGTAAAACACAGTCTAGTAAAATGTGGCGCACATTGATCTTCACGTCGCAAGCACCACACATTGGAAGGTCCTCCCGTCAGAGCAAGAAGCCATGCGTCAGAGGACTGTGGCCTATGCGAAGACGAGTGAGGAGGACCTCATCCTGTCTTCTTGGCTCCAGCAGGTACGCCACTTCCGCGAAGTGGGTTGCAAGAGACGCAGCTTGTTATCTGTCACTTCCAGTCAGTCATATTTCCGTCGATGGATGACGCTCTACCTCAATAACAAGGTGATAGCAGCAAGGGTGATGGCATACTGAAAGAACTGGGAATCACGACAGGCCTCCTTGGTTACCCGCCCTTTCTTTCCCCACAACACCCAAGTACGCAGCAGAAAGACGCCGCCTTCCCCATCGTTGTAGTTGGAGGATGGCGTCCTGGATATTGGGGTCTATTTCATCTGCTGGGTCCAAGCGTTGAAGAGAGAGAAGGGCACTCAGAGAATCAAAACAGACAATGAACTTAATACTTGAAGCAAATCTTATCCGTCCCTGTGCGCGCAAGATCGCATATAATTCCGGGTCAGCCACTGTAAAGTGTCGAAGCAGTAGGACTTTCAGGAAACAGTCAGGAAAAACAACAGAGCAACCAAAAGAATACCCATGTTTCAACCCACCCATAAAGGTACCTGTGGAAATGTGGCGCTCACATAAAATCTCATAAAAAGATTTTTTAAAAACATATGCATGAATGCAATCTCTCCTCTACTGCACAAAATCTAAATTTACTCTGGGCTTCTGCAGTAACCAGGGTGGCAGACGGTTAAACCCTGTATATGTGGTTGTAATCCACACCAAGTGACTTCGGCATATGCCGCACGCAGATCCCAAATTGACATGTGGCTCCTGGAAGATTGGAGGAAAGGCGTTCCAGAAGTGCACCAGTAACAGTGTGGTACGCATGTGAATTCGGAGCTGTGAGGAACTTACACGTTTGGCGGACCATGAGGAATTGACTTTCGATTGCTGAGTGGCACTCACCAGTCCACCAAGGTAAAGGTTTATCCTAAGATGACCTGAGGACTTTGGGATGGATAAGTCAGCGCACGCTGGATTCCTCATGTAATGTGGTCTACCCATTCCTGTACACTGTCGCTGTGTTCAAACATATACAGCTATTTGAACAGCGTCCATTTAGCCCTACTGACCATCCATTTTGGTGGATTCTCTTCAGGGACTGCTCCATCCAGTAGGTGAATACGGAGTGGGAAATGGTCACTGGAATGAAGGTCATCAATGACTTTCCACTGAACGAAGCCTGTAAGGGCTGAAAAGAAGCAACAGAGGTGTATGGCTGAGAAAGACCCAGTAGCAGCACATAAATGAGTGGAAGGACCTGTATTGCGGATTCAAAGCTCATGAGACGTCATGAGGCTCTCCTAAACCCGACCCCAACGGCAAGTAGAGGTCAAAACCCGCAAGACATGATGGACATTGAAGTCTCCTGGTAAGAGAAATGGTCAGGGAAGTTATTCCCCAAATCTGTGAGAGCCTCAGAGTCTATTTCATCTTGTGAAGTTAGATACTGTGAGCAAACACTGATTCTCCAACAGCCATGAATGTCAACGGCAACTGCTTGCATATCAGCGGTCAGGGGGAGACCATAGGAGTTGTCCATGTTATTGAAAAACACACTGACTCCACCCCTTGGCCCTTACCTCATGCAGATCATCCTTGCGATAAAGCATACAGCCGTTAGTACAGGGGCATCAGACGCTTTAAAATGTGAAAGCAAGAGTAGAGGGCGTGTTCCTGTGTTAGGTGTTTCAGTTCCTCCAGATGTGCCCTGAACTCATTAATGTTCCACTGTATAATGGGAGCCATCCATTGCGGGACGAGCACTTTCAGCCTGATTTTCTGGATGGGAGGGGAGCACCTAATGGGTGGAGGCACAGTCTTGTGTCCAGATGATTGCCCCAATCCGATATCAAGGTCCATCGTCTCTGAAGAAGATTCGAGAGAGACGTCAGACAGGATAACATCGACATCGTCAGACTGTGTATTTTCTGTCTCCGTCTGTGGGCGATCCTCGACTTGGATTCTTCTTGCCTGAGGAGGCTTCGGAGGCACAACCATAGAAGTGGTAATGGTAGCGCTGGATAGTGAACAAGACAGGATCTTTGGAGGGACAGGGATTTCTACAATGTCAAAAGTCTGAAGTTCTGGGGAGAGGGCAGGTTTCGAAGTCACTGCAGCAGCACAAGTGGATTGCCAACACAAATACTAGTGCTGACACTAGAAGCCTACATTTGTATAGCGGCATTGGTTTCCTGGACTGGATGTTCGAGAACGGAAGCAAAGGAGGAAGCGAATGTGGGCGGCTGCACGGCCTTGTATATCTTTTTGGCTTCACAATATGAAATGCTCTTCGCCCTCTTTATCTCCTGGATCTTACGTTCTTCAAGAAAGACGCTGCAGTCCCTACTCCGTACAGGTTGATCTCCAGAGCAGCTGACACATGTCAGAAGAGAGGTACAACCAATTCAGGCGTGAGCAGCTTTACCACATTTGCCTCGAGTAGTTTCCCATTACAACAAGAATAGTGTGCCCGAAGCGCTTGCATTTAAAAGAGCGCATCGGATACGGGAAATAAAGCTGTAAGCTTAGGCGAGGGAAACCTGTCTTGACGTGCTCTGGAAGTTTGGTGCTGTTAAATATAAAAATAAAAGAGTCTAACTTGAAAAGATCACCATCCACTCTTTCATAATGTTTTCCACAATCCACAAAGCCTTCCTGGGACCACCCAGCTTTTGGTTTTTTTCGGGGAATGTAAACTGGATCCCAGCAAGTCAGAACATTTTTGCTGCAGTTGAAGGTGTTGTACAGTTCGGTTTCAGTTGCATACTCACCGAGGCATTGAGCTTTCTGGCCCATTTTGCAAGCACTTGACAGATTTTAAAATTCCTGCAATTGTCTCTAAACCTTTTTGTATATATAATGGTGAAGCTTTATTGAAGCTACCCTCTTCCCGTTTAGCTATGATAAACACATTCTGACAACCATCATGCGTTCTGTTACTGTTAACTGGAGGACTGGCTACCTGAGTCCTCTTGTTTGATTGGGTGTTGGTACCTTCCAGCGACCCGTCCCCCCTCGTGCCTATGTAAACCTTGTATAACTGAGATGCGGCAGAAAGTGATTGCCCACCAACGACTGTTCCACCTCAACAGCCATGTATCTCGTCAGCGCGGAGCACATTTTGAGATTGGGGGTGCTTTATAGAGGCATTTACCATACTCGCGATCCGGCCGGCCAAGCCAAGATCGCCGTTCCCTGTGACACACAATTTTCCACTGTCGCGCTGCACAGTGGTCGCTGAAGCATGCCCAGAGCTTAGGGTGACAGAGCACTGGCGGCGCTTACCAGTACTCAGCTCAGACACTTCGGGGTCGCCAAGCCCGTACCCAGCAAATGAATGCTGAGCCCCTGAAGGCACATTGGAGTAAGCGGGGCAAAACAAACTAAACTCAGGTTCGCCATTAAATTCTGGCGGGAAGTCGACCAAATGCTGCGCAGTGTCCAGCCATAATGAAATGTTACCAACAATTTGACGAAAGCTGCTCAGACATGGGTGATGCTGATCCGGGGGGAAGGCGATCGACATGGACGACAGACAACCGAGGAACTTATTCTCAGCAATAGTAGACCGACTATGACGGATATTGCTCGGCAGATGCGTATCTCAATAGGCAGTACTCATTCCATGGTCCGAGGTCAGATGCAGTGCCGGATATTGTACTCAAGCTGGGTTCCGCGATCACTAACACCTGCATACAAAGGCGAAAGTTTTATAGAGTCTCTGGAGTTACTCCGTGGAGGGCAATGATTTTCTAAGCTGGATCGTTATGGCCGATGTAACATGGGTCCATCATTTTATAACTGAACCGAAAACAACGGCTATGAAGTAGACACAGGTATCCTCGCCTCTGAGGAAGAAATGCTAACTTCCGCCATTCCGTCATGGCCACGGTTTCTTCGACTGTGAAGGAGTTGTGTACACAATGTTTATGGTAAAGGACCCAACCATTAATTCCGATTCGCAATTTGCAACACTGACAGCACTGCGGTACGTCAACGTGGAAAATGAAACAAAGACATTTTTCTCCATCACGACATTGCAACACCGCGTTCGCCACGCATAACACGACCTTTGCTTCAAGGTTTTCGATAGGAGGTTTGGAAGCAACCTCCATATAGTAGAGAAATTGCGCCATGCGATTCGATCTTTTCGGTAAGCTGAAAGAACATCTGTGGGGGGGGGGGGGGGGGGGGGGGGAGAGTAGGGAAGGAAGGAAGATTAGCGTTTAGCATCCCGTCGACATCGAGGTCATTAGAAACGGGGTACACGCTCGGTTTGCTTCAAGGGTGTTGAAAGAAATCGGCCGTGAACTTTGAAAGGGCCATTTGCCTGGAGTGATGTAGAGAAACCACGGAAAACGTAAATCGGGATGGCGAGACTGGGACTGACTGAGATTTGAACCGATATCCTCTCAAATGTGAGCCCAGTCTGCTAACTACCGTGCCACCTCGCTCGGTCTGGCAAAAGAGATTTTCCAACGATGACGACGTTCACTCAGTAGTTTTCGACTGCCTCCGTGATCAAAGAGCAGATTTCCATTTTCAAAGAATTAAACGTTTGGCGGAACGATCTGATCGTCTTTTCTACATCTACATCTACATTTATACTCCGCAAGCCACCCAACGGTGTGTGGCGGAGGGCACTTTACGTGCCGCGCGCTCGAAGCTCTCTAATTTTACATTCGTGATCTCCTTGGGCGGTATAAGTAGGGGGAAATTCGATACCTCATCTGGAAACGCACCCTCTCGAAACCTGGACAGCAAGCTACACCGCGATGCAGAGCGCCTCTCTTGCAGAGTCTGCCAGTTGAGTTTGCTAAACATCTCCGTAACGTTATCACGCTTACCAAATAACCCTGTGACGAAACGTGCCGCTCTTCTTTGGATCTTCTCTATCTCCTCTGTCAACCCGACCTGGTACGGATCCGACACTGATGAGCAATACTCAAGTATAGGTCGAACGAGTGTTTTGTAAGCCACCTCCTTTGTTGATGGTCTACATTTTCTATGGGCTCTCCCAATGAATCTCAACCTGGCACCCGCCTTACCAACAATTAATTTTATACGATCATTCCACTTCAAATCGTTCCGTACGCATACTCCCAGATATTTTACAGAAGTAACTACTACCAGTGTTTGTTCAGCTATCATATAATCATACAATAAAGGATCCTTCTCTCTATGTATTCGCAATACATTACATTTGTCTATGTTAAGGGTCAGTTGCCACTCCCTGCACCAAGTGCCTATCCGCTGCAGATCTTCCTGCATTTCGCTGCAATTTTCTAATGCTGCAACTTCTCTGTATACTACAGCATCGTCCACGAAAAGTTTTACAAAGACTTGATGACTACGTTGAAAAGTAGTGTTAAATACATTAATCACTTCGAAGTGTAATGTTCCATTCAACAAAAGTTACTCACTTTCGTCCATAACTACACGGACGGCAACGCGGCAGTGGAAGAACATCGCAGCTACAATGTACTGCAGGTAACTAGGCTTCGTTTCTAAGCCGGCTTGGCGGCTCGTTTTGCAGAAATAGTGTACTCGTTAAACGAGAGATTGTAGAAGCGAGTCAGGAGAAGCCGGTCGGCAGTAAATCGCAACATCCCAGCCTAACGCTTTCTCTCGCAGCTGCCGCACACACAACGCCGCTCCCAACCGATCAAATTTGCCTGCCTTCATTCACGTTGGAACCCGGAATCGTATTTTTCACTATCAGGTCTCTTCAGATATGTCGAACACACGCTTCTTGGAAACACCGTCGTAAGATTGTTACTGCAGTCTTCCATATAATTCTGGAAAATTCCTCAGGATTTTCAGCGAATAAATGGAATCTTCAGTGATGTCAGAAACATCTTACTTGAGTTTAAAATATGTGAGTAAGTAACCATATAGCCGTTTCCTTGTCCATTCAGTGATTTTAGTCCCTGACTACGAAATATTATTTCCCGTGATCAGTACCATTAATACGTAAAGAAAGGTGTTTTATACACACCTGGAAATGGAAAAAAGAACACATTGACACCGGTGTGTAAGACCCACCATACTTGCTCCGGACACTGCGAGAGGGCTGTACAAGCAATGATCACACGCACGGCACAGCGGACACACCAGGAACCGCGGTGTTGGCCGTCGAATGGCGCTAGCTGCGCAGCATTTGTGCACCGCCGCCGCCAGTGTCAGCCAGTTTGCTGTGGTATACGGAGCTCCATCGCAGTCTTTAACACTGGTAGCATGCCGCGACAGCGTTGACGTGAACCGTATGTGCAGTTGACGGACTTTGAGCGAGGGCGTATAGTGGGCATGCGGGAGGCCGGGTGGACGTACCGCCGAATTGCTCAACACGTGGGGCGTGAGGTCTCCACAGTACATGGATGTTGTCGCCAGTGGTCGGCGGAAGGTGCACATGCCCGTCGACCTGGGACCGGACCGCAGCGACGCACGGATGCACGCCAAGACCGTAGGATCCTACGCAGTGCCGTAGAGGACCGCACCGCCACTTCCCAGCAAATTAGGGACACTGTTGCTCCTGGGGTATCGGCGAGGACCATTCGCAACCGTCTCCATGAAGCTGGGCTACGGTCCCGCACACCGTTAGGCCGTCTTCCGCTCACGCCCCAACATCGTGCAGCCCGCCTCCTGTGGTGTCGCGACAGGCGTGAATGGAGGGACGAATGGAGACGTGTCGTCTTCAGCGATGAGAGTCGCTTCTGCCTTGGTGCCAATGATGGTCGTATGCGTGTTTGGCGCCGTGCAGGTGAGCGCCACAATCAGGACTGCATACGACCGAGGCACACAGGGCCAACACCCGGCATCATGGTGTGGGGAGCGATCTCCTAAACTTTCCGTACACCTCTGGTGATCGTCGAGGGGACACTGAACAGTGCACGGTACATCCAAACCGTCATCGAACCCATCGTTCTACCATTCCTAGACCGGCAAGGGAACTTGCTGTTCCAACAGGACAATGCACGTCCGCATGTATCCCGTGCCACCCAACGTGCTCTAGAAGGTGTAAGTCAACTACCCTGGCCAGCAAGATCTCCGGATCTGTCCTCCATTGAGCATGTTTGGGAGTGGATGAAGCGTCGTCTCACGCGGTCTGCACGTCCAGCATGAACGCTGGTCCAACTGAGGCGACAGGTGGAAATGGCATGGCAAGCCGTTCCACAGGACTACATCCAGCATCTCTACGATCGTCTCCATGGGAGAATAGCAGCCTGCATTGCTGCGAAAGGTGGATATACACTGTACTAGTGCCGACATTGTGCATGCTCTGTTGCCTGTGTCTATGTGCCTATGGTTCTGTCAGTGTGATCATGTGATGTATCTGACCCCAGGAATGTGTCAATAACGTTTCCCCTTCCTGGGACAATGAATTCACGGTGTTCTTATTTCAATTTCCAGGAGTGTATAACTGCGTAGGCTTCCGCGGTAAAAATTAGCTAACATAAATTTTTCTGGGTATGGTACCCTCTCATATTACACTGAAGAGCCAAAGAAACTGGTAAACCTGCCTAATAACGTGCAGGGGCCCCGCGAGCACGCAGAAGTCCGCTACACGACGTGGGGTGGACTCGACAAGTGTCTGAAGTAGTGCTGGAGGGAACTGACACCATGAATCTTGCAGGGCTGTCCATAAATCCGTAAGAGTACGAGGGGATGAGATCTCTTCTGGAAAGCACGTTGCAAGGCATCCCAGAAATGGTCAATAATGTTCATGTCTGCGGAGTTGGTGGCCAGCTGAAGTGTTTAAACTCAGAAGAGTGTTCTTCAAGCCGCTTTGTAGCAATTCTGGACTTGGGGGAGGGGGGGGGGGGGGGGTTCGCAGTGCCCTCCTGGAATTGCCCAGGTCCGTCGGAGTTCACAGTGGACATGACTGGATCCGGTGATCAGACAGGATGCTTACGTACGTGTCATCTGTCAGAGTCGTATGTAGACGTATCAGGGGTCCCATATCACTCCAACTTCACAAGTTCTACACTATTAGATAGCCTCTACCACCTTGAACAGTCCCTTACTTACATGCAGGGCCCATCATAAGGTTTTTTCCACAACCGTACATGTCCATCCACTCGATAGAATTTGGAACGAGGCTCGTCCGACCAGGCAACGTGTTTCCAGTCATCAACACTCCAGTGTCGGTGTTGACGGGCCCAGGCGAGGCGTAAAACTTTGTGTCATGCAGTCATCAATGGCACGGATAACATCACAGCCCAGCATCCTGTGATCCACTTATTAGACAACTAACATGTTGACGGAGGTGACAGCAGAACTTTTGGTTTGGTCACCACGATGGTGAGGGCGTGGATGGGACCCATGTCTATACAAAGGGTACACGAGTGGGTCTTCGGCTCCGAAAGCCTATATCGATAATGCTTCGTTGAATGGCTCGCACACCGACATCTTGATAACCCAGCATTGAAATCTGCAGCAATTTGCCGAAGGGTTGCACATCTGTCACGTTGAACGATTCTCTACAGTCGTCGTTAGTCCCGTTCTAGTAGGACGTTTTTCCTGCCGCAGCAATGTCGGAGATTTGATGTTTTATAGGATTCCTGATATTCACTGTATACTCGTGAAATGGTAGTATGGGAAACTCCCTACTTCATCGCTGCCTGGGAGATGCTGTGCCCAATCGCTCGAGCGCCGACTATAACACCACGTTCAAGCTCACTAAAATCTTAATAACATTGATAACCGTTTTCTTTCGGGCTTCAGTGTACATAACACTGTTACAGGTGAGACCAACGTTTTGGCGACTGTTACAGTGGCCTTCGTCTGAATCTACTTTTATATATCAGGGGTGATCAAAAAGTTTCCGCTCGAAGGTCGTATTTCGCAGAATTAGTGTGCCAATGAGGCAAAATTGTCGTGAGCATTGAGGCAATCACATCGTCGCACCATGCTGAAAGTACCCGTTTGGAGAAACACCGTGCCCTGCTGCGTGAAAAAGTCTGTAACTGCCTGCTGCACATCCTCTTCCGACAGGAACCGTCGGCTCTTCCAGGCCTGTTTTAAGACACCGAGAGCGTGAAATCGCTAGGAGAGAGATCTGGAGTATAGGACAGGTGCTCGAATGTCTCCCACGTGAGATGGTGTAACTTCTGCATTACTACACTCCTGGAAATGGAAAAAAGAACACATTGACACCGGTGTGTCAGACCCACCATACTTGCTCCGGACACTGCGAGAGGGCTGTACAAGCAATGATCACACGCACGGCACAGCGGACACACCAGGAACCGCGGTGTTGGCCGTCGAATGGCGCTGGCTGCGCAGCATTTGTGCACCGCCGCCGTCAGTGTCAGCCAGTTTGCCGTGGCATACGGAGCTCCATCGCAGTCTTTAACACTGGTAGCATGCCGCGACAGCGTTGACGTGAACCGTATGTGCAGTTGACGGACTTTGAGCGAGGGCGTATAGTGGGCATGCGGGAGGCCGGGTGGACGTACCGCCGAATTGCTCAACACGCGGGGCGTGAGGTCTCCACAGTACATCGATGTTGTCGCCAGTGGTCGGCGGAAGGTGCACGTGCCCGTCGACCTGGGACCGGACCGCAGCGACGCACGGATGCACGCCAAGACCGTAGGATCCTACGCAGTGCCGTAGGGGACCGCACCGCCACTTCCCAGCAAATTAGGGACACTGTTGCTCCTGGGGTATCGGCGAGGACCATTCGCAACCGTCTCCATGAAGCTGGGCTACGGTCCCGCACACCGTTACGCCGTCTTCCGCTCACACCCCAACATCGTGCAGCCCTCCTCCAGTGGTGTCGCGACAGGCGTGAATGGAGGGACGAATGGAGACGTGTCGTCTTCAGCGATGAGAGTCGCTTCTGCCTTGGTGCCAAAGATGGTCGTATGCGTGTTTGGCACCGTGCAGGTGAGCGCCACAATCAGGACTGCATACGACCGAGGCACACAGGGCCAACACCCGGCATCATGGTGTGGGGAGCGATCTCCTACACTGGCAGTACACCTCTGGTGATCGTCGAGGGGACACTGAATAGTGCGCGGTACATCCAAACCGTCATCGAACCCATCGTTCCACCATTCCTAGACCGGCAAGGGAACTTGCTGTTCCAACAGGACAATGCACGTCCGCATGTATCCCGTGCCACCCAACGTGCTCTAGAAGGTGTAAGTCAACTACCCTGGCCAGCAAGATCTCCGGATCTGTCCCCCATTGAGCATGTTTGGGACTGGATGAAGCGTCGTCTCACGCGGTCTGAACGTCCAGCACGAACGCTGGTCCAACTGAGGCGCCAGGTGGAAATGGCATGGCAAGCCGTTCCACAGGACTACATCCAGCATCTCTACGATCGTCTCCATGGGAGAATAGCAGCCTGCATTGCTGCGAAAGGTGGATATACACTGTACTAGTGCCGACATTGTGCATGCTCTGTTGCCTGTGTCTATGTGCCTGTGGTTCTGTCAGTGTGATCATGTGATGTATCTGACCCCAGGAATGTGTCAATAAAGTTTCCCCTTCCTAGGACAATGAATTCACGGTGTTCTTATTTCAATTTCCAGGAGTGTACATTTGAAATCTGGGGAAGTGCGTTATCATGAAGCAGCAGCACTCCTCGTCGCAGTTTTCACGGACTTTTCGCCTTAACTGCACGCCGTCATTTCACTAGCGTTGCTCAGTACCGTTCCCCACTGATGGTGACTCCAGGTTCCATGAAATCATTGAGCAATGGGTCCCGGTAATCAAAGAACAGGGCGAGCATCACTTTTCCATCAGATGGTAATGCTGGACCACATCGCTGGTTTTCGACAGACCAGCTACCCCATGCACATTCTTCATTATTCGATGGATGTCTATCAGTGTTTGTCCTTCGGCAGACAAGAAAAGAATAACAGCTCGTGGTACTCTTTAGACGCATCTAGTAATAAAGCCACTACAGTTCACGTTTCCACATTAACCGCAAGAATGACCGGAAGTCACGAAAATCACGAATGCCACACTAATCCCCTGCCTACACACGGTGCTTATATACCCACATCGAAGTTGCGCTCCGTTGCATACACGCTGCAACAACGCCCTCATACTGAAACTTGTTGATACCATATCCAAAAAACTTATTTGACTTTTTAAATACCCTTTTGGTTCGAATCTCACTAAGAGGATACTATCTGTTTCATCTGCCACCTGTCGAAAGGAGGCATGGATTTTTTACACTACTGGAAATTAAAATTGCTACACCACGAGGATGACGTGCTACAGACGTGAAATTTAACCGACAGGAAGAAGATGCTGTGATATGCCAATGATTAGCTTTTCAAAGCATTCACACAGGGTTGGTGCAGGTGGCGACACCTACAGCGTGCTGACATGAGGAAATTTTCCAACCGATTTCTCATACACAAACAGCAGTTTACCGGCGTTGCGCCAGCATCTCGTGGTCGTGCGGTAGCGTTCTCGCTTCCCACTCCCGGGTTCCCGGGTTCGATTCCCGGTGGGGTCAGGGATTTTCTCTGCCTCGTGATGGCTGGGTGTTGTGTGTTGTCCTTAGGTTAGTTAGGTTTAAGTAGTTATAAGTTCTAGGGGACTGATGACCATAGATGTTAAGTCCCATAGTGCTCAGAGCCATTTGAACCATTTACCGGCGTTGCCTGGTCAGACGTTGTTGTGATGCCTCGTGTAAAGAGGAGAAATGCGTACCATCACGTTTCCGACTTCGATGAAGGTCGGATTGTAGCCTATCGCAATTGCGGTTTATCGTATCGCGACATAGCTGCTTGCGTTAGTCGAGATCCAATGACTGTTAGCAGAATATGGAATCGGTGGGTTCATGAGGGTAATACGGAACGCCGTGCTGGATCCCAATAGCCTCGTTTCACTAGAAGTCGAGATGAAAGGCATCTTATACACATGTCTGTAACGGATCGTGCACCCACGTCTCGATCCCTTACTCAACAGATGGGGACGTTTGCAAGACAACAACCATCTGCACGAACAGTTCGACGACGTTTGCAGCAGCATGGAATATCAGCTCGGAGACCATGGCTACGGTTGCCTTTGACGCTGCATCACAGACAGGAGCGCCTGCGATGATGTACTCAACGACGAACCTGGGTGCACGGATGGCAAAACGTCATTTTCTCAGATGAATCCAGGTTCTGTTTACAGCATCATGATGGTCGCATCCGTGTTTGGCGACCTCGCTTTGAACGCACATTGGAAGCTTGTATTTGTAATCGCCATACTGGCGTATCACCCAGCGTAATGGTATGGGGTGCCATTGGTTACATGGCTCGGTCACGTCTTCTTCGCATTGATGTGTTACGACCCGTGGCTGTACCCATCATCCAATCCCTGCGAAATGCTACATGTCAGCAGGATAATGCACGACCGCATGTTGCAGGTTCTTTGCGGGCCTTTCTGGATGCAGAAAATGTTCGAGTGCTGCCCTGGCCAGCACATTCTCCAGATTCTCACCAATTGAAATCGTCTGGTCAATAGTGGCCGAGCAACTAGCTCGTCACAATACGCCAGTCACTACTCTTGATGAACTGTGGTATCGTGTTGAAGCTGCATGGGCAGCTGTACCTGTACACGCCATCCAAGCTGTGTTTGACTCAATGCCCAGGCGTATCAAGGCCGTTATTACGGCCAGATATTGTTGTTCTGGGTACTGATTTCTCAGGATCTATGCACCCAAATTGCGTCAAAATGTAATCACATTTCAGTTCTAGTATAATATATTTGTCCAATGAATACCTGTTTATCATCTGCATTTTTTCTTGGTGAAGCAATTTTAATGGCCAGTTTTGTAGGTTACTGCCGATTACGGTAGCGCACACTGGACTCGCATTCTGAGGGGCGAAGTCTCAAACCCGTGTCCGACCACCCGTTTCAGGTTTGCCGTGATTTCCAGACATCGGTCCAGGCAAATGCTCCCTTGAAACGGCCGATTTCCTTCCCCATCCTTCCCCAGCCCGAGCTTTTGCTCTGTCCCTAATGGTCTCGATGTCGACGAGACGTTAAACACTTATCTCCTCCTGTGAGGTTACTGACTAGGAAAGCCAAAGTTCTTTGTAGGAGAAATAAAAGCGCACACCTGAATTCACGTTCCAATTGGAGCATTCCAGGAACCGTTTAAACAGAGAGAAGCAGGTGAGCGAATAAAGTTTCACAGTAAACATTCCAGGCGGATTTCACTTATGTATCTGTAATTATAGTTTGATGGAGGAAACGTCGCAACTGATATGGAAATCACAATCTGTAGCAGAGACCGCACATCGTTGGTCGTCAATAAGGTGAACGATACGGTTACGAGAAATGATGATGGGAAAAAGGAGTGCTGAAAACAAATGTTCTTGATTATGGGGATCAGTCACTAGGTTTTCATGCGACTCAGCTTGCAGAAGACGAAAGTCCAACTTCTTAAATTAATTTTCGCTGACGCCTGAATCGATTTTGCTAGGACTAGCACGTATTGGTTTTCCAAGTGTCATCTGCTTTACACGAGTGATGCTTGTATACCAACTGTTTCGGTTTCACCAGCTAGATAAAGTGAGGTTATCAGTGTGTAAGTTAAGTTTTAACAAAGAGAGACTACAATTTCTTGACAATATCAATGAACTCTTCAAATGGTTCAAATGGCTCTGAGCACTATGTGACTTAACTTCTGAGGTCAACAGTCCCCCAGAACTTAGAACTACTTAAACCGAGCTAACCTAAGGACATCACACACATCCATGCCCGAGGCAGGATTCGAACCTGCGACCGTAGCGGTCGCGCGGTTCCTGACTGTAGCACCTAGAACCGCTCGGCCACTCCGACCGGCAATGAACTCTTAAGGAGGTCTAGAAAAAGGAGGAAATTGTTAAAGTTGAGAAGTTTACAAATATTTTGATGTCAGTTAATGCTTGTGAAAGTTTTATTATCCGATAACGAAGATTATGGGCGAAACGTACGTAGTCATTCTACGTGAAACATTATTCCAATCCAACGTTTCGGAGGCTAGGAAAGGTAGAAAACTACCGAATGAGTAGAACAAATTTTAATTGGTAAGAGCTGTAGATAGGGCGACATAGAGCGAGGAAGTCGTGGACCTAAGCTCATTGACTGGAAATGATTATGTTCCGCGACTTGGAGACCATTTTGAGCCATTCATGGACTTCAAGTGCCCGAACATGGATGGAACTTGTTTGGATGACAATGTCCCATGTCAGTGGGCCACAACTGTTCGTGACTGGTTTGAAGAACATTTTGGACAAATGTAGCGAATGATTTGGCCTCGCAGATCGCCTGACAAGTGATATAATCGAGAGCTCAGTTAATGCACAAACTGTTCCACTGACAACACTTTTGTATTTACTGGGTGTTCCAAAATGACCGGTATATTTGAAACGGCAATAAAAACTAAACGAGCAGCGATAGAAATACACCGTTTGTTGCAATATGCTCGGGACAACAGTACCTTTTCAGGCGGACAAACTTTCGAAATTACAGTAGTTACAATTTTCAACAACAGATGGCGCTGCAAGTGATGTGAAAGATATAGAAGACAACACAGTCTGTGGGTGCGCCATTCTGTACGTCGTCTTTCTTCTGTAAGCGTGTGCTGTTCACAACGTGCAAGTGTGCTGTGGACAACATGGTTCATTCCTTAGAACACAGGATTTTTCTGGTGTTGGAATTCCACCACCTAGAACACAGTGTTGTTGCAACAAGACGAAGTTTTCAATGGAGGTTTAATGTAACCAAAGGACCGAAAAGCGATACAATAAAGGATCTGTTTGAAAAATTTCAACGGACTGGGAACGTGACGGATGAACGTGCTGGAAAGGTAGGGCGGCCGCCTACGGCAACCACGGAGGGCAACGCGCAGCTAGTGCAGCAGGTGATCCAACAGCGGCCTCGGGTTTCCGTTCGCCGTGTTGCAGCTGCGGTCCAAATGACGCCAACGTCCACGTATCGTCTCATGCGCCAGAGTTTACACCTCTATCCATACAAAAGTCAAACGCGGTAACCCGTCAGCGCCGCTACCATTGCTGCACGAGAGACATTCGCTAACGATATAGTGCACAGGATTGATGACGGCGATATGCATGTGGGCAGCATTTGGTTTACTGACGAAGCTTATTTTTACCTGGACGGCTTCGTCAATAAACAGAACTGGCGCATATGGGGAACCGAAAACCCCATGTTGCAGTCCCATCGTCCCTGCATCCTGAAAAAGTACTGGTCTGGGCCGCCATTTCTTCCAAAGGAATCATTGGCCCATTTTTCAGATCCGAAACGATTACTGCATCACGCTATCTGGACATTCTTCGTGAATTTGTGGCGGTACAAACTGCCTTAGACGACACTGCGAACACCTCGTGGTTTATGCAAGATGGTGCCCGGCCACATCGCACGGCCGACGTCTTTAATTTCCTGAATGAATATTTCGATGATCGTGTGATTATTTTAGGCTATCCGAAACATACAGGAGGAGGCGTGGGTTGGCCTCCCTATTCGCCAGACACGAACCCCTGTGACTTCTTTCTGTGGGGACACTTGAAAGACCAGGTGTACCGCCAGAATCCAGAAACAATTGAACAGCTGAAGCAGTACATCTCATCTGCATGTGAAGCCATTCCGCCAGACACGTTGTCAAAGGTTTCGGGTAATTTCATTCAGAGACTACGCCATATTATTGCTACGCATGGTGGATATGTGGAAAATATCGTACTACAGAGTTTCCCAGACCGCAGCGCCATCTGTTGCTGACAATTGTAACTACTGTAATTTCGAAAGTTCGTCTGCCTGAAAATGTACTGTTGTCCCAAGCATATTGCAAAAAACGGTGTATTTCTATCGCTTCTCGTTTAGTTTGTATTGCCGTTTCAAATATACCGGTCATTTTTGAAACACCCTGTATGAACGGCTATAGAGGCAGGACGGCTCATCGTTTCTGCACGGGCCTTCCAACGACTTATGGAGTCCATGCCACGTCTTGTTGCTGAACTGCTCCGGCCAAAGGAGGTCCACGCGATATTTGGAGGTTTCCCATGACTTTTGTAACCTCAGTGTAGATTAGTACTGATTGCCAGTTTTAGACTATACACTTCCCGCGCTACTCAACTGTAGCTTTAGATGTTACAAACTTGTTTTTACAGTTTCTTCACTTTGAATATGGGCCTTTTTAATCCTCAAACCCTTATGAGATCCAATAATCTGTATTCCTCTTTTCTGTTTCTGCATATTATTAAGTTCAATGTCTTTATTAGCAGGTTCCGTGCCGTTAGTCTTACGATTAACAATCAAATAATAAACAACTGAATGAGTAGTGTATCCACCCGAAGAAAATACAAGTGATGACTTTCGTATCCCGCCTGGAAGGCGGCGCGTGGGTGGGAGCAGGAGCAGGAAAATTACGTCGGTACTGCAGTGAGTAAAGGTGGTTTACTGGTGCACGAAAGAATACATAACTTTGTACAGATGCCAAGAGTTAGACCCGTCGTATGTAGAGCAAAGCTAAAGCGAAGGTTCCAAGCTGGCTGCACGTGATGAAAAGGGGAGAATCTGTAGCGGAGTTGTAACCTCCCCACAAAATAAAATATAATATGAATAATACTCTCATTTAGCGTAACTACCCAACAGTGAAAATATAATACAATGTGACAAACCTATAACCTTTCAATAATTGACAGTTTAACCTGGTAAATTTAGGACGTCAGCAATGCTGCGTCATGGCCCTGATACATCATTCTGAATAAACTGAAAAATCTTACCTTCATTAGATCGCCGGATAACGCGTATATATCTGCTCCTATAAAAAAATTTTCCTGGCGCAGCTAAGTGCAATGCTGGCCGATAGTTTTGTCTTATAAAAAAGGAAAGAACTGACTTTTCTTTTCAATAATCGGGATTGCCAAGGATTGGAGAAATTAGTGAATTCTTTAAATTGAGATAAATGTCAAAAGTTACTTTTTATGAGAAGGATTATTATTCACAGATTTTTTTTAAAACATTTACATGGGACTTGATGTAACAATACTACATATGCGCGAGGATGCTTTTACCTTATCCTACAACGCTCAGGCTCCGCCATCGCTGCACACGACCGGCCCAGCCAACACGATACACCAGACACGACTGCTCGCTAGCAACAACTTACTGCTACTAACACACAGTTCTTACTGCAGTCAATATTGCTCTTTGGTCTCAGATTCTCTTCTAGCTTACATATCGCAGGCAGCGCGTGAGCAATACATCGAAATTACATCAGCTCGAGTGCGCTAGCAACAAATTCTTTAATTATGGACCTCTTACATAGTTCGTAGAGCTGCACAGCACCAGCTAGAGGGCGCTGTCGTCGGTGTCTCGTGGTAGTGCTAAACTTTGAAACTATGCCGTGGCATCGTTGCTATCGATACCACAATGACGATACCAGATCCGTGCTCAGACTATCTCTTTGCTTAATCTTTTGTTTATTTATAAAGAGACTTAAGTCGACTGACGTAAGATGTAACTGGCATCGAAGTGACGTTTACTGTCTCTTTCCTCGTAAATGAAGAGGTATTTTACAGGTTACAGGAAAGATAAACTGACGTAGCTATTTCGACATGAAGTAATGTATTAAAAGCTGCAATACAATAATTTTTTTTCGTTGTACATGACGTAGTTTTAAACTTCCATAATCATAAAACGCCTAGCGAAAGCCCATTGTATTTCAGAATAAATTTTGCATGTATCTCACTACCTTTAAAGAAAATTTTGACATGCAGTTCCACCGGGCAAAGCGATGCCAGCAAAGCCACAAGTGTAGGCGGTGGGGTGGTGACGTGACTGCATTTTCCATTCTGAGCAGCGTAGTTCAGATTACGAGGTGAAGGCCCGGTAGAATCCATAGAATAAAGAATCCTTCGTCCAAACTATGCTAAATAATTAGGGGCTTCTCACTACATAGGAAGAAATGATCATCCTAATGAAATAAGAGAGATCAGAATTCAGTGTTCGTTTCTCCCGCGCGCTGTTTGAGAGCGGAACGGTAGATATATATCTTGAACGATGTTCGGTGAACCCTCTGCCAGACACTTAATTCTAAATTGCAGAGCAATCATACAGTTTTAGATGTAGATGCTGTTGTTGATTTTGATGTCGACTGGCATCAAACTCTTACCTGTCTTCGTTCTTTCCATCACTGCTTCCTTTTTTCATGACGTCATGTCTATCTGATATAAAAATCTAAATTGCTTTCCTTCATTTCTTATGCAACTTGACGTAACGAAACTAGAAATGTACCGGCCTACATTGGTATACAAACTTCTGTCGTCAGATTACGTGATAAATTGCAAAACAAAGTGTTTCAAATGGCTCTGAGCACTAGGGGACTTAACATCTGAGGTCATCACTCCCCTAGAACTTAGAACTACTTAAACCTAACTAACCTAAGGACATCACACACGTCCATGCCTGAGGCAGGATTCGAACCTGCGACCGTAGCGGTCGCGCGGTTTCAGACTGAAGCGCCTAGAACCGCTTGGCCACACCGGTCGGCATAAATTACAAGCTTTGTGGTTTGATCTTCAGGAAAATGAGATGAAGCTTAGAACAAACGTGTCTAAAATGGCACTGTTTATGTTAGTGCAACGGAGTTGCTGTTCGCGTCGACGTTTGCGTCTCATATCTCGTAAATTTTTCCAAAGGCTTTTCTTTTTCATGGTGTAGAATGAATAGAACTATTTTTTTTAGTTTTAACACCTGTCTGTGACAGTGGTCAGAAAAACCCAAACAGGAGGTAGGTTACACAAGCGCCTGTCACTTCAGCTGAAAGCTTTCTACGAACCGAGAATCGAATTCGCAGACACCTGCGGTATTGCCTCGTAACAGTATGTTGCAGACGGTTTCACAACTAGATACCGCTCGGGGCAGAAGTAATATATTTGATATGAAATCTAATACTGTCAGTAGTAGTGAATATATATTCTCTTGCTACTTGTGTTTTCCTTTTGCCTTGATTTCCGATACGAAACACTCTATTAATTCCCTGTAGCACTGCCAACAAGTGAAACTAGCGACTTGAAACTCCTTTTGTTTTCAAATCCGTAGTTGAGTTGAAAAGCAACTGTTGTAAATTATATTGCATGACCGTACGTATACTTTACCAACAGCGCGAATTCAAAGCATCTGCATTTCTGGCTGAATATCAAATAATTAATTCTGGCGGAGTGTTAAATTAGTATCACGTACATAACTTGCGCAGTCTTTAGACAAGTACAGAAAGACAGTTAGCACCAGTTTGTGGAGAGTAAAGTTAAATACGGGCTGGAAATCCAATCCCACAATTGCTCTCCCTAATGCAGACTTCAGTTTTGTAAAAACACTGTTTGGACTTTTCTAACGAGACCCCCAATGCACTTGTTTTCTCATTGATACTGTTGTGTTCTATAACATTACGAATAAATTCAGAAATTGGGTCAGAATGTTCACTCTTACACTCGACGAGATGTAACAGTTTTGACTGAATATCGTCAACTTTGTCAAACAAATGAGTAATCGCAGTACATATATTATGATACTTATGATTACTATCATCTGTACTGAAACTTACAAAACCGTGGGTAGGAAGGTTTATTTCCAGGTCTGTTTTCATCGGAGGTAAATTGCATTATTTACCACAGCTTCAGGTATTGCCTTTCTAGCTGAAAAATGTCCTTACAATCCTCGAATCACTGAACATTGTTGGGAATAATTTTCTTCTACACGTGGTGAAGATGCAAGAGTGACGGGGCCTTACTGAATGAAAATCAAGCAGATTTTTCTTTTTAAAACATGCCGAACAGGATTCTGTCCAGTATTACAGTTGAAAATGAAGCGGTGACACCGGAAGTACGCAGAAAGAGGCGATAATTCGATAGTATACTTGTTTCATCGATAAGATAAAATGCAATCTATAATTTCTGAGTCTCCGCCGTTAATCGAAGTCTTAAGAGACTGTACTTCTTTAATATCTATGTGAAGGGACTATTTTTTTAAGAATTCGGGATTTATATTCAGCCGGACGGGACATTATTTACACCATTCACATCCGGGACAATCCCGATATTCCGGGACTTACTACAACCCTATTCCTGACCGGTTCATTCTGCTGTTAATGTTCCTCTACTGACAACACAATACTCGCCGCCTTCTTTTATACTGTCTGGTCCGCATCTCGTGACATCTATTGTTCAATCCAGCACTACAGAGCGGTGTCCGGATACTTCTGATCGAGTGGTGTATTTAATTTTTTATGCATTCATTTTATCTAGCGGGATTAGGCCCCCTCTCACATCTAACCAGGAATCCTTAGAGAGTTAGGTTAAATACGACATTCGTAGTATAGGAAGTGTCACTGCAAAGTCGCGTGTGATCAGCATTCGCTCACGGAACTGTGCAGAAGTTATGAAGTAACGCTAGTGTGTCGACCAACCAATTCAAATGCTGTCACTTGACGCCAACAATGCAGCTGACTGTTTCAGTCTGCGCATGATGCTGAAGTTGATTTTGAAATCTTTTTTATTGTGAAGTTGATGCTGTAATTTTTTTCGTTAACCATGGCTGCATTTATAGGGTATGTGATCTCGTAGAAAATCGACGTTGGAGTTCCTCATCAGTTACATAAACTCGTCGAAAACCGATACGTTATGTGCTAATGTCTGAGGAATGGGCCAGAGCATATATGGGGATAGTATACTGCATCTTTGGTATTGACTGCCGGGTGACGCCAGATACAGCGTTTGTTTCATTCGTGTGCAGGAATAGTTATCATTATTATTGCCTGGTGTAGAATTATGAAATCTTAATTTCCCTATTGATGGTCCTAGCCGTCAGTGTAGGATCCGTGAGACCGCGTCTCCAACGCCATCTGCTTCCTGTAACGTCTGACGACGAATGCCAACACACAGTAACCCAAATTTCACACATCTGTATCTGTTTCAAATCCGTAAACATGTCGAGTTTTGTGCTTACGAACTACGATTTGCGGACAGCATTGGTTTTTGTTGTAATTTGAAGAAAACTGCTGCAGAATCGCATCGAATGCTTGTCGAAGCTTTCGGCGAACATTCTCTCGGGAAAACACAGTGTTTCAAGTGGTTCAAAATATTCAGAAGTGGTGATATTGACATGTGAAACGACGAGTGCTGGAAACCATCGAAAAAGTTCGAAGACAACGAATTGCAGGCCTTACTGGATGAAGATGGTACTCAAACTCAACAGCAACACGCGAAAACATTGAATGTGACACAGAAAACCGTTTCTCTTCGGTTGAAAGCTATGGGAAAGATGCGGAAAGTGGGAAAATAGGTTCCGCATGAACTGAATGAAAAACAGCAAGCAAACGGAAAGACTACTTGTGAAACGCTGCGCGCCACGTACAAAAGAAAGTCGTTTCTCCATCGAATAGTGACAGGTGATGAAAATGGATATATTTTGAGAATCCGAAATCATGGGTGAATTCAGGCAAACCATCGACATCCACTGCAAGACCAAATAGCTTCGGAAAGAAGACAATGCTCTGTCTTTGGTGCGATCAGAACGGTGTAGTCTGTTATGAACTGTTAAAACCTGGAGAAACCGTTAATACTGATCGCTACCGACAGAAAATGATCGAATTAAATTGAGCATTACGTGAAAAACGACAGGAATATAGGAAAAAGCAACAAAAAGTCATATTGTCCCATCACACACAGCAAAACTTGTCAGGCAACGATCGAAGAGTTCAGTTGGGAAATACTAGGGCATACGGCTTTTTCTCTAGACGTTGCTCTTTCCGATCATCATCTATTTGCATAACTGGGACACG
Source organism: Schistocerca gregaria (assembly GCF_023897955.1). Classification (NCBI taxonomy): domain Eukaryota; kingdom Metazoa; phylum Arthropoda; class Insecta; order Orthoptera; family Acrididae; genus Schistocerca; species Schistocerca gregaria. The sequence goes on from NC_064931.1 coordinate 747,631,893, forward strand.
CTCTCGCTTCAATTCCTATGAAAATGAACGAATATGGCTCGCTGACCAGTTCGCTTCAAAAGAATTTTTTTTTTTTTGGGGGGGGGGGGGGGGGGGCGGCGTGGCTTTCATAGGCTGCCAGAGAGGTGGGAAAACGTATAAATAGCAATGGAGATTATTTTGAATAACATACTGTCTGCCAGTTTCAAGCAACAGACGTGTGATTGTTGTTGTTGTCTTCAGTCCTGAGACTGGTTTGATGCAGCTCTCCATGCTACTCTATCCTGTGCAAGCTGCTTCATCTCCCAGTACCTACTGCAACCTACATCCTTCTGAATCTGCTTAGTGTACTGATCTCTCGGTCTCCCTCTACGATTTTTACCCTCCACGCTGCCCTCCAGTGCTAAATTTGTGATCCCTTGATGCCTCAAAACATGTCCTACCAACCGATCCCTTCTTCTAGTCAAGTTGTGCCACAAACTTCTCTTCTCCCCAATCCTATTCAATACCTCCTCATTAGTTACGTGATCTATCCACCTTATCTTCAGTATTCTTCTGTAGCACCACATTTCGAAAGCTTCTATTCTCTTCTTGTCCAAACTAGTTATCGTCCATGTTTCACTTCCATACATGGCTACACTCCAAACAAATACTTTCAGAAACGACTTCCTGATACATAAATCTATATTCGATGTTAACAAATTTCTCTTCTTCAGAAACGCTTTCCTTGCCATTGCCAGTCTACATTTTATATCCTCTCTACTTCGACCATCATCAGTTATTTTACTTCCTAAATAGCAAAACTCCTTTACTACTTTAAGTGTCTCATTTCCTAATCTAATTCCCTCAGCATCACCCGATTTAATTTGACTACATTCCATTAACCTCGTTTTGCTTTTGTTAATGTTCATCTTATATCCTCCTTTCAAGACACTGTCCATTCCGTTCAACTGCTCTTCCAAGTCCTTTGCCGTCTCTGACAGAATTACAATGTCATCGGCGAACCTCAAAGTTTTTACTTCGTCTCCATGAATTTTAATACCTACTCCAAATTTTTCTTTTGTTTCCTTTACTGCTTGCTCAATATACAGATTGAATAACATCGGGGAGAGGCTACAACCCTGTCTCACTCCTTTCCCAACCACTGCTTCCCTTTCATGCCCCTCGACTCTTATAACTGCCATCTGGTTTCTGTACAAATTATAAATAGCCTTTCGCTCCCTGTATTTTACCCCTGCCACCTTTAGAATTTGAAAAAGAGTATTCCAGTCAACATTGTCAAAAGCTTTCTCTAAGTCTACAAATGCTAGAAACGTAGGTTTGCCTTTTCTTAATCTTTCTTCTAAGATAAGTCGTAAGGTCAGTATTGCCTCACGTGTTCCAACATTTCGACGGAATCCAAACTGATCCTCCCCGAGGTCTGCATCTACCAGTTTTTCCATTCGTCTGTAAAGAATTCGTGTTAGTATTTTGCAGCCGTGGCTTATTAAACTGATAGTTCGGTAATTTTCACATCTGTCAGCACCTGCTTTCTTTGGGAGACGTGTGATTATTGGAACCAAATTCCGCTTTTATACTTTTTCACCTCAAATTATTATTATTCCATACATGTGAATATACGGTATCTGAGATGTGTCAGTCTTATTAACATTCTTATTTAATTCCCTCATTACGTTATTGTCAAATTTGAGTACTGATGTGTATGGTGATTCAAATATTATGCCACTCAAATAGTTGGTATGTTCTTCGTCAAGAATGGGCATTTAAATAATTTAAATGAAATTTCCCGTCATTTATTACTTACATAGTGGTCTCGACTTTTCCTTCATCATGTGTAACTCATTAACAGTGGCCTATAAAGCCCGTACACGCATTGCTTGGGAAATGGACACTATCATTTCTCTTATTCGATTATTCAGTTACTGATCTTGTTGGTGCTTCTGTTGTGCACACGCCCTCTGACCATTCCCCACTAACGACCCAATGCGTTAAGTCCGGTGGCTGTGGAAGCCAGCCCAAAGGTGTACCACGACCGATCCAACTACCAGCAAATTTTTGGTTAAGACATGCACCACCAGTGTGCACACAATACGATGGTGCACCACCTTATTGGAAGATACGCAATCGTTGGATTTGTAGCGGAATTTAATCAATGTCATACTCTTGCAACGTCATTAATTACACTTCTGCATGCGCTGCAGATGTATCAAAGAAGCAGCGCTCTATTCCTCTAGTGGCGTCACAGCGCACCAAACATTCACTTTAGGGGAGTAACGTTCGTATTCCCCAGTTTCATGAGAATTTTCATTGCCTTAAAAATGGTGTTTTCTTGTTGTTGTTGCTGTTGCCGCTGTTGTGGTCTTCGGTCCAAATAGTGGTTTGAAACAGCTCTCCATACTACTCTACGCTGTGCAACCCTCTTCATCTCCACATAACTACTGAACCTACATCCTTCTGAATCTGCTTACTATATTCTTCTCTTGGTCTCCCTCTACAACTTTTACCGGAACCACTTCCCTCCAATACTAAATTGGTGATCCCTTGATGTCTCAGAATATGACCTATAAACCGACCCCTTCTTTTAGTAGCGTTTTTCCACATTTTTTTTGTCCCTAATTCTATCTAGTAGCTCCTCACTAGTTACATGAACTATCCATCTAATGTTCAGCATTCTTCTGTAGCACCACATTTCAAAAGCTTCTACTCTCTTCTTGTCTGAACTGTTTATCTTCCATGTTTCACTTCCATACACGGCTGCACTCCTGAAAAGTACCTTCAGAAAATATTTCCTAAAACTTAAGTCTATATTCGATGGTAACAAACTTCTCTTTTCAAGAAACTATTTTCTTGCCATTGCCAGTCTACATTTTATATCATCTACACTCCTGGAAATGGAAAAAAAGAACACATTGACACCAGTGTGTCAGACCCACCATAATTGCTCCGGACACTGCGAGAGGGCTGTACAAGCAATGATCACACGCACGGCACAGCGGACACACCAGGAACCGCGGTGTTGGCCGTCGAATGGCGCTAGCTGCGCAGCATTTGTGCACCGCCGCCGTCAGTGTCAGCCAGTTTGCCGTGGCATACGGAGCTCCATCGCAGTCTTTAACACTGGTAGCATGCCGCGACAGCGTGGACGTGAACCGTATGTGCAGTTGACGGACTTTGAGCGAGGGCGTATAGTGGGCATGCGGGAGGCCGGGTGGACGTACCGCCGAATTGCTCAACACGTGGGGTGTGAGGTCTCCACAGTATATCGATGTTGTCGCCAGTGTTCGGCGGAAGGTGCACGTGCCCGTCGACCTGGGACCGGACCGCAGCGACGCACGGATGCACGCCAAGACCGTAGGATCCTACGCAGTGCCGTAGGGGACCGCACCGCCACTTCCCAGCAAATTAGGGTCACTGTTGCTCCTGGGGTATCGGCGAGGACCATTCTCAACCGTCTCCATGAAGCTGGACTACGGTCCCGCACACCGTTAGGCCGTCTTCCGCTCACGCCCCAACATCGTGCAGCCCGCCTCCAGTGGTGTCGCGACAGGCGTGAATGGAGGGACGAATGGAGACGTGTCGTCTTCAGCGATGAGAGTCGCTTCTGCCTTGGTGCCAATGATGGTCGTATGCGTGTTTGGCGCCGTGCAGGTGAGCGCCACAATCAGGACTGCATACGACCGAGGCACACAGGGCCAACACCCGGCATCATGGTGTGGGGAGCGATCTCCTACACTGGCCGTACACCTCTGGTGATCGTCGAGGGGACACTGAATACTGCACGGTACATCCAAACCGTCATCGAACCCATCGTTCTACCATTCCTAGACCGGCAAGGGAACTTGCTGTTCCAACAGGACAATGTACGTCCGCATGTATCCCGTGCCACCCAACGTGCTCTAGAAGGTGTAAGTCAACTACCCTGGCCAGCAAGATCTCCTGATGTGTCCCCCATTGAGCATGTTTGGGAGTGGATGAAGCGTCGTCTGACGCGGTCTGCACGTCCAGCACGAACGCTGGTCCAACTGAGGCGCCAGGCGGAAATGGCATGGCAAGCCGTTCCACAGGACTACATCCAGCATCTCTACGATCGTCTCCATGGGAGAACAGCAGCCTGCATTGCTGCGAAAGGTGGATATACACTGTACTAGTGCCGACATTGTGCATGCTCTGTTGCCTGTGTCTATGTGCCTGTGGTTCTGTCAGTGTGATCATGTGATGTATCTGACCCCAGGAATGTGTCAATAAAGTTTCCCCTTCCTGGGACAATGAATTCACGGTGTTCTTATTTCAATTTCCAGGAGTGTAATTCGACCATCATCAGTTATTTTGCTTTCCACGTAGAAAAACATCTACCACTTCAAGTGTAATTTCCTAATCTAATTCCCTCAGTATCACCTGATTTCATTCGACTACTTCCATTATCCTAGTTTTGCATTTGTTCATCCTGCGTTCAAGACACTGTCCATTCCGTTCAATTCCTCTTCCTGGTCCTGTGTTGTCTCTGACAGGATTATAATGTCGTCGGCAAACGTCAAAGTTTTTTTTCTGCTCCATGGATTTTAATTCCTACTCCAATTTTTTTGGTTTCTTTCACTGCTTGCTCAATGTACAGATTGAAGAACATCAGGGATAGGCTACAACTTTGTTTCACTCCCATCTCGATCACTGCTTCCCTTTCTTGCCCCTCGACTCTTGCAACTGGCATTGGTTTCCATACAAATTGTAAATAGTCTTTCGCTCCTTGTATTTTACCCCTGCTACCTTCAGAATGTGAAAGAGAGTATTCCAGTCAACATTGTCAAAAGCTTTCTCTACGTCTACAAATGCTAGAAACTTACGTTTGCCTTTCCTTAACCTGTCCGCTAAGGTAAGTCGTAGGGTCATGTTACGAAGATCACTGATCAGACTGACGGCTATTGACTCTTGCATAACATGTCAGTGAGTGAAACGAGATCGCGCGTCTTAACAGTAGGCTCGCTAATAATCTTCGTCGGAAGTAGGAACGGAATGTCAGAAACCGCTGCTGTGTGACCGCCGTTTTAAACACGTAATTCTCTTGCGACACGTGATGCAGGAAGGGTGTTAGTGGCGCGGCGAAGCGATCAAAGAGACCCGCCGCCGCGGCGGCTAATGTGGCGGGCTCGCCCCACAACAGCACAAGAATTCGGCTGGTCTGCCCAGATGGACGACAGCGCGCACCGCACCGCACCTCACTGAATGCGGATTCCTAAAGAAACCGCCAAAGCATTCGAAGCTTTCCACAGAAAGAGGCCAGTCGCTAGGGCGCCAGATAAGATGCTCCGCCGTTCCAACTACCAAGAGCCTATTTTAGCGATAACTGCAGATGGTTAAGAACAGCGCATCTGTACAGGCGTTTAAAGAAGTATCCCACATTCTTGCAGGGGAAAGTGCTGCTCCAAACTAAAAGAAAGGGGGCTATAAAGTTATGTCTGTGCGCAAACACAAGTGGACGTCAAAAAGTAAGTTACACATTAGTATGGCAGATTAAGCAATTTTTATTCAATGCAGCACTACACATCATAGTGACACTACTTTTCAACGCAATCGCTAAGCCCCGTACACAATGGTCGGAACTGCCTACAGATCGGTCCATTCCCCAATGTCAGAAATCGACTCGTCTGTTACGAACCGACAAAGGGCCGCTGTGTGAATGTCCTCATCATCGGTAAATTTGCGATTCCTGCGAATCACATCCTCCCACTGCGTGAAAATCGCCATCTGTGCTCAAAGTCCATGGTCTTACTTCCCCATTAGCATCACCCACTTCTGTGCGGCTTTGTTCAAATTTTTGGCACCATTTCTCTACGGCTGGACGCGAAATTGCATTCGGTCCACATATTGCCAGAATTTTACATGTGATATGTGTGTAATTCAGACGTTTTGGCCGCAAGACCTGTACTGTTCCCCGCACTTCAGCTTTGGAATCCGTTTGCGGTTACCGTGCCATTTCACTTCTACACTGTGATGCACCTATTACCCGTATAACAGCCGAACTGTATCTGTAAGAATGGGGGAACTTGTACCCTCTACCGAAAATACGTCACTCTTGTTGTGCAATGCTGCTAGCGTGGGACAACATGTGTAACTTACATTTTGTTGTCCACTCGTAATTATTGGTCAAATCTTTGAGCGGAGTGAAAACAAGACTCCCTAAAAATTACATAACGAGTTTTAGTACGAATTTTCATAGCCGTACGAATAGTGGGAAATGGACAAAAATTGTATCAAATTGACCAATATTAAGTCTAATAAATTAACTGCATTAAAATGATCATGTTAATAAATGAAAACATAATTATTGATTCAAAGGAAAACTGAAAGATTTCAGGAACAGCTGCTACTAGCTATGTAAATGAAAAGTCAAAGAGTTAAAAACATAGATTAGAGAAACATTTCACATACCTGACTTACTGTAGATGATTTCTAGCGAAATTCAAAGGCGCGTCAAAGTTTCTTTAATCTATTTTATTGATTACTTTCTGACAAATCATTTCACAAAATATTTTATCAATTTTTCCTAAAAATATTTTTTGTGATATCAGCCATTTTACTTTTCTCTAGAAGGGTTATCAGTCAGTAGAGTAGGAGGTATTCCTATGGAGATTCATTGCTCATTCCTCATTTTTCATTCCTTGTGTTGGTCTCTGTACTTAATACTCTGAATATAATGCTATTGTCAGACATAAACTGCAAAGGTCTCTTATATAAAGCATTTCGTATGTATCGCTCTGAGGTTGTGCAGGCATCAAAACAAGATGTGCAATTCTGAGGCGTGTGAACTACGCGAACACTGACGCTGCCGCTTATTATTCCACGTGGGAAACGAAGTGTGCGGTATTCTGCTACGGTTTAACCAACTGCGTTAATCAGGAGGTACGTCTCATGTACGCCGATGTGAAAAAAGGCTGAGTAGATAATTCCAGACACGGATTCATTCACATAAATGACATGGGATTCTAATCGAGGAGACGCATTTCGCACGCATGATATGGGGTAGAAAGGGTTGCGGTGACGAGATAATGATCTTGTAACAAGTGTGGGAAGAATTTGTGTGCAGCCGCAAACACACTTCTCCTGGTTATTTCTGCACGGGCAGTAGGCTCCTGACTTTCACTTAACAGCATTTACAAGCTCTCAGATGAAAAAACTACCATGCCAATGGATTCTAAGACGGAGCGATGAATTCAGCATTTGTTTTTTCTTTGCGGAAGAGGCAGGATATACGGAGAGTTGAATAATAAAGAACCATGTGTGTGCAGCCAAAAATATTCGACGGCCGATGGAAGCGAGCCATGAGGTTCTATTTAATATCAATGTGTTAGTAGGAATTGTGGGTGACCGACTCAGTATAGCATGAACTATACCGGAAGGATTAACAGGTGCCAGCCGTGGTGGCCGAGCGGTTCTAGGCGCTACAGTCTGGAACCGCGCGACCGCTACGGTCGCAGGTTCCAACCCTGCCTCGGGCACGGATGTGTGTGATGTCCTTAGGTTAGTTAGGTTTAAGTAGTTCTAAGTTATAGGGGACTGATGACCTTAGAAGTTAAGTCCCATAGTGCTCAGAGCCATTTGAACCACATTTGATTAACAGGTACTGTTTGTCATCAATTTCAGCGCGACAAATTACCTGGGCTAGAGGAGAACTTTACACTTGTAGAAAGCTAACGGCTGTGTTTCATGCAGACGGGGTACCGCTCTGTTTTCTGCATCTCGTTCGACCCCTAACTCATATGGTTAATGAACGTGTACACCTTATACGTGCATGTGTTCCAGGTATGTGATCAGATCTGAGGGTAGCCAAATGTGCTCGCACGAGTTCGTGGTTCTACTAGAAAGAGCGCTAAAGAATGTGTATGAATGGTATCAACATTGAGCACCTATTGTAGTGTCAACAGACACATGGCTGTCATAGGATAGAATGACTCATTATAAACAAGTATATGCTTCCGGAGATAAGTCGATAGGTTTTTATTTGTAGTGCTGAGCAGTACTGTAACCCGTAAAAATACAGCTATCCTTTTTTGTATCTTCCTCTGCAGCAGCGCTCGCTAATGCACGGAGTGTTGGAGAGAAGCGCGCCTTGTAGCCACTTTTCTCTCTCGCTGTCACTAGCAACAGAAACTGTACAGCACATTCTGTATCTATCATAATTTGGGAAGAAATGATGCCAGTCTTTACATCTGCCCCTGTAATCTACGAATGACACAAAAAGGAGCGGCAAACGAAAATTTTCGTTGTTGCATGTACCTATTGTTCCCCTCTTCGGATCACTCTTGTAAATAGTCTAGCTTTAACTTCGCTATCTCTACTTCAGGGCTGGAGAGTATTGGTAGATTACGGTCAGATAACCTGTTCATGGTATTTTATAAAAGGATTTCTGCAAGATAATTGCTTCTTCCTTCGAGTGTCTGCTACCCAACATTTATTTTCGGAATTTATCTCACACTGTACCGCCAGTTAAACATCCATGTGACGAACAACTTAAATTGGAAAGAACACATAGAAAATGTTGTGGGGAAGGCCAACTAAAGACTGCGTTTTATTGGCAGGACACTTAGAAAATGTGACAATCTACTAAGGAGATTGCCTACACTACGCTTGTCCGTCCTCTTTTAGAATACTGCGCGGGTCGGGATCCTTATCAGATAGGAGTACATCGAAAAAGTTCAAAGAAAGGCAGCACGTTTTGTATTATCGCGAAATATGGGAGAGAGGGGATTTCGGCTGGACATCATTAAAAGAAAGGCGTTTTTCATTGTGACGGAATCTTCTCAAGAAATTCCAATCACCAACTTTCTCCTCCGATTGCGAAAATATTTTGTTGACATCGACCTACACAGGGAGAAACTATCACCATGTTAAAATAAGGGAAATCAGAGCTCGTACGGAAAGATATAAGTGTTGGTTCTTTCTGCGCGCTATACGAGATTGGAAAACTAGAGAATTGTGAAGGTGGTTCGATGAACCCTCTGCCATGCACTTAAATGTGATTTGCAGAGTATCCATGTAGATGTAGATGACACATGACTACTCGGATTTCACCTTGTAGCAATTCGAGTCACAGCCTTAATTTAAATGTAGACAGAAGTTCGACATATAGTCATTGATATACTCTCTAAGATATCAAATAGACGCACCACAAAGGAATTATCCGAATGTGACGGAAATCGGTAGATGTGTTGCACATGACAAACAAACGATTATAATTTCAGAAAAAATGGGTTATTTACTCCAGAGAAAGAGTTCCTGAAATTGTGCAAGTCAATAATGTGTTGATCCACATTTGGCCCTTACGCAAGCAGTTACTCGGCTTAGCATTTATAGGTAGAGTTGATGGTTGTTCTCCTGAGTGATATCGTGCCAGATTTTATCCAACTGGCGCTTTATATAGTCAAAATGTGGAGCTTGTCAGAAGACCCTGCCCATAATGCTCCAAACGTTTTCAATTGGGGCGCGATCCGGCCACCTTGCTGGCCAAGGTAGGGTTTGAAAGTACGAAAACAGGCAGTAGAAACTCTCGCCTTGTGAGGGCAATCATTATCTTGCTGAAATGTAAGGCCATGAAGGGGAGCAAAACGGGACGTAGAATATCGTCGACGTTTCGCTGTGCTGTAGGGTGTCGCATATGACAACCAAAGGGGTCCTGCAACGAAAAAGAAAAAGAAAAGAATGGTACCCCAGACCATCACTCCCGGTTGTCGGGCTGTATTGTTGGTGATACTCAGGTTGGAATCCTACCACTGATAGGGAGTCTCCAAATACGTCTTGGCTGGTTATCGGGGCTCAGTTCGAAGCGAGACTCATCACTGAAGACGATTATATTCCAGTCAATGAGAGGCCAGACCGAAGACTTATCTGGAGACGCCCCAGACAGCGATGGGATACCAACCCGATTGTCGCTCGCTATACGGCCCGACAACCAGGAGTGATGGTCTGGGGTGCACTTTTTTTCATAGCCCCTTTGACTGTCACCCGAGGCACTCTTACAGCACAGCGGAACATTGAAGATATTCTACACCCTGTTCTGTTGCCCTTCGTGGCAAGCCATCCTGGAATCATATTTCAGCAAGATAATGCCCGCTCTCACAGGGCGAGACTTTCTACCGCTAGTTTTCGTACTTGTCAAACCCTAACTCGGCAAGCAAGGTCGCCGAATCTCCCCCCACTTGACGACATTCGGAGCATTACGGGCAGGTCCCTCCAGCCAAATCCACATTCTGACGATCCAAGGCGCCAGCTGAACAGAATCTGGTACGATATCCTTCAAGGGGATATTCAACAATTCTGACATTCTATCTTTCTTTTCTTTCTCTTGCTTGCGCCGTTTTTCCCACGGATACGCAGTGTGCCATGGTTAATCGGATGTGATAATGGTCGTTGAAGGGGTGGCCGGATGCCCTTCCTGGCGCCACGCCGTACCCTCCGGGAGGGAAGTAGTGTACACTGCGACTAGTGTAATCCATGGAATAGTGCGAAAGTGTTCAGATGTCTGCGAGCAGTGTAACTGAGGCGGGATGTGGGGACTAGCCTGGTATTCACCTAGGGGGATGTGGATAACCGCCTAAAAACCACATCCAGGCTGGCCGGCACACAGGCCCTCGTCGTTAATCCGCTGGGAGGACTCGATCCAGGGCCGGCGCGCCTACCCGAGTCAGGAAGCAGCGTGTTAGCGCCCTCGGCTAACCTGGCGGGTCAACAATTGTGTCAATGTCAAGCCAAATAAATGTTTGCAAAATGAACGGAGGTGGTTACTGCCTTGCTCAGTTTGTGAAGCTCTTCTTCTGAATAAATCACCCAATTTTTATGAACTTGTATTCATTTGTTTGTCTGTACATGCACATCACATCTACCGATTTCCGTCCCTTTGGGATAATTCTTTAGTACAACAAACATATCCATTGGGAGTGTGCCGAAAAACTGAGTGTTGATGGGCTATGGCAGCAGACTAACTATGCTAGTGCCTTTGCTAACAACACATCGATTGCAGCGTCTGTCTTGGATTCGTGACCATAAAGTTGGACCTTAGACGACTGGAAAACTGTGGCCTGGTGAGATGAGTCCCGATTTCATTTGGTAATAGGTGACGGAGAACACACGAAGCCATGGACCCAAGTTGTTAACAAGGCACTGTGCAAGCTTGTAGTGGCTCCATAATTCTGCGGAATGTGGTTCAAATGGTGCAAATGGGTCTGAGCACGATGGAACTTAACTGCTGAGGTCATCAGTCCCCTAGAACTTAGAACTACTTAAACCTAACTAACCTAAGGACATCACACACATCCATGCCCGAGGCAGGATTCGAACCTGCGACCGCAGCGGTCGCGCGGTTCCAAACTGTAGCGCCTAGAACCGCTCGGGCACGAAGGCCGGCGGTGCGGAATGTGTTTCATGGGATGGCCTGGGTCCTGTGGTAAAGCTGCACCAATCGTTAACTAGAAGTTTGTTTTGGGCTACCTGGAGACTATCTGCAGCCATTCATGGACTTCATGTTCCCAAACAACGACGGATTTTATATGGATGACGATGCCTCATGGCACTGGGCCACAACTGACCATGATTGGTTTGAAGCACACTCTGAATAATTTTAGCGGCTGATTTTGCCACTCAGATCGACCGACATGAATCACATCGAACATTTATGGGACGTAATCGAGAGGTCAGTTTGTGCACAAAATATTGCACCGGCAACACTTTCACAATTATTGACGGCTGTAGAGACAGCATGGCTCATTATTTCTGCAAGGGACTTCCAACCACTTGTTGAGTCCATGTCACGTCGAGTTGCTGCAGTACGTCGAGCAGTGGGAGTTCCTACACAACATTAGGAGGTATCCCATGAGTTTTGTCACATCGTTGTATTACAGAAGGGAAACTTTGAGTATATCCAGAGACCGATTCAGACGAGAAGCAGGTAAAACTGCCCAACTGAAGGGGGCGCCTGCAAACTGCGCCGAACGAATTAGTGAAGTGTTAGGACACCGGACTCGCATTAAGGAGGACTGAGGTTCAAAACCCCGTTCAGCCATTCAGATTTATCTTTTCAACACGTTCTTCAAATCACTTAAAGAAAATTCTATTTTTATTTCCCATCATTCTCTACATAGAATATGTGTTCTGTTTCTGACGACCTTATCGTTGGGCCTGCCGGAATGGCCGAGCGGTTCTAGGCGCTTCAGTCTGTAACCGCGCGACCACTACGGTCGCAGGTTCGAATCCTGCCTCGGGCATGGATGTGTGTGATGTCCTTAGCTTAGTTAGGTTTAAGTAGTTCTAAGTTCTAGGGAACTGATGACCTCAGATGTTAAGTCCCATAGTGCTCAGAGCCATTTGAGCCATTCTTATCGTTGATCTGTCAATAAATCCTCACCTTCTTTCCTATTCTTCCTCGCTGCAGAGGCCAGCAGTTAGTCGTGGGTCGTATTAAGCTTGTCACTTTGGTCTCATGGTTGGCTGTAGAGATTTGTTTTAAGAGATTGCGAAAAGTACATGCCGCTCCCTCCCTCACCCACTGGCTCCCTTGTCAGCATGAGGGTTCTTAGTAGCTACAGAGTTCCTATTAGCTACTTGTTTCTATGACGACGTCTACTACAATACAACGGTTCTTCTTCTGGTTATTTATTGAATACTTGTGTCACAGCTCTGCCGTGTAACTGGTCTCCTGCAGGCTTACGTAAATAACTGTACAGGCTCAATTCAGTACATCGCCTCGAACTTATTGAAACAGCAGTTTCATTGTCTTTCAATAAACATCTCTTGCCGCAGGTTTTGGAAAAACATGACCAATACTTAGTAACGTCTAATGCTCACATGCCTTTACGTTTTAACCCTCTGTCGTAAGCTTCTGTCGAACGAGGCTTGGTTGTCATGTACCTTTTCACTCGGTTCCCCATTATTCGTGGAAAGCTGCAAAGATTTCCGGTGGGGGTCCATTCAAACCACTGAACGAACGACCAAAAAATCTCCGTTTTAAATTTACTGTTAGTAATTTCATGTCAGATATAAAATCCTTATTTCAACCAATATTTTACTTCGATATCTGCTTTTGAGACGCTAAAATAGGACAGTTCCATTAAAAAGAAAAGGATGTCTGTATTCAGTGATAAATGAAAGTAAGAAAACGAAAAGCATATTATGAATTCGTGCCATTGTTCCTTTAGGAGGAAACCGACTCCAAACATATTGAAACAGTAAAATGGCAGTTCCGGTTAAAGCGCTAAGTGCCTCATAGTGCAACAGGGGTTTCACCAGTATTAACAGTTTCACGTCCATGCGCTTGACACACTGGTCACTTACGTGTGTTGGATTTTTATCGTATGTGCAAAATCAAGGAATTCCGCAGGTAAACATTTTAAGTACTCGCCAGGAAGCTCGGACAAGGACACTGCGTTGATTGCGTGGCATCATAGCAACGCACGTCAGCGGAACTGAGGGCCGTGGCAGGGAAACTTGCTTATCGGCCTCTTCATCAAGCAGCACTGTGTGATAAATCCCACGACTTAAATTTTCGTAGTCTGGCATTTGGCTCTCGTGAGGGACGTGCGCAAGTTCTTCGAGGTTGTGCGCAGGTACATATAGCTGGTTACACATCTGCTCGCGAACAGTTTGCCGAGAGAGTGAAATATCTAGAGCACGTTTAACACCAGTTCATGTTACCTATTTGACACATACTAATGTTCCCTCAGAATGAGTGGACGGCTGTTTTCGAAAACGTATATATGGAAATAAAATTGCAGCAACTATTCTATAAATGTCTCCCGCTGCTGTTCACAAGTGCTGGCTGGCTTTACTAGAATGGCAGGGAAATAAACCGAAAAATAAACTCAGTTTCGATGCTGCCAACAGTAGGCTCAAACCACTGTTGTCTTGTCTCCGCCGGCCGCGGTGGTCTCGCGGTTAAGGCGCTGAGTCCGGAGCCGCGTGACTGCTACGATCTTAGGTTCGAGTCCTCCCTCGGGCATAGATGTGTGTGATGTCCGTAGGTTAGTTAGGTTTAAGTAGTTCTACGTTCTAGGGGACTGATGACCACAGATGTTAAGTCCCATAGTGCTCAGAGCCATTTGAACCATTTTTTTCTTGTCTCCCTGCATAAATGAGTCCATCTATCAATCAACTATTCTATGATTTTTCTCCAAGATATCGATCTACACATAAGCTTGAGGCCAATGGTGAACCACATGTTAAATTGACAACACTTTAAAACTGATCTTAGTACAATCGAAATCTCGATTTATTTTCACTTGATAATTGGTTCCGGCTGTACAGCGGTTCTCAGATCGGATATGTAAAAAGAGGTAAAAGAGCAATTGTGGAAGTTCCCGTCAGCACTGGGAAGGACACAGAAGCGGGCCACAAGATTACTGCTCCTGAGGCTGGTCGGCATATCGTGACTCAGGACGTAATCGGGGTTGATAGTACATTCGAAACTGACCTGAAAGCATTGGCCTTGCGATGTGTTTTCCGTAGTCACCACGGTACCTATTTACTCTGACGTCACCAAGTGCTTTCCATAACGGCCAAGTGCAATAATGTCCTGGTTGACATACGGAAATACCCAGTACTGATATTACATAATAACGTTTGTTTTATAGTTCGTTGTGAACAGTCTTTCGGCTCTCTGGGTCATCCTCAAACAACTTAGACCAAACAGATAGCCCATGCAACATCAACGAGAATTCATACCTGTACAAAGTTTGTTTTGATAAAGAAATGTGGCCCCTAGCAATTACATATATTTACAACAAATTCAAGTATATTGAATTACACAAAGAAGCTATGAAGAAATAAGCCTTACGTTACATTGTACTCATAGCTTAAAAGTATAGGAGCAGGAAAGCCAAAATACTATACAAGTACGTACTGCCACAGACTGCTATGATGTATGGACGAAACAACTCGCGTAGCCGGCCGAGGTGACCTAGCGGTTCTAGGCGCTACAGTCTGGAACCGAGCGACCGCTACGGTTTCAGGTTCGAATCCTGCCGCGGGCATGGATGTGTGTGACGTCCTTAGGTTAGTTAGGTTTATGTAGTTCTAAGTTCTAGGGGACTGATGACCTCAGAATTTAAGTCCCATAGTGTTCAGAGCCATTTGAGCCAGCCAACTCGCGTATATGGTAAAGAGACAAAGAAAGAAAAATGGGGCGGGGGCGTAAGGGAGGAAATAGTTACTGCAAAGTCGTTGGGGAATTGCGGTTTTAGGAGTTTTATTTACGCTGTGGACAACATCGCATTTTGTGCCATAAGAATTTCTTCATCCAGAGTATGTTCAGCAAAGTGGACTCTTTCATTTGCAGTCTCCAACTCCTCTCATATTCTATTCGTGTATATGTTTTGACCTGCATACAATTTGCCACACAGATTGGAGGAAATACTATAATTCCACTTTCTTCTAAATGTGAGATTTTGTCTTTAAAAATGGCTCTGAGCACTATGGGTCTTAACATCTGAGGTTATCAGTCCACTACTACTTAGAACTACTTAAACCAAACTAACGTAAGGACATCACACACATCCATGCCCGAGACAAGATTAATACCTGCGACCGTAGCGGTCGCGCGGTTCCGCACTGAAGCGCCTAGAACCGCTCGGCCACAGCGGCTGGCTATTTTGTCTCTACTATTGAATAAATATAAGCAACAGTCTTCTTCTTTTCCTTCTGTCTTTGTCCCCCATCGCCGCGGGGTCGGCATGGGTATTGACGGATTTATGGATTTGGCATGGTTAGTTTTTTGGAGGGGAGGGGGGGGGGGCACACGCCGATGCTCTTCCAGTCGTCACCTCGTTACAGTGAAACTACCACTTGGCGCTAGGTGGTTAGACATCCAGGACACTTGACAGAATTTGGGGTTAGAGGGCTTATCTGATCTGTAAAGTAAGATAGATGGTGATCTACGGCATCTCTGTCGACTGAGCGTAGTGCTGGGGCACGCACAAATGTTCCCGAGCACCCTGTTCTTGAGCACGCAACTCCGCAGCAGACAAGCCGTACGTGTTGCCATGTGAAGCCAACGATATCGACAATTAAGTCTCCAGTGGGCACGGGACGATCGGGACTCGACCGTGGATCATTTGAAATGTGTAGGCTCTTCGGATGAATCTTTCTTGCTACACGAGGTCGCTGGTCGTCTTCAAAAACTCCTTCATCGAGGCGAACGGTGGCTCCAAACGTGCACCGCGCCACGGGCGCAGGCTGGTGGGATCAGTACTATGCTACGGAAAACATTCTCCTGCGCTTGTACTGGATCTGAGGTAATAGTTGAAGACATCATTTCAGCTACGGACCACCTTCATGCTTGATGTCTTCCTTGACGGCGATGTCATCTTTCGGCAGTATAATTGTCCGTGTCTCGAAGGCAGAATCGTGCTACAGTGGTCTGAAGAGCATGATAGTGAAATCACGTTGATGACTTGCCCACCAAATTCGCCTGATATGAATACGATGGAACGCTTCTGGGCTGCTATCACCATGTACACAAATCAGCGGCCCGCTATTTACGGGAATTACATGACTTGTGTATACACATGTAAAGTCATATACCCCCACAAACCCACTAACAAACTGTGGAATCGATGGTATGCAAAATCTGTGCTTTATCGCGTTCCAAAGATGGACCAATAAGCTATTAAGCACGTGGTCATAATGTATCCGCTCGTCAGTGTATGTCCTTGTCGCTCCTATAAGCAGTCTGGAACACAGGAAAAATAGTAAACTTTGTGTTAATACGTTTTATCATTTTTACACATGAACGTCAAACGCAGTATGCTATAAGACATCACAAGAAATCATACCTCAATTCAAATCAATGAAATATGGTTGTTGCCAGCCGAAGTGGCCGAGCGGTTCTAGGCGCTTCAGTTTGGAAGGGCGCGATCGCTACGGTCGCAGGTTCGAATCCTGCCTCGGGCATAGTTGTGCGTGGTGTCCTCAGGTTAGTTAGGTTTCAGTAGTTCGAAGTTCTAGGGGACTGATGACCGCAGATGTTAAGTCCCATAGTGCTCAGAGCCATTTGAAATATGGTTATTGTTTTTAGTATGATTGCTTTCCATTGTCTCTGTAGGTCGTCTTCAAAGAGAATTCTTGACGTGATTCTGGACTTAATCGTCGGGATCCATGAACCAATTAAGTCATTTTTACTACGTTAATTACACCACCGATTGGTTTTTTACAGAAATGACGTAACTTTTCATATTGGAGCTGTTTAAAAAGTTATCGCGTTTTTCAGATAAAGGATACGTAAGATTTACCATTAAAGTACAATTTTCAGCCACCTGAGGGATTAGACTTCTGTACTAACCATTACCCAAATCTAATTGGGCAGTGCTCTTAACAACTGATTACATCTCCACTCCACCAATACCCGCCTGATATACTGTTGCAATTTTGACCAGTTCACATTTTTCGTGAAATGTGCCCAATGTATAGTTGAAATTTATTGTTTTTTCCATCTCGAAATTGCCGGCGGCTGTGGCTGAGCGGTTCTAGGCGCTGGAGTCCGGAACCGCGCTGCTGTTACGGTCGCATGTTTGAATCCTGCCTGGGGTATAGATGTGTGTGCTGTCCTTAGGTTAGTTAGGTTTGAGTTATTCTTAGGGACTGATGACCTCAGATGGTAAGTCCCATAGTGCTTAGAGCCATTTGAGCCATTTGAACCATCTCGAAACAAGATCACTCACGAGATATTGAAAACACCGGTGGCTCTGCTTCTGAGAGCCTCCAAATCAAGTGAACTTTATCCTCAAACCAGGAAACATGCACCAAAAGTGACGCCTCTTGCTTGGAAGCTACTGGGAGGTGTTCCGTCCTTCGGTTACTGCAGAACAGTGCAGCTAAAGTTGCTAATACCTTGCCGTATTTCTGGATGTTTATTTCAAGAATACACAATTAACTACGATGCCGTGAGCGTTTCTATTCGTCGTGTCCTTAATATTAGCTGCGAGACGGGGCTTCTTGCGGATGTCGGAAACGAGGCAGTCCTCTTGACACAGAGCTGTGCTCAATTCATTAGCGATCTGCTGCAGTAGGAATGAATTTTAAGTAGAGAGAAAATAGCGGCTGATGAAGACACGAGTGGCCTCAGCGGCGCGGTCACGCGACTTCGCCCGCCCCTGACAAAGTGGTCTGCGAAACGCAACCGCTCCCGCACGCTCAGCTTCATCTCGTCCCTCCAGACGCTACCTGCATTATCCCCATTCGATCCGTGCACTCTGTATTTTGCACGGCTTCACTACGGGCGTTGAATTAACTACGGAACGCTACGCTTGGGTGCTGGTGCGTTCAGTAAGTAATGCAACACATTTTTTACTCAGTGACGGTTGTTTAAGTCAGGATTGAAATATATCATATTACACTACTGGCCATTAAAATTGCTACACCACGATGATGACGTGCAACAGACGTCAAATTTAATCTACAGGAAGAAGGTACTGTGATATGGAAATGATTAGCTTTTCAGAGCATTCGCACAAGGTCGGCGCCGGTGGCGACGCCTACAACGTGCTGACATGAGGAAAGTTTCCAACCGATTTCTCATACACAAATAGCAGTTGACCGGTGTTGCCTGGTGATTCGTTGTTGTGATACCTCGTGCAAGGAGGAGAAATGCGTACCATCACGTTTCCGAGTTTTATAAAGGTCGGATCGTAGCGTATCACGATGGCGGTTTATCGTATCGCGACATTGCTGCTCGCGATGGTCGAGATCCAATGACTGTTAGCAGAATACGGAATCGGGAGGTTGAGTAGGGTAACACTGAACGCCGTGCTGGATGACGAATAGACGCTTCCAATGTGCGTTCACCGCGATGTCGCTAAACACTGATGCGACCATCATGATGCTATAAACAGAAACTGGATTTATCTGAAAAAATGATGCAGTCGAGATGACAGGCACGTTATCCGCATGGCTGCAACGGATCGTGCAGCCACGTCTCAATCCCTGCGTCAACAGATGGGGACGTCTGCAAGACAACAACCATCTGCACGAACAGTTCGACGACGTTTGCAGCAGCATGGACTATCAGCTCGGAGACCACAGCTGAGGTTACGCTTGACGCTGCATCACAGACAGCAGCGCCTGCGAAAGTGTACTCGACGACGAACCTGGGTGCACGAACAGCAAAACATCATTTTTTCAGATAAATCCAGTTTCTGTTTATAGCATCGTGATGGTCGCATCAGTGTTTAGCGACATCGCGGTGAACGCACATTGGAAGCGTCTATTCGTCATCGCCATACTGGCGCATCACCTGGCCTGATGGTATGGGGTACCATTGGTTACACGTCTCGGTCACCTCTTGTTGACGGAGCTTTGAGCAGTGGACGTTACATTTGAGATGTTGTTACAACCCGTGGCTTTACCCTTCATTCGATACCTGCGAAACCCTACATTTCAGCAGGATAACGCACGACCGATTTTAGCAGGTCCTGTATGGGCCTTTCTGGATACAGAAAACGTCCGACTGCTGCCCTGGTCAGCACATTCTCCAGATCTCTCACCAATTGAAAACGTCTGGTCAATGGTGGCCGAGCACTTGGTTCGTCACAATACGCCAGTCACTACTCTTGATGAACTGTGGTATCGTGTTGAAGCTGCATGGGCAGCTGTACCTGTACACGCCATCCAAGCTGTGTTTGACTCAATGCCCAGGCGTATCAAGGCCGTTATTACGGTCAGAGGTGGTTGTTTTTAATTCAGATTTTTCTGGATCTGTGCTCCCAAATCGCGTGAAAATGTAATCACATGTCAGTTCTAGTATAATTTATTTGTCCAATTAATACCCGTTTATCATTTACATTTCTTCTCGGTGTAGCAATTTTAATGGCCAGTAGTGTATTATCCACTCTTTTGACTACAAAACCCCCTTTTCAACACAATCTCCGTTCAATACGAAGGTGTTACACCTGCTTAGTGGGAAGGCCCGTATGACCACATGGTACCATTCTACTGGTCGACATCGGCGCCGACATCTTGCTGCATCAATAACAGCCCCATAATCCACGTACTGCTTACCACGGAGTGCATCCTTGATTGACCCAAATAGATGGAAGTCGGAAAGTGATTCTATCAGGCGGCGAGCTACCAAGCAGGCACACACCTTTGAGCATCCCAACTGGCGAACGAGTGTGTCAGCACCACCAACAGAGACATCCAGTTGTGCTGCGAGAAGTTTAATTTTGATCCATCGTTCACCTCGAATGAAAGAGTCCGTACATTCCAACACTGCAGGAGTCACAGCTGTGTGCGGCTGGTTGGCATGCGGGAGATCGGAAAAGGTTGTGGGACAGTGTTGCGGTGATAACAAATCAAATGTGTGTGAAATCTTATGGGACTTAACTGCTAAGGTTATCAGTCCCTACGCTTACACACTACTTAACCTAAATTATCCTAAGGACAAACACACACACCCATGCCCGAGGGAGGACTCGTAACTCCGCCGGGACCAGCCGCACATTCCATGACTGCAGTGCCTCAAACCGCTCGGCTAATCCCGCGCGGCTGCGATGATAACAGACGCCTCACACAACGACTCGCCGTGCTTTTGTTCAGTGCCTGATCTAGGTCTCTGTAGACATTCTGCAAGCACCTATGAATGTATGCGATGCTCTGTTTTTTTTTTTTTTTTTTTTTTTTTTTTTTTTTTTTTTTTTTTTTTGCCGAAAGAAAACAGTTCTCTGCTTGGGACGTACCTCCGTTACAGACGCCACTTTGAAGGCTACGTACAGCACCGCCACCTTCCACAACTTCATGAAACTATGGGGACTGTAGTGGAAATATTCATGATGTCCCCCAACAAACTCCGCATTTTTTCAATTGAAATTAGCCGAGAAAAAATGTATAGTATTACTTACTGAACGCCCCTCGTATTTGGCAACTGTTTCTGAGAATTGGTTTTCAACAAACGTTGCTGTAATGGTTTTCTCTTGAGTTAAGAAACCGACAACAATAGTTTTATTCTCTTAGAGTACCGCCAATATTGTGGCTCAAATGGTTCAAATGGCTCTGAGCACTATGTACTTAACATCTGAGGTCATCACTCCCCTAGCCGTAGAACTACTTAAATCTAACTAACCTAAGGACATCACACACATCCATGCCCGAGGCAGGACTCGAATCTGCGACCGTAATAGCCGCGACCAAAACTGTCGTGGATGCTTTGTATCTAATGTGTCCTACGCATTCATATTCTAGAAAGACAAAGTATTGGCCTTCGATGCTGTTTTACAACGTTTACGATGTTGCTTACTTGCCACTGTTTTATGAGCCTCAAAACGCCGTGAAGGGGAAAAAAAGAAAAAAATATATATAAAAGACGCTTCCAGGAATGTTTTACCACCACACAGGTCGCTGCGTCTGGGAAGTCCCACCATGGCCGGTTCCCGCGCAAGAAGAAGACGTAGTAGTTTGTAGGCGTGCTCAGCAGGCGCGGAAGCTACAGCCTGAATTGCCAGTACCGGTCTATTTAGCACCCACCATTACGATGAGACTGTTTGCTTCCCTCGCCCCTCTGATCGCGGACACCTCGTGGTGCGATCACAGTACTCAGCTGTCTCTCCTCTGTGCACTGACAAAGGATACTCTCAAAATTCAGAAATCTTCAGAGGCACCACCTAGTAGCGTAACTTCAGGCGGAAGATATTCATTCTGTAGTCAGTATAAAGGCAGAGACTGTCGAACTCTGTCCACAACATCCAAAAAGTGCTTGTGTCTCGAGAGTCAAAGGAAAGCTTATCCAAACTGCCGATGATGATAAATGTTTTCATTTTATTCTTCAAATAAATGTTTCTTGAATGTAATAATGACATTATAAGATAATTAAATGAATGGAAATGGAAATGCCGTGTGGCTACGGCTTCCCGTCGGGTAGACCGCTCGTCTGGTGCAAGTCTTTCGAGTTAACGGCACTTCGGCGACTGGCGTGTCGATGGGGATGAAATGATAATGAGGACAACACAACACCTAGTCCCTGCGCGGAGAAAATCTCCAACACAGCCGGGAATCGAACCCGGGCCGTTAGGGATGACATTCCGTCGCGCTGATCACTCCGCTACCAGGGGCGGGCTAATTAAATGAATTATGAGCAAGAAATGTTAGTTGCGTTATTTCATAACACCTGTACAGCATTGATATCCATTTTTGTGTTTTCCGTTAAAGTGTTAATGACACGTCACTCCTACACGACGTACGCATACAAAAACAAACGGATTAGCACAATCATATATGTGGTGTCTGTTCTTTGGGACATGTCGTAAGAATAGACGCCATACATATAGTTGTATAGATACGCCTCGACTGGCAAACGACTATTTCAATGCGGATGTTTACCATCGTTCGTCCCATTCTGGCAATACTGTGAGGCTGCGAGCAGCGGGGAAAATGTACAGCGTCACAACATCAGTGCTGAGCAGCTCTTGAGAATTTGCACCTATATCTTACAAATTTCCCATTAGAAACGTACACTACTGGCCATTATAATTGCTACACCACGAAGATGACGTACTACAGACGCGAAATTTAACCGACAGGAAGATTCTGTGATATGCCAATGATTAGCTTTTCAGAGCATTCATACAAGGTTGGCGCCGGTGGCGACACCTACAACGTGCTGACATGAGGAAAGTTTCCAACCGATTTATCATGCACAAACAGCAGTTGACCGGCGTTGCCTGGTGAAACGTTGTTGTGATGCCTCGTGTAAGGAGGAGAAATGCGTACCATCACATTTCCGACTTTGATAAAGGTCGGATTGTACTTTACGCCCCATATGCAGAGATGCGCCATCACTGGGCAGATACTCCTTATAGATATGGATCCTAAGAGCCTGTGAGGCCACATAATCAACATCAATAGCCAGCTTCTAGGTGGTATTTGCATCTGTACAGTAAGCATACGTCTTTGATCTGAGCCCCACAAACTCCACAATCTGTGACCAATTAGCGTCCTCTTTCATCAGGCTAATAGCCTTCTTGTTATGAAGTGTTTGGAATAATGATTATGTACTGCATATCCAGACGTGTCGAATTCCTCGGGATTTTGCCTGATTACTTCATATGGGTCGCAGCCTTTTACCCCATAGACGAAACGATCTTCATCCATACAAGGTAACCTGACATCCTTAAAGTTTGGTTTCGCAAGCTCGTAGTGGAATCAGTAGATTTGAGTTTGGAGGTTTCCAGAACACGCGTAGCAATAGGGACCATGGTGAACTCAACTGACTTCATGGCGAGCAGCACTTCATTGAAGAATTGTGGTCCCTTAGAATTTGTCCTGACAATGTAAGCTCTTGGGCCATAACAACCATCCCAATGGTAAACTAAATGAATTACCCAACGGTTTCTAACATTCCTCGTGGTTTTGTGTAAAATGAATTATTCATTAATTTGTAAAAATCTTTTTCAAAATTACACGTTATGAGAGCATTCTTTTCGGCATTAAGATCAATGTACTCCTTTAACCAAGAAAGCTGGTCGAAGGAGATGCCTCGGTTGAATCTAAAGAGTCCCATCGTGTGGAATTTATCTCTGCTTCTTCCCCAGCGTTGTAATCAGGTTAGGGACGCAAACAATTCACAGAAGTAGGCGCTCTGTACACAGATGATAGTCGCTGTGCTTGTCATGTAAATTGGTGGGAGATCTGCTTCCAGGACACATTCCCTACCAGCATCAGCAGACACATCGTGGATCTCATCCTTTAACCTGACGACTTCGTCTTTGGGCAGCCACTGGAACCCTCCAAACGGCAGATTTTGTTGCATGATATGATCTTAGAGTTTTTTTTTACATTCAATTGAAGGATATGACTCAAATCTTCAGATGGCCTGTCCTTTTTAACAACAATTCAAACGAAAACCTTGGCGCAACCCTGGCGCAACATCTGAGACCAAGTGCACATCTGTCTCTATGTATAGCTTAGCACACCTCTCTAAATCAGAGATGTTGAACTCCTACCAAACAGACGCCACTTGCCTGTACTCCACTGGTGTTAAGCCAGTCCCTGTGATTTTGTAGATAAATGTGATTAAATCGGGCAGTGTTGCTTCGCGGAGAATCTCCGTCGAAGATGCGCGCTTATGCTCTATGTAACTCAGTGTTACTGTGGCAGTTAACGAAATCAGTAGTAACATATACACCCTCTTCTTCTCCTTCCTCTTCTTCTTCTTCTTCTTCTTCTTCTTCTTTTCTGCCTCCAGCCATAGTGTGTGACAGCCTTTTTAGAATTTCAGATACTGGTTTAAATGTTACCAGGATGAACTGATCTTGTTGCAGCTTTCCTAATTTTAACAGTAGTAATTTCCATCGAATAAGCTTCTGTGCTTCAATAACTTCATGCTTTATCGTCGACATGCTGCTGTATACTAAATTGTTTTTGAGACAGCGTACAACGTACATATTCTGTGAGACTACGGGTGCTGATGAAAGTTAAGTGCTTTAGCTATTGCTGCGATATATTCATGTCTATATGTTAGTGTGGTGAAGATTTCTTCAATTTTCTCATTGACATATAGTTAACATGGCTGGATTCTAGCATCATTTCTAGCATCTAGCATCTAGCATCTAGCATCTAGCATCTAGCATCATTTCTAGCTACTGCCTCAGTAACACTTCCCAGTTCCATTAATTTAGTGTTGATTCCCTCGACTTCTCTTTCAGTGTATAGACGGATGTGCGTCGCAGCTTGAAATAAATGTTTGACGTACGTGCAGATTTGTCTATGGTCAGAAGTAGTGAACCTTTTTTACCCAGTCCCAACTTTTGTATCTCTGTCAGTAGGAAAATTTTGTAACCGCCCACCAGTTCCACAATAACGGTGATTTGCAAAGTAGGGAAGTAACTCTACTTTATAAAATTTATAAAGCAGAGTTACAGCAAATTAAAATATGTAATAATAATTACATGCCACACACTCCACATCAATATTTTATGAGAACCTAATGAAAATATTTTTAAAACTGCTACCACCTACCATCACCGTGAAAGCTGGAACACCCACTAGTGGACAATAGTAATCAGATTGACTACCACTGGTGTACATTACACTTATACACTTTTATTTTGGAACACTGCGTTTTATGTAGAATCTCGTCGGTGTTTCGTCTATATTGGCCATCACTCAATTTCCTAGTATTATCAATAACGAGAAAGCTGTACTGTGAGTTATCCCAGCAGACTCGCATATGATAACGAATATGTTGAATGACATGTTGGTTGCTACAAGTGTTTGATAAATATGCTTTAAATTCATTTCTTACTATTTTAACGTGATAAGGTACACATTGTATTGTACCAACTGCTTTGGGATCCCGCAACATGTCTAGCTCAAATAGAATATGTCGACTTACAAATGGTGTTCAAAGTCGAAATATCTCGGGATCTCATTCTGGTTTTCCACTCTGACATCATCAGATATGAATATGCTATTTGGTTATACTTTCTCAGGTGGTGAAATATTACAGGTTTTGCTGAAAGTTTGGTATGTTACTCTCTTAATGCCATGCATAATATCCTGTAATAGCTGATATTTTGGCTGAAACAGGGTTACAGTCTTTCCACAATCTGAAGGTCCAATAATAAAGCATTTGTATTCTTCTTCTTCTTGTTTTCGACATCATCACTGCACGACCAGTTGTTTATTACAAGACCTTCGGTGAGCTTGTTTCATCCACTTGGTCATTGTGGTAAATGCTCTTTTACATTAGGCAACAGGAGATTTTACATGGAAATAGATAACACACGCAACAGGAGATTTTACATGGAAATAGATAACACACTTACAGCTCTTAAACTGTTTTTAAATTTATAAACACTTGAATACAGCTGGCTATTCAAACAACTTAAATAAGATCATCGTTCTGTGCCCGCATCTGGCAAAGCACCTGAGAGTCAGAGGCAATACCGTCACATGGCATGCTGTGCACACCATTTGCTCAGCAGTGATCATTTAAAGTTATCGCTATTATTATTACATCATCATAAGCATGGCGCTATGCGTCTGTCTATTAGGAAACACACTATAACAACAGTTTGATCAGAATGGCTCTTTGTAAAGCATAAGTGTGTTTCATGAATTAACAGATTAGGCTGAAACTAAAAAAAAAATTGGTAGGATATATTTATTTTGCACAGCAAACCGGATTTTACAGTATCCTACTTCAGTGGTACAGACATTTGCTGGCTGCTGCTACAACCACTGTGAACTCCATTTCCTGGTCCAGCTAGGGTTGTAATAGTAACAAGAATCCTAATTATAATATTATTATTCTGTTTTTTATTATGCATTCTTGATGCAGAAAGTACATTTCTCGGACAGATGGATACAACTGTTAACACTTCTTGCATGGTAGGAGACCTTTCCATTCTCTGATAGATGTTTACAGCTAATGGACTTGTTAAAGTCAACAAAAGCATCTCGTCATTCGAACGTATGAGACGTAGATGTACATACAGACATCGAAGAAATGATGGTGCTCACATCATCGTTATATATTTTACGGATGTCATGCATTTCGAGTTATTCTTGTGACATCACAATCACAGGCTTCATCAGCTCATAGCTTCTCTGCAATACAGCAGTGGGAAGACTGCACTGCATGCAAATTACAGTTGATCCAAGGGAGGAGGCTGAACTACAAGCAAGTGGCAGACAGCCTGTTGATGTTGACGAGTGGGGAGGTCGGGGCAGGGGTTCGGGGGCGGGGGAGGGGGGCAATGACGTGATGATGTCACGATCTCTGGAATGGCCTTGATAACGTGGCTGGGTCTGATGATGACAGATTTCCAGGCATGGAACTGATCATAAGATAGTGCTGATGCTGATAAATTGTTGCTCTAGATCTCAGCAGATTTCTTGTTCGTTCTCTCCCTGACCCACTACTAGCTTAGAGAACAATTATCACTGTCTAATAATGTCTCGCGCCCCTGTGGAACCTTAAAAGATAGCCATACATTCTGGAAAGGGGCCAATACGTAGGTGCCAGTGTTCTTGTGTGGTGAGGCAACGTGCTAGGACCACGTATGCCACAGTATGCGCTTCCTACCGTTTTCCCTGCAACAGACGAACACTTCGTCGTATGCATGCACCACGGCACTGTTTACTCAACCATCTGGTTGAGTGTAAATTCCAGCCACGGTGCACGAGTTTCTGCAATTGGAACACAGACCGTGTTGGGAGTGACCAACTCCCAATCGTCATGTAAATCCATATTAGCATGCCTGGCACCCACTAAGCTGGAGTCCTACATCCCTAACATCCCCAACATTTTCCACACCTGGCGCGGAGAAGGCGCTTGTAGAAGGGTGGGAGTGTTATCATGACCCATGTTGAATGATCTGACCCATAGTAGTGGGGAGTTCAAAATGGTTCAAATGGCTCTAAGTAATATGAGACTTAACATCTGAGGGCATCAGTCCGCTACACTTAGAACTACTTAAAGGTAACTAATCTAAGGACATCACACACATCTATGCCCAAGGCAAGATTCGATACTGCGACCGTAGCTGCCGCGTGGTTCCGGACTGAAGCGCCTAGAACCGCTCGACCATAGTACTGGTGAGTGTTGTATCTAGAGAATAGTGTCCTCGTAACACATAATGTTTCTTGGTCCGAACTTCGGTCTTGTAACTGATTTCGGAATCACAAAAAGGATTGCACAATAGAAACAGCATTAAGCATTTCCCGCCATTTTCTGTCGTTTTTGTTGTTTCTAGACATGAGGTTGTGTTTTGTACAGCATTTGTAAATACCTCGAGTTCCACATATTTAAGTGCTGCATAATATGTTGAAGCTATTTGGCATAAATTATTAATTCTTCAGTTACAGAATTTAATTGCAAGGAAATCTCTATGTACAGCGGCGGACTAAAATACTGAAACACCAAAAATACTGCATATTACCATGCCTAAAACGGTGTAGCAAAACAATTGACATTCAGACAGGTTCAAATCGCGACGGAATGGATAAATACAGGTCTTGTTTCGATTTCAAAGAAATATTATATCATTATTCCTGCAAAATAGTGGCAAATTCAGGCAACGATGATAGAGGTGGATAGCAATTACACACCCTTCTTTCCAATTTGGACCAAAAAAGTTCAATAATATTGAGATCTCCTTACTGTGATGGCTACGGCAGACGTAGTACTTCATCGAAGTGATCTCGAAACCAGTCTTGGGTGTGACGAGCTGTGTGAACATGGGTCCCATCGTCTTGGAACAGAGTATCACCATTGGGAAGCAAACATTGAACCATTACCCAAAATTGTCACATAACCATTGGCAGTAATGCGACGTTGCAGAGTAGCCACGTGGCCATGGAATACCACGACATGACTGCCCCCAAACCATCACCGAACCACCGTCATGTTTCACTCTTCGGACGTAGACTCGGCCAGAAGCCCCTCCCCCTCCCTCTCCCCTCCCTCTCCCCTCCCCTCCCCCCCCCCCCCCCCGTCGGAGGTTCGAGTCCTCCCTTGGGCACGGGTGTGTACTTTGTCCTTAGTGTAAGTTACTTTAAGTTAGAATGTGTAAGCCTAGGGACCGATGTCCTCAACGGTTTGGTCCCATAGAAACTTGCCACAAATTTCCAAATTTTTTTCGGCCGGAAGCTGGAAACAGTGTCAAACAAGACTTATTCGGTCAAATATGGTCTTTCATTGCTCCGAATTTGTGGCTTCGGAACTACGTTTTCCTGTTACTGGCGTTTACACCACTAACGAGTGGTTGTGGAATACCAACTTGCTCTGCAATTCCCTACTTATGGAACTCTCTTCGTATGGTTTGGGTACCGATAGGGTTCGAAACTGTGACCTTTAATTCTGCAGTGACTTTTGCAGCTGTCGTCGTCCTATTTTTCCTCAAAATCATCTTCGCGTCGCTGTCATTGGCGTAAACTTAATGACAAATCGCTACAGCCATGCGTCGAACCTTGGCCTTCCAAGCGGAAGGTAATACAAGCTAATGCGACGGACCATTGGCACTACTTTATTACAAGGAAAACATTCGATACGTATACTGAATGAGGCTCATTGTGAAACTGTTTAATGTAAACGTAACAGATTCATATCGTTGATGTTGTCACTAATGACAGCGCAGTGGTGAAATACATAATTTATTAAACATATTATCGACCCTAGCCTAAAATGTTATTAAACTTTACTATTTCTCTCTGTCAAATCCACATGTGAGCAAAAAACGTTCACTGCGAGAACTTTTAAATTTAAAACGTAAAACTTGGCTCAAATGGCTCTGAGCACTATGGGACTTAACTTCTGAGGTCATCAGTCCCCTAGATCTTAGAACTACTTAAACCTAACCTAACCTAAGGACATCACACACATCCATGCCCGAGGCAGGATTCGAACCTGCGACCGTAGCGGTCACGCGGTTCCAGACTAAAGCGCCTAGAACCGCACGGCCATACCGGCCGGCAAACGTAAAATTTGTTTTGTAAACAAACCGCTGGTGAGCAACTTCACAGTACTGCATGCAAGCTGCGTTCATATCACGTGTGTGTTTTTCACTCTCCGAAAGCCGACGTTCTTGTCACATACGCCCCTTGTAAGTTTATTTTTCTCTTTCAATGCTTACTGTTTTCGTTTGATCTCGTGGTTTAAATTTCTCACGCTATGTATCAGCATCATCAGTCGCCTTTATAAAATACTTATTGCCCGATTCTAGTGTTGCGATTCATTCAAGTCTTAAACGCAGTTCACTCACGCGCAGGTCCGTTAGTAGATGCGTGTACTAAAACTCGCTACTGACAGCTATGGTATAATAAATTCTGCAACGAAAAGAACGCGAGATCATGGCACATGACATCTGCTCATTTTTAGTGCCGTACCCACCATTAACAGCCAAAAGAGTCGGCTAATGAGAGCTGGTTTCTTTTCAAGTATGCTGTCCTTTCGTGTCATACAACCGAGCAAAAATGTAAATTCATTAGCGTTATGGGCCTGTTGAATGCAGACGAAGAAGTTTCCTCAAGAAAACTGCAGGGTTGCCATTTAAAATGAATGGACTTATTCTTAGAAAACGCGGTGACGTCTTCGACTTTAACGTTGCTACGCAGAAAATCACTTCGTAGCAGTCGTAGCAGTGGTCGTTTTGCCGTTTAACGCTCCTGAGTATGGAGACTGTGGGAGCCTTCATTAGCGGGTGAGGCGGCGTGGGTATGCATCGGGACTCAATCCCGATCGGTGCACAGTTGCGAGATGCCTCGATATTTCCGTGATCCTTTCAGCTACGGCCGAAAACACCGTCTACAATAATTACTCTCTGGACTGCACTCTACGAGTTTAAGTTAGTACCACGGAAATCCTAACTTTTCCTTGGATATGGGAAGTGTTCAACATTTAATCATCATTAATAAATAACGTCTTACGCTTGTATTAGAATCAGTTTTGCAGTACGAAATTCAAATTGAATCAGGAACGCTGAGTAACGAGCGAGAGATGGACCAGTGATTAAGAACGTGGGCTCACGCTCGAAAGGAGCCATTTCTGAATTTCCAATCTAATTTCGTCTTCCGGTGGTTAATGTCAATAGAACTTAGGACCCTAGCCATTTACAGTCTTGTGAAGGTACTAGAATACGGGTTCAACGAGAAAAATAGCGTACTGGAAATAATTTCTGTATGTATTCAGCCACTGAACCTACACAGTAGCCGGCCGCGGTGGTCTAGCGGTTCTAGGCGCTCAGTCCGGAACCGCGCGACTGCTACGGTCGCAGGTTCGAATCCTGCCTCGGGCATGGATGTGTGTGATGTCCTTAGGTTATTCAGGTTTAAGTAGTTCTAAGTTCTAGGGGACTGATGACCACAGATGTGAAGTCCCATAGTGCTCAGAGCCAGCCATACACAGTATAGCTGTAATTTATCGTGGACGAACTTTTCTGATAATAGTCAACAAAAATGTTCTAGGTCTGTGATCGCATTCTCAATATGTAAAACTACCGACTTTACGGTCACTATTGAAGTGACCTTCTTCAGGGTGTTTTTGTTTACTGCTGAATTAGAAATGTTTGTTTTTTATATACCTGCAGACGTGGCTGCTATCTTTTTCTGATAGGCTGTTAAGGAGGGATGTTAGAAGTCCTTTATTGGTATTTTTATTATTTCTTTTCATTGTTGGAAACCCAAAGTTTTGATTGGTGTTTGCATTACTACTTGTGCCGACCGCTGTGGCCGCGCTGTTCTAGGCGCTTCAGTCGGGAACCGAGCGACCGTTATGGTCACAGGTGTGAATCCTGCCTCGGGCATGGATGTGTGTGATTGATTAGTTAGGTTTAAGTAGTTATAAGTTCTGGGGGACTGATTACCTCAGATGTTAAGTCCCATAGTGATCCTAACCATTTGAACCGTTACTGCTTGTGATTGGTAGAAATCCGCAAATGGAAAAGCAGGCAGTAGTTGTGACGTGGCGTTGTTTTCCTGCATTCTAGCGCCGGCTGACGCGCGCTAGGGCTGTATGTACCTGCGACCCCCGTGGTCAAAACATCAGGTTCTCACCAATGAAAAGAAATAATAAAAAAAACACCAATAAAAACTCCTTACATCCCTCTCCCTCATCTTTAACAGCCTATCAGAATTAGATAACGGTCAAGTCTGCAGGTATATAAGAAACAAAGTTTTCTCATTCAGCAGTAAACATAAAACACCCTGAAGAAGGCCACTTGCAACAGTGACCGAAACGTCGGTAGTTTTATATCTTGGCAGTGCGGTCACAAACCCAGAAAATTTTTTATTGACAGTGCCAACGGCCCCGGAAGCCTACGTTTAGATTTTGATAATGTCTATGAACTTCTGTAAAATAAAAAATCTGGACAAATGACTACACTATAACAACTTCGGCAACCTACAAAACCGACATATACTCTACCTCATAAAAAAAGTGAAGCACCGAGAAGGGTAGAAGTAAACGACATGAAACCATGGTTTGAAAGGATGTGTGTTGTTATTTCAGTGATTTCAAATTTGCAAAGACCTTGGAAGTATGAGCTCATTTATCAGTATGACGCAGCACCTGCTCTGACGTGGACGTGTGCACTGGTTTGGTTGGGAAGAGTGTATCCCATTTCTGAGCAAGCTGCTCCTCAACTGTTGTAACTGCTCCTTGATATAATGGATACTGGCGCCGCGACGGAGTTCACTTCCGAGATGGTTTCACACATGTTCTGTCGGAGACAGATCTGGGAATCTTGCTAATCACGGGAGTATCTCAACATCGCAAAGACACTTCGTAGAGAGACGTCCATGTGTGGACGACCATTATCCTGTTGAAAAATGGCACCACGATACTGTTGCATGAGAGGTAAGCCATGACTACGTACGATATCTGTGGCGTAACGTTGTGCCGTCAGGGCTCCGTAAGTCACTACCAGCCGTGACTTGAAGTCACATCCAACGACGCCCCATGTATTGACGCCAGATGTAACGCCGCTGTGAGTCACCACAACACTGCAAGAACGGGATCTCACCCCAGGGCACCTCTGGACTCGCCACTGATAGTCATCTGGAGTAGTGCAGAACTGTGATTTACAGATAAAACAATACGACGCCATTCGTCAGCAGTCCATGCTTCCCATTCACTGAGCCACTCCAGACGCAGCGACTTGTGTTGTGTTTAACAGGAGGCTATGCATGGGACGGTGAGTCCCTAGTTCGGCTGCTGCTGTTCTTCGAGCAATGGTGAGGGGGTGACTCGGAATGTAACAGGCAGTCCACTACTTGTTGTTGAATGGCAGGGGCAGACACGAAAGGATTACGATGTGCCTGGTGCAGAATAGAGTGACCTCTCCTTGCGTTGATCAGACGTGATCGACTGGAAACTCGACGACGAGTAAGCTTGCTCTCACATTCACAAGCAGTACAACATCGGGTCACTGTCACATTAGAATGCCCCACAAATCTAGATACTGCACGATTCGACCAGCCAGCCAAAAGCAGATGTACGATAAAGCCCCTTTCAAACTCAGGAACGTGCTGATGGCACTGTATTGCCCGAGTACGCGACATCTCCTTGTCGTCCTCGGTATCATTCAACATCAGATGCCGTTTACGCCCATTATACACCACACCAGAGCTGGTAACAACACAAACTCGAACAACGCTATTACTCTCTGGGGACTGTTATCCTTTCGCAGAGAATTTACATACCCTCCAATGATCAGTATGTGTATGAATTTCCACTGAACTTCAACCATGTGTTCTGGGTGCTTAAGTTTTTTGTCAGGCAATGTACATTGAGACATACTCATTGAACAAAACACTATTTCTTTTTTTTTCTGTTTTCCGTCTTTCCCTTAGATGCTCTAAATTCGTGGATGTATGTACCGTCTATGGAACTAAGAGAAGGCTCTTTGATTATTGCCATATGCGTTTCGCTTCTATTATTTGGGAAAGCCTGAAATACATGTTTCCTTTTACACAGACAATAATCGTATTATGTGGTAGATATAATATGCTGCTATATTACATTTTATCGTGTTTTTTTCCTCTTGTTTTTTTAGGTTAGAATCAACTTTTGTAGCACAAATTCCGTAATGTGAACGTATCGTTCGTTGTTATAATTTCTTAAACTTCTTTGGTGATTTTACACCATCCTCAGTCGGTTGGCCAACGGCCTTGCAATACCGGTTCCCGACAGATCACCGAAGTAAAGCGCTGTCGGGCTGGGCTAGCACTTGCATGGGTGGCCATCCGGTCTGCCGAACGCTGTTTGCAAGCGGGATGCACTCAGCCCTTGTGAGGCAAACTGAGGAACTACTTGATTGAGTAGAAGCAGCTCCGGTCTCGTAAACTGACATACGTCCGGGAGAGCGGTGTGCTGACCACACGTCCCCCCATATCTGCATCCAGTGACGCCTGTGGGCTGAGGATGACACGGCGGCCGGTCGGTACCGTTGGACCTTCCAAGGCCTCTTCGGACGGAGTCAGTTGGTTGAATTACACCTTTTTGTCGTGAACCTTGGCTTGCGCGACCAGTTCCTCGTAAGTATGTATTCACAGCGATAAATTTCTCCCAATTAGGATGACGCCTCCTGCGAAACTTTTTTCTGTACATTTATTCGACTTCCCAGACACTACATCCTGCTGTGCTACTCATTAAATGCATGTCTCGAAGCTCCTATAACGAGTAATGCTTCTACAAACAGTTATGATCTGTAAACAGTCGTAAACAGTAAACGAGGTAGACAAATCACAGATTATTGGGTATTGTTTCGCAACATAGCGCCACCTACGCCGATCCATTAGGCAGTTGTTTATTAGGAGACATTTACGAACACATACCTGACAAACATATTTCATTCAAGCCCTCAAACCGCTTTAAATATTTATCTGTGATTATTATTTCATGATCTCAAAAATTATCGGCTCTGAATCCTCTAACATCTATATAATTTTGGCGTTAATGGTTAACAACATCTAAAAGCGGCCTAACAGAGGTTCTTATGTTCCCCATAAGGTGATTTGCACATACTGTGATAAAGTAACAAAGGTGACCTGAAAAATATATGAGCGCTGCAGCACACTCGGGTGGGGTTTTTTGAGGTTTTGCAGCGCCATGACCAGCCCTGGGTCAACACAGCTGTTAGCCTTGTAGGCAAAGAGCTCTGTGGATTGATTTTGACTGAAACAAAGCCTCATATCTGGGCTATGCCTGATGTTGCATGCAACTGGAGGTGGGGACACACAAATCATGGCCTGCATCAAGGGGGAAAACTGGATTAGCTGAACATCTTACAGAAAGTATAAGGGCGACATAGGTACAGAAGGCAAAATGAATGTATTTACTAGAGTCAGAGAGAGTCGAGAAAGTTAGAAGAGAAAGGGACCATAATATATGTAACAGTTTGCATAAAGGTTAATTTGCTTCCTGAAGACATTAGGACACCGAGAAACATGGTAGGTGAGCAGAGAAAGTAAAGATAACAGACTATATACCAGTATAATTTTGGTGTAGAATGAATACGGAAAAAGGACGAATTGCAATATATTTAAAAGTTGGACTCAAAGTCAAAAACATTAAAAGAAGCAGTTTTTGTGTAGATCAGAACCTAGAAGCATGTGCTTGTTAGTCGTTACTACAGATTACTTGTTTTATAGTTGGAATAGTCTACAGATTCCCTCTGGTACACCTTCAAATATTTATGCCACACAAGATTAAGCACTCCGTCTTCAGGCCACAAGTGGCCCATCGGGACCATCCGACCGTCGTGTCATCCTCAGTTGAGGATGCGGATAGGAGAGGCCTGTGGTCAGCACATCGATCTCCTGGTCGTTACGATGGCATTCTTGACCCCTAGCCGCTACTATTCGGTAGAGTAGCTCCTCAATTGGCATCACGAGGCTGAGTGCACCCCGAAAAAATGGCAACAGCGCATGGCCACCCATTTAAGTGCCGACCACGCCCGACAGCGCTTAACTTCCGTGATATCGCGGGAACCGGTGAATCCACTGCGGCAAGGCCGTTGCCCCACACAAGATTAAACTGTTAGTATTTTGTGGAAATGTCAGTATAGATTTATTAAAATATTCTGACATGAAAAATGAGCTGGAATCATTATTTGGCTATTTAACTGAGTTCTGTAGTAAATTTCTCATCTCGCAATCAGCTAGATAGCAGGACCCAGACTGAAAGTGTACTCAATTGTTAATGGACTATCTGATCACAAAAACAATTCATAGAAATGAAAAACATACGGGGTGTTCAAACAGTCTCTCCGCGGTGCCGTATGATTGTTAGCCGCGATTGCCGTATGATTGTCCGCCTGCCAGGGTTACTTCCCTTCAAGTGGACTCTCCCAACATTCCACTATTTCGTTTATCTCAGCCAGCAGCAGTAGTATCGTTTTGTGTGTGCTGCTACGTGTTGACGTGAACGTTTAAGTTTAGTTCCTTTGTTCGTTTGTTTCGTTTTTGTCACGGTTAGAATGCTAACCATTGAACAACATGTGTTTTTAGTCGAACAAATGTTCAAAGCCGGTGGTAAACACACAGTTTCAGTTCGTCAAACATTTAATTCAGTTTTCCCGGAGACAACACTCCCACATCAAGGTACTGTGCGAGATTTGATTAACAAATTCCGAAGTGCGGGTTCAGTGACAGATGCGGCGAGAAGTGGTCGTCCTAGCGTTTTGTCTGAGGATGAACTACTCGATATTTCCGATAAAATGTCCATGAGTCCGAACAAGTCATTAAGAAAACTCGCCCAGGAAATCTATGTTAGTGTCGGAACGGCCCACACAGCTGTAAGAAAAAAATTAGAACTTTTCCCATACAAAGTGACAGTCGTGCGAGAACTGAAAAATACTGATCATGGTAAGAGACTGCATTACTGTCAATGGTTCAAAAATTTCGTTCAACAAAATGGAAGGGATATTCTTAATGAAACATTTTTCACGGATGAGGTGTGGCTTCATTTATCCGAGTACATGAACTCGCAAAATTCTCGTATGTGGAGTACAGCAAATCCATTGTGTGTTCATTAGGAACCACATCATTCTGTGAAAATAGGAGTCTGGATTGCAATTTATGGACGTCGAATTGTGGGTCCCATATTTTTCAACAAAACAACAAACGCACAACGATACCTCAGTGATATTCTGTACCCATTCATAGGAGAACTTGTGTTAAGTGAAATACTGAATGGTTATTTTCAGCAAGATGGTGAAACTGCGCATACAGCTCGCGCTTCAGTGTCACTGCTTGCTGATGTTTTTGGTGATCGCATAATTTCACAGGGATTTTGGCGTCCACGATCCCTTAACCTAATACCACCTGACTTTCTCTTCTGGGGTGCACAGAAAGCAACTGTCTGTAAAAACCGCCCAAAATCCGTCGATGAATTGAAAACTACAATATCCACTTTAACTGCTTCTTTTACAGAAGAAATGTTACAGCTTGTGTTGGGAAACATCTCATAGTAACAGGTCTGAGGGAGGCCCATATGAACCAGTGAGAGTTGTTAATGAGAATTGGATACAATGCTTTGGGCATAATTTAAGAGAGGTGGTGTGGGATGAAGTATATATATGTATTCTAGAAGAAGAACTTTTCAGAATTGTTTGAAAATTCATCAACACTAATGAGCCTTTTTTTTAGAATTTTTATAATTCTATTAATGTCAGTTATGGATGTTGGAGGTACTTCTGGTTGCTTAAAGTTACGTGGAACGAAATTTTTTATTCCCTTGCTTCTTCAGCAGCTCCATTTAATCCTGTTTATACTTCTACAATTAGAAAGAGATTGTTAAAAGTACTTACAACTTGTGAACTAGCAATCACAGCATTGTCATCTAGTTCCATTATTGTGAACTCCTCTACACTGACTGGTCGTCTCATGTCATGTATCACAACGCCAAATATAGTTTTATTATTTACATTATTAATTTCTGTCAGTATGTGCATACTTCTTTACATTTTAATGCCTTTCCTTAAAATAGTACAGTATTGTTTGTAAAATGCAAATATCGACAGACTGTGAGCTGTTCTAGTCTTTATGTAAATTTCCCTTTTCCCCTTTGATAGGACATTAATCCTATCATTTATCCATTGATTATTTGCTATTCTAATGGAAATGGTCTTCCTAAATAACTTTTTAGGAATGTTACTTTCAAATACCGACACAAATTTGCTATGGAATATGTGTGTGAATCTTTCCCAACGACTGATGTTTTTAATTTCTTCAACATAATGATACTGATGGAAAATAACCATGGTTTTATGAAATAAATGATGACTGTACCGTCGACATCAGCTGCTTAGTAGGATTTATTTAAAATTTTTAAATTTGTTATGCCTGACAGGTATTTGGCCTTATTTACACCTCCAACTGCAGAGCATAAGATAACTTGGAGCTTTAAAAGAAACATACTTCCATACCTAAGCAATTTGGTGAATGGGTTGTATAATAGCTTGATAGGCAATACTTACACAGTTACAAGGTTTTTTTAATACATACAATGCCTACTGGAACATTCTTGGTACCATAATCAGCATGTATAAAGCATCGTCTTCAAAAGAGTCATACACATAAGACCTTCAACAACGGAACGGTTTAAGGGAGGAATGTGAATAAATAGGTAGTACTAACATGACAAGCTATATGGCATCTCATATCTACGTGGGTTGCTTAGAAAGAAATTCACTGCTTTTTTTTCTCAGCCGAAAACAATGCTAGGAATGCGAAACGCTACGTATGTGTTATGTCCTGAGTGAGGACGCCAAGTTTCTGTCGCTTCCGACAATAGCGTATCTGCAGGACAGTTTCAAAATTGCGTCTGTAGGTGACGTACGTTACAGGCAATGTGCCGTCATTGAATTTTTTGCTGCAGAGAAAGAAACTATGAGTAATATTCACAAACGCTTGTACGAAGTCTATGGAGAATCTGCTGTCGAGAGAAGTACAGTAAGTCGCTGGGTACGATGGCGGTTCGGCGGCGCTCCACGATTTGCAACTGTCGGCGAGACCATCTGCGGCTGTCACCCCTGACATGTTCCAGCGAACTGATGTGATTCGCGAGGACAGGGGTGGAAAAATAGGGTATGCAGATAATGTATAATTCTCATTATGTTCAATAAAGGAATGTTGAAGAATAAAAATGGGGTGCATTACTTTCTGGGCAACCCTTGTACAATCAGCTGTGCAGCACTGTTACAATATTTTCGTGTAAATACAACTAGGGCTCTTTCACTGAATGAGTCATGTCTTACAATAAGAATTAAGTATGAGTGCCAGTTAAGTAGAGGCGAAAATTCATAACCGCTTAACAGGCATCTCAGTAACTGGAAGACGATATCGCCGTCGTTGTAAAAACAAGTCACACTTTAAGATAAGCAAAAAGTAAACCGGATTAGAACATTGTGTACTCATGATCTTGGCAAGCAGCAGAGCACTGTGTGGGCGAGCGTGAAACAAAAAATACTGAAAAGTCTCGTATCGGGCGAGAAGCAAAGAAGTAACGGAGAGACGATATTTCGTCCTCAGAGTTAACGTTCGCGGAGGAGCAGTGGGCCGCTAGCTGCGTGCCAGGGCTGGAGGAGGAAACGACTGTTTGATGGCCGTAGCGGGAACGTAATTCGGCGCAGTGCGTCCGAATGCAGGTCGAGCGCGCCGCCTCCGCGAAACCGTGTTAAGCGCGGCACGGGCCAGCAGACACTTCCCGCTCTCCTCGCTACACCACAAATACGGATCAACCCTTATCCAGCTACTACTGACGGCAGCAATTTTTTTCTTTGTTCGTTTCAGTCCCTCAAATAGGAGAGTTTATTGGCAGCCATGTAGGAGCTGTTCAGCCAAATAATGTTAAACAATATACACAACTGGTCATTAAAATTGCTACACCGAGAAGAAATGCAGACCACAGACCGGCATTCATTGGACAAGTATATTATACTAGAACCGACATGTGATAACATTTTCACGCAATCTGGATGCATAGATCTTGAGAAATCAGCACCCAGAACAACCACCTCTGGCCATAATAATGGCCTTGATACGCCTGGGCATTGAGTCAAACAGAGCTTGGATGGCGGGTACAGGTACAGCTGCCCGTGCAGCTTCAACACGATACCACAGTTCATCAAGAGTAGTGACTGGCGTATTTTGACGAGCTAGTTGCACGGCCAACATTGACCAGACGTTTTCAGTTGGTGAGAGATCTGGAGAATGTGCTGGCCAGGGCAACAGTCGAACATTTTCTGTATCCTGAAAGACCCATACAGGACCTGCAACATGCGGTCGTGCATTATCCTGCTGAAATGTAGGGTTTCGCAGGGATCGAATGAAGGGTAGAACCACATCTGAAATGTAACGTCCACTGTTCAAAGTGCCGTCAATGCGAGCAAGAGGTGACCGACACGCGTAACCAATGGCACCCCATACCATCACACCGGGTGATACGCCAGTATGGCGATGACGAATACACGCTTCCAATGTGCGTTCGCCGCGATATCGCCAAACACGGATGCGACCATCATGATGCTGTAAACAGAACCTGGATTCGTCCGAAAAAAATGACGTTTTGCCATTCGTGCAAACAGGTTCGTCGTTGAGTACACCATCGAAGGCGCTCCTGTCTGTGATGCAGCGTCAAGTGTAACCGCAGCCATGGTCTCCGAGCAGATAGTCCATGCTCCTGCAAACGTCGTCGAAGTGTTCGTGCAGATGGTTGTTGTTTTGCAAACGTCCCCAGCTGTTGACTCAAGGATCGAGACGTGGCTGCACGATCCTTTACAGCCATGCGGATAAGATACCCGTCATCTCGACTGCTAGGTATACGAGGCGGCAGGGATACAGCACGGCGTTCCGTATTACCCTCCTGAACCCACCGATTCCATATTCTGCTAACGATAAACAGTGTTGCGGTTGGCAGGAGAGCCAACACCGTGTTACTAGAGGACGCCGAAAGGCACTCGATTTAGCTCACGCAGGCTGGCGTGAGGTCTGGAACAGGAGAAGGAAACTAGAATTTAGAAACAACGGACGTAGCTGGTAGAATACTTAACTTTAATCCATTAAAGATGAACGTCGCTCTTGACGGTACATAGTTCACAATATCAATAGTAACTGATAATGGCGCCTTGCTAGGTCGTAGCAAATGACGTAGCTGAGGGCTATACTAAACTATCTTCTCAGCAAATGAGAACGTAAGTAGGCAGTGAACCATCGCTAGCAAAGTCGGCTGTACAACTGGGGCGAGTGCTAGGAAGTCTCTCTAGACCTGCCGTGTGGCGGCGCTCGGTCTGCATCACTGATAGAGGCGACACGGGTCCGACATATACTACCGGACCGCGGCCGATTTAAAAGCTACCACCTAGCAAGTGTGGTGTCTGGCGGTGACACCGCAAACAGCCGTTGGGGTCCAGCATGGCGTTCAGTATTACCCTTCTGAACCCACCGATTCCGTATTCTGCTAACAGTCATTGGATCTCGACCATCGCGAGCAGCAATGTCGCGATACGATAAACCGCAATCGCGATATGCTACAATTCGACCTTTATCCAAGTCGGAAACGTGATGGTACGCATTTCTCCTCCTTACATGAGGCATCACGACAACGTTTCACCAGGCAACGCTGGTCAACTGCTGTTTGTGTATGAGAACTCGGTTGGAAACTTTCCTCATGTCAGCAGGTTGTCGGTGTCGCCACCGGCGCCAGCCTTGTGTGAATGCTCTGAAAAGCTAGTTATTTGCATATCACAGCATCTTCTTCCTGTCAGTTAAATTTCGCGTTTGTAGCACGTCGTCTTCGTGGTGTAGAAATTTTAACGGCCAGTAGTGCAGCTAGCGTTACTCCTACAAGCTGTTTGTAGCTGAACTGAAGTGATAATCATTTGCTTATCCGAGTAATTATTATACCTGATGTCAATTCGTCTTTCATTGCCATCCGCCTTCGAGGTGTTGCAGTTTTAGTGGCAAGCAGTGTAGCTATACATTGTCCTCCACCGATTGACGTATAACCGCGGAGACATTCACAAAGTGATGAGAAGCAATGAAATGTTTGTGTGGTAGACTCTGTGACGGAGGCAGCCGAACGAAAAGCTGTGGGGATCCTGCGTGTCGCGTACCTTCTGCTGGGTAATGAGGGCAGAACGGGGGGCGCGCCGCTTAAAAACGCACCGAGAGGACAGCCCGCGGGCAAACGAGGCGACAAAGCTCGCTCTGCCACAGAGGGGCACAAAAGCGCTGCCGGGGACCGCCACAGCACAAACTCACACTTACTCCACCAGATCTACCTCCGTATGCACGCACAGCGTTCCCTTAATCTCACATCCAGCAAGCCGCAAATCTCTCCTCAACATATGGATTGCAGAAATTCAACACTCTAACTGAACTAATTTGCTAAAGGAGCTTTTGATCAGCCGCGTGACTTTCATAAACTGTGTTTTTTTTTTCTCGAAACATGTTTCTCAGTACTCTCTTGGTCTCCTTTATAATGGAGGTAAAAGTAAACCTGTGCTGCATGTGTAGCTGAGTAACGCACGCTGTGTTTCCAATTGTAGGCGAGACAGTGATGCTTGCATTCACTGCTCATTCTGTCAGTCAGCCTTTTCGATCATTGCGAGCTTAGGAGGGAATCAGACACATAGCAGGTCACCGGTTTTGATTGTTTTTCGTACGATTATAGCACACACTTTGATGTTACATGGAAGTCATCTCTTGTAAACAAATTTATTATCTGCCACTACGCGAATTTCGTAACAATCGTATGAACCTTAAGTCTCCGTTTTCGTCTGCTAAGATTAGATTTCATTAGATTACATTAGTACTTGTTTCACAGATCATGAATACGATACTTCGTAATGATGTGGAACGTGTCAGGTTAATAAAAGGTGTCTATACAAGATATTGCATTACACAAAATATTACAAGACACTTAATTTTTTTTTGGTGGGGGCTGGAGAAATTGCCCAGCCCAGTTACTATATCCTTAAATTCATATAATGAGTAGAAGGAGTTGCCATTCAGAAATTCTTCTAATTTCCTTTTTAATGCTATATGGCTATCTGTCAGACTTTTGATGCTATTAGGTAAGTGACCAAAGACTTTTGTGGCAGCATAATTTACCCCATTCTGAGCCAAAGTTAGATTTAACCTTGAGTAGTGAAGATCATCCTTTCTCCTAGTGTTGTAGCCATGTACACTGCTATTACTTTTGAATTCGTTCGGATTGTTAATACCAATTTCATAAGTGAATATATATATTGTGAGGCTACAGTGAAGATCCCTAGCTCTTTAAATAAGTGTCTGCAGGATGATCTTGGATGAGCTCCAGCAATTATTCTGATTACACGCTTTGGTGCAATGAACACTCTTTTACTAAATGATGAGTTACCCCAGAATATGATGCCATACGAAAGCAGAGAATGAAAGTAGGCGTGGTAAGCTAATTTAGTGATATGTATATCGCCAAAATTTGCAATGACCCTAACAGCATAAGTAGCTGAAATCAAACGTTTCAGCAGATCTTCAGTGTTTTTTTCCAGTTCAACCCCTCATCAATGAAAACACCTAGAAATTTTGAGTATTCTACCTTAGCTACCGATTTCTGATCGAAGTCTGTATTTATTAATGGCGTCATTCCATTTAATGTATGGAAGTGTATACACTGTGTCTAGTCAAAGTTTAATGAGAGCCCATTTGCAGAGAACCACTTAATGATTTTCTGAAAAACATCGTTTACAATTTAATCAGTTAATTCTTGTCTGCTGGGTGTGATAGCTATATTTGTATCACTGGCAAAAAGTACTGACTTTGCATCTTTGTGAATATAGAATGGCAAGTCATTAATATATATTAAGAACAGCAGAGAACGCAAGACTGAATCTTGTGGCATCCCATTCTTGATCATTCCCCGTTTAAGAAATCAGCAGTTTCTTTTAATGTTACGTGAACTGCTTATTTCAACTTTCTGCACTCATCCAGTTAGGTATGATTTAAACCATTTGAACGCTGTCCCATTCATACAACATTACTTGAGCTTAGCTCGAAGTATTCCGTGATTTACACAATCAAAAGCCTTTGAGAGATCACAAAAAATCCCAACGGTTACTCAGAGCATTTAATATTTCATTAGTGAAAGAATATATAGTATTTTCCGTTGAAAAACGTTTCTGGATACCAAACTGACATTTTGTTAAAGCTTTTATTTTTACAAAGGTGTGAAGCTACTGTACAATACATTACTTTTTCAAGAATTTTGGATAAGGCAGTCAGAAGAGAGATTGGTAACTGTTGACATCAGACGTATCTCCTTTTTTATGCAGTGGTTTAACTTAAAATAGCTAAAATACTTTTATGTTTGATTTAGTAGCGAAAAGCATGTCTTTAAGCAGTATTTTCAGCGCGGAGTCTACGAGCGAATCGTATTGCACGGTGCCGAATTCTGATGTCGGTTGTGCAGCTTCCACTCGACCTGTCGTCGTGACTATCGTGCTGCCTGCTGTCGACTACTTGGACATTCGTCTTGTGTTACTCAGATGGGGGTTATGAACCTACGGCGTCCAAGACTACTGGAGATCGTTGCTGGTTTCACTGGCGTAATTCTATATTACAAGATTTTTCAGGTACATCTGCGGGATATGCATTTCAAACTATGTGTCCGTGTGAGCAAGTTTGGGTCTTTGTTCGGCTCGCCTACTTGCTACGACACGCAAGGAATACTATCTGTTTTGATTTGAGTCATTCGGGAATATCGGTATGGTGTACCATGGTCACCTGAGTACAGCTTGAGGATGGCATATATGGATTAATAAGATCACAAATGGTAAGCAGAGAAAAACAGTAAGTGAACGAAACGTGAACTGATGAAAGTTGTTTCTCAACTAACAACAAAAAACTGTAAAATAGTTATATATACGTAATTCGACTATTATACAGTAAAAACTAAACTCCGTCCTAATAGGCCTCGGAAGGCCCAAACGTACTGACGACCGCCGTGTCATCCTTAGCCTTAGTCACTGGACGCGAATATGGAGGTGCTTATGGCCAACACACCGCTCTACTGGCCGTTATCAGCTTTCGTCACCGGAGTCGCTACTTCTCAGTCTGGTAGCTCAGTGCTCCTTACT
This sequence comes from Schistocerca gregaria, assembly GCF_023897955.1. Lineage (NCBI taxonomy): Eukaryota > Metazoa > Arthropoda > Insecta > Orthoptera > Acrididae > Schistocerca > Schistocerca gregaria. Next base: position 747,676,451 of record NC_064931.1, read on the forward strand.
TGTCAACAGCTCCCGGCAGACCGGACGGCCACCCATCCAAATACTAGCCAAGCCAAACGACGCTTAACGTCGGTGATCTAACGGAAACCGGTGTTACCACTGCGGCAAGGGCGTCGGCGTCAGTATACAATGCAGTTATTATATACATCAAGCAAACATAATTACAGGCCACTGAAGATGCTTTACAAATAAAAAGAAGCGAAACGTGTATGGCAAAAAACTAGCAGCCTTTCATGTAGTTGGATAGACGGAACACATCTCCAAAAATAATTTATATGTGCCAAAAACCGTCTGTTTTTTAAGAAAATATACACTCCTAGAAATTGAAATAAGAACACCGTGAATTCATTGTCCCAGGAAGGGGAAACTTTATTGACACATTCCTGGGGTCAGATACATCACATGACCACACTGACAGAACCACAGGCACATAGACACAGGCAACAGAGCATGCACAATGTCGGCACTAGTACAGTGTATATCCACCTTTCGCAGCAATGCAGGCTGCTATTCTCCCATGGAGACGATCGTAGAGATGCTGGATGTAGTCCTGTAGAACGGCTTGCCATGCCATTTCCACCTGGCGCCTCAGTTGGACCAGCGTTCGTGCTGGACGTGCAGACCGCGTGAGACGACGCTTCATCCAGTCCCACACATGCTCAATCCGGAGATCTTGCTGGCCAGGGTAGTTGACTTACACCTTCTAGAGCACGTTGGGTGGCATGGGATACATGCGGACGTGCATTGTCCTGTTGGAACAGCAAGTTCCCTTGCCGGTCTAGGAATGGTAGAACGATGGGTTCGATGACGGTTTGGATGTACCGTGCACTATTCAGTGTCCCCTCGACGATCACCAGAGGTGTACGGCCAGTGTAGGAGATCGCTCCCCACACCATGATGCCGGGTGTTGGCCCTGTGTGCCTCGGTCGTATGCAGTCCTGATTGTGGCGCTCACCTGCATGGCGCCAAACACGCATACGACCATCATTGGCACCAAGGCAGAAGCGACTCTCATCGCTGAAGACGACACGTCTCCATTCGTCCCTCCATTCACGCCTGTCGCGACACCACTGGAGGCGGGCTGCACGATGTTGGGGCGTGAGCGGAAGACGGCCTAACGGTGTGCGGGACCGTAGCCCAGCTTCATGGAGACGGTTGCGAATGGTTCTCGCCGATACCCCAGGAGCAAGTGTCCCTAATTTGCTGGGAAGTGGCGGTGCGGTCCCCTACGGCACTGCGTAGGATCCTACGGTCTTGACGTGCATCCGTACGTCGCTGCGGTCCGGTCCCAGGTCGACGGGCACGTGCACCTTCCGCCGACCACTGGCGACAACATCGATGTACTGTGGAGACCTCACGCCCCACGTGTTGAGCAATTCGGCGGTACGTCCACCCGGCCTCCCGCATGCCCACTATACGCCCTCGCTCAAAGTCCGTCAACTGCACATACGGTTCACGTCCACGCTGTCGCGTCATGCTACCAGTGTTAAAGACTGCGATGGAGCTCCGTATGCCACGGCAAACTGGCTGACACTGACGGCGGCGGTGCACAAATGCTGCGCAGCTAGCGCCATTCGACGGCCAACACCGCGGTTCCTGGTGTGTCCGCTGTGCCGTGCGTGTGATCATTGCTTGTACAGCCCTCTCGCAGTGTCCGGAGCAAGTATGGTGGGTCTGACACACCGGTGTCAATGTGTTCTTTTTTCCATTTCCAGGAGTGTATTAGTTTTCACTGAACACAGTGCATATGGCCTTGTGGCGGTACTTTCAACATATTCAAGCAGTTTCAGTAGCATGTAGCTCTGTACCTAGCTTCATGATATAATGCCACGAAGCACAAATACTGCACAACTGTAAAATAATAAGCAAAACCCGTGCGGAGATAATCCAGCGACACACTGATACACTGCAAGCGTTTACAATCAATCGACCAACTGCACCCCGTCGTATTCATGTAATGTGTAAACAAGTAGGTAGTTATAGTGAAAATTAAAGCATATGCTTAACAGCAGCTGAGGTGGTGACTTATACGCAGGGTGTTTCACAATTCCTGTTACATATACTTAGGTGGATATGGCGACTTGCAGCCGTCTAGAACTAAATTAAAATTATATTAATACCTGGAGCTGCTAACGGGCGTTGATATATATCCACGGGGACAGTTGAAAATATGTGCCCCGACCGCAACTCGAACCTAAGATCTCCAGCTTGCATAGCAGACGCTCTATCCTTCTGAGCCACAGAACGCACAGGGTATAGCGCGACTGCACGGACTGTCTCGCGCACGCCTCCCGCGAGACCCACATTCTCACCTTGTATGGCCACACACTACATTCGTAGTGTCCCACGCTCATTACTCGTGGAAGACATTCTTACGAAGTCCCGTAAGAGTTCGGGGAGTATGTGTGAATACGCACAGAAGAAGAATGTCATGGCCACTATTGCCAGAACTATATACTTATATATGTTGGGGTGTGACACTACGAATGTAGTGTGTGAACATGCAGAGTGAGAATGTGGGTCTCGCGGGAGGCGTGCGCGAGATAGTCCCTGCAGTCGCGCTCTGCTCTGTCCCCTCGGTGGCTCGGATGAATAGAGCTTCACCCATGCAAACAGGCGATCCCGGGTTCGAGTCCCGGTCGAGGCACACATTTTCAACTGTCCCCGTTGATATATTTCAACGCCCGTTAGCAGCTGAAGGTATTAATATAATTCTAATTTCATTCCAAATTCCTGTTACAGGTTGCTAGAGACTGTACAGGGGACTTAGTAGATAAAATTTTGGCAAGGAACCCATGACTGGATACGTATCGTTTTCATATAAAATATATTCGAAGATAGGATCACTTTCAAATCTCCCACTTCATAGTACGCACACAAACTGAGAAGAGGGCACCGTCGTCAGTGCGTGTTGTATCGATGACTTCAAACGCCATTATCGTCCATCTAAAACAACAGCTGCGAGAAACTGGTACGTTCGCAAATTGTTGCCCTGGTACTCCACCGACGCGCAGCACTCCCGACTTTCAAGAAGACATCCTCCGTCTCGTAGAAGAGAACCCGAAGACGAGTATTCGAAACATTTTTTTCTTTGATGTACTGGCTTTCGGTACGTGCCCGTATAGCTATATAAACAGTGGTTAGACGATACGACACTGCGTTTCGACAATTCAGAACATTCAGTAGGCTCAAGCTGTACCCGGGGAAGGTCTGAAACTGAACCATATCAGTTCCAGACGGGGTATGGTTCACTTTCTGACAGGTCACGGCCCTTACCCTTCGCACTTACACCGCGTATGCTGCAGCCAGAGTGCTACCTGTACATGTAGGGAACATGGATCACCAGAACACGTACTTATTTACTGTCACCGACACAAATAAGCATACCAGACACGAATGCAGTACGACAACGGCATGGTACGGGCAATAAGAGACAAAAACGAGTGGGATATAATAAATAAAATCGCTGATGATGTCTCGAGGACATTATATGGCGAATATAGGAAGACACGGCCCCATAAAAGAACCCTGCAACACAAACGAAGCACGTAATACAGCAGTTCCAGTTCGTACACCAACACAGAGAGCAATGCCGAAACGCACACTCACTTAAACAGCGAACACTCACCAACATGTACTGCAGACAACCTTACACAACATCTAGAATAATTACACTGTGTTAGAATAAACAGTGTAATGCATCAACCCTGTAAACCTTAAGTACAAACAGCATACATATCCATCCCGCGGTATTATACCGCTGCTCGGATATAACTCTTGTAACTGACCTCTTTCTATGTAAGCAAGATAATAGGTAAAATTCTTGTCACATAACATAGGAACTGAATAACACACCATACACACACGACTGCGCTTTCCACAATGCACATAATAGATGTAGCGTTTTTGTAAATAGTGTTTAGAAATATTAATCCATCAACTAAACTTTAGCGAACCGGGACTGCAAAGCTCGAAGTAGTTGCGAGGCTTCCAGATGAAGCTGGCTCAGATTGAGTCACATTTCTCTCTATCTTTCAATCCAAGTCTTTTCTATCATATAACACTGAATATTTTTTGTGTTTTTCTTTCGATTTCTAATGTACTTTTCATTTATTATTACTTTCATTGTAATTAATTAAAACAATAATTGCTATCTGTAATAGGGAAATGTTTGTAATCTAAATGAAAAGCTGTAAAATGAACAACATATGATAAACTGTAAGGCAACAGATCTCTAAATAAGCAATAAATCAAATTCACAATTCAATTTTTACCCTGGTACGATGTTACAGACATACTTGCCATATGACACCACGTAGGCGATCTTCGTGTCAGATACGACGATACTGAAACGTCCCCTTTGAACAATTATACATAACTGTGTTTAAACTGACACACAATATTTTTAGCGCAACGGAATCTGACTTTCAATCATCCCTACAAAAGAATGGACCTGACTAACATTAAACTATACCTTTCACAAATCACTTATCTCACAAAAATCTTCGTTACCCGAACTACTGCAATACAGCTAAATAAAAGATACAAACTACTGAAGGCACTAACTACTGATAGGCATGGTTAGCAAATGAAAGATTTTGATAGAGAAAAAAACAATGTATTTACCTTAATATTGTTGAAAAGTCATATTATATGTATCAGTTCATGACATCCAGTCTTACAAATTTTCTGTCTCTGTCCAGATCATCCGCTCTCACAACTCCGCCATCTCTCCCCCCACATCCGCCACTGGTGGCGGCTCACCTCCAACTGCGCAACGCTACGCGCTGTTAACATCCAGCTGCCCAATACTACAATGGCAGGCAACAATGCAAACTAGCCACAGACTGCACACAGCACAGCCAGTGATTTTCATACAGAGCGCTACTTGGCGTTACCAATAAGAAAACCTAAACAGCCTACTTACAATACGAAAATAGGGGACACAGAACACCAAAGCCCCGAGAGGAGAAAATTTCCTAGCCAGCGTGGAATCGAAGCCGGGCCTTTTCACTTAGCAATCTGGAAGGCAGTTACCGCGGCGGACTGCTCTAAACGTTGCCCACACTATGGTCTCGTATACAACACACAGGTCAGACAGAGTTCATTGCCTCCACTGTGTGCGTTCTGTAAAGAGGGTGATTTGAAAGTGATTCGATTTTCAAATCTATTTTACATCCAAACGGTATATATATGGACATGGGTCCCGTATCAAAACTTTACTAGCAGTAAGTCCTCTCTGCAACCGCTAGGAGTTCGTAATTGGAACTACGAAACTCGTTGTATTCACCGAAGTATCAACACTGCGGCAGCTCATTGCAGAACATGCATAAGATTGTTTCTCTGAATCTTCACTGCTTCCTCAGCCAGTCCCATACCGTCAAACAGTACTCGAGATATTACCTCTGATACTTTATGTGTACTTTGTAGAATTTCGTAATCGTTTGTCATATATCGTCGACTACTTGTCTATATGACATTCATGATTTTTCTTACGATTCCTTTCAGGAATTTCTAGCAAATCCTGACTATAATTCACTTTTAAGATACCACTTGAAGAAAAGCGTTAAGAAATTAATTGAATTTTCCGTCGGTGCTAGGCAGAATATGATTATATTATCAACACGGAAACACTTGCGACTATTCTGCAGAACTATATTTATTCGGTAGCGGACCGGTAACAGTTTCTTAGACCATCTTCAGGTTGCAAGTGAAAGTCGCAACCGCCGACAGAATGACGTGCGACTTTCACAGATATTATTTAACAGGAGACACAAGAATGGTGACATTTAGTATGTTTACATAGGAAAGTACTACATTTTTATCACATATAAATGATTACGGTAACTAAGTAAGGAAACAAACTTTTTGTGTGGAGATACGATTAAAAAGAGATGAAAAATAATTTTAGATGTACACTTTCACTCTATTGTTTGTAACAGACTTAATTTAAAAGAAGGGGAAAAGGAACTTGTATTTGGTCACATAACACTAAGCTTTCATTCTGTGCCATATATTTGTTGATTCCCACTATTTCAAGGAGGGTCGTCTTTCTACTCTTCTTTACAGAATGTTATACTTCACACTCTACATCATAAAAGTGGCTTTCTGTAATTAGATGAGCGGCATACGCTGAAATTTTCTTTCTTAATTTCCAGATTCTCTCACGTTCATGTAATTTAACTGCCACATCTCTGCTTGACTGATCAATATATACTTTACCACAGTTTTTGCATGTGATTATATATACAAAGCATACATAAATTTTTAATCAATAGTAAAGACGAATTGAAACTTTTGTCACAGAGTGGTGTGTATAAAATCACATAAAAACATTGTGGGGAAGCATATCTTGGTCAGTCACGCAGAGCTGTGACAGATTATCTGAGCATGAGAGAAGATTCAACCTTCGCCGATCATATAATAACAGAAAACCACACATACGATGCAGAATGAGAAGTACTAGATTTCGTAAGGGTTAGTAGAAAGATTACCCTGCTGAAAATACTGAAAATTAATATACATACTTTTATAATACAGAGTGCCATCTTAGTATTAAATCATCAGACTCAATTTACTTTTTCGCTTCTTTTAAATCAAGTTTTAGTTACAAATAGTAGATTGAAAGCGTAAATTCAAAATGACTTTTCTTCAGTTTATAAATGTACCTAGACATAAAAATCTTTGTTTTCTATTTCAGTTAATGTAATTATTTCTGTGTGATAAGAAATGTAATACTTTCCTATGGCCGCGCGGGGTATCCGCTCGGTCTTAGGCGTCTTGTTGCGGTCCGCGCGGCTGCACTCGTCGGAGTTTCGAGTCCTCCCTCGGGCATGGGTGTGTGTGTTTGTCCTTAGGATAGTTTAGGTTAAGTAGTGTGTAAGCTTAGGGACTGATGACCTTAGCAGTTAAGTAACATAAGATTTCACACACATCTGATCATCATCTTCTGTGTAAACATCTGTGTAAGTCACAAATCATTTTGTCCGTGTTTGCGACACTCAGTTGTTACCTTGTAACAGGACATCGACCGCTAGCACTACTTTTCCTCAACAGTAGCTGTCGATGCCAATATTATTTTTCGAATTTTTGACAGGTCAATATTATCTCAGTTACTTTTCTGAAAATGTTATTTCTCAACCTAAAATTTATGAAAAAGAATTACTTTATAAAATATTTTGGTTTCGATGTTAGAATCGACCAGTACTAGCTCTGAATGTACAGTACATTTTTCTTTTTTTTTTTTAGAAATATTTGAAATTTCGATTTATTAACAAACTTAAAATTTCTATTATTAATTACCCAATCCTGTACTGTTTACTATGTTTATTTCTGGATTCATTTGTGAAATAGTAATCAAAATTAATAATGTAATGAAAACAAGTAGGAATTCATTTGTTAAGAGAATTGTTCAAAATGGTTCAAATGGCTCTGAGCACTATGGGACTAAACTTCTGAGGTCATCAGTCCCCTAGAACTTAGAACTACTTAAACCTAACTAATCTAAGGACATCACACACATCCATGCCCGAGGCAGGATTCGAACCTGCGACCGTAGCGGTCGCGCGGTTCCAGACTGTAGCGTCTAGAACCGCAGGGCCACTCCCGCCGGCTAAGAGGAATTCTAAACCATCCGGAATATTGTTATTTGTCCAGAGTGAGAGTCGTAAGCTTGCCTCTGATATGATCGGACGTATTTTTGTATAATAGGTACGAATAATGTAATTTCTGCTATGTCAATGCGAAAAATCAAAATACTGTAGCATATACTAAAAAGTTAAAAACTCAGTGGAAAATATATTTACGTACAAAATTCTGCAACAAAAGTCTTCCATTTTATTTAGTTCAAACCAACCGTGAGGACCTGATATTAGATTTTCAGCATCAGGAATCAGATCCTTAGACAAGAAGAATAGGAGCCAGGTCAGCTTGACAAGGTAAGTAAACCTGAAAGTTTATTGTAATCTTTGCTCCTCTCAAATCTTCATAAAAGATTTTGCTTATTAATTACTTGGACTGGACATTGTTTAATGTGAACAATAAATGGAAGAAGGAAGGAGGGGGGGATTACAACTTAAAGATGACCTAAGAAACCGAAAACAGTTTCGCTACCGAATCAATATTATTTTGGAGAATATTAAGAAGTGTTTGGTTTTTACTATTAAAAATATTATGGTTTAGCCACTGTGGTGCAGCGCCCGGCGTACTGTAATGTTATCAAAGGAAGATGTTGCAGTACACCTAGAATGCTTTACTTATTAGGTTTAGCCGGCCCGAGTGGCCGAGCGGTTCTAGGCGCTACAGTCTGGAACCGTGCGACCGCTACGGTCGCAGGTTCGAATACTGCCTCGGGCATCGATGTGTGTGCTGTCCTTAGGTTAGTTAGGTTTAAGTAGTACTAACTTTTAGGGGACTGATGACCTCAGAAGGCAAGTCCCATAGTGCTCAGAGCCATTTGAACATTATTAGGTTTACTGTCGGTCTCTCGTATTAATAATTTTGAAGTACCTCCCACCTCTTATTATTTGGTTGATAACTTTTTTGTCCACGGACGAGTCGAGCTGATGGGAATACAGACTGAAGAATTAGCGACTGATATTGTGCGCCCAAACTGGAACCTTGTAGAGGACTGCCAACCGGCGCTGAGGACGAGTGAATGGCGAGGTGGCGCGTAATGCCTGGAGAGCGCAGACACGCGGCCGCTGAAAATCGGCTGTGCCGGGGAAGGCGGAAAGCGACCTGGCGTTGCAGCGCCAGCAGCAGCCGCAGCCGCAGCGTATGTGACCTCAATCCGACTGCGGCGGCCCGTTACACGGAGCTGATAATGGGGCTGGGGCCTCCATCTGCGCGCCTCCCATTGTTGTGCACGCCTATCCTCCCGGCTTTCTCCCTTCTGCGGCTAAAGTGAAATTACGGAAAGCCGTCTCCGCGATCTGCCCGCTTCTGACGCCGGAGGGTCCCCTCCATTAGAGATGGAAAACATCCGCTCACGAGCTTAACATATGCACTTGCGGAAGACTTCCCTGCAAACGACTGCATTCACACGGTGAAATTCTTCGCTCCTGCAAACCAGTATGCAGTTCGTAAGCTAGATTCGATGGGCATATTTGTAAGCAGGATATATATATATATATATATATATATATATATATATATATATATATATATATATATATATATTTGAAAAAGCAGTTACTGCACAATCCGTCTCTAAACATATGTATAAACAAAAATTTAATTATTACTTCTGTATTTAGAAATTAAGCTTTTCCTTTTTTTGCTAAGAGTGAAGATATATTACAAAACAGTTCGTTCATTTACAAGTTTTTTACAAAATAACTTTCTTTTAATCATTGATGGCTAAATACTGTAATCTCTGAAGGCTAAATAGTGTAATTGTTGATATCTAAATAGTGGATTCAAGCTGAAGGCCAAAAATTAAAAATGTAGACGTTAGGTAGTTACATGTTCCGTAGATCGTATGAACGATTTTTTTAGTGTAATGGTGAGGAACGTGTCAGTTTACAGGATCCATACATATGATTAGCGTTAACATTAATGAAGACGTTAATTTTTTTAGTGCTGCAGCTACACTTAAAAACTAGGTGTTTCTTTCCAGCATACTAGTTGTGAAATAGAAATTCGTCCATGTAGTAGAAGGAGTTGTCTAGGCGAAACGATTTTAGGTTTGGATTTTCTACCTGTTAGCCGTTTTATATTATTGGGCGAATGATCACAGATTTTTGTTTCTGCTTATGACACCCCTTTCTGAGCCACTGACAACTTTAATAATGAGTAATATGGATCATTTTTTCCTCTGGTATTGTAGATATGGACATTACTGTTCTTTTCAAATTGTGATGTATTATTTACGATGAATTTCGTCAGCGAATGTGTGTTCTGTGGCTGCACTGTCAGAATCCACAGCTCCCTTAGGAAGCAATATTAAAGTGACTATTACAAAATAATACGGGGTATGTGAGTGCGACTTGATGCAAATAAACACTTCGTTTGTTGTATCTAAACTACTTTCGGCGAGAATTTCACCAACATCAATGAGCTTTTCTCGAGAAAAATACATGAAAGACAAAGGAAATAAGTGAAACATGTGAAATGTGATTGAAATTACGTAACTGAAATTAGTCTGGAACACAACTGTTAGAATGGGAATGGCATGTGAACGTATATTTTACCTCGTCGCTTAAGCACTTTGCCCTACACTGAACTTTTCTGACTACGAGAATGTAAATTTAATTTTGCTGCGAGAATGTAAACTGTCAATAACATAAAACCAGACCAAAACTGCACGAATTTCCGTAACACGGAAGCTCAAAAAAAAAAAAAAATTGAACAGTTTGAAAATAATGGTCCTTGTGCTTAATGAATGCTATCCCTGAAATAATAAAATTCCTTTCCTTTATCTGCGTGATGATAACGCTCTTTGCATTGCTCTCTGTTAGTATTTTAAATTGTATAGTTAGGAAACAGCTATTGTGCAAGGCTGTGGTTTAGAATACATTTTAATTAAATCGAATATGACTGACACAAAACGTCTTGAGAAAAATAGTTAGTTAAAACGGACATGGATCTGAGGACTCGTATTGACTTTGGGTAAGTAACAATATGCCACTAATTTTAAAACTTGTATTTTGACTCTCTGAAAATTAATAATGGCCACAATTAAGAAGCTCAATAAATTGATTATACATTATCGATTAGCTTTACAAAACCATTGGATGTGAGTGCTATATATTGCCTCAATCATCACTTATGAATACGCTCATCGCATTAGTAACAAAACAACTTTCTTTTCCTTAATTTTGCGTGGCCTCTCCCACCGGAGGCTCGAGTCATCCCTCGGGCATGAGTGTGTGTGTTGTTCTTAGCGTAAGTGAGGCTAAGTTACTTTAAGTATTGTGTAAGTCTAAGGACCGATGACGTCGGCAATTAGGTCATTCAGGAATTCACACATTAAAAAATTAATTACCTTAATTATTTCCAGCTTCTGTTGAGATTCGTTTTATAGTTAGCAAAAATCACAGTATCTTGCAAATAAAAAAATCACTACTGCCCGTAGCGAGTATGTATATATCCAGCACACATCAGATACAACTCGTCTGTACACCGGAGAGTTCTCCATACATCACTCGATATAAGGTTACTCTAGCAGATTATCCACAACACGTTGAATCAGCGATCGCTGTTGAGCAGCGACACTACTACACAATCGATACTACATTTGACCATCTCTGGTTCTATATAATATTTTCTTACAAAACTGGAATTAATTTACACCTTGCAACGGTATTGACAAAGTTATGTAGTTCTCAGTGATTCACAGAGTAGCTGTGGTGATCTATGGTTTGTTTCCGACGCGGTTATGATGATGAGTTTACAGAATTTTTTAAAATCATTCCACACAGAAAGGCCACGTTCGTTTCTTCACTTTCACTCTGGGCAGAAATTACGCATCTCGCATCATACCGATATTGATATAACTACCGAGTGAGCCGGCGCAGTGTTTGAGACCCCAGATCCGTAAGCTGGAGCACCGATGTTTGGTTTCTCGCCCGGCAACCTAGATTTAAATTTTCCGTGGTTTCTGTAAACCACTGAAGGCATACTTGAGGACTGTTCTTTTGACTAAAAGGACACGGTCAGTTTCCTTTCATAACCGGAGCATGCGCTCCGCCTGCATTAACCTCTTGGTACATTAAACCTTAATATTCCGTCCTCTCGCAGTAACTCTCGCACTGAGTATGCAGGTTGTAGCAACAGTACATTGGTGTCTCTGGTGATCATACCACTTGTTTCTAGCAGCATCTTGAGACAGTTCATTGTGACACTTTGTAATATCGTGTGTTTCAGAAAGACTCAACTGCTTTCACAGATTGTTTTCTAAAAAAATTGAAGTTAGAAACTATGGATTAATTATAATATACACATAGACCTACAGATTTTTTATTTTCAAAAGATCCATCTGATTTTAGAATGATGTATATTTACATGCATCACATACGACCATGAGATACTTTTTACAATTACATTCAGGGTAACAAATTTCATTCACCTTCTACAGAGTTTCAATGTGGATGCACGACAGACAGCCAGACAATAGACAGACTCGTCCCCTGCTTCGGCAAGCACGTGTGGAGGTACTGCTTTCACTGCTGTTGCTATGAGACGTGTCAGTTCACCCAAAACCTGCTTGAAGGACAGGGCATATAGACGGAGGATTTTACGAGGCCTCACAAGAAATAATGACTAGTAATGAGAGGAGACTAGCTTAGAGGACAATGGTGGAATGCGCTATCCGCACGCCATCGTCGATTACTTTGTGCTGTGATAGGTGCAGTGACGTACTCCCAGCGAAAACCACGGTCGCAGCTGTAACTGAATTTCACCTGTTGAAACGGATAACGCAAAAAACCTTTTCTTTTGCTGTATTACCGCCATTTCTACTCGATGCACATGGGGTAAGGAATGTGCGAGGAAGTGAGCAAGCTGCATTCCCATACTGCCATTTGTATGACCTGCCAACTTTCAACTGGCGCCGAAATAAACTTTTAGTTTCGGTGTGTAAGTTCAAATTCACCCCAGCCTTCGTCCAAGCAGAAGGTATAGCCTTGCTAAATCATTTTTTTATATACCTCTTGTTTCTCGTAATAACGAAATAACCTGAAAATTGTTTTAACTCTCACATTTCATTACGATTTTCGTACGCTATAACGGCGATCACCACTGTAAAAGTAAACGAAGCAGAAATACCAACTATCCATTAAAAGAAAGAAGAATTTCAGTGTCTGATAAAAGTATCTCGAGCTAGCAGGAGCGTCACATTGAATAGAAACGTATAATAAAAGTACGATTTCTAGCCATGATGACAGGTTGGGGGCTCTCCATATAATGCACTTCGTAATTAAACAGTCGTGAAGTTTCCCCTCGACTAGGCGTAAATGCAAAGGTGTTGTGGTGCCTGTTCATTACAGCAGCTGTCAAAGAAAGCCACTCTCTCTCGGGCGGCGTGCGGTGTCAAAACGAATCTTGCACGCTACTCTAGCGCTGGTTTCCTAGCCCCGGCTGGTTGGAACTGGGCCGTTGGGCGGAGCCGCCGTCTAAAATGTTGCTCACGTAGTAAAATAATGTCTTTACGCAAGTGGTCCCTCCGGTTAACCGTTAGGAACGCCCGCGGTTATGTATTGGCAGGACACCTCCCACAGCGCACCGTGCACAACACCGCGTCACGCGTTCCATTCGTTCCCCGAAAATAACTCGACAGCAAATGTCCTCGTCCTTTCGTACTGCCGTTGGCGCTAACAGCCGAGAATAATTAACATAGTCTATTCCGATAGGAATAAGTCGGGAGCTGTAATTCCAGTAGTACTGCCCTCTAACTTACTGTACAAAGCACGATCCTCTTCTGCAGATGATCTGTGTGTAACATACGTTAACATTACACTCTCGGAGTAATAGCGCGTGATACGATGTACATAGTCTAGAGTACTTTATCGTGCACCGTCACAGAGAAATGCAAGAAAGAGTGGAGAATATTTACTTCGGAGCACGAAGTCTCAGAGAAAATGTTATGACGCTCTGGTGTTTACGACGTAATAAAAATCGCCACCCTGACCACGCAGGAGAATGCAGTTGATAAACGATCACTTTTTGGAAAACTCGAATAAAGAAGTCCTCACTTGAATAAGTAAATTCCGTAAACTATATCGACATATTTTTTTGATAGCTGTCGTGGCAGAAAATAAAACAGAAGCACAAAGAAGACTTATTATGGCATTGAAACGATAAAAAACACTATCTTTTTCGTGAGTTCTTTATCGGATTGTCAGTATCGTACATTGATAAGCAGTCTCGGCAGGACACAGGAAGAATGTGTAGTGACAACGAATTTCCAAACGTATCAAAAATGAATTTCCTTCATGCGAATCGCTTGACGGGCTGCATTCTTCTGCGCGGCCGGCGTAGTGATATTTATTGCGACATGAATATCAGAGTGTCAGCTCATGCCCTCTGCATTTAACATTTCCGTATTGATTGAGATCAAGACGGAAAAATAAAACACATTTTCATCGATAGTGACCGTTACGTTCTCTACAGAACGTGTCAGTTGCAAGTTTTTTCTGTCTAATCAAGAAAATACCACACACTGTTTCGAGCTACAACAGTGGTTTTATATAGTACATCCAATATCCTAAGAAAGATTCAGGGAATTTCCAGGAAAACTGCAAATCAACTGATATAACATCGGATGTACAGAGTGTCGCAAATATTTAGGGTCAAATTTATAAAAATGATACAACATTGCAAATTGCGTAATTTGATGCCAGGAATTACTGATTGGAAATGAATAATTCGTTTTTTATTGATATTAACAACTTAAACGTTCCTCGAAAATGTTTCTATCCACGACGGTAAATTTCTTCCAGTTACTATAAAGCCCGTTAGAAAACTTTATTTTGTGTATTCGTTCAGCATCCGTGGTACTTCACAGATGCCCTCACACCATACGTTAAACACAAGCTTATAGTGCTCCATTATCGACAACCTGTTTCTTTGTGTCCTTTTCAATAATGAAAGGCAAACAAACATATTTATTACTAATCTGTTTCCAGCACTTCGCGGTACTAGTCAGTTTTTGCTTAATGTTGGCCTAACAAACACAAAACTGGTTAGTAACAAACGTATTAGTGAAAAATGCTCTATTTGTTTGTCTTTCACCCCTAAATACTAAACTTCTCTGCTAAGAAGCGACGGAAGAATTCACTTACATATTTCTGCACTTTTTTGGCTTTCCAGGCATTATAACTTTTTGGAATGTACATTAAAATTACGTCTGAAAGTTTCTGTAATGAGTAATGCTCCATCTTCGACAATCATTCATGAACTGTAAACAGTGGTAACCACGGCAATTGGCACATCATGGACAATTGCGTACTGTTTTTAAGGTGCTACCACCAGCGTCGATGTGTCAGAGAGTGTTTGAAACATTATCATTTTAAAAACACGTATCCCAAACTCATTACTCATCCAGGATCTCATACCAACTGAAATATTCGTTTCCGAGCATTTGTTACTTATATAAATATACTCAGCTTAGGAATGTCAACCGCTTATATTATTTTAACCCTTAAGTTTGGTACATCCTCTATAACTCTTCAAATCCGGCTAGTTTGTTGCAGCGACTGTAAGCTGACCTTTAACATAAATACGTAATTGTAACGTCTTATGCATTAGTAGGTGGAAAGCCCCATTATTGTTATATTACGCTACTGGCAGTAAATCACCAGAAATAGTAATAATCGTAAAATACGTAGTCGCGACATAAAATTAGTTGCTGCAAAAGCAATTGCCTCGCTGAGATTCATTGGAAGAATACTAATGAAATGTAACTCATCTGCGACAGAAGAGGTTTACAAAACCTTCATCTGACAGATTGTTAAGTACTGCTGATCAGTCTGAGACCATTACCAGATAGGATTAACAGAGAAGACAGAGTAGATCCAAAGAAGAGCGACACGGTTAGTCACAGGTTCCTTTATTAAGCCCGAGAATGTTTACTAAGTTCCTCATCAAATTTCAGTGGCAGACGCTACAATAGAGATGTAGCGCACCACGGACAGAATTATTGGTAAAATTCCGAAATCATGCATTCCAAGAACCGTCAGTCAGCATATTAGTTCCTCCTACATAGACATCGCGAAATGACAACAACAGAAGCCTCAGAGATATTAGAGCACATTCGGACGTTTGCCGACTGTCCTTGTCCCCGTGCACCGTTCGCGAATAGAAGGGGGTAAGGGAGTAATTATGGTCTATCACACTTTGCCTTAAACGCACGCCTTAATGTAACAAATGGATCAAATGGCTCTGAGCACTATGGGACTCAACTGCTGAGGTCATAAGTCTCCTAGAACTTAGAACTACTTAAACCTAACTAACCTAAGGACATCACACACATCCATTCGAACCTGCGACCGGAGCGTTAAGGTAACAGGCGGTGCGTACATGTAAGGGAGATCTAGGTGATTGGGCTCAGTGAGTCACTGTGCGCATTCGATATTTGAAAATCGCGATAAACGTACGACTTCAGATTCCTGTAAGTAACAAAAAGGAACAAAGAGACAGGCGCCATTTGAGCTGTCGAATACGTGAGTGTGAGGCAAACAAAAGAGAGTAGTTGTAAGTAGGCTGCTTCTGTGTTGGCAGCGCTGTGTAGCGCTTTGCATTGGACCTCTGACTGTGCTTTTTTTTGTAAGCGACTCTGTTGCTGGTTGGACTCGTTGTTGGAAGTTAATCGCCAGTAGTGTTGGGCAGTTGGAAGTTAGTCGCCAGCAGTGACGGAAGTACAGTTGGGCAGTTGGAGCAGCCAGCAGTGATGGATACTAGATGTGAGAAGTTAGCATTGATGGAGGGTAGAGGTCTGAAGTGTTAGCTTAGGCTACCGATCTGTACATGTTCGACTTGGAGATTGAATATTATTCATCATTATATACCTTTGTACTAGATGTCAATGACGATTTATACTCGTGTCTGAACTGGATGTCACATTATTAAGGTAAAAAATACATTATTTTGTGTGCAACAAAATCTTTCCTTTGCTAACCACATGCCCATTAGTAGATAGTGAATTTAGTAGTTAGAATCTTTTATTTAGCTGGCAGTATTGGCAGTCGCTGTATTGCAGTAGTTCGCGTAATGAAGATGTTTGTGAGATAAGTGCTTAATGAAATGTGTAGGTTATTATTAGGACTTCTTTTTAGTCAGGGCCATTCTTTTGAATTAATTATTTGAAGTCAGGTTGTAATTTTTTTGAGCAGTCAGATTGCGTTGCGCTAGAATATTGTGGGTCAGTGTTGACATGATAAGAAAAAGTAAAGATAAAGTAGGCTCAGTACGTTCAGATTTACTCAGCTGTTTCAGATTCAAAAAACGCAGAAGCTTCAACTTCCCATTTCATTCAGCAATAGAAGCAGAAAAGTATTTTACTAAAGAAGTTTCATAGCTTCTTGTTATTTTCAGCAGAAGGAAAATGAGAAGTTCAGCTTACTGTTATTAGTGATTTTGTATTATCTGAATATGTTATTAAATCCTGTAATTCATTGTAGCATTGCACGGATTTGATTTATAAATACAGCAATTTAACATTCAGAATCTGATCGCGTTAGTATTTAATGGCAGTCAAGTGTAGTGGTGGGCTGAAAGACAATATGTGTGCACCACCGTGAAAAGTAAGTTGTAAGAGGGTGAAATGAAGAAGGAGGTAAGAAATGAAATGAAACGAAACAATAAACCGTGATAAAGAACGAGCATGGGGAACTGAAAGTGGGCGCTTTACTGAGAATCGACAACGGAACAAGCAGAAAATCAGAGGTAAGGACGAAACATTGGAGTCATCGGAGGTAACGGATGTTTCCAGATTTTCTGATGGTGACGATGATTAGGCTAGTCACTTTACTGTCGCATTGAAATCATTATGTACGTGTAGTAAACAAAATGATGATTTTTGTTGACAACTTACTGTAGTACAGGTGCGTTGAGTGCCTGAAATCATGCTGTATGTACTGGACAAGACAACCCAAGACCATGTCTGTAATGACTACTTATCCAAGAAATGAACATTCTAAAAATTCAGTAATTAAAACTTCCGGGCTAAGAGGCCGTGGTCCAATAGTAGAAATACTTCTCCCTGACTGTTGACAGCACTTGACGAGTGGTGGCGCCCTCTACACGCTCTATATAAACAGGACCTCCACGGCCTCGCAGCCAGTCGTAGACTCACCTCAGATGATGTTGCCCGCAGCTGGCAACGAAACGTCAGGGAGAAGTATTTCTACTATTGGACCACGGCCTCTTAGCCCGGAAGTTTTAATTAATGAAGACGCCGGCCGTGAAAGCCTACACGCTATGATTATTCTAAAAATTGTTGAAATACGAAAAAAGTTATCACACGTTCCATGTTACTGTTTAATCTAATTTCCTACCATAAATTGGCAGATAATGTAAGTGACGATTATTTTAACCTGTGTCAATCTAGTATAAGCTTAGCTTTTAAAGAGCACAATTCCATAGGCGCTGTGGATAATTACCACATGGGGTGGGGAATCGTACACAATCTGATATTTACCGTTAAAATTCATTGTAATGTTTTTATTTTTAAAGTGATTTAGAGTAGTGGAAGAGGACACACTATAGCAATGTTACAAAGATTACTTAATATGGAAGTTACTTACTACGAAAGTTGTCTATATACATAAACGATCTGACGGACAGGATGAGCAGCGATCTGAGACTGTTTGTTGATGACGCTATAGTATCAGGGAAAGCGTCGTCGTTGAGTGTCTGTAAAAGGATACGGTACGACAGGCAGAATTACTGTTTGGTGTGACAAATGGGAGCTTGCTGTAAATGTAGAAAAAACTGAGTTAATGCAGATGAGTACGAAAAACTACTAGCCCCCCTAGACTTCACGTTGCAAAGCGATAGGAAACCCAACGAGATTGTAAAGATTGTAGTGGGGAAGGCAAATGGTCGATTTCGGTTTACAGGGATACTTATAGGAAATTGTAGTTTGTCTATAAAGGAGATCGCATATAGAACACTAGTACCACCTATTCTTGAGTACTACTATAGTGTTTGGGATCCTCACCACTTCGGGTTATAGGAAAACTTCGAAGCAATTCAGAGGTGTGCTGTTAGATTTGTTGCCGGTACCTTCCATCAATACACAGTATCACAGAAATGTTTTGTTGGCTCTATGGGAATCTCTTGACAGCTGATGACATTTTTTCTGCAAAATTTAGAGAAATGGCATTTGCGACTGACTCTAGAATAATTCTACTGCTGCCAACGTACAATCCACGTAAGAAAATTAGGACAAGTAGGGGAGCATACAGACAGTCGTTTCTCCCTCGCTCCATATGCGAAAGGAACAGGAAAGAGAATGTAATTCTTCAGCTTCTGCCGGCGTTATTCATGTTGAAATACATTGAAGAGCCAAAGAAAGTGGTAGCCCTGCCTAATATTGTGTAGGGTTCCCGCTAGCACGCAGAATTGCCACAACACGAGGCGGCATGGACTCGACAAATGTCTGAAGTAGTGCTTTAGAGAACTGACACCGTGAATCCTGCGGGGCTGTCCATAAATCCGTAAGTGTACGAGGGATTGGAGATATCTTCTGAACAGCATGTTGCAATTCATCCCAGGTAAGCTCAATAACGTTCGGGTATGGGGAGCTTGGTGGCCAGCAGAAGTGTGTGAACACAGAAGAGTGTTCCTGGAGCCACTCTGTAGCAATTCTCAACGCGTGGGGTGTCGCATTGTCCTGCTCAATTGTCCAAGTCCATCGGAATGCACAATGGACACGAATGGATGCAGGTGATCAGACAGGATCCTTACGTACGTGGCACCTGCCAGAGACGTACCTAGACTTATCATGGGTCCCATGAAATCCAGCTGCACACGCCCCACACCATTGCAGAGCCTCCACCAGCTTGAACAGTCCCCTGCTGACATGCAGGATCCATGGATTCATGAGGTTGTCTCCGTACCCGTTTACGTCCATCCGCTAGATACAATTTGAAACGAGACTCGTCCGATCAGGCAACATGTTTCCAGTCATCAACAGTCCAGTGTCGGTGTTGACGGGCCCAGGCGAGGCGTAAAGCTTTGTGTCGTGCAGTCATCAAGGGTATACGTGTAGGCCCTCAGCTCCGAAAGCCCATTTCGAAGATGATTCGTTGAACTGTTCGCACGCTGACACTTGTTGATGGCCCAGCGTTGAAATCTGCAGCAATTTGCAGAAGGACTACACTTCTGTCACGTTGAACGATTCTCTTCAGTCGTCATTTGTCCCGTTCTTGCAGGATCTTTTTCCGGCTGCAGCGGTGTCTGATATTTGATGTTTTACCGAATTCCGTATATTCACGGTACACTCGTCAAATGATCGTACGGGAAAATCCCAATTTCAGCGCTACCTCGAAGATGGTATGTTCCGTCGCTCGTGCGCCAACTATAACACCACGTTCAAGCTCACTTAAATCTTGATAACCTGCCATTGTAGCAGCAGCAACCGATCTAACAACTGCGCCAGACACTTGCTGTCTTATATAGGCGTTGCGGTCTGTAGCACCATATTATGCCTGTTTACGTATCTCTGTATGTGAATACCCGTGCATATACCAGTTTCTTTGCCACTTCAGTATAGTTCACAAGTGAACTGCCGGATGTCAGTGTCCAGCGGACACAATATTTCGGCAAATGACCACGTTGACATCATCGGCTGATGATGGCAACGTGGTCGTTTGTCAACATAGCGCACCCGTTTGGTACTGACATCCGGCAGTTCAACCGCGAACTATTTCAACAGGATTGGAAGTTGTGCAGTGTACCCTCCACCATGCACCGTGTGGTGGCTTGCGAAGTATGTGCGTAGATGTAGAATGTGTCAAAATAATAATTTTTGCGTTTCTCCACTTTCTCTGAGTCGTAGAATCGATGAGTGTTGCTCCATTTAGATCATAAAGGGAGACAAGAAGCGAGATTGTGAGACATCTGCCTCTGAAATCGTGCGAGAGCAGGACAGACGGCGGTGCGCTCAGATGCTGGCGCTGCTGCGCCCAGGGCGACACGGTCCACTCAACTTCTCCCACCACAGTCGCAGGGCCCGTTGTACACTCCATTCACAGCGTCACCTCAATATTCATTAAATGCAAAGCAGCCTCGCGCCTAACACGCAAAACATTCTTTCAACCAGGAAACGCTCTCGTTTACTACTTTCGCAGGTGCAGCAGTGCCGGTATACGCTGAAATACGGACTCTTGTTTACTTGGGATATTTCCAATTACCGTACTTTACGCAGCTGGACAACCTAAGTAACGGCTCTTGTAGCAGATTAGAGCAAAAGTTCTCCGACACGTTAATTACTGCGAGTCTCGCGAAGAAAGAAGTGGGTATAAAATTCGGAGCAAAAATCTCGGAGGTGACTTAGGGCGGAGGCTGGCGCATGAAGAAAAAGTGCTGCGGACGTTATCGCTACACCAGCCGTACTTCACAGGTAGTGTGCGCTTAAGTCCTGCGCTGGCGACTCGGACACGGCACTTCGCGAGCAACGCATGCGCACACAGGCTGTCTTGTTCTCCATTGAAGCTAGCAGCAGCTTCCACGAGGATGCAAGGGGATGCAGTCCAGAGCTAAATCATCAGCAGTGCTTAGGGGCAACTCGCAACAGTCGAGGGATAACAGACGGGCACGGTAAAATTCTTACACCTCAATGTAGGAAAATATCTGAAGATCGGGCTAACCCTTAAATGTAAAAACTTAAATATAAGTGTAGCCATCTGTTGCTGGGTATAAACTTTTACATTTGAAGGTTAGCCCGTTTTTCCGCTCATGTCTTCACTTAAATTTTGTAACATGCTTAATAAGAAAAGGTATAGCATTTGCTTTCACTATTCCGCCGATTCCCGGCGGGGTCAGGGATTTTCTCTGTCTCGTGATGACTGGATGTTGTGTGATGTCCTTAGGTTCGTTAGGTTTAAGTAGTTCTAAGTTCTAGGGGACTGCTGACCGTAGATGTTAATTCCCATAGTGCTCAGAGCCATTTGAACCACTATTTATATCTTGACATTCATATGGTGACGAGGAAATAGAGCACGACAGTTGTTAACATGTTCTAATACCTTCTGAGGGAATTCAAGAAGCATGTAACAAAAAATCAACAGGTTTCGTCTGTATTGTACACGAAACCGTGCCACGTCTACAGTTATTCCAATACTTAGATATAATAACAATAGTTTCATAGCACGTTTTTCTAACTTTGAATTTCAAGACCTGAAACTTTCCGGTTCCTCTATAGTTACTCTAGGAAGCACAGAGAAAATATCAAAACTCTCCACATACTGTTTAGAAAATTTCGTACTCAGACAACGCAGTGAATGAGATTACATAACACAGCATAAAGCTGTCTTCAACCGGAAGGTTATTTTCAACACCGTGTAGCTTTACTAGGTATGGTACTACCGCAGATGGGATGACCTTGGCTTCCTACGAACTTCGAACTGACTTAAATAACCATTTGTGGGTGGGGTAGGGCGGGGGCGGGTTGCGGCGGAGACAGTTTAATGCTGATTCTGAAGCACTAAATGGAGGTAATACTTCTCTAAATCGCTGCTCAGTAAACTTCTGGCGGAGGATACTACTATGCTGTAGAAAAAATTAGGGAAGATAATTTCACACTATTTACAGTAAGGTAGTAAATTAAATTTTGGAACGTACAGGTCATTACTGGACACAGGCGTTAGCGTGAAACGTTGTAAAACTTTTAAAAGGAAAGTTATGTTAAACCAAGTCTCCTGCGTATTACATTTCACGATTTCGACGCTGCTTATGTGAGAAATATATCAAATTTCTTATTTAATATAATCATCATTTAACAAAAATAGAGTCAACTATTGCGTGGTATGAATGTGCATGACGACTTCAGTAGGGGAACTCACACGAGCAGAGACGTAACAAACTAAACGAGTTAACTACATCACGGCCCAAGGATCCAAATGGCGGGCGACGCCCATCGTCAAATCAGAATCGATTAGCGTTCTCATACTGCCTTAATTTTTATGCAGACACTCTCTCTGTTTCTTTCTCTCGCTCTCTCTCTATGTGTGTGTGTGCGTGTGTGTGTGTGTGTGTGTGTGTGTGTGTGTGTGTGTTTGTGTGACGGGAAGGGCGAGAGTTAGTTTTGTAAGAATTAATTCTGCAGTCCAGGATATTTTCTAAAACGTATTCCTTATAACGGTATCCTAAACTTCGACTGTGAAACAAAATTCAGCTAAAACCAACCTTAATCACAATTACTTACTTCTTACTCTATTATGACCCTGCGAATTCTCCACCAGGTTCTTCATTTGTTAAACCGAGGAATACGTATCTGCTAGGTATTGGTGTTTGTCACTGTTGAACATAATTTCTTAAATCAACGGAAAACTGAGCCATCAATAATAAATGTGTATTATACAAACAATGTAAAAAAGGCAGCCGGCCGGAGCAATACGTATCTGCTAGGTATTGGTGTTTATCACTGTTGAACATAATTTCTTAAATCAACGGAAAACTGAGCCATCAATAATAAATGTGTATTATACAAACAATGTAAAACAGGCAGCCGGCCGGAGTGGCCAAACGGTTCTAGGCGCTACAGTCTGGAGTCGCGCGACCGCTACGGGTGCAGGTTCGAATCCTGCCTCGGGCATAGATGCTTGTGATGTCCTTAGGTTAGTTAGGTTTAAGTAGTTCTAAGTTCTAAGGGACTGATGACCTCAGAAGTTAAGTCTCATAGTGCTCAGAGCCATTTGAATTTTTTTTTTTTTTTTTTTTTTTTTTTTTTTTTTTTTTTTTTTTTGAGCGGCTGTGTTCGGTTGTTTGTAGATGACGCTGTCGTTTATCGACTAATAAAGTGATCAGAAGATCAAAACAAACTGCAAAACGATTTAGAAAAAATATCAGAATGGTGCGAAAAGTGTGAGTTCATCGACATGACTAATAAAAGGAAATCGTTAAACTTCGGGTACACGATAAATCAGCCTAATCTAAAAGCCGTAAATTCAACTATATACGTAGGTATTACAATTACGAACAACTTAAATTAGAAAGAACACATAGAAAATGTTGTAGGGAAGGCTAAACAAAGGCTGCGTTTTATTGGCAGGACACTTAGAAAATGTAACAGACCTACCTCCAATACGCTTGTCCGTCCTCTTTTAGAATACTGCTGTGCGGCGTGGGATCCTTACCAGATAGTACACTGACGGAGTACATCGAAAAAGTTCAAAGAAAGGCAGCACGTTTTTTACTATCGCGAAATATGGGAGAGAGTGTGACAGAAATGATACAGGATTCGGGCTGGAAATCATTAAAAGAAAGGCGTTTTTCGTTGTGACGGAATCTTCTCACGAAATTACAATCACCAACTTTCTCCTCGAAATGCGAAAATAGTTTGTTGACACCGACCTACATAGGGAGGTAGGATCACCACGATAAAATAAGGGAAACCAGAGCTCGTACGGAAAGATATAGGTGTTCATTCTTTCCGCGCGCTATACGAGATGTGAATAATATAGAATTGTGAAGGTGGTTCGATGAGCCCTCTGCCAGGCACTTAAATGTGATTTGCAGAGTATCCATGTAGATGTAGATGTAGGAGCTGTTAATACGAATAGTACCCAAGACTGGAGTGGTTTCTCGATTTGATTACGTCTATTTTGTCACTGTCTGCTAAATAAATCGAGAGACGCCTTTCTAATATTGTAGCAGTTGTAGCGTATGCCAAATAAGCGATACTGTTTTGGCACAAATGGTCATTTTTATGTACCCACACGACACCAGATGCCTAATAGGCCTACTACATGCAAAAAGTTTATGTTAGGAAATATTTTCACATTTCATTCATATGCTCCAGTTTCTCAAGCATGAGATCGAAAAGTGTAGTACGAAATTTTTGTATAAATTTGGCGTCATCACATTCTTCGATATATAATTTGTAAGATGTCCTCGTTTCTGCTCCTTCCTCATTCTAACAAACAAACAAACTTGTCATCACTAATTCTGTAACTATTCCTGTCACTGTCGAAACTTATTCACTAGTTAACTTCACAAACCCTGCCAGAATAACAGGTTCTCCACTCACAAGTTATTACGTCTTCGTACATCGCGTTTTCCGCGCTATTCCGAAAATAGAATTTAAAGTGGGGACTGTACAACAGGTCCTTAGTAGTACATTGATCTGTCGAAAATTTTCTGTCAAAACTTAATTTTCTTGGATTCACCAACAAGATAATATGTAATCTTTCTTACCTCTTACTTCTTTTAGTAGTTTATTTCCACTGGTAATCTGAATCTATGAATTTCGCTAATAATTATAACAAAACTATCATTCGCACACCCAGTCATCCACATAAACAAACAGCGATTGGTATTCACCCGTTCGAGTTTACTAGGATCATCTCCTATAGTCCCGTACATCTACATCTACATCTACATAGATACTCCGCAAGCGACCTGACGGTGCGTGACGGAGAGTACACCGAGTACCTCTATCGGTTCTCCCTCTATTACAGTCTCGTATTGTTCGTGGAAAGAAGGATAGTCGGCATGCTTCTGTGTGGACTCTGATCTCTCTGAATTTATCGTCATTGTCACTTCGCGAGATATACGTAGGAGGGAGCAATATACTGCTTGACTCTTCGGCGAAGGTATGTTCTCGAAACTTCAACAAAAGCCCGTACCGAGCTACTGAGCGTCTCTCCTGCAGAGTCTTCCACTGGAGTTTATCTATCATCTCCGTAACGCTTTCGCGATTACTAAATGATCCTGTAACGAAGCGCGCTGCTCTCCGTTGGATCTTCTCTATCTCTTCTATCAACCCGATCTGGTACGGATCCCACTCTGCTGAGCAGTATTCAAGCAGTGGGCGAACAAGCGTACTGTAACCTACTTCTTTTGTTTTCGGATTGCATTTCCTTAGGATTCTTCCAATGATTCTCTGTCTGGCATCTGCTTTACCGACAATCAACTTTATATGATCATTCCATTTTCATCGCTCCTAATGCGTACTCCCAGATAATTTATGGAGTTAACTGCTTCTGTATTGTAGCTGAATGATAAGAGATCTTTCTTTCTATGTATTCGTAGCACATTACACTTGTCTACATTGAGATTCAATTGCCATTCCCTGCACCATGCGTCAATTCGTTTCAGATCCTCCTGCATTTCAGTGCAATTTTCCAATGTTACAACCTCGCGATATACCACAGCATCATCCACAAAAAGCCTCAGTGAACTTCCGATGGCATCCACAAGGTCATTTATGTATATTGTGAATAGCAACGGTCCTACGACACTCCAGTGCGGCACACCTGAAATCACTCTTACTTCAAAAGACTTCTCTCCATTGAGAATGACATGCTGCGTTCTGTTATCTAGGAACTCTTCAATCCAATTACACAATTGGTCTGATAGTCCAGATGCTCTTACTTTGTTCATTAAACGACTGTGGGGAACTGTATCGAACGCCTTGCGGAAGTCGAGAAACACGGCATCCACCTGTGAACCTGTGTCTATGGCCCTCTGAGTCTCGTGGACGAATAGCACGAGCTGGGTTTCACACGACCGTCTTTTTCGAAACCCATGCTGATTCGTACAGAGTAGATTTCTAGACTCCAGAAAAGTCATATACTCGAACATAATACGTGTTCCAAAATTCTACAACTGATCGACGTTAGAGATATAGGTCTATAGTTCTGCACATGTGTTCGACGTCCCTTCTTGAAATCTGGGATGACCTGTGCCCTTTTCCAATCCTTTGGAACGCTACGCTCTTCTAGAGACCTACGGTATACCGCTGCAAGAAGGGGGGCAAGTTCCTTCGCGTACGCGGTGTAAAATCGAACTGGTATCCCATCAAGTCCAGCGGCATTTCCTCTTTTAGCGATTTTAATTGTTTCTCTATCCCTCTATCTATTTCGATATCTACCATTTTGTCATCTGTGTGACAATCTAGAGTCTTCCTCTGTGAAACAGCTTTGGAAAAAGACATTTAGTATTTCGGCCTTTAGTCTTTCATCCTCTGTTTCAGAACTATTTTGGTCACAGAGTGTCCGGACATTTTGTCTGCGGGAAAGTTCTTTACTTGTAGATGCGACGGGGATTCCTCTAACAGAGACATCACGTACACTATTCTCGCATTCAAAAATAAACTTTTGATTCGTTGAGCAATCAACTTAGAATGTGTTCAAAAATGTTCAAAAACCGACTGGGATGCCTCTCAAAGTCATATGAGTAATCGATAGACCAACGTACGCTGAGGCGCTTTTTTTTTCGAGAATGAGATTTTCATTCTGCAGCGGAGCGTGCACTGATATGAAACTTCCGCGCTGATTAAAACTGTGTGCGGGACCGAGACTCGAAGTCGTGACCTTTGCCTTTCGCGTGCAAGTGCTCTCTCATCTGAGATACCTAATCACGACTCACGACCCCTCCTCACAGCTTCAGATCTGCCACTTTGGAAAGTACGAGACGAGGTACTGGTAGAACTGAAGCTGTGAGGACGGGTCGTGAGTCGTGCTTGGGTAGCTCAGCTGAAGCCGGCACGGTAGCTCAGCGTGTTCGGTCAGAGGGCTGATTGGACTCTGTAATAAAAGAACTGACCAAAGGAGTCAACGATCAAGAATAAAAAAAGAAAGAAAAGACGATAGAGCACTTTCCCGCCAAAGGCAAAGGTCCCGAGTTCGAGTTTCGGTCCAGCACACAGTTTTAATCTGCCAGGAAATTTGAAGTTTTTTTTTTTTTTTTTTTTTTTTTTCAAGAATGTGAATTGGCGCCGCCTGAAATTGCTACCGCGGGGCAGATACCTCGATGTGCCCTCCCCCTCCCCGCTGGGTCCGGGCCTGCTCTAAGGGAAGGAAGTTGCATGCGGGACGTCTGTCTCCGTATTGCGTGAAATTTTTCCTGTGTCATAGTATTTTAAGTGTCAACTATATATGCGTCGCACGCTGCCTTGCAAAACTTATGAACGGGTTAGATAAAGCAACATAAGGTGTAACTACTCAGTGAAAATGAATGAAAGTGCGGGAGCGTGTCGCCAGAGGTCTCCCAGTCGTGTAGAGAAAGTCAACGTCACGTAGCGTAAGGTTAGCGAGACTATAGCACCCAGTGGGCTTAGCCCCGCAATGCGAGGCAGTCGAAGGAAACGGAGAAGGCGGTGTGTTTCAATCAGCGAGGAAGTACGGTGCAATGTAGTGGCGTGCTTCATTACACCAGGGCCCAGAGACAGAAAGAAGTGTGACGAGTGTTGCACAGGAGTTTGGTATCGCTCACAGCATTCTCTCTCATGTACGGGCGGCGTTCTGAACCACGGCCACTGCTGCCGGTAGGAGATGACAGCAGCAGATGACCGCTACTTTGATCAACAGACAAGAAGGGACCCAGGTCAAACAGCGGGTGCAATTGCAATCACAGTTAACAGGATTGTCGCACACGCACTCTCACCCTCCACAATAACGCGGCGGCTGCTTGGAGGTGTTCTCTTTGCCCTGCAACCAGTACATTGTATTCCGTTGAGACTCGCACATCGGCGGCACCGTTTCTATTAGTCTAAAGAGCACAGGAACTGGACAAACGAGGAGTAGTGTCGTGTGCTCTTCTCGAATGAGATGCCTGAGTAGTGATTCTGGACGTACCCTCACATGGCGAGGAACACGTAAATTCACCTCGGATAACTGGCGGTCAGGGTCGTTTTGTTGGTCCAGCTTTTATGGTGTGGGAAAGCATAATGCTGCATTGGCCTACTGGCCTCTAAATCTTTGAACACGGTGTACTCACCAGTCAACATTATTGCGACACTGTACTCGTTCCCGATGTGCATTCGGCCCTGACTTCATTTTTGTGGATGACAATGCGTGGCCGCATCGAACTGCGCAGGTGGAGCAGCTCTTTATTATACATGGTGTATCAAAAAGACTCATCTGATTTACAAAAATCATAACTATTATGTTATTTGAGATATGTGGGTAAACAACGTACTGTTGGAAAGGGCAAACTCTCGAGTTTTACATGGTTCCCGCTAGGTAGCAGCAGTATGCACCCACTTCAATTATAGTAAAAAGTATGACGAGACAACAGAAAGAGTTTTGTGTTCTACGTTTTGCAAAATGCGAGTCATTAATGACTGTTCAGTGCGATTTTTCTACTAGGTATGGTGTGGATCCTCCTACAGAAGATGGTATGAACAAATCCGAGAAACAAGTTGTTTGTGTAAAGGCAAATCGCCGGGCTGTCCCTGAGTGTCTGACACAGACGTCGAACACATCCGCGATAGTTTTTCAAGGAGTCCGTAGAAATCCGTTCGTCATGCAACTCAGCAGTTCAATATGCTCCCTACGTCCATCTGGCGTGTGTTGCGTCGATTACACATGAAATCACACAAAATTCAGCTGCTGCAAGGTCTTCCTGAAGTTGACGACAAACAACGTATAGCGTTCTGTAATTTCGTTCTTGTCAAGGTGGAGGATGACAGTTTTCTTCCACGCTTAGTGTTTAGTGACGAGGCGACATTCCATTTAAATGCAAAAGTGAACTGTCATGCTGTGAGGATATGGAGTACGGAAGAACTATATGAACTTGCACAACATGAGAGGGACTCTCCTAAATTTAATGTGTTTTGTACAGTTTCACAGGAAACGGTGTGATGTCCATTTTTCTTCGCCGAGAACGCTGTTGCAGGGAGCACAGCTCTCGATATGATTGAGAACTTTCTTTTCCCACAGTTGGGGACTGAGTCGATTGACTTCATTCACCAACAGGATGGGGTGTCGCCACACTGGCATCTGGAAGTGCGGGAGTTTTTAAAATCAGAGGATTACTGAACGGACTAAATGCTTCAGCCTTACATTACTGGCCTCCAAGGCCGCCGAACTTAGCTGTATGTGATTATTTCTTGTGGAGAGTTACAAAGGACTCTGTTTATGTGCCTTCGTTACCAACAACAATGAATGAACTAAGACATTGCATAACAGCAGCTGTGGAAACTGTAAATCAAGACATGCTCGCTGCAGTGC
Organism: Schistocerca gregaria; assembly: GCF_023897955.1. Classification (NCBI taxonomy): domain Eukaryota; kingdom Metazoa; phylum Arthropoda; class Insecta; order Orthoptera; family Acrididae; genus Schistocerca; species Schistocerca gregaria. Next base: position 747,706,072 of record NC_064931.1, read on the forward strand.
GGGAACAATTTGAATAACGCATTGACCTATGCCGTGCATCTTAAGGAGGGTGAGCACCTTTGAAAAGGTATGAAAAAAAGTTAATGAATTTCCCGTTCACCAAAAAACAAAATTCATTGCATATGTTTATTAGTTTCAGAAATATAGACGTGCCAGATCGGATGATTCCTTTTGATACACCTTGTATTTTTAACATTAGCTAAAGAAATACAAGAAATTTGCCTACACTATAAAAACAAACTTGGTTTATTCACGAGTCGTACTGTCCACTCCACACCTACCCCCACATCCACATCTATGGGTTTAGTTATCGTAAGATCCCTCACTAGTTTGCCTAACAAGACATAATACTATCAATCAGACAATGATATTCGTTGTGTTTGATTATTTTTATGTCATCCCTTCCCAATGTTGCGTTGAACTATCACGAGTCAGCCAAGTGATACCGTAAAACACGAATTTGCCACTGGTGCCACTTATATAAAATTATTTTTATGTGTCTCTTCCTTGCTAACCCTACTTACACTCCAAGGGGTGAAATGCCATCAATATTGTCACCAGTTAATGAAACAGTACTGAAAGTCAAATATTTGTCTCTTATAGCGTATCGTGGCAACGGCTGTGCCGCAGTGCATACACCGGTTCCCGTGAGATCACCGAAGTTAAGCGCTGTCGGGCGTGGTCGGCAGTTGGATGGGTGACCATCCAGCCGCCATGCGCTGTTGCCATTTTTCGGGGTGCACTCAGCCTCGTGATGCCAACTGAGGAGCTACTCGACCGAATAGTAGCGGCTCCGGTCAAAGAAAACCATCACAACGACCGGGAGAGCGGTGTGCTGACCACACGCCCCTCCTATCCACATCCTCATCTGAGGATGATACGGCCGTCGGATGGTCCACTTGTAGCCTGAAGACGGAGTGCTATATCGTTATCGTAACGTTCCATCGTTGATGGGAGTGTAAAGAATATGGGAATTATGGGAAATAATCTTTGCCTCTCGCCAGTATAAAAGGATACAGGGAGTATTGTGTTATCAGTAGGAAAGCAGTAACAGTGAAATGAGTAGGTCAGAACAGCTCAGTTACATTGAACCTGGACTAGTAGTTGGATATCTCCGGAGAAACAAATCCATCTGGGACATTTCAACCATTTCAAAACTGGCCAAGTCAACTGTGTCTGATATTGTGAAGTGGAAAAGTGAAGGAACAACGACAGCTAAACCAGGACCAGCCAGGCATTCAGATGTACTGCTGAATAGGGAGCGGAAAGAATCACTCGGGAGTTGCAAAACGTTACCAGCGCTGCACATAGCAAGTGATTGTGTGTAGGGAGTATAAAAGAATGCGGCAGAATGGCCGAGCAGCTCCTCATAAATCAGATATTTCGTTAGTCAGTGCTAATCGATGTTTGATGTGGTGTAATAAGGAAATGCACTGGACAGTGCATCAACATCTACTTGATTATTCTGCTGTTCGCAATAAAGTGCCTCGCAGAGGTTTCAATGAACCACCTTCAAGCTGTGTCTCTACCGTTCCACTCTCGAACGGCACGTGGGAAAAACGAGCACTTAAATTTTTCTGTGCGAGAACTGATTTCTCTTATTTTATCGTGATGGTCATTTCTCCCTATGTAGGTGGGTGCCAACACAAAGTTTTCGCAATTGGAGGAGAAAACTGGTGATTGAAATTTCATGAGAAGATCCTGTCGCAACGAATAACGCCTTTGTTTTAATGATTGCCACTCCAATTCACGTATCATGTCTGTGACAATATCTCCCCTACTTCGCGATAATACAAGACGAGCTGCCCTTCTTTGTACTTTTTCGATGTTATCCGTCAGTCCCACCTGATGCGGATCCCACACAGCACAGCAATATTCCAGAATATGGCGGACAAGCGTGGTGTAAGCAGTCTCTTTAGTAGACCTGTTGCTCCTTCTAAGTGTTCTGCCAATGAATCGCAATCTTTGGCTTGCTCTACCCACAATATTATCTATGTAATCGTTCCAATTTAGGTTATTTGTAAGTGTAATCCCAAAGTATTTAGTCGAATTTACAGCTTTCAGATTTAGCTGATTTCTTTTAGTACTCATGCGAATAACTTCACACTTTTCTTTATTCGAGGTCAATTTCCGCTTTTCGCACCATACACATATCTTATCTAAATCAGTTTGCAAGTCGTTTTGATCATCTGATGACGTTACAAGACGGTAAATGACAGCATCATCTGCAAACAACCTAAGACGGCTACTCAGATTGTCTTCTATGTCGTTAATATAAATCATTAACAATAGAGGGCCTATAACACTTCCTTGGGGAACGCCGGATATAACTTCTGTTTTACTCGATGACTTTCCGTCTTTTACTAAGAACTGTGACCTTTCTGACAGGAAATCACGAATCCAGTCGCACAACTGAGGCGATACTCCGTAGGCACGCAGTTTGGTTAGAAGACACTTGTGAGGAACGGTGTCGAAAGCCTTCTGGAAATCTAAAAGTATGGAATCAATTTGACATCCCCTGTCGGTAGCACTTACTACTTCATGAGTATAAAGAGCTAGTTGTGTTTCACAAGAACGATATCTTCGGAAAGCGTTTTGGCTACGTGTCAATAAATAGTTTTCTTCGTGGCACTTCATAATGTTCGAATACAGTATATGTTCTAAAACCATACTGAAAATCGACGTTAGTGATATAGGCCTATAATTGAGCGGCTTACTCCTATTTTCCTTTTTGGTTATTGGTGTGACATGAGCAATTTTCCAATCTTATGGTACGTATCTTTCTATGAGCGAGTGGTTGTATATAATTGTTAAATATTGAGGTATTTTACCAGCATACTCTGAGAGGAACCTGACTGGTTTACAAACTTCCTGAAAACGAATGATTTGGAGGGATGAATCACGCTATACCCTGTGGCAACCCGATGGAAGGGTTTGAGTTTGGCGAATACCTGGAGGACGTTATCTGCCATCATGTGCAGCGCCAGCAGTGAAGCACGGAGGTGGTTTTGCGGTTTGAGGTTGGTGTGGTACCCTTACTGGGCTTAAGAAAAGACTATATACGGAAGGATATGAACACATTGTACGGTATATTGTGTACAGAAGAGGAACAGTTTTGGGGCGATGATTTCTTGTATCAGCATGGCTGTGTATTATGTCATAAAGCAGCATCCTTGAAACAATGGTTTGTGGACAGTAACATTACTGATATATAATGACCTACTCTGAGTCCCGTTGTGAACTCAGTAGTTCACCTCAGTATGCGTTAGAATGTCACTCTAGACCCTAACTTCAAACATCACTACCTTCTCTGGTTTGGACAATTGAGGAAGAATGGACTGCCATTCCTCCACAGATATTGAACAACCTCATTGAAAGAGTCCCCAGCAGAGTTGTAGCTCGTTTTTCGTTGCAACGTTATCTTCTCACGAAATTCCAATCACCAAGTTTCTCCTCCGAATGCGAACACATTTTGTTGACTCCGACCTACATAGGGAGAAACGATCACCACGATAAAATAAGGGAAATCAGAGCTCGTACGGAAAGATATAGTTGTTCGTTCTTTCTGCAAGCTATACTAGATTGGAATAATAGAGAATTGTGAAGGTGGTTCTATGATCCCTCTGCCGGGAACTTAAATGTTATTTGCAGTGTATCCGTGTAGCTGTAGATGTAGATGTAGATAAAGGAGGTGGGTGGACACACCCCATATTAAAATCCTCTAATAGGTGTTCGGATACTTTTGATCAGATAGTGTACACCCACTCGCATATAGATCACTATTTTAAAGTGGCAGTTATTGAAAATACGAAACTTCCACCAACGAGTGTAAGTAAGCAATGACTGTTAAAAGAAATTATGTTCTTACTTTCCCACTATCTGAAGTACGAAGCGCTATACTTTTATCTTTTTTTATTTGGATGAGAAACGCGCAGTTTGAAACGACACGCGAAAGTCAACACGTAGCCGCGCTGAAGACTGAATCCCGATCAACAGACATTCGCCTGTGTGCCAGAGAGGTTAAGTGGGTAATAATTGTCTGACTAACGGCATCTCCGTATTTAAATAGATGGGAGTTTCAGTGCTCGAGGTCTAGAGAACTTTAACTATTCAGTTAACGTCTATTGTTTTAAACGAGGAAGGAATCAAATGTGTCATCGTGTCTGGAAAATGCTTCGAGGCATATCAAAAACAAGTTGCAAAGAAACCCATGTCATTCAGTTAATACTGCCTTTAAGAAGAACAGTAACACTCGTCAATAGCGCTACGCCACGTCTATGTAATGAAACTTTGTCTGTTTTTACTTTTTCTACTTCTTCTTCTTCTTCTTCTCTTTCGAACTTCACATTTTTGTCAAGAAATTTTTTTAAGGAACTGGCATCTGTGCCACATGGGTTATACGAACCCTTGGTTAAACAAATGTGAGGCAGAAATCTTCTACATAATGACTGCGTAGGGTTAGAGCACCAATATTTCTACCACTCGGCTATTTGCAGGTCATCGCCAAAAATTAAGACGCTTCAGTTTCGTCAGTTGCAGCCAGACAAGTTACGTGACCACCACACGCTGTTTGTTTGCATTATCGCTACCTCAGTGCAGGTGCACTCCAGTGCCTTGCATCTCATCATAATCAAAACACAAGTGCTCACTTACCTAGTATTCGAGCTGAGCCCGTCTGAAAAGCAGAAACATTCGCAAACTCCTTGTCTGTTGCCGGCCGGTGTGGCCGAGCGGTTCTAGGCGCTTCAGCCTGGAACCGCGCGACCGCTACGGTCGCAGGTTCGAATCCTGCCTCGGGCATGGATGTGTGTGACGTCCTTAGGTTAGTTAGGTTTAAGTAGTTCTCAGTCTAGGGGACTGATGACCTCAGATGTTAAGTCCCATGGTGCTTAGAGCCATTTCAACCATTTTTTGGCCCTAACCTTACCAGTTTAAATAAATAAATAAGTTTTTGCAATCCAGTTGCCTTGAAAACTAGTCGACGAATGACTGTAAACCTCAGTTTCATGCTCAACTAGATGTTTACTCGTATCGAACTCAGTTTAATGGCTCTGATCACTATGGGACTTAACATCTATGGTCATCAGTCCACTAGAATTTAGAACTACTTCAACCTTACTAACCTAAGGACATCACACAACACTCAGTCATTACGAGGCAGAGAAAATCCCTGAACCCGCCGGGAATCGAACCCGGGAACCGAGGCGCGGGAAGCGAGAACGCTACCGCACGACCACGAGCTGCGGACGAACTCAGTTTAATATTGGACAGTAGGAGGAATGGAATGCATATTTACTATGAAAAAATAGTTTATCCACAGTTTTATAAATGTGTAAATAGAATACACAAATTATAAAGTAGCGACCACGAACATTGTGGATTGTACAGTAATACCGGCGATTTTCGACTGTTTTTAACAGGTCATCTCTTTATCAGTCTTACACTCACTGTCAGTGGTTCTAGAGATCTCCTACACCCACAGCTCTTTTCCCTATATAATACGTAATACACAGGGTGAGAATTATTGAACTATATGAAATAAATCGTCATCACTTCCGAACGGTTTGCGATAGGACGTTCAAATTGGGCAGTAGGCAGCGGGGCATGATGGGAATTAATATGCTTTGGTTTAGCGACGAAGCCTACTTTCATTTGGATGGGTTTGTCAATAAGCAAAATTGGCGCATTTGGGGTACTCAGAATCCGCATTTCGCGAGCGAGAAGTCTCTTCACCATCAACGGACGACTGTGGTGTGCAATGTCCAGTCGCGGAGTAATTGGTAAGATATTCCTTGATGTCACAGTGACTAGCGAACGGTACGTGAAGCTTTTGGAAGATGATTTCATCTCCATTATCTAGTATGACCCTGATTTCGACAAGGTGTGGTTCATGTATAACGGTACTCGACGCCATCGAAGCAGGAGTGTGTTTGATGTCCCTTAGGATCCTGGCTCTGGAATACCCAGACGTCACAGGCATAGACCTCGATTGTTCGCCATATTCTCCGGACCTGAACACGTGCGACTCCTTTTTGTGAGGTTATATTAAAGACTAGGTGTACAGAAATAACCCTAAAAACCACTGCTGAGCTGAAAACAGACATTCAGAAGGTCATCGACAGCATCGATGTTCCGACACTTCAGTGGGTTTTGCAGAATTTCGCTATTCGTCTATGCCACATCATCGCTAATGATGGCAGGCAAATCGAACATGTCATAAACTAAATCCGGATATCTCTAGTGACATTTGGATGTTGAATAAAGTTTGTACACGCCGTGTGATGTAACTAATTTACGTTTTCTTCGTGTAGTTCAGTAATTATTTTAAAACTGGTTGAAATTATCCCCTGCATTCTACAGCTATGCGTACGCGTCACGCTCATTCATCCCCTATGTACATCCCCATCATAAGGAGCAACAGAAATGATATCTCTTGTGAAGCGTTTATTAACAGGCTATCACAGACGCCCTATGTCTGTTTGGTGACCAGTTTCTAATCAGCTGGTTGATTCTCAAGCCGGAGCTACTGAGGCTGCACTGAAAGTGCCTGATCTTAGAGACAAACATCAAAAGGGAAGTACATGCTTTATAAAAGGTTCGCAGATGGCTGTCGCAATCAGCATGTGCCTACTAAGCAAGATAGAATCAGCTGGTTCGAAACTGGTTGCCAAACATACGTACTGCAACTGTGACAGATTGTTAAATTGTTAATAAACGCTTCATTAACTACTGAAAAGGTTGCTACTCCTGTGTCGACAAAGTGCAGAAATTGAAAAACCAAATATATTTTTCAGAATTTAATACTTGCACCAAGTTTGGCTGGGATAGCTTCAAGAATTCAACAGTTATGTTCTCCGTGTGCTCTCCCCCATTCTACTGCCTCTCTGTACTATATGGTTTGGATGACATCGAGATTGTTAACAATCCACCCAACAACCCGGAAAACAATGGATTTGGCGATAGCATGAAGTTGGTTTACGATTTTTTTAAAGCCATCTTTTTCGTATCCCCACTGTACCCGTAACTGTTTCAGGGGTGTTGTACCATCAAGAGTATATTTTTCCGGATAGAAAACCATTTATGTACTAACTTTAGTTGATCCTGCTTCAATAGTTCCAAAATTGTGCTTACATGTCACAAATTTCCCACCCCCAACCCTCACAATTAGCATTTCTAGAACTGGGTTATCCACATAGCAGTTGTGTTCTAGTACTATGTTGTATGTTTACCACATCTGACTAAAATTGGTCCAAACCTTCCATGACTATACTGGAACATCAAATGGCTCTAAGCACCATGGGACTTAACATCTGAGGTCATCAGTCCCCTAGACTTAGAACTACTTAAACCTAACCAACCTAAGTACATAACACACATCCACGCCCGAGGCAGGATTCGAACCTGTGACCGTAACATCAGCGTGGTTTCGGGCTGAAGCACTTAGAATCTCTCGGCGATAGCGGCCGGCTGAACATAATATACATTTATTTTATATAGTGGGTGATCAGAAACATTCTGGAAGGTTTGTAATGGTGTTGCAGGGTACGTTGTGCTGATAAGTATTTGTTTAGAAAAAAATTCGATACGTTGCGCCTTTTCCGAGGTATTTAGCATTAGAATTAGCCAATCAGGCCGTTGCGCACGCAGACTGAAGCGGGCCGCCAGAGCTGTACTTCGTTCGAGTTCCTAAAACCGAACAAGAAAGCGATACAAAAATTGTACATGGGACGGTGGTATGGGTCGAACTGGAGCCAAAAGCTGATCAGTGTCGTGCATTATCATCTACGCTGTGAGAACTGACACTAAATATATCTAGCGTCCTGATTGGCTAACTTCAATGAATTTAATTCGGAAACCGCTCAACGTATATAATTTTTTCCTTAACATTTCTTTCTCAGCGCAACCTACCCTGCAATGCCCTTACAAGCTTTTCAGACCATTTCTGACCACCTTCTGTATGTAGATTCTCTTTTATAATAATTATCTGTCATGCAGGATCCACTGTTTTCATGATTTTGAAGATGTATTTTATTTATCTTTGTGGTCGGGTGTCCTTGCTGGTTCCACAGTCTTCAGTTACCCTGAGGGAGTAAAGTCGTATGTGCCATCTGTCTGTGAAACACGTAAGCGTTGTTCAGTATTTTATCGTATTTTAACTGTTTGTGAATGATATTTTTCCTGTGAGGTCTAGGACACAGCCCAGCCTTTGCCTAAACGAATGTGGAAAGCCACCTAAAACCAGCACCTATGCTAGCTAGTATATCAAACCGACGGCCGTTACTACACAACGAAGATTCGATCTGGGCGTAGCTTACCGGTTTCTAAGGGTTGTAGAGCGGAATTAGTTAATAAAGTTTTGGTAAGGAACCCATGTTCGGAAATATACTGTATGGATACAAAATTAGTTTGAAGATTTGATCACTTTCAAACCTCTCGCTTGACAGGACTCATTATGAGCGGTGACCTTTGTGCTCCACAAGAGCCCATAGCAGAGGCAATGTTTCCAGTACTCGTCGGTGGATTCTCTTCTGCGTTACGAGGGACTTCTCCTTAGTCGAGAGTGCACCGCGTGCACGGAGAATCACAGTCAAACGTCTTGATTGCGACGTACTACACTACTGGCCATTAAAATTGCTACACCAAGAAGAAATGCAGATGATAAACGGGTATTCATTGGACAAATATATTATACTAGAACTGACAAGTGATTACATTTTCACGCAATTTGCGTGCATATATCCTGAGAATCAGTACCCAGAACACCTCTGGCCGTAATAACGATCTTGATACGCCTGGGCATTGAGTTAAACAGAGCTTGGATGGCGTGTACAGGTACAGCTGCCCATGCAGCTTCAACACGATACCACAGTTCATCAAAAGTAGTGACTGGCGTATTGTCACGAGCCAGTTGCTCGGCCGCCATTGACCAGGCGTTTTCAATTGGTGAGAAATTTGGAGAATGTGCTGGCCAGGGCAACAGTCGAACGTTTTCTGTATCCAGAAAGGCCCGCGCAGGACCTGCAACATGCGATCGTGCATTATCCTGCTGAAATGTAGGGTTTCGCAGGGATCAAATGAAGGGTAGAGCTACGGGTCGGAACACATCTGAAATGTAACGTCCACTGCTCAAAGTGCCGTCAATGCGAACAAGAGGTGACCGAGATGTGTAACCAATCGCACCCCATACCATCACGCCGGGTGATACGCCAGTATGGCTATGACGAATACACGTTTCCAATGTGCGTTCACCTCGATGTCGCCAAACACGGATGCGACCATCATGATGCTGTAAACAGAACCTGGATTCATCCGAAAAAATGGCGTTTCGCCATTCGTGCACCCAGGTTCGTCGTTGAGTACACCATCGCAGGCGCTCCTGTCTGTGATGCAGCGTCAAGGGTAACCGCAGCCACGGTCTCCGAGCTGATAGTCCATGCTGCTGCAAACATCGTCAGACTGTTCGTGCAGATGCTTATTGTCTTGTAAACGTCCCCATCTGTTGACTCAGGGATCGAATCGCGGCTGCACGATCCGTTACAGCCATGCGGATAAGATACCTGTCATCTCGACTGCTAGTGATACGAGGCCGTTGGGAGCCAGCCCGGCGTTCCGTATTACCCTCCCGAACCCACCGATTCCATATTCTGCTAACAGTCATTGGATCTCGACAAACGCGAGCAGCAGTGTTGCGATACTATAAACCACAATCGCAATGGGCTACAATCCGACATTATCAAAGTCGGAAACGTGATGGTATGCATTTCTTCTCCTTACACGAGGCATCACAACAACGTTTCACCACTCACCGCCGGTCAACTGCTGTTTGGGTATGAGAAATCGGTTGAAAACTTTCCTCATGTCAGCACGTTATAGGTGTGGCCACCGGCGCCAACCTTGTGTGAAAGCTCTGAAAAGCTAATCATTTGCATATCACAGCATCTTCTTCCTGTCGGTTAAATTTCGCGTCAGTAGCACGTCATCTTCTTGGTGTAGCAGTTTTAATGGCCAGTAGTGTATTTTCTCGTACCCCTTCTTGTAGTCGGAAGAAAGTGTCATGTGATGTCATAATTACAACAGGGACGAACTACGGCACTCCCTTTTCATTTTGTTTGCCTACCGTGAAGCGGGATATTTGATAGTGGTCCCATCTTCAAACTTACTTTATATTCAAGTGATCCATTTCTGGACATGGGTCCCTAATCAAAACTTTATGTAGTAAGTTCCATATGCAACCTCCAGAAGCCTGAAACTGAAATTGTGGATCGCCTTGCACTTGCAGGTTAGTAATTAGTAATGAAAAAAAGTGGTTGGTCAAATTGGAACATTCGTATAACTCGTAATGAAAATGTTTGTATGTGAAATGGCTCTGAGCATCACTAGTTTTTAAATCTGCATCTTGGGCATTGTCGTATGTAGCACACAAAGTTTCGTTCAGTATGAGGTCTGCCTTATTTTATGTAATTCGCGTCTGGGCCGAAGGGAGAATTATCTTGGTGTGTGCACGCGTTGGTCAGTTCTTCTCGCTGAGGGCAGACACGGAGCTAATTATAAGCCGTCTGACTCGTGCCATTAGTTTTCGGCGAGAAGAACGTCGTCTTCCTTCACGTGTCCCCCTATAAGGCCTCGGAGCATTTACAGGGAGCTAAACAAACCCGCTGCGGCCGTTTTTCCTATTCTAGTGGCAGAAAGGCGCTTTAATTGGCGGCAATAATTCTCTCTACATCGTAAATAAAAGTTTCGCAGTTAGTATCTGGTGTTGCTTGTTCACTCAATGTCAACCACAATCACTGTGCAGTTTTGCAAGACGTTAGCCTCTCTAACACGAATATTCTCAAGCAATCGTGATTATTGCTTTCTGCGAGAATCTTGAAGACTCTCTGTGTACATCATAAACTTACAGTCAACACGAAAGGTACAAATTTATATTAAATAATAGAGAATACAGTTTCAGAATATTTTAAATCCTCAACATAATCTCTTTCCACGTTGAGAGATTTGCTCGATTTTTTAACAAAGTCCCTAGAACCCACACTGGCACTTCCACAACACTGCACCTGTAGAAAGCAACATTTCACGCGAAAGACGGCGAGCAATGTAATCGACTTCTTTTCGTGTCCACCCTACAAAGAACTCTCTTCCACATCGTAAACAGCTTGAGGGAACAAGCACTAGAATCGAAAAATTTCATTATGAACAGTCCCCAGACAGTACTTTTTTCCTCCAAAAAAACTTTGCAACGGAGAGTTGCTCGAGAGTTGTACATTCACTGTGACGGGTCTTCATGTCCGATTTCCTGCTTTTTTGGTCAAATATTTGAGCGGAGAGAAAACGTTAACCCCTAGAAATTAAACAATGGAGTATTGTCTGAATTACAATACCCAATCGAATCGTCGGAAATGGCTAACGGGATATGAAATTGACTTGCGTGAGGTCTAATTTTGGGAGGAAAGATTTGATAGCTTGAAAGTAATCGAGGTAGACAAGCAAAACTTTATTAGAGGTTAGGGGAAAAACTGAAATATTTCACGGACAGCTTCTGGTAGCTACGTAAGTAATGTGTCCAAATGTTGATACGATCAAGCCATAAAACGATACTGTGGCTTAGAAATTGTGCGATTTTTTCTTTCACGATCAAAAAATAAAATATGAAATTAAAGCATTAACTCAAAATTACCTGCTTTCTCTTGATCTTTATACTCTTAATAATAATGGAATATCGATCGACGTTTAAATATACTACACTCCTGGAAATGGAAAAAAGAACACATTGACACCGGTGTGTCAGACCCACCATACTTGCTCCGGACACTGCGAGAGGGCTGTACAAGCAATGATCAAACGCACGGCACAGCGGACACACCAGGAACCGCGGTGTTGGCCGTCGAATGGCGCTAGTTGCGCAGCATTTGTGCACCGCCGCCGTCAGTGTCAGACAGTATGCCGTGGCATACGGAGCTCCATCGCAATCTTTAACACTGGTAGCATGCCGCGACAGCGTGGACGTGAACCGTATGTGCAGTTGACGGACTTTGAGCGAGGGCGTATAGTGGGCATGCGGGAGGCCGGGTGGACGTACCGCCGAATTGCTCAACACGTGGGTCGTGAGGTCTCCACAGTACATCGATGTTGTCGCCAGTGGTCGGCGGAAGGTGCACGTGCCCGTCGACCTGGGACCGGACCGCAGCGACGCACGGATGCACGCCAAGACCGTAGGATCCTACGCAGTGCGGTAGGGGACCGCACCGCCACTTCCCAGCAAATTAGGGACACTGTTGCTCCTGGGGTATCGGCGAGGACCATTCGCAACCGTCTCCATGAAGCTGGGCTACGGTCCCGCACACCGTTACGCCGTCTTCCGCTCACGCCCCAACATCGTGCAGCCCGCCTCCAGTGGTGTCGCGACAGGCGTGAATGGAGGGACGAATGGAGACGTGTCGTCTTCAGCGATGAGAGTCGCTTCTGCCTTGGTGCCAATGATGGTCGTATGCGTGTTTGGCGCCGTGCAGGTGAGCGCCACAATCAGGACTGCATACGACCGAGGCACACAGGGCCAACACCCGGCATCATGGTGTGGGGAGCGATCTCTTACACTGGCCGTACACCTCTGGTGATCGTCGAGGGGACACTGAATAGTGCACGGTACATCCAAACCGTCATCGAGCCCATCGTTCTACCATTCCTAGACCGGCAAGGGAACTTGCTGTTCCAACAGGACAACGCACGTCCGCATGTATCCCGTGCCACTCAACGTGCTCTAGAAGGAGTAAGTCAACTACCCTGGCCAACAAGATCTCCGGATCTGTCCCCCATTGAGCTTGTTTGGGACTGGATGAAGCGTTGTCTCACGCGGTCTGCACGTCCAGCACGAACGCTGGTCCAACTGAGGCGCCAGGTGGAAATGGCATGGCAAGCCGTTCCACAGGACTACATCCAGCATCTCTACGATCGTCTCCACGGGAGAATAGCAGTCTGCATTTCTGCGAAAGGAGGATATACACTGTACTAGTGCCGACATTGTGCATGCTCTGTTGTCTGTGTCTATGTGCCTGTGGTTCTGTCAGTGTGATCATGTGATGTATCTGACCCCAGGAATGTGTCAATAAAGTTTCCCCTTCCTGGGACAATGAATTCACGGTGTTCTTATTTCAATTTCCAGGAGTGTATATTTCATGCTTCCTAAAAAAAAAGTTGAAAATAAAGAGCAGAGAAAAACAGTCAAATGTTTTGTGTAGGACTTTGTCTAAATGTAAGAGTAAAATATATTAGAAAAGTATTTAACCGCACCCTCCCCTTATTTGCTCTACATGACTTCGAGCACCATTCAAAGGTGCGTCGCATGTTTCTCTAATCTACTTCATTTCTTACTTTTAGTCAAATCTCTTCACAAACATCAGACATTATTTTCAAATTTTTTTTGAATTTTTTTGTCTGATCTTCAGTTATTTCGTGTCGAATGATACTGATTCTCTTCGGACGATTCCAAACTTTTAGTACTCCACAACACTTCGTAACTTACTGAATTTTGCGTTTTTCTTCCTTCACAGGAAATAAAATTATAAATCATATACGCTGTGTGACGCATGGTGCAGCACTGTGATGGACCACTTTAGTACGGCGTCAGCAGGGACTGGATCGTGTTGGCATGGGCTAGCAGGCAGGCTACGGCGTAATCAATGACTGAGGGGGATGGCGCAGTCGCATCAAACTAGGCTCATAATTGGGGGACGGCGGTTCCAGTCGCCGTGTGTCCATCTAGATGACATGATTCGCCTTATAAATCTAAGGCAAACACTGGGATGGTTTCTTTTAGAGTACATGAGCGATTTTCTACCCCACTCCATCTGAACTTGATTTCGTTCTCCGTCTCTAACGGCCTCATCGTCGACGGGAAGCTAAATCCCAATCTGGTAACAGTCGCAGGCCGCCACGGCCAGACCTGGTTTCTAGGTGACGAAAGCGGAAGGTGGAGGCACACGCAGAAAAGCCAGTCTCACGGTCGCGTCGTGTTTGTAGAACATACCTGGAGAAAATGTTCAAATGTGTGTGAAATCTTATGGGACTTAACTGCTAAGGTCATCAGTCCCTAAGCTTACACACTACTTAACCTAAATTATTCTAAGGACAAACACACACACCCATGCCCGAGCGAGGACTCGAACCTCCGCCGGGATCAGCTATACCTGGAGAAGACGGCTCGGGACTACAGGTGTCAAAATATACGGTGTTACTGAGAAGTAGCTACCATACTTTATTTCAGTTAACAATCAAAGGCTAGTTTGGATACATCATCAATAAAGGACGTTATCTGTGCTGTACATATTGATCAAAATTATTGTATATAACGCATAAGCTTCCTTGTCTTAGGCCTATAGCCGCAGTAAACATTTTTAAATGCTACAATTATTCTACCGTCTTTTGACATGAATAGCGCCGTATTTCATCATTCACATGTCACATACTATCAACTGAGCCGGCCGGAGTGGCCGAGCGGTTCTAGGCGCTACAGTCTGGAACCGCGCGACCGCTACGGTCGCAGGTTCGAATCCTACTTCGGGCATGGATGTGTGTGATGTCCTCAGGTTGGTTAGGTTTAAGTAGTTCTAAGTTCTAGGGGACTGATGGCCTCAGAATGTAAGTCCCATAGTGCTCAAAGCCATTTGAACCTATCAACTGATACAGGGACGTGCTCATTATCACGCGCTTCCTGAAGAGTCCAGCACAAGCTGGAATTCAAAAAATGTTTCAGTATGTTATGGATGCTTCTTCATCATCAACATAATTTTCATCAGTCGTTGTTACAGGTTCAGTTCTAGTCTGTTCGCTCAGCCATTTATTTGCTTACCTGTCTTGTCTGCTTATTCCCAACATGCCTCTCTTCATTGTTCTCTGATAAAACGTCAGACTATGAATGGTTTTCTCGTTACAATTCCATGTATCACCACCGTAAGTCAAAAGAAGTATTATAGACTGAGTGTAAAATTCCCGTTTCAAACACAGCAGACGCTTGGTTTTGAGAACTCTAATTACTTACTTTTGGCTGTTTATACTCATGTTTTCTGCAATCCACACTACAGTGTATGAAGGGAGTTATATAGTGTACCGCCCTCTCCCTCATTGCAGTTTAAATCGCAGTTGCTACATGGGAGAAAAAGACTGTCGGTACGTCCCCTGTACGGACTCGTATTTCACAGATTTTAATGTTGTGGTCATTATTTGGGATGTTCAAGGCATAACATGTATAAGTGCAGATATTTCTGTTCCTAACTGATGGTGGTGTACTGAACAACATTACATTAGTTTGAACGTTATTTGAAGACTAATAATTATAGCCATTACAAGTCGTATGTTTTAGGTTGGGTAGTACGTCCAAGTGCATGTGGCAAGAGCAAGCCATTAATGCTTATTTTCCCGTGGACAGCAGGACAGGTGTTGAAGTGTGGACGCGTGGACGTAAAATGGTTAGTCTATACTGACAAACGTAGTCCACTTAGTGGTGCAGGTACTACCATTCATCGGATCGTAAAGTCAGTGGTGTGTTTGCTGGAAGACTGTTCGACGCAGGAAAAAAGTAAACCAACACGCTGATCCAAGTACATATTGATGTACCACATATGAAAATATCGGCACTTATATCGGTTAAACCCTGCATGTCAGAGAAAAAAGTGTGTTCCTCTGTTAAGGACGCGCTCTCGAACACAATGTCATTTTTCCAACGTCTGCAGTAGTGTATTGTAGCATTGCAGTGATACAAACGATGACTTAAGATTTCCGTCATCAATTGTCCAGCCCCTTTTCGAACATTTCGTATCTCTTCTGTTAATTCAACTTTGTTGAGGTCCGAGACCGACGAAAAATGCTCAATAATCGGTGTAACAGGAGTTCAGTGAGTGATCTCTGTCGTTTGTACTTACACTTACTTAGGATGCGTCCAAAAACTCTGGAATCTACTTTCCTCACGGTTAGGTATATGTGCTCCTTCCACCTTAAATATTTCCAGACATAAAATACTAGATACTGGAGTGTTGTTAGTGATTTCAGTGACTAAACATTGATGGCAACACCAAATGATATCTCATATTTTCGTCTATTTACTTGCATTAAAATATACGAGGGTAAGTCAATTATTATCCACAAAGTAGTTATAAAATTTTATTGTAATCAAATAGGAAACTTACAAGAACATCATTTTTCGACCAAGTCTCCTTGCGTTTCAACGCACTTGGTCTATCTTTGTACAAGCTTCCTAATGCTCTTATAAAAGAAGGTTCTCGGTTGAGCTGCGAGCCAGGAATGCACCTCTTCTTTCACTGCTTCGTCCGAGGTAAATCGACGGCCCCTTAATGCCTGTCTGAGTGGACCAAACAAGTGATACAAGGGGCAAGATCGGAACTATATGGAGGATGATCCAGTACTTCAAATTTGAGTTTCTGGAGCGTTGCAGTACTGAACCTTGTGCGTCCCAAAAAAACGTATGCATCAGTTTTCCTGCGGACGGTTGGGTCTTGAACTTGTTCTTACACGGCGAATTTAGATGTTTCCATTCCATACTCTGTCGTTTACTCTCCGGCTTGTAATGATGGATCCATGTTACGTCACCAGTAATGATTCTGTCTAAGAAGTAGTCCCCTTCGTTACCACAGCGATCCAAATGGTTTTTACAGATGCCCAAGAGTCTTTGTTTATGCAACTGTATGAGTTGTTTTCGGATCCATCTTGCACGACCTTTATGAAACCCACGTCTGCTGTGGATGATTTCGTAGGTAGAACCGTGACTAATTTGCTTACGATGTGCCACTTTTTGTCAATAGTTAATCGTATGTCTAAGAGAATCATTTCACGTGAACGCTCAATGGTTTCTTTATTTGTGGCGGTAAACGGTCGTCCGGCTCCTTCATCGTGTGTAACACTTGTGCGACTATTTCTGAATTTTTCAATCCATTCGTAGACACTCCGTTGTGGCAAAACACTGTTCCCGTACTGTACAGAAAGTCTTCGATGAATTTCGGCCCCAGATACACCTTCCGACGAATATATATATATATATATATATATATATACGGTCGCAGGTTTGAATCCTACCTTGGGCATGGATGTGTGTGATGTCCTTTGGTTAGTTAGTTCTAAGTTCTAGGGGACTGATGACCACAGATGTTAAGTCCCATAGTGCTCAGAACCATTTGAACCATTTTTTTTGAAAAAAAAAAAAACGGATCACTGAACGTTGCTCTTCTTTGGTGCAAATAGACAGCGGAGCAGCCATGATTAAGAGTACGACAGCGATAACGAAACTAACCTAACAGCTTGAAAACTGTAAAGATATAACAACAAACAAACAAACCATGGGTTATCAACATGAAACGACAGTACTATCAAAATAAACAAAAAATATCACTAAATGGCGGATAATAATTGACTTACCCTCGCATTTATCTACTTTTAAGACTCACTCACCAATCTTAGCACCAGATTCTGATCCCCTGCACTCACTCTGCATGTCGTAACAAGTCCCTAACGATATCACCTCCTCCTACACAGTTATGTCATCTGCAGACAGTATCATGAGGATACAGATGTTCTCCGTCTAGTCATTAACATACGTCGTGAACTACCTTTTATTGTCCATCCAGACGATGTCTTCACCTGGTCTGAATACAAAAATTCTGTCGGGTTCTGTGACATCGTTATTAATTTTCTCTGCTTTCTTTGTTCATAATTTTAGCGTTGTTGCAGCCTACATATGCGATAAGAATAAAATTTCTGTCTAAATTTCATATTAATTGAACAACGAGATACGGTAATTAAGCTCTCCAAACAAACACGGCAAACTGAACCATTACTGGATAAAGCACCACATAATAACCTGTTGAAGCACGAATCATTTGGCACGAAAGTAGCTTTTATCGCAATAGCACTGCACAACAAGCTCTCACACAAACCAGCTGTGCAACAGTTTCATTGTATCACCGGAATGTAGCACACATCTAAGTATTTGACAGTTGGACGACAGATAGCGCTGTGAGACTGAAAGAAGACATCTAGGCTAGCCAGATTGTTCGAATCGTGTCGAGGGTGTTCAGTCTGTGGCAACAGCTTCTAAACGTACATGTGCTTCCAGGGGGCTCTGTTATGGATAACCAATGCCTACGACGTGCGCTGACGACCAGTATTTGCTGTTACGCATTCGAAGTAACAGAACTGCGACTTCCTTCCTAGTACGGTCTGGCCTTGATGCTACCACCGGAAGACTGAAATCATCGTGTGCTATACGCAGAAGGTGTCACGCACGTGCTGGAACTGCTGACTACCTGCTGTGTTTGTATCACTCATCGAAGGAGTAGGTCACGGCGAACAAATTCGTAATGTGCTTAATTTTTTTATATACATTCATTCGCAGTTAACGCTACCGTCCTTTGAAACGTTAAATTATATTACTTCCCTGAACTGAATCATAGCGAAAAACTGCGCTACTTAAAATTTATCAAAAACTTATCTCTGCGTCTGTAGTCGCAAACGTAGTGACGCCCGACTCAGAGGTAATTGGTTCGAATCTTATTGCTGAAGAAATTTTCATCGGCAATACCGACCGAGAAGGGGAAAAATTCATCATTTCTTCTCCTTGTTCTATTTTAAGTGTTAGGCAGTTGCCTGTCATGATCTCCGTTTCAGTGCCTCTATTGTCTGAGGTTACTTTCTGTTTGAAATTTGATCTCTCCTACTCAGTCTTCATTTACCTATTGATCTTTTCCCCATTGGTCGATAATTCATTATTACTTTAGGAATTTCAGTTTCATTTGTTCTTATGATATGATCTCTTCTTTTATCTCTGTACTCCTTGAATCGTTCGTTTATGCTTTTAAATCCTAGTTCTTCTCTGGTTGTTGTATCCTTTATCATATCAGCCAGCTGCTTTTCTTAAAAACCTCATTTACACAGCTTGTATCCTAGGTTCATTTCCAGCTGTTATAATCCAAGATCACTACATAAATTGTAGGTGGTATTCCTATTTTTGTAGAGTTTCTTCCCTCCCCATTTCAGTCAGTGTTCTGTGTATGGCCCCAGTAATATAATGTAATCTTTCAACTCGTTTCGTTATTTCTTTTTACTTTGTGAAGGAGATAGTATTTCCCAAGAAACCGGATTCATTCACTCTCTCTATTATTTGGTCGTATATTACAATTTTGCTTGGGACCAAGTCTTGACCTTCAAACGTCATAACATTTTTTGCGTTTTTGTTTTTGAATTATAGCTCTTGGCAGTCATCTTTAATTTATAAATGGTCTTTTAAAGTGTGCTCTTGCTGTCTGCTATAAGAAGTTGGTTCTCAACAAAGAGTGTTGTCATTACACCATTTTGTAGGTTGAACTTATGGATGTAGAATTTTAATTTGTTGAACTGCGGTACAGAAACACCACTGCAGTCGCCCTATGTTATTGTGAGGTGCAATGTATTTACGAGAGGGCTTCAGAAAGTAAATTACAGTTTATTGTAGCAAGGCAAGTAACTTTTATTGAATACTGCACTACACTTCAAAGAGACACAGCTACATGACGCTGCTTTTCAACGTAGTCACTAAGTCTCTGTAATGTGGTCGAGCGGCTCTAGGCGCTTTAGTCCGGAACCGCGCTGCTGCTACGGTCGTATGTTCGAATCGTGCCTCGGGCATGAATGTGTGTGATGTCCTTAGCTTAGTTAGGTTTAAGTAGTTCTAAGTCTAGGGGACTGATCACCTCAGATGTTAAGTCCCATAGTGCTCAGAGCCATTTGAACTATTTGAAGTCTCAGTCAACAAAGTTCGAAACGTTGTACCAATCGTTTAATTCCTGGACGAAGGAAATCCGTTCCTTGGTCACGAAGCCATTCCAGAAACGCTATGTTAAAGTCCTCACCGTTTGAAAACTCTGCGATTTCTGCGAATCAGTTCTTCAGTTGCGTGGGCTCTGTGGTGTGTGGTCCAAGCCAATGATCCTTCCCGATCAACATCACCCATGTTTGTGAAGCCTTGGTCAAATTGTCAGCAGCATTTCACTCTGGTGGGAAGTGACATCGTATTGGGTCCACATACCTCCAAGTTTCACGGTGAATTCGTATGCAATTTAGATGTTTTGCCCACAAGAATCGTATGGTTCCGCGTACTTCACCTTTGGAGGACGTTTCCAGTTGTCGCACGGTTACACTCACGCAGTGTGATGCTTCTGTCACCTGTATTGCAGCGGAACTGTGTCTGCAGGGAACTCAGAGTGCCTCGCTGGTTTTTGCGTAGTGGTCTTAGCGTGAGACAGTATGCGCAACATACTTTTTGAAATTCCCTCGTAATAATGAAATCGAAAGGACGTATTTTAAGTTTTGCTACTGTATGAAGAACATAAGTGAAGAGTAACTGTAAATGAAGACGCTAATGGAAAGGAAACTAGGATTAGATTTTAAACAATCTTCGTTAAAAAAAGATTACCTTGAGGGCTGTAAATTTTTGCCTCCAACTTCGCTATAAATTTGACAAATCGTTGCGAATTGCGATCTGTTGTCGTGGGCCCAAAAATTTTGCGACTATCTCCTCACGGGTTTTTCTTCCTTGCACTCCTTCTTATTTGCCAGGAAGTTTGATATCAGCGCACATTCCACTGGAGAGTGAAAAATTTGTTCTCCTCTCCTACTGGTGGCCGCTTTATGGCCTTTGTGTCTCAACGATGCATTTCCAGCCTTTGCATAGCTGGCAAAATTTGGTCGACTGAATGGCCCTGACCCTTGTTATCAGGTTTTTACTGCATCCTTTCTCATCTTAGTTTTCGATAAGCTCCAAATTTTCTTTACGGAAAATATCAAAATGGTTATTTGAAGAAAACCGTCGACGACTTTTTCTCCTGTCCTTCTCTTATGAAATGACTGATTCGCATATAATAAGTTCGATGTCAGTTTTTAGGTAGGTTCAAATGGCTCTCAGCACTATGGGACTTAACATCTGCGGTCATCAGTCCCCTAGAACTTAGAACTACTTAAACCTAACTAATGTAAGGACGTCACACACATCTATGCCCGAGGCAGGATTCGAACCTGCGACCCTAGCGGTCACGCGGTTCCATACTGAAGCACCTAGAACCGCATGGCCACACCGGCTGGCTTTGTAAGTAGGCGGTTTAGGCTTTTATGTTGGTAACGCCACGTAGCGCTCTGTATGAAAATCACTGACTGCGCTGTGTGCAGTCTGTGGCTGGTTGGACTCATTGTTGGATTATTCGCTAGTGTAGTGTTGGACAGTTGGACGCCAACAGCGTGTAGCGTTGGGCTCTGTTGGAGGTGGGCCGCCAGCAGTGGTGGATGTGGAGAGAGAGATGCCAGAGTTTCGAGGAGTTACTATAAGCCGGCGATCTGGACGTGTGTCCGCCAGAAAAAGGAAATTTGTAAAGATGGATATATATATATATATATATATATATATATATATATATATATATATATATATATATATATGACGACTTTT
Organism: Schistocerca gregaria; assembly: GCF_023897955.1. Lineage (NCBI taxonomy): Eukaryota > Metazoa > Arthropoda > Insecta > Orthoptera > Acrididae > Schistocerca > Schistocerca gregaria. Next base: position 747,727,547 of record NC_064931.1, read on the forward strand.
GAACCTTATTGATGTAAATACATTGTTTGTTCTCTACTTTTTTTTTTTTTTGCTAACTATGCCTATCAGTGCCTTCAGTAGTTAGAATATTTTATTAAGCTGGCAGTATTAGCGCTCGCTGTATTGCAGTAGTTCGAGTAACAAATATTTTTGTGAAGTAAGCGATTCATGAAAGGTATAGGTTATTGTTAGTCAGGGGATTATTGAAAGTCAGATTGTGTTGCGCTAAAAATATTGTGTGTCAGTTTAGTGATGATCAAATAAGTAAAGAGAGAAACGGCTGAGTACGTTCAGTTTTACTCAGCTGTCTCTGTATCAAATAACGTAGAAGTTTACCAGCACAGTAATTTATAATTTTCCAAAGGGGATGTTTCAAGTTTACTCTATTGCCAGTGACCTGTGAAATAATTTTTGTCTCTTACTGACATACAACAGGTAAAACGTGCACTGAAGCGCCGAGGAAACAGGCATGCGTATTCAAATACAGAGATATGTAAACAGGCAGAATAAGGTGCTGCGGTCAGCAACGCCTATATAAGACAACAGATGTTTGGCGCAGTTCTTAGGTCGGTTATTGCCGCTACAATGGTAGGTTTTCAACATTTAAGTGAGTCTGAGCCTGGTGTTATAGTCGGCGCACGGCCAATGGGACACAACATCTCCTTGATAGGGATGAAATGGGGACTTCCCCATAGGACCATTTCACGAGTGTACCATGAATATCAAGAATCCGGTAAAACGTCAAATGTGCGACTTCGCTGAGTCCGGAAAAATATCCAGCAAGAACGGGACCAACGACGACCGAAGAGAATCGTTCAACGTGACACAAGTGCAACTCTTCCGCAAATTGCTACAGATTTCAATGCTGGGCCATCAACAAGTATCAGCATGCGAACCATTCAATGAATCATCATCGACATGGACTTTCGGAGCCGAATGCCCACTCGTGTACCCTTTGACAACTGCAGAACACAAAGCTTTACACCTCCCCTGGGTACGTCAGCACCGACATTGAACTGTTGATGACTGGAAACATGTTGCCTAGTCGGACGAGTCTCGTTTCAAATTGTATCGAGCGGATGGACGTATACGGGTATGGAGACAACCTCATAAATCCATGGACCATTCATGTTAGCGAAGACTGTTAAAGCTGGTAGAGGCTCGGTAATGGTGAGGGAAGTGTGCAGTTGGAGTGATATGGGACCCCTGAAACGACTCTGATAGGTGCCACGTACATAAGCATTCTGTCTGATCACCTGCGTCCATTCATGTCCATTGTGCATTCCGACGGACTTCGGCAAGTCCAGCAGTACAATGCGACACCCTACACGTCCAGCATTGCTACGGAGTGACTCCGGGAACTCTCTTCTGGGTTTAAACACTTCTGCTGTCCATTAAACTCCCCAGATATGAACATTATTGAGCATATCTGGGATGCTTTGCAACGTGATGTTCAGAAGAGATCTCCACCCCCTCTTACTCTTACGGATTTATGGACAACCCTGCAGGATTGATGGTGTCAGTTTCCTCCAGCAGTACTTCAGACATTACTCAAGTTCACCCCACGTCGTGTTGCTGCATTTCTGCGTGCTCACTTGCGCCCTACACGATGTTAGGCAAGCGTACCAGTCTCTTTGGTTCTTCAGTGTATCTTCCCCGTGCGAGAGTTACGCAAATGCACGGTACTACACCTATTAAAGCCTGTGCTGTTCACGGGTGCCATCATTCTTTCGACACTCCTCAAAGGCCGTCCCACGATGTCGAGAGACTGGCATCTACAAGAGAATGGATGTAGAGAGGAGTGTGACTTATACCCAGCCTAAGAGCGGTTGCTAAGAAATAATTCTCCAAATTTCTGCTGAATATACGATGCATGGAATGAAGCTTCCAGTTAGCCCTTCAGCACGTGAAAGGCAGAGATGAAGGTTTGAATCCTGCACAGTATACAGTTTAAACATTTCACAAACATGATAACAATCTCAAATCGAATCAAGTAAAATGTGCAAGATAAACGCGGCAATATGGAGCTACGATCATGACACGGTAGCCAATCGGCGACGTGTGTAAGGATGTCAGCTCCTATAAAGAGTTAGTCGCCAGCGGTTTTGAGGCTGTGAAATGCATTCGCAGGCTGCAGGAATTTTGGACAAGGTGAGCCATTCGTTTCTTTGAGGAAGCTAAGTTTGTAGCCAAGTTGGGGACGGAATTTTCCTGCGCGTACCGGAAAAAGTGCAATTTGAGAAAATTAAGTTTTCCGAAATTTAATTTATGTTCCTTGTCATCCGTGTCTACACTTACGGATCTACCTGTCAGAATAAGCGAGCATTCGACGACTCGGTAGATTAAGTAAGATGGATTTCACTATTTAAAACACTGCGCCTTGCTGTAACACATTCGACTGCCTTACCTAAGTGGTGTTCCTGGAGTGTAGCTTATTGTCGCAACAAATTAATAGCATTATAGTACGTCTGGTGTAGTCTGTTTGTTAGTAAACATCGCAGATAAATAGGGCCCAACGAAACCAGCCGTGGATAGATATCTAATATTTGCTGGATTTCGCTGCTCAGCTTGAACAACAACCCTGGACTAGTTTCAAAAATGGTTCAAATGGCTCTAAGCACTATGGGACTTAACATCTGAGGTAATCAGTCCCCTAGACTTAGAACTACTTAAACCTAACAAACCTAAGGACATCACACACATCCATGGCCGAGGCAGGATTCGATCCTGCGACCACGGTAGCGTGATTTCAGTAATCGCTCCAGGCAAATGCTGGGATGGTTCCTTTCAAAGGGCACGGCCGACTTCCTTTCCATTCCTTCCCTAATCCGATGAGACCGATGACCTCGCTGTTTGGTCTCTTCCCCCCAAACAACCCCCCAACCGCGGTAGCAGCGCGGTTTCGGACTGAAGTGCCTAGAACAGCTCGGCCACAGCGGCCGGCGTGGACTAATTTAGCCGGCCGAAGTGGCCGTGCGGTTCTAGGCGCTGCAGTCTGGACTCGCGAGACCGCTAAAGTCACAGGTTCGAATCCTGCCTCGGGCATGGATGTGTGTTATGTCCTTAGGTAAGTTGGGTTTAACTAGTTCTAAGTTCTAGGGGACTAATGACCTCAGAAGTTGAGTCCCATAGTGCTCAGAGCCATTTTTTTGGGCTAATTTAATCAGTAACAATGCTCTTTACCGTTAAAGGGCATTAGTTAGGGCAAGTTACGTTAAATATATATGGTTCCGCTCGTTCGTCGCTAACTGGTTGTCACCGAGTGATGTGGCGCACTGGCTAGCACAATGGAGTCGCATTCGGGAGGAAGATAGTTCAATCCCGCGTCCAGCCATCCTGATTTACATTTTCCGTGATTTCCCTAAAAATCGCTCCAGGCCAATGCCGAGATGGTTCCTTTGAAATGAGACGGCTCACTTGCTTCCCCGTCGTTCCCTAATCTGATGAGACGGATGACCTCGCTGTTTAGTCTCCTCCCCCAAATAACCCAACCCAACCCTAACCCAACTGACTGTCGTTGTATGGCCGTAGCAAGAAAAGAGACGATTTGCAACTTATGGTTATGAGTCATAGGTTGCTTGGTTCAACAGCCTCTACGTTGGTCTGACCGTGTCAGAGCACGCTGCGCAGAGTGGCCGCGTGGTTAAAGGCGCCATGTCACGGATTACAAGGCGGCGGCCGCTCCCGCCGGAGGTTGTGATTCTCCCTCGGGCATGGGTGTGTGTGTTGTTCTTAGCGTAAGTTAGTTTAAGTTAGATTATTTATTGTGTAAGTCTAGGGACCGTTGACCTCAGTAATTTGGTCCTTTAAGAACTCACACACATCTGAACATTTGTTAGAGCGCTTTTTTCCCTGTAGCCTGTATAAGTCCAATGCACTGGTTATTATAGTGCAGCTGTAATTTGCGTAATTCTCAAGCACTTTCAGTGGAGAGTGATTCAGTGCACTGTAGTCAGCTTACAGCCCCACTATTATCCACTGACAACTGCGCTAAACCGAGACCTAGATGTTAGATGGCACTACGAGAGTGTTGCAAGGTTGAAAAATGCTATTTCTTCTTAAGCATCCCTTTCCTTAACTGCTTGGTGTATGGCAAAACTAAATAAAAGTGTGACATATATAAAACAGAAAAATGATATATAAAAACAAATATACAAAAATAATAGAAACTTGTATTTAATTATGGAAGGTGAAAAGTTAGTTAGTCCCTTGGTCCAAAGATCACGTTCACTATAAACGTTATGACGTGAAATGTGCCAACAGAGCACACGTAGAACACACACATACATCTAGAATAAATTGAAAAATTATTTCTGTGGCTACATGTTGGTCATTTACTGGGCTTTTCTGTAAAAATGACTCGTTATTTCATTTCAAAATTTCTCTGTGTTACAGAAGGAGTTTTTAAGGAGAAACATCTTTGATCTCCGTTTGAAAACATTTCTGCTATTGTTAATCACTTTATTTCCGTGGGTTGTTTGTCAAAAAGTTTTATTGGTGTACATTTCACCTCTTTCTGTACCAAAGTTAGATTCATTAAACGGCAATGCAGATCATTATTCCTTCTTATGTTGTACATGTGAATATCTCTGTTTCTGTCAAACTCAGATGGATTTTTGATACCTCATTTCGTTAAGTGAATAAAGTTACGGTGTGGCTGTGCTTAATATTCCCAGCTGCTTAAAGAGATGCCGACAAGGTGTTAAACGATAACTACAGAATGTTATCCCAAAAGGCATCAGTGAATCAAAACATGCGCAATATGTTAACTTAATGCGTTGTTTCCCCAAAGTTGATAATTATTACAACACCAGAAGTACTGGAACGTAAACGTTATAGCAGGTGTACTGTAGTTTTTTTCCAGATCAAGTTTCAATCTGTCTGTGTACCTAAGAACTCAGAGCTTTCCTACATTCGGTATGAGGGATATTTTTCACAGTACAGAACTCGATGAACTGTGTTTTCTCAAAGCTGAAAACTAACCCATTTGTGCAAAACCAATCAGTACTTTCACCAAAATATAATTTACTATTTTCTCTTTTGATTCTCAGCTTGACAACAATGATTGTGTCACCCGTGTACGGGAATAATTCTGCCTCCTGATTCAAATAAAATGGCAGAGAATTTACATAGAGCTTCAACAGTAGTAAGGCAGTTCTCGATTCTCATGTTAATTTCTACTCCTAAAGGTGATCTGATCTCCCTCTTTGTATTATTTGAACAGCCGAGGGTAACTTCCTGCGTTCTATTTCTTAAATAAGAACTAAACCAGACAACTGGGGAACTACAGTTCCATTTAACTTAACTTCTGTTTGGAAATGTAGATGAAGTTCCTATGGGACCAAACTGCTGAGGTCATCGGTTGCTAAGCTTACGCACTACTTAATCTAACTTAAACTAACTTATGCTATGGACAACACACACACTCGTGCCCGAGGGAGGACTCGAAACTTCGACGGGGGAAGCCGTGCGGGCCGTGACAAGACGCCTCAGACCGCACGGCTACATCACGTGGCTTCCTTAGAGTGTTTCTGAACTGTACATGGAGCTTAGTTTTGTAATGTGACTAACTGTGCATCGTGATAGGACAATCCGTTTACCACTCTTCAACTTCCGCCTGTTGGATGTATCCGTTGTCTATAACGAAAGGCCTCTGCTGAGAAATTTCGATAGTGAAATTTATGACTAATACTAAATAAGATCACTTTCTCTGTTAGGTTCCTACAAGAAAGTATATTATAATCACTACTAGTTAATAATCCCTTCCCGCTGTCTGCTAGGGAGCACAATGATCCATCAAAATTTTTCCTGAAAATTTCCCAGTTACCCAGTGGAGATCCGCATATGTCACAATCGTATTACAGTTTCCAGTGTTAACTCACAAGCACATGCTTATATTCTGATCTATATAGAATTTACTTATTTCCTCATTTCTTTGTTTTTATGTTCTTTTGTTTTATGAATCCATATTGAATCTACAGGAATATGCAGCTAATTTTTCCCCACTTTCATCAAGATTTTCTATCGCTGCGGTTATATGGTACTGAGACAGACAAATGGGATCCATTTCTTCCCTACTAATAAGATACTGAAAAAAATTAAGAACTTATCTATTTTATTTTAGACGCCCCATTTTAGACGCCCCTTAATATTCGTATGAAGTAAGTTGATTTCACTTTCTCCTCTATAATTATAAGATGAACTGGTAGTCTCTTTCAGTTTTATTTCCTCTAATATTAGCTGTCCGAATTCTGAATTTCAGCTCAAGTCCATGTCTCACCTGACCCTAGTAACTACAGGAATTGGTCTTAGTGTTCTGGTGGATCCCTTTATGTTATACGCTAACTTGTCCATATCTCACATACAAACAAGTGTAGGTTGTGAAAGATCAAGGTGCGTCGGAAAAGTTCTGTGAACGGCCTCAGAAAATGAAGAAGACAAGAGTTAAAAACAAAAATATCTCTACTGGCCTTCAAAGTAATCATCATTAGCTACAACACACTTCTAATATCGGTTGTAAGGCTGCTGGAAACTATCAGACAGCGTTTCTTGTGTGATCGCTCCAAGCACCGCTGTCAAGCGTTGTTGGATATCCGCAACGTCTGAGTGCTCAACTTTATCGCTCATTGCAAGCTCACTGTTTTGCTACACCCTCCTTATTCTCCAAATCTGGAAACGGCAGACATATATATATATATATATATATATATATATATATATATATATATATATATATATATATATCGACACCTTACATTAACCCTGAAAGAATTAAGCTTCGCAGAAGTGGAGTGTGACCACGGTGCTTCGAGCGATTCCACAAAAAGCGTTTTCTGACAGTTTCTTACAGCTTTACAGTCGCTGTCAGAAGTGCGTTGTAGCTAATGATGATTTCTTTGAAGGACAGAAAGTATTTTTTTTTTCTAACCTTTGTATACTTTATTTTCTCAGACCATTCGTCTAACTTTTCAGCCTGCCGCGGTGACCGAGTGGTTCTAGGGGCTTCAGTCCGGAACCGCACGACTGCTACGGTCTCAGGTTCGAATCCTTCCTCGGGCATGGATGTGTGTGATGTCCTTAGGTTAGTTAGGTTTAAGTAGTTCTAAGTTCTAGGGGACTGGTGACCTCAGATGTTGAGTCCCAGAGTGCTCAGAGCCATTTGAACCATAAATTTTCAGGCGCACCTTGTATAGTCTTATCTCCCCTTAGCAACTACCAGAACAGCGTCAATACGAGATTTTGCATCCGTGTGAAGGAGCCCCCTCAGCTCCATGTTTACTCGTTAAGCCAGAACTTTTCACGGCGCTGCGGGGCCTCCACAGAACCTATATTTCTGTACTGCGTAGCTGCTTCTATTTTGTCCAGGTCACCCTAGTGCTGTATCTTAACATTTAGAGATTATTAATATCAGAGTGCCACCAGGGCTTTATGTACATGGAACTTAGTCACTTAATAAACCGTGGAGAGCCCTTTATGAAGTGGTTACAGTTCATTTTAAATCTAAGTGGGCCTTTACTAATAATGCGATGATTTGCATGTGGTACGCCTGTTTATAATGAAGTTGAGGCAGCTCGGTATTTGTCGTGGCAGATTCAAACTGAATCAGTCTGATTCTCCAGGCCCTCTCCAGGAAACAGCTCTCTAGCGGTCTTTCAAATCGTAAAGAGGAGGATGATAGATACGGTATTATTACATTTAAACCTGGTAGATTGAAGGAGAAAATAATTTTGTTGCTTGGAGAATTTTAGGAGCTGATCTGTTACGTATATTACTCCAATCTCGATCCACTGTATTTAGTCGTCCTAGCTCAGACAGTGCTGCATTGTCTAAGACATGGGGACAGGGAACAGGTGTTGATTTTAGCGTGCTGGTGACAATTCTCATTTCGCCAGTAAGCTGGCCATCCGTCTTGCTGCGATCATCGTTCTAGTCCACACAGGAATACAGTATCCGGCAACAGAATCTATCCTGCTGCTATATGTAAACTGGTCATCAAAATGGAAGCAGACGGATGGACACTGACGAAGAAAGTTGCCCATACTGTCACAGTAAGTAAAAAACTAAATTTGCATCCATATCAACAGATAAACAATAGCCATGGCGATACATTAAAGCGTGTTCCATCTTCTTGTCACAGAGCTAGCACCCAGCATTATACAAGAAATCGTGATGTAACTTCCAGAAAACGATCTAAAGATGAACCTGAAATGGTTCGAAAACGGTTCATGGAATAATAAATATTCTTCCTCTGCTTCGTTAGGACCCTTCTGGATCACGTGTGGCTTGTTTTGCACGTCTTCTTTCTTCCAAATACCTCTTCATTCTCTCACTTCTGCAGTTTCTTTCTTCCTTTGTTAAGACAACTTTGATTTTGGTGTCCGGCCACCTGTGACCATCCACCAACCCTTCATACTTCTCCCTGACCTGTACTTCTGCCTGCAGATTCGTTTCTTTTATTCCTACAGCCTTCCAGTCATCTCTGACTTCCTCCACCCAGTTGTTTCCCGTACGCCATGTTGCATTCCATATATTCTTAGTCAACCTCTCCTCGTCCATCCTCATGATGTGCCCAACAAATCGTAACCTCCTCTTCCGTATCTCGCTCGATATGGGTTCAATATTTTCACACAGTTCCTGTCCTGTTCTCTGTATCCAGATATCCCAATGTTTTTGGTGCCCCATATGTATCTCAACATTTTCCGATCCTCCAACTGTATACATGCTCTCTTGACGAGTGTGGTCGTTTCTGATGCATACAGAGCAGCATTTCTTACAGTTTCTGTGTAATGTCGCAGTATAGCATTCCGTGACAGATATTTCTTGCCATATCTTGTTTTCACTGCATACCGAAGCTTCTGCAAAAGCTGTGCCCTGTCTACTGCGCTACTTTTGCTTTGTTTACCACCAATTATCTTCTCCCACAAATAACGAAAACTCATGACTTTCTCAACCACTTGGCCATCTATCTTCCAGGCAGACTCAGTGTTCAATGTCTTGGTCCTTATAGCAATCTTCAGTCCGATCTTTCCTGCTGTTTCGGCTAGAATTTTTAGTGCTGCCTTTGCCTCTTCTTCTGCCTAATTTAAGAGTGCCATGTCACCTACGAATGTCAGGCAGTCCACTGTTGCATTCTATTTGACCTTGTACCCTATTAGCACACCTTTGATCTTCATGTTACTATTTAGTTGTCTCCACTGTCTCACTACTTCGTCCAAAACCAGGTTAAATAAAATTGGTGACAGTACAACCCGTTGCCGGACTCCTGTTTTCATTTCGAAGCTCTCTGACAGCGTACTGCGATGCCTGATCTTGGCAGTAGTGTCGCTTAACGTTTCCTTTATCATTGCACGTGTTGTAGCATCTAGTCCTCTATCTTCTAAAACATCAAGTAGAGTACTTCTGTCAGCTGAATCGTAGGCCTTTTGGAAGTCCAAAAATGCCATTATTATCTTTCTTCCTTTCCTGCGTCTGCGTTCTATTATCCTGTTCTGTACAGTCCCTCCCTTTTTTAAAGCCACACTGATACTCTCCTATTGTCGGCCCCAGTTGTTCTTCAACTCTGTTCAGAAAGATTCTCGACAAAGCCCTGTACCCTATGTTTAAGAGAGAGATGCCCCTGTAGTTAACCAGTACTTTCTTGTCCCCGTTCTTGTGTAGTGGTATTATAATGGCTTCTTTCCAGTCTATTTCTCCAGATATTAGTTGCTATATTGTACGTACTTCTTCCTATTTCAGGCCCACCCCACTTGATCTCTTCAGCACAGATACCATCATTGCCTAATGCCTTTTTGTTTTTGTGGCTTTTAATTGCCTCTGCTACTTCTGCCCTGTTGGGTGCATTGTCTAGACTATCCTGACGTTCGTCCCTAGAGCGTAAGTGTGTCCACTTTACTGTCGGTGCTTCTGCATTCAACAAATCCCTAAAATACCTAGCCATTTCCTCGCCCACCTCTTTCTCGCCAATTTTTATTGTACCATCTTGTCCTATTACGAAGCGTTCTTTTGCCTCGAAACCTTTAATCCAGCTCTTCATTTCTCTGAAAAAGATTCGTAATTTGTGTTTCTTGAAGGCTGTGTTTGCTTCTTCAAGTTTCTCATATTTGTAGCGAGCAATATGTTGTAATACAACGCAATGAGCAGAAAAAAACATGCATTCAAAACACTTAGAAAACATTTGTGGTAGTGTCTTATATTGCAGAATGCATTTAAATGTACATAAAAGTAATGTTGTTAATCAATTAATCGTCTGCTCACACAGACAAGACAAAACAGTTTGTCAGGCAATTACAGTGTCACAGCTTTGGGATTCCTTAGTGTGGCAGCAATATGAGACAGAGAACAGTCGGCACAAAGTATTCAAAATGGTGCCGACTTCAAAATCGGCCCGATGTGCAACCCCAGGATGTCAGTGTTTGCAACTGAGCAAGGAAGGTTGACGACCACTATACTAGAGTAACCTGCGAGCGTAGCAAATTCGCAACTAACTCGTGCAAATTGGTTATAATTTTTAATTTTTCTCTAAAATTAAAGCTATTAATGTTGGACTACAGGTTTTAGTCTTTTAACTGTCCTCAAACGTGAAGAACTCTAGTAGACAGATCATTCTTAACACTCAGCGTGTCAGACGATTTCGAGCAACACTAGCCAAAAATTTGTACTGTATTCGCAAGCATTCACTTTTTGAATCTCCACGGACAGTCCAAAATGAGTCTAGCTTCGTGAGTGTACCTTCTTAGCTGTCCGAAGTGCGGAAAATGGCAGCTTTTGGAAGCTGAGGTGTGGCAAGTCATGACGTCTCCTCCTCGCCGCTGAGACACAGACGGAGCCGACAAACAGGATCCTCGCTGAAATGCAGCAAACGCAGCCTGGCGAGCGACCACAGAATGTAAGCACTCCACACTCCGCCGGCGCCAGTCACGTCGTTGCCCGGAAAGGCTGACGCATGCTAGTCTCCCGGTTCTTTCTCTTTTTTTTTTTACAACAAAAAAGCCAATTTCACCCCGCTCGACATGCGGTACTTTGTTTGTCGATTAGGTGATTTAAAGTGGCGAGAAAAAATTTCAGGCCGAAATAGTCTCTATTAAAATAGCTGAAGGCGTAATTTCGTTCGATACAAGTTTTGTACCCAAACGCGAAACCATTGTAGCCTCGGTCTTAATTATCACAGCGCTTATAGCGTCAAGGTGAGTGGAGTCAGAGAGAAAGACAGAGAGAGAGAGAGAGAGAGAGAGAGAGAGAGAGAGGAGTCGCTGCCAGCCTGCCACAAAAACTTGAATGCGGACAGCAACTAATGTTGTAATAACACGGCAACAGGAATTAGGGCAAAATTTCCGTTGAAGTCAGTCGCTTCGGGGCGTTCTGTAGGCGCCGCGGAAGCAGCGACAGGAAACGAAAATTAATGTCGTATTCACAATTAACGCCACGGACTTAAAATATCGCCGTTGTCTTATTTGGCTTCAGTTGCTCCCGAAATGAGGACTGCCATTAGCCAAATGTATAACATTGGTATCTCTAGTCATTGCACCTAAAGATGATGGCAGTCATTTACTTCCAGTAATGGGAAGAACTAAGGAAGGATTGTGAAATATATCGGACGGTTTAACTTGCGTGAAACAACTTCAACTATGTAATAGGTGTCTTGCCTCACTGAGAAGAGCTGAGTGGAAGTGCCTGGGGCGGGGGCTAGGATTTCGGTAAATCACTTCAGGCGAAGGACAGGATGTTTCCTTTGAATAGTGAACGACTGATTCCCCCCTCGTACCTGTTTGACCAAAACTTGTTTAAATTTCTTTTGGAAGGAATGAAGATAAATGTTTAACGTCTCATCAAAGACGAGGCCATTAGATAGAGGCAGAACACGAGTTACAATTGCAGGAGAGATGGAAAATGGCTGTGCCCTTTGAATAGAGCCATCCCGCAATTTCCCTTAACCCATTTAGGGAAGTCTTGATGGCCTAATGTGGATCTGAACCACCGTCTTCCTGAAAACGAGTAAAGTGTCTTACTACTGCGACACCTTGCTCGGTGTTACTTCTGTGGATATTAGTAATACTGTATACATTTGTGATGCTCGCGAACTTCTTAGGATCTCGTGCACCACATGCTGCCACAAGCTACTCATCAAGTGTCGTGCTGGTCCGATTCCCTGATCGATCAGTCGCTGCGAGATCGAGCCAGAATTGATAACCGTTTCTCTTGGTTATCTTATTCCGACTGACAAATGTTATGGAGCAGCCGTATATCTCACGTTAACAATTGTACCGGGATGCCGTAACGCCTTTACAACATGTAGAGAATATACAGATTTCATCAGCTAAATGCGCCAGGAGTTCGCCCTCCTTGGTCTACAAAGGACAACGGAAAGCAGAAAGCTCCACTCTTAGAACTGTCGTGAGGTGACAAGGATGTGGGCGGCATGAAGCATGTCGACAGTTAACTAAAGAGAATAGACACATCGGACAGCCTTGCACCATTTGGATATTTTGAGACTCTCTCCATTAGAGATATTTTATACTGGACACCTTAAGTCTTCTCTATAGTTGGCAACATGGCTTCCACAAAGATAGTGCAAATCACAACTGGCTCTGTACGAGCACGAAACAAGGAAGGCAAGATATCCTATAGATTAAGAAAATTGTTTGTTTTTTGATTTCAGATAAGTTTTGCAGACTGCAAGACTTCCTGTATAGATACACCTCATTTTGGACATAGTAACTTCAGCTGCTCAGATGGGGGCGAGTGGGGGTGGGGGGGGGGGGGGGTGGACGTAATGATGATTGAATTTCTTTAAAAAATCGGAAAATGTTGTTCAATAATCAATACATAATGTGAAAACTATTTACATTAGTTGCTCCATTAATTTTTCCGAAAAATGGTAAAAATAATTTATTTTATAGACTGACTGGGGAAACTGGACCCTTACAAGGAAGGGATGCCCCCTGTGCACTTAATGGTAGTAAATATTCTTGAGTCAAAAAGTGAAAAAACGTGAAGGGCATTCAACTTGCCAACATGTCTGAATGTGATTTACAGGCAGTTTCCATATGTCTTGAAGATGATAAATATGTTTTGCAGCTTCTGCTTGGACAAAACAGGTTTTATTATTAATTTTTTTTTCTCTTTTCGTCCCTACATTAATCGGCGATATTACACTCTCATTAGTCTTCTTCTTTTTCATTCCTTGTTTCCCGTTTTTCTACAGGATCAACATTGTTATAAGTGTTGTGGTAATGATAATGGTAGTTGGTGGCCGGATCCCCTTCCTGACGTCACGGAAGTCGTGTACCTCACCCGTCTTCGTCTAGAGTAAACCTCACGTTCAAGCGTGAGAAATTTGTACGTAATGCTTGCGTGGTGTGTTGTCAGAGGTGGGATGTGAGTACCAACCCGGTGTTTACCTGATTGGACGTGGAAAGCCGGGTAAAACCTACTAGTGTGGCCAGTTCACCAGCCCTCCTTAATCCCTGAGGCTGATAGGATCCGGGCAGGCTCGTCTTCCCATATCCCGAAAGCAGCGCATTAACACGCTCGACTACATGGTTGGGTAATTTCACTACCATTAGTGGGTTTCCCTTTACTTTGCTTAACAGCGTATTTTTGCAGACGTCAAACGCTACTGAAATACACTCCTGGAAATGGAAAAAAGAACACATTGACACCGGTGTGTCAGACCCACCATACTTGCTCCGGACACTGCGAGAGTGCTGTACAAGCAATGATCACACGCACGGCACAGCGGACACACCAGGAACCGCGGTGTTGGCCGTCGAATGGCGCTAGCTGCGCAGCATTTGTGCACCGCCGCCGTCAGTGTGAGCCAGTTTGCCGTGGCAGACGGAGCTCCATCGCAGTCTTTAACACTGGTAGCATGCCGCGACAGCGTGGACGTGAACCGTATGTGCAGTTGACGGACTTTGAGCGAGGGCGTATAGTGGGCATGCGGGAGGCCTGGTGGACGTACCGCCGAATTGCTCAACACGTGGGGCGTGAGGTATCCACAGTACATCGATGTTGTCGCCAGTGGTCGGCGGAAGGTGCACGTGCCCGTCGACCTGGGACCGGACCGCAGCGACGCACGGATGCACGCCAAGACCGTAGGATCGTACGCAGTGCCGTAGGGGACCGCACCGCCACTTCCCAGCAAATTAGGGACACTGTTGCTCCTGGGGTATCGGCGAGGACCATTCGCAACCGTCTCCATGAAGCTGGGCTACGGCCCCGCACACCGTTAGGCCGTCTTCCGCTCACGCCCCAACATCGTGCAGCCCGCCTCCAGTGGTGTCGCAACAGGCGTGAATGGAGGGACGAATGGAGGCGTGTCGTCTTCAGCGATGAGAGTCGCTTCTGCCTTGGTGCCAATGATGGTCGTATGCGTGTTTGGCGCCGTGCAAGTGAGCGTCACAATCAGGACTGCATACGACCGAGGCACACAGGGCAAACACCCGGCATCATGGTGTGGGGAGCGATCTCCTACACTGGCCGTACACCTCTGGTGATCGTCGAGGGGACACTGAATAGTGCACGGTACATCCAAACCGTCATCGAACCCATCGTTCTACCATTCCTAGACCGGCAAGGGAACTTGCTGTTCCAACAGGACAATGCACGTCCGCATGTATCCCGTGCCACCCAACGTGCTCTAGAAGGTGTAAGTCAACTACCCTGGCCAGCAAGATCTCCGGATCTGTCTCCCATTGAGCATGTTTGGGACTGGATGAAGCGTCGTCTCACGCGGTCTGCACGTCCAGCACGAACTCTGGTCCAACTGAGGCGCCAGGTGGAAATGGCATGGCAAGCCGTTCCACAGGACTACATCCAGCATCTCTACGATCGTCTCCATGGGAGAATAGCAGCCTGCATTGCTGCGAAAGGTGGATATACACTGTACTAGTGCCGACATTGTGCATGCTCTGTTGCCTGTGTCTATGTGCCTGTGGTTCTGTCAGTGTGATCATGTGATGTATCTGACCCCAGGAATGTGTCAATAAAGTTTCCCCTTCCTGGGACAATGAATTCACGGTGTTCTTATTTCAATTTCCAGGAGTGTATCATTTCACTGTGTCCAGATCATGGATGCCAGATGTGTGGGACTCTACATTTCCGTGGTCGTGCTGACACTGGGCGTTTCAACAGTGTATCGTGAGCACCTCGATTAGAGCAAGCCTCCATTGCCGACGTCAACTTTCGCGGGCAGCAACTTATTAAAAAGAGGGGGGCACCGTCGATTATCGCAGATTGTGGGTGCAAGTAGACACGCAAATCACTCGTCAATTCATTGCCGGTCAACATCAGACAGAAAGATGCCGTACCATTTAGAACTGTGGATTCTTAGGCTGTCTCCCCTCCCCCCTCCTCCCCCCCCACCGCTCTACAACCCGCACACGCCTTCCCCCTCCACTGACACTGGTCACCTGTATTCAAGATATTAGGCACATCATCAAGCGGTCGTACTTGCCTTGGACTCATGGACTCCGCTCCAGTCTCTCTCTGACAATTGTGGATGTCCATTGAGTAGTCAAGGATCAGGGTTGCCAAATACTTCGTTTCTGTCGTGAAGCTCATGCACCGATGCATCGCCGCTGTCGTTGTGGCGAAAGAAGGATGCTACACGCTACAGTGTAGGTGTCAACAGTTCAGTTACTCTCGAGTATTTCGTAGGTTAGGTACTTTCTAATGAACTTCAAATGTTTGCGATGGGCTTTGCGTACACAGAATGTAACTTTGAAGAAAAGGGAAAGCAAAAGTGAAGTATCAGTTGACCTTGTGATTCCTCACTACTTCAGCCGTAGCTTTCCCAAATGGCTTAGTTATTATCTCGGATTCACCCGCCTCTAACGTTTTCTCAGAAACTCCGAAATAACGGTTCTGGATATTTCTGCTTAACTGATCTCTTCCTAACATTCCCACTATCGTGTTTTCGTAGGCTTCCGTAGCCAATCCTCTTTCAAGTAATTCAGGATTCACTCAATCTGTGAATAAATCACAGGTACTTGACTAGAGCTGCTTTGGTCCTTCCATTTGAAGGTGACGAGACAAACCCCGTTGAAGACTGCTCACGTCGACACCCAGTAACGAATGTACTGCAAGCTAGGATTATCCACGATTTTCTTTAGGTGTCACCAACGTAGGAAAGCTCGCGGAAGCATGTCTTTAGTTTATGCTCCTTAATTACGAGTACTTAGGGGTGCCAGTCACGCTACCTCAATGGCACATCGGTGATATGAGGTCAGCTGCCATGCGTTGTGAGTTCTTGCTATGAGAATGTGGTATACATTCATCTGTTGAATACACCTGTGCCTTAAAGGTGTTCCATGAGAGCAATGCAAGAACTTTGGATAATGCACAGGATAGCTCATTCAGTGACACACATTTTATCACTTTGTAACACGTATTTGTAACAACCAACGAAATTCATCGTGCAGTCATTCAGCGTACCATAAGACAGTTCAATGTTATTCTTTGTACGCAGCATCCATTATTTCTTAAAGCAGACGCTCCCTGCTATGCTTGCATGGAAACTCAGATCTCGCAGAAGTAGTCAGGTCATTTAAGAAGTTTTCTGATAGAGTACTTTTAAGGCATTTCTCATGCGTTCCACTGTTTCCTTGAAGACTGGGTGGGATAGACTTAGGCTAGCGCCTACAACCTTATAATGTGCGTAAAACTATCATTCCGCGCATTCTTACTCCGCCTTGAGTGCAAGAAGACAAGCGACTCTTATCTTCAGCTGACTATATTCGGTTTTGCTTATCGTTGCTGCTTTGCTTAATATAAGAAAGCAGCAGTAAAAATCCTGCATTTCATCCAGAAAAAAAGTTACCTTACGGTACACTGCGAAGTAAACAATGAAATTATGCGTTATAAAGCTTGACTGCTGTTAGAAATACCATAAACGAACTCGCACCTAACGTTATCGTAAGGTACAATGAACAGTTGTATGTATCTGATTTCAAGAAATATATGTAAAAGTTTGGTTTGTCTCACTGAAAACGTCGAATCGGTGGAGTTTAACCTGCAAAAAATTAAAAGAAATGGAACGATAATACTGAAATAATAAAGGAAATGGTAGCGCAGTTCCAGCTTGTACATTTGATGCAACCTCGCCGTTAGCTAAAATATTAGATTTCGCGGTTAGATTGATCCCAAAGGCACTGTTGCCGAAATTGTTTCAATTTATAATTAACTCATATTTATTAGTGGCAAAGCGTAAAGTAAAGTCGTGGCTGCAGAATGAACCTTAGAAAAACAATTTCCTGTGGTTATAAAAGTAACGAGAAACGGAAAAATCCTGGTTAGGTTAGGCAAGTCGTTTTCCTGATAAATGAGAATATCACAAAAAGTCTAAGTGGTCGTTGTCGTTATGGATTATGCTCTGGTAAATATGTTGCGTGTTAGCTCTGGGGTGATCTGTCAGAGACCAAGCACGTTTCCAATTTATCATACGTTAACTTATCTGAGTGTTAGCTACGAAACTATAAGAGACGGTAGAAGAAGTCAGTTTTACGTTGCTGAGGAAGCCAAACTGTTATATACGTGTGCTGGTTTGGCGAAATCGCGGAAAACTGAAAGTCGTACCGGGGTCTGAACCCGATCCTTCCTGAATACGCACACACACGCAACGCGATGTTTACTGGCTTTATCCGTGTGCAGAAAAAAAACGCAATGTTAACCATTTCATTACATGGTAGTACCGATGCTCAGTCTTAATTACTCTTTTTTCCTCCGCAGCTAGGCCGGAAAAAAGAGGTACGGGCTCGGGCTTCCCATTCCCCCGAGTCTTTACAAATGTCTCCCTTCCCTTGAGATCTAACTCACTTGACGGAACCGGTTTCTCGGTCTGGAGGCTTTCGGCGGAGGGGCAGGCGAGATGTGTGGCCCGCCAGCTGTGGCGTGCTCGGGCTTGCCGCGCTTCGCCTCCGTCACTCCTACTGACAGACTCGTGCTCCAAGGCAGCTCGTCACAAAAATAACACCCCTTTTGTAAGTTACCAAGCGGCACTGTGAAATATTTAGGTGTGTATGAATTTCATGGCGAATTTGTCTTTGCTGCACCGCTAGGCGTGTATGAATATAACGACCAGTTTGTTGTTGCTGTTTCCATCATTACACTTTACCACTCCCCACACTTGTCCATGTCGCAGAATCCAGACAATTTTAGCAGTGTTCAGGAAATTATATATAGGAAAATATGAAACATACACGAGGGTAATCCCAAAAGTAAGGTTTCCTATTTTTTTATAAGTACATAGACCATTTTATTTCTACAATGGTTTACATCAGTTTACAGCTTGAACATTTAACTGTTATTCGACATAATTACTATTTCTGTCGATGCATTTTTGTAGACGCTGTGGCAGTTTTTGTATGCCCATGTCATACTACCTCGCCGCCATGCTGTTCAGAAAGTTATGAACCTCTTCTTTCACCTCGTCGTCGGAGCTGAATCGCTGGGAGCACAATTAACGCTGACAGGTACTGTGAGACTCTGAAAAAACTCAAACGGGCAATTCAGAACCGGAGAAGAGGAATGTTGAGCAAGGGCGTACACATTCTTCATAACAACGTTCGCCCACACATCGCTCGGCAAACCGTTGGTCTCCTGCAACAGTTTCAGTGGAACATAGTCACCTACCCACCCTATAGTCCTGACTTGGCGCCCAGTGACTTTCACCTGCTCCCTAGGTTAAAAGATCATTTGACCGGAAAGCGATTCCGCTGCGACAACGAGGTGAAAGAAGAGGTTCATAACTTTCTGAACAGCATGGCGGCGAGTTGGTATGACATGGGCATACAAAAACTGACACAGTGTCTACAAAAATGCATCGATAGGAAGGGTGATTATGTCGAAAAATAGCTAAATGTTCAAGCTGTCAACTGATATAAACCATTGTAGAAATAAACAGGCGCTTCAGTCTGGAACTGCCCGACTGCTACGGTCGCAGGTTCGAATCCTGCCTCGGACGTGGATGTGTGTGATGTCCTTAGGTTAGTTAGGTTTAAATAGTTCTAAATTCTAGGGGACTGATGACCTCAGAAGTTAAGTCCCATAGTGCTCAGAGCCATTTGAACCATTTCTTTGAAATAAACAGGTCTAAGTATTTATAAAAAAAATAGGAGACCTTACTTTTGGGACTACCCTCGTACATACAAAATTTACATTATTTTAAGCCCACTATGCCGAAAACCCTGTCTGGTATAACAGGCACCAATCATATTATTTAACATGTCATTCTTATCGTATAATTGAAATAGCCATAAGTTCGTATAGTTAGCGTAAATGAGTTCATAAATATGCAACGATCAGTGCTGTGCATAGTACTTAAATACAATAGCACTTTCTACGTGGATTTATACTGCATTTTCGTGCGAAGTATTTTAAAACAGGGTTCCATACACAATGCCACACAGCTCTCTACGCACTGATAATATTTCTCCTTGCGAGATGCTTTCCCTCTTTCTTTCTCTGCTTTTGAAGAACAAACATAACATACACGGCCGAGCGGTTCTAGGCGCTTCAGTCAGGAACCGCGCTGCTGCTACGGTCGCAGGTTCGAATCCTGCCTCGGGCACGGATGTGTGTGATGTCCTTAGGTTAGTTAGGTTTAAGTAGTTCTAAGTCTAGGGGACTGATGACCTCAGATGTTAAGTCCCATAGTGCATAGAGCCATGTTTTCGATCTGCTTCGTTAATCTTAGTCCTAGACTGACGAATAAATTTCAAGAATTGGACGAACGAGGCCTTCCTAGGTGACCTCTTTTGTGTCTAAGTCATGCTTCATTATAATTCCTCTAGTATCCTGACACTGGCAGCACCCTTTCCCGGGGTTAAATTTATGTGGTTATTAAACGTTAAATCACTCCGGACAGAAACTCCTGTTGGTGATTTATGTGGGCGTCACAGTTGCTGTTTCCCTTCACAATGGATATAGTGAAGAACCTGCAGCCAGCCGCTGTGACCGAGCTGTTCTAGGCGCTTTAGTCTGGAACCGCGCTGCTGCTTCTGTATTGCTATTGTTAGTCTATGACTTTTGGACCTAGATTTTTTTAATGGATAAGATGTTCCTTTTTCTCAGTGTTTCAATGTCGGTTTTTCCGCTAAAAGTTAGAGTTTCTGATCCATAGAGGTAGTCTGGTGAGATTACGGTATTGTAATGTCTTAGTATGCAATGCCTAGAGATATCTTTATTGTTGTAGACATTTTGTACAAATCGATATGCAGTTTCCATCTTTTGGAAAGTGATTTCGTCTGGTTTTACTTTGATTCCATTTTTCTGAGTGGTTTCGGAGAGAAATTTGTAGTGAGCAAATCGTTTAATTTTGTCATATTTCGTCCCCATGAACGTTGATGCTTGTTTGTTGCTGCTCACGTATTCTGTCTTTTCAAAAGATATCTGCAGGCAGACTGTTTCTGCAGTTTCTTTTAAGAGTTCAGTCTGACTTTGGGCTGATGAAGTGTCGAGATTTAAGATTGCTAAATCGTCTGCAAAAGCTAGATAATCTATAGATAACTTTTCTTTGTCTAAAGTAATTGCTGGTCAGTGGATTGATTTCTGTTTGCACCATTCTTGCATCACTTTCTCAAGTACGCATTTGATAGGTAATGTCTTCTTCATGTGTCGGTAAAGAATGTAGTTTACTGACATCACGTTCCTGTGATGGGAATCTTTGTATTAGTTCTAGGCAGTTAGGAAGTTCTTCAAAATATCTGGCAAGTTTCCTGGTTTTTTTTTTTTTTTTTTTTTTTTTTTTTTTTTTTTTTTTTTTTAGAGCGAATTATCTGTTTCCTTTCTTGAAGTAGAGACTTTGTGGTTGATATCCCATGAGCTTAGTTTTCAAATTCTTACAGAAGTTTTATGTGTTGTTTCTTTAGTCTTTCTCGATTTCAACTACTTGATCATTTTGTCATTTCATTTTGGTCTTTCTGATTGATTTGGCCGTCTCTTTCATCAATGTCAGGAAAGTTTTGTGGCTGATCTCCATCTTACTGCCGTTCTAATTTTTGTATGCAGCCTGTCGAGATTGGATTGCGGTTTCACATTCTTCATTCCACCAAGGGTACTTTCTCCTTTTCTGCAGAGGAATTAGTTTTTGTGCTGTTTCTATAAATTTGATTTGTTATTGTTGTAGTCAATTGTTTGACTGCTTTTTCTCCAATTCTTCCTAGACAGGAGGTTGTTCAGTCTGGAACCGCATGACCGTTACGGTCGCAGGTTCGAAGAAATGGCTCTGAGCACTATGGGACTTAACATCTGTAGTCATCAGTCCCCTAGAACTTAGAACTACTTAAACCTAACTAACCTAAGGAGATCACACACATCGATGCCCGAGGCAGGATTCCAACCTGCGACCGTAGCAGTCGCGCGGTTCCGGACTGTGCGCCTAGAACCGCTAGACCACCGCGGCCGGCTCAGGTTCGAATCCTGCCTAGGGCATGGATGTGTGTGATGTCCTTAGGTTACTTAGGTTTAAGTAGTTCTAAGTTGTAGGGGACTGATGACCTCAGATGTTGAGTCCCATAGTGCTCAGTGCCATTTGAACCATTTTTGAACAGGAGGTTGAATCTTGCTAGTGTCAGGTTTGGATCTTTCTGTCTCTTCCTCTTCGAGGTTTTTAATGTAGTTTTATTCTTGGCAGGCAGTCTATATTTGCACCGTTTCTGACTTGGACAGTTCTAATTTATCTGTTGTTTGAATGAGAGATTGGTACATTGTCAATATGGAGTGCACCGATGAGTAAGTTCGGTGATCTCCGTGTCATCTGTTTTGATCATTTCTTTTTGAAGTGTGCTGGCATGATTTTAGGGTCGAATATTCTGAAGGGTTCCAATAATATTTGTCTGTTTTGGTTGATCTATTTATCTGCTCGAAATTTTCAGATTGTTTTGTTATACTGTCTTTCTTTGCCCAGCTGTGCACTGAAGTCGCCTGATAGGATTTTTACATGTTTGTATAGAATTTTAGATACGATTTTTGTGGTGTTTCTTACAACTTGTCTACCTTTTCGTGGTTGTTTTTATTTTCAACATTGATAGGCATGTGTGCACTGATTAGTGTGTATGTTTTATTTGCATACTTTATGGTGATTGTCATTAGTTTCTTGTTTACAAGCTTCACGTTTGTCAAGGTGAGTATGTCTCTCTTGACTGCAAAAATGATTCGTAATAGTGATGCATTTTTCAATATTCATTTGTGTGTTGTAACTCTGAAAAGTCTGTAGTTCCAAAATCCAATGAATTTTCAGCAATTAGTTTTCCTCCTCGAAGTCCCAGTATTTGAATTTTTTTTACCCTAATTCATGCAACTTCTCTGCTGTTACGAGGATATTTGTATCCATCGTCTCGAAAAAGTTTTTGGTGTTTGGGTGCAGTGGGCCAGAGGTCTTCGACACCCCCTGCATGCGTGGCAGCCCACAGCAGATGGTACTGGTTATCTAGTCTTTGATGGATGTCCAGTTTTTCTGGGACTTGTGTGCTAGTTCTAGAACAAGAATTTCATCCGCGCCTCTGATGTTCAGAGGCTGATCACTTTGCCGCTTGCTACAAGTCAGACGCGAGGTGGATAACGCACGATGTCTCCTCCGCCAACTCCGCCGTAACGATGCTCTTCATCACCGCCTTCATTGCCGCTGAACACCTTACGTTGTAGACTCGTTCGCTTCCCCTCGCCTCTTACAAGGCAGCAAGTTAAGCTTCTCTGCCTTGTCGTCTGGAACACTGGGCATTGAGCAACCTCTCCACGACATGGGTTAGTCTCTGGAGGGATTTTGCATTACATTCATTACGATAAGCAAGCTTGGAGTCAACTGCTAATCCTTACACGAATTACTTACTCCCTCCATATTTGTGACGCTGTCACTTCCCTGTGTACAAATACCCTGGTGTCCAAAATCAAAGTAACAAACGGAAACCTTGCAAGGTTTCGTTCATTTTGTCACAAAATAATATAAACATGTGATAGTAGAGTAGAAACAATGTAAAGAACACAGAACGTAAACAACTGCAATATGCATAGCCAACTTTTCGGATTTGCACACACATTCTGACAATTGGTTAATGCGCTCAGCATGAGGTGTGATCACCTCTGGCAGAAATACAGGCCTAAAATCGACGGAGCATGCTGTAAACGATTGTGATCAGTCTCTTGTTGTGGCAATAATTTCCCCTTCTTCCTGCGGACCTGCTCGCAAGTCTTGGAGAGTGGTTGGCGGGTGCTGATATAATGCAACACGTCTCCCTGTTGGATCCCAGTCATACTCTATGGGATTGAAATCGGTAGATCAAGCAGGTCACGCCATGCGTGCAATATCTTCCGTTTCCAAGGAAACATCAACCACCCGTGATCTTTGAGTTCGAGCATTATTATCCATCAGTACAAAGATTGGGCCCACAGCTCCGACAAGCACCCGCACATGAGGTACAAGATTTCGTCACGATACCTGACAGCAGTTACGCCTTGTTGAATCACTCAGACAGTTTCATGGAGAGGTGTTGGACTGGTCAGTATAATCCGTGTCCACACCATTAGCGATCTTCCTTGATATCTGTGTGTTACCACAATGTTTGGATCCCGAAGTCACATTCCACGTTTACTGCAGACTCGAATTCATCGAGAATCACTTTCCAGTACAAATCGGGACTCACCTGTGAAAAGAACATTGGCCCACTGTTCGGCTGTCTAGCCGAGCGGAGTGGCCGCGCGGTTAGAGGCGCCATGTCACGGATTGCGCGGCCCCTCCCACCGGAGGTTTGAGTCCTCCCTCGGGCATGGGTGTGTGTGTTGTTCTTAGCGTAAGTTAGTTTAAGTAGTATGTAAGTCTAGGGACTGATGGCCTCAGCAGTTTGGTCCCATGGGCATTCACACACATTAGAACATTTCGACTGCCTGACGACTCTGCTGTAGACGTTCCCTTCTGTGAAGACACTCTGAGGTACACATGCAGCAGGTCTCCGACAATAAAAGCCACTCTGCCGATGCCTTCTGTACACCGTTTACCTCGATACAACACGTCCAGTGGATACCAGTTGCCGTGTGGTACTAAGACAGTACTGTCGTGCCCTTAACAGCCAAAAACGGTCTCCTCTCTGATGTCACATGTGGTCGGCACTGTCTTGGTCTCTGGGATACAGTTTCGGTCTCTATAAATTGTCGCCACATCTGAGAAATAACAGAAAAATTCACATTAAGCCATCGGACCATATCAGTCTGCGACTGTCCAGATTCCATTACTTCTGTGGTCCTCCACCACAGGGAGTCTGGTAGGTGTCTTCTCTGTGCCATACTGCACCGTTTGTGACTGTCTACACGGCTATTGAGAGTGTGGGAGTAACCGGAAAACATTACCCCGTTTGAGAGGTGCCCTGACGCCATCGATGACGTGGTTGTCCGTTGACTGGAATGCCACCTTCCGTGCAGAACATAATAGTCCGGAGATCTGTTGACAGTTCGTATGATTATATCGGGAATCAAACACAGGACTGGGAAATAGCGGTTTGTTACTTTAATTTGGGACACCAGAGTACGTCACCAGCGAACAACCTCAGAGACCTACAGACTTCGTTCGTCAAGTCATTTATACATACTGTGAACAGCAGTGGCCTGTCATACCTTAAGGTTTGCCATACGCAACTTTCGCTTCTGACACCTCTTCATTAGCAATGACACTCAAGAGTTCTGTTCTGAGAGCTTCTCAGTCCAATCCCATATCTGTTAGCAAATGCCGTTTGCACGTATTTTATTTATTAGACGACGCTTAGGAAGTGTATCGAATGCTGTCGAGAAGCAAAGAAACACTCCAAGTGTAGAACTGTCTGGTCTGTTTGTCTGGACTGGTTGTGTGATTTGTTTCTTAAACGGGATAACAGACCGGCTTTGCCTAAAACGGCGTGGACAATCGCCAAAAAACAAACCCAAGCTGTCTGGTGTCACGGAGCAACTGTCGTTAATTCCATCCACAGATTACACTCGGATGAAGCTACCTGCCCCACAAGACGACACTCTACGGATTAAGTCTGCCCTTTTTATAATATGTTCATGTTGTTGTAATCGTCAGTCCGAAAACTGGCTTGATGCAGCTCTCCGCGCTGGAGTATCCTATGGAAGTATCTTCATCTCTATGCAAGACCATCAAAAACATTCTGAAAAACTTATATGTGTGCCACAGGATAGGTTGTACTGAGAAGTAACTATTAAGAAAAAAACGCGATATGTTGCGAAGTTTCCGAGTAAATTAGCATTTAAGTTAGCCGGTCAGGAAATTGTGAGCGGCACGCCAGTTGCAATTAGTGTCAGCCTTTGGCTTGGGTTCGATTCTTATTACCGTCCTATGTCCAATTTTGTACCGTTCTTTTTTTTCGGTTTTAGGAAACAAAGCACACGTATGGAACACCGTCTCTGGCGGGCCGCTTGAATCTGCGCGTGCAACGGTCTCATTGCTTATCTTCAATGCTGATTAACTCGGAGACGGAGCAACGCATCGATTTTTTTTCTTTACAGTTATTTCGTAGCACAACTTACCCTGTAACACTCTTACAAGCTTTTCGACAGTTTCTGACCGCCATGTATACAGCTGTTGAAATTTACATTCGTTTCTGCATCTACCTACATACATACTCACCATGCTACCGTATGGTGCGTTGCGAAGGGTGCCTTACTGTCATTTCCTTTCCTATTCTACTCTCAAATAGGGCGAGGGAGAAACGACTGTCTGTATGCCCCTTACGAGTCTTAATTTCTCTAGTCGTCATAGTTCTTACTCAAAATGTACGTTTGCAGCAGTGTAATAGTCCTGCAGTCAGCTTCAAATGGCGGTTCTCTAAATTTTCTCCGTGGTGTTCCTAGAAAAGAGCGTTGCCTTCCCTCCACGGATTCCCATTTGATTTCCCGAAGCATAACCAAAATACTTGCGTGTTGTTCTAACCACCGGTAACAAATCTAGCACCCAATCTCTAAACTGCTTTGATGTCTTCATTTAATACGACCTGGTTGGAAACCCACAAACTCGAACAGAACTCAAGAATGGGTCGCACTATTATCCTGTATTGATGAACTACATTTTCCTAAAATTCTGCAAATAAACCGAAGTCGACCATTCTCCTTCCCTGCTACATTTATTAATTACTCGTCCCATTGCATATCGCTTTTGCAACGCTACGCCTAGATATTTAATCGACAAGACTGCGTCAAGCAGCGCATTACTAATGCTGTACCCATAATCCTGCAGTAACCCGATGTTAAAGATGTTGCATTGCAATTTCAAGCGTCCGTTCTTTTACCGTTCTTATGTACAGGAGTCAACTGCGCTTTTTTCCTGTGGCATGGCATTTTGCGCTGGGCGGGAGATTTGCGATAAATGCAGGCAAAGTAAGAGGCCAGTGCCGTAGACTATTCTTTGTAAAACCGAACTGCGTTTCCATCTGGACCGGGCGACTTATTTGAGTTCAACTTCAAATCAAATGGGTTCAAATGGCTCTGAACACTATGGGGCTTAACATCTGAGGTCATCAGTCTCCTAGAACTTAGAATTACTTAAATCTAACTAACCTAAGGATATTACACACATCCATGCCCGAAGCAGGATTCGAACCTGCGACTGTAGCGGTCGCGCGGTTCCCGACTGTAGCGCCTAGAGCGGTGCGGCCACATCGGCAGGCCTAATTCAACCCTTTCAGTTATTTCTCTAATCCAGGGATGCCTAATACTACGTCCTTCATACGGAAGTTAGTGCTATCGTGAAACGAAGGAATGTTTGAACGATTCCCCCGCGTGTACGATTTCTTACACGCGAAATTTAAATTTCGGCTTTCTTTTCGCTGTCACACTAGCGTGGTCAAAAGTGACTGGATAGAAGCATTCGACCCACTAACCGATTTTACATAGGACCAAGCATTTCCTCGGGTTCTCGGCAAGATCTTTTACTTAGGTATGAAGATGGTAGTTTATTGTATGCTTCGCACATCGACCTTTTTAATCAGAAATGCGAATCTCTAATAAATTTTGCCTGTCGTCATTTGCGAGTTCCCTTCTAAACCGAAAATGCAACAGTCTTTGCTTCCCCGGCACTTTCCTAATGTTGTTGTTAAACCACGGTGGGTTTTTACCATCCTTAATCCACTAACACGACACACATAACTCCAAAGCACGATTGACAATCCTTTGAAACTTTACCGACAGTTCAGTCTGCTAACGGTATTACTCCCCTTCTCATACCCCTTCCCCTTCCCCTTCTTCCTCCCTCCTCCTTATTGACACACACCATTTCCTCGGTTACTAAATTTTTCCTTGATGGCTCAGGATGTTTCCGATCAACCTGTTCCGTCTTTAAGCCAATTTGTGTAATAGAATTTCTCTCCAATCTTATCTTCTAATCTGCACCATCTTCCAGGCACATACTTTCACAAAAATCTTTCTAACACTACAATTTATGTCAGATGTTCACGTAATTCCCTTTCTTTGGAAAAACTTTTATTGCTATTGTCAGCCCTTTTTACTTCCGACAGTCTATTCATACGAAGGGTAACTTTCTTCTTATTACTACTTTTGCAATTATTAAGGAAACGTTCTCAATAGTACGATGACCACTAATTCGTTTTCAGCAAAACGAATAATTGGGGAAATGACATACGTTGGAGCCACAGCAACGAAAAAGTGAATCTAAGCTGTTTGTTATGTTTAAACTCAAGTTGTCTATGTGCAACTAAATCGGAGACCCAACGGAAACATTGTCCAAATTGTTCATTGTCGTTTGTATTAGATAAGAGGAATGTCAAGTCTTTGAAAGAGTACTGATGCTCAGGAATTTTTATGCTGAAGTGAACGTATGAAGCTGCCGTTTCGTATGAGACTAAAGCAAACTGCCTCACCTCTACCGGCCGGGGTGGCCGAGCGGTTCTAGGCGCTGTAGTCTGGAGCCATGCGATCGCTACGGTCGCAGGTTCGAATCCTGCCTCGGGTATGGGTGTGTGTGATGTCCTTAGGTTAGTTAGGTTTACGTAGTTCTAAGTTCTAGGGGACTGATGACCTCAGAAGTTAAGTCCCATAGTGCTCAGAGCCATTTGAACCATTTTTTGCCTCACCTCCTATAAACAAAAATTACGTTTTGAACAGATGCAGTGCTGAATATGTTACGTATGTCTATACAAATGATCGGAATTAATTAATGCTGGTTTGATTACAATTTGCTTAACAATGGCGCGTTGTCTCACAGGGTTGGATACTAACAACGAAGATAGCATTGGTATAAAACTCTTAGTGGCGCTGAGTGTGAAGTATCTAACTTGGTAGGCTCATTAATCCTTAGGCAGCAGGTAATCTTTTAAAAATATCTGAGTATTAGCGTGAATAGCGTCGAAGTCCGGGATTTGGGCTGCAAGCACATAAAACGGCAATGTGCAGTAGCCTGCGTCCCTATCTCAGCAGTCACGCACGCTCTTTGGGCGGCAGAGCGCCGAGTTGAGAGGGGAGATGTGCTCAGCATATCTGAGCCACGGCTCTTGTCCGTAATATCCATAATTCAGGTAATGAAACCTGTTTGCAGGAGAGAAACCGGCAGTAATGAATACGGCCATAAATACTTCAAAGTTGATCCTTACACGCCATCGTTCAGGGTCCAACGGCGCGTGTTTATTTGCATCAGCTAGACCCTCCACGCTGCCGTCCGACACACACGACTCGAATACCGATAGAATGTTTCTGGTAGCGGAGAACATTAGTTCAAACGGTTCTACCTCGGGATTCGTGCAACATTTACATTCGGGAAACGTCGGCGCAGAGACAAGCGTTTTGATCACTTTATTCGGGCTTATACTTTGCTGCTTTGTGGTGATTCCTAACTAGCGATGGTGTTATGTCGAAAATACTTCTGTTAAACTAGGACGAACTTGCTTTCAAAAACTGCACAGATTCATGCTGATGTCCCAGAGAGAGTAAAAAAATATGAAATAAATGTTGGCCGGCCGGAGTGGCCGAGCGGCTCTAGGCGCTACAGTCTGGAACGGCGCGACCGCTACGATCGCAGGTTCGAATCTT
This sequence comes from Schistocerca gregaria, assembly GCF_023897955.1. Taxonomy (NCBI): domain Eukaryota; kingdom Metazoa; phylum Arthropoda; class Insecta; order Orthoptera; family Acrididae; genus Schistocerca; species Schistocerca gregaria. Next base: position 747,756,566 of record NC_064931.1, read on the forward strand.
GCCTCGGGCATGGATGTGTGTGATGTCCTTAGGTTTAAGTAGTTCTAAGTTCTAGGAGACTGATGACCTCAGAAGTTACGTGCCATAGCGCTCAGAGCCATTTGAGCCATTTTGAAATAAATGTTAATGGACCATAGCGCAGTTTGAATTTCGACCAATTCATACTGATTTATGTCTTTCTGCACTGTTCTAATAACTTTTGGCGATTTGATACCTTTATTCCTAAATTTGCAACCGATAAAAGTGGGACATTCTTAAGCCAGTGAAATCCCATTCGGAACGTTGGAGGTTCAAATTTAAATTCGGCCATCCAGATTTAGATGCTTTGTTGTTGCTTTTAATTGCTTAAGACTAATGCCTTCTGAAAGGACACGGGCGCTTTTATTCTCCATCCTTCATCAATCGGAGCTTCGTCGTAGGCGTGGCATTAAACCCAGAGCTTCCTTCCTTGCCTTTTAAAATTTGATATTATGTTTGAGCTGATATTACATCTTTAATTATATTGCTTTTAGCAAAACATTAACGACCGAACAAAACAAGAAACGAAACAGAATTTTCTGTAATACCATCTCGTTGCTATACGACTTTCTTCATTACGCACAATTAATATTAACCAGCCTCTCGCCATATAATCGTTGACGCTGACAGACAAGCGTTAGAAGTAAATCGCTGAACTGTGCTTATGAACTACGATTTTTCATCGTTTTTCTATGCCACCCATTATCATGAAAGGCAATAATCGATATTTATTCCTTTTCGATCAAACCCTCTTCGTCTAATAGTCTACTCAACAGTGTTCATTCTGCTTCCACCCACTTAAGGGTACTCGTCGCCTAAAAGAAGAGGTGGAGGCAAGTCTGCTGTGATATTTTTTGCAAAAATTACGTTTAATGTATCATAAGCAGGTAGAAGCAAAGCCGAATGCGTGATTAACTACTTTCCGGCGTAGTTTGTAAATAGTTATTTTAGTCAGCAAGGAAATGTGCTTCCTACGCAGAATTGTTTCGTTTTTATAACACTGTGAAATAGATCAACATATATATGACATATAATCATAGTTCTGCATGTGAGGAATTGTATAAAAGAGATGTAAATGGCATCTTATTTTACCCAAAAAAATAAACATTTCTTTGCAGATAAATGTGTGCCAATATTGTCTGTGTATAGGCAAATTGGGGCACTTAACAATAAGAAAACTTAAAATGGCCATTTACAATACTAACATACTATTTCCGAAATTTTTTCGGGTATTTTTTTACAAGAACGACAATGAGCAAATCAGTGTGGACTAACGTGACTCCGAACAGAAGGACCGTGAAAATCGTAAATTCGTATTTATTGTATCAGCGCACATTATTCCAGACAGTTCATTATATCTACTTTAAGTATTCGGATAACATTGTTTTGTAAATTGACTCATTTTGATTTCCTCGGTTACAATCAAGCACTCACTGAATTTCGTTCTTTCTTCCATGTTAATCTTTTTTAATACTTTCATGTTGTTCATAAAGCACACGACAGTGCTGAATGCATTGGACTCGCTTTCGGGAGCAGTAGGTTTCAGAACCCTGATCGCCCCCCCCCCCCCCCATACTGATTTCGATTTCCCTTGTTTTCCCTAAATCACTTAAAAATAATGCTACGATGAGTCCTTTAAAACAATTTTGGCCCAGATCTTTCGCTGTCCTTTTCCACTTCGAACGTGAGATGTCGCCAATAATCTTGTCGTAGAATTTACTTCTCGTAAAAGTAAGTTCGTTTAGATACTATCTGGAAGCCTAAAAATTAGAAGTGGGGTTTTGTCCTAAAAGCCGAAAAATTTGGAATTTTTTGGCACTGCGGAACTCATACCGCATGGTAGATGGCTTCCAGCACACCCTACTTTTTGTTAGCACGTTTTATTCTGTTCCAAGCTTTCTTAGCTCTTGATGTAGGCAACTGATGTGTTTCTCTGTTTTATAAACGAGGCCTGTCTCTCTAACACGTCATATTACGTTACTCTGCATAATCAGTCATGTAGCAGAAGTACTCGTAACTGTGCAGCAGAGAAAAGCGTTGCTCAGAACCGCCGCGTTCTCGTGTGGCTTGCTTATAGTCTCTTACTGCATTTGTAATTAGCCAGTGTATATACAGGCTATTCCAGCAGGAGTGGTCATCTACATCTACATGACTACTGTGCAATTCACATTTAAGTGCTTGGCAGAGGGTTCATCGAACCACAATCATACTATCTCTCTACTATTCCACTCCCGAACAGCGAGCGGGAAAAACGAACACCTAAACCTTTCTGTTCGAGCTCTGATTTCTCTTATTTTATTTTGATGATCATTCCTACCTATGTAGGTTGGGCTCAACAAAATATTTTCGCATTCGGAAGAGAAAGTTGGTGACTGAAATTTGGTAAAAAGGTCTCGCCGCGACGAAAAACGTCTATGCTGTAATGACTTCCATCCCAACTCGTGTATCATATCTGCCACACTCTCTCCCCTATAACGCGATAGTACAAAACGAGCTGCCCTTCTTCGCACCCTCTCGATGTCCTCCGTCAATCCCACCTGGTAAGGATCCCACACCGCGCAGCAATATTCTAACAGAGGACGAACGAGTGTAGTGTAAGCTGTCTCTTTAGTGGACTTGTTGCATCTTCTAAGTGTCCTGCCAATGAAACGCAACCTTTGGCTCGCCTTCCCGACAATATTATCTATGTGGTCCTTCCAACTGAAGTTGTTCGTAATTTTAACACCCAGGTACTTAGTTGAATTGACAGCCTTGAGAATTGTACTATTTATCGAGTAATCGAATTCCAACGGATTTCTTTTGGAACTCATGTGGATCATCTCACACTTTTCGTTATTTAGCGTCAACTGCCACCTGACACACGATACAGCAATCTTTTCTAAATCGCTTTGCAACTGATACTGGTCTTCGGATGACCTTACTAGACGGTAAATTACAGCATCATCTGTGAACAGTCTAAGAGAACTGCTCAGATTGTCACCCAGGTCATTTATATAGATCAGGAACAGTAGAGGTCCCATGACGCTTCCCTGGGGAACACCTGATATCACTTCAGTTTTACTCGATGATTTGCCGTCTATTACTACGAACTGCGACCTTCCTGACAGGAAATCACGAATCCATTCGCACAACTGAGACGATACCCCATAGCTCCGCAGCTTGATTAGAAGTCGCTTATGAGGAACGGTGTCAAAAGATTTCCGGAAATCTAGAAATACGGAATCAACTTGAGATATTCAGGGATATGATAGGAGCGATCATTCGAGTCAAAAGAGTCTAGTAAGCATGGGCTCTAAAATTAGTACCTTAAGAGTTACGGGCACTTGTACAACAGAAGAGATGAGATTCACAGCAGCGAAGATAAACAACAATTTTTTCTTGTTTTGGTCCATACTAGCCTCATCTTAAATACGGAAAGCGAAGACTTGCAGCAGAAGAGGTTTGTTTCACAGTATCTGACATGAACTAGTGCTCATAGCTATTAAGGTAGGCATTTACAACCCATGTTAATTAAATTTTTTTGCTCCGAATGATCATTCCTCGTGAAGTACTTTTACATCAGTTTGAAGACTATGGACATCAAAATTCGTATTTCTTTGGTCCCATTTTTCGTACTATTATGTAATCTTTCCGTTTCGATTGGTTATTCAGCCGAACATTGAGGGTCTACTGATTTGTAGCAGAGGTCATTGTATCTGCAATTGAATTTACAGAAACTTTCGTGTATGTAGCAAGTCAATCATTACATTTCGAAGAGTGTTATCGGCTACTTCATAGATATGGGAACAAAAGCGGTTAACTTTTTATTTCTTAATAATTCCGATTTAGTTAAATACTGATAATTTTGCGAACTTTGAGACACTGTTAAAGATCAGATTAGTTCGATACAACAGCACGTTAGTGTGGATTGTACTAGCTGCTCATGACGACTCAACGGTTGCCACCCTGCTTGGTCATTAATATCATATCTGCTTCACTCACAATCCCGGATAACGGGACAGCTTTCATCCGTGTTAGATTTGAGCATCTACCTCAGTTTACATTAGCGTGGTTTGGTGAGCCGCAGCGTATTTATAAGAAAATGATACAGTTTCCTATCCTTTATGAGCAGACGGCATGAAGGGACAGTGATGGTTGAAAGGGCTCTAAGCACTGTAGGACTTAACATCTGAGGTCATTAGTCCCCTAGACTTAGAACTACTTAAGCCTGACTAACCTAAGGACATCACACACATCCATGTCCGAGGCAGGATTCGAACCTGCGACCGTAGCAGCAGCGCGGTTCCGGACTGAAGCGCCTCGAACCGCTCTGTCACAGCGGCCGGCGGGACAGTGGTAAAAACTAATTTTTCAGGTAGTGAAATCGACAGATACCGGTAAGCCCATTCCTCTAATCGCATCATTATTAAAAGGTAACATCGGTTTTCATCCTTTGATACCCGAAAAATGTATACTGTGGATATGAGGAGTCAGTGAGTGTACTTGGTCGAACGTATGATACGCGTTTCCCGGCGGTAGCGCCCACTCTCTCCTTGTCTTTTGTTTCCTCCTTGTCTCCGACAGACGCATAATGACTGAAGTGAAGAGAGCGAGGGAGATTTCTCCGTCGGGCGAACAAGATTTATATAGCTCCGTGTACCAATGCACTCACCGGTACACGACGATGACACATCGAAGTTTCACTCGTGCCTCCCTGTAACTAGTTGCGGACGAAATTGTAGATGTAAAAATCATCTCTTGATTAAGAAGAAGGGGAGAAGAATGGCGCCACACGTATTTGATCAGAGAGATTCGTGAGCGTTCTGTACTCGGAAATATGATACAACAGAATCATGATGATGAAGCAGTATTCGGCAGGGCAGGCATTCAGCCCGCGCCAAGATAAAGAATAAATTCCTGCTCGGAACGCGGGCCGGCAGAAGGAACTGCTTTGTCAGAAAATCATACGATTTAAAGTGGCTTTCGGTCCCACAGAAGGAAGGTGGGAAAAAAGAGAAGTCTTGTCTGGAGCCGAGCGTGCCGCCGGCAGGGCTATGGGAGTATATCGCAGCGTGCGTCACTGCTCTCCCGTATGCACTCCGTTCTCTACAACTGGTTCTCCCGTCGTGTGGCTAATCGCAATGCTGTTTAGCGTCCTAAATATGCATACATAGACTGCACCATATCGCGTAATTAACAAATACAGGACAACTCTTAATGTTGTGCTGACAGTTACCGTTCCTCCAAAACTCACATCCGGAGGCTCGGTCTCGTCAAAAACCACGTGCTAAATATATTAAGTATATTCAGAAAACATAATCTTTGTGTGGCTGCGCAAACGGCTGGAATAGATTTTATTCGAAATCTGTAGTTTGTACAGCTTCTTTTACCTTGAAACTTCCTGGCAGATTAAAACTGTGTGCTGGACCGAGTCTCGAACTCGGGACCTTTGGCTTTCGCGGGCAAGTGCTCTACCAACTGAGCTACCCAAGCACGACTCACGCTCCCTCCTCACAGCTTTACTTCTGCCAGTACCTCGTCTCCCACCTTCCAAACTTCACAGAAGCTCTCTTGCGGGAGACGCCGGCACGGTAGCTGAGCGTGTTCGGTCAGAGGGTTAGCTGCCCTCTGTAGTAAAAAACTGTGTCAATGGATCAACAACGAACGGAAACGGGTGTCTTGTGACATCCGCCCCGAGCAGATACAACGAACAAAAACGAACAAAATGAAATTAAATTAAAAAAACTTGGTAGAGCCCTTGCCGCGAAAGGCAAAGGTCCCGAGTTTGAGTCTCGGTCCGCCACAAAGTTTTAATCTGCCAGGAAGTTTCATATCAACGTACATTCCGCTGCAGAGCGAAAATCTCAATGTTTTCCTTGTTAGTCTAGAGCTTAGTTGCAGTCGTGATGTTATCTGTATCTACATCAATACTGCGCAAGCGACCTGAAGGTGTGTGGTCGAGTGTACTTCTGGAACCACTAACTAATCCCCTTCCTTTTTCCATTCGCGAATGGCACATGGGAAAAATGATTGTCGGTAAGCCTCTGTATTACCTCCAATTTGCTCGTTGTGCTCATTTCGCGAGACGTATGTGCAAGGAAGTAATTTGTTATCAGACTCTTCCCGGAAAGTACTCTCTCAAAATTTACACGCCGCTCTTCGTTGGATATTCTCTCTCTCTGTCTCTCTATCTGTCTCTGCTATCAGTCCTACCTAGTAAGGGTCCACATTGATGAACAGTACTCAAGAATCTGTCGAACAAACACCTAGTAAGCGACTTCATTCGTGGATTATTTAAATATCCATAATACTATTTTGATGAATTTCAGTCTGGCATCTGTTTTTCCTACCAGTTGGTTCATGTAGTCTTTTCACTTATGGTCGCTCCAATAAGATGCTCCTGGATATTTTACGGTAGTTACTGTTCCCAGCAATTTCTCATAAATAGTGTGGATGTACAGTAGTGGATTTTTTTTCTTGTACCATGGAAACTCAAGAGAAGTAGTTTTAATTATTCAACAGAGAGCTTCTCTATGAACTGAAAGACTTCTACACTATTCTATTTAATGCCGTTGAAACTACGCAGGATACGACACAAATTCATTTTACTTCTCCTTCTATTGGATAAAATTGGTCGAAAATTTTTTAATCAAACAAGAACATATATCATAAATCCACTGACTAATAGCAACGTGGTCACTCCTAAGAAACTTTGTAATATCCAGAACATCAGAAAAACTTGAATCAACAGATTGTATCAATTCTGTATTAAAATGAAGAGATTCCTCCAGCTGTATTTAAGGTGTCGATTTTATTTTGGCAACTAGTTTCAACGTTGTAACAACGTAATCTTCAGCCCCAACACTTGCTAACGTCAACTGCGTGCGACTAATACTAGAAGTCAGTGGTGAGATATGGACGTGCTCTGTGTAGAAGGTGGGTAGTAGTTACTTATAGCCAACTGCAACATTATTTTAGAAAACTGCTATGTTCAATGCGAAGAAAACAAGACGGGATGGCAAAAGAATTTCGAACTAAAGCAGACTAACGAAGTACTGGGACAGTAATAGAGCTGGAAAATGTGTTCTCTGAACAGTAATAAATATAAGAGTAAGGATTAAACTTGAACAAAACAACTGTGACAGAAGCTATTAAACCTCATACCATAAAAATATATTTAAAAACATTGATGATTGTTGAGAAAATAAAAATCAGAAACCAAATAAACAATCGAGGCAGTGTAAGAGAACATATATTCGATGAGTCAAATAACTGATACGCCCTTTTCGAAACTCAAAAAGAGAGTAACCGATGGAACACGACATTTAAAAGTTGTACAACGAGTAGATGCTGGTAACCTCTTAGAATACACATGTGGGTTAAAAGAAGAAAAAACTGAAAAGAAACAAGTATTGTCACTTGTTAGCAGACCACAAATCTACGTCCCCTTAAACAACGGGAATAAAAGAACGTAACAATAGACCACATTACAGAAGAGCTATTACTAACAGATGTATATTATGTGAAGTTATAACTGAAAGGTTACATACAATTGCTAAACAATTGAATACTGCCAGCAGGATTTATAGAAAGAGGAAAGGTTATCCAAACTCAGAGTGCAATGTTAGCGATTTTTCGAAATCGGTAACTATACTGCGGTTTCCAGATACTTTAAATGTCTTGCTATGCATTAGATATATATTGAAAATTAGTCATCGCCACGGTGGAGACTAGTTCCATACCTTATTCAACCAGTATTTGAGAATGAGAGCACTTAGTCACTTGCAACAAACATCACACATAATATGAAACGTAAGATTTTCTTGCTGATAACTCCCACAAAATAATGAAACGAAAAAAAAAGTTTATCGCTTTTCCCTGTTCATGCAGAGATATTGTCACATGAAGTATGACGTTTTAGTTTATTACTTCTTTACTACTGACTCTATTCGCAAAACATATCATACACAGTATGCAAATACAAACATATCTCGTTTTGCGTCACATTGTTCAGGAGGTACAATGTCATAAACGTTGCAACACTTGAAAATAGAACTGTAGCGCGAAATTTGCTAGTTATACAGGTGTAATATGTGTGTAAATACGTGTGAATATGTTAAATATACGAGGGTTGCCCAGAAAATAACGCGCTGCATTTTTTTTTCTCAGCCGGAAACAGTGCTACGAAAGCGAAACGTCGCGTATGTATTATTTGAAGTCTCCTGCGTAAGCGCGGCAAGTTTCCGTCACCTCCAAGAGATAGCGTAGCTGCAGGACAGTTTCAGAATGGCGTCTGTAGGTGACGTACGTTACAAGCAACTTGCCGTTATTGAATTTCACACTGTAGAGAAAGAAATTATTGGGAATATTCTCAAACGCTTTTGCAAAGTCTATGGAGCATCTGCTGTCGACAGAAGTACAGTTAGTTGCTGGACACAGACGGTAAGGTCATCAGCAGGCCGTTCGGCGGAGCTCCACGATTTTGCAGCGGTCGGGGAGACCACCCACCGCTGTCACACCTGGCATGTTGCAGCGAGCTGATGTTATTCGCGAGGACAGACGCATTACGACTCGGTAGTTGGTGCTGCACCTATCAATCAGCAAAGGAAGTGTGGATGCATATTCAAAAGTGTGAGCAAGATGGTTTCTGCAGTGTCTAACGGTGGATCACAAACGGCACAGAAAAAAAAATTCTTGATATGTTGCAACGTTTTCAAGCTGAGGGGGAGACCTTGTTACGGATTGTTACAGGTGATGAAACCTGGGTTCGCCATTTGGAGCCAGAAAGAAAAAAAAGTCAGTCGATGGAATGGCGCCATTTTCTCTCCTCACAGAAGAAAAATTCAAAGCATCCGCTGGTAAGGTCATGAGTACCGTCTTCTGGGACTGTAAAGGTGTGATTCTCATTGATGTAATGCCCAGAGGCGGTACCATGAATTTACAAGCATATGTCAACACATTAACAAAACACAAGACGTGCTTTCGGCCACTTCGGCGCCACTGCGACCAAGGAGATGTTTTGCCGCAACAGATAACGCTCGGTCCCACACATGTCTGAGGATTGTTGGACACATCAGAAAATAGTGTTGGACAGTCTTATCACATCCACCCTACAGCCCTGTGCTAGCCCCCTCGGACTTTCACTTGCTTGGGCCATTAAAGAATGCCATTCGTGGAAGACATTTTGAGGACGATGAGGAGGTGATTCACACAGTGAAGTAGTGGCTCCTCCACCTGGACAACGATTGGTACCGACAGGGCATACACTCCCTTGTTTCGTACTGCGTGAAGGCCATAGAACGGGATGTAGATTACATGGAAAAATAGGGTTGTTGACAAAACACCATTCTTTCGTGTGTGTAATTCACATTATGTTCGATAAATAATTGTTTAAGAAAAAATGCGGTGCATTAGTTTCTGGGCAACCTTCGTATGTCAAATACTTTTGACATGTGCATATGCGGGCTAATCCATGGGTAAAATGCTGATCCTAAACTCCTGCAACGATCTCAAGTAAATGTGGTAAACATATTAGTTACGACCATGAAAGAAATAACTGGGAGGGGGAGGGGGAGGGGGGGGCAAGAACCACTTCTAGCCTCTGCCAACCACTTAAATGTGAATTGCAGTGTAATCATGTAGATACAGATGTAGATGTAGCGAAGGGGAAGGAGGAGATGTACATAGATAGGGCGAGGAGGAGATGGAGAGAGAAGGGAAAGAGGAGGAAAAAAGATGAAGAAAGAGGGATGGGGGTGGGGGAGATGGACAGAGTGAGAGAGAGTAGGAGGAAATTGGCAGAAATGTCGGGAGCAGAAGATGGACAGACAGAGAAGGGGAAGTAGGAGATCGAGACAGACAGGGGGGAGGAGGAGATGGACAGAAAGGGGGGAGGAGGACAGGGGGAAGAGATGGACAGAGACAGGGGAGGTGGAGGGAGAGAGAGGGAAGTGGAGATGGACAGAGAGAGGGGAGGAGGAGATAGGAGAGAGAGAGGCAGAGAAGGGGATGGAATTAAAGAGGAGGTGGAAGAGATGGACAGAAGAGGAAGAAGCAAGTGGACAGAACGGGAAGGAGCAGATGGACATAGGGAGAAGGAGCAGATGGACAGAGGGTGAACAAGAAGATGTGAAAAGGGGAGATGGGCAGAGGGTGAGGGAGGAAGAAGTGGCCGAAGTGTTTCTCGACGAACAATTATCACAACTCAAAACATTTTATCGGTATTTTTATCGTAAGCTTTTCTCGATTCCAGAATGTCTGAAGGAACTCCTTGAAATTAATACTTCAGAAATGGAAGCAGTAATACTTTAAAAAAAAAAGTACTTGGGATATTATACTGCGTCACTGTAAGTGACTTGACGGTGGGTTATTGGTGAAACAACGTAATTATTAGAAAGCAAAACATACTTTTCTCCTGTATTTCACTTAATTTTAGTTTACACGATCTTGGTTTGGGGTTCCGAGCCCATTTTCTACTGTGGCTGTTTCCGAGATGTTATTCTACATCTACATCTACATTAATACTCCGCTAGCCACCAAGCGGTGTGTGGCGGAGGGCACAATTTGCGCCAAAGTCGTATTTCCCCCCCCCCCCCCCTCCCCCCTCCCTCTGTTCCACTCGCGTATCGCACGAGGGAAAAACGACTGTCTGATCATTCAGTACGAGCTCTTATTTCTCTTATCTTTGAATCGTGATCACTGTGCGGTTTGAAAGTTGGTGGTAATAATATATGCTCTACATCCTCGGTGAAGATCGGATTTCGGAATTTAGTGAGCAGCCCCTTCTGTTTAGCGGACTGTCTATCTGCAAGTGTGTCCCACTTCAAACTTTCTATGAGATATGTAACGCACTCGCGATGGCTAAATGTACCAGTCATGAATCTTGCAGCTCTTCTTTGGACCTTCTCAATCTCTTTAATCAGACCCAACTGGTAAGGGTCCCATACAGACGAACAATACTCCAGGACTGGACTAACTAACGTATTGTAAGCTATTTTCTTTGTTGAAGGACTGCATCGCTTCAGAATTCTACCAATAAACCGCAATCTAGAGTTCGTCTTACCCATTGATTGTCTTCTAGTGTGCTATGAAACAAAGAATCTACAACCACTCCACGGAGACAATAAGCGACAATCTGCTTATGTACAAAGACATGTAGTCTCCCATGAATAAAAGGAGAGCGTATAACATCACTTACCCAGAGTGCAGATCGATTGTACAGGAAAATCATGGTTATCTGAGTACACGTGATTGAAGGAACATCATTATGAATGATGGAAATTGCGGAAAAAAAACTCAACCTTTGCATATCATTGCTTAGACACAAACCATAAATATTCCGTAAATTTCGAAATACAAGAATAGCTAAAGGAAAACTGCGTTGATTCCTTCACTACACACCATTAGCTGTTCAGTTCAACAGCTTGAACCGAAATCTCCACCATTACATAATGTGAAAATTATTGAAACAACCGAGACCAAGAGTTATGAAGTTAATAGTACCCTATTGCCAATGTTCTGGGGTGAGTGATTCGTTATTTGTGTATACCTGCATAATCTGTTATACGCAAATGCATAATTGTCTTTGTAAATTACTTACTTTATTTGTCATTTTATGCAAGCTCTTGATGAGTTTGAAATTAAAATGGTTCAAATGGCTCTGAGCACTATGGGAATTAACATCTGTGGTCATCAGTCCGCTAGAACTTAGAACTACTTAAACCTAACTAACCTAAGGACATCACACACATCCATGCCCGAGGCAGGATTCGAACCTGCGACCGTAGCAGTCCCGCGGTTCCGGACTGAGCGCCTAGAACCGCGATACCACCGCGGCCGGCTTGGAATTAAAGCTTAATTTCTTTGGAAGTTGTTGATTCTTTGTTTAATAGCATAGCTGAAGAAACAAAAAGCATTTTTGAACAGTAAATCTAGAAAACGGGACTGTAGCACGAAATCAAGTTCGTTTAAAACAAATATTTGTGAAACATAGGTAAACAAATGTCTTTTCCCATGAAATAATCTCTTATAACTTCACAGGAAGAAAAGTTAAGCACCAAGAAGAGAAGGAGGAACTGAATTGAAACTTAATGCTTTGAGTTTTTAAATAGTTTAAATTTCAGCGATGATAAAATCAAATTAAGTGGACAAAGAAACTGGCAGGATAAGAAAACTGCAGGAGAACTGGGAGTAGGATGTTGCACCTCCGTGGCCCTGGATGCATGCACTGATACGGGTGGGAAGGTTGTCATACAATCTTTGTGTCCTTTCCTGATGTACAACGGTCACAAATGTTGTAAATAGTGCCATCTATTCTGGATATTGGCACTGGAATGGAACATACGTCCGAAGTCGTTCCTCACGTGTTCTGTCGGGGACAGAGCGAGGAACCTTGAACCTTGCTGGCCAACACTGTGTGGGCAGTTCATACAGACGGGTAGTTACTTGTGGCCGGATGGCCGTTACAGATGTGAGGAGATTACGATGCATTTGGAGCACAGTAGGAACATCCTTCCTCTTCAGATCTGAGCGACTTGAACTTGTACGACACGTGTGGTTTATCTCAGACGTCTACACGCTCCACATGCCTAGATACTGCACAGTTCGATCTTCTGGGCACATGCAGACCTACAATGACGCCCCTTTGGAACTGGTATGTGCTGGTAACATTGCCTACCGCTAGCACATGATATTTGCCGTGGTCTTTGAAAATGCTCACTAATAACCCTGATAAATGATCACATTATGACGACACTAGTGCTCTATAGTGACCGTTCCAGATGTCACAAATGATTTAGAAGTTATTTCTGGTGTGTCCCAGGGAAGTATGTTGGGACCCTTTCTGCTCTTATGTACACCATGCGTCCAAAAGATTCCGAGACTGAGTTTATTCCTGGCGTATAAGCTACGTTAGCCCAGTAAATACGGTGGCAGCTTGAAGTAACAACTGCATACGACCTGTGAGTTGCGAGCACGCGATGTTAAGCAGTGGACGTATGGCCGTAGTGCGTCAACGTTGTTGTGTTTATGACATTCTCCAGAATGTTTTAAACAAGAGAAAAGCGTGTGCAAAGTTTGTCCGGCAAACCTTAACATGAAGGGTCAAAGGTTTGGCAACATAACTGACAGTCAAGCCAATGTGACGAGCGTATTGAACAACATCCCAAACAAGGACTTTTCTGACAATTTCACATGGTTGTAAGAATATTCTGTGCGTCGTAATATACTGCAGGGGAGGGGGGCAGATTATTTACAATGCCTGAAGCATTCAAGCCAGCATCTTGACTTTTCTCTCCTTTTTTGTGTTAATCCAGTCTCAAAACTTTTTGGACTGACAGAGGGATGTTAGTGACCTAACAGACAATATGAATAGTAGTCTCAAACTTTTTACAGATGATGCAGCCCTCTGTTATGAAGCACTATCTGAAACAAGGCTACAAAAATATGTAGTCGGGTCTTGATAAGTTTTCAAAGCAATGCAATGATTGGCAGCTTGCGTTACATGTTTAGAAATGTCCAACTGCACACATCACAAAACATAGAACTTAATGTCCTACAGCAATAAATTCGAGCGACAACTGGAATCAGTCAAGTCATACAAACGCCTAGTTGTAACAATCTTCAGTGAGTGTGAAATGAAATGTTCATATAATTGATATCGTCGATAAATCTGACGGCAGAATTCGTAGAAAATACAGACCGTCTACGAAGGGGATTATTTCCCAAATATTCCTTCGACCCATCCTACAATATGGCTCATGTTTGTGGGACGCATATCAGGTAGCGCTGACAAAGCATACTGAAATTATACAAAAAAGGTCAGGATAAATGATCACAGATTTGTTCGACCCATGAGAGACTCATTCGATATGCCGAAAATCCCGAACTGACTGACGCTTGAAGATAAACACCAGCTATTCAACAAAACTCTATTTAAAATATGTCAAGAACCAATATTCAATGACGAATCTAGTGATATACTACTGATCACTTTGTATCGCTTTCGCAGGGACCAGGAAGACAGGATCAGTCTATCTCCAGCGCACACAGAGTTATTTAAGTAGCCATTCTTCCCGAGCTCCATATACAAATATAAGGAGAACATACAGTAATACGAGGTGCGACAATAAAGTAATGAGCCAAAAAAATGTTGCTTACCGTTTTAGTCAAGTGTAGTGTTGTCTCCTTCAAAGTAGTTCCCTTCTGACTGCACATACTTTTTCCAACGCTTCTGCCATTGATGGTAACATTTCTGGAACTCAGCTTCTGTAATATCCTCCAAAACTCTCGTCACAGCTTTTTGGACATCTTGTGTTGTTTGAAAATGGTGTCCCTTGACCGCCGGTTTTTCTCTTGGAAACAGAAAAAAGTCGCACGGAGTGATATCTGGTGAATAAGGTGGCTGTGGTAGTACTGAAATTTGTTTTGAAGTTAAAAATTGCTGTACTGACAGAGCACTATGGGATGGCGCATTATCGTGATGCAGAATCCAATTATCAGCAATGTTGGCACGGACACGAAGAACTCTTTTACGAAGTCTTTCTAAAATTTCTTTGTAGTAATATTGGTTAACTGTTTGTCCAGGAGGCACCGACTCATTATGAACCATTCCCTTGGAATCAAAGAAACACACAAGCATGCATTTCACTTTTGACTTTGACATGAGAGCTTTTTTGGCCTGGGTGATCCCTTTGAGCACCATTGCGAACTTTGGCGTTTTGTCTCTGGACCGTACTGAAAAAGCCAACTTTCGTCACCAGTGATAACACGGCTCACCAATTCTGAATTGATTTCCGTTTGCTCTAACAGATCGGCTGCCACATTTTTTCCTGTTTCTCGCTGTTGTGGTGTGAGATTTTCGAGGACCATTTTTGCACAAATCTTTCTGTTACCAAGATATTCAGTTATTATTAGACGAACCGTTTCTCGATTGATGTTCATTTGAAACGTCCCCTTAGAAAAATTTATGAATGATTGTGCTGATAAACCCCTTACGTTATTTGATTTTCAAACAGCTGAGCAAAACTGAACGTGCACAGACATTTCCCTCTTTACTTACTCAGATCATAAATAAACTGACATACAACATTTTTAGCACGACGCAATCCGACTTTTAATAATCCCTAAAAAATAATGGCCCTGACTAACAATAACCTAAACCTTCCATGAATCACTTACCCCCCAAAAATCTTAGTTACTCGAACTACTGCAATACAGCGAGCGCCAATACTGCCAGCTAAATAAAAGATTCAAACTACTGAAGGCACTAGCTACCGATAGGCATAGTTAGCAAATAAAAGATTTTGATAGGGAACAAACAATGTATATACAGGGTGTTTCAAAAATGACCGGTATATTTGAAACGGCAATACAAACTAAACGAGCAGCGATAGAAATACAACGTTTATTGCAATATGCTTGGAACAACAGTACATTTTCAGGCAGACAAACTTTCGAAATTACAGTAGTTATAATTGTCAACAACAGATGGCTCTGCGGTCTGGGAAACTCTATAGTACGATATTTTCCACATATCCACCATGTGTAGCAATAATATGGCGTAGTCTCTGAATGAAATTACCCGAAACCTTTGACAACGTGTCTGGCGGAATGGTTTCACATGCAGATGAGATGTACTGCTTCAGCTGTTCAATTGTTTCTGGATTCTGGCGGTACACCTGGTCTTTCAAGTGTCCCCACAGAAAGAAATAACAGGGGTTCATGTCTGGCGAATAGGGAGGCCAATCCATGCCGCCTCCTGTATGTTTCGGATAGCCCTAAGCAATCACACGATCATCGAAATATTCCTTCAGGAAATTAAAGACTTCGGCCGTGCATTGTGGCCGGGCAACATCTTGCATAAACCACGAGGTGTTCGCAGTGTCGTCTAAGGCAGTTTGCACCGCCACAAATTCACGAAGAATGTCCAGATAGCGTGATGCAGTAATCGTTTCGGATCTGAAAAATGGGCCAATGATTCCTTTGGAAGAAATGGCGGCCCAGACCAGTACTTTTTGAGGATGCAGGGACGATGGGACTGCAACATGGGGCTTTTCGGTTCCCCATATGCGCCAGTTCTGTTTATTGACGAAGCCGTCCAGGTAAAAATAAGCTTCGTCAGTAAACCAAATGCTGCCCACATGCATATCGCCGTCATCAATCCTGAGCACTATATCGTTAGCGAATGTCTCTCATGCAGCAATGGTAGCGGCGCTGAGGGATTGCCGCTTTTGAATTTTGTATGGATAGAGGTGTAAACTCTGGCGCATGAGACGATACGTGGACGTTGGCGTCATTTGGACCGCAGCTGCAACACGGCGAACGGAAACCCGAGGTCGCTGTTGGATCACCTGCTGTACTAGCTGCGCGTTGCCCTCTGTAGTTGCCGTACGCGGTCGTCCTACCTTTCCAGCACGTTCATCCGTCACGTTCCCAGTCCGTTGAAATTTTTCAAACAAATCCTTTATTGTATCGCTTTTCGGTCCTTTGGTTACATTAAACCTCTGTTGAAAACTTCGTCTTGTTGCAACAACACTGTGTTCTAGGCGGTGGAATTCCAACACCAGAAAAATCCTCTGTTCTAAGGAATAAATCATGTTGTCCACAGCACACTTGCACATTGTGAACAGCACACGCTTACAGCAGAAAGTCGACGTACAGAATGGCGTACCCACAGACTGCGTTGTCTTCTATATCTTTCACATCACTTGCAGCGCCATCTGTTGTTGAAAATTGTAACTACTGTAATTTCGAAAGTTTGTCCGCCTGAAAATGTACTGTTGTCCCAAGCATATTGCAACAAACGGTGTATTTCTATCGCTGCTCGTTTAGTTTTTATTGCCGTTTCAAATATAGCGGTCATTTGTGAAACACCCTATATATATATAACACTATTAAGGTATGACATCATGTCTTTCAAATGTACTGTCTATGATGGACACGCGTTCAGATCATCCGCTCTCAAAACTCCGCCATCTCTCTCCCCACATCCACCACTGCTGACGGTTCACCTCCAACTGCGCAACGCTACGCGCTGTTCGCATCCAACTGCCCAACACTACAATAGCGACTATTCCAACAATGCCAACCAGCCACAGACTGCACATAGAACAGCAAGTGATTTTCATACAGAGAGCTACGTGGCGTTACCAATATAAAAAGTCCGCATCTCGTGGTCGTGCAGTAGCGTTCTCGCTTCCCACGCCCGTGTTTCCGCGTTCGATTCCCGGTGGGGTTAGGGATTTTCTCTGCCTCGTGATGACTGGGTGTTGTGTGATGTCCTTAGGTTAGTTAGGTTTAAGTAGTTCTAAGTTCTAGGGGACTGATGACCATAGATGTTAAGTCACATAGTGCTCAGAGCCATTTGAACCATTTTTTGAACCAACATAAAAACCTACTTACACAGTTCTTCTGCAATCATTTTCACCGATAATCCCCGATCAGATCGTACGAGTTCACGCACGCTGACCAAGTTGACATCCGTCCGTGAGGCCGATAGGCGTCCACTACCGTCTTCAACTTCAACATTCGTTCTGCCTCCACTTAACATTTTATGCCAAGAAAAACTTAAGTTGTTGACATAACTTTTTCTCCAAAAGCCTACTGAAGCTTACCGTAAGTTGTCGTCGCGTTTTCACCCAATTTAACGTAAAAATAAATGGCGTACCGTTGCGCAATATTATGCGGCTCCATTTCTTTGACGAGAGACACAAACACGTGTTAGCTTATTACAGCACAACTCACGTCTGAGCAGTTGCATAGTATACCATTTGGTCTAGAAGCAGCTTGTGGACGACGGTAAAATATATTGTGCCTAAGAAAGCCTGCAGGGTTGCCACATCTTGCAAAGAAAGTCAATCTCATTGCTTTATTGTCGCACCTCGTATATGATACAATGAGAAGTACCTTCAGCAGCAGTCTTCACAGTGATTTACATAAAATAGCTGTAGATCAAGATACACTGTCCAGTCAGATTAATGTGACCATCTGTAAAAAGCGTGAATAACCATATTTGCAGCGCAAACCTCTGTGACATGTAGAGGAAGATGACGAATGAGGTTCTGGAAGGTACCACCAGGGCTGTAGAGCCATTCTGACCCCAGTGCAGTGGCCAGTTGCACTAAGTTTCTCGGCTGAGGATCCATGGCACGAACAGCCCCATCGGTTGGCTTTAAATCCGGGGAGTCTGGTGGCCAGGGGAATACTCATTCTTGTGCTCTTAGAACCACACACATAAACTTTGAGCTGTATGACACGTGGCATTGTCCTGCTAATAGATGCCATCTTACCGAGGAAGCCCAAAATGTGTGTAGGGACAGACATGGTCCTCTAGGATAGATGCATGCTTATGTTGATACTTTGTACCTTCCAGAATGACGGGACAACCCAGGGAATGCCCTCCGACCTCTACTCTTCCGACGATTGTTGCATAGTGCTTGCTTTTAAACACTTCACACCGAACCCGCCAACGGCCGTCTATCACCTGAAAAGTCCACCTGTTATCACTCAGTTGACGTCTGTTTGCGGTACTGGCCTGCAAAATCCAGTCTTCGTCGCCGATGAACAGCAGTCAACATGGGTACATGAAACAGGCGCCTGCTGTGAAGGCCCATTGGCAGCGACATTCACTGGACGGTGATTGAGGGTACACTGTTGGTAGCCCCTTGTCTCAAATGGGCGGTCAGTTGCTCAAAAGTTTCATATGTATGCGCCCCTAGACGCCGGCGCAGCCGCCATTCACTCTTGTCATTTATGGCCCGAGGTACACCACAGTTTCCTCGGCGCCGTTTTTGAATAGCTCCATTTTGCCATGCCATGCAACTTCATTTACTTCCAGTGCGATGGACGTGGAAGAATTACGGGCAAATTTTAAACACATTGTAAATCACGCATTGGACAATTATGTGCCGAAAAAGTGGGTTATGGACGGAAAAGACCCACCGTGGTTTAACAGAGCAATTCGGAAAATGCTCAGTAAGCAAAGACAGTTGCACTCGCTGTACGTGAAAGATTGGGAGAATGAGGACTGGCAAAAGTTAGTAGAGATTCGTGCTGCTGTAAATACAGCAATGCGCGAAGCATACAACCACTATCACCGTCATACCTTAGCAAAAGATCTTGCTGAAAACCCAAGGAAATTGTGGTCTTACGTAAAATCGGTAAGCGGGTCGAAGCCTTCCATCCACTCACTCACTGATCAGTCTGGCCTGGCAATTGAAGACAGCAAAACGAAAGCTGAAATTTTAAATTTAGCATTTGAGGAATCTTTCACTCAGGAAGATCGTAAAAAACATACCGCCGTCTGAGTCTCGTACAGATTCCCGTATGGAGGATATAGTGATAGACATCCCTGGGGTTGTGAAGCAGCTGAATGGGTTGAATATAAATGAATCGCCAGGTCCTGATGGAATTCCAATTCGGTTTTACAGAGAGTACTCTACTGCATTGGCTCCTTACTTAGCTTGCATTTATCGCGAATCTCTCGCCCAACGTAAAGTCCCATGCGGCTGGAAAAAAGCGAAGGTGACTCCTGTTTATAAGAAGGGTGGAAGGACGAATCCTCAAAATTACAGACCAATATCCTTAACATCGGTTTGTTGCAGGATTCTGGAACATATTCTCAGTTCGAATATAATGAATTTCCTTGAGACAGAGAAGTTGCTGTGCATGCATCAGCACGGCTTTAGAAAGCAGCAGCGCTCCTGCGAAACGCAACTCGCCTTTTTTTCACATGATATCTTCCGAACCATGGATGAAGGGTACCAGACGGATGCCATATTCTTTGACTTACGGAAAGCGTTTGAGTCGGTGCTCCACTGCAGACTCCTAACTAAGGTACGAGCATATGGAATTGGTTCCCAAATATGTGAGTGGCTCGAAAACTTCTTAAGTAATAGAATCCAGTACGTTGTCCTCGATGGTGAGTGTTCGTCGGAGGTGAGGGTATCATCTGGAGTGCCCCAGGGAAGTGTGGTAGGTCCGCTGTTGTTTTCTATCTACATAAATGATCTTTTGGATAGGGTGGTTAGCAATGTGCGGCTGTTTGCTGATGATGCTGTGGTGTACGGGAAGGTGTCGTCGTTGAGTGACTGTAGAAGGATACAAGATGACTTGGACAGGATTTGTGATTGGTGTAAAGAATGGTAGCTAACTCTAAATATAGATAAATGTAAATTAATACAGATGAATAGGACAAAGAATCCCGTAATATTTGAATACTACATTAGTACTGTAACGCTTGACAGTCGCGTCGATTCAATATTTGGGCGTAACATTGCAGATCGATATGAAGTGGGACAAGCATGTAATGGAAGTTGTGGGGAAGGCAGATAGTCATCTTCGGTTCATTGGCAGAATTTTGGGAAGATGTAGTTCATCTGTAAAAGAGACCGCTTATAAAACACTAATACGACCTGTTCTTGAGTACCGCTCGAGCGTTTGGGATCCCTATCAGGTCGGATTGAGGGAGGACATAGAAGCAATTCAGAGGCAGGCTGCTAGATTTGTTACTGGTAGGTTTGATCATCACGCGAGTGTTACGGAAATGCTTCAGGACCTCGGGTGGGAGGCTCGAGAAGAAAGGAGGCGTTCTTTTCGTGAATCGCTACTGAGGAAATACAGGGAAGCAGCATTTGAGGCTGACTGCAGTACAATTTTACTGCCACCAACTTATATTTCGCGGAAAGACCACAAAGATAAGATAAGAGAGATTAGGGCTCGTACAGCGGCATATAGGCAGTCATTTTTCCCTCGTTCTGTTTTGGAATGGAACAGGGAGAGAAGATACTAGTTGTGGTACGAGGTACCCTCCGCCACACACCGTATGGTGGATTGCGGAGTATGTATGTAGATGTAGAAGGTATATTTTAACTACGGCGACATGTAAGCAGTTTCCAAAATTAGCTGTTTCGGAAATGCTTCCATCCTTTGCCCGAAAGCCAATGGTTCATGCTCTTTTGGACGTCAGATGAATCGCTCCGTCTCCATATCGTAACGACTGCACTGTTATCCGCGTTTCCCGACGTGCTTTATGTGCCCTCCACTGCTGTACTGCCACCTGCCGTAGGTGGGTGGTTATTGCACGGTAACGTCGAACATGGGCGGTGCTCACATTAATCTGACTGGGCAGTGTAGTGTATGTGTGTATCGAATTATGTGTATACAGGTTGTTACGAAAAGGTACAGCTAAACTTTCAGGAAACATTCCTCACACATAAATAAAGAAAAGATGTTATGTGGACATGTGTCCGGAAACGCTTAATTTCATGTTAGAGCTCATTTTAGTTTCGTCAGTAAGTTCTTCCACCTACGCTCAATGGAGCACGTTATCATGATTTCATACGGGATACTCTACCTGTGATGCTAGAGTATGTGCCTTTACAATACGACACAACATGTGGTTCATGCACGATGGAGCTCCTGCACATTTGAGTCGAAGTGTTCGTACGCTTCTCAACAACAGATTCGATGACCGATGGATTGGTAGAGGCGGACCAATTCCATGGCCTCCACGCTCTCCTGACCTAAACCCTCTTCACTTTCATTTACGGGGGCATTTGAAAACTCTTGTCTTCGTGATCGTATTGTGGACGGCTGTGATACAATACGCCATTCTCCAGGGCTGTATCAGCGCATCAGGGATTCCATGCGACGGAGGGTGGATGCATGTATCCTCGCTAACGGAGGACATTTTGAGCATTTCCTGTAACAAAGTGTTTGAAATCACTCTAGTACGTACTGTTGCTGTGTGTTTCCATTACATGATTAATGTGATTTGAAGAGAAGTAATAAAATGAGCTCTGACATGGAAAGTAATCGTTTCTGGACACATGTCCACATAACATATTTTCTTTCTTTGTGTGTGAGGAATGTTTCCTGAAAGTTCGGCCGTACCTTTTTGTAACACCCTGTATAGTTTAATATTATCCATTACGGGTGTGGGAGAACGGTTGTTACATTTTTACAGTAATAACTGGTTGCCGTTCCACCAACATGAATATGAAGAAGCTGCCTTCGACAGTTTAATGCACAGGACAGTCAACTTGCCAATGAACAGGGAGGCTGGAGAGACGGAACTAACGTGATTAAGACGATAGCGGTTGATAATACGCACAATGTACAAGCTGTTAATAAATTCTGCGCAAAGGTAATAAGAACAGAAGGAATAAAACAACGAAGAATAAAATGGTCACTATGCCGTGTTTTGGAACAGTCTCGCAAAAGATCTGTAACATTTTTAAACCACATGTTGTTAAAATAGCGTTCCAGACAAAGTTTAGTGAGGTACAACCTGACTTCGCGAAAAAGACAAATAATTTCGAGAAATAGGGAGTTAGTAAAATTCAATGCGCATCTTGTGGAGCTAAGTATATTGGGGAGACACGAAGAACATTTTCGATCAGATACAAGGAACATAAAGATGCATTCAGACTGAGTACCTGTGGCAAACACCTGTTGCGAATCATTTATACGAACCAGGCTATCTCGCTAAGTGAGCAGAAGAGGACTTGGAAACCAGGAACACAGAAAAGAAACGGAGGAAACTTGACTTGCCGTTAGAACTGAAGATCGCCAGTCATGAAAAGAAACAGTATTCTGAATGCACAAGGTAATGAAAACAGAATGAGATTTCTCAACGCCTTTGTAGAATTATTTTAAGGCAGATACACAGTTATAAATTTAGAACCGCCTGTTTGAAGAAGCAGCTAGAAAGTGGCGATCATGGACGTAGGAAATGAGGAAAACGTTGATGACAGACATTCGGTTGAACAAATAGCTGCGTTTACACAGTAATACGGCGGACACGTTAATGCACAACAGCCGCCGTCTGCAGAAGTGCCAATTTGACAGTCTTGGAGCCCACAGCAGCTCAACAGCACGTGGCCTAGTGTAGTGTGTGGTGTGGAATGGGACGTCCACAGACAGAAGTCGTCAATTTTAATGTACTTTCGCTCGAAGTGTCCAGAATGTTCTTCAAACCAATCGCGAACACTTGTGTCTCGGTGACATGGCGGATTGTCACCCTTAAAATTTCCATCGTTGTTTGGGAACATGAAGTCCATGAAAGTCTGCAGGTAGTCTCCAAATAGCGTAAAGTAGCCAATGCGTGTCAATGGTCGGTTCAGTTGGTCCAGAGCGCCCAGTCCATTCCATGAAAACACAGCCCACACCATTATGGAGTCACCACCAACTTCGACAATGCCTTGTTGACAACTTGGGTCCATGGCTTCCTGGGTTCTGCGCCACACGTGAACCCTACCATTAGCTGTTACCAATTGAAATCGGGATTCATCTGAAGAGGCCACAGTTCTCCAGTCGTCTAGGAGTGTTGGCAACCCTGCAGCCAGGCGACTAGAGCGAATTTTGGTGTTCTCGTAAAGATAAGTCATTTTATATTATAATAACATTTAGTTTAGTACTGATTACGTGGTAAACAGATGTATTAGTGTGCTTTTTAATCATACCATTAAAGGTTTCTTTTTTCTTTACGTAATATAGCAGAAACCGCGAAAAGATCGTCCAGTCGGGTTGTAGACGTTTTTTCTGTTTACTTTTTGCCGCAGTAGATCTTTATAATTTCATTTAATTAGTCTTTGCTCTTTCCAGCAAATTAACTGTACCGTACCTCTTCATTATTTAACTCACATTTCCGGAAAGTAGCGTAAAGTTTAAGTTGTTGTTTCAGAAACTTTGCACTGTTGCTTTTGCCGGCTGGAGTGGCCGTGCGGTTCTAGGCGTTACAACCTGGAGTAGAGCGACCGCTGCGGTAGCAGGTTCGAATACTGCCTCGGGCATGGATGTGTGTGATCTCCTTAGGTTAGTTAGGTTTAATTAGTTCTAAGTTCTAGGAGACTGATGATCTCAGAAGTTAAGTCGCATAGTGCTCAGAGCCATTTGATTTTGAACTGTTGTTTTTGTTTACATACAGTTGGGAAACGGCCAGATTTGTGGAATCATATTTTCGTGTTCAACTGGCTTATTCTTAATAAACTATTACGTTATAACGAGTGAAAAGTGCTTGAATTGCCGTAGAATTGTTAGACCGGGGCTTTGGTGTGACGGGTGCTGTAGTTTTTTTCCATGTGGGTGACTGTAGAGGCGTAGGAGTAGGGGAAGTAAATGAGACTCATTAGTGGTTTTGTAGGATATGTAGTAGAGATAGGGAGATATTAGAAGAGGAGGGGAAATTGCCGCCCTTCAGGCTGAGGTAGACAAGGCCAGGGGAGATATTGACCGGTTAAGGAGGGAGAAGGGTAGAGAGAGATGGGAAGTGGAGCCAGGCAACAGCAGGAACAGGCCTACAACTTTGTCTGACAGCTTCGTGGTGAACGTGCAAAATAGGTTTGACCTGTGGCTCCAGTTAGAAGCTGGTGAGCCTCAATCAGTTGCAGGTGTAGACAGGGCACAGCAAACTTCCAGCAGCAAATTGAAAAGTAAGAATATAGGGAAATCAGTAAAGAGAAAGAAAGTGTTGTTAGATAGTTCACATGGAAGAGGTGTTGGCCAACTTTTGCGGGATAGACTAGGATCAGAATACCAGGTCACCATTTTTTTTAAACCTAGTTCTGGTCTGGAGCAGGTGAAAGAGGATTTAGCATCACTTTGCAAATATTTCACTAAGGAAGACACCGCGATTATAGTGGGTGGGCCAGGTAATAGTACTGACAGATGTGCCGGGTACAGTATAAAGTGTGACCTGCAAAAATACACCATCAGCATCGAAGAATACTAGTGTTGAGTTTGTATCTGTCCCTGGGCGCTATGACCGACATCATTTGAACTCTTCTGTCAGGAGGTTCAGACATTGGTGTGGTTCCTGTCGATTTTCTAAATAGGTGGGATTATACTAGGCATGGGAAGTGTAAAGTGGCTGGGAAAATAGCAGGCAAGTTAAAGGGGGAGGCACTGTCATGAGTGATAAAATATAGGGTTCAGAAAAGACCATTTTTTAGGGTAGGGAAAACAGAAAGAAACCAAGTTTTAAGAGAAGTTAGGATTGAGACATACCTTCAGGTTGAGAAAGAAACCAAAAGACATAAGTCTAGCTTATTAAAAAAAATGGTTCAAATGGCTCTGAGCACTATGGGACCTAACATCTATGGTCATCAGTCCCCTAGAACTTAGAACTACTTAAACCTAACTAACCTAAGGACATCACACAACACCCAGTCATCACGAGGCAGAGAAAATCCCTGACCCCGCCGGGAGTAGTACCCGGGAACCCGGGCGCGTGAAGCGAGAACGCTACCGCACGACCACGAGCTCTAGCTTATTACATCAGCATAATCAGCTGTTCGTTAAGAATTTTCAAAAATCGGCAGAAATATATATTTATTACATTATAAACAGAAAAACATTTTTTTAAATTTTAAATTCAATGCATTAATGCGATCTTAGTAAATGAGTGTTGTAAAATGATCCTTTCATATAGTGTTCATTAAAAAAATGACGATCATTCCACTTGGGGCCTGTGGACGGTACGAGGGCTGGAACTAAAATAGTGGCAACTATTTATTCACAACAGTTACCAAAGGATTATGTGTTTCCACCTGTTACTATCTTTCAAAGTAGTCACGAGCGTTGTGCAGAACCCGTTGCCAGCGATGTGGAAGGCATAGTACACCGTTAGCAGAGCCTGTTCTGTTGATGGTGTGAATGGAGCGGTATACTGCCTGTCGAATCTCTGGAATAGTTCTCAATCGAATGCCAGGAAGTGGTTTCTTCATCTTCGGAATCAAATCAAAGTCATAAGGACTTAAGTCCGGGGAGTATGGTGGATGGTACAGTACTTCCTAGTCCCATCGTCGGAACAGAGCCGCCACAGCTTGCGCTCTATTCGCCCACGCATTGTCGTACAAAATGATAGGTGGGTTGCGCAAAAAGTGTCGCCGCTCCTTTCGCAAAACTGGCTGCAGGTTATGCTCCAAAAACCAACAGTAATACTGGGCATTGACGGTCTGCCGTGGAGGAGCGTAATGCGTTAGGATAACACCGTCACAGTCGTACACGTGAATCACCATAACTTTCACCTTACTGGGGCTCTGACGCGCTTCCGACTTTCGAGGCGACCCATACTGACGCCATTCGTTGGATTAGCGTTTCAGTTTTGGCTCGTACGATATGGCCCATGTCTCATCCAGTGTTATGATACGGCGAAAGAAAGCCTCTCTTTCGCGTTCATAGCGCTCCAAGTGCGTCTGAGCAGCGTCGCAACGCATCCATTTCTGCTTTTCCGTCAAGTCATGCGGAACCCGTCCTGATGCAATTGTTAGCATGCTCAGGCGTTCCTTCATGTTCAAACGGTTCAAATGGCTCTGAGCACTATGGGACTTAACATCTGAGGTCATCAGTCCCCTAGAACTTACAACTACTTAAACTTGACTAACCTAAGGACGTCACACACATCCATGCCCGAGGCAGGATTCGAACCTTCGACCGTAGCCGTCGCGCGGTTCCGGACTGAAGCGCCTAGAACCGCTCAGCCACCGTGGCCGGCTGTTCCTTCAGGATGCGAAGCACAGCCGTATGCTCTAATCTGGTTTCGTCGGCGAGCTCACGAATCGCATGGCGTCGATTACTGTCCACTAACGCGGCAAGAGCATGCACTTCTTCAGAGACGCTAGGACGACCTACCCGATGCATGTCAGCCACAGTTTGCCGACCTTCGTTGAAGGCTTTTACCCAACGTGCCACTGTTCTGTAAGGCAATACCGATTCCCTTCTTGAAGACCTTTTAGTTTGTTTTTCTAACATGTTCTACATTCTGAAGGACCTCCTCACTAAGGATCAATTGGAATGTAAGTAAATCCAATCTAATCTAGTGTCCAGCCTTTAAGGTTACGAGCCCAGGAGAAGCGCTGCATGCAGCGTCCTCTCGTCGGTCGTCTGCTGCCATACACCATTAGCGCCAAATTTCGCCGCACTGCACTAACGGATACGATCGTCGTACGTCCCTCATTGATTTCTGCGGTTATTTCACGCAGTGTTGCTTGTACGTTAGCGCTGACAACTCCTCGCAAACACCACTGTTCTCGGCCGTCAAGTGAAGGCGGTCGGTCACTGCGTTGTCTGTGGTGAGAGGTGATGCCTGAAATTTGGTATTCTCGACACACTCTTGACACTGTGGATCTCGGAATATTGAGTTCTCCAAGGATTTCCGAAATGGAATGTCCCATGCGTCTAGCTTCAACTACCATACCGCGTTCAAGTCTCTTAATTCCCGTCAAACAACCATATGCAATTCAGAACTTTTTCACATGAATCATCTGAGTACAAATGAAAGCTCGACTAATGCACTGCCCTTTTATACCATGTGTATGCGATACTTCCGCCATCTGTATACGTCTATATCGCTATCCCATGACTTTAGCCACCGCAGTGTATGAACGCTGCCATTGTGTTGGGAGAAATTTTAGCGTTTTAAGCTCATGACCTAATTTTTACAACCTGATTATGAGAGCATTGTCTCTCGAAACGCTTTTTTGAGCTGTGTGTGGGAAAAAAATACGAAATGCTACCAGATATTACTATGCGTCTACGTAGGATCATCTCTTCCAAGTCCGCCCCTGGTAGGTGAGTGGTCAGTGCGACGGGCTGTCATACCTATCGGCCTGGGTTCGATTCCCGGCTAGGTCGGAGATTTTCTCCACTCAGGCACTGGCTTTTGTGTTGTCCTTATCATCATCATTTCATCCCCATCGACACACAAGTCACCGAAGTAGCGTCAACTGGGAAGAGCTGCACCAGGCGGACGGTCTACCCGACGGCAGGCCCTAGCCACACGGCATTTCCATCTCTTCCAAAAACATACTTTTCTTGTCATTGAGTGTATCTCCTTTATACTGGAGATTCTGATTGGAAGCTATTGCTCCGGAAGTCATTTTCAAATATAAATGTATCAGTCATGGACTGTGTGATAGAAGAGCCGTGAGACTGTATGTAGGGGCGGCCACTGTTCAGAGAGCAGCCCCCTTCCGGTGCGAGCCAAGTCTGCCTGTGCCCGATAGCTGCTTACTGTCAATGAAAGCCTCCTTGTGGTTGCGGGACGCCCGTATTTGTTTTAATTGGAGCCGCTCTGCCTGGATGGAGCCGCCTAAGCACACATCGTTCTTAGACAAAACAAACCGTTGGTTGCACTTTGTTGTCAGCGACGCAACATTGTAGAGATAAGTGTAGGTAAGCCCGCGCACAGTCATCAGCCCAGACTGCGTGTGTGGCCGCACTGATAGATACTCTCTGTGTTGCTTCCAGATAGTCGACCTCCTGACACGGCGCTCCCACAATTCATACATTAAGACAAACAATCGGAAAGTGGCTTTAGCTTCCCACACAGTACGCTTCCCACCGCAGTAAGCTGATCGAGATTAAGGAATTCTTCCCCGTCATATTACGAGGGCCGGCCGCGGTGGCCGTGCGGTTCTGGCGCTGCAGTCCGGAACTGCGGGGCTGCTACGGTCGCAGGTTCGAATCCTGCCTCGGGCATGGGTGTGTGTGATGTCCTTAGGTTAGTTAGGTTTAAGTAGTTCTAAGTTGTAGGGGACTTATGACCTAAGATGTTGAGTCCCATAGTGCTCAGAGCCATTTGAACCATATTACGAGGGCTCTTCGGAAAGTAAGGTCTGATAGCTCGCGAAGTGAAAACGACAGTGAAAGTCAGATCAATCTTTGCTCAGATGAGTTGTTCAGTGTCTCTAGTATGCCTGTCGATTCAGTTCTGTGCATACCGTGGGCACGTAAAGATGCCTAGAACAATAGTGTCTCCCGCCAAGTATAGGTGTCTGCTGCGAGGTATCGACTGATTTCGTGCATCCCCACATAACGCACCTTCGAGGCATTTTCTTCTTCATGACAATTCTCGGCCGCACGGTGCACGGGCAATGAGAACGCCCCTGAAGCGTTTTCGATGGGAAGTGTTTGATCACCTGCCATACAGCCAGGACTCTCCCTATGACGTTCATCTCTGCTCACTTGAACCACTGGCTATGAAGACAACGTTCCGGCATAGCAACGGACTACAGACCAATGGAGAGAAGTGGCGGAAAGCACAAGCAGCTGCCTTATGTGACGATGATATTGGAAAGTTGTCACAACGCTACGAGAAGTGTCTATGTCGGAGCGGCGACTATATAGACAAGTAGCTGGAAGGTGTAACAAACTGTTGTAAAACATTTTTGATTGTCACGGTGGTTTCCATTTGGCGACCGATCGGACCCTACTTTCCAAAAAGCCCTCATATTTGTTTGGTAAATTGTTGTTAGTTTGTCTGCTTTCGGTTGATGCTGGCGAGAAAATGTTTTTCAGATGTGTATGGTCTGCTAAGGGAATCTAAACTATGGTCCTCAGTGTGCACAACAGTACGTAGTCTTGAAAACAGTAATCTCCTTGCGTAGCATCTTGCCAGCGATCCTCACTTTTTGTAGCCGAATGCCTTCCAAATTGTGTGGCTTCGGCGCCCTTAATACATCTGAATTATTCCGCCGTGTCGTAAGTCGAAACTCTGGTCTGTTTGAAGCATTTGAGGAGCACTGTTGATGAGCCTATGTTAGTAAAAAACACAGGATGTATCAAAAAGAATCATCCGATTTTACACGTATATATTTCTGGAACTAATAAACATATACAATGCATTTTGTTTTTTTGATGAACGGGAAACTCAAAAGTTTTTTTTCATACCTATTCGTAGGTGTTCAGTATACCCCCCTTGAGACGCACGGCATACGTCAATGCGGTATTCAAATTGTCACCACACTGCAGCGGGCATTTTTTGAGTTACAGCTTCCACAGCTACTGTTATGCAGTGTGTCAGTTCATTCACTGTTGTTGGTAACGAAGGCACATAAACATTATCTTTTGTAAACCCCAAAAAGAAATAATCAGATACAGTCAGGTCCTGTGACTTTGGAGGCCAGTAACGTAAGGCTGAATTGTTTGGTCCAGTGCGACCGAC
Organism: Schistocerca gregaria; assembly: GCF_023897955.1. NCBI lineage: Eukaryota > Metazoa > Arthropoda > Insecta > Orthoptera > Acrididae > Schistocerca > Schistocerca gregaria. Next base: position 747,786,507 of record NC_064931.1, read on the forward strand.
CCATCGTTCAGTAATCCTTTGATTAAAAAATCCCCACTCTTCCAGATGCCAGTGTGGCGGTTCCCCGTCTTGTTGGTAAATTAAGTAGTTCGAATCATTCTCCAACCGTGGGAAAAGAAAGTTCTCAAGCATATCGAGAGCTGTGCTTCCTGTAACAGTGTTCTCGGCAAAGAAAAATGAATCGTACACCTTCTCCTGTGAAACTGCACAAAACACATTAAATCTTGGAGTGTCCCTCTCAAGTTGCACTCCATATTCCCACACTATGACGGTTCACTGTTGCATTTAAATGGAATGTTGCTTCTTCACTAAACACTAAACGTGGAAGAAAACTGTCATCCTACATCCTGCCCAGAACGAAATAAAAGAATTCCACACGTTGTTGTTTGTCACCTTCACGAAGAGCTTGCAGTAGCTGAGTTTTGTATGGTTTCATGAGTAAACGTCGAGACGCAGAGCGAACGGATTTCTGAGGACTGGTTGTGTAACTATAGCGGATGCGTTCGACATCTGTGTCAGACACTTGGGGACAGCCCGGCGATTTGCCTTTCCACAAACAACCTCTTTCTCGGAATGTTCATCCATCGTCAAATGGTCTGTGCTGTAGGAGGACCTACACCAAATCTAGTACGAAACCCACGCTGAAAAGTTATTACTGACGCGCACTGCGCAAAACGTGAACACAAAACGTTTTCTGTTGTCCTGACACCATTTCTACCAGAAAATTGGAACTCTGTGGTAAGATCTTATGGGACCAAACTGCTGAGGTCATCGGTCCCTAAGCTTACACGCTACTCGACCTAACTTACGCTGAGGATAACATACACAAGCATGCCCGAGGGAGGACTCGAACCCACGACGGAGGGAGCCATGCGTACAGTGACCAGGCGCCTCGGACCGCCGGGCTACCCAGCGTGGCCCATTTTTACTAGAACTGAAGTGGGTACTCGCTGCTGCTACCTAGCAGGAACCGTGTAAAACTCAAGAGTTTGCTCTCTCCAACAGTACGTTGTTCACGCGCATATCTCAAATAACGTAATAGTTATGATTGTTTTAAATCGGACAATTCTTTTTTGATACACTCTGTATAATAACGAATGGAACACCATTTTACATTCACGACAAATTTATTGAACAGATTTGTTATTAACATAATTAATAAGATGATTGAGCTTATAGTTCATTACATAACTTCTCAAATTTCGGAATTAAACTGTATGCATCTAGTTAAATGCTGATTTTCGGAAGATATTTATTTTTTATTACAGCGGACGCCGAAAACTCGATTTCGTACAAATAGGATGTTGGAAATGGGAATGATGTTTGTTAACCATTAGTTTTGGGTATTAGTGGAAGATGAATAATCGTTCGTCAATAAAGTTCCATGCTACTTCTTAAGAAGTAAACTCAGAGGAAGCTTTAGCTTAAATCACGGCGAATTTGCCGATATAATTTGCGTAAAGTAATTTTCCAATCATCTGACAAACTGTGATAGATGACCTTAAAATACCTTTTATGTCGAAAGACGAATTAATTTCATTGGTGTAGCGACGGAAAATAAACAGTAATTCCCTCTTTATTAAACTTTACTTTTCATTACTTAAATATTTTCAGTATGTTTTAAAATGTCTGTGGTGCATTCTTTCAGGGAGAGATTAATGAATTTAAGTTTTCAAACATACCACATAAATCTACTACTTTAATCAAAGAAGCCCACTTTCACAAAGTGTGCGGCACTCCTCATTCGCCGTTATTCTTATTTAAGAAAAGATTGTATTTCGTGTCATAGAGTCAGCGTACGAGAGAATACATTGTCCTCATTGAATGACTGTAGGAGTATTCAAGATGACTTAGACAACATTTATAGTTGGTACGATGTATAGAAACGTGTTGTAAATGTAGAAAAATGTAATGTAATATTGTTGAGTAGGAAAAACAATACCGTAACATTTCGAGAACCAAATGGGAATCCCTGAATGGAAAGACGACGACATTATTGACGCGGAACACCATTGAGAAAATTTATAGAATGGGCATTTGAAGTTGGCTACAGAACGATTCTAGAGCCACCAATGTACATTTCTCGTAAGGACGACAAAGAGAAGAGAAGATAAATTAGGGCTCGCACGGAGGCATATAGACAGTCGTCTATCCCTTTCTGTATTTGCAAGTGGAACAGAAAAGGAGATGACCAGTATTGGTACACAGTATCCGCCCCCATACACCATGTAGTGGCTTGCAGAGTATGTAAGTAGCTGCAGATTCACACTGGAGGACCATCACGAGTAGCAGCAGTACAACGAAGTGGTGTAAACACTTACCATCTCCTCACACAGCTGTTTGAAAATTTTGATCTCACTGGAAAGCTTTTGTATAGTATACTAAAAAGGGAAACTCCCCATCGCAACCCCCCTCACATTTAGCGGTAAGACGGCCCAGTGTAACACAGATCAAGCATGAAAACAGGAAGGTGTGCTGAACTGTGAAAAAATCGAAACAGTGAACGGACCAAGCTCAATATGTGTAACATTGAGTGAAATTGTGCAGCGGCGTCGTTGTGGTTATGTTGTCAGGGTCTTGGATAGTGAATGGGAAGATCAGTGCTCTCCATTATTATTGTTATTATTATTATTATTATTACTATTTTCACAGAAGTATTAACTGTCATTGAAGTGTCTGTTCGCTGTATTCGAATTTGTGTCTGTATCGTGGCTTAGCGTAATCAGCAACAGCGAGGTATAAAGAAGGAACCTCCACACGTACATACACAATGTGATCAAAAATATACGGACACCTGACTAAAAATGACTTACAAGCTCGTGGCACCCTCCATCGGTATTGTTATAATTCAATATCGTGTTTGCCCACACTTAACCCTGATGACAGTTTCCTCTCTCGCAGTTATACGTTCAATCAGGTGCTGGAAGGTTTCTTGAGGAATGGCAGCCCATTCTTCACGGAATGCTGCACAGAGGAGATGTATCGATATTGGTCGGTAAAGCCTGGCACGAAGTCGGCGTCTCAAAACACCCCAAAGGTGTTCTATAGGATTCAGGTCAGGACTCTGTGCAGGCCAGTCCATGTTATTGTCGTGTAACCACTCTGCCACAGACCGTGCATTATGAACAGGGGTTCGGTCGTGTTGAAAGCTGCAATCGCCATCCCCGAATTGCTCTTCAACAGTGGAAAGCAAAAATGTGCTTAAAACATCGATGTAGGCCTGTCCTGTGATAGTCCCACCCCAAAACAACATGGGATGCAAGCCCCCTCCATGAAAAACACGACCACACCATTACACCACCGCCTCCGAATTTTACTGATGGCACTACACACGCTGGCAGATGACTTTCACCGGGCTTCCGTCATACCTTCACCCTGCCATCGGATCGCTAGATTCTATACTGTGATTCGTCACTCCATACAACGTTTATCCACTGTTCAGTCGTCCAATGTTTACGCTCCTTACACCAAGCGAGGCGTCGTTTGGCGTTTACCGGCGCTATGTGTGGCTTGTGAGCAGCTGCTCGACCATGAAATCCAAGTTTTCTCACCTATCGCCTAACTGTCATAGTACTTGCAGTGGATCGTGATGATGTTTGGAACTCCTGTGTGATGGTCTGGATAGATGTCTGCTTATTACACATTACGACCCTCTTCAACTGTCGGCGGTCTCTGTCACTCAACAGACGAGGTCGGCCTGTACGCTTTTGTGCTGTACATGTCCCTTCACGTTTCCATTTCACTATCACGTAGGAAACAGTGGACCTAGGGATGTTTAGGAGCGTGGAAATCTCGCGTAAAGACGTATGACACAAGTGACACCCAAACACCTGACCACGTTCGAAGTCTGTGAGTTCCACGGAGTCCCCCCCCCCCCTCCCCCAATTCTGCTCTCTCACGATGTCTAATGACTGCTGAGGTCGCTGATATGGAGGGGCACAACAATGCGCCTAATATGAAAAACGTATGTCCGGATACTTTTGATGACATAGTGTACCTCCCATTTGTTCTACGTAAGTACCACAAGTTATGATTATTGCGTTCCGTTTTGGAGGTTTTGACTCTTGAAATCGTTTGTTGTGACATAGTTCACACCCGTTTATTTGCTGTTTTCGTTCCTATGAGAGGTCTATGCGACATCTCAGCTGCTCTCACTTGCGAAGGTAATATTGTTGTTACCACATGACTCGTATTCTATAACAATGTGCAATATGACTACAGAAGGAGAACAGACACCTCAGTGACCGGACAGAAAGTCCATAATTTTGTGAAAAAAAACAGATGTGAGGCAGGACGGAGTTTTGAATACAGGTCTCCCGCTTCGCAGTCCAACACAACCACGGGGCTTTAGTTCTTGACGTTTGCTTGATGTTGCATATCTTGAGCTCGGACAGTTCTCTTTTCCTATTTTGCATCTTTTTTCAGAGTTCAGTACAACTACTTCAAGTTTTCATGTTTGATCTGTGTTCAGTTTATGATAAGCTATTCATTAAGCCATTTTACCACTAAATCTGAGGGAGATGCGATGAGGAGTTTCCCTTTTAAGCACACCCGACCAAATATTAGTCACTTCCTTAAAAGAGCTACTGATCACTATGGAGTGCTATAGATAGAGTGGAACTGGTACTAAGCTGTTTTGTGATCCTCCAGCACTGACGTAAGTCATTACAGTGAAACGATATGTCTGTGCATGTCGCTTGTATGGCATCTGCGCGGTAAGACGGGTAGATGTGGAAATGTGAAAGACTGGCAGAAATGATCTATCCTGTTTGGATGTGCCCATGAGCATACGGTCATGAAGCTGCCAGATTTGTTGGTGTACCAGGGCGGAATGTCCAACGCGTTTGCAAGGAATGGTGTGCCACTCGCAGCCGTGCAACAAATCAGTTATCCCGAAAACATCCTGACCGACGGGGATTGGAGATGAGTGTCACATCTTGCGAGTGGCAATCGTTTCACAAGCGACAGGTATTGCTGCTATCAGTGATCGTAGGTGTATTTCAACCAGTTTTTGAGCGAACATCGAGAAGGGAACTGCGTGCAATGGACATTTGGAGTCGGATACCCCTCGCAACCCCCCCCCCCCCCCCCCCCCCCCCCGTCTTCACGAGGCTAAACACAGAAACTGTACAGCAGCTGAATGTCTGGAAGCGTCTAGTGCGGTTCAACGAGTCGCTCTTTTGCCTCTTACCAAATGATGAATGCATCGTGTGCACCGACAGCCCAGTGAGGTACCTAAACCGTGCGTGGAGTGTGTATGGGTGGAGATGGTTCTGTCATATTTTTACATTTTACGTGTAAGTACTTGGGTCCAATCGTTCAAGTTACCTTTAACATGAACCATATTGGTTATTTCAAAATACAAGGGGCGTTCAATGAGCGATGCTACACATTATTTTCTAAAAGCAGGTTGGTTTTGTTCAGTATTTGAGATCATCATATTATTCGCCACTCTTTCGGCTACAAAGCCATATTTGTCAAAATAAACCCCGTTTAATGCTACACACCTTACTGGGAGGGCGTCATGCCCGCACGGTACCACTCGACTGGACGCCGTCGAAGCCAACATCTTGCAACATGAGCAACCTCCCAATCACCACGTGCTGATTCTCGCGGAGTGCATCCTGCATTGGGCCAAACAGATAGAAGTCGGAAGATGCGAGGTCAGGGCTGTAGGGTGGATGAAGAAGAACAGTCCAATCAAGTTTCTGAGCTCTTCTGGGGTGGACAGACTTGTGTGAGGCCTTGCGTCGTCATGAAGAAGAATAAGTTGAGCAGCGAGGTGTTTGTCTGTAATACCTTGTCACCTCGAATGAGAGTGTCCGCACGTTCTAACATTGCAGGAGTCACAGCTGTGTGTGGCCGGCCGGCACTCTGGAGATAGGACAGGTTTGCGCGACCTTGCGATTAAGACAGACGCCTCTCCCGACGAATTACGATGCTTTTATTCATTGCCAGATCGCCGTAGATATTCTGTAAGTGCCTATGCATATCTTCGATGCTCTGGTTTTTCGCCAAAGGAAGCTCAGTGACAACCATGTCTTTGGAACGCACTTGTGCTACACACGCCTTTTCAGAGGCTACGTATAGCGCTGCCACCTATCGGAACTTCATGAAACTATAGGGGCTGAAGCTCCACGATGTTCCATAACAAATTTTGCATTTTTTTTTAAAACCGAAATTGGCCGGGAAGAGAGAGGTGTTGCATTACCTACTGAACGCATCTCGTACTAGGAGACCAAGTGTTTCCTTTCTTCTAGATCCGATCGTTTTTGTGAGCACGTTATTGACGATCCCGTCTCCCACGGCGACAACAACAATGTTGGCACGGTTGAGCGTAATGTTCCCTGGTTAGACGAACATTCTGGCACTCTGTTGCACCTCGACCGGTCCACTAAATAGTATGGGGCTGTTTGAAATCTAGTATCAGCATCGCCGCAATTCAGTAACTCTACCGGATCCAGTCAATAGCTGGATATTGTATACCTGCAGAAACTTAAGGCTTCAGTATTAGACGAGATATCTAAAAGTGGTGCAACAGAGAGTTTATGAGAAAGCTGGATCGCAAAATAACACCAGAAAGTAGGACTCAAGAAATGAGACGCAAGACCAGTACACAAAGATCTGAAAAGTTCTGTGAAAATTAAAAGTGTGTTAGATCAACCGAGGAAATAATGCATCTAAAATACTGTCCAGGGCCCGCATCTCGTGGTCGTGCGCTAGCGTTCTCGCTTCCCACGCCCGGGTTCCCGGGTTCGATTCCCGGCGGGGTCAGGGATTTTCTCTGCCTCGTGATGGCTGGGTGTTGTGTGATGTACTTAGGTTAGTTAGGTTTCAGTAGTTCTAAGTTCTAGGGGACTGATGACCATAGATGTTAAGTCCCATAGTGCTCAGAACCATTATTGTCCAGGAAATAGGATGCTAGAACGTCACGAAATTAAATCAAATGACAGATTATTGCACAGCCTCGAAAAGTGTTGCAAATCAACACAAAATTATTTAACACAACTAGGATTCTTCTAAGAGAGATGACCATAGAGTATTATAGTCGGACAATATTGAACACCATAATTTTTCATCCGTCGAGTGATTCTCCCAAGTGTAAATGCATCATCTACTTCAAAATGTTTCCATGATTCTCTGTTGCAAGTGCAGTTTGTCCACCGAAGTCCTTTGAGATATGGTGAAGAAAAACTGTTTTCGTAATTTTACAAAATTTTTGAGGGTCAGTTTAAAAAAAATAGAAAGAATTACTGAAAACGTACACTAACGATTAAAACTGTACAATTTATTCATTAAAAAGTAGTAGAGTGTTATGTATTACTCGATTTTTTCCTATGGACACAGTTGGTTCTGTTGTTGCGTTGTGAAATCCAAGGTGGCGTGGCGGGCAATACGGGATACTTAGCATTTCACATAACACGACATAAAATCCAGTATTTTCCATATAATTTAACAGTTAATTATTAATTATAAGCCATATTTTATTTAAAAAGTCCTGGACCGCCGCTGTAACTAAAAAAAAAAAAGAACGGGAAATAGAAATCTCAATCGACGGACGGAGATCTGAACAGCTGTCGTCCCGTTTTCTGTACAATCTGAATAAAATTTAATTTGTCAAAGGACTGCAACAGTGATACAGAAGTAGCGAAGTAACCTGTCATAGTTTATTATTGTCATAATTTAACTGTTATCAAAGAGAAACTGACAACACTGTATACACGAATGAAGTGGAATAGTGGTAATAAGATTCTAGTTACGAATTATGACGTATTTCACGATAGTGAATTCATTAAAAGATCATCTTCGAATGAGACTAATTACAGTATCAAGGGATAAACTGAGAAGTTTATTGTTAGGTGATGTGGTTAGAGGGCACGAGCTATTACGTATTATTGTGAGATTACGTTATCTCAGGCCATGAATAATTTCCTCGGTGGGAGAACTGGAACGGAGTGTACTCAGCATCGTCATGGGAACTGATAATAATTATGCAGAATGTTTGTTCCGTTAAAGAAATTTTTCACATGATGAAAGAGGAGAGTTGTGTTAGGGGCGCTGTTTACAAATTGTGGGTCCAGCTCGTCTGCGCAGGTGCTTAGAATGAAGACTACATAGGTGAATTAAACAAAAAAACAAAATCTCCTCTGCTACGTAAATAAAAAGTTGTTTTAGATGTTTGTTTGGAAGTTAATAAACTTCAGCAGTTTTGTTATGGAATCAAATTATTTTTTTTCTTTTAATGATAAGTAATTCCTTTTGTAGCTTAAGAGAAATTTCGCTATTGTATTTTCTGTACACTAAATATGATTTATTGCCAAATGCACAAGAATATCTGCATTTTCACCACCGTATTCCATATGTCCCACATTTCCGTAAATTTTTACAGCTTTGTTTTAAGTGAAAGTTTTTAAAAATTTTTTTAAAGGAAAAACATTTCCATACAGTTGCAGTCTGTGATAATGTGTGTTTGGGAGCTAAGAGCTAAGAATGACTTAAATTTGGAGATCCAACCGCAAAAATAAATGATACTCTGTAATACCCGAACTTAACCTACTTCGAGAAGAGTGAGACAACATATTACAGTGCTGATCACTAAACGAAACGAAGGCAGCATGCAAAATTCATGAAATGGGCATGGAATGAATAACTTGATTGGATATGCAAATTGTTATCATTTCAGTCCAACAGCAGAAAGTAGTTAGTAGTAACGTCGTCTATATTCTGTACACTGAAGAGCCAAATAAACTGATTTACCAGTCTAATACCGTGTAGAGCCCCCGCGAGCACGCAGAAATGCCGCAACACGACGTGACGTGTACTCGACTAATGTCTGAAGTAGTGCTGGAGGAAACTAACACCATGACTCCTGAGGGCTGTCTATAAATCCGTAAGAGTACGAGCGGGTGAAGATCACTTCCTAACAGCATGTTCCGAGGTATCCCAGATATGCTCAATAATGTTTATGTCTGGGGAGTTTGGTGGCCAGCGGGAGTGATGAAACTCAGAAGAGAGTTCCTGGAGTCACTCTGGGACAATTATGGACGTGTGGGATGTCGCATTTTTCTGCTGAAATTGCCCCAGTCCGTCGTAATGCACAATGGACATGAATGTATGCAAGTGATCAGACAGGATGCTTACGTACGTATCATATGTCTGAGTCGCATTTAGACGTGTCATGGGTCCCATATCACTCCAACTGCACACGCGTCACACCATTACAGAGCCTCCACCAGCTCGAACAGTCCCCTGCTCACATGTAGGGTCCATGGATTCATGAGGTTGTCTCGATACCCGTACACGTCCATTCGCTCGATTTGAAACGAGACTCGATTTGAAACGAGACTCGTCCGACCAAGCAACATGTTTCCAGTCATCAACAGTCTAATGTCGGTGTTGACGTGACCATGGCAGGCGTAAAGCTTTGTATCGTGCAGTCACCAAGGCCCACGAGTGGGCCTTCGGCTCCGAAAGCCCATATCGATGATGTTTCGTTGAATGGTTTACATGCTGACACTTGTTGATGGCTCAGCATTGAAATCTGCAGAAGTTTGCGAGAGGGTTGCACTTCTGTAACACTGAACGATTCCTTCAGTCGTCGTTGGTCCCATTCTCCCAGGATCTTTTCCGGCCGCTACGATGTAGGAGATCTGATGTATTACCGTATTCCTGATATTCACGGTACACTCGTGAAATGGTCGTACGGGAAAATCCCCACTTCATCGCAACCTCGGAGGCGCTGTGTCCCATCACCTGTGCGCCGACTGTAACACCACTTCCAGACTCACTTAAATCTTGATAACCTGCCATTGTAGGAGCAATAACAGATCTAACTGCACCAGACACTTGCTGTTTTATATAGGCGTTGCCGACCGCAGCGCCGTATTCTGCCTGTTTACATATCTCTGAATTTGAATACGCGTACCTACACCAGTTTCTTTGGCACGTCAGCGTATTATGCGGAAGGTTTCTCATTTAGAAACTGTATTTGCGTGTCGGCTCTTTGTGGAAGGTCGCATTTCGTCTCGTGTAAGAAGGATAAAGAACAGGTGCACGTGTCGCTGTCCGACAGCGGCAGAGTTTTGGTCCATCGGGTCTATGGTTAATGTTTCCTCGATATTGCTGCCCTTATTTGTTGGAATCCCACGACACCCATGCAAATATGGAATCGATGGGTTCATAAGGGCCATACTCAACGCCATGGAGGAGCTCACTGTCCCCGCCAGACTAGCATCCGAGGGTGTAAGGCTTTTGGTTCACTCGGCTGTGCGGAGTTGTGCAGCCACGCCACATACATTGAGTCAGGAAATGGACTTGTTCGTAGTGATCCACACGGACAGTGCTACAACGTTTAGAGCACCATGGACCGTCAACACGGCGACCATTGTTCTGTCTCTCCTTGACGTGGCAGCAGAGAGGCGCGTCGACATGTTGAGCCCAACAGCACTGGCCACAGGAGCGGCACCGCATGGTCTTTCCGGACGAGTCTCGGTTCTGGACACAGCACCACGATGGATATGTCCTTGTGGGAGGCTCCGAGGACAACGAACGTCGGCAGATTGCAATCGCTATCTTCATACGGGCCCAGCATCTAGCGCGATGGTGCCGGGTGCCATTGGGTACTCAACGCGGTTTCTTCTAATTTGCCTAGATGGAATGTAGCACAGCAGACGTTATATACGTGGCGTGTTAATGACGACGATTGTGCCTTATCTTCTTCCCAAGGTTTCCATGACGTAAGCTTCGGATGAGATAACGCAACATCGTATGTTGCGCGTGCTGTCCTGACCTACCTCGACGCAGACGATGTTCGACGCGCCAGAGACTGCGTTCTGCAGATTTATTTCCCATTCAAAACATCTGTTCGCATGCTACCGAGAGTCTGGTACGTCACTACCCGCAAACCGCTACGATTGATAGAGCTGGCACACAGTTTAAACAACATAAAGTACCCATAAGTGATGCCCACCCGGCTAGCCGCGCGATCTAACGCGTTGCTTCCCGAGAGGGAAGGCGTGTCGGTCCCAGACACGAATCCCCCCAGCGGATTAGTGACGAGGTCCGGTGTGCCGGCCAGCCTGTGGATGGTTTTAAGGCCGTTTTCCATCTACCTCGGCGAATACGGACTGGTTCCCTTTATACTACCTCAGTTACACTATGTCGGGGTTTCCTGCGTAAACACTGTCTCCACGTACGCGTTCACCACAATTACTCTGCCACGCAAACATTTGGGGTTACACTAGTCTCGTATCAGACGTTCTTGGTGGGGGGGGGGGGGCTGCACTGGGAACTGACCCGCACAGTAACCCTGGGTTCCGTGTGGGGTGGCGGTGGGGTGGGTGGACTGCTGTAGCCTGTTGTGTAGTAATGAACCACTGAGGGCTACGGCGGGACAAAGCCTCTCCTTCGTTTCTACGTCCCCAGGTTAATACACAGTACACACACCAATATGTGATATCCAAGATCTGATCGAATTGACGTCCAGCTAGGGTGGAGCCATTGATACTGTCGAAGGTGGTAACTCCGTGCCAAATTTCGCATCTCGTATACCCTCAAATCACCTACAAATATAATCATGTTTCCTTCGTCTTATAATGTGTGCACACAATAACGTAAACTCTGTCGACAGGCCCTGACAAGCCCATCGGCACCGACCGATCGCCGTGTCATCCTCCGCCAATGGCGTCATCAGGTGCGGTATGCAGTGGCACGAGATCAGCAGTCTACTTTCCTGGCCGTTGTTAGTTATCGTGACCTGGAGCCGCTACTATTCAGTCAAAAAACTTCTCATTACGTATCATTAGGCTGAGTGCTCCCTGTCCAGCATTCCCACCAATGAAAAATCCCTGACAGTATCGATACACACAACGAGAATATTCTCTTATTTGATATCCTTCCTGGTGTCGCAGTTTTAATCTCGATTAATGTACTTCCTCCCATAACCATCAAGAGTAAATGAGAAACATTAGATTCATACAGACATACCGACCGTCATTCTTTGCACGTAACATTTGCAATTGGAACGGGGAAGGATGGTGATTATAGTCGTATAAGAGTGCCCTCCGCTACACACCACCATAAACTGACTTTCGGGGTGCAGATTTAGTTTCCAGAAACGGTAGTAAATTCTGAGATGACCACCAAAATATTAGTGTTAGTTCGTCGTGTCTAATCACCTGCCTGTTTCTTTCTCGTAACCGTAACATGCCGCTCTTGAGACACCAATTTTGAAGCCATAACTGTGAGCTGTCTACAGTATAGTATTAACATCATCACTATTCTGCTGTCAATTTGCAAACTGTGAGTTTGCGGATTCTTCACATAAATGTTTCGAGTTCGATCCGTAAAGTTTTACAGTTGCTGTGACCTCGGCTATGATGCAGGAAACGAGAGATACTATGACTGAGGCCAAATATGGCCGAATCTTCAGTACATAAAGCAAAGCAATTTTGCACGCTTACAAATCATTGAATGTAATGTTTCTATTTCTTTAGTTAATGTTATGAGGCGCTTTTTCGACTCATTCCATTGATTAAGTGTGCACTTGAAAGTTTTGTTTCAGAAGTAGTTGTGGTAACCAAAACTAATGAATTCTTATATTCTTTCAGAACGGACCATGCGATGTGCACGGCTTGCAGATTATTTTTATAGTGATCAGGAGACGCTATCGTTTTCTCAGGACATGCCATTCTAAGATTTCTTTTATTTATCTGTCTCTGGAAGCGAAGATGTTGTCGCTCTACAGCCTTTGAAGAAAGCTAAGAAGAACACACAAAAACCCACTTGTGTTAATAAAAACTACGTTGTGGAGCTTGAAGAGATGTCCTTGTGTGTTTAGTTTTGAATAATAAGAGGATGATGATTCTGTGGGTTACCGCTAAAATTTTCTGGACACCGGCAGTTGATACTGGAAAGAGAGTTATATGAAAATATGAAAGTGGGTGATGGGTGGGTGCTGGAAAGGGGTGTAGGCGGTAGGAGGTGGGTAGGGTTGCTGTTATGAATGGAACCTTGTTTTAGAATTTCAGACGAGGCGTAGGCAAAATAGGGTGGATAGATTTCGGGAATGATTTCATGGGCTGTGAGGAATGGCAATTAATTATCCTGGGATAGAATGTGGAGTGTCGGGAGATGCTAGGAAGATAGGACACAGAGATAGATGCACATAAGCAGCCCAAACTGAGGGTTACAGTGCGGTGCCGGGGTTCAAGTTTCATTGAGATAAAGAACTATCGAAAGTATACAGGATACGTCTGGGAAATGATACAGAAACAGAGGCGGAGCGCTTGACGTGCAAGGATTTAGATGGAGCTTTGAAACTTTCGAAGACCGAAAATGGATGCAACATTTGCGTAGGTAGTGATGAGAGTCTTGTAAGTATGTATGATGGTCGGAGCTTTTCGTGCTGTTAGTTCTCAACTCTGAAATATTTATCTAAAGTATGAGAAAAAGGCCGCAAACTTGAAAAAAGTAAAAAATTGAAGACACTATTCACGGGAAAAAGTAGTTAATGCTTACTTCCAAAAAGAAGTACATAAAAATTTAAACTAAGTACAAAGCTCTAACTACAAACTGCAGCTGCTGAAAATATCGCTGCTAAATAAAGCTAATTACCGATGCGCCCCGACTTCGCACGGATATCAATCAGTATCTGTCGTCCGACGACATGTCCAGCGAAGGAGAAATAAATTATACACAAAAAACTTTCTCGTGTATCATTCTATCCAGCAGTGAAAACCGTATAGAAATCCTTGCAGTTGTTCCTGAGATTATCCGACGCACACAGGTAGAAAAACATTGGAGGAGACTTTAGTTTATAATATGTGTGGATTGGTATCTGCAGATTCTGGTGAAGCTTCGCTACTCTTTAGAGTTGCTGCGGCTGCTTACTTTGCTGCTTTTCCTGGCAGCTACCACCTCCTCTGCAGCTGACCACCTATTAGTTCACATTATTGGCACGAGATGTCACTGAAAACGCTAATTAAATCTGGATCACTTCGCAGTACATATATTACACACGCACAATTACTAAATTATAGATTATATTAAATAAATGTTCAAATGTGTGTGAAATCCTATGCGACTTAACTTCTAAGGTCATCAGTCCCCTAAGCTTACACACTACTTAACGTAAATTATCCTAAGGACAAACACACACACACACCCATGCCCGAGGGAGGACTCGTACCTCCGCCGGGGCCAGCCGCACAGTCCCTGACTGCAGCGCCTAAGACCGCTCGGCTGATTGTATTCACAAACCTTCTCGTGAATCAGTCTGTCCGATAGCGAAAACCGTATAAAATCCCTGCATAGCTTCTGAAATAAGCCTCCACATACAGATAGAAAAATACGGCAGAGAACTTTAGGTTCTAGAATCTGAAACAGTGTCTATGCATAACCAATGGGACCTAGGCACATGTACAAAGAGAACGGTGCCAATGTCGAAGGGACGGCCAGAGAACTATCACTTTAAATTAAATTAAACTCGAAGTAATATCAGTGGACAGCAGGTTATACGAGCACTGGGGATACCTTGGAGTTATCTTTAAGGTAGTGAGTAGCACAGTGTTTGTCGACGGGAAAGAACTCATGAACGCACACGCGAGTAACAGTGAGAGGCAATGGTGTGCCTGAAGGGGAGGGGCGTACCTTAGGTGTGGAGTGAGGAAGGCAGAGTAGGGGAGGGGATAGCGGCGCGAAACCTCGTGAAAGCTCCGAGGATGTACTGTATGCCGTGCGTCTTTGCGCTGCTCTCATTTTCTTTGTTTGTTATTAGAACACCTGGATCACTTTCATACGGGTACAGCTAGAAACTAGCGGAGAAAAACAAACAGTATTTAATGGTTTATTTCGCACACACTTAACACGTGGAGCAATCGTTCGAGCGCCGAGCCTCGGGACAGAACTACAAGACTACACAAAATGAATAGAAGGTACGCAGCACTAACGAACGTGTGGGTTGCTAGCCGCGAGGCATCCTTATAAAACGGGCGGAAGTGGCGAGAATGCGGCGGGTTGTTTAGCGCGCGCCTGGCAGAACCGCTATGCGAGTCGAGCGCAACATCCTATGAATGGAAGAATATTACGGTAGCCGGGCCGGCCGAGTCAATGTCCTCGTAAACTGGCCGCGCTCCAACCTAGATCAGCGCGCCGCCGATAGCTTATCCTTGAATGCTTGCCAAGTGGAGAGCATTAAAATGAATTGTTACAATTGTTTCTGCCCGCAGCTACACCGTTCCTGTAGGCCCATCCCTTAAACGCGTATTGCGAAACCCGTTCTGGAATGAGCGTGGTGCAGATCGTGAAAGCGTTGTGCAGAACATGCATAAAATACCGCGAGCCGTGCTTTGTACTTCGCAGATGTTACCTTAAAAGCAGCGGAGAACAGTTGTACAGCGTTGAGGCTGTGCTAGATATCTCCAGCTGACACGCTGAAGAACTTTTTTTGCCAGAGGTAAGCCCTGAGAAAAGGAGCACAAATATTACTTTTTCAAGACTGTAAATCACCTAGCGAGTTGACGCAGAGTCTAAAACACTGGAATGCAGCAGATTTTAAACCCACGACATTATAGCTTAGTGTACGTTCCGTAGTTTCTCTGAAACCGCTGTAAGCTATTGCTGATTTACGCTCCAGCCATTTCCCTTCCTTCCTTTACCTTATAAACAATCCAATTTTTAAAAAAATAATCTGGCGTTGCCCTCATATCCTGTGACTAGTATTTAAATACACAACGTCTAAGAAAACGGTGCCTCAAATCTTTCAAGACACGTTATTCACGTATGTAAGAAGAAAATATTTACTATGACCAACAGTCCGGAAAACTTCATTTACGTGTTTGTAAAACTCTCATATCCTTTAGTTATGGGAAATAAACGAAAACAGCATGAACCAACATACTATACCAATCTGTTTGTTGGATAAAATGCTCGAAATGCCGTCAGATAACATTGAAATACATCTTCTCATTGAATCATAAATGCACTGAGGTATCCATGGTAAATTACGCGTGGTTTCGCAGCCTCTATCGTTCAGATAAACAAGAGCTTTCTATTGATCTCGCACTTAAAACTGTGGTTGGTTTAGGTGTAGAGAATATGGAGGCCTGGGAACTAGTCTGTCTCTCTGTCACGGAATGTGTTATTTAGTAGTCGACGAGAACTAACACTGACTTACGGAGCGGCTACATTGTGCAAGAAGTGCATGTTTCATCGCACTCATAAGTCACATACAGTTCGTTTGCTGTGCTTGGTTGGAAGACCACTGGACCCTAAAAAACTCGCCAACAATGCCGTCGTAACAAGAGGCCACTTCGAACATTTAATGCAAGATAGAGTTTATTGTGGTATACTGCTGCGGTTTGTTCGTGTGGGTTTCCCAAGATTTATATACTGTCAAGAGTTACAGAGACTACTTGATGGCACCATAATATTTCTTCTTGTGTGTTTGAGAAATGTATCCTGAAAGTTTGGCAATACCTTTTTGTTAAACGTTGCAGGTCAGGAGTTCTATGTCGACTCACTCTTTGATATCCATTGAGAAAGAAATTACTGCCTCTGGTTAGAACACATTTCGAACCCCCTCTACAGTGGAAAAAATTTCGTTAATGATTCCCGTATTCACTTCAACACAGTGCCGGGATAACTTGTTTCAAAAGGCCGCTGTCGAGTTTCAGCATTGTCGTCGTTTTACCAAGCGATTTTGCGCAGGACTCGCATTCGCGAAGAGCAGGGTTGAAGTGTTCGCCTAGCCATCCAGATTTATGTTTTCCGTGATTTATATAAACGGCCCACGGAAAATGCCGGGTGACTCGTTTTAAAAGGCAAGGCCAGTTTCCTTTCCTGTCCGCGTAAAATTTCAAGCCTGTGCTCTTTCTCCAACAGGCTACTCACTCAGATAACGTCAAGTCTGAATCTTACTTCCCTCCCTATCCTTTGTCAAATGACCTAGTCTTCCGTCTTTATTGGCGTTGATATAGATGTAATATCAAACCATAAACATCTTTCTCTAGACCCTCAAAATATTTTCCAATTCTCCTCTGAAAGGCGACAGAGGTACAAAGTTACGCAGCGCTATTTGAACACATATTTCTATGGAGCCCCTCTGACCCGTTATAAAAGATAGCGAGCACACTTTATCTGAGCTTAGAAAGACATATTCAGGGTGGAAGGGCATTGCTAGAGGGTCAAGAGGATCTTTGTAACTTTATGAAAAATTGAGTTGCACCAAACTGTTTTACTGCTGACGTAGTTGCAATAATTTGACTTACCAAAAACAGTATTAATTGTTCATGAAAAAGAAATTGATTTAGTACTAGTGGTAAGGTAATTTTTTCTCTAAAAGTAGCCCGCATCTCGTGGTCGAGCGGTAGCGTTCTAGCTTCCCACGCCCGGGTTCCCGGATTCAATTCCCGGCGGGGTCAGGGATTTTCTCTGCCTCGTGATGGCTGGGTGTTGTGTGATGTCCTTAGGTTAGTTAGGTTTAAGTAGTTCTAAGTTCTAGAGGACTGATGACCATAGATGTTAAGTCCCATAGTGCTCAGAGCCATTTGAACCATCTGAAATCTCTAAAAGTAAACTGAACTCTTGTAACAACTATCATTCAGTGTTGCAGGCTAGAAGAAAATAAGTTGCCGCGTACTGCATGGTGAAGCGTGATGAATACGTTTGTATGTAAAACCTTATGAAAGTGTTGTTTGTAAGACGAGATGTTTTATTTGTTCGAACATTTAGTCATCCAACAGACTTAGTGAATTTTGCGCTTACATATCTTTCCAGAAATAGTGTGTGTTACATCGTGTTATCTAATTTTACCGTTTTTAGTGTTGTTATGGAACTCATATTTTTCGATATGCAGACTCGATAATAATCGTTTCATATTTCAGACATTTACTAGTATACATGGGTAGGAGAACTTTTCTAACTGCATCATAGAAAGTTCCTAAAATCAAGTATTGTGTGATAAGAACGTAAAACATTGAATCAACATGAATATTCTGAAATTTAATGAATGAATTTAGCAAGCTAGGCAATATATTTTGCGCACTGATTTTAACAGAATTCCCAATAAAGTGTCCATCTTCACTGCTGAAATGCAGTTCATTAGCAAGAAGTGCTTCAGTCCTGGACTGAATTCCTTTCAGCGTAGAACTGTAAACTATAAGCTTCTATTTGTATACTTCCAAGCACTGGACTGAATACTTTTTGCTCAGTGTGACAGGAACACCCATAAACGTACGATTTTTATCAAAATCTCATTTTGCAAGTTTTGTGGCTGATGCCCTTTCTGGAACAGTAAAACGTCTTACCTCTTACTCAGCTTACCTGGATTCACTGAAGATTGTCGCCCGCAATATCAAAATCCTTTTATCAGTAGCATATCTGCGCGTTTGAGTAAACTGCATTTGTATTAACCGCTTAGCTCGAATACTCAGTTTTCAACTCACAGATATGTATAAAATGTAAGTGGATAAGATGAAGTGCAAGACGCATGAAATTACTGTACACATGATTTGCAAGCAAATAACTCAATATATTTTGTTATAATTGAACACTAGAAACACACTCGAGTTTTTTCATGGTCAACAGAGTCAACAATTCACCAAGGAATGACTAAAATAAAGTGCTACACAATTCTTTTATTGCGTCAAATGCTTGACGGATATTAGAATTCATCCCAGAGGCTATGGGACAAACTAGTGGCCAGTAGAGAAAGATAGGGTAAGAAGGAGACAGAAACAGTGGGAATTAGCACAACAAAATTAAATTTTCACCTAGATGTAATGTTACGTAACGAAACATAGGAAACATATGTAAATCACAAGGGCGTAAGCGTACAAAAGCTAAAATTATGACTACAATTATGCAAATTATGACTCGTTTCCAGCCGTAACGATCCAACTCACAGGTAGCCTTCGGAACAAAACAAACACCACTCATATGTTTACATTGCAAAGACTTGACTATCTCTCGGCTTGCTGGAGAACTTTCTCTCAGTAACTTCCCATGTACCTGCACTCTAACAGTTCCGCCTATACGCTTGAGATACATCCCTTAAATCCCAATTGTAAATGATTCGAGGAAAATAGGCATGAAAGAAAGAAATTTTAAAAAAAGCCCTGTGCATCCGATATAGGTTGAATCTTACATTGAGGAAAACGGCAACCGGCAACTTCGTTCAATGCTATTTATGTATTAAAATATCGCCGTTACCGGTTTCTAAACGACAGGTTCATCTTCAGACGGTTAGTTCACGTTTTACATTAGCTTTCGCCTTTTGTTTTCCCAACTGCTGAAACTTCCTTTGTGTGGCGGTGCCCTACAACCAAAAAGCGGTGTGAGACAATGTCTTTTTAACTGTAATTGGGCCTCACAACGATTTTAAGTGAAGTTACCAAATTATTAAAGGGGAGATGTTTCGGTTACTTACGATGATAAGTCCGCGCCATGTTCGAGTGAAGACTTCTTTAGACTTCTTATGATCGTGCAGCAACGAAAAGTGTATGATGTATTTTTTACGTATATGTATGCACAAAATGTAAAGCAATATTCACACACTAAGAGTTTCATCACATGGATATATATATATATATATATATATATATATATATATATATATATATATATAAAGATGGCGATATTACATCCATAACAATGCCAAAGACTTCCACTCTCAGAGATATTTCATTATATCCATGTATGTGACAGCAGAAATTTACAAATTACTTTTGTTACATCACTTACTATTTACATTAAAAGAGAACTGATTAAAATTAAGGTAAACGAATAAAGCAGTCAGTTTGTTATAAAGTGTTACTGCAGTGATATTACGTAAATATTATGGTATACATTGGAACCAAAGTAAATGACAAGGGCTGGATGTGCCGAAATAAATATTACAGCTATAGATATATTATGTAAATATTATGGTCTTCGGTGCTCTTTATTCTATGATGGTTGGTAGTTTTGTGCATGGTAAATGTGGATTTTGAAATGTTGTTCACACGTATTGCATCTACATGCTCTTTGAACGGAGTCTCAATGCTTCTTCCTATATAGTAAGACGGTCAACTTTTGTTGGGGGTGGGGTGGGGGGGCGTTTGTTATTCTTTAAGTTGTGAACTACTATCTGCTGGTGTTTGTTGTTTGTTTGAAAGCTTATTTTAGTGTTTATGTTTTTAAATAGATTGCTTATTTTATAGGATATGCTCTCTACGAATATATTTTCTGTTGTTTTTTACTGTGTCTTGTGTTACTTGCATGGTTGTCTGGTGCACAGCTTTGTAGGGTGACGGATTTTAGATTTTTTGTGATAGTTTGTCTATCGCGAGAGGGCTGTATCTATTGTTTGAGGCTATGGTTTTAATGATATTGGCTCCTTCTTCTTTTTGAACTGGTTCAAGTGGAATTTTGTGTGGCCGATTCAATGTGGTTCTAAAATATGCCATTTTATGCTAGTTTGGATGACACGATGAGCTGTTGATACATACATTAGTGGATTTGGTTCTCTACAAATCTCAGAATGATGTTTATGGTTTTGTTGGTGACTTTACATGTAAGAGATTTATGCTGCTATTGGTCTCATGTTCAACAGTGAATTTAATGTTTTTGTGCATGCTGCTCAGACTTGTTGCTAATGTGTCTATTTCCTTATTGGTGCCTTTAAAAAGTATAATTGGATCATCAACATATCTTTTGTAGTAGATGATTTTTGCTTTTGATGTCATTGTTAGCTTCAAAAAATGTCTGCTCTCAGTGATTTATTTAAATATCTGCTAATATCCCAGTTAGGCTGCTGCCCATTGGCAACCCAGCTTTCTGTTTGTATATTTTGTTATTAAAACTGGAGTAACTGTATGACAGTACCAAGCCGAGTAACTCAATGAACTCGTATATAATCTGGCCCTTTTGATTTGCTTTGGTATACCATAATATTTAGGTAATATCACTGCAGTAACACTTTATAACGAACTGAATGCTTTATTTGCTTATCTTAATTTTAAGTAGTTCTCTTTCAATGTAAATAGTAAGTAATGTAACATCAGTAATTTGTAAATTTCTACTGTCACACACGTGTATATAACGAAATATCTCTGAGAGCGGAAGTCTTTGGCATTGTTATGGTCGTATTATCGCCATCTTTGTATACATATCTCCATATGATGAAACTTCTTATTGTGCTTTACATTATGTGCGTACATTTACACAAAAAAGTACATCATACACTTTTCGCTGCTCCAACATCATAAGCTGACTACACTGGAATATGGCGGTTTTTTTTTTCATCGTAAGTACATCGTAAGTAACCGAAACATCTTCCGTTTAATAATCTTTTTACATCACTTAAAATCGTTGTGAGGCACAGTTACAGTTAGAAAGACATTGTCTCACATCTCGGTTTGGTTTTAGGGCACCACCTACCGCAAAGAAGTTTCAGCAGCTGGGAAATCAAAAGGTGAAAGCTAATGTAAAACGTGAACTAGCCGTCTGGGGATGAACCTGTCGTTTCGAAACTGGCAACGGCGATATTTTAATAAATAAATAGCATTGTAAAAAGTGGCTGATTATTGTTATCCTCTGTGTATGCGTCAACCTATATTTTTTACACAGCCGCGGGCTCAAAATAGCATTGTGCATCCGAACTATGTTGCGTATTATTTTGTTGCTAAAACTGATAGTCTGCACAACACACGAAAATAATCTCTGATGGTCAGAGTAAGCTCGAAAACAGCTTCTGCGACCATTGTAGCACAGTTAAATGCGTCGAACTAAACGAAAAAACACAAAACTGAATGATAATTCGGTGGAAGAGTAAGCATGAGAGGCAAGTTCAGTTTTTCCTATTATTCGTGAGCACTGCCGTCCCTCTTTCTGAAAGTGTGACTTTTGTGTGGAAAATATATATCATACGTCTAGATATGTGTGTGTGTGTGTGTCAAGAGTGTCACATGCCGTGAGGCATGGAATTTAATCCAGGACTTTGGAGCGAAGTCTAATGGTTAGAAAAATTACGCCACCACCCTTCTCCTCTTTTCCGGAGAGGCAAAGCAAAAACTGGCAACAGTGCGTGACGGACCCAAGCGATCACACATTGAAGAATCGACCACGGCCAGCGTTGCTTAACTTCGGTGATCTGACAGGAAGCGGTGTATTCAACGTGGCAATCTCTGTCGCATGGATGAGGAGTAAGTGACAAATTCGCATTTTGCATTACTGAGTATTACATTTTTCATTGACATTAGAATTACTTGTTGACTTTCACTTTTCCAACAGTCTTTAGGAATTTATGGCATAAATACTCTCATAGTTGCTTATGCTAGGTGCAACGGGTATAAATGCGAATATTTTTATATTTGGTACCTTAACATGTGCATAGAACAGTCTTCCAACAAACACGTCACTCAATTTACGACCTGTTGTTTTCTAAATGGTTGTAACTGCAACAGTAAGTGGCCGATGCCTGTTAGTATGCGCTAACCGTTTTGCTTCCAAGTGTCCCCACCTTAACACCTGACCTGTTGCCCTGGTTAAAATAAGCATTAATGGTTTACTGTTGCCACACGTACTTGGAAATACTAACCAGCCTAAAACATAATACTTCTAATACCTGTAATTATTAGTCTGCAAATGAAGTAAATTCTGATGTAGTGCTGTTCAGTACACATTCTCATTCACGAATAAAAAGATCTGCACTTATAGCCGTCAGACACTGGTTAATGTTTTCTTTAGCCTTAAATAATAGCACGCTTTCACGCAAAACGTATAACCTACAAATAGCAATAGCTCTTCAGCGAAATTATAAGCTGTTTGTTCGAGCGTTTCTGTGTCTGTGAAATCCACCTGCAAGCCCAAGCAGACTGTTATCAGTCTATCTGTCCTATTACATGTACACTAGATTTTCTGTTAGCGCAACGAGACAGACTTCTCTGTGCAAGAGACCCGGCCGCATACTATGGCAGTGTTTGAGAATAGGTCGTAAAATGATTTTCAAGCACGTTCTTCAATACATACTGTTCCAAAAATACAGAGCAATATTTCAGAGTGGGGTTCAGAACATGCAGGAGATAAATGTCATATGAAAATGGGTGTGGAAAGGATATTTATTGAAATATCAAACGTGGAAATCGGTTACGTAGCACTTGAGAAACTCCAATTTATTTTCACTCTGCTGCAGCCAGTTCACTACCTTATGTGTTTCGATTTCCCGCATTCTGCCAATATGCAGGCTTCCTATGACGAGGCAGGAACACATTCAAAAATTTCTGGGGTTTGTGCGTACTCTTTGACCACTAACCTGAATTCTCGCTATAAGTGATGCTTCATCGGCCACATACACCAACGCTTTTAAATGGCGCCACACTAAAAAGTCCAACTCGTTTAAGTCAGGTGAGCGTGGGGGCCAAGCAGGTGGTCCACCTCTACCTATCCAGCGATTAGCATAACGACGAGTCATTTGTGTTGGTCAAGAACACTAAACTCGACAGACACACCATCGTCCACGAAGTAATTCTGTTTTCGGAGCTGTAGTGAAAGATTTTCCAACATAGGAGGCAACCTTCTGCGCAAGAACCTCCATCCATTCAGGCGGCTGGGAAATACAAGGGTCCTATTAAGTGAACTCAGATAATCCCTGCCCAGACGTCGATGGCGAATTTTGATTGATGGGACATTTCAACAGTTGTATGTTGACTGACGTATGCCCACTCATAGTGATTATGGAAATTCTTGATGCCATCGCGCATGAATATTGTCTCATCCGTCCGCTAACACCATTGCTAAAACAGCAGAACTCATGCCGCGTTGTTGGATAAACCACTGACAAAACATAAGACTTGCAAGAAAATCCGCAGGTGCCAATGCCCGAATCCACCCTAGGTGCTACGGATACAGCTATTGTTGACGCAGATGTGGCCACAGTACAGATGTGGCCCAATATGTTGTGAGGGCATCCAGCTGACGACCTGAGCTCCGAGGCCTGATGTGCAGTTTCTGTTCTACAGCATCAACGGTAGCGTCCTCAGCTGCAGGTGTGGTGCGTCGTGGCCGACCTCTTGTTCCAGGTGAAGGCGTAAAGCTACCAAGCTAGCATACGCGGCAGTGGACTTCTTGGAATAACTTCCTTTCAGGGCGGACTTTACCTCGTTCGTGATGTAACCGACGAGCTTCTGCAGCATTGACAACCCATACATCAAATACAGGAATGCACACTCAACATTTGAATACAGCATTGTGTATAACAATATGCACAGGAGAATCGTGGGTCACAGTACAACATTGCAGCAGCGCATTACCTTTACCTGGAGAAACCCACCTTACGAGCGTGTCTAGTGGCTAGCGTTGCTGCCTCTTGATCACGGGGTCCCGGGCTCGATTCCCGGCCGGGTTGAAGATTTTCTCTGCCCAGGGACTGGGTGTCCGTGTTGTCCTCTCATTTCATCACCATCATCATCATTCGTGACATTGGATAGATTGGACTGTGTAAAAATTTGGACTGCACGAAAATTTGGCTGTGTGAAAATTGGGACTTTGTACGGGATCTGATGACTGCGCAGTTGAGCGCCATACAAACCAAACATCATCTTACGACAGCGGCAGGAGTATACATGCTAAAAAGTTTGTAATAAATATCTATTTCCGGACCCATGTTCATTTGACGTCTTTTTAATCTCCTGCATGTGCTGAAACTCGCCCTGAAATATTGCCCTGTATTTTTGCAATACCCTCTAGACAAGCTCTATATTTGCCGTACACTATCAATTAATCGAAATCTGCCACTCGCTAACCCTCATAGGCAGCCTTATGCTTCTAGAAACATGTTACTTAACGTTATTTTGTAATAGATTTCACTTCATTCCTCCACAGAAATTTGTCTCCCATCTCTAGCAACTGGGTCTCTACCGTACAAATGTCTTAACGTTATTTTGTAATAGATTTCACTTCATTCTTCTACAGAAATTTGTCTCCCATCTCTAGCAACTGGGTCTCTACTGTACAAATGTCTTAACATTATTTTGTAATAGATTTCACTTCATTCCTCTACAGAAATTTGTCTCCCATTTCTAGCAACTGGGTCTCTACTGTACAAATGTCTACATCACTCGACAACGTTAGGAGCTCCTTTTTGATAGCGTAAGGCGTCCTGTGCCGAAGCTGCAGTACATTTAAAGAAATACAGATGTCTGTTTTCTTAATACCTATAAAGGAATTTTATTGTTAGGAATATGTGCACTGAAAATTTCGGTTGAAAACCATATAACAATTTTGCACTGAAGAGAATGTCTTTTATCCGCCTTTAACGTGGTATGACATGTTATTAGTCGCATGACAGAGTAGGGAAAGGCCGTAAGCAAAGGACGTGATGATACGTTTTGTGGGAATTGCCACAAAGTGAGCGGCGCCGGGCTTCACGTTCTGGTTCTGAAACCGATTCGCTACGCCTGTTCCACATTCGCACGGAGAACTAAACAGGCTCATTGCTGCAGTTATTCAGGTCGTTAAGTTGTAGTGCAAGCAGGCAAGAATTACGTTTCCAGGCGACTGGCGCTCGTTCCTTAACGGTTCGTTCTACGGCTCTTCTCGTGTCTTTTATGGAATCTACCATACACGAAGATCTTCCGAAGTCCGAGATGTTAGAGGCTTCAGTCAATTACTCTCTGGTGAAAGGGAACTAATGAGTTCCCTATGACGACTGTATCATAATGTACTTTCTACGAATAAGAGTCGCCGAGAGAAATCTCCCACATATGAAAAATGGAGACATATTGCAGCTCACACTATCACACTTTACCCACACTACATCTCTGCTTCACCCTGTGGTTGACTTTGTTGCTCCCAAACTGCACTAATTTCCAATATCCATTAAAGGAGAACTGAGAGTTGTAATGCATTTAAACTGGTAGTCTTACTTTCAGCCGTTAATTTGCTATGCACAGGTTTTTAACACGGTATTTTGTTAGCAGATGGCAAATACACGGCGCGTTGCACGAGAACTGTGAGCTGCCCGGCAACATGCACTTTTCTGTTTGGTCGCGAAGGAGGGAAGACTTGAGTGTTATTAAACATATATAAATATGTTTACACTAATTTACATGAAAGTAAAGTAATATTTTAGGCACTGGAAGGGCTCAACTGTCTACGTACAATATCCTATACTTTTTAACATAAATAAAAAGAAATTCATCTACATCCTTCATTATGTTCAGGAAACCTCATTCACTCGAAAAAAACTGTAGATATTCTTGCGTTTACAGTGTTACTTATAATCCGTCTTGACTACAAAATTTTTATTCATATGACCGGTTTCGGTTCATCTAGAACCATCTTCAGATCTGATATTTCGCTTACAGGAGTAACCCATCCATGTGAAAGTTGCTGGATTTGGACGGGTTACTCCTGTAACCGAAATATCATATCTGAAGATCGTTCTAGATGAACCTAAACCAGTCATATGAATAAAAATTTTGTAATCAATACGGATTATACGTAACATTGTAAAATCACTGATTGCTGCTATCCTATCAGACATTATGTCTGTTTTTTCAAAAGTTCTTGAGTTTATTGCGATAACCGAGGAACATTTAGGTAACATATGGAAGCACTATTGTTATTTTACATAACGCCTAACTCCTGTTTGCTTCAGTTTTTCCACATAGGGTCAGTACAGAATGTCTAAATGTACTCAGCATCTAACAAGGATCTCGCTCTGCTTCTTCTCCAAATAACATCAGCTTAGATGATTTCCTGAGAACAGACTGGCACATAAATTTTTTTTCGCACAAGAACAGTACCGTACACTAGCAACTGCATACAGAGTCTCATTTACACCGTTGCTTCTTCATCATCATCATCAGGATTTCCTTGTATCGAGCAGGTTGATAGCTTTTTGAACATTATGCCTCAGTTGATTTCTGTGCTGGTATAGCTTTTTTTCTCACGATTGCACCCCAAGTTACCCCTCCCCTCTTGAGTTGTTGATTAATCTGCTCAGTCACTCTCTTCCTAGGCCGCCCACTAGGTCTTGTTCCTGGTGCCTCCATCTCCAGATACTGACGTGGAGTTCGAGTCGGGTGCATTCGTTTCCCATGACTTAACCAGTTAAATCATGCAGCGGGAGTTCTTTTCTATATGGTCAACGTCACCTGCAGATCTTGATATTCCTAACTGATAACTGTGTTTTGATCACTACAGCTAACAACGTGTCCTGTTTGTATTTGTTAATGATATACTTTTGTGTAGTAAGGAAGTAGGGGTGCATGGCGCAAGAGAGAGGAAAGGAGAAGAAAATTAAAGTACCGTTGGGAACTAAGAAAGAAATTTAGGTGCTAAGTTGTCTTACCTTTTTAGCATTTAAGTGCTTATTACGACGCAAGGATGACATCAGACCAAGTCCATTGGTTGCATGAAGGGTTTTCTTTAAAATCTGAAGCCCCTTCTCCCATTGGTGGGATTTGGTGAGATCTGGTGGGACCACCACCCCTTCCTCTCACTTCGTGTAAAAATACGTTAAAAATTATTTTTTAATTGTTTTAAACATCGGCTAAAACACTTTTAAAATCATATTTCATTTATACGAGGGTCATTCATAATCAAAGAGACAAATTAGTCTGCAGAAAAAGCGTTTATTTAAAAAAAATACTTTTACTACTTTTCAACATAGTCCCCTTTAATATTTATGCACTTGTTCCAACGGGCTACAAGCTTTTTTATTCCGGTTCAAAAGAACTCTTTATCTTGATGTTTTCACCAAATTCCCACTAACTTTTTCACGTCCTCGTTGTTCTGGGGCATCCTCCGTAATGCCTCCTTCAGTGAACCAAACAAATGGAAATCACTGGTTGCTAAATCAGGACTGTAAGGGGGATGAGGCAATACTTCCCAGCCCGCTTTGTCGATGGTTTCGCGGGTTAGTTGAGCAATATGAGGACGAGCGTTGTCTTGCTGGAGAATCACACTTCTTCTCTGAGATCCTCGACGTCTCTCTCTCATGGCTGACTTCATCTTGTTTGAAAGGAAATATGAATTGTATTGACTGTTCATTGTACTGTGCTCTTCGAGATAATCACAAAAAATGGACCTCCAGCATCCCAAAACACGACCTTTCCTGGTGATGCTTGGGTTTTAAATTTTTCTTGACAGGTGATTCAAATGGTTCAAATGGCTCTCAGCACTATGGGACTTAACTGCTGAGGTCATCAGTCCCCTAGAACTTAGAACTACTTAAACCTAAGTAACCTAAGGACAACACACATATCCATGCCCGAGGCAGTATTCGAACCTGCGACCGTAGCGGTCGCGCGGTTGCAGACTGTAGCGCCTAGAACTGCTCGGCTACTCCGGCCGGCTTTGACAGGTGAGTTGGTGTGCTTCCACTCCATGCTTTGTCTTTCTGATACTGGCTCTTAATGGTGCTCACCTTCTCTTTCATAACGTTCCTTTAGCTCTGTGCACACCCTCAACCTTGTTTCCTTGTGTAGCCGCGCAACTCCTTTGGGGCCTTCTTGCACATGTTTTGCGGTACTTCAGCTTGTTACAGATAATGTTATGAACTGTACCAGTACTAACTTGAACTTTCTCAACTATCATTTACACAGTCACACGGCGGCCGGCACGAATAATGTCATCAATTCAACTTTTAAGTGTGGGAGTTCGAAGGGCAACTGGTCGGCTAGAACGGTGTTCGTCAGGCACTGAGTCGCGACCATTTTTGAACTGCTCTATCCACTTGTAAAAATTTGCACGATTCATACAATCTTCACCATATACTTTAGACATTGTACACTATACATTCACTGGTTTCTCGCCTTTAGCAAGTAAAAAACGAATAACAGAACGTTTTTCAACTAATGTGGACGTTTCAAGCGAAGTCGCCATCTTGAAATATATTTTTGAGGTTATAAACAAAACAATGTTGATACGTCAGCTGATCAAAGCTCATTACACTGATGCCAACTTAAAGCTATAAAAGCACCAAACGTGCCCTTCTAACACATTTTTCCGCAGACCAATTTGTCTCTTTAATTATTGAATGACCCTCGTAAGTGTATTTAATAGTGGTTTTAACACCTGATTAAAACACTTTATTTTAATCTCGCCAACCTTCAGTAGTATTCGGACGGACAGACAAATTACGACAAACGGACAAAAATAGTATTAACCATTTTGACGGATCTGCACAATAATTACTTTTTCTGGGTATATTATACACATCAAATGTCATTCGTGTTTTACTTACTCTGCGGATGAGAGACAACATTGTTTGTACCTTCGTTCCAAGAGTTTGATTAAGTTGCTTTTTAATCTCTTCCTTTATATGACCGCTAAGAGACTACTTGTTGGTGAACTTTGCTTAGGTTCCTTCCACAACTGATTAACTTCTTACTAACAAGTGCGTTTTAACTTATCGGCATGTCGCTTAACAATACATTGTTTAAATACAAATTCATGTTGAGCACTATCAAATCACCCTTATATGTGTTGCATAACATCACGACTGACTCACTGATAGGCAGTGGGTTCCACAGGCACAGCAGAGAACTGCTTGAATGAAATGTAGCACTTGTGCAGCGGCTGCTTCAAATCTGGGAATCTCAGGCATGTAAACATGTAAATCTTTCAGTTCAGTTCAGAGAGGCCATAAATACTGGTGGGCACTTTAATACTGTCTAAACTGACCAGCCAAAGCATTACAAACACGCACCAAATAGCCGGTATGTTCACCTTTGGTACGGATAACAGCGGCGACGTGTCGTTGCAAGGAATCAATGAGGCCTTGGTAAGTCGCTGGAGGGAGACGGCACTACATCAGAACACAGAAGTCACCTAATACCCGTAAATTACAGGGAGGGGGGCGATGAACTCTGACGCCACATACAATCACATCCCAGGTGTTCGACAGGGTTCAGATCTAGCTATTTGGGAGGCCAGCACATCAATTGGAACTCGCCACTGTATTCATCGAAACACTCCATCGCCCTCCTGGCCTTGTGACATGGCGTATTATCTTGTTGAAAAATGCCACAGCCGTCAGGAAACGTGATAATCATGAAGGGGTGTCGTGATCTGCAACCAGTGAACGATACTCCTTGGCCGTCATGGTGCCTTGCACGGGCTCCACTGGACTGAAGGATTCCCTCGTGAATGTTCCCCAGGGCAGAATGAAACTGCCGCCAGCTTGTCTCCGACTCGCAGTGCATGTGTCAAGGAACTGTTCCCCCCAAAGACTACGACTTCGCGCACTCCCATCGGCTCGATCATGAAGGTATCGGGATTCATCAGACCATGCAAAGCTCTGCCACTGCGCCAATGTCCAGTGTCGATGGTCACGTGCCCACTTCAGTCGTAGATGCCCATGTCTTTCCACTATTTTGCAGGAAGGGTGGTATGAGATTCCCTTGAAAACCATGCAGGACTTGTATTGATGCATAACGAGAAGACTTGAAGCTGTTTTGAATGGCAGTGGGTTTCCTAGACATTAGGCATGTTAACTTGATATGTTTGTGATGTTTCCATATTTTTGACCAACCCATGTGAGATCTGTACCAGACGAGGACTCTAACCTCGACACCACCCCTGAGCTGGCACTGCTGTTGCACTGAATCGCCCGAATAAAGCACAGGGACCGGCGTGGAAATTCAGCTTGCCACCAGCTTCTCTCTTTGTGCGACATTTTAACAGGCTCTCCATCACTGCTGTGGATTAACACTTTTGTGTGATTGCATCGCAACTAAGAAAAATTGATTCCACTCCATTGTTACTAGCGGCAAGCCCAAGCGTCGAGTTAGACCGTCAGACATAATCGTGTGTTTCAGTTTACAATTACGTCCACACGGTTCTTGTCAGCGGTCCGCATCTCGTGGTCCTGCGGAAGCGTTCTCGCTTCCCACGCCCGGGTTCCTTCGTTCGATTCCCGGCGGGGTCACGGATTTTCTCTGCCTCCTGATGGCTGGGTGTTGTGTGATGTCCTTAGGTTAGTTAGGTTTAAGTAGTTCTAGGTTCTAGGGGACTGATGACCATCGATGTTAAGTCCCATAGTGCTCAGAGCAATTTGAACCATTTTTTTCTTGTCAGTGACAGGTTGAAGGTTTGGTTCCACTGATACGGGCGCTGGGAAGACTCAGCTGGTTACTGTCCTCGAAACGCGCGACACATATGAGCTTAACACACATCACTGGTCAACAATGTTTTTGTTGCGAAGAACGTGAATGGTGTCCTTTGTTAAGTGTTCGGTGCTGAATTCGTAAATGAAACAATTTTTGGGTATTGGTCTAAGTTCTCTTTTTTTCATACTATCCTCTGTCTGTCGAAACCTTTGAAAACTCTACATCTTGGCTATTCTTCTGTGGATTTACTTAAATATTCTGCTTTATTGTAAGATAATAGAAATTTGGAATGTATACACACATGGCCCTCAGTTCAGAAATATACCTCCAGGAAATTAAGATGTTTTGGCATTAGTGACGATGAGAAACGCTTAAACTCGTAGAATCGCGTTGTGTTTTTTGCCACATGAATCTCAACACTGAAAGGGCTAATAATTCTTGGAAGTGACTGATTGATGTTCAGAATTCTTGAAGGAATGTGGTTTGTTATTTGTGTTAATTCAGAAGAAGGGATGCACCACACCTGTGTAAATAGGGGAAGTTCATTTTGCAATATCTGTGGAGAGTTAACTACGTAACCGCAAAAACAGGAACTTGATGTTCTTGTAAAGAAGTGTTACGAATTTTATATCAGGTGAAAGTTTGGCGAATAGGACGACAACTGCGCTTCCACATAAGCTGTTCGTCCTGTAATACACTTCTGGCTGCTTAAAAAAAAAGGTTCAAATGGCTCTGAGCACTATGGAACTTAATTTCTTAGATCATCAGTCCCCTAGAACTTAGAACTACTTAAACCTAACTAACCTAAGGACATCACACACATCCATGCCCGAGGCAGGATTCGAACCTGCGACCGTAGCGGTCACGCGGTTCCAGACTGTAGCGCCTAGAACCGCTCGTCCACCCCGGCCGGCTGGCTGCTTAAAAGAACCACGTCACGTGTCCTTTGTTGTTCCCATCATTTGGATGGAGTCAAAAGTCCACGCAATTGATGGTTATTTTTGTCTGATAAAAAATAGATGAAATAACGTTGAAAACCAGGAAACTGTGAATTATTCTAATTTACTGCCTTCTGTAAGGTCTGTATATCATCACAGCGAGGAATTTTCGATAGCAGTGCCTCCTGAGAATGTGAGAGTGAGTGGAGGCCAATCAGTGAGAAACACGCAGAAGATAGCGAACGGAATGTGCGTAGTGAATCGACAGCTACAGGTAACTGCCAATCAAATCAGCACTACTTTTTGTCTCAAAGAGGTCTCAGCGATGCTCCCCTTGGTTTAAATTTGTCGAAGTAACAATGTGAACTTTTAGCTTCGACGCTCTAAAATCGAGTATTTCTATTCGCGAAACGAAAGTAAGTTTTTTCTGAGTATTTCTACAAGGAAGTTGAAAAGGTATTTTATTATGACATTGAGACTTGTGGACACCCTCGGCCTTTGGTGTAAAAGACTGGCGCTTGTTCTTATCTTTCAGAAAAGTTTGTCTGAAAGCAGTACATCACGACAAAAGTCATAAATTTCCTTCTGTTCGGATTGATCATGCAGTTCGCCTGATGGAGACACACGAGAACTTTAAACTGCAACTCACACATACCCAGTACGAGAAATACAAACGGCATATATGTGAAGCTCTCTTGGTAACAGCAGTTGTCCTCAGCATGCAGCTCGGTTTCAGAAAACGCTGCAGCTTTTTATGCGATTGGGTCAACAGAGACGAAAGAAACCCTATCACCGTAAAATTCGCCTGCTCGGAATGAACTACTGTCTGGACAGAAAAATTTGGCGACCACTCCTCCTGTGAGCCCGAAGAAAGTGTAACTACCTCTGCTGCATATTACATGCGGTCTTGCCAAAAACTTGAAAGCCGTCGACAAAACATTACGTGATTTATGTACTAACGAGAGTCGTTTCCAAGGATCAGTAAAGCAACAATAAAGAAAGGAATATGTTCAGAATCACAAACTAGGGAATTTATGTCACACGAAATTTTCATTTTTTGACTGACGTTGAAAGAATGTCATGGCTGTCTCTCCACAAGTGACTACAAGAAAATTTTAGGCATATATACAACAGAAAACTAACGTGATATCGTACTTATAGAACTGTTCCACCAGGATATTTCGCAAATGGAAAAGTGTTACAAGGGAAATAGACTACCACAATGTTGTCCTAGTACTCCTGATCCTTACGAAAATACGTCCCTAGCGCAAAATATCGCAGGAATTTGTGCAGGACACATTTTTAGGTATGACTGTTTGCTTCCTTTACTCTTTTGTAACTCATTTCTCTATTCATCTGTGTACTGACTGATTTTTGTACTGTTTGCATTTGCAAGTCCTGTTGCTGGAGCGTGTCATTTTGCTAGATAGATGCAATACATAGTCCGCTGTAACAATTTACAAATATCTTTATTACATGAAAACTAAGGTCAGTACAGAAATTCTAAAATTAGATCCGTATACAGGCCCGAATTATCTTCCATAAGCAATGTATATTGTTCTTACGGCTGAACATTTTTTTTATTTATCAGTGTAATCAGGCGTAAACAATTTCATCTGAAATCCTAAAATTTTTTACTTTTCGTTTCAGGCTGTCAATTATAGTCGTGTCTTACCACTTCCTGATGATACAGTTCTGACTCAGTTAATTTCGTTGATCAGTAGTGGTAGGTATGCACATGTAGGACACGCGAGATAGCCGTGTTGTCTCAGGCGCCTTGCCACGGTTCTTGTGGCTTTCCCCGTCGGAGGTTCGAGTCCTTCCTCGGGCATCGATGTGTGTGTGTTGTCCTTAGCGTAGGTTAGTTTAAGTTAGATTAAGTAGTGTGTAAGCCTAGGGACCGATGACCTCAGCAGTTTGGTCCCATAGAAACTTATCATCAAATCATCAGCACATACAGGATGAAGAGAAAATCGGGCTCTCTGAGTGAATACTGTTGTGTAATTACTTGTTTAGTATCTATATGCAATAAAATTTTGCTTTGTGAACATTTTCGTTCGAAAATAGACATCAAAGAATGGCAATTTCGTGACATTATCCTTCGTCCAACAAAAATAGGTGTAGATGCGAATGTGATGTATGTTGAAGACAAATGTGCGAGAGTGGACTCAAATTTTCATGAAGACTACAACATATCCAGAAAGAACAACGACAAAGTGAAACAAAGCAAGAGTTCAACTACGTGCTATGATTTCTCCAAATAGTCACCACCCTTCGTTTTGCACTTTTTCCAGCACAAGAGCCTGTATGCCTCTATCGTAAAAGGCCTATACCAGATAAGACTCTCCAGTGTCATACAGCTTTGATGACAGCATCTGAATCTAAAAAATGTAGGCTACCTAGTCTGTCTTTCATAGGCCGAAAGAGATGGAAGTCTGAAGGTGCTAAATCAGGACTGAACGGTAGCTGCAGTAGAACAGTCCATTCAAATTTGACAATCAGTTCCACGGTCGGAAAACGTTTTGTACCTGACATTATCGTGCTGCGAACGAAAGAGTTTATTTTTATCTGGCCTGAACTTGAAAATTTGTTCTTTCAGAGTAGTGTGTCTCCTATTAGCGTTCTGAAGTGACAGTTGCTCAAGGCTCCAATACATCCAAAAGAACCACGCCCTGCATTTTCCAGAAGACTGCAACCACTTTGCTTGCAGACGAACAACTAATTGTTGCAGAATTCTCATGTCGGCACTCCATGGTCTATTTCCTGAATTTCTTCTCTCATTGGTGACACAAAGTCTCATCACCGGTGAATCTGGTGTTCACAAAATTAGCACTTTCAGGGTCGCATTGGTCCAGCATGTCCCGAAAAATTTCCATTCGATGGTTTTTTGTTCTGATGTAAGCATCCGTGGGATCCATCCCGTACTCTCTTTGCGGAAACCAAGAGTGTGTAGTGTCTTGTATACGGTATTACAGCCGGCCTTTAATTGTGTACACAATTCTTTGGTCATAATCCATGGATGAGTTGATAGAAACGCGATTCATTACGAGTGATGACAGTTGAGCAGTGTCGACAGGGCTTACCATGTCTGCACATCGTTTTCCCACTAGTGGTACGCTGAAGCCACCACCTCGCATTACCCACATTTATTGTATCTCTCCAAACACTTATATAGCAAGCGTCGATGCATTTCAGTTGGCAGACTATGTTCATCAGTGAGTATTATAATAACAAATCTCCGCTTCATAGGCATCTCGATGTGAGACATCATTCTATAAAATTCCCATGTCTCTGCTGTCTGTCGCAGAACAACGAACCAATAAAACATTACCAGGAAGACTCAAAAATTAGTACTACACTAACGTAATGTGACTAGGACATTCACAGTCAATACAAAAAATAGCAAGTGTTAGTTTGAGAATGACCGTCGAAGTGTTGAACGTGAAGAAGGCTTGAAGGAGAAGCGTGCAGATATCAGGACGTGGCGCGTGGGAGCACCTCCGTGGGCCGGGCTTTGGCGGCAGCTGAGGGCAGCAAAACAAACAGCCGTGCCAGACCGCCTGCCTGGGTGGTCACTCAAGCGATTGTCAGATTGCAGCACGTGCTCCTCCAGCCTGCAGCTCTACAGTGCACATTGCCCACACTGAACTCGTTTCATCTTATAGACTGCAGTTGTGAGGCACACGAAGGGTCATGAAAAAGACCTTCCTGTGATTTATAAATTCTTCCTTCACTTCTTGGTAAAACAATTCCATTTTTAAGGTTGGATAACAAATAAACTGTTTTTTTTCTACTGATTTTGTTTATTTCTAGTTACTTTTCGGCTTATTGGATCACCTTCAGGAAACAACTGAATAGCATCCGCAAGGGACACTAGTTCTTAGGTAACCAAAAGTTATAAGCGAAGATACAATCCACTTCCACATATTGTTGTGCACCGAACTTGTTTTTTAACGTTGTAAATTACACTTTACGCAATGGGGAACATTAAACGCAGTGAATAATTAAACTACACAATATTACAGGTTATACGGTTATGATGCTATAATTTGTAAAGTTGTTAAATTGCTTGAGAAACTGTCTAACTGAACACTAGTCACTTTGTAACCTCCCCCTCACTTATCGACCTTAATGACAGTGAAAAATTAAACCGCGTGTACCTAATGGAAATTTGGGAAAAGCAATCGTCACCGGAGTTAATCTGTCGGTAAAGAGGAGGAAGAGTTACATCTAAATGAAAGGGAAAAATGCAAATGAAATTGATGGAAATTAATTTTGAAAAAGGGTAAGGTTAATAAAGAAAGTAAATGTGCGGTCGTTACGTTAACAATTAACTGGCGTTAATTAGATATTTGAGATTTGGGGAAAATTATGGTCGCCTGTCCTATGGACAACTACTATAATAACTGAAAAAGAAAGGTTATTGCACATATAATTAGCACTAAAAGCGTGTTGTGTGAAAACTGAATGTTAGTCAGAAGTAATAAATTTCGCTAAACTCTGACGTAATTTAGCAAAATAATTCATAAAACCGGAAAATTGAAAGTTAATTTAGTGACTGTAATTAATAGTGAACTTCGTTTCTGAAGCACTACGAAATTCAATAAAATAAGGTTAGTCTTGGGCTACCTCAACAATCATCTCAAAAGCAAATTGAATCTACGCAATTTAGAATAAGAGATTTAACTCTGAACTTGAATTAAACGATTTTGAACAATTAACAATAGTAAAATTTAGTACGTACCAAGCTGAGTTGCAGTCACAGGTAAGTTAAAATATGGTAACAAAACTGGCACTCTTAATTTGTGCTTGTGTAATCTAAATATTGTAGGTAGCTATGAATACTTTAACTGAACTTTGAAATTAAAGCAGTGAAATGGAATGATATTACTTTATCGCTGGCGTTTGAATTTCAACGACACTCGGGTTCATTCCGGAAAGGGAAGGGACCCTGCTTGGTAATGCAATTGGGACAATGAGCAACAAAGGTTCGTACTAAGTTACCGTACTTTTGTGTTGCAAATGGAACAGTTTGAAAAGCTGAGGTCTGCCATACAGTTCTAAAACTTTACGTGCTTTCAGTCTTCCTTGTCGGTTGATTGAAGGTCTGAAGTCATCGATCGAGAGGTGGCGACAATCACTTATTGTCGGCCGTCACTGTTGCAGAAGCTGAATGTTGGCGCGCCTTCTTCTCGACACTGTCACCAGGCGAAACGGGCTCTTGATGTGCACCAGCTAATGCTTCCCGTCCGCGACACCGTACCAGAAACTATCATAGCAAGTCGAGCGCAATTACCTGCTGCAAAACGCCGAAAGCGCGGCAACTCGCGGGAGCGTCACTCAACACACCTGCTCCACCGCCATACTCCAGCCAGCCTCTCCTTTGCCCGCGCTCCACGCGGCAGAGTTAATATTATCAAAGATCCTAAACACTAATCGTTCAATAGCATAGTTTTCCCTAGGCAAGACTCAGCGTAAAAATACAAATAATATTTACAAACCAATTATACATCCACACACACACACACACACACACACACATATATATATATATATATATATATATATATATATATATATATATATATAGTAAAACAAGTTGTAGTTGATGCAATGGACAGTATTAAATACAA
Source organism: Schistocerca gregaria (assembly GCF_023897955.1). Classification (NCBI taxonomy): domain Eukaryota; kingdom Metazoa; phylum Arthropoda; class Insecta; order Orthoptera; family Acrididae; genus Schistocerca; species Schistocerca gregaria. The sequence goes on from NC_064931.1 coordinate 747,824,172, forward strand.
TACATGATCAAATTACACTACATCTCAGTATCACAAGTTGCACTGTAAGAATGCATTAGTTTGTAAGGTAAGCAAGATGAGAAATATGAAATTCTATTGTATTTTCATGTCATGTAGAAGTAAGTGTCATTGTGATGGTCTGTGGGTATGAGGCTGATTGATTGCATCATGTGAAGCTTAAAAAGGGGCATCTGCTCAGCTATGATTGATGATTTAGAACCAGCTAGGGTTCTTGAGCTAAAGGTTTGTTTACCTCATGTACTTTTACCAGAATTAGTTTTCTTCCTTCGTCGGCTGCATGTACTGCTTGTGTGTGGGCTTGACATATGTGTCCTTCTTACAGCACATGTTCGGCAAAGCGGGAGTCTGACTTATGTAATCTCCAGATGTGTTCGCGCTCAATCAGCCTAGTTGCTGTAGTCCTGCTTGTTTGACCTATACACAGCTTGTTACAGGCACTGCAAGTGATTTTATCAAATATCAGCGTTACTTAATACACTGAAGCGCCAAAGAAACTGGTACAAGCAAGCGTATTCAAATACAGATATATGTAAACAGGCAGAATACGGCACTACGGGCGGCAACACCTATATAAGAAAACAAGTGACTGGCGCCGTTGTTAGATCGGTTACTGCTGCTACGAAGAGAGGTTATCAAGGCTTAAGTAAGTTTGAACGTGGTTTTACAGTCGGGGCACGAACGATGGGACAAAGTATCTCCGAGGTAGCGATGAAGTGGCGATTTTCCCGTACGACCATTTCACGAGTGTACCTTCAATCTCAGGAATGTGGTGAAACCTCAAATCTCGGACACCGCTGTGACCGGAAAAAGATCCTGCACGAACGGGACCAACGACGATTGAAGAAACTCGCTCAATGTGACATAAGTGTAACCCTTCCGATTGCTGCAGATTTCAATCCTGGGTCATCAACAAGTGTCAGCGTGCGAACCATCCAGTGAAACACCATGGATATGGGCTTTCGTAACCGAACACCCACTAGTCTACTTATGATGAATGCACGACAAAAAGCTTTACGCCTCACCAGGGCCCGTCAATACCGACACTGGACTCTTGATGACTGGAAACATGTTGTCTGGTCAGATGAGTCTCGTCTCAAATTGTATCGAGAGAATGGACGAGTACGGGTGTGGAGACAACCTCATGAATCCATGGATCGCCGGCCGCGGTGGTCTAGCGGTTCTAGGCGCTCAGTCCGGAACCGCGGGGCTGCTACGGTCGCAGGTTCGAATCCTGCCTCGGGCATGGATGTGTGTGATGTCCATAGGTTAGTTAGGTTTAAGTAGTTCTAAGTTCTAGGGGCCTGATGACCACAGATGTTAAGTCCCATAGTGCTCAGAGCCATTTGAACCATTTTGAATCCATGGATCCTTTATGTCAGCGGGGTACTGTTCAAGCTGGTGAAGGCTCTGTGATGGTGTGGGGAGTGTGCAGTTGTAGTGATATGGGACCTCTGAAACTTTCAGATACGAGTGTGACAGGTGACACGTACGTTAGCATCCTGTCTGATCACCTGCATCAATTCATGTCCATTGTGCATTCTGACGGACTTGGGAAATTCCAGCAGGACAATGGGACACCCCGCAGGGCCAAAATTGCTACAGGAACACTATTCCGAGTTTTAACATTTTCTCTGGACATCATACTCCCCAAAGACGAACACTATTGAGCATATCTGGGATGCCTTGCAACGTGCTGTTCAGAAGAGATCTCCACCTGATTGTACTCTTACGGATTTATGGACAGCCCTGTAACATTCATGTTGTCAGTTTCCTATAGCACTACTTCATACATTAATCGAGCCCATGCCTTGCCGTGTAGCGGCACTGCTACGTGCTTGCGGGGTTCCTACGCCATATCAGGCATGTGTACCAGCTTTTTGGCTCTTCAGTGTAAATCTGTATTGTCGTTGCTGTTAAATAACATATGAGCCTTCTTGTGATATTATTATGGAGTACTCTGCTCTCCTTAGATATTAAAAAACTTGCAAAGTGATTGCAACACAAAAAAATTATGTGTCTAGTGTGAAGAAACTGGGCTGAAATTTAGAGCACATTGTGACTTCTTCTTCGTACACATGGCTTTCACTCCACGACTCGTTGTGCCGAGGGTAGCTGTACTCTAAATAAATTATGAATAATCCGCCTCGATTGCGAAAATTCCCGGGAATTTTCGCAATCGAGGCGGATTATTCATAATTTATTTAGATAATTACGATTGCTGACGCGCTGCAATGCTGAAAGTTCTTAGCTGTACTCTGTTGAAAGCCAGGGTCTCTGATGAGTTCAGTCAAGTTCAAAGGTTAGCACACCCTAGACGCTTCATCCTTGTTACTGCTTCTCTGGTGGGGTCCATCATGCAAGTGTTATGCTTAGTGAATCTGAAATTTGGGATTAAAGCCAGAAAATGTACAATGGCCGTACAGTCTCCAGGAAAGTTCCGATGATTAAATAAAACCATCTGTGAGGCTAACAGAACAAGTGGTACAAGGGCTTGCCGAAGTAAACTAGGCCAATAATTACCGAAGTTAATCGATTATTTGTAAATTATGTGTGTTACTATCGAAACATCAGATACCTTCTTCTAAAGTTCAGTTAATCCGTGTGCAGCTATAGGTATGGTTCAAGATTGTAATGCTTCTGCATTATTTTTATAATATATTTTAACAGCTTATATTCCTTGAACGTTAAAAATTATAAGAATAAAACAGGCACAAGTAGGAACACATTTTCTTTACTTTTTAAGCTTATTCATTACGGAAATTTCAGGACCCGTGACTGCTAATTGAATGTAAATACACGAAACTGCAACCAATCACTTTTCTGAATAATTACTTATTATTCCATGAACTGGTTTAGGAACCTTTTCTTACTAATATTCTAGATCATGTTAACGTAAGAACAGAAATAAGTCAACAGTTCATTTGAAGGTATGTTATTGTTTTAAATTTTAAATTTAAATGTAACTTCGGTGATCTGACGTGAACCGGTGTTCCCACTGCGGCAAGGCCGTTAGCGCAAATACTATAACTCTATGTTATTTTAATCCTGGACATTCATGATAATGTCAATATTGATTAAAATATTTGCTCATAAACTGACTATATTATATGTTAATATAGGAATAGATATAAGACATCAGATCATTTGAAGTTTGTTCTTGTAGTAATTTATTTAGTTATTTATTTTATTTTGAGCTCACCGATTGAAGTATTTGCTCTTCTATCGACTTAAATGCGCGTAAACAAGAACAAATTACGTCTCTGAGCAAATAATCATATGCTATATCATTTTGTCAAGATCTTTGTTGCAAGCAACGGTTGTATAGCACATGCTGGATGCTGGCAAAGTTTCGCTGTCACAGTGTAAATGAATATAGATTGTGTAAAAGTGTGTGAAGTAATATACCAACTGGCCATTAAAATGGTAGCAGACTGATGGACACTAATGAAAAAAGCCGCCCATACTTTCGCAGTAAGTAAAAACCGAAATTTGCATCCCTTATCGACATATAAACAGTGGTCATGGCGGTACATTAAAGAGTGTTCCATCTTCTGGTCCCAGAGCCAGCACCCAGCACTATGCTAGAAATAATGATGTTACTCCAGAAACCATCTGAAGTTGAACCTGAAACGGTTCGAAAACCGTTTGGTGAAATAATAAATAATAATTCAAAAATGAAACCGATAGCAGTTTCATGTATTTACTTTTTTTTACTGTGCTTTACTCTGAATATTTTTTGGTACAACACATGATATTCACAGTACAATACATGCTCATATAAAACTAGCATATGTGCGTAATTAATGCAAAATTAAAGTAACAAACAGAAAAAACAATTGCTAAATACAAAATAAAATAAAAATACCAAAACGAAAATACACACATCAAAAAAAGTTTTGCATAACCTCGGTTCCCAGAACACCTGAAGGCAGACGTTTACTGTGGATATTGTATCACAGACGCAATCCCTTTGACTGTTCGGAGATGTCACTAAACTCGCCCAAAGATGTTAACAACCATACATGAGCAGTCCATATAAGACGGAGAGGGTCCGACAGCCGATCAGTTCCAGTCATTCCACAAAGAAGGTAGTACACGGCTCGTGTTGTCTGTAGTGTAGCCGTGCCTAGACGGTTAATACCGAGGTTCGATCGCGTCCGCATTGTTACTTTGTGCCAGGAAGGGCTCTCAACAAGGGAAGTGTCCGGGCCTCTCGGAGTGAACCTAAGCGATGTTGTTCGGACATGGAGGAGAAACAGAGAGACAGAAACTGTCGATGACATGAATCACTCAGGCCGCCCAAGGGCTACTACTGGAGTGGATGACCGCTACCTACGGATTAAGGCTCGGAGGAACCCTGACAGTAACGCCACCATATTGAATAATGCTTTTCGTGCAACCACAAGACGTCGTGTTACGATTCTAACTGTGCGCAGTAGGCTGCATGATGAGCAACTTCACTCCCGACGTCCATGGCGAGGTCAAAAAAATGGTTCAAATGGCTCTGAGCACTCTGGGACTTAACTTCTGAGGTCATCAATCCCATAGAACTTAGAACTACTTAAACCTAACTAACCTAACGACATCACACACATCCATGACCGAGGCAGGATTCGAACCAGCGACCATAGCGGTCCCCTCGGTTCCAGACTGTAGCGCCTAGAACCGCAGGGCCACCCCGGCCAGAGAGGTCAATCTTTGCAACCACGACACCATGCAGCGCGATACAGATGGGCCCAACAACATGTCGAATTGACCGCTCAGGATTGGCGTCACATTCTCTTCACTGATGAGTGTCTCATATGCCTCAAACCAGACAATCGTTGGAGACGTGTTTGGGGGCAACCTGGTCAGGCTGAACGCCTTAGACACAATGTCCAGCGAGTGCAGCAAGGTTGAGGTTTATTTTTGTTTTGGGGTGGCATTATTTGGGGGTGACGTACGCCACTGGTGCTTATGGAAGGCGCAATAACGGCAGTACGATACGTGATGTCTTCCTCCGACCGACAGTGCAACCATATCAGCAGGATACTGGCGACGCATTCGTCTTCATGGACGACAATTCGCGCCCCCATCGTGCACATCTTGTGAATGACTTCCTTCAGGATAATGACATCGCTCGACTAGTGGCCAGCATGTTTTGGAGAAATGAACCCTACCGAACATGCCTGGGATAGACTGGTAAGGGCTGTTGAGGAATGGGACAATCTAGACCTAAAGTGCCTTGATGAGCTTGTGGATAGTATTCCACGACGAATACAGGCATGCATCAATGCAAGAGGACGTGCTACTGGGTATTAGAGGTACCTGTGTGTACAGCATTCTCGTGCACTACCTCTGAAGGTCTCACTTTATGGTGGTACAACATGCAATGTGTGGTTCTCATGACCAACAAAAAGGGCGGAAATGATGTTTATGTTGATCTCTATTCCAATTTTCTGTGCAGGTACCAGAACTATCGGAACCGAGGTGATGCAAAACTTTTTTTGATGTGTGTATATTGGTGTTATTCCAACACATTCCGTACAAAAGATTGTTCATTGTTACTTTCTATAATCCCCTAATGGTCAGTGCCTTAATATAGAATCAGAATCATTTACTTCTGTGATATTTCATGAAGAATGTCCTTCCTAGGGCAACACGCATGCTGTATTCTCGTGTTGTGCATTTTCAGCCTTAATTGGACCCTTCTTTGATCACGCTCTCGTCTTTCTCCACTCCCTCTGCTTACACCTATGGTAACTGCTGTCTGATAATGGGATATACGTTGTTATAGAACTCATTATAAATTGGAGGGATGCAGTTATTTATTTACTGAAGATCTTCCCACTTCTCACATTTTACATCATATTCATCTTGATGCAGAAGAAGTATTGATGGGTGACTCATATTTTGCCTCCTAAAATCCACTTCAGTAAACTCAAGATTACGTTTGATGTAATACTTGCACTGCAACTCAGAGGATTTTCTTTGCTGATTCCGGTTCTATTAATATTCCTCCATCGAATTTTGCTTCCTTGAGTGTCTTTAACAACTATATCCTTTCCTGTGAAATCCACGGATTTAATTGAATGGAAGTTTTCTCTTTTCATTTCCTCTACAGAAAAATTTAAATCTGGCCTTCACCGCTTCCGTCCTTTCTTGGGAAGCAAATACACTTTTCAAGTGTTTCTTTGCATTGTCACATTACTTGTACAGGGTGTTTCAAAAATGACCGGTATATTTGAAACGGCAATACAAACTAAACGAGCAGCGATAGAAATACACCGTTTGTTGCAATATACTTGGGACAACAGTACATTTTCAGGCAGACAAACTTTCAAAATTACAGTAGTTACAATTGTCAACAACAGATGGCGCTGCGGTCTGGGAAACTCTATAGTACGATATTTTCCACATATCCACCATGTGTAGCAATAATATGGCGTAGTCTCTGAATGAAATTACCCGAAACCTTTGACAACGTGTCTGGCGGAATGGCTTCACATGCAGATGAGATGTACTGCTTCACCTGTTCAATTGTTTCTGGATTCTGGCGGTACACCTGGTCTTTCAAGTGTCCCCACAGGAAGACGTCACAGGGGTTCATGTCTGGCGAATAGGGAGGCCAACCCACGCCGCCTCCTGTATGTTTCGGATAGCCTAAAGCAATGACACGATCATCGAAATATTCATTCAGGAAATTAAAGACGTCGGCTGTGCGATGTGGCCAGGCACCATCTTGCATAAACCACGAGGTGTTCGCAGTGTCCTCTAAGGCAATTTGCACCGCCACAAATTCACGAAGAATGTCCAGATAGCGTGATGCAGTAATCGTTTCGGATCTGAAAAATGGGCCAATGATCCCTTTGGAAGAAATGGCGGCCCAGACCAGTACTTTCTGAGGATGCAGGGACGATGGGACTGCAACATGGGGCTTTTCGGTTACCCATATGCGCCAGTTCTGTTTATTGACGAAGCCGCCCAGGTAAAAATAAGCTTCGTCACTAAACCAAATGCTGCCCACATGCATATCGCCGTCATCAATCCTGTGCACTATATCGTTAGCGAATGTCTCTCGTGCAGCAATGGTAGCGGCGCTGAGGGGTTGCCGCGTTTGAATTTTGTATGGATAGAGGTGTAAACTCTGGCGCATGAGACGATACGTGGACGTTGGCGTCATTTGGACAGCAGCTGCAACACGGCGAACGGAAACCCGAGGCCGCTGTTGGATCACCTGCTGCACTAGCTGCGCGTTGCCCTCTGTGGTTGCCGTACCTGGTCGCCCTACCTTTCCAGCACGTTCATCTGTCACGTTCCCAGTCGGTTGAAATTTTTCAAACAGATCCTTTATTGTATCGCTTTTCGGTCCTTTGGTTACATTAAACCTCCGTTGAAAACTTCGTCTTGTTGCAACAACACTGTGTTCTAGGCGGTGGAATTCCAACACCAGAAAAATCCTCTGTTCTAAGGACTAAACCATGTTGTCCACAGCACACTTGCACGTTGTGAACAGCACACGCTTACAGCAGAAAGACGACGTACAGAATGGCGCACCCACAGACTGCGTTGTCTTCTATATCTTTCACATCACTTGCAGCGCCATCTGTTGTTGAAAATTGTAACTACTGTAATTTCGAAAGTTTGTCCGCCTGAAAATGTACTGTTGTCCCAAGCATATTGCAACAAACGGTGTATTTCTATCGCTGCTCGTTTAGTTTTTATTGCTGTTTCAAATATACAGGTCATTTTTGAAACACCCTGTACATACAGCCGTGTTCAAGGAACTTGTGATCCATTATTTCAGTATGCTGATTTTGTCTCAAGATGTGCACCAATTATTTCAAAACATGTCCTACTTAAACATGCATTAAATATCACTATAAGTAATCTTAAAAGCATACACATTAAACTGTTGCACTACTTTCAGGTAAACGTACACTCCTGGAAATGGAAAAAAGAACACATTGACACCGGTGTGTCAGACCCACCATAATTGCTCCGGACACTGCGAGAGGGCTGTACAAGCAATGATCACACGCACGTACAGCGGACACACCAGGAACCGCGGTGTTGGCCGTCGAATGGCGCTAGCTGCGCAGCATTTGTGCACCGCCGCTGTCAGTGTCAGCCAGTTTGCCGTGGCATACGGAGCTCCATCGCAGTCTTTAACATTGGTAGCATGCCGCGACAGCGTGGACGTGAACCGTATGTGCAGTTGACGGACTTTGAGCGAGGGCGTATAGTGGGCATGCGGGAGGCCAGGTGGACGTACCACCGAATTGCTCAACACGTGGGGCGTGAGGTCTCCACAGTACATCGATGTTGTCGCCAGTGGTCGGCGGAAGGTGCACGTGCCCGTCGACCTGGGACCACCGCAGCGACGCACGGATGCACGCCAAGACCGTAGGATCCTACGCAGTGCCGTAGGGGACCGCACCGCCACTTCCCAGCAAATTAGGGACACTGTTGCTCCTGGGGTATCGGCGAGGACCATTCGCAATCGTCTCCATGAAGCTGGGCTACGGTCCCGCACACCGTTAGGCCGTCTTCCGCTCACACCCCAACATCGTGCAGCCCGCCTCCAGTGGTGTCGCGACAGGCGTGAATGGAGGGACGAATGGAGACGTGTCGTCTTCAGCGATGAGAGTCGCTTCTGCCTTGGTGCCAATCATGGTCGTATGCGTGTTTGGCGCCGTGCAGGTGAGTGCCACAATCAGGATTGCATACGACCGAGGCACACAGGGCCAACACCCGGCATCATGGTGTGGGCAGCGATCTCCTACACTGGCCGTACACCTCTGGTGATGGTCGAGGGGACACTGAATAGTGCACGGTACATCCAAACCGTCATCGAACCCATCGTTCTACCATTCCTAGACCGGCAAGGGAACTTGCTGTTCCAACAGGACAATGCACGTCCGCATGTATCCCGTGCCACCCAACGTGCTCTAGAAGGTGTAAGTCAACTACCCTGGCCAGCAAGATCTCCGTATCTGTCCCCGATTGAGCATGTTTGGGACTGGATGAAGTGTCGTCTCACGCGGTCTGCACGTCCAGCACGAACGCTGGTCCAACTGCGGCGCCAGGTGGAAATGGCATGGCAAGCCGTTCCACAGGACTACATCCAGCATGTCTACGATCGTCTCCATGGGGGAATAGCAGCCTGCATTGCTGCGAAAGGTGGATATACACTGTACTAGTGCCGACATTGTGCATGCTCTGTTGCCTGTGTTTATGTGCTATGGTTCTGTCAGTGTGATCATGTGATGTATGTGACCCCAGGAATGTGTCAATAAAGTTTCCCCTTCCTGGGACAATGAATTCACGGTGTTCTTATTTCAATTTCCAGGAGTGTATATTTGAAGCTTCATTAAAGATAGCAGCAATATTTCCGTCTCGACAGTTCCACTTGCAAAAGTTGTATTCTAAATGCAGACCAGACATTGGCTGAGTGCCTTAACTTTATATCACAGAGTGCAGAATTGCGCAGAAGATGGCTTGCACTTCTTTCACTGAGAAGAGATCCACACTTCAGCTTAACAAAAGCGCGCTCAGATCATTGTCTTGTGAAATGTCAGTGGTACTACTTGTAATCTCAGCCTCTTCAGTTTTTAACCATCTCACTGATCAAATCAGTTATATGCTCTGCGGGATAGCAGCGCGGTTTGAGGCGCCTTGTCACGGTCCGCGCGGCTCCCTCCGTCGGAGCTTCGAGTCCTCGGTGTCAGTTAGTTTAAGTTAGATTAAACAGTGTGAAAGCTTAGGGACCGATGACCTTAGCAGTTCGGTTTCATAAGACCTTACCACAAATTTCCAAATTTTTCCACAGCTATTTTCTTTACAATAAAAAGACAGCTGGCCTCTTCTCTTGAACTTGCACAGTTGATCGTCCTCACTAAAGGCTAACAATAATTGCCTACTTACAGACGACTAGTAGGTTTAAGATTTTACTTCACGGGAGACAAAGTAATTGGTGTTCTACAATCGTTTAGTAACGATACCAAGAATTGAGAATGGGATTCAGTGATTATTTCCGGAAGTTTGTAGATGAAAACTAAACTGGTATTGCATGATAGACTAGTAGTTCCCAAAGAGTCATGTTCAGCCGTTTATTTGCAAGTTCTTTCAATTTTAATCCAATTAAGCGACTTGCGAACCCTTAACCTACCCCACTAATCGTATCGGGGTAAGAGGTCCTACAGCTTAGAGTGAAACACGAACCACGTGGCATTCCTAGCATATTCCTACAACAATGTGATATGCAAACGTGTCTGAGATTCGATACCGCAACCTTACGGTCTTCACGCCCACAATTTACCTCTAGACCACCAAGCCCGACAGGCAGCGGGTCAGTGGGATGGACTTACAAAATCTAGTAGGGTTCATTGTATTTACATCCTGATATCATGGAAACACTGCAAAACTCAGCCAAGTTAATCCAAGTCAGGGTACAGTACATGTCATATTATGTCCTGTCTTGAATTAGAGTGGTTCACTTGTGTAGTCTTGTCGTCATCACCTTACTGGAATAGCGGCAGTCAGCACGGGGTCACGAAGATGCGAGTAGTACCAAGATATGTAACAGCCGATGGATATCGACAAAAGTAGTTAAGCGCCAGAAGACGTGACTGGGTGCCAATGTAACTTCGTACATGTACACACCAGCTGATTGTACCATGAGATGTCGTTAAATGAAAACACGATAGCTGGAAAAAGTAAGTGATCTGTTCGTTGTTTCAAAAGTAATCGCCATCACTGTTAATAGCTGTGACCTAGTGTGAGACAAGATGGCTGACGACTTCATGGAAAAATGTTCGCGGCTGCCTACGGTAACATGATTATCCTCAGGCGTACACCTCTTCACCCGGAGAAAATCGACAGCCACTAACGTCTTTCTGCAGGGGTCCAAAACTATGGAAATCACATGGAGAGAGGTCGAGACTGTATGGGAGATATGTAGGGGCTTCCTAGCGAATCTTCTAGAGTGTAGTCGAAACAACAGGTACGCCAGCTCTGGGAAAGTCATGACGACCTTTGTCTTTGACTGCAAGTACCCGCTGTTTATTGACTTTCTGGGACACGGCGCTACAATTAACGCTCAGCGGTACGTAGACACTCTTCAAAAGATGAATCGCGCCATCAAGTACAAACGCCCAAGAAAGTAGACGAGCCGGCCGCTGTGGCCGAGCGGTTCTAGGCGCTTCAGTCCGGAACCACGCGGCTGCTACGGTCGCAGGTTCGAATCCTGCCTCGGGAATGGATGTGTGTGATGTCCTTAGGTTAGTTATATTTAAGTAGTTCTAAGTCTGGGGGACTGATGACCTCAGGTGTTAGGTCCTATAGTGCTTAGAGCCAAGTGAATTTGAAAGGAGACGGACGGCACCGTTCTGTTGCAGAATAATGCCCGCCCACATGATGCCATCGTCGTTTCAAATGTGTATGATAAGAGTTGACAGATAGAACGGGTACCAGAGTGCATTAGGAGTGTTGGTGTTCAGTGCTGTTACCAGATAACGTAAAGTATATAAGAGCCGTGAACAGCGTCAGATGTTGAATGATCACGGTGGAGGAACGTAGATGCCGTGTACTCGTGTGACACCGCTTTATCAGCACAGGACAGATTTTGAAAGGAGCTTCGATGCCGGTCTCCATTACAGCGGCTTGTCGAGTAGTACAATATACAGATTTAGGGGCATTCTAATGTGACAGTGACCTGATGCCAGACTGTTGGGAACGTGAGAGCAGGCACATTTGTCGTCAATGTTCTGGTCAATGACGTCTGACCACTAAAGGGGAGGATCGCTGTACTGTGCACCAAGCACGCCATAACCTCTCCACATCTGCGCCTGCCACATGAGAACAAGTAATGGACCCCCTGCAAAATTCTGTGTCGTGCCTCATCGTTGGTCAGAGAGCAGTAGCAGCCGGAAAGGGGAAGACGCGTCCCACAAGTAGACTGCTATTAACACCACACCACAAACGGCTGCGTTTGGGGTAGTGATGCGATCAGTAAGCGTGGACTGATGATGAATAGTTTAACATAGTGGCGACCTAGGGGTAGATCCCATTCTTGCAATGTTTTGGAGAGGCACAGCGGTGGCACTCTGGGCACCCCGGTATGGGGAACCATCGGGTACGACTTCATATCAGGGCTGGTAGTGGTTGAGGGAACTGTGACGGCACAGCGGAATATCACGGACACTCTGCGTCCTCATATGTTACCACTCCTGCGACAGTACTGTGGTGCCACTTTTCAACAGGACAATGTTCATCCACACGTGGTAAGTGTCTGCGCGATGTTGACATACTCCATTGGCCAATGTTGTTGTTGTTGTGGTCTTCACTCCTGAGACTGGTTTGATGCAGCTCTCCATGCTACTCTATCCTGTGCAAGTTTCTTCATCTCCCAGTAACTACTACAACCTATATCATTCTGAATCTGCTTAGTGCATTCATCTCTTGGTCTCCCTCTACGATTTTTACCCTCCACGCTGCCCTCCAATGCTAAATTGGTGATCCCTTGATGCCTCAGAACATGTCCTACCAACCGGTCCCTTCTTCTTATCAAGTTTTGTCACAAATTTCTCTTCTCCCCAATTCTATTCAATACCTCCTCACTATACATATGAAGACAGTAACTTGTTCTCGAAAGAACAGTTACTGTTGATGACCGTGCAGCTTTTCCCTGAAATAAATGATGGCTAACTGACAACCTCAGCTGTCGATGGGTGTTGTTGTTATACCTCGATGTGGACAGCTGAAAATGTGTGCCCCGACCGGGAGCCGAAGCAGGAGATCCCGGGTTCGGGTCCCGGTCGGGCACACATTTTCAGCTTTCCACATCGAGGTATAACAACAACACCCGTCGGCAGCTGAGGTTGTCAGATAGTCATAATTTGCCTCCTCACTAGTTATGTGATCTACCCATCTAATCTTCGGCAATGGCCAATAACATTCCCAAATTCGTCTTTGATAGAGCATGTGTGGGGCCAGCTCGGGCATCAACCCAGTCTCAGTGCTGATGTCCACGGATCGCTGGAGAGATCTAGATTTTTTTAAAAAAATATCCATTAAAGTGTTTAAACTTTAAAGTCTAAAATCAATAAAATTGTTTTTTAAAAATCTACAGCTCTCCAGTAGCCGGATAGCATAGGCAGGACTCGGGCAATTGTCGTGCCACTAGTTTATACAAGGAATATATGAGGTATAACTCATGTGTGTGTATTGGGATTTTATGAAAATGTTCTTCCTCTCACCATTAAACATTTTTCCGTGTGGTAGAGGGGTGTAAGTTATTGTTTGAAGGCTTCTATTTGGGAAATTATGGCCCACGAATATCACTTGGCTGTAATTTGATAGGCGGATGGCTACCGCCGACGTGGTTGCCGTTGACTTTAACAGATGGTGCCTAAAACGTTTGCATACGCGAACTGATCACAGGGTTGTAGTCTATGATGGATACTGTTGGTTACATTTAATTTGGTGCTATTCTTTCAGAGATTTTGGAGGTTGAAAGGTTTATTCATGAAGGAACTCCTCCCCCCCTCCCCCTATTATTTGTTTTATATTTACATGGGTTTAAGTTGTACTGACGATAGGTATAGTATGGCAACATAAAAATTTTGGAGTCTTAAAAAAATTAAAAAATTCTTTAGTGTAAACTTGTACGGAAGTACAATTCCAGTTGCTAGTCGTAATTACACCCTGTTAGATGTTACATGCAGTGTATATTATTATTAAATTACATGTGAACGCATGGAGCACATGCCCATGCAGCGCCGCCTACTGAGGGCGCTTCGCTGCTAGTTGATTTGTTTAGCGCCAGTATACGCTCTGCTTCACGACTGCTTGTGTCGCAATTATAGTCGTGTGTTATTGCACACTTTCTTTGAGCCGTCAAGGCTGCACGTCTGGTAGGTTAGGAACGAGTTGAAGTTTGTGGTATGTAACTCATAAGACCCTATCTAATTTTCTGTACGTTGAGACGTGTTGAATGTGCTGTTTACTTACGTTTTGTACTTTTCTGTAACAGATGTCTGAAGATGGGTGTAATCCCGAAATGCGTAATATGTTCTAAGAGTAAATTCAACATCTCATGACTTTATTGACATTGTACAGCATTGGTTGCCAATTATTAACTGTATTGCTTTAACATCAGTAATAGTGACAAGTACTAAATGCAGTGGCTCAATCTGGTGATACTTATCGTCCCACAGAACTTACACCTCAGAGCGTTTGGATTCCGTAGTGCAATAAAACCTTGTACTTCTGTATTTATTATTCATCTCTAATGCCGTCGTTGTCGACGAGACGTCAAACACTAATCTTCCTTGCTTCAAAAATGGTTCAAATGGCTCTGAGCAGCATGCGACTTAACTTCTGAGGTCATCAGTCGCCTAGAACTTAGAACTAATTAAATCTAACTAACCTAAGGACATCACACACATCCATGCACGAGGCAGGATCCGAACCTGCGACCGTAGCGGTCCCCCAATTCCAGACTGCAGCGCCTAGAACCGCACGGCCACTCCGGCCGGCTTTCCTTGCTTCCTTGTATTGTTTATCTATTCCAGTATGGCCACTTAAAGCCAAAATTAACTTAAAATGCTTGCTTCGTAAGTGACGTCTCCAGACATATCTACCTTGCGCACTGTGTATGTAAGTGGGAGTCAAATGAAAAAAGAGACAGTCTGAAAAAAGTAAGTAAATTGCTTATTATTTCAAAAGTAATCGTTCTCACTGTTAATACATTTAACATACTGTGCGATAAGACAGTCTGCGCTTTCATAGAAGAATGTTGGCCCTTGCAAACGGAACCATGGTTGTACCAAGACGTGCATCTCTTCGCCCGAAGCGAGTCGACGGCCACGGATATCTTTCTTGAGGGCTCCAAAAATATGGACACCGCGTGGGGACATATAGGGAGCGTATGGAGGATGTGTAAGGATTTCCCAGCGAGACTTCTGTAGTTTACTCGAAACAACCTAGGCAATAGGTGAGCGGGCAATGATGCCCTCCGTGAACATCCGTGGACG
Source organism: Schistocerca gregaria (assembly GCF_023897955.1). Lineage (NCBI taxonomy): Eukaryota > Metazoa > Arthropoda > Insecta > Orthoptera > Acrididae > Schistocerca > Schistocerca gregaria. Next base: position 747,839,210 of record NC_064931.1, read on the forward strand.
TTGGGACTCGATAGTGCAATTCAATTTCTGTACAGTGTCCACTGTGGTGGCTTGTTCCAGAAAGTCAATGAACAGCGGGCCTTTGCAGCAAAGAAAAAGGTCAGCTTGGCTTTCCTGGAGCTGGTGTGCACGACTTTGGATTTTTTCGGTGGAGATAAATTCATGTGCTTCCATTGTTGGCTCTGGCGCTTGCTCTCCTGCTCAAAAGCTACATCTACATATACATTTATAATCCGCAAGCCACCCAACGGTGTGTGGCGGAGGGCACTTTCCGTGCCACTGTCATTACCTCCCTTTCCTGTTCCAGTCGCGTATGGTTCGCGGGAAGAACGACTGCCGGAAAGCCTCCGTGCGCGCTCGAACCTCTCTGATTTTACATTCGTGATCTCCTCGGGAGGTATAAGTAGGGGGAAGCACCCTCTCGAAACCTGGACAGCAAGCTACACCGCGATGCACAGCGCCTCTGTTGCAGATTCTGCCACTTGAGTTTGCGAAACATCTCCGTAATGCTATCACGCTTACCAAATAACCCTGTGACGAAACGCGCCGCTCTTCTTTGGATTTTCTCTATCTCCTCTGTCAACCCGACCTGGCACGGATCCCACACTCATGAGCAATACTCAAGTATAGGTCCATCGAGTGTTTTGTAAACCACCTCCTTTGTTGATGGACTACATTTTCTAAGGACTCTCCCAATGAATCTCAACCTGGCACCCACCTTACAATAAATTTTATATGATCATTCCACTTCAAATCGTTCCTTACGCGTACTCCCAGATATTTAACAGAGGTAACTGCTACCAGTGTTTGTTCCGCTATCATATAATCATACAATAAAGGATTCTTATTTCTATGTATTCGCAATACATTACATTTGTCTATGTTAAGGGTCAGTTGCCACTCCCTGCACCAAGTGCCTATCCGCTGCAGATCTTCCTGCATTTCGCTGTAATTTTCTAATGCTGCAACTTCGCTGTATACTACAGCATCATCCGCGAAAAGCCGCATGCAACTTCCGACACTATCATTTATTACAGCCTGTTGACTCTCCCGCGACAGTACGGGTTTGGGAAGGATATTCTTCATCGTGATACGCCAGATGGTGCAGTAATGTCGACTTCTGACGGCAGCATCTACCGCTGACACGATGAGTCTGTCCTGGCTGACTGCTGTCTTTAAATGGACTTCTCCCCCCCCCCCCCCTTCTCGAAATCGTTTACTCCACAAAAACACACATGCATATGACGTACTGTTTTCGCCATACACAGCAGATATTCGGGCTTGACCTGACACTCCTTACGCTGTCAAAAACCACGTTGCACCTCGCTGGTCCTCTTTCCAGCTTCCATAGTAAAGTCGAAGACACGCACGACTCACTGACCTCACGCTGAGCATGTCTAACGGACAAATGGTACAGCGATGAACGGTCGCACTGTCCTTTTCTGGTTCCCAATATAGGTGTTACCAACGTCCGCCCCACCATGACAGAGCGTACGAAAATCCCGAAAATCTGTGCGCAATAGGTTATCTTCGGCCTGACAGAGGAGTAGAAGTTGTATCGAATGTAACATCGCTATAGCACTTGGAACGATATCATGATCAAGAACATCCTTTCGTGTCCCGTATTGTCGCGGGAGATGAAACATGGTGTCATTTTGAGGCGGAGAGCAAGCTACAGGGGCAACCAATGGAAGCAGGTGGCTTCACCCCCACTTTAAAAATCGAAAGCCATGCACACCAGCTCAAGGAAGGTCTAGTGACCTTTCTCTTTGAATGTATTGGCCCATTGCTAGTTCACGTTTGCCACAATTAACGTACTGAATTTTACGAAAACTGAATTGCGCCATAATATCCAAACGCCCACGAATGTTAATGGACGGTATCAGTCTGTTGGAGGATAATGTCCAGCCACATGTGGCCAGGTTAGAATATGCTGCAGAAGATTTGCTGGGAAGTCCTCACACATCCTCTATACAGTTTCGATCGGTCCCGATGCGGTTTTCATATTTTTGGAGCCCTGAAGAAAACATTCGTGTCCGTCGATTTGCTCTGGATGAAGAGGTGCACGCCTGAGTAGAATCATGACTCTGCAGGTAACCTCAAAAAGTTTTCCAAGAAGGCACTGTCAATCTTGTCTTACAGTTGGTTAAATACACCGATGAGCCAAATTATTATCACCACTTGTTTAGTAGCGTGTTGTTTCACTTTTCAAACGCAGTATAACAGATATTCTGTTTGCCATGGATTCTACAATTCGTTGACAGGATTACAGAAGTGTATCTCACCAGCGCACATGTCAAGAAATTCCCGCAAATTATGGGATGGTGGTTTTCGGGCACGCAGCTGGCGCCAGATATGTGTTCCAACGCCGGCCGGAGTGGCCGTGCGGTTCTAGGCGCTACAGTCTGGAGCCGAGCGACCGCTACTGTCGCACTTTCGATTCCTGTCTCAGGCATGGATGTGTGTGATGTCCTTAGGTTAGTTAGGTTTAATTAGTTCTAAGTTCTAGGCGACTGATGAGCTCAGAAGTTAAGTTGCATAGTGCTCAGAGCCATTTTAACCATTTTTGTGTTCTAATGGGTACAGATCAGCCACATTTCCTGCTGAAGACATCAATGTGAGTTCAAAATAATGCCCCTCAAACTACTGTAGCACGACTCTCCCATGTAGCGATGCAGGTTTTCTGCAATTACGTTCACGTAGTTCATTGCCGTCACGATGCCTTCAATTACCACCACAGACCCCATGGAAGCCCAACCCAATGTACTCCATAGAATAATTCTACACTAACCGGCCTGAATCTGCGGCGCGGTGATGTTTCGTGCAGCCATTCACCTGGATGACGAAGTATAAGGACCCAATCATCGACCTGGTTTAAGAAGAAATGAGATTCATTCGACAGGTGACACCTTTTTATTGATCGACGGGGCAAACTCAGCGATGTTGTGCCCACTGCTATTATAACTGACGATGTCGTTGGATTAACAGAGGAACACCTAGGGGCCGTGTGATGTGGAGCTCCATGTTCAACAATGACATTTGAACGGTGTGTTTCAAAACGCTTATGGCTGCGCCAGCATTGTGTTCTGTCGTTTTACCGGCCACAGATCGCTACCTATCTTGGATTACATAGTGAAAGATTCTCCGACATCTACGTTTTGTCTTAAGACCTGGCCGTCCAGTACCATACGGCCTACTCGTTGTTTAACCATCCTTCAACCACTTTCCATAGTTGCCCACGACAGCAGTACGCTAACAGGTGGCCAGCTTCGCCATTTCAGAGATTTTAGTTTTCAGTCGGAGCTCTACAACAATGTGCCCTTTGGTTCAAATGGCTCTGAGCACTATGGGACTTAACACATTAGGTCATCAATCCCCTAGAACATAGAACTACTTAAACCTAACCAACCTAAGGACATCACACACATCCATGCCCGAGGCAGGATTCGAACCTGCGATCGTAGCAGTCCCGCGGTTCCGGACTGAAGCGCCTAGAACCGCACGGCCACCGCTGCCGGCAATGTGCCCTTTGTCAAAGCCGGTTATGTCAGAAGGTTTTCGCATCTGCTACCCGTACCTTCGCTATAATGACTGCCCGTTCATCTCTCTTCCGCTTACATTCTCTACTGCTTCATCTACCAGCAATACCACCAGGAGGTATCAACATCGCTGTGAGCAGTGGTTATAATCTTTTGGCTCATCAGAGTACTTTAACAGTTACGTCGATTACTTTAGAAATAATAAAAAGTTTACTTACTTTTATCATCTGTCTCGTTTTCATCTAGCTGCCCGTTATAGGCACAACCTCAGAAGAGGTTGCCTGATTTCGTGCTTGCAAGAGTGCAGGAGACACATACAGCTGAGGAGTAAATGCGAGTCACCGACAACATAATAATGCACAACACGTTTTCAACTTGGAACATACTTGCTTACACCCATGGAGCAGTGGTTAAATTACTGGATTCGTATTCAGTAAAATCCGCATAACCCCCATTCGACCCTACAAATACAGGTTTCCCGTCGTGTTCTTGATTCCGACCGTCACTGAACCTACCGTTTGAGATGTTTATTTCAAGTGTACAATGACAATTGGGCAGTCTCATCAATAATCACGCTAACAATAAGAAGGAAAATAACATAAGTTTTCAAAGACCGCTGCCAATCACAAAATTTGTGGACCACGTAGATTTTGTTTTGAACAGCAGACCAGCATACCAAGTGAATATTCCCATATTCCCTCACATTCGGTTATCCTTCTGTTTCTCTACAGGATGACACCAGCGCGTGCCAAGACTGTACAGAACAACTTTAACATCTATATTACTGTGACTGTAGAAAGTTTAACTTTGGTGACGAAGCTACAACCTCACTTATCCTTGCACCGCTTCGACGGTATCAAAGTGGAGTCCTCGAAGGAGTTCTTTCAGTTTTGAAAACACATTGGACTAGGCGTAGTCGGGACTGTATGGAGGATGCCCGATGGCAGTGAACCCAGGGTGTCGGATTGTTGTAGATGTCATAACGCTCATGCGCGTTCTGGCATTGTTATGCTGAAGGAGAGGGTGCTCCGTGTGTGGACGAACTCTTCGAATTCGAAACTCGATCACATCACGCTGTTTCTCACGCTCCGACATGGTTAACGCTACACACCACTACGTTATGAACCCTCTAGCTGCAGAGGGCTGCAAATATATGGTCATGGAGGAAGAATATGTAGAATGTTCATAGCGTTTGTTTTCTGTAAAAAGCTTTAAGAGTTTTCACATAAAAATTTCGGAGGCTTTATTTTACAGCACCCCCTTGTAGATGGTCGCATTGTGATTTTACTCCTCCCGATTGCCAATCCAGTGTCCCACCCATCTCGTTCGATGCGTCAACGGCAGCTGCATGTATGTTTACAAGTCAAGCGGTGGACGGACTCTGGATGAATAATATACACGTAGAGGGTCAAAATTCATAATATGCCAACCAGGGAACTGACAGACACGTCCCCGCATTAAGTTTTCGGGATCCGTATACTCATTGACTGAGCTTAGCGGTAATGTGAAATACTCGAAAATGTATGTCCGTATTGCGTATTGTAGTGTTGTCATTATCAGTATGAATTAAATCAAAGGGAGAAGACAAAAACCGGTTCTCGAACACAATATAATCTCCAGAATAGCGATATGGCTGCTATCGGACAACATATTAACACCTGATGATCCCATCATCATTGACAGCGTCCTCATTGCCACACTCCGTAGAGCACTCAAGTTTACCCAAGATATTGGAGTACATTTCCGTGACCAAACACATGTTTCGAGAACTGAAATTACTTTCACACTAAAAGAAAACACCTTCTGGTCCCTATGTCTTTTTGTGATCGATTGAGTCCTGATTAACTACCATCTTTAGATTTGGTGCTGCAAAGCCCCTCTTTTTTCCATATCGGTGTGGATGTAACATCAAATTAACTTTTTCTTTCCTTCCACTCACGGCTTTAGCATCGAAGAATCGCTGATTGTGTGCCTCTGTGCGAACTGTCACTTACCTCATAAAAGGAAAAGGAATTCGGCAATCACTCGGAAATCCCATTTGTATTTTTACTGCAGACCTATATTTCAGATATTGAAAAGCTATTTTCAGTATATTTAAATAATATAGGATTGTCAAGCTTTTGACCACACACGTCATTATGCGACTGTAGGACGTCCATTGCTAATTATAAGTTAGAATCTAAGCTATAATCTTGCAATGTACGTCCTAAAGTCGTATAATGACATCTGTGGTAAACAGCTTGACGAGCCTATATGACTAGATTTGAATGCACTGAAGATAGCTATTCAGTAATTGAAATATATATCTACAATAAAAAAAACAGATCGGATTTTTGACTGATTGCTGGTGAATTCCTTTTCTTTTTTTTTTTTTTGAAATTTACTATAGTTGCTGTGCACAACGGCTCCAATGAAATCAAACTTTTGTATTTACCTTTTTCTGTCAGCACGTTATCTATGTGATCAACTTGGAGGAGGCTGAAGAACATTCATAGTTTCTGCCGTGAAACACAGTTCTTGGAGTTTTCAAAGCACTTACTTGTGAGATGTACCGTGTTTTTAATCGATTTACTGGCAGTTATGTTTTAGAAGTTTTGACTGCAATAATACGACAGTTACTGTTCTTTGAAGTGTGGAAAGATGAATATTTACCTGTGAAAGTAAAATTTTATAGAGAAAGATACTTTTAAATCAGTTACCTTAATTTGCCATTTAAAATTTCAGGAACACGCTCAGACTCACAGTGTTTAAACTAACAAAGAAGGAAGATCAAGGATTAACGTTCAGTTTACGACGATGTCGTTAGAGACAGAGCACATGCTCGGACTGGAAAAGAAACCGACCGTCTTATTGTAAAAGGAACCATACTAGCATTTCTATTAAGCAACTTAGGGAAACTGCCGGAAACCTAGTTCTGAAACTGCCTCTCCACGACGGGCCTATGCTGACAGCTCCTGTCCCACTGTAACAATATTCTTCAGTTGCTTTGAGGTGACCTTGCAGTAATCACTGTGTTCTGTACTGCTAGTAAACATACGTACTTTTGTTTCGTGTAGCGGATGAATAACGAGAATAATCTCAACACCAGCAGAAGTCTGTTGCAGAACAGAAGTTCTTTGTAGGACGATAATAGGAATCCCCGTGATGTCTAGACATAACGGCGATTTAAAGTGCCTTTGCAGCGAGCGTTATTGCAGGCTCCGGGCCGTTTCTTGTGCAGTTCGCTTTTCTAATGGGTGCCTCCGAGTGGTCGTGCGTCCGCCAACGTTTTCCGGTGCGCAGTGCAGACCCACAGTAAAAGAGATTGCCTCAAACGAGGTCCGCCAGATTTACCACTCAAGTAAAAGCAAACAAACGAACGACACGAGAATTCTAGGCTGCAGCTCTGAGTAGCATGTAGTGTGTAACCCCCCCGCAGTTGAATCCCGTGGAAGGTAGTTTCTGGTGTGCCTAGGGAGCTGCATCGAGATTCCTTTTAAGCAGCAACTAAAGATTATTCCAATGGACAAACGGGTGTATGTAGTTTTACATAAAGCAACCGAATAAACTTAATAATACAAGAGGGTGTAAAATGAAAACTGTAAATATTTTTTAATTTTTTAATTGAAAAAAACTGGAACACGAGTGTATCATTTTTCGACATAGCGTCCCTGTCGTTCAATACACTTTTTCCAGAGCGAAGAAAGAGCACTGATTCCTCTGGGGAAAAAAAACCTTCTGGTCGTGTGCGCAGCCTCTAATGCACCGCCTGTTGCATGTTATACCCGTTCATCCGAGCGAAATTTCTTTCCTCCCATCGCCTCTTTGAGTGGTCCAAACACATGGTAATCACTCGGTGCGAGAGCCATGGAGTATGGCGGATGTGGCATAGCATCAAATTGCAGGTCGTCTATGGTTGCAAGTGTCGCAGAGGCAGTTTGAGGCCGAGCATTATTATGTTGCAAACTGACACCGGTTGTTGGAAACCCACGTCTCTTTGATCTGATTGCAGGCCAGCGTGGATTTTTCAACATATTGGAATATGACGCACTGGTGATGGCGTTCCTGCTAGTCGTATTGTGATCCAAGACAACTCCTCGTCATCCCAAAGGGAGGCAGCAAAATCTTTCCTACAGATTCCTGCTTCGGGAACTTTTTGTGTTATTGTGGTGACGAATGGCGTCATTCTTTGTTTGCTCTCTTTGTTTCGTGGTGGTGGTAATGTACCTAGGTTTCGTCTCCTTTAACAATTCTCGCGTAGAAGCCATCACCTTCTGTCTCAGAGCACCGCAAAAGTTATTCACAGACGTCAACACGTCGAATCTTTATTTCTGGAGTGAGAAGCCGTGGCACCCATCTTCCAGACATTTTACGAAACTTACGCATTTCATGAATGATGTGATGTGCTGAGCCATGACTAATGTTCGGATGTGCCGCTATTTCATCCACCGCCACGCGGCGATTTTCCATCACAGTGGCTTCAGCTGCTGAAGCAGACCCTTGTGTCACAGTAAGGTGTGCCTTACCCAGGCACTGAAGAATTCGCGCCATTTCTGAATTTTATACGGCACCCATACACTTGCTGCAGTGACAGACATGCACCCCCACACTCATTCGCCGGTGGATTTCAATATATTTCGTACCTTCATTGCTTAGAAAACGTAATACAGAACGCTATTCTTCCTTGGTGCCTGTCGTAAGTGGGGCAGCCATTTTGGACTAGTTTTGCGACCGCGTTTCGCTTGTCTGTAGCATGCTACCGAGCGAGGTGGCGCAATGGTTAGCACACTGGACTCGCACTCTGGAGGACGACAGTTCAAACCCACATGCGACCATCCTGATTTAGGTTTTCTGCGATTTCCCTAAATCGTTTCAGGCGAATGTCGGGGTGGTTCCTTCGAAAGGGCACTGCCAACTTTCTTCCCTAATCCGACGGGACCGATGAGCTCGCAGTTTCGTCCCCTCCCCTAAACCAACAATCTGTAGCATGCTGGTGCCAGTAGGAAATTTCTTACATCACTAGTAACAGTACTGCCATCTTATAGAAAAACAGCGTGAAATGTTGATTATTAATTACAGTTTTAAGCTTTTCATTTAACTCCCCCAAGTAATAATATTTATGAAGTATTATTATCACATAATTATGGAGCTCTTATTGTGTTCGCGGACATGTAGGAATCAACATGGTTTGCGCAAGCACCGATCGCGTGAAACAAAGTTTGTTCTCCTTATTCATGATGTCCAGAAGGCAATAGATTATAGACCTTCAGGTTCTTAGCTTCCAGAAAGCCTTCGATATATTTTCACATAGTAAACAAGAAAACCTTCACATGGAATATTAGAAAAGTTATACAACTAAATTCAAAACTTCCTTCTGAACAGAACTAAGTTAGTTAGTTTCATGTTCCGTGGATCTTTCCTAGGGGAGAGTGTTGTCCCTTCTAATAATTTTCAGGCTTTTGCTTCTAGCCAGCTCTGTAACTGAAGCTTAGTACATTTTCTTTTTCCATTTTCAAATAACAGAATTCTCTTTTTCTGTGCTGCAGTCTTTCCTGAAATTACAAAAAATACTTTGCAAAAGTAAAGTTTTTCTAAATTTGAAAAAAGTTCAAAGGTACAGCATGGTAGGAATAAATATTATGTTGAAATTCAAAAGTGTAGCAATCGAGAAAATCTTGTCAGTACTGTGTTTAGTAGCCTTGCAAAATGGTTGAAATGGCTCTGAGCACTATGAGACTTAACATCTGAGGTCACGTCCCCTAGAACTTATAACTACTTAAACTTAACTAACCTAAGGACATCACACACATCCATGCCCAAGGCAGGATTCGAACCTGCGACTGTAGCGGTCGCCCGGTTCCAGACTGAAGGGCCTAGAACCGCTCGACCACAGCGGCTGGCAGTACCCTTGCAATTGCACTATTACTTTACTTACATCGATGAGCCAAAACATTATCACCACCTGTTTAATGGCGTGTTGGCCCACTTTTCAAGCACAGTACAGCAGTGATTCTGCTTGGGAACGATTCTAAAAGTCGTTGATAGGTTTCCAGAATCATGCGGCTGACCATATGTCAACTCACAGGTCAAGAAATTCCCCCAAATTACGGGACGGTTGTTTGTGGGCACACAGCTGGCGCCTGATATGTGTTCTCATGGATACAGGTAAGGGGTTTTTTCTGGCTAAGACACCAATGTGAGTTCACAATTATGCTCCTCAAACAACTACAGTCCGACTCTGGTCTTGTGTCGCGGAGAATTATCCTGCTGGAAGATATCCCATGAAGGGATGCGGGTGGTCCGCAATAATATTCACACAGTTCACTGCTGTCGCGGTGTCTTCAAGTACTACCATAGGTCCCAAGGAAGCCGCACTCAGTGCGCCCCATAGCGTAATTCTGCTCTTACCGGCCTGCATCTGTGGCGTGGTGAACGTTTCAAGCAGCCATTCGCCTGTATGACGGCGTGTAAGATCGCAACCATCAACGTGGTGTAACAAGAAATGCGATTCATTCGACAGGCGATACGTTTTTATTGATCCACGGTGAAAACTCATTGATTTTGTGCCCACTGCAATTAAAACTAAGGATGTCGTTGGGTCAAGACAGGAATACGTAGGGGTTCTGTGATACGAAGCTCCATGTTCAACAATGGCCTTAGAACGGAGTGCTCCGAAACACTTTTGCCTGCACCAGCATTGTACTCTGTCCTGATATCGGCCGCAGATCGCTGCCTATCCTCGATTACACAGTGGGGGATCGTCCGAACTCTACGTTTTGTGACGAGAGGTGGACGTCCAGTACCACACGGCCTATGCGTTATTTCACCATCGTTCAATCACTTTCCATACGTACTCACGCTAGTAGTAAGCAAACAGTTTCCCAGCTGCGCCGTTTCAGAGGTTCTCGTTTCCAGCCACAGCGGCACAACAATGCCCCCTTTGTCAAAACCCCTTATATCAGCGGATTTCCGCATTTGCTGCCCGTATATTCGCTATAATGACTGCTTATTCGTCTCTGTTCCGCTTACCGTCTTTCGTTACTGCGTCACGTACCCACAACTTCACCAGGAGCCATAATGTTGTGACACAGCAGCGTGTATACCGAGAACCAACAAATGATATCAAATGAAATAGAAATGTTATCAAAAACCAGTTACAAGTTAAATACATTTAAGATAGACGCTATTGAACAGGAACAGAAACTTCCATTTTTAAGACTTTAAAGAAACCAAATTCATTTGCAATTATCACCTGTTCCGTAGCAGAATACCTTCCTTGTTTCAAGTCATAAGACGGTGCACGACCGATGAAGTACGGCTTAACCGCCCATACGTTATATAACTAGATTTAGAAATACATAGCACTTTACTTAACATAAACTTCAGTAACTGAAAAATTAACAGTATCTTACGAATACTCTAAATGTATTACCCAGAACTAAAATGTATAGAGCTAAAAATATTTCCAAATGGGGCACAAAACACTACCTAATATCTCAACACAACAAAAACAGTAGAAAATGCCGGAAACTGGTAATGCCGATCTCTAATATTCGTTCTTGTGATTCTACAATCGCTCATTAGACTGAAGCACCGATCACAAAACATCACGTGTTCCTAGGAACATTGTCCTAAAGTTACATCACCCTCCCTACGATTAATCGTAATAATGTGAGACAAGTCAATTTACACTCACATTACGCAGTCATATGTATATCTGCAACTTACTGACCATTTATAAGTGTTTTTTAACACAGATGTGGATTATGAATTAGTATCCATCACCTTTTACGTATGACACAAATAGAAATTCTTCTACGAAATAGAAGGATTTGTCAAGGAAAAAATTTCTCAGTTTGTTTTCGTATTTAACTTTGCTATCTGTGAGATGTCTCATATCACTGGGTAAATGATCAAAAATTATGGTAGTGGGGCTGTGCACCACTTTTTAAGCTAAAGACAGCAATAATGTGGGACAATGAATGTAACATTTTCTTCTGGTATTCTATTGTTCTTGTTCAACTATAGTGGTTTGTTTACAACATATGTCACGAAGAAAAGATGTCCTGTGAAGCAATAGTCAGAATTCCTAAATCTTTAAAAAAATGTTTACAAAATGAACGTAAGTGAGCACCACATATTATTTTTACTCACAACAATTTCTCCCCTACGTAGCGTGATAATATTGTATGTTATAAACATAACAGACATAACAGCTCTTAGACCCATAATTACAACCGACAGTTACAACCTTATGTCCAAAATAACTGTCCTAGTTTGTCCGTATTTCGATAACTTGTGGGTAATGAAGATTTCAATCATCTGTTTCTCTTCTTTAAAGTGCTTCTGCGGATTTTTTTGTTTTTAATGAAATAAATACACGTTGAGGCAGATAAAAGTTTGAACCATTTTGACATCATTAACGGAAGAGGAATGAGAACTATAGTTACTGCCAAAAGAATAGAACAACTGCCCATACAGCCGGCCAAACCTTGGAGCACATTTACAAGATCTTCACGTCTGATAGTATTGTTGCTGACTTCTATGGCACAGCGGTTCTAGGCGCTTCAGTCCGGAACCGCGCAGTTGCCACGGTTGCATGTTCGAATCCTGCCTCGGGCATGGATGTGTGTGATATCCGTAGGTTAGTTAGGTTTAAGTAGTTCTAAGTCTAGGGGCCTGATGACCTGGGATGTTAAGTCCCATAATGCTTAGAGCCATTTGAACCATTTTTGATAGTATTGTTAGCGGCCCTACCTGAGCAACCAGATCACCTAATCTGTCAGTGTGTGATTACTTCTGTGCGGAACCCTCAAGTCTAAGGTGTATCACCGAGCGAGGTGGCGCAGTGGTTAGACACTGGACTCGCATTCGGGAGGACGACGGTTCAATCCCACGTGCGGCCATCCTGATTTCGGTTTTCCGTGATTTCCCTAAATCGCTCCAGGCAAATGCCGGGATGGTTCCTTTCAAAGGGCACGGCCGACTTCCTTCCCTAATCCGATGAGACCGATGACCTCACTGTCTGGTCTCCTTCCCCAAAACCAACCGACCATGTAAGGTGTATCGCAACTCTCATAGTCTTCAAGTACTGCAGCAGGACATTTCAGATGAGACTGCAGCTATTCCAGCAATCTAGCTTCGATACGTTTTGAGCAACTTCCTGAGCAGTGCTCAAAAGTGCCAAGAGATGAACTGTGGTCACCTTCTACATCTGCTTTAGTCAGGTTAGTACTGTATTTACTTTCCTGTGCTGTGTTTCTTTTTACACTGGAACTCTGTTCCCCGGGACATTTTTATTTTCCCCACCCTCCCTGTACGTTGCAAGCATTGTGAACGTTGCAAGAAGTGTGATGTAGTCGATATTCAAGAAAGTGAATAATTCCTCTGAGACTGGTCTCAGCGAGAGCTAATGCCCTCTTTCTACAATGCGTTAATTTTGTCTTTCCAACAAAGTAAGAGGGTAGGTGTAAACTATGAGAGAAAATATTGATTGCTACAAGAACAAAAGTTGAATCTTCACGTCAGGTCGTGATGAGAATAGTGGGAGGACGTAGCTATGGCCTTGTCGAAGGACTCACTGAAGCTTTCGCCTCATATTATTTAGGGAAACCGTGGTAAATTTACATAAAGACCGCCGAACGAGGAATTCGGGGCGAACGGTCTGGTCATTGCGATTTACGTCATCCGTGACTCTGTGGAATGCCAGGATGCTTCTTTAAGCAAAGCCAGGACAGGTTTTCTTACCCATTTTCGTCCTTTTCCGTCTCTAATGACCTCGACTTCGACGGGATGCCAGTCTCTAACTTGCATTTCTTCCTTCCGAACGTGGATTTGAGGATTTGAATATCATAAGGCCCAAAAGCATCGTCTATACCATTGTTCCACCTACATCAGTCTTACTGCACACGCCCATTCACGCTAGACGGACTGGCTGCTGGCAGAGGGATTAGACGCAGATGTAGTTGGCGTTAATAGCTCGTCGCAGCTGTGATGTGAAAAGCACGTAGGCTGCCCGCAGCCGGGCTGGCAGGCTTCCGGTGCTGGGAGCGTAGTCTGGGTACAGAGTCCTAATCTGTATGCCGGGTCGCGCTGCCCCAGCTGTCCGGAGTTCTTACTGAATTTGTAGCGACGTCTGAGCGGACAAAGAGACCTTTAAGTAGAAGCCCCAGCTCTCCGTAAGTAAACAAATTGAAGCAGTGAACGGAATCAGGGAACGCTCAAGTGAGTGGAATGTATACTCTGGCTATATCAACAGTGGCGCTATCATTCAGGCGAGCGCACCTAGGAAGGCGGGCTGCCGCAGCTCTAAACAAACCGACGGCGCAAGTGGCACGTACTACTTCCCTCCAGTCTCACGTGCGTAAATCCTTACAGTTTTGTTCCATACGCGGGCACTTCACCGAATCTCCTATCTTCCGTCCCTTCTTTTACTTAAAGACTTGCGGGTGGTCTTTTTCTTAAACTTTTGCAGCATTCCCCCTGTTCTGTGCTGTGGCGTCGTTAGGAAGTTTTTTCTTCTTGACTCTGGCTTCCAGGCCATTCAGCCGTATCGACTGTATGCGAATTATAAACATTTACTGAAACACATGTACTAGACCTCACTGATAATTTATTGGAAGATAACTAGTGTTACATATGTTTATGCGTGTGAACAAATTCAGCGTGGTGGCTCAGTGGTTAAAAATCTTACGAACGTTTTTTTGTTTATGAGACAATACCTTAACTATTATTTTTCCTTTCTTTATTTTGTTGTTAATCTGATGATGCCCTACGAAAGTGAAACGCGTCGTCAGTACAGCATTATTTTCAAAACCAAGACTCTTTTATTAAAAAATAATCTTTATACGGTTACTGTATCAGTCAGCTAGATGGAGTGCGAGGTATTTATTTATTACTAATACCAATGGTGCACAAATTTTGCTGCTATGGATGCAAATGGGAATACATGAAAGGAAGAACACGTACTAAGTACCACAAAATTGCCGATCGGATGGCCGAGCGGTTCTAGGCGCTTCAGTCTGGAACGGCGCGACCGCTACGGTCGGAGGTTCCAATCCTTCCTTGGGCATGGATGTATGTGATGATCTTAGGTTAGTTATGTTTAAGTAGTTCTAAGTCTAGGGGACTAATGACCTCAGATGTTAAGTCCCATAGTGCTCAGAACCATTTCAACCACAAAATTGCGTGGTCTGTTTACGACAAAATTTAACGATTGGACTATCCATTATTCACATATCTTCTATCAATATGGATATATTGGCCTTCTGTATAGGACCACGAATATCTTTGCATTAAATGGATCAACAGAAAAAAGCGTTTCATCTTGTAATTATGAAGAGTGCTGGTGTGGCATCAACAATTATGCTGGTGAAATGCCTGTGTATATAACATGCATGGCAGCTGGTCCTTGGTGACAGTTCCCGCACCCGGGTTTCCGGGTTCGATTCCCGGCGGGGTCAGGGATTTTCTCTGCCTCGTGATGACTGGGTGTTGTGCGATGTCCTTAGGTTACTTAGGTTTAAGTAGTTCTAAGTTCTAGGGGACTGATGACCATAGATGTTAAATCCCATAGTGCTCAGAGCCATTTGAACCATTTTTTTTGTGGCAGTTATTAAGATGGACTATCCTATCACATGTAGTTTGTTACTTAGTATGAATCTTTTCAGTGTTCTATTCATTTGTATTCCTGATTTCAGTAATGGACACTGTGTTTATTGAACCTCGCTGTTCTCAATTTATTACCAACGCCATATGACCTGCCTATAACAGCTGTGATGTCGCACTACCTTTCAAGAGCGTATGTGAAATGGAATATGTTAACTGTAGCAAATGTATATACCTTATGTTGGTGTGCTTAGGTTTCGGAAAGTCATATAAGGTCGCGTAATAAGTGTCACTGCCTATTATTTCCGTTTCAAACATTGAAATACAGCATATGGCGGTAAGGTCCATATAAATAGCAGTTATTAAATATTTTCCTATCGAGATTTTCAGTGTTCCGTGTATGATTATGTCTGGCTTTAAGAGTGATATTTTCAACGAATGGGAACCAGTCAAAGTGACATAACATCTGAAAAAATTGTATGGATGTTGCTGGGTAGTTTGTGTTGAGATATAACTGTTTAGAAAAAAAATTAGACATGTTGCTGCGAGTCTGGATTAGTTAGCATTTAAGTTAGCCAGTCAGGCAGTTGCGCGGGCAAAGTCAAGCGACCCGTCAGATGCATTCAGTGTCATTTGTTCTCATAGCTCAGATGATAACGCACGAGACTGCGCAGTCTTTGCCTCGGGTTCGATCCTTATTATGTCTGGCTCAGTTTTTGTCTGGCTCTCTTGTTCGCTTTTTTTGGTGGGCCGTTTGAATTTGCTTGCGCAACGGCCGGATACGCTGACTTAAATGCTAATTAACTCTTAAACTGCGCAACTTACAGGATTCTTTTCTTAAAAATTATTTCTCAGGACGAATTTTCCTGTAACACCCTTACAAGCTCTTCAGACTATTTCTGACTACCCTCCGTGTTGCGAAAAATTCCTGTACTCAGAGCTTTCTCACTGTTGGTAGTTGTTGACCAGAAAGAAAGATAAAAGTGAATGTCACGTATATGCCAACGAACTGAGCGGTCTCGTTTCACGCTTCCCAAAAGACGCAAAAAATGTCGGGATATTTTATAAAAGAAGTGATAGAATGAATGGGAAAACATTATGCATGTAGAAGACATGTCTGAGATAACTGACAAATGATGCAAAATTAATAATATTATTTGAATAAAATAACTTTTTGACTGGAAGATTGCAGGCGGCAGATTGGAGGTGGCCTACGGTACGCACAACAGGTAGCACGTGGTACTCGAGAAAAAACTACGACTGACGGCTCGCCATTACCGCTAGACTCGTTGGAACGGGAATCAGTTATTTTATACAAGTATAATAATAACAAAAACGTATATGAATTGTAACTCGTGCGTCGAATACCTGTTCGCGTAGAGGCCTACTCATCTTGCCCACAGATGGTTGTTTTACTGCTACAGACAGGACCACACGGCACTGGATTTATATTTACGTGTTCTTACTAAGGAGTTGCGAAAATCCAAAAAATACAATAATCCCTTAGTAAGATAAATCATTCCGCACACACACTACGAAAATGGTCACCAGTTTACATTCTTCTATTGCCACATTTTACGATGCTTCGACAAAACTGATAACCGCAAGCACCATGTTCGTAATCTCGTCTTATAAGTTACCTATACAGAAATCATCTTGTTGTAGCTAGAAATGTACACTAACGGTTTAAGACAAGCCCCAAGTGATATCACTCACAAGCCGGCCGCGGTGGCCGAGCGGTTCTAGGCGCTTCAGTCCGGAACCGCGCGACTACTACGGTCGCATGTTCGAATCCTGCCTCGGGCACGGATGTGTGTGTTGTCCTTAGGTTAGTTAGGTTTAAGTAGTTCTGAGTTCTAGGGGACTGATGACCATGTTAAGTCCCATAGTGCTCAGAGCCATTTTTTGATATCACTCACACAGGAAGTACGTGGCACGAATACTGTTCAACAAAAAATGGGAAGATTGATTCAACATTAGCGAACATGGATACCCAAAAGAAATGAAAAATATGAGCGTTAATTCTCACGTTTCCATATTTTGTGAACCCGTATAAACTGACGAACAAAATAATTGTGATGCCCTGATCAATACCGCGTTAGTCCACTTCTGAGACGGAATACAGTTGTGTTAGTATCCTGAGTTTATAGCGCGTCAGTGAAGATATAGGTAAGTCAGTCGAGTTTCCCATCTCTTACTTAAATCACTGTAGATATTTTCTCCCTGTAAGATGTCGTAATTTTATTGTGCCTCCTCCCGTTTTATATCTTTTAAAGCAAATGGACCATTGTACTTCGTTGCCACCACACACCGTTAATTCGGTCCAAACTAGGGATGATGCGATTCTGCAATACAACCGATGACCGACGACGACAGTGAGAAAATATCGTAGAGACGTGGTGTGGGAAGGCTTGCACATGCGTGCGTGTGCACCATAATGCGTACATGGGTACCATCTAATAGGCCACGCCACACGGCAGACAGAGGTATATTGCCCTGTAGAGGTGTACCGCTTCTTCTATTAACATATGTTTTTGGGTGGGGTCCACCATAAGCAAAACACAATTTGTTTTTTGTTCCAAACACTGCAGTTGCTGCATCATCAGTGGGTTTATTATTATTGTTGTTGTTTTCAGTCCTGAGACTGGTTTGATGCAGCTCTCCATGCTACTCTATCCTGTGCAAGCTTCTTCATCTCCCAGTACCTACTGCAACCTACATCCTTCTGAATCTGTTTAGTGTATTCATCTCTTGGTCACCCTCTACGATTTTTACCCTCCACGCTTCCCTCCAATACTAAATTGGTGATCCCTTGATTCCTCAGAACATGTCCTACCAACCGATCCCTTCTTCTAGTCAAGTTGTGCCACAAACTTCTCTTCTCCCTAATCCTATTCAATACCTTTTCATTAGTTATATGATCTACCCACCTAAACTGCAGCATTCATTTCGAAAGCGTCTATTCTCTTCTTGTATAAACCAGTAATCGTCCATGTTTCGCTTCCATACATCGCTACGCTCCTTACAAATACTTTCAGAAACGACTTCCTGACACTTAAATCTATACTCGATGTTAACAAATTTCTCTTCTTCAGAAACGCTTTCCTTGCCATTGCTAGTCTACATTTTATATCCTCTCTACTTCGACCATCATCAGTTATTTTACTTCCTAAATAGCAAAACTCCTTTACTACTTTAAGTGTCTCATTTCCTAATCTAATTCCCTCAACATCACCCGGCTTAATTCGACTACATTCCATTATCCTCGTTTTGCTTTTGTTGATGTTCATCTTATACCCTCCTTTGATGACACTGTCCGTTCCGTTCAACTGCTGTTCCAAGTCCTTTGCTGTCTCTGACAGAATTACAATATCATCGGCGAACCTCAAAGTTTTTCTTTCTTCTCCATGGATTTTTATACCTGCTCAAAATTTTTCTTTTGTTTCCTTCATTGCTTGCTCAATATACGGATTGAATAACATCGGGGAGAGGCTACAGCCCTGTCTCACTTCCTTCCCAACCACTGCTTCCCTTTCGTGTCCCTCGACTCTTATAACTGCCATCTGGTTTCTGTACAAGTTGTATATAGCCTTTCTCTCCCTGTATTTTACCCAAGTCACCTTCAGAATTTGAAAGAGAGTGTTCCAGTCAACATTGTCAAAAACTTTCTCTAAGTCTACAAATGCTAGAAACGTAGGTTTGCCTTTCCTTAATCTAGCTTCTAAAATAAGTCGTAGTGTCAGGATTGCCTCACGTGTTCCAATATTTCTACGGAATCCAAATTGATCTTCCCCGAGGTCGGCTTCTACCAGTTTTCCCATTCGTCTGTAAAGAATTCGCGTTAGTATTTTGCATCCGTGACTTATTAAACTGATTGTTCGGTAATTTTCACATCTGTCAGCACCTACTTTCTTTGGGATTGGAATTATTATATTCTTCTTGAAGTCTGAGGGTATTTCGCCTGTCTCATACATATTGCTCACCAGATGGTAGAGTTTTGTCAGGACTGGCTCTCCCACGGCCGTCAGTAGTTCCAATGGAATGTTGTCTACTCCAGGGGCCTTGTTTCGACTCAGGTCTTTCAGTGCTCTGTCAAATTCTTCATGCAGTATCGTATTTCCCATTTCATCTTCATCTACATCCTCTTCCATTTCCATAATATTGTCCTCAAGTACATCGCCCTTGTATAGACCCTCTATATATTCCTTCCACCTTTCTGCTTTCCCTTATTTGGTTAGAACTGGGTTTCCTTCTGAGCTCTTGATGTTCATACTATTGGTCCTCTTTTCTCCAAAGGTCTCTTTAATTTTCCTGTAGGCAGTAACTATCTTACCCCTAGTGAGATAAGCCTCTACATCCTTACATTTGTCCTCTAGCCATCCCTGCTTAGCCATTTTGCACTTCCTGTCGATGTCATTTTTGAGACGTTTGTATCCCTTTTTGCCTGCTTCATTGACTGCATTTTTATATTTTCTCCTTTCGTCAATTAAATTCAATATTTCTTCTGTTACCCAAGGATTTCTACTAGCCCTCGTCTTTTTACCTACTTGATCCTCTGCTGCCTTCACTACTTCATCCCTCAAAGCTACCCATTCTTCTTCTACTGTATTTCTTTCCCCCATTCCTGTCAATTGTTCCCTGAAGCTCTCCCTGAAACTCTGTACAACCTCTGGTTTTTTCAGTTTATCCAGGTCCCATCTCCTTAAATTCCCACCTTTTTGCAGTTTCTTCAGTTTTAATCTGCAGGTCATAACCAATAGATTGTGGTCAGAGTCCACATCTGCCCCTGGAAATGCCTTGCAATTTAAAACCTGGTCCCTAAATCGCTGTCTTACCATTATATAATCTATCTGAAACCTCTCAGTATGTGGCGTCGCAACTAGTGCGAGCGCACAGTTTTCTATCAAATATTTACTGTGAAATGTAGACAGACTGTAAAGTAGCCATCAGATTAGCATATGTGCTGTAGCGGGCAGATTACCGGTGTCCGTTCGTCTGACGTCACGACCATATGGCATGTCTGTACCGTGAGAATGTAAGACCTGTGCGCTAACTAGCCGCGTGTATAACGTGGAACTTTCATCTTTAATAACTTCTAACTGTGGAACCTGAGGAAATTAAAAGTTAATATACTAGTTTCTGTTATGAATAAAAATAAGTCATCCAAATTTGAGCTTTGAAACCTGCATATTTTGGAAATTAGAAAAATCTTACAGAAAACGCAAATTTCTACAATTTTCGAGTCTAAATAAATACCATTATGTATAGATCACCTTCAGTGACCATCCAACTATGAAACAAAATCACCTTCCGTGCTTTTGTATTTATTTTGAGAATTTTACTTTTAGAAATTCACCTATAACTTTGTTAAAACCATAAATGTTTTGAATTTTTGTGAACAGTTATTTTATATGAGTAGGTGAGAGTGAATGAGTGTGCCTGAGTGAATGAAAGAGGGACATTCGCCATTCTTTGCAAGTGTATAAAATCTAGGTTGGAACTCGCAAGTGTTCAGACGATGTAACCGTGGGAACAGAGTCGCCAGTGGTTCCCCATCTTAGTGAATGTCGGATGTCCAAGAGTGTATGGTATTGTACAAGCAGCCAGAACGTTCGCGAGTATTTAAATAATTTCTGGAAATAAAGTAAAGTCTAGTTTTCCTTTCGGTTTGTTAAATTATACAGTAAATTTTGTGTAACAAGAAATCATGACGTAAATGATTCAGAAGTCATGACTGGTGCGTGCTAGATTTTGGCGCGAGGCGCACCCAAAGAGTTAATTCTGATTGGCTGTGTGATGTGTGAGCCAATGAGATGCGAGGACGGTTAGCAGACTAGGAGAGTGAGTCGCGAGTGGATGAGGGGTCGCGAAGGAACTGTGATCGAGAAGAGACATGCTTGATGTGTCCTCGCGAATAATGTGTAAAATGAAGTCATAAAACGGCTTCATCGGTTCGGTACTGTGCGATTTGAGACTGGAAGAGTCCAGTAACGCGTAGTGTGAGTTTGAGCGAGTTGTGACTTTTCGTTCCGCGAAAGACGCGAGTAACTTTAATAATTAAAAGCGTGGCGGTACTTCGTAAACTTTTACTAAGTGCTTATGGCGAGCATTAACGTTAAAAAACGAACTATTATTGAACATCGACTGCAAACGTGTATGTTAGAAAATCGTCTGTGTTGCAGTTAAGTAAATTCCGTAACTTTGAAAGCTAATTCTGGCGGGGTTTGAGTGTGGATAGAATTGTGAACTGAACTTTCTTCAAACGTAGATTAGCGGGCTGATGATCAGGCTTAAAGACAATAAAGAGCTTAAATAGAATTACCAACTTCGCGTTCTCGTTTGAGTAAACAATTACTACCATTCCAATAACTCAATTTATTTAGGAAGATTGCTCATAGATTGTATTTCAGCAAACATGTATCGCGGCCTCCGGTGAGCGGCTATTAAACTGCAGTTTCTTCAACACTGCTTTTCTGCAATTTTTCCAGTAGCTGCTATCAGGAGAGGCGAGTGCAGCAACTACCTAAGAAACGAGGTAGGTGGATTTTCTTTCAGGGAAAGGAAACTGCGCGATAAGAGCCTGACCCGTCGCAAGTATCTCCAGGCTTCTTCCATGTATAGAATTATTATTATTATGGCTGTTAAATATAAGGAATGTTCTTTACTGTTCAAATACATATAAAAATTAGTTTCTGTATCGTAATTACAGATTTTTGAAGAGCACATAAAATTACCACATGGTGTGGTTTTCCTTCTGTATTACATTTTTACAGTGTCTGTTTTTCTTTAAAGTTTTTCTTTACAGTTTGTCACCTGCAACTATATACAACTTAGTGTTGGCAAAGCATTTACGCAAAAGTTACGATTTCTAAAACTGTTATGGCTGTGCCTGAGATTGATAATTTATGTGAAACATCTCCTTCATTGGAAAGTTGTGTACGGAATTGTCACTGTCACTGTGACTGTTTACCAGCTGTAATAACAAGATGGCGGACAGTGGAACAGTTGAAGATACCATTGGCGGTTTTGTTTGTCTCAGAGGTGTGTGTGTGGGTGGGGGGGGGGGGGAGGGGAGGTATGTGTGTATCCGCGCGCGCATGTGTGTGAAAAGAAAGAGAGAAAGAAAGAAAAGGTTTTAGGTGTTATGTGTCTGTGCGTTTGGGGGGGAGTTCTATAGGTTGGTGTTATCTAATACGGCAGAGAAAAAGAAAAAGGTTCAAACGGCTCTGAGCACTATGAGACTTAACATCTGAGGTTATCACACACATCCATGCCCGAGGCAGGATTAGAACCTGCAACCGCAGCAGCAGCGAGGTTCCGGACTGAAGCACCTAGAACCGCTCGGCCACAATGGTGGCTGGCAGCAGAGAACAGAGTTCCATTGCAGAGAGCTGTGTATTCATTTATTACCGGTACTTGCTTTCATTGAACTATGGTCTTTTGTATTTGATGATTTTCTTCAATTATTAGTTTTTGTGTGGGGGGGGGGGGGGGCTGTTGCTGCGTTTGAGAATTTTCAAATCAGTGTTGATGTCTGTAGGGCTATGTTTATTGTCGATAAGATGTTCAGAAAACGTGGAATGACAGCTGTTACTTTTTAACGTTCTTCTGTGTTCTGTGTATCTGGTATTAAAGTTTCTGCTTGTCTGTTCTATATAAACTGATTTTCAGTCCTTACACTTTAGTTGCTATGTACCATTGGTTGTCCTTAGTTTCCTCTGTGTTGAGTTGTCTATTCTGTAGGCTAAAGGCGGACCATCCAAAAACATGTTATTGTTAAAGCAAGCACAGACAAAAGAGCTTCAACCTCAAGATGATTCTTATATTTTTTGTTTCTCGCTTCTAACTGCCATCATTGTTATTAAAATAGCATTGTTCGCTTTTCCCATTGTCTATAATAACCAATATTTCAAAGGAATAGAAATTTTACGAATAAACACTACTCGTGTTTTTAAAAAAAGTTTCATTCAAGAGCCAAAAATTGTGGCACTGCCGTTACAGAAAACTGATATGTTGGTTTCTTTGCCAGGTTATTAGTAAAAATGAAAAATCCTGTTAATACCGAGACCAAACAAATACTG
Organism: Schistocerca gregaria; assembly: GCF_023897955.1. NCBI lineage: Eukaryota > Metazoa > Arthropoda > Insecta > Orthoptera > Acrididae > Schistocerca > Schistocerca gregaria. The sequence continues at coordinate 747,862,416 of NC_064931.1, forward strand.
AACAATATCAGTTACTTAGAACTAAAATATCGGTATCTGTTTTAGCCGGCAGGTTTTCCCCATCCGTACCATAAGGACTAACGAAGGCTCTGAGCACTACGGGACTTAACTTCTGACGTCATCAGTCCGCTAGACTTAGAACTACTTAAACCTAACTAACCTAAGGACATCACACACATCCATGCCCCAAGCAGGATTCGAACCTGCGACGGTAGCGGCCACGCGGTTCCAGACTGAAGTGCCTAGAACCGCACGGCCACACAGGCCGGCTAAAAAGGACTAAGGAGTACTCTAGTGGCGCCAAGGGACATAAAGAGCTTGTGTGGCGAGTGGAGTACTCGTAGACATCATCACTAGAAGGGACAGACAAGGCTGGAACTCTTCCAGGGAAAGCCACGAAACCTTTAGTGTATGTAGAATAGAAAAGAATCTGTAAGTCATAAATGAGGGTTTTCTTTCTTTAATTTATTGGTGATAAATGTCTTCAAGTCTCGTTTTATTTTACTTTATCTTACCTATTATGCAATGTTTAACATTTCCTTAGGGAAAATCAGTTGATGGCTGTAAACTGCGAAACAATGGATTATGACATCATCCACTTTTTGTGTTATACGCCGTTGTGGCGTCGCGGCTACGTGACGCGGTAAGGGAAGTATATAGGCTGAGAAAAGACGATGATGATGATGATGATTGGTTTGTGGGGCGCTCAACTGCGCGTTCATCAGCGCCCGTACTAAGTCCCAATTTTTACTCGGTCCCATTTGTACACGATCCGCTTTAGCCACAGTCACGAATTATGGTGATTATGAAATGATGATGGCAACACAAACACCCAGTCCCCGGGCAGAGAAAATCTCCAACCCGGCCGCGAATCGAATCTGGGACCACGTGATCCAGAAGCAGCGAAGAGAGAAGAGTGGGTGATTATTCTAGCGGGCCGAAAAACGGGGAAATCCTGTATTTGCAAGTGGCCTCGACAAAGGATAGGTCGAAATAAATAAATTAAATAAGTCTTTTGTAAAGATGAACAAATGAAAACAAATCACAATCAGCCTTTATATTCCGAAATCACAGAACAGGTTCTACATAACAATGAATCTGAGCTTAAGAAATTGTTTTAAATACAATACAATTCTGGGAATGTTCATGTTTGATAGCGGTATTACTTCTTAAGTTACTTCAGAGCTGACAATTGCACTTTGTGATCAAAATTATCAGGACACCTATCTGAACATGACTTCCAAGTTCGTGACGCTCTCTGTCGCTCGCTAATTCTGGAATTCAATATGGGTTTGGCCGACCCTTAGCTTGGGTGACAGCTTCCACTCTCGCAGGCATACGTTCAGTCAGGTGCTGGAAAATCGATGGCGGTCGGTGACGCCTGGCACGAAGTCGGCGTTCCAAAACATCACAAAGGTGTACTATAGGATTCAGGTCAGGTCTCTGTGCAGGCCAGCACATTACAGATATGTTATTGTCGTGTAAACACTCCGCCACAGGCCATGCACTATGAACAGGTGCTCGATCGTGTTGAAAATATAATCGCCACCCCCAAATTGCTCTTCAACAATGGGAAGCAAGAAGGTGCTTAAAACATCAGTGTAGGCCGGTGCTGTGATAGTGCCATGCAAAACAACAAGGGATGCAAGCCCCCTACATGAAGAACACGACCACACCATAACACCACGGCCTCAGAATTTTACTGTTGGTACCACACATACTGGCAAATGACGTTCAGCGGGCACAGTACTTGCAGTGGATCGTGATGCAGTTTGGAATCCCTGTGCGATGGTCTGGATAGATGTCTGCCTATTACACATTACGACCCTCTTCAACTGTCGGTGGTCTCTGTCAGTCAACAGACGAGGTCGGCCTGTACGTTTTTGTGCTGTACGTGTCCCATCGCGTTTCCATTTCACTATCACATCGGAAACAGTGGGCCTAGGGATGTTTAGGAGTGTGGAAATCTTGGATACAGACGTATGACACAAGTGACACTTAATCACCTGACAACGTTCGAAGTCCGTGAGTTCCGCGGAGCGCCCCACTCTGCTCTCTCACTATGCGTAATGATTACTGTGGTTGCTGATATGGGTACATGGCACTAGGTGGCAGCACAATGCACCCAATATGAAAATCGTGTGTTTTTGGGGGTGCCCGGATACTTTTGATCAGATAGTGTATCTGGTGGGTGATTGGATTGGATTGTTTTGGGGGAAGACACCAAACAGTGAGGTCATCGGTCTCATCGGATTAGGGAAGGACGGGGAAAGAAGTCGGCCATGCCCTTTCAAAGGAATCATCCCGGCATTTGCCTGGAACGATTTAGGGAAATCATGGAAAACCTAACTCAGGATGGCCGGACGCGGGAATGTACGTGTTAACTCTCGTTACAATGGTGATAAAGCAAATAGTGGTCAGATAATGGTTGGTAACTCTGATCAGCTTGAAGCTAACACTATGGAGTGCTGGGTCAGATAGAGACATTCAGTGATGATGGTATGTTAACAAAACCAGAGGATGATACATACGTTAAATAAAGCAGCTAGTGGTTAAATGCATTTTCTAAACTATTTAACGGCCGTTGGTTCTCACCTGATGAAAATATTTAAAAAAAGGTTGTTTCAAGTGTCGCCAGCAGCAGCTTTCTGGACCAGGAGGTGAGAGTCTGCCGAAATTGAAGTAAGGTGAGGTGTAAGGATGCCTTAAACGTAGGTTTGGAAGTAGCAGTGGTACGGGTTTGGTAGGTCAACGTGACTACGTTGATTGGTTTCTGGATATTTACTGGAGCGTCGTAGGAAGAAGAGAAGTGGGCAGACTTTGAAGTAATACTGGGCTTCTCCACCCCGTGGATTGGCTCTTTCAAGCAACGTGGAAAAAGTGGGACTTTTAACAACTCGTATTCTAGTGACACCGCTGAAATGTTTCTTTGACCAGTTACGTTTCCCAATTTCTGTGATATCTGAACATGATACGAGCTATGTGAAATGGCACAATTTGATTATAGTGATCTTCGTGTACCAATGTAACAATGCAAAATCTGCGTTTAAATCGCGAAACAGTTCAAATACCTTAAAGCACAGTTAAGTGTAACGCTATAGCGACGTTGTCACTTAATACGTCAAGAATCAAATGAATCGGTGCAATGTGCACCAGAACGCCACATGATGGGCTAAGACTGACAGCCGAGAGGAGAGAAACCGAAGAAGTGGAGAAGTGTGGCCTTGATCTGCTCTGCCTCCACAAACCGCAAGTAGGTCGCATCCAGCCCTGTATGTCTGCAGTTGCCTTCATATTAATGTGTCCATGTATTCCAGAAACAATCACCATCAACCTGTGAAATGCACGATATTTGTTAATTACCACGTACTTGTTCGACCGACACTACGGTCTCTTGAAGTCTTAGGGAACCATCGGAGCTCTCGAAATTTGTTGTCAGATCTTTAGATAGTTACGTCGTGTAATACATACGAATAACGTTCTCCACTGTAAAAGCTAACTATTTAGAATTCTTAAAAAATATTTCAAAACCTATTAAAATCTGAAAAACTAATGAAAGCAGAATTAGCTATTAGTAGATCCTTTACATATATTCCATGTATATCCATACTTCTCGTTGAGCGCTTCCCTAGGGCATAGTACGTGTCGGCAGTTTCAATAACACTATGTCAACTGGGCTAATTGATTCCCTATCCATCCCACTTCAGGCATAGTCAGTCTCCACCATGTGGCTTTCGCCATCATCTGTTGATTTTTTATCACTGGTGAGTCTTTATATTTTTCTATCCAAACGCAGGTTCAGTCCGTGTAGTTTTCTTCCGGGGTCTAACCTGAACTCCTTTTTAGGTCCATACCAGCAGCTCCCGATGCTCATGTACACTGCCTACGCCTGCTGCCCACTAGAATTGTGGATGTTTTATTTTGTGACCATCGAATTTAAGAGGTTCTGACAGTTCGAACCCCATGCGAATGTTGGGAGACCATGTATTTATGACCCACTGCTAAATGACTGACACGAGTAGTTGTTCCCCTATCTTTTTGGTTTAATTGTATTGATTTTTGCCAATGTTATACTTTCTTCTTTCCATTTTCGTAAATGTATATACCTGAGAATGTGATTGAATCGTTGTGAAACCAATCGTGTAGTATGATCCTGTAATAAAGGAACTCTTAACAGATAATGCGGCTACCAGAAGTTTTTAGAAGATTTTAATTGTTTTTAACAAGTTTTTAAATATTTACACTATGTATCTAAGCCGTGGATGCAAAAACTGTAAAATCAGTTCTGCTAGGTACAGGTCCCAGAGGTAATTAAAAAAAAGTGCTACGGTGCAATAAGGATTGCAAAACAAATGTTGCGACACTCATATTTTGCACCTAACTCACCAAAATCATAATCACAGAAGTGTAAAAGTATTTTTCCTACTTTTTTCCGATTAGGTTATCTAAGGACCACGCAGCAATTTATTTCGGCGGTTCCACCGTTGTTCTTCTTCCTCCAGTATTATTCCATCTTCTCACAACGTGTCCTTCTCACCTCAGATCATTTTCAGTCTGTCTTGTTCTCCCTTCTGACTTTGAGTCTTTCCATTTTTAGCAGTTTCTTCTTAAAAATATCCCTTTCCGTTGCGTCTTTTTCGTTTCCTAACTTCTTGAAACCAGGCTATTGTTGACTTCTTGTCCCGAAGATATTTACAAATCTGTTTGGTTCACCTTTTCCCGTTCATTCTGTATAAATGCCCAAAGAATAGCAGTCGCATCTTCTGTATCGTTTCAGTTATGTTTTCTATGTTGCGATATACTTCGTCATTGCTCCTCAATTTCCATACCTCTGTATTTCGCAACGGACCAATTACTTTTAGCATGATTCTTCTTTCTAGGACTTGAAGTTTGTGTAATTTGTAATTCAGTACTAAACATTCACTTGCATAAAGATATTCTAGTTTCAGTACTGTGTTGTATTTTCAAATTTTTAGACGAAGACCTTCTGTTGTAAATGTTCCTAGTTATACCACATGCTCTTTCCATTTTATGTACTATTTCTTCTACAGCAAATTTTTCTAGCCTATTTTCCTGAATCATCTCTCCCAAATATTTAAATTTATTAATCTGCTTTCTGTCCAGTAGCTGCTACTAGGATTTCTGGAGCATTTTTTATGTCTCTCATCAATTTTTTTTCTGTAGAAATTCTTAAACCTGCATTCTTGGATATTTCTTCTAAGAGATTGATTCGTATTTCTGCATTTCTTAGATTTTCAGAAAGAATGGCAAAATCATTCGCAAATTCTCGATAATGAATTTCAGTACCTTTGTTCTTTGTCCCCAGTCTTATTGGTGATAGCTCATGTTTTTGTAGTTTTTGTCTCCATTCTCTTACTGCTTTCTCTAGGACGCAGTTGAAAAATAGTGGAGACAGGCTGTCATCTTGCCTTACGTCTGTTTTTATTTTGAATGCCTTAGTTATTTCACCCCGAAACTATACTTTTGATCTAGTGTCTGTGAGCGTTTCGCGAATAAGGTTTACTAGTTTAGATTTAATGCCAAATTCACGGATCACTTTATCTAGTGTATCCCTATCAACTAAATGAAATGCCTTTTTAAAATCTATAACTGCTGCTACAATGTCCTTAGAGTTTGTAAGTCTGTACCGGATTATGGACTTTAGATTGAAAAACTGTTTTGAGCAAGATCTGCCCTTTATAAATCCACTATCATATTCCCCCAAGTGTTGCTTCTTCCTTTTCTCGTACTATTGATGAATGTTTTATAACCCACTGGTAATAGAGATATACCCCTGTAGTTATTTACGTCATGCTTATCACCTTTCTTGTGCAAAGGATGGGTAAGAGCCACTTTCCAGTCTTCAGGAATCTTTTTATTTTTTTTTTAAAGTTTTGTTGCTTATCATAGAAGCGTGTTACAGAGAAAGAGGATGCACTCCATCTCATGCTAGTGTAACGAATCAGTTGATGAAAAGATTTGCTACTACAGTGAAAGTGGTTACTCATACACTGTCACAAGGAAAAGAAGTGTGCCGTGATACACTGATGATCCAAAACATCATGACCACTGCCTACCTCGAGATTAAATCCAACCTGGTGACGTTGTGGGTTGTGGCACGCCAAGGAAAATATATAAAAGTAGCAGAGACGAGTAGGGAATCATTCTTGAAACGATACTGGATAAAAATGAGGAAATCCACTGACATAAACAACTGCGACAAAGGGCAGACTGTTATGGCCCGGCTCCTCAGAATGAACATTCCAGAAAAGGGGAAGCTGGTCGTGTGTTCCCATCCTACAGCTTCGAAAGTGGTTGAAGGACGGTGAAGCCACAGGAGGCGATGTTTGACGTCCACATCCCATCACAGAACGTGAAGGCTTGCCCGCAAGCACGATAGCCGGAAATCTGTGGGAGATATGTCGTCAGATTACAATGTTAGTTAACAGGCATGTGTCTGGGAGCGCAACATTCAGTGCACATTATTCAACATGGGGCTCTGCGGCAGACGAACCCTACATGTCCCCACGTTGACCCAACGACATCATCATTTACAATTGAAGTGGGCACTGGGTCACCGAGGATAGGCCGTAGATTAAAGTAATGTGTTGCGTGGACGGATGAATCACGTTTCTTGTTACAGCAGGTCGATGTTCGTGACAGCATTCACCGTCATCCAGACGAATGGGTGCTCGATTGAAGACCAGAATTCTGGCACAGCCGTTTGAGGAACATAATAATCAACTCACGTTGATGTCTTGGCCACAAAATTCCCCTGATCTAAATTCTATGGAACACATCTGGGACGCTACCAGTCGCCAACTCAGCGCCTATAAATCACCAGCACGTAATTTACGGGATTTCCGTGACATATACGTAGACATCTTGTGACAAATATCTTCGGAAACTTACCCGGAACCAGGTAAACCCATGCGACGCTTAGTACTTTCTGTACTATAAGGGTTGGAATAGTGGCAACTATTTGCATACAGCTCGTACAAAATAGATACGTGTTTCAATGTTTTACTGACCTTCAAAGTAGTCACCAGCATTTTGTATAACCCGTTGCCAACGATGTGGAAGTCGTAGGATACTCTTAGTAGTGTCAGTTGTGTTGACAGTTCGAACGGCGCGGACTATTTCCCGACGAATTTGTAGCAGTTCTGAAGCGAATGCCGTGAAGTGTTTCCCTTAGTTTAGAAATGGTTCAAATGGCTCTGAGCACTATGGGACTTAACATCTATGGTCACCAGTCCCCTAGAACTTAGAACTACTTAAACCTAACTAACCTAAGGACATCACACAACACCCAGTCATCACGAGGCAGAGAAAATCCCTGACCCCGCCGGGAATCGAACCCGGGAACCCGGGCGCGGGAAGCGAGAACGCTACCGCACGACCACGAGCTGCGGACCCTTAATTTAGAAATAGACTTGAACTCATGAGGGCTTAAGTTAGGGGAGTGTAGTCAAACAAATCAGTAACATCTTGTACTGTACTGGCTTGAACATTGTCCTGCAAAATGATGGTCAGGTCCTACAGAAAGTGTCATCACTTCTGTCTCTATGCTGGTCGTAGGTTGTGTTCCAAAAATGAATAGCAAAAAGACAGAAGTGATGACATTTTCTGCAAGACCTGACCATCTTTTTGCTTGATATACTAAAACCACTGTATTCGAACATTACAACGTTGTTTTTCCTACTCATCTGCTTTAACGTACACTGTGTGATCAAAAGTATCCCGACACCTGTCTGAAAATGACTTACAAGTTCGTGGCGCCCTCCATCGGTAATGCTGGAATTCAAATTGGTGTTGTCCGTCCCCGGTAGCTGAGCGGTCAGCGCGACAGAATGTCAATCCTAAGAGCCTGGGTTCGATTCCCGACTGGGTCGGAGATTTTCTCCGTTCAGGGACTGGGCGCTGTGTTGTCCTATTGTCGTAATCATCATCATTTCATCCCCATCGACGCGCAACCCCCGGTGGTTGAGCGGTCAGCGCGACAGAATGTCAATTTTAAAAGCCCGGGTACGATTCCCGGATGGGTCAGAGATTTTTTTTCCACTCAGGCACTGGGTGTTGTGTTGTCCGAACCATCATCATTTCATCCCCATCGACGCGCAAGTTGCAGAAGTAGCTTCACCTAAAAAGACTTACACCCGGCGAACGGTCTACCCGACGGGAGACCCCAGTCACACATTCAAAGTATGGTGTTTGCCCACCCTTAGCCTTCATTTCAGCTTCTACTCTCGCAGGCATACGTTCAATCGGGTGCTGGAAGGTTTATTAGGGAATGACAGCTATTCTTCACGGAGAGCCATAAATGTCGGTCGGTGAGGCCGGACACGAATTCGGCGTTCCAAAACATCCCAAAGGTGTTGTATAGAACTCAGGTCAGGAGTCTGTGTCGCCCAATCCATTACAGGGATGTTATTGTCGTGTAACCACTCTGCCACAGACCGTGCATTACGAACAGGTGCTCGACCGTGTTGAAAAAGCAATCGCCATCTCCGATTTGCTGTTCAACAGTGAGAAGCAAGAAGGTGTTTAAAACATCAATGTAGGCCTATGCTGTGATTGTGCCACGCAGAATAACAAGGGTCGCAAGCCCCTCCATGAAAAATACGACCACACCATAACACCACCGCCTTCGAATTTTACTGTTGGCATTACACATACTGGCAGATGACGTTCACCAGTAATTCGCCATACCCACACCCTGCTATCGGATCGCCACATTGTGTACCGTGATTCGCCAGTGCACACAACGTCAATGTTTTTCCACTGTTCAGTTATCCAATGTGTGCCTTCGTTACACCAAGCCAGACGTCGTTTGCCATTTACCATCGTAATGTGTGGCTTACGAGCAGCCACTCGACCATGTACTGCAAGTTTTCTCACCTCCCTCCTAATTGTCATAGTACTTGTAGTGGATCCTGATGCAGTTTGGAATTCCTGTGTGATGGTCTGGATAGATGTCTGCCTATTATACATTACGACCCTCTTCAACTGTTGGTGGTCTCTTTCAGTCTACAGACGAGGTCGGTCTGTACGCTTTTGTGCTGTACGTGTCCTTTCACGTTTCCACTTCACTATCACATCGGAACCAGTGGACCTAGGGATGTTTAGGAGTGTGGAAATCTCGCGTACAGACGTATGACACAAGTGACACCCAGTCACCTGACCACGTTCAAAGTTTGCGAGTTCCGCGGAGCGCCCCATTCTTTTCTCTCACGATGTGTAATGCCTACTGAGGTCGCTGATATAGAGTACCTGGCACTAGGTGGCAGCACAATGCAGCTAATATAAAAAAAGTATGTTTTTGGTGGTGTCCGGATACTTTTGATGACATAGTGTATTTTTTTTTCTAGTCATGGTTACCTGCCATTCAACACATTAGTTGTAAATCTTATCTAAGTTATCTTTTACTCTTCTACAGTCACTCAACGACGACACTTTCTCGTACATCACAGCATCATCAGCAAACAGCCGCACATTGCTAGTCACCCTATTCTGCGGATCATTTTTGTATACAGAAAATAATAGTGACCCTATCGTACTTCCCTGGGGCATTCCTGACGATACCCTTGTCGTCCGTGATGAACACGATGGACTACGTACTGGGTTCTGTTACTTAAGAAGTCTTCGACTCACTTATATATCTGGAAACCTATGCCGAACATTTGTAGTACTTTTGTTAACAGTCTGCAGTGGGGCATCGTGTCAAATGCGTTTGGAAATCAAAGGATATGAAATCTGCCTCTTTCCCTTCATCTATAGTTAGGAGGATATCATGTGAGAAAAGGACAAACTTAGACTCCTACAGTAGCTTCACAAAGTGCAGTAGGTATGTTGAAAGATATATCCATTATTTCCAATAGTACTTTAAGTTCAGAATTAAAGAGATGCATACGATCGACGGCATCAATGCATACGGTTAAATGTAATTGAAAGAATAATGGGTGTCTTTTACCATTTCAGGAAAGTGACCTTACCCTAAAATTAGCGACATACGAAAGCTTAAATGATGCAGATGTGTCGTCATTATGAAGTATAAGTCTCTGACCTTTCGTACAGTGACGTCACGAACAACAGGTTAAAAGGCGCTGCCTCAGCCGTAGGCGCGTAGTTTTGGGAGCTACGGGTAGTAACACCCTGTGTGTTGCACGTTATTTTTCCAACTGTCACTATGTTCATTTATGTTCTTCTATATTAGCAACACTGATTTCGACCACGATAAATTTGTAGCCATTGCAATTTTAAGCATGCTATGTTTGGAAGGCTAATATAGCAGCAAATACACCTCAGAAAGTTGGTCGTTTTATTTTGTTTGTTGGTCATTCTAACACCAACACTAAAAACCTAAACAGAAACAATGGACTTGCACATACAAAAGACACAACACTCGAAAACCTTTAAAAGCTAGGTATGGTATTCACCGAAGTCTTGGATTTGTCGATCTACGTGTTTCCTTTCATCGCTCCTCGATAATGAACAAAAAACGTTAAGTAGACAGGACACCGGACTTGTATTTGGCAGGAGCAGGATTTCAAACCCCATTCGATCGCTCTAAGTTCAATTTTCTGTGACTCCCCTAAACAGATTAATGTGAATACAGAGATGATATCTTTGAATTAGACATAGGAAATTTCCTCCACTTCTTTGTCCTAGCAAAGCATGCGATTCGCCTCTAGTGGCGTCGTGGTCGACAGGTCTTATTCCCATTCTTCCTTCTTTCTTTTACGAACACATTCAGAAATGTTTGGAAGAAATGATGGAACAGAGCTTATGTGCTGTACCCCCTCCACGATTCATGCTTCGTGTGGTAGGGAGTAGCGGTTGAATCCGTCGGACTCCACATAACTTTCTCCGTCTTCACCTCATTTAAAGAACGGGTCAAAGAGCACCCAGAATACGTGGAATGACTCACACATTTGTGCCGCCGAACACACATTCTCACGATACTTCTGCCTTGTGAGAGCTATTAAAGGCAATTCTGTTGACAGTCGTCCCATAGTTTTTTTCCGGGAATTCCACATTTAGCTGGTGTGTGAGTTCGTAAAGTGACGTAACAAACTAAACACTAAAAACATTGAAAGTTCGCCGGCTGTACCACTATCGCTCCAACCGCGTAATGCGAATGAGGTCAACGTAAGTAGCGAGTTCGCCAGTTAGTTCAGTGTATACGGTACGATGACTGCACTACAAACAAGAACGATATTTCCCCGGAAATAGAAATCTGCTTCTGCCGACAAAGAGCTCCTCATTAACACCTAAGTAGGTACATTTTCGTTACATCAAATACCATCTGTTGTTAAAGGCCGGCCGCTGTGGCCGAGCGGTTCTAGGCGCTTCAGTCTAGAACCGCGGTGCTGCTACGGTCGCAGGTTCGAATCCTGCCTCGGGCGTGTATGTGTGTGTTGTCCTTAGGTTAGTTAGGTCTAAGTAGTTCTAAGTCTAGGGGACTGATGACCTCCGATGTTAAGTCCCATAGTGCTTAGAGCCATTTGAACCACTTGTTGTTAAAGTTACAACGGAAACACAAATAAGGAAAAATCTGAAGTAATTATCTTAATAGTGATACTCTTATATAGAGCTATTACACTCCCACATCATCATTCCACTGAACTCTTTTAATCAACAATTCAAAATTTTATAGATGTCCACTAGGGGCTATTGTTTCGAATACCTTCCACTTTTACTATTTAATAGACAGCGAAGTATCGATTTGACTTTGCGTAAACAGATTTCTTCTATATTTTTTGCTAAATTATTTCTCTTTCTGTATGGCAGATAGGACAAAGATAAATATTTATAAGCACAATAAAATAACATACTTACTCCACATGAGTTGATTTTTAACGCTTATCGCGCCTTGTCATTCGAGAAAAGTCTGAATTTATAGATCCTCACCTTCGTAGAGAAACTTGAAATAAAGAATAACTGAAAGACATCCACATCGTCATCGTCAAATGGTATCCTCGCACCTTCTGTGTTCCGCTGCTCGTGCGAGCGGAGTTAAATCTTTTGTAGGGTCATATTCGATCAGTTCTTTCCAGATTGTAGTCAGACATTATAGGATTGCCACAGCCGGTTACTGTACACGTCCTGCACCCCTCAGTATCTCTAACGATCTCGACGTAGACGGGACGCGAAATTATAATTTTCTGTCATAACGTTTACGAACTTTTCAGTAATCTGTGGAATTACGAACGAGAAGAGGACATACAATTACATCTATGCCTCTATTATACCTATTTTTAACAATCATTAAACGAATAGACTGATATTAATGAGATTGGCTTCTTGCAAAAAGAATTGTCTTATAGCGATTTATTAAGGGGTGTAAAGATCGTAATAGATGGAAATTGAACAGAGCGAATGTCATGTGCATAAATCTATACTCTAGACCAATAATTCCAACTTTTCTGAGACCATTACGCTTGAGTACAGTTAGATATTACGTAGAAAGGCCCTCTCCCAGCCTTTCCTTCCCCACCATTTAGAATGAAAAACCATTTTCTCTGAACACTTTCATAACTAAAACAGCGAAAAATGAGTGATATTTAGTTTTTGTAGATGTTCTGTTAAACCATGAGCTAATGAGTCTTTGACACAACTGGTACTGTTTTATTGTAACAAATTTTTATAGACTGATTAAGCAACTCTCAATGAATCAATGCTACCTACAACGCCTTCCTAGAAAAGAAAGCTGAGTACCCATATTGAAGTTAGACGCTTCCTCTGTAGCATTACTCCCCATAGCGACAGTTGCTTCACCCATACCCTGCACCCCTATTTCAAATCAACCAAATTGAAAGGTGTGAACTACATTTCCTGTTTGTAAATCATTTGATTGCTCTGTTTCTTGCTTCTGAAATGGGAGACATATGAAGACATCATACTGCTTATGCTCTGTGTCTGCAACTAATAACTATAGTAATACCTACAACAGCGTAATAGCCATTACATAGTCACTGGTGTGTTGTGCTATCAGTTTGTTCGTTTATTGTTGCGAAGCGTATAATGAAGCAGTCCTTGGTCTATGGCGGAAAATACTTACTACTCGGAGGAGGCATTTACACGACATATTTAAGCACATCTGATATATATGTCTCAATTTCACCGTTAAAGATGCATGGTGCAAAGTACGAAGTATGTGAGCAGTGGGTGTACAGGGTGAGAAAGATGTTCATAAAAATGGATCTCGCTTCAGAGCTAGTATTTAAAAAACAAAATGAAAAATAAAAAAAGTAAAATAAAATTAAATAGTGAGTATAGTAACGATCTCTTAAAAATAATGTAGTTTCGTGACTGAAACACAGTTGGACTGTTTTGTTTTCTGTAGCCTTCAGAAAACTTCATTTTAACCCTCAGGAGGTAATCTTCCCTAGACTGAGAACCACAGCTGTAGAGGGTACATTACTCTACGTATGTTGAGAACCTTTTGTGTTTTTGCACTGATATTACAAGCGTCTTATGTTACTACCAGCGCTATCATTGTAAGGAGAAAGATGTATTCCCAAACAAAATTGTGGGAAATGAGAGCTCAGTTGATGTTGATACTTCAGCAGAAAAGCAGTGATTTGCATGAACACATCCGGACGATGTGCGCAGTAAGAGACCCTGGCTTTTTACCCTGCCTGAAAAGGAAACTGAAGCACCCATAAGTTATTGTCGGATGTCAATGTAGCATCGGACACATATACGTCACCGGAGAGTATAGTATGACACGGTCTCACTGACTGTGGGAGTATTTCATGCAATCGCTTGTCGATTCGGCAGAAGACTTGGAGAACCCAGTCCATAGTTTCATACGTGAGTTGTAGCAATTTTGTGACTGAGCCATATTTTCTTTTTGTTATGTTTTGCCCGGCTATTTGCTCACTCACACACATAATAAAAGGCTTGTACACTCCTCATCTTATTTCAAGTATTTGAAGTTCTACATGTGTCCGGGATAAGCATGACTTTTGTTTGAGGAGTATGCAGTTATGCCTTTGATCGAGTGTTTATTTCTTTTGTTTAAGCTATTTTTATATCTTTGACGACACAATCGTATAGTTAAATTGACTGAGATGTTTGATATTTGATGTTTAGAGTAGACGATATCACGTGCAGTTTTGTTTTAAATGTGGACTAACGGATTTAGTTTTGCACAGCGACAAAGACCCGCGTAAGTGTTGCAGTTTATCATTTTACAAACGGAATTCACACCTGTATAGGTAAGTTGTAACCTCATTTGACGGTAAAACCAAATGTACACTGGTGTCCGGAATTAAAGCAACAAACCACTATTTCCCCGTCCTGTGTCTAATTCTCAATATAATCGTACAAACTGTCAACAGAAGTCCTTACGATCGTGTTCTGCACGGAAGATGGCATTCCGGTCAACGAACAACCACGCCAGTGATGACGTCAGTGCACCCATCAAACGGGATAGTGTTTGCCTGGTAGTTCCACATCCAAAATCGCTATGCACACAATCATAGACGGTGCTGTATGGCACAGTGAAGACGCCTACCAGAGCCCATGCTGTGGAGGGACATAGGAAGAATGGAAGCGAGCCAGTCTATACTGACACTTAAATCAATACTCTTCTTCAGAAACGCTTTTCTTTCCATTGCCAGTTTACATTTTATATCCTCTCTACTTCGACCATCATCAGTTATTTTGCTCCCCAAATAGCAAGACTCCTTTACTACTTGAAGTGTCTCATTTCCTAATCTACACTCCTGGAAATGGAAAAAAGAACACATTGACACCGGTGTGTCAGACCCAACATACTTGCTCCGGACACTGCCAGAGGGCTGTACAAGCAATGATCACACGCACGGCACAGCGGACACACCAGGAACCGCGGTGTTGGCCGTCGAATGGCGCTAGCTGCGCAGCATTTGTGCACCGCCGCCGTCAGTGTCAGTCAGTTTGCCGTGGCATACGGAGCTCCATCGCAGTCTTTAACACTGGTAGCATGCCGCGACAGCGTGGACGTGAACCGTATGTGCAGTTGACGGACTTTGAGCGAGGGCGTATAGTGGGCATGCGGGAGGACGGGTGGACGTACCGCCGAATTGCTCAACACGTGGGGCGTGAGGTCTCCACAGTACATCGATGTTGTCGCCAGTGGTCGGCGGAAGGTGCACGTGTCCGTCGACCTGGGACCGGACAGCAGCGACGCACGGATGCACGCCAAGACCGTAGGATCCTACGCAGTGCCTTAGGGGACCGCACCGCCACTTCCCAGCAAATTAGGGACACTGTTGCTCCTGGGGTATCGGAGAGGGCCATTCGCAACCGTCTCCATGAAGCTGGGCTACGGTCCCGCAAACCGTTAGGCCGTCTTCCTCTCACGCCCCAACATCGTGCAGCCCGCCTCCAGTGGTGTCGCGACAGGCGTGAATGGAGGGACGAATGGAGACGTGTCGTCTTCAGCGATGAGAGTCGCTTCTGCCTTGGTGCCAATGATGGTCGTATGCGTGTTTGGCGCCGTGCAGGTGAGCGCCACAATCAGGACTGCATACGACCGAGGTACACAGGGCCAACACCCGGCATCATGGTGTGGGGAGCGATCTCCTACACTGGCCGTACACCTCTGGTGATCGTCGAGGGGACACTGAATAGTGCACGGTACATCCAAACCGTTATCGAACCCATCGTTCTACCATTCCTAGACCGGCAAGGGAATTTGCTGTTCCAACAGGACAATGCACGTCCGCATGTATCCCGTGCCACCCAACGTGCTCTAGAAGGTGTAAGTCAACTACCCTGGCCAGCAAGATCTCCGGATCTGTCCCCCATTGAGCATGTTCGGGACTGGATGAAGCGTCGTCTCACGCGGTCTGCACGTCCAGTACGAACGCTGGTCCAACTGAGGCGCCAGGTGGAAATGGCATGGCAAGCCGTTCCACAGGACTACATCCAGCATCTCTACGATCGTCTCCATGGGAGAATAGCAACCTGCATTGCTGCGAAAGGTGGATATACACTGTACTAGTGCCGACATTGTGCATGCTCTGTTGCCTGTGTCTATGTGCCTGTGGTTCTGTCAGTGTGATCATGTGATGTATCTGACCCCAGGAATGTGTCAATAAAGTTTCCCCTTCCTGGGACAATGAATTCACGGTGTTCTTATTTCAATTTCCAGGAGTGTAATTCCCTCAGCATCACCCTTATAGCGTATTTCATATGAGTACGATATAATACGGAAGGTATTTTACACATGAACAAGATTGTAATAGCTCTAAACAATACAAACATGAACCATGTAGCATAACATCGCGTTGATACGTAGGGGTAAAATGCACACATCAGAACACGTGTCTTGCGGATGAATCAGTGCTTGCGAAACGTTGCTGGAGCTACTGACAGGTTTCAGATAGATTATATAATGATACGACAGAGATTTAGGAACCAGGTTTTAAATTGTAAGGGGCATATGTGGACTCTGAACACAATCTGTTGGTTATGACCTGTAGATTAAAACTGAAAAAACTGCAAAAAGGTGGGAATTTAAGGAGATGGGAACTGGATAAACTAAAAGAACCAGAGGTTGTACAGAGTTTCAAGGAGAGCATAAGGGAGCAATTGACAGAAATGGGGGAAAGAAATACAATAGAAGATGAATGGGTAGCTTTGAAGGATGAAGTAGTGAAGGCAGCAGAGGATCAAGTAGGTAAAAAGACGAGGGCTAGTAGAAATCCTTGGGTAACAGAAGAAATATTGAATTTAATTGATGAAAGGAGTAAATATAAAAATGCAGTAAATGAAGCAGGCAAAAAGGGATACAAACGTCTCAAAAATGACATCGACAGGAAGTGCAAAATGGCTAAGCAGGGATGGCTAGAGGACAAATGTAAGGATGTAGAGGCTTATCTCACTAGGGGTAAGATAGATACTGCCTACAGGAAAATTAAAGAGACCTTTGGAGAAAAGAGGACCAATAGTATGAACATCAAGAGCTCAGAAGGAAACCCAGTTCTAACCAAATAAGGGAAAGCAGAAAGGTGGAAGGAATATATAGAGGGTCTATACAAGGGCGATGTACTTGAGGACAATATTATGGAAATGGAAGAGGATGTAGATGAAGATGAAATGGGAGATACGATACTGCATGAAGAATTTGACAGAGCACTGAAAGACCTGAGTCGAAACAAGGCCCCTGGAGTAGACAACATTCCATTGGAACTACTGACGGCCGTGGGAGAGCCAGTCCTGACAAAACTCTACCATCTGGTGAGCAATATGTATGACACAGGCGAAATACCCTCAGACTTCAAGAAGAATATAATAATTCTAATCCCAAAGAAAGCAGGTGTTGACAGACGTGAAAATTACCGAACTATCAGTTTAATAAGTCACAGCTGCAAAATACTAACGCGAGTTCTTTACAGACGAATGGAAAAACTAGTAGAATCCGACCTCGGGGAAGATCAGTTTGGCTTCCGTAGAAATGTTGGAACAATTGAGGCAATACTGGCCCTACGACTTATCTTAGAAGCTAGATTAAGGAAGGGCAAACCTACGTTTCTAGCATTTGTAGACTTAGAGAAAGCTTTTGACAGTGTTGACGGGAATACTCTCTTTCAAATTCTGAAGGTGTCAGGGGTAAAATACAGGGAGCGAAAGGCTATTTACAATTTGTTCAGAAACCAGATTGCAGTTATAAGAGTCGAGGGACATGAAAGGAAAGCTGTGGTCGAGAAGGGAGTGAGACAGGGCTGTAGTCTATCCCCGATGTTATTCAATCTGTATATTGAGCAAGCAGTGAAGGAAACAAAAGAAAAATTCGGAGCAGGTATTAAAGTCCATGGAGAAGAAATAAAAACTTTGAGGTTCGCCGATGACATCGTAATTCTGTCAGAAACAGCAAAGGACTTGGAAGAGCAGTTGAACGGAATGGATAGTGTCTTGAAAGGAGGATATAAGATGACCATCAACGAAAGCAAAACGAGGATAATGGAATGTAGTCGAATTAAGTCGGGTGATGCTGAGAGAATTAGATTAGGAAGTGAGACACTGGAGGTAGTAAAGGAGTTTGCTATTTGGGGAGCAAAATAACTGATGATGGTCGAAGTAGAGAGGATATAAAATGTAGACTGGCAATGGCAAGGAAAGCGTTTCTGAAGAAAAGTTTGTTAACTTCGAGTATAGATTTAAGTGTCAGGAAGTCATTTCTGAAAGTATTTGTATGGTGTGTAGCCATGTATGGAAGTGAATCATGGACGATAAATAGTTTGGACAAGAAGAGAATATAAGCTTTCGAAATGTGGTGCTACAGAAGAATGCTGAAGATTAGATGGGTAGATCACATAACTAATGAGGAAGTATTGAATCGGATTGGGAAGAAGAGAAGTTTGTGGCACAACTTGACCAGAAGAAGGGATCGGTTGGTAGGACATGTTCTGAGGCATCAAGGGATCACCGATTTAGTATTGGCGGGCAGCATGGAGGGTAAAAATCGTAGAGGGAGACCAACAGATGACTACACTAAGCAGATTCAGAAGGATGTAGGTTGCAGTAGGTACTGGGAGATGAAGAAGCTTGCACAGGGTAGAGTAGCATGGAGAGCTGCATCAAACCAGTTTGAGGACTGAAGACCACAACAACAACAACAGTGAAGCGCCAAAGAAACTGGTATAGGTGTGCGTATTCAAATGCAGAGATATGTGAACAGGCAGAATAGGGCGCTGCGGTCGGCAACGCCTATAAAAAACAAGCGTCTGGCACACTTGGTAGATCGGTAACTGCTGTTACAGTGGCATGTCACAAACACTTAAGTGATTTTGAGTGTGATGTTTAGTCGGCGCATGAGCGATGGGACTCAGCATCTCCGAGGCAGCGATGAAGTGAGGATTTTCCCATACGATAATTTCACTGAAAAACATCAAATCTCCGACATCGCAGTGGCCGGAAAAAGATCCTGCAAGAACGGGATCAACGACGATTGAAGAGAATCGTTCAACGTGACAGAAGTGCAATCCTTCCGCAAATTTCAGCAGATTTCATTGCTGGACCATCAACAAGTGCCCGCGTGCGAACCATTTAACGGAACAACACCGATACGTTCTTTCGGAGCCGAGGGACCACTCGTGTACACTTGATGACTGCACAACACAAAGCTTTACGTCTTGCGTTGGCCAGTCAACACCGACACTGGACTGTTGACGACTGGAAACATGTTGCCTGGTCGGACGAGTCTCGTTTCAGTTTGTATCGAGCGGATGGACGTGTAAGAGTATGGAGACCCCCTCATGAATCCAGCGAGCCTGCATGTCAGCAGTGGATTCTCAAGCTGGTGGAGGCTATGCAATGGCATGTGGCGTGTGCAGTTGGAGTGATGTGGGATCCCTGGTGCGTCTAGTTATGACTCTAACAATTGACACTTACGGAAGCATCCTGTCTGATCGCCTGCATCCATCATGTCCATTCATGTCCATTGTGTATTCCGACGGACTTGTAGAGTTCCAGCAGGACAATGTGACACCCCACACGTCCAGAATTGCTACAGAGTGGCTTCTTCTGAGTTTAAACGCTTCCACTGGTTACTAAACTCTCCAGAGATGAACATTATTGAGCATGTCTGGGATGCCTTGCAACGTGCTATTCAGAAGAGATCTCCACCCCCTCGTACTCTTACGCGTTTATGGAGAGCTCTGCAGGATTCATGGTATCAAATCCCTCCAACACTACTGCAGACATTAGTCGAGTCGATGCCACGTCGTGTTGCGGCACTTCTGCGTGGTCGTGGGGACCCTACGCAATATTAGGCAGGTGTACCAGGTTCTTTGACTTTTCAGTATGTATATGTGTTTACCTATATATGATGACGATATGTTACGTAGAATCATTCATATTTATAAAGCGTATAACTAAAACATAGTTTGCATTGTAAGATACTTCCTATATTTCTTTATATTTAGTTGAAATACTTGCAAAACATTTGAGAATGGCCTAATGGCCGAATGTGGTCATGTTGAGAAATGTATTTACACAACTGGCACTGTGTTTTATTTAAAATATTAGTAATTATCACTTATATGAATAAAACACTGGAAAAAAATAATAACCAAAGTATTTTGAAGGAAAGAAACGAAAATTATCGAGGATACAAATAATTTCATTTATCTATTTGCCAGTGTTCAGACTTTCATATGTACTGCGCCAAGAAATGGAGCGAAGTTGGAAATCCGTTTCCTCTGCCTAGAGGTGAAATTATTGCTCGTCTGGCCCTTAAGAGCATGGCGACGTCTGTGTAGTCGTATTTCGCTTTCTCCAGGCTGGTGTACCTGCGAGAAGTATGCATGAGAACCGTAAAGACGCGGAAACAAAGGGCGATTACGACTCGTCAGTTAACGCTCATGCTTCAACAGTTTTTGCATCCTACGCGGTGTATGCATAAAGTTTTTAACTCATCATAAAAATCGCGTTTCGCTTCATAAAGAAGCACTTTTTTCTTTACCGGGGCGTGCCTTCTTAGTTTCTAGAGGAGCTGTAACTGCCGGAGCGCAACAATATTCTTCCACTGAGCCGCTCGCCAGACATTACAGTCACTCTTTTATGACTGTTAAATTTTAAATTCTTTGTCAATAACGACTGCTCGCTGACCCTTTGCGAGGTGTGGGCATACAAAGGGTTTCTCTGCGATTCATTCCTCGGCCTGCGCATTCAGTGGCAGGGAAACAAGTCTGCGCTGAACGGTTCTCCGTGAATTAAAAAAAATCTTTTGTGTAGTTTCATGTAAGTGTACGGGAGATACGGGAGTACACGAGATACGAAAGAACTGACGGCATTGGCAGTTTTAACGATTCGTTTTAAAAACCCTCCTACCCTACCCCATGTTTCATAGAATAAAATTAAGTTAGAAAACGCTTTTCCTCATCATTCAGGAGCGGCCACAAACATTTTCCAGGGTTGTTGGTACAATCAGTCACTTTAAGAAAGTGTAGAAACGCAGTAAATAATTTATTTTATTTAGACAGTCTGTGACAGTCGTGACCGGCTCCTGTCACGTCGTTTCTAGTTCCAATTCTGTGAAAAGGAACTATTCATCTTTCATATAAATAAACGCAAAAGAAATATATGGTTGTTTCCTGATGTGTGTCGATATGCTGGTTTTACCCACTCCGTTTCTCGTAATGTCAAACACGCACACACACACACACACACACACACACACACACACACACACACACACACACGTATTCGGTAGCCGGCCGTTGTGACCGAGTGGTTCTAGGCGCTTCAGTCTGGAACCGCGTGACCGCTACGGTCGGAGGTTCGAATCCTGCCTCGGGCATGGATGTGTGTGATGTCTTTAGGTTAGTTAGGTTCAAGTAGTTCTAAGTTCTAGGGGACTGATGACTGCAGATATCAATTCTCACAGTGCTGAGAGCCATTTGAACCATTTGAACACGCATTCGCGCAAGCGAGGAGGGAATAACATTACCAGAAGGCGAGTAAAATCAACATCATGTCGATAATTTTTGGTAACATTTTCGGGAAGCAACGATCTTGCAATCTGTATAAGATCAGTGGAAAAACAATCAAGACGGCGATGGTACTTTATTAAAATGACCGGTTTCGGCCTTTACTTCGGCCATCTTCAGATAGCACTGTGAAAGATAGAAAACGTGCTAGTTATGTAAAGAAGTAAGTGACAAAAAATAGTTTATACATATTAAAATCGAAGAGCATTTCCCCATCAGCTGAAGTAGGCGACGCGTACAACAGCGGGTTGACCTGAGTTGCTGAAACTGCTGCTGCTGGCTAGACATCATTGCGTTATATAGATCTGCTGGACGCGTGTTTGTGCTGTATTACCTCAACGTCAACCAATGAGGAACGATTTACATAAATTATGTATGATTTGAAGATACACTTTATCTAACAGTGAATAATTATAAAAAGTGGTACCTGTAGGACGGAACAGAATGTTAAAAATAGTGAGTAATGTAATAAGGTTATTTAAAAATTAAATATCTTTATTTCTTTTTGTACCATCTGGCAGAAATAATTCATGTAACTAGGTAGCATATCCATAGAATGGGCTATTTAATCAGTAGAGTGTGTATTTAAAGCAAATGAATTTATTTAAGATAATCATCATCTATGGAATTATGCAATAATTAAACTGTATGCTGAATATTACGAAATTTAGTGAACATTGGCGCACTGTTCTGGCCTGAACATGCTAGCTAAGGGTGCCGTTGTCGTGGAGTCGTCGTAGTAAGATGGCCAGGAAGTATGAAAGATGTATATCATGGACGCCATGTATTACCATAACGACTAAGGTCGATCGCAGGTGTCAAAGATAATCAGGTTAGTGTTTTGAAGTAGCGCCAGTACAAATTTTACTATAAGCTGCCTGCAAGAAGCTAGTCATACTCGTAATACAGTCCTTTTTTTACAAGGGAACATTCTGTTTTGTTCTACAGGCACTACTTTTTATAATTATTCACTTTTAGATAAGTATAGACCGAAAGCGGTCATTTTAATAAAGTGCCATCAAGATATAGACTGTTTTTTCGCTGATTTCATCATGTCGATACACACCAGGAAACAACCATATATTTCATCTGCGTACTTAAGTTGTTGAAAGGAACTACGGAAAACCTAAAACGATACAGTTGGTCAAATATTCAAAAGCATGTTTTCCAAAAGTAAGCAAAAAGGAAACGGAATAAATGTTGAGTGTCTTTCATACCGGTGACACTTTCGAATTTCTACTTATTTTATCGGGTAGTTTTTCCTGTTGGCCTCCCTAGACTTGACTATATCGGTTTCAGAGCTTTCCACCACTGAAATATGAGACGGTCAGCCAGACTTTTATTTAATTTTATTGTTTTACAGTCTCTACCGTGCCCTTGCAGCCTATCCTTCTCATGACAAAATTGCCTTCATCGTCGTAAGGTTCCTGTGCCATGGAAGCCCAATCTTACACAGAACATTCACTCTAGGATATTGAGGACTTTTGATTTTTAATCCATGTAATGCATTGAAAAATAAAAATAACTAATAAGAAATTCAGAAACTTGGCTTCTCTGAAAAGGTGAATCCTCCTCCTCGTGAAGCAGGGTGAGCCTTTAATCTTAGACATTTAAAACCTAAATAATAGTTCTTCTTCTAAAACTAAACCCTGGAAATGAATAGACTGAACTCCAGACCCTATCCACTATTTTTTTCTAATGAAACAAGGGGAGAAAAGACCTTATTCTACTAAGATCTTTTCATTTTTAAAATAATCCAAATCTTTTCTTTATTTGAAAAACATAAATAAATAAAAGTTTTTCTCCAGTCACGACCTTGAAGTACGAATTCCCTAAAATGATACTTGTCCTTATGACAGTAATATTTTATCCAGAATGGTGAAAGGAATGTTGATCATCGAGGTCTCTGGTCGAGAACGCCGGTGAGTCATACGTTCGCTTCTCAGTAATACGGTCGTGCATGCTGAACTAAGAACCTAATAATGGTCGCAATCGAATGTAGGATCGAATCTGTATTGAGTCTGTAAGTTCCGGAACTATCGAAGATCCTTAAGTCTGGCAATAATCGTGGAAGAAATTCTACCTTATACCCAAAGATCAGTACATCATTACCTTAATGTAAAAGAAAGAGCTTGAAAAGTTTTCTTGTACATGAGACTGCGTAAGTTGCCACTGTAATTTGGCAAAACGTATAACACAAAACGCAGATGTACAAATGCAGCAGGACTGCTATGTAGTTCTCGTTGCTTCTGAAACAGCTCAGCATAGTGTCGTTGTTTTGCTCTTACACTGCATTCATCGAAACCGTAACGAAGTGCATAACGGCCAACTCTTCACAAGTAAACAGATCCATACAGCTGTGCATCACCTTCACGTACAATTAACACAGCAGGAAAAACGGACCAGAGACAGATCCAAGCGGTACTGAATGCAGGCTTAAGGTCGAAGAATAAAGTGGGCGATGCTGTTAACGTCAAGTATCGTGAGAGGATGGAGCAGGTTTGTTTCTAAACAACACACACGATCCATACAATTGACATATGCAGTGCTGTGTGGGTATATTTAGTACAGTACAGCTAAAAATATTGATGGGGATAAGAAACCAAACAAAATTCTGTTGGTTTGTAACGAATCACCCATGACCACGGCTTCTTCATATCAAACACTCAGAAAACGTACCTTGACAACCTCACCAGTTCTGTCAGTGGTTTTTGGTTTCACCCTTTGTAGCACATAATGAAGCAAACGAAAACACTCCGTTAAAAGCTTCGGTTTCCCGATGAATCTTTTATCCATTATTTGGAATTTTCCAGAATTTTTCAGTTCGCCTTCTGGGTTGGTCCAGAATTTTATGAAGACACCGCGAACGTTTTTAAGCTCACGAAACGACAGATTCCGTAGAAAGTCTGCAAATCTCTCCCACACAGCGGCTTGCCAGTAGCTAAGAGAACAGTATTACGCCACAACTTCCTCTGCACCACTGATTATATACTAAATCTTCACACAGCGGCTTGCCAGTAGCTAAGACAACAGTATTACGTCACAACTTCCTCTGCACCACTGATTATATACTAAATCTTCACATGACGTTTTCACTCTTTAAAAAGAGACGTGTGAAGAATAGGGCTTCCAGGCTACGAACTTCACTGTACCTACGTCAGAGTAATATTTTCTGATAACTAACTGGTCATTGTATTATTCATATAGACCTTTGAAGGCTACTCGGAACCATGGTGTCCATGTCACGTTAAACACCAATGTAGAAAATGTGGGAGCGCAAAACAGTTGGATTAACGAGCTACTGTTCCTGTCATCTAAGAAGTACCTAAAGCGAACGTGCGTGGATGATATAGGATCCACACAGACACAATAAACTGGCATCACTGCTCAACGCCAGTTATGCAATTTAAAACAGTGAACTACAAGTCATTATGTGAGATCTGTCACCAGGCAAAGTCAGGCCACACTTGCTGACTCGATAAGTTATACTGAGTGACTTCGTTACATTATGTGTGTCCGCGACTACTGTCTCAGACCAAATCCTTCTCCAATGAAAGGTACGTCACCCAGAGTGAGAAAGATAAAATTGGAAATTTGTCGAAAGTTCCTATGGGACCAAATTTTAGAGGTCATCGGCCCCAAGGCTTACACACTACTTAGTCTATTTTAAACTAACTCACGCTAAGGACGACACACACACTCGTGCCCGAGGGAGGACTCGAACCTCCGACGGGGGGAGCCGCGCCAACCGTGGCAAGGTACCACGACCGCTCGGCTGAGAAGGATAAACAGGAATTATATAATTTCAGTGTTTAGCATTTTTTTAATTTTGGAGAGATGCAAAATAGATAATACACTGTCCAGTCACATTAAAGCGGCCACCTGTAAAATGCCTGAATAACCACGTTTTGCAGCGCGTACCGCTGCGAGACTTGGCAGAAAAATAGTCACTGAGGTTCTGAATGGTACCGACAGGGATGTGGAGCCATGGCGAGTTTCTCAGTTGAGGATGCATGACGCAAACAGCCCGATCGGGGTTGTCCCACAGAGTCTCGACTGGGTTGAAATGCAAGGAGTATGGTGGCCAAAGGAGTACGGTAAACTGGTGA
Organism: Schistocerca gregaria; assembly: GCF_023897955.1. NCBI lineage: Eukaryota > Metazoa > Arthropoda > Insecta > Orthoptera > Acrididae > Schistocerca > Schistocerca gregaria. The sequence goes on from NC_064931.1 coordinate 747,888,010, forward strand.
TCTTCGAACTACGGACGTACACTGTGAGCTGTGTGATGCGTTATAATGTCCTGCTGGTAGATGCCACCGTACCGAGGAAAACCAAGATGCATGTAGTGGTGGGCATGGTCCTCAAGGATAGATACATACTTGCTTTGATCCACTGTGCCTTGCAGAATGACGAGATTACCCGGAGAATGCCACAGAAATGTTCTCCAGACCATAGAGCTCCCTCCTCCAGCCTGGACCCTTCCGATGATTGTTGCAGGTTGTTTGCCTTGAGACGTTTCACGCCGATAGAGCGTAAAACGTGATTAATCTCTGAAGGCCACTTGTCACCACTGAGTGGGCGTCAAGTTGCGGTTTTGGCTTGCACATTTTCAGGTTTCGTCTAGGATTAACAGCAGTCAGCATGGGTGCATGAACCAGTCACCCGCTGAGGAAGCCCATATGCGGAACGCTCACTGAACAGCCGCTGAGGATACACTGCTCGTAACGGAGGTCAGTTGCTCAACAATTGCACGTCTTTTCACTCGTACACATCCCCGCAGCCGACGTTCACTGTTGCCATCTATGGCCCGTGCTGTTGCCCCGGCGTCAGTTCTGGATAGCGCTATGTTGGCATGCACGGTATACTTAAAGCACGGTGGCACCAGAACAGTTTACAGACTTAGCCGTTTCGGAAATGCTTCCACCCTTGGTCCGAAAGTCGGTGATCATGCCCTTTTGGACATCAGATAAATCGTTTCGTCTCAGCATTACAACGACTGCACTGTTTACCGCCCCCCCCCTCCTCCATCCTTCATGTAAACTTCAATGCTGGTGCTGCCACCTATGAGTGGTTTTTGCACGTTGACTTGGAACATAGTCACTGCTCACAGCCGCGCGGGGTAGTCGTGCGGTCTCGGGAGTCTGGTAACGGTTTTGCGGCTCCCCCCGTCGGAGGTTTGAGTCCTCCCTCGGACATGCGTGTGAGTGTTGTCCTTAGCGTAAGTTAGTTTAAGTTAGATTAAGTAGTGCTTAAGCCTAGGGACCGATGACCTCACCAGTTTGGTCTCATAGTCATTACCACAAATTTCCAATTTCGTTCCTCACATTATGTGACTGGGCTTTGTATAAGACCAACACTGGGCGTCACTTTCGTTGGGGGAAAAGTAAATCGCAGACAATCGTCTATAGATTAAACTTAGTAACATGAGAACTGAGCATATCACTCGGGAGTGTACTGTTTCGCACATTAACTGATTAATTGGTGAGAGCGCACCGACCTCCCTAAGGGTAAAACAGACATTGATTTTGTTAGCAAACTCAATTATCATTTCAGTTGTCTTGTTGCGAAACATTCTAAGTTACTCAAACAAATAGTTCTTAGTGTGTTACCGAATTTTGTTCCACACAACGTACAGTCAATTCTCTGGATTACTCTGTTTCTATGTGTTACTACTGCGTTATGGTGTACCATCATTGCTAAGAATCTACAACCGCCAAAAAAATTAGACACCTGTGTCAACTACATTGAGATCTTGCATTACACACCGAAGAGAGAATAGTTGTTTATCGGTCCTGAAATATTATTAATCAAAATGATCTGAAAATCTACTCAACGAATAAACTGATGTCGCTTACTTGCTGCTTTTGGATATTGTAAACTATGTAAAAGAGACCCTGGTTGACATCAATTCTGCTTGAACGCTTATTAACACCATTTCGTGGTCTAGATATCATACCACCCTCAATATACCATGATAGCTGAGAAAAACTCGGCTACTTCTCAGGCGTTGTACTCTATAGTAAGAAGTGCTGTATTTAAAATATAGTGTAGTGATAACCTATGTATGGTGTGAAGTAACAAAAGTAATAAGGTGAGAGCAGGGCAACCGACATCAAACGAACAAATATTTCCCAATGATAGTGTAAATACACCCTTGTAAAGATAAAGCCATAAAGCAGTAACCAAAAAATGTGCCTTTATTCTTTTCCCTTACTAATAGTTGTTTTGCTAAATGTTTTAAGATGAATAGTCAAAGCTACTCAGACATTAAATTCCTACCCACAGATGGTAACCTTGGATGAGAGATTTCTTTACTGTTCACTCGTTAAATTTAGGCTATTAATTCAACTATGACAGGCAAATAGTAATGTAGTTAATTTTTAAAAGTTTAAGAAGTTGGAGTGGAACTGATTATTATTCCTATGTAAACACATAAAAAATGAAGCACCCAGAGTGGGAGGAGAAAACGAAACAATTCTTCATAGGCTGAGAGGGTATGCCACATTATTTCAGTGATTACAGTATAGAATCAAATTTACAATACTTTTAAGCCTAGTGTTTACACCTATAAAATATTTGAAGAAATGCACCTCTGAGCCATCAGCTGTACAAATACATCTTTATGCTCTCCGGACTTCGGTCAAATAACTATCTTCACAGGAGAAAAAGCTGTACAATGGCAAGTCATGAATACATCATCTTCAAGTCAACTCCAATCACATGTTCATAAAAATGTTCCATAAACTCAGATGAATTAAAATTATTTTGTCTGATGCAAATACAGTACTATATTTGTATCAGGAAAAATTATTTTGGTTTATTTTAGGTTATGGAGCAATTATGTGAACATATGATTAGAGTTTATTTGAAGATAACTTATTCGGGACTCATCATCACAGAGCTTTTCCTCCTATGAAGATGGTTATTTAACCGAAATCTGTAGAGAACAAAGGTGTATCTGTACATCTGATAAAGGTGTATTTGTACAGCTGATCGCTCAGAGATGCATTTTTTCAAAAATTTATAAAAGCTTGGGAGTGTGAGCTTACTTATCAGTATGCCATTGCACCCTATCTGACCTGGATGCACGCAATGGAGGGTGTCATACAGACGTTCTATTCTCTCCTCAGGCAAGCTGGCTCACTAATAGTGGCACTGTTCGTTGGTATCCTGAATAATGGCACTGGGACGGAATTTACGTCTTAGCTGGTCCTAAACACGTACTACCGGGGATAAATCTGGGGATCTTGCTAGTCGTGTGAGTACACCCACCACACGTAGACTACTTACAGAGACACATGGTATGTGAGGACGAGCATTGGCTTCATTGGCCTGTTGGTACAACACTACTGTCGCAAGACATGTAATACCTGAGAACGAAAGATGTCCATGACGTACCGTTGCGCTATCAGATTTCCCTGTCATTACCAGCCGGGCTTGAAGTCATTCCCACTGGGTCCTTACACCATTACACCGTGAGTAATACCACTGTGCCTCTGCAAAAGTAGGATCTCTCCCCATGCTCACTGATGGTCATCAAGGGCAATCCAGAAACACGATTCATCGCTATACACAATGCGACGCCATTCCTCAGCACTTCATGTTTAATGGTCATGACACCACACCAAACCCTGCCGTTTGTGTCGTGGTGTGTAGAACGCAGGCTGCTCCAAGTTTCCCACATAGCAGGGAGTTACAGAACATAGCAGAGAGTTCATTACTTGTTCTTGGATGGCAGGCACAGATGTAAAAGTATTGCGATATGCTTGGTGCACAGTTCTGTAACCCTTGCTTGTGGTGGTCAGACGTGGTCGATAGGAATCTTGACGACGAGTACATTCCCGTGTAGTCCAACAATGAGTCACTGCTATATCTGAATCCCCACAGATCTGGTTATTGTAGGATTCCACCAGCTAGCCAAATGGTCGCCCACGATGAGGCCCCCTTCAAAGAGTGTCAACTGATGATAACGCTGACTCAGATCAGTGCTTGGCATTCCCGCTACTTTCACAGTCATCAGTCAATATCTGACACTGTTCGTGCCCCTGGTATACCCTACCAGACTTGTTAAAAACACTAAACATGAACAACGCTAATGTACTCTGGTGGCCATCCTTCCTGTCAAAGAGAATTGAGACTTTAAACCTACCTGCTGATGACGTGTATGTGTACGGAGTTACACTGATATCGGACCGTGCCCTCTGGGTGCTCCACTTCTTTTTTGGCAAGTAGTATAAAACCCAAATGGACTACTTACTGTTATTTAATCAAAATTACACTCATCTTTATGAGTTCAATGAGGACAACGATATTGTCTGCTTCGTTGTTTTGTATCTTACCATCCATTAATCAGTCAAGCATTCCTGTGAAGTTAGCGGACAACTGCCATTTAGCTGTGATCGCAGTGCGCCTCATAACGGAACGTTAAGCTGAATGAAAGTGATACTGTGCTACGCTTCGTAACCAGTAATCATGCACTAAGTAACCTGGTCCTGACTAAGTGGTTGCCAAAACTTTCGAATCTTCTGGTGCAAATCGTCTTATACTAATTCTCTGGACATTAAAGCCTAATATTCTGCCACATGCTCCGTTTTAATAATAATAATAAAAGAATCGGGGCTCCGACAATATGCAGCACACGATGAAAAAGAGCGAAACAAATCTTCAATACAATTCAACAAAACACAAGAGGAAGCTACAAGTACATTATTTGCAAGGAGCAAAATTTACACCAAAATATTTTAAACTGAAGGCACTGATGTTCATCACCCCCCACAAGTTGTTTGCCCCTGGACACAGCATTCAGAACTAATGGAAATCTCTAACCTTTCACGAAGGCTATTTCTCAGTTAGTTTGTGTATTAAAAATGGAATTAACACTAGGAATTACAAGGTACATTATGTTTTCATAGTACTGTAATGCCACCATTGGGTCTTTGACGCAGTGTACACACACTTGCCAAGACGGCCTCGATTTCCCACAGTAAAAATAAAAGCAAAAACGCCTCGAAGATGACACAAATAACTATAACTTCCGATACCATGTGAGAGAGCACTATCATCTCGTAAAAGCCACATGGGTTCTGGCCTCATTAAATATTACCTGATCAGACCATGATCTTGGAGCTCACTTGCCACCATATGGCACACGCAAAATCTCGAATTTACCAAGAGTTTCCTGTCTAGGAAGTTACGAATATTCCACACATTTCGACGCAAAATTTCGCAAAAAGTTCCGAAATACGCGACCGAGAAGCGACCATAATAACAGCATGTGCACACACTCAAAGGAACATGCATGAAACTCCAGCCAGTGCCTTGTTATGTTAATTTGCAGAACACAGTATTTACGGAAACTCATTAAACACCGCAAGACAAAGCATTTATGAAATAAATAAGCAAGTTAATACTGCAACTGACTAATGGCTGAGGACTACTTCGGGTTTGAAGAAGCGCCATTCAAATGATTTTAACTATCTGTTTCATGAAGTAAATTACGGTATGAAACAGACTCTGATAGTTAAACTGTGTGTAATGGCAAAACTAAGAAAATCAATTCTCGCTCTCTTGCGCAAGCAACACATTAACGCAGGTACTAGCGACGGAGACGGGTCAGCTGGGTTCAGTAGCCGAGCGGTTCTACGAGCTTCAGTCAGCGCCTAGAACCTCTCGGCCACCTCGGCCGGCCACAATTTCTCAGCAGTTCTTTTCCCACTTATGATCTGGCACGTTTGCTCCATTTGACGTTTACTACATTGACCTGAACTAATAATCAGTTTTTCTTAAACACTGCATATAACTCAAACATTGGACAATCGGTTATTATTTTTAATTTATAAGAATTGATATTTAATTTATAGGAATTCGGCATATTTATAATTAGTTCTTAATTTTTGCTGGTTGCAGATTAATTACACTCTAAGGAGAAAAAAGGAAAGAATAGAAAGTAAACCGATGCTGCACGAAGGAACTGTCCGAATGGGACGGAAATCAGTAGATGTGAAGTAAATGTACAGAAAAACAAATGATTACAGTTTCAGGAAAACTGGATGATTTATTCAAGAGAAGGAGGTTTCCAAACTGAGCAAGTCAATAACGTGTTCGTCCACCTCTTGCCCTTATGAAAGCTGTTATTCGGCTTAGCATTGGTTGATAAGAGTTGATGGTTGCTCTCCTGAGGGATATCGTGTTAAATTCTGTCCAATTGGCCCGTAGGATCGTCGAAAGCCCGAGCTGGTTTAAGGGCACTGCCCATAATGCTTCGAACGTTCTCAATAGGGGAGAGATCCGGCAACCTTGCTAGACAAAGTAGGGTTTGGCAAGACGAGGACAGTCAGTGGAAATTCTGGCCCTGTGATGAACTGTTAACCCAGGATGGCTTGCCATTAAGGGCAAGGAAACGGTGCATAGGATATCGTCGAGGTACCACTGTGCTGCAGGGTGCCGTGGATGACAATCAAACGGGTCTTGCTATAGAAGGAAATGGAACCCCAGGCCATCACTCCAGATTGTGGGGTCGTGTACGGGTGACTGTCAGGTTGCCATCCCATCTCTGCCCAGAACGTCTCGAGACATGTCTTCGCTGGTCACTGCAGCTCATTCCGAAGTGGGTCTCACTGAAGGCAACTCTATCCCATCCCAGGTCGATGAGGTGTCTGGAGACACCCCAGAGAGCGGTGGGTTACCAAGCTGACTGTCTCACGCCATACTTCCCGACAACCAGAAGTGACGGTCTGGAGTGCGATTTCTTTTCATAGCAGGACCCCTTTGGTTGTCATCCGCGGCGTTCTAATAGCACAGTGGTTCGTCGACGATATTCTACGGCCCATTCTGTCGCCCTTCAATTCAAGCAATCCTGGGCTTACATTTCAGCAAGATAATGGCCCCCCGCACATTTCGAGAGTTTCTAATGCTTGTTTTCGTGCTTGTCAAACCAGACCTTGGCGAGCAAGGTCGCCAGATATATACCCAATTGAGTAAGTTTGGAGCACTATGGTCTGCGCCCTCTAACCATCGGATTCTGATGATCTAACAAGCCTACTGGACATAATTTGGCGCGATATCTCTCACGAGGACATCCAACAACTCTGTCAACAAATGCTAAGCCGAATAACTACTTCCATAAGAGCCAAAGGTGGACCAACGCGTTATTGACTTGCTCAGTGTGTGAAGCCCTTTCTCTTGATTAACTCGTTCAGTCTTTCTGCAACTACAATAATGTGTTCGTCTGTACATGCACATCACATCTACCGAATCCAGTGCATTCGGATAATTCCTTCGTTCTTTTTTCAATTTTGTCTTAGAGTTTATTTGCTTGGTAGCACAAAGAAATACAGTTGTGACGTCTCCAAACTGGAACAACGTTGTAAAACAGCAGAAATTTACATCGTGTGCGTTAACAGTAAGTGGAACATAGGCTAAAGAGTATTTTGTGGTCCAATAAGTAAGTTATCTTAAAATAAAATGCCCTGTATGCAACCAAATGGTAAATATCTTAAATTAACTGCAGACAGCCTTGTAGGTATGGCAACTACAGCTTGGGTATTAATAACCGCTTCAACTGCCACAAAACCGGTAGTGATCCATTAATAAAGGACTAAATATAGCTGAAGCGGTTATTAATACCCAAGATCTTAAATTAAATTGGCCAGTGGTAGCATGACAAATGATGTACCTTAACACGTGTCTTCCAATGCTAGTCAGAAAATATTTGCAATGGTTTTCCTAAATTCGTGAAACCACCTTTAGCTGCTATTATTCAGTTAATGACATGGGCATTTGTTTGTAATGCTCTGCTTCAGTGTAGCTATATTGTTTCCTCTAAGGAAAGCAGTGATTGCAACACTATAATATATGTGTTTAACGTCTCATAGACAACTCAAATTGATAGGTACGTGCTCAGCTTCCATGAGGATGACAAAGAAATAAATATGTCAAACAAAAAACACTTAACTGTAATGGAGCTTCCTAGCGGTAGTCGAAGACAATCTGGATTTTGCAACAACCTGTCACATAGCGTTTCTTTACACCGACAGCTACCGTCAGCTTACGTTTCTTAGGACTGTAGCGCCAACAATGTGTGTCTCTCCTGAATGACACATAGCTACTGCTAGGCAATACGCCTCCGTAGCTGAGAGCGCTAACCCACGCTTCTGTTGTCGTGCTCGGCTAGGAGGTGTGAATCCTGGTGTTGGGAAGACGTTTTGACCCCCAATATTTGGCGAACAAGGAGAAAAAAATTGTGGCGTACAGTTCCTGAAAACAAGACTTTGCGCCAGTATCATGGATCAAATTCCGAACCTTTCCATAGTTTCTTTTGCAATAGGGACTTGGATCACTGTTATTTGTGATCCCCTGAATCTACAGAGGTACAGTGGACATGACTTCATGATCCTTCTTAAGAATTAGACCTTTTTCTACCTCTTATTGATTGAAAATCTATTCCCACGTCAGTTTGCAAAACGGGTCCATCTATCTACAATAGCGGGTTGTTACAGGATCCTAAAACGTTTCACAATCTCTAAAATAATAATATTCCTTGAGAAAATGTCGCCTCGCTTAAAGCATCAACCGGAGGTCGTCCTAGTGAGAACTATTGTTTGTTTCCTTTTCCAAACACGATATATCTCAAGTACTAGGAATAGGCGAACAAATACACTACTGGCCATTAAAATTGCCACACCAAGAAGAAATGCAGATGATAAACAGGTATTCATTGGACAGATATATTATACCAGAATTGACATGTGATTACATTTTCACGCAATTTGGGTGCATAGATCCTGAGAAATCAGTACCCAGAGCAACCACCTCTGGCCGTAATAACTGCCATGATACGCCTGGGCATTGAGTGAAACAGAGCTTGGATGGCGGGTACAGGTACAGCCGGTCATACAGCTTCAACACGATACCACAGTTCATCAAGAGTAGTGACTGGTGTATTGTGACGAGCCAGTTGTTCGGCCACCATTGACTAGATGTTTGCAGTTGGTGAGAGATCTGGAGAATGGGCTGCTCAGGTCAGCAGTCGAACATTTTCTGTATCAAGAAAGGCCCGTACAGGACCTGAAACATCCGGTCGTGCTTTATCCTGCTGAAATGTAGGGTTTCGCCGGGATCGAATGTAGGGTAGAGCCACGGGTCGTCACACATCTAAAATGTAACGTCCACTGTTCGAGGTGCTGTCAGTGCGAACAAGAGGTGACCGAGACGTGTAACCAATGGCACCCCGTACCATCACGCCCGGCGATGCCCCAGTATGGCTATGACGAATACACTCTTCCAATGTGCGTTCACCGCGATTTCGCCAAACACGGATGCGACCAACTTGATGCTGTAAACAGAACCGGGATTAATCCGAAAAAAATGACGTTTTGCCATTCGTGCACCCAGGTTCATCGTTAAATACATCATCGGAGGAGCTCCTGTCTATGATGCAGCGTCAAGAATAACCGCAGCTATGGTCTCCGAGCTGATAGTCCTGGCTGCTTGTAATGTCGTCGAACTGTTCGTGCAGATGGTTGTTGTCTTTCAAATGTCCCCATTTTTGACTCAGGGATCGAGATGTGGCTGTACGATCCGTTACAGCCATATGGATAAGTTGCCTGTCATCTAGACTGCTAGTGATACGAGGCCTTTGGGCTCCAGCACGGCGTTCCGTATTACCCTCCTGAAACCACCGATTCCGTATTTTGCTAACAGTAATTGGATCTCGACCAACGCGAGCAGCAATGTCGCGATACGATAAACTGCAATCTCAATAGACTACAATCGGAAACATGATGGTACGCATTTCTCCTCCTTACACGAGGCATCACAACAACGTTTCATCAGGGAATGCCTGTCAACTGCCGTTTGTGTATGAGAAATCTGTTGGAAACTTTCCTCATGTCATCACGTTGTAGGTGTCGCCACCGGAGCCAATCTTGTGTGAATGCTCTAAAAAGCTAATCAATTGCATATCACAGCATCTTCTTCCTGTCGGTTAAATTTCGCGTCTGTAGCACGTCCTCTTCGTGGTGTAGTAATTTTAATGGCCAGTAGTGTAGTTTTGGTTTGTTCTAGATTTCTGAAAGGCTGTGGACATTGTACCACACTGTTGCCTGATAATAACTACACTACCACAAAAGGTATCTTCTGCCTCATAAATGTCTGTAGGCTGACAGAATGCGGTGCAATATACTGAACGACGAATAACTAAATACATTGCGAATTTCAGCGTAGGAGTACTTATCTTCTCAATATGTACTAACGATTTACCTGATAGGGCAGCAGCACTCATTAACTGTGAGCTTTCGATACTGTTATCTGCAGATAAGAATCATAGCCGGATGAGTGTGAGAAAATGCCTCCTGGGGTGCTGAATAGCAACGGCATTAAAATGCGCAAAACCATTGATAGTGTGCATAAATAAGTAGGGAAACTCGATATTATCATATTCTAGCGTTAGTGCAAAGTTCTTGAGCTTGTTATATGTGAACATCATGCAACGTCCAGAATGAGATTTTCACTCTGCAGAGGAGTGTGCGCTGATGTGAAACTTCCAGGCAGATTAAAACTGTGTGCCGGACCGAGACTCCAACTCGGGACCTTTGCCTTTCGCGTGCAAGTGCTCTAGCAACTGAGCTACTCAAGCACGACTCACTGTGAGGACGGATCGTGAGTCGTGCTTGGGTAGCTCATTTGGTAGAGCACTTGCCCGCGAAAGGCAAAGGTCCCAAGTTGGAGTCTCGCTCCGGCACACAGTTTTATTCTGCCAGGAAGTTTCATCATGTAACGTTACTGCGAATCAGTATGAAATGGAATCATTGGTACGGAAGGTGAATGGAAGACTAAGATCTGTTGTGTAGTTCTGGAAAAGTGTTGTGAGACTGCTAAGGAAACTGCGTACAAAACTCAAGCTTCGGCTACTCTAATTACTAATTTGGTGTGTAGGGCGCTTATTAAGGAAGCCTGGCAGTATGCGTCGAAAGAATACAGAGAACAACTTCTACAATGGTAAAAGTTCGCTATAGGGCAAACTGAAATGTTATAGGAGTTCTTAGAGAACTTAAATGGAAATAAATGAGAAAAACGGCGGTATTTTTATCGTTTACAATTTGTAGATGATCATTGATTCAATATGGCTACTTATTTCATTTAACGTAACTGAAATGAAGAGGATATCATTTCTAGGGAAGATAATAAAAAAACACCAACTGGTTTATTACGCCTTAAACATCATTAAATGTTTCTTTGGGCTCAGCAGGCACATTCCATAGGTAATTAAAAAAGAAATATTTGTTAATAACACTGAAACAAGATGTATAGCTACAAACATGTGTTTAAATTTGTCCGTGTTAAGCTTACGTATGCTTAGCGCAATTACTGAAGCGCGAATTATAGTTGAGAACTTAGAGTGAAGTCGTTTGGTGACGCGGAAATAGTTGGTTACATTATATTCTATCTGGCACACTTGGCGGAACTTCGTGCAGGGCGTAAGGCGTCGTAACATTACCCGAGCGCACGCGATCCGCTGAGGGCAGGCAGACGGCGCTGTCAACACCTCACCGGTGTGTTCCCCGTAAGAGATGTTTTTCTTCTTGTGGTCAGGAACTTACGACCTCATTTCACTCTGTTTGTACCTTCCTCTACGATTCTGGAAAACAATTAAAACAATAGCGACGTGTCTCTCGTAAGAGACGTTCTTCCTCTTGCAATCAGTAAGTTAAGACCTCCTTTCACTGTGTTTGTACCTTCTGTCAAGCTTCTGGGAAACAATTTTTAAAAGAGAAAAATGTCTGGTCCTAACTTTTTTCGAATCAATAATCTTATGTTTACACCTATAGAATGTTCACTTCCCCGATGAGAACTAGGAGACCTTGCCCCTGTTTTGTTCTGATACGCGTTATTACTCCATGGCTTCTCTCAGTCTCTGGCGATTGCAGGAAATGTTTGGCTCCAGGTTCCTTCCGAGAAAACCGCAACTTGTCGTCTGCTTTAAGTGCTCCAGGAATTCATATCTGCCTCGAAAGAAAACGCTCACAGCATAGTGGAAAACATTAGAGTACCACATAACTATGTCATTTTTCCACATCACAAAATGTAATGAAAGTCCAATGTGATCTCTTTTAATGTGATTTAAGGGGCACTCGTATACTCCTCATGTATGCATAGAAAGATATACAGTATGCAAAGCACAAGCGTAAAGGTCGAGATTTTTAACATCTTCTCGCCTTGTTATGTCACCTACTTTCGGTAACACTAGTACGTTAACCCCTCCTGCAAGGGTAATGAAGAGAAAATATTTTTGAACTAGTTAGGAAAAAACTAATTACGTTTCCAATTCGACCTCAATTTAACCTTCACAAACACAATTGTCTCATGGTAACAAGGGCAGAGAAGCGAAAAGATTAAATTGTTGATTTCACGCTGTCATGATTAACAAAATTGTGAAATACAATTTACAAGAGCGTAAAATTTAGAATTTTTCAGTGCGCTATAGTGTGGCTATAGTACAGGGTGTTTCAAAAAGGACTTTAAAACTTTATAAATTCATATAAATTTATTGAAAGACGATATAGAGTTGAGTTTAGTGTTATTTCGTAGGGAAAAACATCAAGTTTTTTTTATTTTACATTAAAGATGTTGTATGTGGCTTCCGTTGATTATCCTGCACACATCCCATCGGAAGTCAATTTCTTATCAAACTCGCTGTAGCATTGCAGGTGAAATTTGCTCGGTGGCGGAGTAAATTCTTGCTCTAAGTTCAGGTGGAGAAGCCGGCACAGGAGATTCAAACACGATATCCTTGATGAATCCCCATAAAAAAAAGTCGAGTGGGGTCAGGTCTGGGGAACGTAGGGACCATGCAATTGGCGCATCATGGCCAATCCATTGATCTGGAAAGCAGTCACTGAGAAAATCCCAAACGTCATCCAGGTTCTGGGATGGAAGTAAACATTTCGTTCTTGGTCATCCTCATCGACCTGTGGTATCAAAAATTGTTGCAAAATATGCAGATCACAATCATTATTAAGATTACAGGTCACCTTGGAGAAGTGCTGAGCAAGTATGGAATGGAAATTATCTTCAGACCCACCAGGAACATAAAAGAACATTTAAGATCGGCAAAAGATATACGACATCCTTTGGCTACGCTGGCTGTACATAAATTTCCTTGTAGTTGTCCACTGGTTTACATTGGTACCCGCGAAAAGAAGTGTTAACAAAAGAATGGTTCAAATGGCTCTGAGCACTATGGGACTTAAAACTTGTGGTCATCAGTCCCCTAGAACTTAGAACTACTTAAACCTAACTAACCTAAGGACATCACACACATCCATGCCCGAGGCAGGATTCGAACCTGCGACCGTAGCGATCACGCGGTTCCAGGCTCAAGCGCCTAGGACCGCACGGCCACACCTGCCGGCAAGTGTTAACACCTGTCTGGGATAATACAAAAGGAATTTGCTCCTGGGATATACGATGAAATCGGCCGTCGCGGAACATTTTTAGGAAGAGTGTGATCGTGAAATAAAATTCAGTGAGAAGAGTATCATATCGAAAAGATCGCATTATCATGCACGCATGTATAGAAAAGTTTTTGAGATTTATAAACATCGGAACAATTTTAACAGAAAAGAGAAAGGTGTTAAATTAGATAAAATTGGGATCCCAACATTGCACAGTAAGAATGAAGCTCGATTATTTCCAATCGAGAATGTTGACATTACCAGAGATAATCTCGTAGCCGGCTTCATCTGATGGACTGTGGTGCCCACTACACTACCTATATATTCGGCGCTCCTTGGAGTTCTCGTTGCAGCTCACCGTTTTACCTCTGAAGATGTCTCCCGCAGTCGGAGATGAAATGTTGCCGGCCGTTGTGGCCGAGCGGTTCTAGGTGCTTCAGTCTGGAACTGCGCGGCCGCTACGGTCGCAGGTTCGAATCCTGCCTCGGTCATGGATGTGCGTGATGTCCTTAGGTTAGTTAGGTTTAAGTAGTTCTAAGTTCTAGGGGACTAATGACCTTAGATGTTAAGTCCCATAGTGCTCAGAGCAATTTGAACCATTTGATGAAACGTTAGGGGGAATTTTTATGTACCGACCACGGCCTATCAGTCCGAAAATTTTAAATGAAGAGATTATGACTCCATCCCAGCCAGCCATCGAAGGCCCAACGGTACCGACCGACCGCCATGACATCCTCAAGAGACAGGCGTCTCTGCGTGCAGGTATGGAGGCGCTTGTGTTCCGTTCACCACTCTTCCGCTGTTGTCAGCGCTAATTCTCAGTCAAGTAGGTCTTGGCCTTGCACGGGCTCAGTGTATCCCTCTTGCCAACAGCGCTCGGGAGAAACGGACGGTCACCCATACAAGTGCTAGCCAGGCCCGACAACGCTTGACTTCACTGGTCTGAGGGGAACTGGAGTGACCAGCTGGTTTACAGTGCTTTGATGTACCTCTGGAATGCAGCGCAGCAGCGATTCTGCGTGGCATGGAGTCGACAAGTCCTTGGTAGGTTTCCGGAGATATGTGGTACCGGATGTCTAAGCAGAGGTCATGCTGTTCCCGTAAATCACGTGCAGGTGGATTGTCACCGCAAAGTTGGCGTTCGATAGAGTCGCAAATGTGTTTCATGGGGTTAAGACCACTCGTGTTTGGTCGCCAAGACGTCTACGCGATTTCACGATCACGTTCAAATGGTTCAAATGGCTCAAATGGCTCTGAGCACTATGGGACTTAACATCTGAGGTCATCAGTTCCCTAGAACTTAGAACTACTTAAACCTAACTAACCTAAGGACATCACACACATCCATGCCCGAGGCAGGATTCTAATCTGCGACCGTAGCGGTCACGCGTTTCCAAACTGAAGCGCTTAGAACCGCACGGCCACACCGGCCGGCCACGATCACGTTCCTCAAACCAATGCTGCACGATTCTGGCCTTTTGATACTAACAGTTATCCTGCTAGAAGAAGACAACGCCGTAGAGGAAGGAAGTCCACATGGAGATATGTTAATGGATTGAATAATATTGACGTACTCCACAGCTATAATGATGCATTCAATTACTTGCTGCCACAGCTCCCTTGGAAGTCTTGGTGACTGTCCCCCAACAGGATAGTACTGCTCTCACTGGCCTCTGTCGAGTTCCGCGTTCAACAATGACAGCTGAACTGTGTGCTCCGCAACGCCGGCAGCTGCCCAGCATCGTAATCTGACGTCAGATCAGCCACAGATTATCACCTATCCTGCTTTATGGAGTGGGCAAGCATCTTACCTCGACATTCTGTGATGAGGTGCGGACGTCCTATACCTTGTCGCCTACTCATAGTTTCATCTCTTTCAGACACTTTCTATAAAATGTATATTCAAACTGACGCGACGAATGAAAAGACATACTAAGGCCGCGATTAGAGCCATAGTTTCGTGCTCACTAGGCAACGCTGTTCGAGTCTAGGGAAAATACCAAGTCTGCTAAGGTGTGTGTGGGAACTTGCATTGAGAAGGGAGGCATGCTAGGGTAGTCTGTGCAGTTGTGAAAAGCCACTGTGCCAGGGTGGCGTAGTGGTTAGCGCATCTGCGTAGTGAGGAGGAGACCTGGATTCGAATCCTGGCACGAGTACAAATTTCATTCGTCACTTCAGTATGCATAAATACATCATAGACCTTTGAGCCGCCCATGAACGATGGACCTTGCCGTCGGGTGCGTGGCCAAAACAACACAGTTAGCCGTACCGTAGGTGCAACCACAACGGAGGAATGTCTCTTGAGAGGCCAGACAAACTGGTAATTGCTGAAGAGAGGCAGCAGCCTGGTTGATTGAATGATCTGCCCTGTAGCGTCAACTAAAGCGGGCTTCCTGTGCTGGTACTGCGAACGGTTGAAAGCAAGGGTAAACTGCAGCCGCAATTTTTCGTGAGGGCATGCAGTACTGCATGATGACGGTGTACTCTTGCATAAAATATTCCAAAGGTAAAATAGTTCCCCATCGGGATCTGTAGTCGGGGACTACTCAAGAGAATGTCATCATCAGGAGAAGCAAAACTGGCGTTCTACGGACCGGAGCGGGGAATGTTAGATTCGTTGATAAGTTAGATAACTTGAAGTTAGATACAGTGGGGATTATTGCAGTTAGGTGACAGGAAGAACAGGACTGTCGGTCAGGTGAAAAAAATGGTTCAAATGGCTCTGAGCACTATGGGGCTTAACTTCTGAGGTCATCAGTCCCCTAGAACTTAGAACTACTTAAACCGAGCTAACCTAAGGATATCACACACATCCATGCCCGAGGCAGGATTCGAACCTGCGACCGTAGCTGTCGCGCGGTTCCAGACTGTAGCGCCTAGAACCGCTCGGCCACCTCGGATGGCTCGGTCAAGTGAATACGTAGTTATAAATACAAAATCAAGTAGGGGTAATGGAGTATTGAGTTTAATAATGAATAAGAAAACAGGAATGTGGCTGAGCTACTATGAACAGCATAGTGAACGCACCATCGTAATCAAGATAGGCACGACGTCCGTGCCTAAGACAGTAGTACCAGTTAATCTGCCGACTAGCTCCACAGATAATGAAGGGAGTGAAGAAATGTCTTACGAGATAAAGTTAATTGTTCAGATAGTTGATTGTGATCAGGGACTGGAATTCGATAGTACGAAAAGGGAGGGAAGGAAAAAAAATAGTAAGTAAATGTAGACTCGGGGAAAGAAATGAAAGAGGAAGCCGACTAGCAGAATTCTGCACAGAGCATAATTTAATCAGTGCTAATACTTAGTTTGAAAATCATAAAAGAAGGCAGTATAAGTGAAAGAAACCTGGAGACACCGGAAGGTTTCAGACTGATTATATAACGGCAGGACAGAGATTTAGGAACCGGAATTTATATTGTGAGACATTTCCAGGGGCAAATTCGGACTCTGACCACAATTTATTGGTTATGATCCGTAAATTAAAACTGAAGAAATTGGAAAAAGCTAGGAAATTAAGGAGATTGGACCTGCAAAACTTGGAAGAACTAGAGGTTGCTGAGAGTTTCAGAGGGAGAATAGGCAAACGGTTGATTAGAACAGGGGAAGGCGTATAGTAGAAAAAGCAGTAAACTAAGCAAGTGAAAGGGAATACAAACGTTTAAAAAATGAAATTTGCGTAAACTGCAAAATTACTGAGTAGGAATGGCTACAAGACAAATGCAAGGATTTGGAAGCATATTTAACTATGGGAAATACAGATAGCGCCACAGAAAAGTTAAAGAGACTTTAGGGGGAAAAGAGAAACAGCGGTATGAATATCCAGACCTCATATGGAAAACCAGTCGTAAGCAAAGAAGGGAAACCTAAAAGGTGGAAGGAGTACATATAGGATCTACACAAGGGAGATCAACTTGAAGTCAATGTTGAAGAAAGGTAAGTGGACGTAAATGAAGATGAGATGGGAGATGCGATACTTCGAGTATAATCTGACGGAGCACTGAAGGACCTGAGTCGAAACAAGGTCATGGGAATAGACAATATTCCATCGGAACTACGGATAGCCTTGGAAGAACCAGCTATGAAAAACTCCTCCATCTGCTGTGCAAGATACATAAAACAGGCGAAATACCCTCAGACTTCAAGAAAAATGTAATAATTCCAATTCCAAAGAAAGAAGTTGCTGACAAGTGTGAAAATTACGGAAGTATAAGTTTAATAAGTCATGTTTGCAAAATACTAACACGAATTCCTTACAAAAGAATGAAAAACTGGTAGAAGCCGATCTCGGGGAAATTCAGTTTGTATTGTGGAGAAATATTGGAACACGCGAGGCAATTCTGACCTTATGACTCATCTTAGAAGATTAGCGAAGGAAAGGCAAACTCACTTGTATAGCATTTGTAGACTTACAGAAACTTTCGACAGTGTTGACTGAAAGTGGCAGGGGTAAAATACAGGGATCGAAAGGCTGTTTACAACTTGTACGGAAACCAGATGGCAGTTATAAAATCAAAGGGCACGAAAGGAAAGCAGTAATTGAGATGGGAGTGAGACAAGGCTGTAACCTCGATGTCGTTCAATATGTGCACTGAATAAGTGGTAAAGGAAACTAAAGAAAAATTTGGAGTAGGAATTCAAGTTCAGGGAAAAGAAATAAACACTGTCAGGTTTGTCGATGATACTGTAATTCTGTCAGAGACAGCAAAGGACGTGGCAGAACAGTTAATTGGAATGGACATTGTCTTGAAAGGAGGATATAAGATAACATCAACAAATGCAAAACAAGGATAATGGAATGTAGTCGAATTAAATCAAGCGATGATAAGAAAATTAGATTAGAAAACAAGACGCTTAAAGTAGTTGACGAGTTTTGCTATTTGTGTAGTAAAATAACTGATGATGGCCGTAGTATAGATATAAGACGTACGGTAGCAGTGGAAAGAAAATCGTTTATGAACACGAGAAATTTGTTGACATCTAATATAAATTTAAGTGTTATGAAGTATTTTCTGAAAGTATTTGTCAGGAGTGTAGCCACGTACAGTAGTGAAACTTGGAAGATAAACAGTTTAACAAGAAGAGAACCGAAGTTTTTCGAATGTAGTAGCACAGAAGAATGCTAAAGATCACATTGGTAGATCATGTAATTAATCTACATCT
This sequence comes from Schistocerca gregaria, assembly GCF_023897955.1. Taxonomy (NCBI): domain Eukaryota; kingdom Metazoa; phylum Arthropoda; class Insecta; order Orthoptera; family Acrididae; genus Schistocerca; species Schistocerca gregaria. The sequence continues at coordinate 747,906,376 of NC_064931.1, forward strand.
ACATTTATACTCCGCAAGCCACCCAACGGTGTATGGCGGAGGGCACTTTACGTGCTACTGTCATTACCTCCCTTTCCTGTTCTAGTCGCGTATGGTTCCCGGGAAGAACGACTGCCGGAAAGCCTCCGTGTGCACTCGAATATCTCTAATTTTACATTCGTGATATCCTCTGGAGGTATAAGTAGGACGAAGCAATATACTCGATACCTCATTCAGAAACGCACCCTCTCGAAACCTGGACAGCAAGCTACACTGCGCTGCAAAGCGCTTCTCTTGCAGCGTCTGCCACTTGAGTTTGCTAAACATCTCCGTAACGCTATCACGCTTACCAAATAACCCTGTGACGAAACGCGCCACTCTTCTTTGGATCTTCTCTATCTCCTCTGTCAACCCGACCTGGTACGGATCCCACACTAGTGAGCAGTATTCAAGTATAGATCGAACGAGTGTTTTGTAAGCCACCTCCTTTGTTGATGCACTACATTTTCTAAAGACTCTCCCAATGAATCTCAACCTGGCACCCGCCTTACCAACAATTAATTTTATATGATCATTCCACTTCAAATCTTTCCGTACGCATACTCCCAGATATTTTACAGAAGTAACTGCTATCAGTGTTTGTTCCGCTATCATATAATCTTATAATAAAGGATACTTCTTTCTATGTATTCGCAATACATTACATTTGTCTAAGTTAAGGGTCAGTTGCCACTCTCTGCACCAAGTGCCTATCCGCTGCAGATCTTCCTGCATTTAGCTGCAATTTTCTAATGCTGCAACTTCTCTGTGTAGTGCAGCATCATCCGCGAAAAGCCGCATGGAACTTCCGACACTATCTACTAGGTCATATATATATATATATATATATATATATATATATATATAGTGAAAAGCAACGGTTCTATAACACTCCCCTGTGGCACGCCAGAGGTTACTTTAACGTATGTAGACGTCTCTCCTGTAGTGTCACCGCCAGACACCACACTTGCTAGGTGGTAGCCTTTAAATCGGCCGCGGTCCGGTAGTATACGTCGGACCCGCTTTTCCCCACTATCAGTGATTGCAGACCGAGCGCCGCCACACGGCAGGTCTAGAGAGACTTCCTAGTACTTGCCCAGTTGTACAGCCGACTTTGCTAGCGATGGTTCACTGACTTCTACGCTCTCATTTGCCGAGACGATAGTTAGCATAGCCTTCAGCTACGTTATTTGCTACGACCCAGCAAGGCGCCAGTATTCGTACTATTGATATTGTGAATCATGTACCATAAAGAGCGACGTTCTCCATTAATGGATTAAAGTTAAGTATTCCACCAGCTACGTCCGTTTTTCTCAACTCTAATTCCCTTGTCATGTTCCAGACCTCACGCCAGCCTGCGTGAGCTGAGACGCGTGCATTTCGGCCTCCTTTAGAAAAACACGGTTGGCTCTCCTGCCAACCACAACATCTCCATTGAGAACAACATTCTATTTTCTGTTTGCTAAAAACTCTTCAATCTAGCCACACAGCTGGTCTGATATTCCGTGGGCTCTTACTTTATCAGGCGACAGTGCGGAACTGTATCGAACGCCTTCCGGAAGTCAAGGAAAATGGCATCTACTTGGGAGCCTGTATCTAATATTTTCTGGGTCTCATGAACAAATAAAGCGAGTTGGGTCTCACACGATTGCTGTTTCCGGAATCCATGTTGATTCCTACAGAGTAGATTCTGGGTTTCCAGAAATGACATGATACGCGAGCAAAAAACGTGTTCTAAAATTCTATAACAGACTGATGTCAGAGATATAGGCCTGTAGTTCTGCGCATCTGCTCGACGACCCTTCTTGAAAACTGATGAAGAGGTACTGGATACAACTGGGGAGAAAAGAAATTTGTGGCACAACTTGACTACAAAAAGGGATCGTTTCATAGGACACAATCTAAGCCGTCAAGAGATCAGCAGTTTAGTAATGGAGGGTGGTGCGAGTGGTAAATATCGTAGAGGGAAACAGAGAGATGAGTATAGTAAACAGATTGGGAAGGATGTCTGTTGCACTAGTTATTCGGAGGTGGAGAGGCTCGCACAGAATCGAGTAGTGTGGAAAGCTGCATTAAACCATTCTTCGGATTGAAGACCACAGCAACAACAACAACAGATGTTTGAGAGGAAAAGGTCTCTGCAACCATGTAGAATCATGTCACAGTTTCGCGAAAAGTGCTGCTCCTAGCAGCTTTTGTGCAGAACACGTGTAACAATTTACCCTCGTACGATTCAAACAAACCCTCCCCTTCTTCTGCGCACTAAGTGTCCGTAATATGCAACATCTTTTGCAAGGTGAGACGAAGGCCAAATCTGAGAGCTGTGTCTTGTGTTAAAATGGCGCCAGCTTAGTGTGTGTTGACTAACGCTGCGCAAATCGGGCAGTTCCGATGAACGCTGAACTGGCGTAAGGCGAGCCGGCGGCTGCGGCGTGCGTGTCCGGAGCTGGGCACGTGCTCACCACTTATCTCCCTCCGAAACGTCTTCGCCTTCTGTAACGGAAATCAGTTGCAGATAAAGCATCCTCCCAGACGAGCACAGTCTCCTCTGCATCCACCCGGCGTGTCATTCTTAGCGGCCTAACACACTGTGCGGTGGAACACTCGTCGAATGACGTCTTGTGAGTCGTGTTCCCTTTAGTAGGGTCCTGTGTGGGATAAGAACCAGCAAGAGTTCTTCTCCCTGTTGAGACGTCACGTTCACGGTGACGGTTGAGGTAGTGTGTGATTCAAATAAATATTTCGCTACGTAATTGACCACCCTAAAAGCCCGAAAATGGCATAAAGCGCTTTCAGGCTGCAAGAATGACTGATAGAGCTATTTAACTCATAGATCAAGTTGTAAGTTTCCTGCTAGAAATAATAAGCAGATTACTATGCAAGTAAATCCGAATATGCTGCGATTAATGATCTTATTGCTGAGAGTCAGCAGAAAATTAGTTAAGCAGTGATCACTTACTTTTCTAGCGCAGCGATTGGCAATGAGCATAAGAAAAGAAAACTTGTATTTAAGTGAACATGAACAATCGTAGCAATTAGGAGGGTTGCCCAGAAAGTAATGACCGTTATGAATGCGAAACGATACGTATGTATTATTTTAAGTATCCTGAGTGAGCACGCCAAGTTTCCGTCACTTCCGACAGATAGCGTAGCTGCAGGACAATTTCAAAATGGCGTCTGTAGGTGATGTACGTTACAAGCTACGTGCCGTCATTGAATTTCTCATTGCAGAGGAAGAAACTGTGGGGAATATTCACAAAGGCTTGTGCAAAGTCTATGGAGCATCTGCTGTCGACAGAAGTACAGTTCGTCAGTTTGCGCTGGGCGGGGAGGGTGAGGTCATCCCTGACAACCCTGACCTAGCGCCATCGGACATCCACTTGTTAGGGCCATTAAAAGATGCGATTCGTGGAAGACATTTTGAGGACCATGAGGAGGAGACTCACACAGTGAAAATTGTCTCCGTCACCAGGACAAGGATTGGTACCGAAAGGGCACACACGCCCTTGTTTCGCGCTGGGGGAAGACCATAAAACGGGATAGAGATTACATGGAAAAATAGCGTGTGTAGATAAAACACCGTTTTTCCTGTGTGAGATTCCCATTATATTCAATAAAGAATTGTTGAAGAAAAGAATGCGGCGCATTACTTTTTGGGCAACCCTCGTATTTCAAATGGTTCAAATGGCTCTGAGCACTATGGGACTTAACATCTATCGTCATCAGTCCCCTAGAACTTAGACCTACTTCAAACCTAACTAACCTAAGGATAGCACACAACACCCAGTCATCACGAGGCAGAGAAACATCGTATTTCATCAAGGATAAATGTGTTTGAGCAACGTGGCTTATCGCCGTTGGCAATGCAAGTGGACCCAATCTATTATAATGATACATAAATAAGAGGCACCGAGGAAACATGCTTTCCGTACAAGAAAGCGCTGCGCCTCTCCTATCTGTGTCAGCGCCAGAACCTACATTTTTTGCCTAAAAGTGTGCAAAGAAATGTAATGTACCGAATAATATTCGTAATGGCTAGTACTGTTGTTGAAGAAAAAATTCCATGAAAAGTTCATAAGTATCTACCAATGGAGGAAGCAAAATAGTAAGTCTCACGTGAAGCTGTATTCCAACCGCTGAGTGCAAATCTGTCCAATTCGTTGAAAAAAGCATTTCCAAAGAAACACTTATAGGAAATGTGAGTAAACTAATGGTACTAGTGTTACGATGAATTGACAGCGAACACGTTCAGCTCCAAGCCTCCAAACATGTTCTCCTCACAAAGACACAATGATTCCGCATCAGCATGTGAGACACATCTCCAATATATAAAAGTTACAGCAGTTTCATTGTGCCTATCCACACAAGAGTTAAGCATGAAGCACACGTTCGTCGTGAATGATTATCAAAATCGTATTGCAACTAAGGACTTCCTGCTACGGTCGCAGGTTCGAATACTAACTCGGGCATGGATGTGTGTGATGCCCTTAGTTTAGTTAGGTTTAAGTAGTTCTAAGTTCTAGGGGACAGATGACCTCAGATGTTAAGTCCCATAGTGCACAGAGCCATTTGAAACATTTGAATACTGCCTGACAGAAAAAATGAAGCACCCAGAAGAGGAGCAGGAAACGAAATTAAACTTCACGGATGAAGAGAACATGTGATGTTATTTCAATGATTATAATACAGAGTCAGTTGTACAAATAACTCGGCAGTAGTAGCTAATTTATCAGTATGGCGGTGCACCCTCCCTGACCTGGGTTCGGATTGCTGTTGTACCCTCTCCTGAGACAAGCTGACTCCTGAATAAAAGCGCAGGGATAGAGTTCAGCCTGTTCCCACACATATTCTATCGTTGTCAGATCTGGGGCTCTTGCTGGCCACTGGAGTACCGTAACATCACGCATGCAATTCATAGACACACGTGACATTTGTGGACAAGCACTGACTTGTTGAAAAATGGTATCAGGATATTGTCGTACGAGAGATCACACGTGTGGATGAAGTATGTCGGTAAAGTACCGTTGTGTCGTCAGAGATCCATTAATCACTACCAGCTGTGCACTGCAGTCATACCTGATACTTGATGATTCCCCCCCAATCCCCCCCCCCCTACCATGACGCCAGTAATAACACGGCTGTGACTCTCCAAAATATTGGAAGGATGAGACCTTTCCCGAAATCGCTGCCATACTCGCTAAAGGAAGCCATTACAGGTAGTTCAGAACCGTGCTTCGTCTCTGAATACAATGCGAAGCTAAAGAATAATGTTTCCCTAGCGTAGGACCACTCCAAACGCAGGCGTTTGTGTTGTGGTGTCAACGACAACCTGCGAATGGACGGTAATTTAATAGTTGGGCTGCTGTCAGTCTTGGACCAATGGAGCGGGATGATACAGAAAGTTGTAGGAATCCATTACTTGACCTCGTATGGCAGGCGCACATGTGAAGGGGTTACGATGTGCCTGGTGCACAATACGTCCTGCAGCGTTGGCCTACGAAACTTCTTGAGGGTGCGCCTCCGTCGACGTCTCTCATTCGTGGCTGCGTCTGGCAGCGATTGTGTTTCGTTTTTTGTTTCTTCGTGAGTTACCAACCCTATTGCGGGACCTCACTCTTCGGACGACACCACATATTCTTTACTGCTTCACGATACTGTTCTAGCAATCGCAATGAGCTGTTGTTGTATCGCTGTCAGAAATCATGTAGTATCCACTTGAAAAGCTGCAGGGATCATCCAGTTGTTCGACGCTTGCAGATCCACACGATTCTACATTAGGCAGTTTGCATCTCTTCCATGCAGTTTTCTAATGCAGCCTGTCATTCTGATGTCATTATGTGTTACACGTTGGAACTGTTGCAGAAAATGTTCTAGGCGCTTCAGTCTGGAACCGCGCTGCTGCTACGGTCGCAGGTTCGAATACTGTCTCGGGCATGGATGTGTGTGATGTCCTTAGGTTAGTTAGGTTTAAGTAGTTCTAAGTTCTAGGGGACTGATGACGTCAGATGTTAAGTCCTTTAGTGCTCAGAGCCATTTGAACCATTTTGAACCAGAAAAGGTCTTCAAAGCAATTCTGAACATTTATCGATTTTTTGTGCCTTCTGGTTGTATATTATTTCAACTGTATCTTGTTTTTTGACATTTGTATAACAGTCTTTTCTTATTTTGGGTGTCGAATCACAGGTTTTGAAGAGGTGTTTCGTTCCGTTAGTAGTCATTCGTTCTTCGTAAACGGTTATAAGCACATTATCTCCGTAATTTTCTTTTAAGCATATTTATTGTGCCTTTTTTCTGTAGAACCTATTTTTTTATAGTTATGGCTTAATATATTGTGCAGGATACATTTGCTTTTTTAAAAATTCTCAAGTGAACACCTCTCATTGAGGATAACACTCATTTCTATGTAGACACACTGGCTTTATGACAGAGCTCTAATGAAGAAATTTGCTGTTCATGGAAAAGCACTTTCTGTCGTAAATGTTTAGTCCGTCTATGGGTTTTAAGACTTCACTATATAGTACACTGGGCCAGATTTTTAAAGTTGTTGAGGGGTTTTATTGTTCCCCATCTGGTGTTCAACTAGAGTGTATTCTCGAAACTTCCTGGCAGATTAAAACTGTCTACCGGACCGAGACTCGAACTCGGGACCTTTGCCTTTCGCGGGCAAGTGCTCTACCAACTGAGCTACCCAAGCATGACTTACGCCCCGCCCTCACAGTTTTACTTCCGCCAGTACCTCATCTCCTACCTTCCAAACTATACAGAAGCTCTCCTGCGAAAGGCAAAGGTCCCGAGTTCGAGTCTCGGTCCGGTACACAGTTTTAATCTCCCAGGAAGTTTCATATCAGCGCACACTCTGCTATAGAGTGAAAATCTCATTCCCGAGTGTATTCTCCTTTATATTTTACATTTTTCCGTTTTTTAAAAAGATGTTTGCGTGCCATGGTGTTACATTTAGAACGTTAATTTGTTCTGCTGTTCTTTGAAACCATGGGTCGTTATGGCTATGTAATCTATGTAGTCTATTCCCGCACGAATCTTCTTCGGCAGTGTCCTTGAAGGGTCAAACGAGCAGGAATGGCGAGAGTCGAGCTCCCTGTCTTGATTTCAAAGGCTTTAGGGAAACGTTCGTGGAATTTTATTGATATTATTATTTATAGCTAATGTACTATGCACAATAGTTTCAATTCTCTATGATTAGATAATCATGTTGGAGACCTTGCCAGCTGAAAAATTATAAATATGAGAATAAAATTTTTCTTAGTGTGGAGTTTGCATCCAATGGTAGCCGAGCTTTCCTGAAACCAGTCCGATTTTTCAAGGTGTTAACGCGCGGAGCAGAGCACGAGCGGCGCAGTAAGGTTGAACGGCCGTGACGGCGCAGCCGCCGCAGGTGTAGCGAGTTCCGGCGCGGCGGCGGCAGCTGGCCGCCGCCAACGATATACGAGTATGTGGCCGCCTCATTGTCTTCCTCTTTCACTTCCTCGGTGCGGCGCCTACGCGCCCTCCCGCCTTTGGCGCACCACGATCGTACCAGTCCTGTCGGTGGCGCGTAGAGCAGTTAAAGTGCAGAGGCTCGTCGGCGTATCGCAGTCGCGAATAACTGCCCCTACAGCCTGCATTGCGTTTCTCGCTAAACTTGACACTTTAAATTCGGAAAATATCCCGAGCTTTCGAGACGTAGAGTGGGATTTCGACTTCCGACCCTTGTAGAGTAAGGGACGTCGTAGGCATACTAGTATAGGAAAGGCAAACCTACATTTCTATCATTTGTAGACTTAGAGAAAGCTTTTGATAATGTTGACTGGAATACTCTTTCTCAAATTCTGAAGGTGGCGGGGGTAAAATACAGGGAGCGAAAGGCTATTTACAATTTGTACAGAAACCAGATGGCAGTTATAAGAGTCGAGGGACATGAAAGGGAAGCAGTGGTTGGGAAGGGAGTGAGACGGGGTTATAGCCTACGTCGGAGCCAACGTCTTGCTGCGTCAGCTACCTCCCTATCATCCACGTACTGCTTTCCACAAAGTGCCTCCTTCATTGGGCCAGACAGGAGTCAGAAGGTGCGAGATCATGTCTGTGACGTGGATGAGAAAGAACAATCCAATGAAGTTTTGTGAGCTCCTCTCGGCTGCGCAGATTCGTGTGATGCCTTTTGTTGTCATGGGGAAGAAGCCCGTTTGCATTTTTGTGTGGACGAACATGATGAAGTCGTTGCTTCAGTTTCCTGAGTGTAGCACAATACACTTCGAAGCTGATCGTTGCACCATGAGGGAAGACATCAAACTGAATAACGTCTTCGGAGTCCCAGAAGACCGTCGCCATGAATATAAGTGTTCAAGGTGGCGCTTTGAGCGTTTCATTCGTAATAGAGATGGTGTGGTGCCACTCCACGGATAGCCGTTTTGTTTCCGGTTCGAAGTGATGAACCCTTGTTTCATCGTCTTCTTGCGTGATCTTGTTACGATGATGACAGACGCTTCGCCCAACGACTCACCGTGCTTTTTTTTACTGCCTGATCTCCGTAGACATTCTACAAGTGCCTATGAATATCTGCGACGTTTTGGTTTTTCACCAAAAGAAACTCAGTGACAGCACTCTGCGTGAAACGCGGATCTGTCACAGACGCCATTTCGAAGGCTAGGTATCTGTTGAGAGGCCAGACAAACGTGAGGTTCCTGAGGAGGGGCAGCAGCCTTTTCAGTAGTTTCAGGGGCAACAGTCTGGATGATTGACTGATCTGGCCTTGTAACACTAACCAAAACGGCCTTGCTGTGATGGTACTGCGGACGGCTGAAAGCAAGGGGAAACTACGGCCGTAATTTTTCCCGAGGGCATGCAGCTTTACTGTATGGTTAAATGATGATGGCGTCCTCTTGGGTAAAATATTCCGGAGGGAAAATAGTCCCCCGTTCGGATCTCCGGGCGGGGACTACTCAGGAGGACGTCGTTATAAGGAGAAAGAAAACTGGCGTTCTACAGATCGGAGCGTAGAATGTCAGATCCCTTAATCGAGCAGGTAGGTTAGAAAATTTAAAAAGGGAAATGGATAGGTTAAAGTTAGATTTAGTAGGAATTAGTGAAGTTCCCTGGCAGGAGGAACAAGACTTTTGGTCAGGCGAATACAGGGTTATAAATACAAAATCAAATAGGGGCAATGCAGGAGTCGGTTTAATAATGATTAAAAAATAGGAGTGCGGTTAAGCTACTACAAACAGCATAGTGAACGCATTATTGCGGCCAAGATAGACACGAAGCCCACGACTACTGCAGTAGTACAAGTTTATATGCCAACTAGCTCTGCAGATGACGAAGACATTGAAGAAATGTATGATGAAATAAGAGAAATTATTCAGATAGTGAAGGGAGACGAAAATTTAATAGTCATGGATGACTGGAATTCGATAGTAGGAAAAAGGAGAGAAGGAAACGTAGTAGGTGAATATGGACTGGGGCTAAGAAATGAAAGAGGAAGCCGCCTGATAGAATTTTGCACAGAGCACAACTTATTCACAGCTAACACTGGGTTCAAGAATCATAAAAGAAGGTTGTTTACATGGAAGAAGCCTGGAGATACTGACAGGTTTCAGATAGATTACATAATGGTAAGACGGAGATTTAGGAACCAGCTTTTAAATTGTAAAACATTTCCAGGGGCAGATGTGGAATGTGATCACAATCTATTGCTTATGAACTGTTGATTAAAACTGAAGAAACTGCAAAAAGGTGGGAATTTAAGGAGATAGGACCTTGATAAACTGACTAAACCAGAGATTGTACAGAGTTTCAGGGAGAGCATAAGGGAACAATTGACAGGAATGGGAGAAAGAAATACAGTAGAAGAAGAATGGGTAGCTTTGACAGATGAAGTAGTGAAGGCAGCAGAGGACCTAGTAGGTAAAAAGAGGGTTAGTAGAAATCCTTGGGTAAAAGAAGATGTATTGAATGTAATTGATCAAAGGAGAAAATATAAAAATGCAGTAAATGAAGCAGGCAATGAGGAATACAAACGTCTCAAAAATAAGATCGACAGGAAGTGCAAAATGGCTAAACAGAGATGGCTAGAGGACAAATGTAAAGATGTAGAGGCTTATCTCACTAGGGCTAAGATAGATACTGCCTACAGGAAAATTAAAGAGACATTTGGAGAAAAGAGAACCACTTGTATGAACATCAAGAGCTCAGATGGAAACCCAGTTCTAAGCAAACAAGGGAAAGCAGAAAGGTGGAAGGAGTATATAGAGGGTCTATACAAGGGCAATGTACTTGAGGACAATATTATGGAAATGGAATAGGATGAAGATGAAGTGGGAGATACGATACTGCGTGAAGGGTTTGACAGAGCACTGAAAGAACTCAGTCGAAACAAGTCCCTGGGAGTAGACAACATTCCATTAGAACTACTGACGGCCTTGGGAGAGTCAGTCCTGAGAAAACTCTAATATCTGGTGAGCAAGATGTATGAGACAGGCGAAATATCTTCAGACTTCAAGAAGAATATAATAATTCCAGTCCCAAAGAAAGCAGGTGCTGACAGATGTGAAAATTACCGAACAATCAGGTTAATAAGTCAGGGATGCAAACGAATGGAAAAACTGGTAGAAGCCGACCTCGGGGAAGATCAATTTGGATTCCGTAGAAATATTGGAACACGTGAGGCAATACTGACCCTACGACTTATATTAGAAGCCAGATTAAGTAAAGACAAACCTACGTTTCTAGGATTTGTAGACTTAGTGAAAGCTTTTGACAATGTTGACTGGAATACTCTCTTTCAAATTCTGAAAGTGGCAGGGGTAAAATACAGGGAGCTAAAGGCTAATTACAATTTGTACAGAAACCAGATGGCAGTTACAAGAGTCGAAGGGCATGAAAGAGAAACAGTGGTTGGCAAGGGAGTGAGACAGGGTTATAGCCTATCCCCGATGTTATTCAATCTGTATATTGAGCAAGCAGTGAAGGAAACAAAAGAAAAATTCGGAGTAGGTATTAAAATCCATGGAGAAGAAATAAAAACTTTGACGTTCGCCGATGACATTGCAATTCTGTCAGAGACAGCAAAGGACTTGGAAGAGCAGTTGAACGGAATGGATAGTGTAATGAAAGGAGGGTATAAGATGAACATCAACAAAAGCAAAACGAGGATAATGGAATATAGTCGAATTAAGTCTGGTGATGCTGAGGGGATTAGATTAGGAAATGAGACACTTAAAGTAGTAAAGGAGTTTTGCTATTTGGGGAACAAAGTAACTGATGATGGTCGAAATAGGGAGGATATAAAATGTAGACTGGCAATAGCAAGGAAAGCGTTTCTGAAGAAAAGAAATTTGTTAACATCGAGTATAGATTTAAGTGTCAGGAAGTCGTTTATGAAAGTGTTTGTATGGAGCGTAGCCATGTATGGAAGTGAAACATGGACGATAACTAGTTTGGACAAGAAGAGAATAGAAGCTTTCGAAGTGTGGTGCTACAGAAGAATGCTGAAGATTAGATGGGTAGATCATATAACTGATGAGGAGATATTGAATAGGACTGGGGAGAAGAGAAGTTTGTGGCACAACTTGACTAGAAGAAGGGATCGGTTGGTAGGACATGTTCTGAGGCATCAAGGGATCACCAATTTAGTATTGGAGGGCAGCGTGGAGGGTAAAAATCGTAGAGGGAGACCAAGAGATGAATACACTAAACAGATTCAGAAGGATGTAGGTTGCAGTAGGTACTGGGAGATGAAGAAGCTTGCACAGGATAGAGTAGCATGGAGAGCTGCATCAAACTAGTGTCAGGGCTGAAGACCACAACAACAACAACAGTATAGCGCCGATACCTATCGGAACTTCATGAAACTATAGGGAGTAAAGCCGGAATATTCCACGATGTCCAACAACAAATTCCGCATTGTTTTGACAGGAAAAGGCTGAGAAAAAATGTGTTGCATTAGTTACTGAACGCCCCTCGTAATAAAATCAGCATTATGCGTTTACCTCTTGTCTGACCTTTTCTGACTACATCCAGTTCCTAATCAGTTTATATGGAAACGTTTCTGCGCGTCTTTCTTGCATTCACAGCGCCAGATTTCCACCTGTTGGCGAAAACTGGAACTAATATTTTTCCAGCACAAATCGGTTCCACGTTAACGTATCGGAATATCTACCAATTTCGCTGCCATGCTATAATAACGGCTCACACTGGACCTCTGTGAGTTGCTGAACTTTAATTATAACTACCTGGTATTATTCTGTTGGAAAATGCCATTTGGTACCCTGCTCATGAAGGGTATGGCTACAGGGTTTGCCATTCTTGCCATATGCTGGCGATTATTCACCTTGCTTTGAAGAATTAACTGACCAGTCCTGTTGTAATATCTAATAGCTCCACACAACATGGTTACAGGAGTTGGAGTGGTATCGATCTCGAAAAACGTTGCTTCCTCTGGCTTTTCACCAGATCGTGGAGATAAAATGGAAGCCAGCAAAAGAGACTGATGACTCTTAGTAGATATTAGCTCTTGGCTTTCTAACTGAACTGATCAAGCACCTAAATGCCTTGAACACGACATTACAAGACAAACATGAATTAACTATCCAAGTTTTTTCCGTCATTTTTGGCTTCAGGGAGAAAGAACAACTTTCAGAAACTTCATGTGTGCACTTTATAAAAGTTAGTCTACAGTATGGAAAACGAGACATTATTTCGATGAATGTATTACTGTGGTACGGGCTCTAAGAAAAATTTTGACATTAGACTGAGTGATTCAAATCAGTTTGAAAACTTATTTTAATCTTTTTGCAACTCCTTTCACACTGGACGTTGAAAATGCACCGCGTGAAATTCAGTTGGACGTCTTTCATTTGACTTGATTAATACAAGGAGACAGAAACGACTATAGTCTTAGTCCATTGTTGCCCGCTCCGAAACAGAGCTTATTGTGCGGTTTTGCTCGTTGTGATTCTAGCACAGCCAACAGATACGCTTTAAAAGTAGTATGAGAATTTTTATTAGTTCCTTATAAGACACGGTTTTTTAAGGCTTTAGTGACCCCAATATTCTGTTTCTTTTGTTCTCCACAGTTCCTCGTTGGGAGATTAGGCATGGTGCGGTTTCATCTTCCTCACCACATAGTCCACACTTGAGGGCTTCTTCCTCCTTACCCATCGTGGTTAGGTGTTTCATTAAGTTTCATGGCCAGTCATGAGTCCTGCAATGAGAATAATCTGCCTCATGTTCAAGTTCAGGATTACAGAACTTCTCTTGAAACATGGCTTCTTAATGAATGCAGGACAGGTCCGGGTCCAATAAATGGAGTCGTTGCGTCTGTCAGCTTGTTTATTCAAATTGATTCTTGAGTGACCAGACTTACCGTGTGGCTTTCTGTTAGTCTTCTGAAGGCTTCATGGGATTCTGCGACGATCTTTGGTTTAGTTGCAGGGGCAGATAGAGATTTCAGAGCTACTTCGTTGTCTGACTAGAAACAGACGCTAAGATCCTTGTAGCACTTTTCCAAATTCTCCTCCGTGTACATTCTGATAGAGGATATTTCTGCCAAGAGGGATTGCTCTCTCTAGTCTAGGCTAGACCTCATGGACGTGGCGTTATGGCTAAGCAGACTAATCTCTGCACCTTGCCAAACTCCCCAGTCGCCACCTTTTGTTCTGCTTTATCCCACCATACTGAAGCCCCATAAATATCGTAAGCCTTCTTATTTTGGTGTTTATTAGGACCCACATGGTGTCAAGGTTGTTTCGACTAAGTCGTACAAATTTCGCCGGGAAGCGTTTTCACATCGTGCATATAGTTCTGAACTCTTCTCTCCCAGAGCGATTTTTTTTTTTTTTTTGAGCCCTGCAGGAAGACATTCGTGACCGTCCATTTGCTTCGGAAGCACCTAGTACAATGGTGGAACCGTTGGCAACCGCAAACGTTTTTCCCTATATGTATCAACAGTTAAGGTGATTATTTTTGAAATAGTCAACAGTTTACTTACTTGCTTTCCATCTGTCTCGTTTGCCTTGTTCTACCCCTTCTACAAACCATAATACGTTACAGTGCAAGGATTTAATCTACTGTGATGAACCCATATGCAGAATAAAAAGAATGTGCCACGAGAAATTTTTTTTTTTACTTCAGTTTGACAATATAAGGTTTACCACGCACTTTCTACTGTTGTTTTGAAAGCCAACTGAAAATGAAATGGTCCACACCTTTTATTATGGGATGGCACATTGCCTATTGAGAGATGCAGCATTTTTTCAAAGCGTAAATAATTGACAACTTATTACAGCCACAGTTGCAGTTTCATCCAGGCGGTTACCGGTTTCGGCCGTTATGGGTCATCTCGATATCTCTTCAGGTTAGGTATAGTGTGTCAACAGCCTTGCCGTAGTGGTCACACTGGTTCCCGTCAGATCACCGAAGTTAAGCGCCGTCGGGCTGGACCAGCACTTGGATGGGTGAACATTTGGTCTGCCGACCGTTGTTGGCAAGTAGGAGGCACTCAGCCCTTGCGAGGCAAACTGAGGAGCTACTTGTATGTGAAGTAGCGTGTCTGGTCTCCGCCGGGAGGCTGTGTGCTGACCACATGCCCCTCCATATTGCATCCAGTGATGCTAGTGGGCTGATGATGACACAGCGAACGGGCGGTACCGTTGGGCCTTCGTGGCCGGTTCGGGTGGAGTTTAGTTTAGTTTAGTTTTTAGTTATAGCGTAATATCACAAATAATCTGACAGTGACCGTAAGAAATAACTGGTTATAGCAGACCTTTTTATACAGAGAATGTGTGTTATACAATAAGAATTATTTTCCTTTCAGTGTTCAGTGGGCGAATATTGGAGTTCCTATTAAGAGTCACATGAAGTTCGCAAACTGACACATCAGATCGTTTTGACTGCCACTTTTTGAGATAAAAATATTATTTGTAACTGTATAAAGTTGCACTTCTCTTGGTTAAAGTATTTCTTGTCACTGCATATCGTTTTCTCAAAATATGATACCATAGGTCGTAGCAGAGAAAGTGTGAAAAGAAAGTAAGCTTTCACATGAAAGGTAACAGCATTTAGCTTCTGCACAAAACCATGAATGTGAAACACATTTGGAGGTTTTCAGGTTTTCACATGTGTTCATTCATAAGATGTTAAAACGTTCAACATCACTGATCATTTGATCGTATTGTGACAATAAAATTTCACTGCTACAGGACTTCAATGTCAGGAAGTGTATGAACTGTTTTTCCTTTAATTTCAGTTTGGTGTCAGTCTGTTTTTTACCTTTGCCCATTACCTTAAATACATTGCACTCCATGTATTCTGCAGTGACGCTTGTCTTACTTGTAGAGATTTTTTTAATTACCTACCATATTTGTGGCAGGTCATTAATACACCTTTAAAAAAAGTTCTGGGCCCAGAAAATAACGCTGTGGCATCCTCCCTCCCCACTTTCTTTGCAGCAACCCTATAAGAATCAAATTAGTGCACTGCTTGTTGACACTGGACGATAATCTATTTTCTAGGCGTGAAATTAATCTTTTTTCTGCCATTCCACTAATCCTACAACGTTCCAGCTAGAGCAAAAGTATATCATAGTCCACAAAATCAAATACGCTTGTTAACTCAAAGGAATTATCATCTCTCCTCATGTTATTAGTCAGCTCTCTAAGTTCCACACAAATAAAAGAACTGCGTTTTCTATTGATGCTCTTTCCCTGAATCCAATGTACCAATATGGCAACAAACTAAGTGCCGTGCGCTGCGTTACTAATCTTATGCACAGTTTCTCAAAAACCTTTGAAAACATTGACAGCAGCGATAGTAGCTTCTAGTTGTCTACATTCTCTATTGTTCATGATCCTAAAACTGTGCACATCCTTACTCTCATACTTGCCCTGTTCAACAGAACCAGTATTTCCTGCAGTCGAACCAAATAAAATATGATCCTCTTCAAACTGAAGATCAGTCAGGAACAATCCACTGACGTGTACGTTTCTTTATTATCATACCGAGTAAGGCGGTGCAGGAGCTGCAGTGGTCGCGTCGCGAAAAAGAACATGATTCAGATCCACTTCCAGCCATCGTGATTTTCGTTTCCTGCATTTTTCCTAAATAGCTACATACGATTGTCAGGATGGTTGTTTCAACGAAAGTTTATTTCCGCATCGTTATCCTATCAAGCTTGTGTTCTGACACTAACGACTCCGATGTCGACAAGATGTTAAACCTCAGCCTTCATCGTCATCGTCTTACATACAGAGCAGCCTGCCTTATTTCATTCTAGTCACATTTTGTTTTCACCTCTCTCTGTATTCCGTTATTTCCTCATTAATAACATGTACATTCAACTCATTTCAAACCTCTTCATTCTTTACAAATCTCTTCTTGGGCAGCCCTTCACTCTCCTCAAGAATCTGTACTGCATCTATTTTGTAACCATCTTGCTTTTTATTTATCCATCTCCCGCTTCCACATACAGATGATTGTATTGCCATAGTTCTATAAAATTATATTTTTGTATCTTTTCCGTTTTCAAACGTAAGTTTTCCATTTGTTGTTGCACATATTGCCTGAAATTCGTGCGGATTACCATCTATATCGTAAAATCAGTTGCAGCCCAGATATTTAAAATTTTACACCTGTTCAATTATTTTCTTGTTGATCACTATTCTCGACAATATTCGGTATTTACCTTGAAAAGCTATAACATTCGTCTATCGTAATAAAATTTTATATACACATTTGGTTCAGCCGATGTACTGCTAACTTGAGGTCTCCTTCACTGTCATCTATTATTACTTTATCATCTGCAAACGGTAATGCACTTAGATTATTTCAACAATTTAGAGATCTCTTCCAAGGCAACAGAAAAATGTTGCGGGGAACTGGACCTGCTTTCCCTTATTGCTTTCAGTTTCTTCTCTTTGCAACAGAAAAATGTTGTGGTGAATTGGAGTTCAGTTCCTTGGTTACTTTTCTGCTTCCTTAATGTAATCTGATTAAAGCTGTAGCCTATAGCGACGTTAATTAATGAATTTCTGTGTTTAGTTTTGATCAATTATTTCTGTAGCGATCTAATGACAGACTTCTTCCAAACACTGTCAATCAAGAAACCAAACATGAAATGATACCTAACACTCATTGCTTCTTTTGATGAACAGTTTTATAAATTTCAGGTACTATAAGTACTTTTGGAACCAACTCGTTCCTTATCCCAGAGTAAACGTAAAGTGATGATTAGATGTTTAATGATTCGTTAGTTACTGCTCGTTCCATAGGAAATTTACACAATTTTTTTAGAATTAAACGGGCTGAGTTAGTTTACATACTACGTATAAATCATTTGTTTGTCTGTATGGCTATATATTGGACATTTACAGATTATTAAGTAGTACAATTTCTTAAATTTAGTAAAAAGGGAACATATTAATCTTTTCCACCACTCATGGTAAAATTAAGCATAAATTTAACGAAAACGTAAATGTCATTCAGAGTTACACTATCCATGTTATCAAATGTTTATCAAGATATTCAGCAGCAGAACACAATATATTGTCCAGATGAAGTGCCTTCAACCTAATTAAAAATTTACTCTGAAACCGTCAAACGTTTTATGTTATTGGCCAAATGTTGTTGTTGCATGTTGAACTCCTTTCTGAGCCACTGATAGCTTTGACGATAAATAGTGATTGAACACCACATCTTATTCTCACAGATAAAATAATGCAATAATAATTTGACTGGAATTTTACAAATTATATTATGATTCTGATTGTTTTCTGTCACCTTCTTGGATAAGCAGCGAGTGACTGGTTTGTAGAAACAATAGATGGCAAGCACTAGATAGGAGTAGCTGTGACTCCTTCCCGCCTGAAGTCCTTACATCGTTCACTAAATCGTAAGCTGACTGTTTTGTCAGTATTTCCTTAGAGGAACGCTGTTTTGCTGGACTGTCATTAATATGTTAATAAGCTTGAGTTCGTACGAATTTAGTGACGCTGGAAATAAGTGAACAGAAAATACTTTTACTCCATAAAATACAGCATTTTTCAGTATTCCGTTAGCTCGCCACAACTCACGTGTCACTTAATCCTGCTTTCGTGCAAAAAGCGTTTACTGCAAGCTTCAGTGTCGCTCTCCCATATTTATTGGCGCTTATCCACATATTTTGGCCTACGTGCACAAAAATGTTTGCTTTCAAAAGCCAGTCGGACACTTTAATCTTCAGAAAATGTTTCGTCGCCGGTTTTACTGCCTCCTAACCCCCGCCGTATAAAATTTTGTGATAGTATCTCCAACATTACTTGTAACTGGTAATATTCCCAAGGCGATACATTTTCTGTGAAGCTTAAATATAGACAGCGGCCTCAAATTTTCTTGGCCAGCTCCCCGCGCCTGTGTTATTATACGCTTAGCGAGACATCTTTCTTGGCAGCTGCTTTGACGGGAATTCCAAGCCAGGACACTGTGCCTGCGGATAGGACACTCTCGCCCAAAATGCTTGCGGCGGGGGCCGTTGGAGCACTATAGATTCGACCAGGAGAGCCATTTCTTGCCGTACAGTAAAGGATGTCGTTCTACAGACCCTATGATCGGTGCCCTATTAAAGTAATTCGAAAGCAGTTCACGCAGCCGTGGTATTTTCTTTTCTCAATGGTTCATACACTGTTCAATACAATGCCGAGAATTTCCTGGAAGAGAGAGAGAGAGAGCAGTCGCAATAGACTCTCCGTTCTTACTTCTACATTAGCCCAATGCAGAAAAGTTAAATCTTTTTCGATTAGAATTTGTGTGACATAGAAGCTGTAAAATAATGCGAGACAACCTTCAGGTTGCTAATTATTTTGTATCCATAGTTGTCCAGGAATAGAGAAGGCAACGAAGACACTATCTGACACTTAATCCACTGCTATGTGCTTTTGTAGGCTGAGTGACTGCTCGTGATACCAGAAAGTTATAACTGGTGCCGACGAGGTTTCGTCTATTAAAGTAGGTATTATTATTAATTTCTACGCGGCGTAAAAGTGAGTAGTTCCTTAGCTGATTTTTGGGAAACTGACATCAGTTTTTTGGTTTCTCGCTTTACAATTATTCTTCACTTTTACTAATAACGACTCTATTTCTAAATATAACTGTGTTTTACACAGAAAGAAGTAAAATTTCGGACAGTTTACGGAAGTACAGAAGACAATACTGAATGTCAGAGAATTTATACTTTGACATTACTTCCAAACAGTTAGTCTCGATCAGCATTCAATGAGCATACAGGCGATTTAATTTAGTTACTGCTAGCGTGATTAATTTAAGAAACCGATAAATGATAACAATCTATTTTCTACAAGTTTAATTAATATCATAGTTACACGTTCACCACACATGAGATAAAAAATACTAATATATATTTGAAAAAGATTTTCTGAATCATCTTACTGAAATTTACATCAAGCAAACAACAACCAAATGCCATTTGTTGACAAAATAAAGCAAGCCACTTTAAACACACTGCACAAAGCATCGCAAAACCGCAAGGTGGTCATATAGACAATTCTATAAAATATTTCCTTTTTTCTAAACACACTTATCAGTAGGCTACTTCCCATTGCTTAATCTACATCATACTGTGCAAAGCTCTGTGAAGTGCATGGTACACTAGTGGAAATCAGTATAAAGACAGAATTCCTACGAAAGTAATAGCACGATATCTGTAACACATTGTGTCGAATTTCTTATGAAAGTAGTGTACACATATAAGATATAAACAATTATGACAGAATTACATAGTTTCTTTCATAGCCTGAGTAACAAAATAAGGCGTTTGCATTTCCTGGATGTAAATTAATACAAAGGCACTCACCGTACTATTGCGTTGTTGCATTGTTAGCACCTTATCAAACCTCTGTTCTTCCAAATTACCTAAAAAAAATTCTTTGCCATTGTTTCTGTTAGGGTTTGTAGCCCTTGCAGTAAAATTGTCGCCCAACCTTCTCGTATCACACTTTTCAGCTCATATAAGACCTCAAACTGCTACCCATTGTGATAAACAAAGTTGCTTCAGAGCTCGTATCTGGTCTACGTGCAGCCCGGGGTAAGAAATCTTTTTTTTTTTTTGTCATCAAACCACTTTTTGGTTGTAGCAGAAACATCTACAGCTGCGTTTTCTTCTTGAAACATTAGACTTTCGTTCCCTGGATCATCATTCGTTGTAATCTGTTCTCTCCCTAGCATCTTAGTGTACTGGTCATTCTAGTGCTCAGCCAGTGAATGTGTGATTTACCCTTAGTGCAGAATGCTACGCAAATCATAACACTTCCAACATCAAAATTTCTGTCCATTCTTATCAGCTGCTCTGTTCTCGGATCATGCCAATAGTGATGAAATCCATCTGCCCCATCTAAATTAAACTTCTTCTCATCACTCAAGATCACTATATCCCTTTCTGAAGTCCATGACATTTTTTTTTTCACCTGACTCCAAGTTTGCGTTTGGGTGTCGGAGCGGGTTTCTGCAGTCGCTTTTTGAATCCAAAATCTTTGTCATTTGACAAAATTTGTCGTACGCGTTTGGCAGTTACTGACAACTATTAATCAGCAACAAGTTGAGAAGAATAATGGTTTGTGGCCCTTGTGGAACCGTTTCGATGCCTCAAATATTTTTATACTTAGCCCATATTTTCCTTGCTTTCCATATTGTGCGCCCAGTCTAGCGAAATTGTCAATCACTGTACTTGAACGGTTCAAAATCTTGGCGGTTTGAGGTCAGAGAGCCCCATTTCTTTGTATGCACCGGTTTTTGGTTTTTCACCTCACGATAATTGTTTCCCGTGTGGCACTGTCAAAGTCGTGGTTTATGTACGCAACACGCACTGTCACTAATTGTGTCTGTTTCCTATCTGCAGTAAAGGCACATAGACACACACTAACACTACACGCAGCCAACTGCCTTTATACTGAGTTCCACCCTCTACTACCTGAATCTTTGATATATTGTTATGTACTGTTCTCCTGACATCAAATGTGATACTGTTTGATTGCATTTGTTAGTATACTGGATTGCACATATATTGTGCTCAACTATTCTACCCGACAATGTTGATTTTCCTACAAATTCCCATGCCTTTATACTGATTTCCACTATTGTATCAGTTATTAGGCATTCTCCCTGTTCCATTCACATATGGGGCGCGGTAATAATGAATGTTTAAATTTCTCTGTGCACGGTATAATTAATCTTGTCCTCACCATCCCTACAGCATCGAGACCTAAGGAGTTGTAGTATATTCCTAGATGCATCATTTAAAATCGATCATTCGTACTTTGTAACTAGGCTTGCTCGGGATAGTTGGCGTCTAGCTCCAAGTGTCTGCCAGTTCAGTTTCATCATCATCTGTGTGACACTGCCCCACAGTCAAACCAACATGTGACTATTCATGCCGCCATTCTCTGTATAAGATCAATATCCCATCTATTTGATACGATTGCCACCCACTTGAGCAGTATTGTGGAATGGCTCGCACGAGTGATTTGTAAGCAATGTCCTTTGTAGACCGATTGCGTTTTCCTAGTATCCCACCAATGAACCGAAATCTGCCACCTGCTTTACCTACGACTGAACCTATGTGATCATTCTGTATCATATCCCTACAAAGTGTTTGTATAATTTCAATTGTGATTTAATTCTGCAGTTTCTCTCGGCTTATTTCCTGCTCGACGAGTCCACAGGTGCACTGCCGGTCCGTAGTGTCCAATGGGCACAATATTTCGGCGATCAGACATGTCGCCATCGACAGGTGCGCTGACGAACTGAGCTCCTGAGAGCGGGCGGCCGTCATAAATTCCCTCCCCTTTCGAGGCGTTGTGATTGGTTAATGCTGTAGTCATAGGATACTACTTTTTTTCGTTGTGTGACACTGAAAGCAAGTTGGCAACATTTGCACCATTTTCAAACCATATCAATATACGACTGAATATTTGTGCAGCTTTTTTCGGACAGTACTTCATTACACGTAACTGCATCGTCGGTGAAAAGTCTGAGGTTACTATGAATATCGTGTGCAAGATCATTAATGTAAAACATGAACAACAAGGGTCCTGGGTCCATTGGAAGTTACTTCTACATGTGTCGATGACTCTCCATCCAAGACAACATACTGTGTCCTCTACCCATAAAGAAATCCTCAATCGAGTCACACATTTCATTGATACCCTATGCGATCGAATTGCTTATGACAACGGTAGGTGTTGTACCGAGTCAAATGGTTCTCATAAATCAAGAAATACTGCACCTATCTGAATGTTTTGGTCGAAGGCTTTCAGGATGTCATGTGGTTAGTTCGAAAGATTTAATTTCGTTCGAGATAACTCATTCGTTTGAACTCAGATTTGCTATAAGATTCTGCAACAAAGAATACTGGACAGTAGTTTTGTGGATAACTTCTGCTACTCCTCTGGCGGACGGGTGTCACGATCTATGGTTAAAAGAGGGGCTAACTGTCCGTCAGATTCAGTATAAAATCACCCAGGTATTACATTGTGCCCAAGAGCTTTACTCAATTTTAGCGTTTTCAGCTCTTTCTCAACCCCTACTAACGCTAATATCATTCATATTTATAGTGCTATGATGAATTAAATAGGTGCAATACCCCTGGAATTTAATTTGTAGATGCGAATTTGAAACCGGAGCTCGGAGTTTTGTGGATGCACTCGAAATATTGATGAGATTTAATTGAAAGTTTACTGCGCAGTTTCTCGCACATAACCGGTTTCGACTCAGTTATAATTAATTAATTTCAGGAAACATTTCAATCCTTGCCTATTTTATTCTTTTTGATTTCACCTGATTCCTCCACGAATAGACTGAGTAACCAAATAACGATGAGGGTATGTTCTACGAGGGTTGGAGCTCTAATAGTGGCAACTATTTATTTACAGCTCGTACAAAATAGATACGTGTTTCAAAGTTTTACTGACCTTCAAAGTAGTCACCAGCATTGTGTATAACCCGTTGCCAGCGATATGGAAGTCGTAGGATACTCTTACCAGTGACAGTTTTGTTGACAGTTTGAGCGGGGCGGTCTATTGCCCGACGAATTTGTAGTAGTTCTGAAGCGAATGCCGTGAAGTGTTTCCTTTAGTTTAGAAATCGAGTTGAACTCACGAGGGATTAAGTCAGGGGAGTGGAGTAGGTGGTATAGCACTTAGCAGTCCCATCAGTCAAACGAATCAGTAACTGCTTGCACTGTACGTGCTTGAGCATTGTCCTGCAAAATGATGGTCAGGTCCTGCAGAAAGTGTCATCACTTCTGTCTCTATGCTGTTCACTTTTGTAACACAACCTACAACCAGCTTAGAGACAGAAGTGATGACACTTTCTGCAGGACCTAAACATAATTTTGCAGGACAATGGTCTAGCACGTACAGTGTAAGCTGTTACTGATTTGTTTGACTGATGAGGCTGCTAAGTGCTATACCACCTACTGCGCTCCCCTGACTTAAGCCCTCGTGAGTTCAACTCGATTTCTAAACTAAAGGAAACACTTCACGGCATTCGCTTCAGAACTACTACAAATTCGTTGGGCAATAGACCGCGCCTCTCGAACTGTCAACACAACTGCCACTGCTAAGACTATCCTACGACTTCCATATCGCTCGCAACGGGTTATACACTATGCTGTTGACTACTTTGAAGTTCAGTAAAGGTTAGAAACACGTATCTATTTTGTACGAAGTGTAAATAAATAGTTGCCTCTATTAAAGTTCCAACAGTCGTATTATGTCTGCTTATAATTCGGCCTTCATTTTCCTATTCCGTTTGCTGAATCGTCTCGATGCAGTAATGAACGTCAAACATCCGTATTAAAATAACTGTTCTTACTATTTTAATCAAATATGTCAGTAACGTCCCAAAAACACATAGGGCGTTAGTACTATTCAACAAACGATTCCGTTCTCAGTTTTTATCAGAGATAAACTAGGACCTGCTGCCTCACCGTGAAGACAGACTTGTACTAATGACCTCAAAAGATGTCAGAATCTCTCATTTTATTCATTTACATATGTACCTACAAGCCACAGCATAGAGTATTGAGAAAGGAAAAATGAAATGTCTGTATGCTTCTACGTTCACCCCAAACACTCTTATTGTCATGGTCAGCACAAGTAATGTACGATCGTTTCTGCAGAACTGTAGCATTTTTCTCATCGCCTGAAGTTTCTCTAACTGTTTCGTGAGAATTACGCCATGGTTTTTCAAGGAATCTCATTTAAGGTTCTCAAGCATCACTGTTACACTTTCGTACTGGATGTGCTGGCCAGTTACGATGGTAGCAGCTTGTCTCTGAATTCGTCCAGTGTCTGGTGTCACGTCTACTTGATAACGGATCTGATCTCTGGAACAGTACTCTTACAATTGGTCGCACTACCGTCTTGTAAGCGATTTGATACAGAGTCACGTCACTCTGCCTGAATTCTTCCAACAAATCTGACAAGGGGACCGAGCTTATTCGTCAGCACAGATTACATTCCAGCTTTATGGTATAGTCCAGTCTTAGTCAGAAATTGAAGTGACAAAAGTGGGTGTTCTAGATGGACAAATGTTTAGAGGAAAGGGTACATTTGGCGCAGACCGGTTGGGGCATCAGCCGTTTGTATTAGAGTAAATTACATGCAACAGTTGGGGCACCGGAAAGAGTACAAAACGGAAATCCGAGAGTCGTGGGTTGAAGTACTTACGTAGAAACTTTTTATTTTTCATTTTCAATTATTATTTTACTTACACGACAAATGAACAGAAATATATACAAAGCATTCCACACATGTACATCGCAATATGCTACAGCCCTTTCTCTAAAATTATTTGTAGTGTCTAGGAAGCCTACATACTTATTTCGCTCGACAAACAATCAGACGTCGTATTAATGAGTTCTCTTAAAATAAGAAAATTACAATACTTAATCTTGGCAATTACACAGTTGTTTCAAAAGCAAAGAGCGACATACGAAATAATCTGGACTGCAGTGACTGCTGATCTTTAACTGCAAAAGTCTTTCCTGAACGGCATCGAAATGCTTATATTCAAATGGCTAATCTTGAAACTGCTATTGAACTTGGCCGTCACCAGTCGGTCGTGGGGCTTATGTCCTCTTCACATAGCGGCCGCTGCTGTCGCGTTGTCGTCCTGGAGTTAGGTCCGGTAAGCGTGCGATTGGCTGATCTGTTCTCACAACCTTCTCTTACCTATCGTTCCGGACTGGAGCGCCGGCACTTTACTTTACGCTGTAACATTATTGCCAACAGCCTGAGCGTGTTTACAAGAGATTGCCAGCTCTTTTGGACCAAGGCTTCAAAAAACGGTGGCTGAGTACCAGGCAAAGTATAGAAATGTCGTGATTACTTCGTCCACATCTGGAACACTTACAACAGACCTGTAGAAAAATTTTTGACTTATGTGAGGAAGCTCCTATGCAGGAGAACAAATTTCCGCTGTTAGTGGACACTTCGCGAAGACCAACAAATCCACGATTATACGACGATATTTTTTACAGATGAAGAAGGTTTGCTATTGTGCAGTATTAAAGTGATCCCCCAAAATGCACACCGCTAGTGCAACCCTGCTACGTCAGTTTTTATCGTCAGGTAAAGAATTTCATCAAATAGCATTAAAACTATTCTTACCTCATCGAGAGAAAACAAGAGATCACATCCCGAGAGCGTGGTATCAAAATACATTCCATTGTACACCACCAGCTATCCTCGCCAATATTTGGGAAAACAATCATGTAACTCTAAAAATACGGCTCTTATAACGTGTGCAATATACCGGTTTGGCCTCCCGTTTTTACGGTAACTATCACTCTAGCAATTAATTTTGTACACGAAATTCTCGTGTAGGCCTTACAATCCCTTACTGGAAATTTATTTTCAGTCCCAAATTTTCCTTTGCATTTTCTTTTCATACATTTTATGAAAATATTAAGACATCTAACATTGTATTGTTTTATATTGTATTGAACTAGGGACCTAGAAACGACGTAGAATCTTCATCCCCGCCGTAGCGCTCAGTGGTTCACAACCCCACAACAAGCTACACCAATCCACTCACCCCACCGCCGCCCCATACCGGACCCAAGGTGATTGTGCGGTTTGGCCCCCAATGGACCTCCCGCCTCCCCCTCGGAAGTAGAGTAATTGCGTGGTAGAGTAATTGTGGTGTAAGCGTACGTGGAGACAGTGTTTGCGCTCAGTCGCCGACGTAGTGTAACTGTGGTGGTATAAGGGGAACCAACACGCAATCGCCGAGGCAGATGGAACACCGCCTTAAAAACCATCCACAGGCTGGCCGGCACACCGGACCTCGACACTAATCCGCCGGGCGGATTCGTGCCGGGGACCGGCACGCCTTCCCGCCCGGAAAGCAATGCGTTAGACCGCACAGCTAACCGGGCGGGCATCTATAACATACTGAACAGTATTTTGGTTTATTTACAGTGTGAGTAACTCAAGAACTGAAAGGAAAAAAAAGTTTTCAGTGTAAGGATAGGATCCCACGTCTCTCGAATTAACTTTCTGTACTACATCCTTTGCGCCAGTCGCTGCTGGGAACCCATGCTAACGTAAACAGTTGATGCTTTGCCCCACCCACGCAAAAAATGCTATTTTCTTTAACTACTTTAGTATCCTCTCGCAACCTCCCTCCTTGTTGTTGTTTATCCAACTCTCATGTTCCCGTCTTTCTCCTTGCTCCGAACACCTGATTTTGACATCTTCCTTAACATCATTTCAGTTTATATTTGACAATAGCACACTTTTCATGACAAATAAGTCTTTTTCACCTAAAGTGTCTGCTTTCACTCCTCAATTGCCATAAGCATCTCATCTGATTTTCTGACTAAACAGCAACTTCATTTCTCTATATTAATTTTGTCTTTGCTAAATTCTTGCGTGCGTCGTGCTCTTATAAGAATGTTCTCCACTGTGCCGTCCTTTTCTACACACTGCTTATTTGCAAGCCATGCCTCTTAGAAATTGGTCAGTTATACTGCGTTCAATAGTTCTTCAGCGGCTCCTTACGGTAAGTCCGAAAACGCATGTATCTGTAATTTTTGTTTATTTTAGTTTCTATTTTGCTGCCGTATGAAATTCTACTCCCGTCGCTTCCTCTGGACGCTCATTATATTGCGATGAGCTGCACTAACTGAAGTCCGTGTTTCGCTCAAATTTTCCATCTTATTTCACTCTAGGTTTGCAGAAATTCTAGTCATTATATCAAATGTGATCAGCGTGACCCTGTTCTTATAATTTAGTTCTGTTGTTAATACCAAAATAGTCTCTAGAATATCTTAACCTTTTTCAAAGCTGAACTCAAATGTTTTTGGCTTTCAGCACAGAGTTCCTTGCAAAAAACGTGTAAGTCAACGCATATAATTTAACTCGTTCATCATATGGAGTCATCAGCATGACTGCGGCTGCTTACTGCTGTTGCATCACCTCGTACTTTCCACGTCCACCACAGACATTAAGAACTATGGAATTTACTTCGTCAACCGTAATCTGTTTATTTTATCTGTCAGGTTTCCTTCATTGCTCTCGACGCTTCACTCACGCTTTACTTTATTAATGGATTTTCAGATGACTACATCCGTTTCACACATCCTCCACGTATTGAAACTTCGTACTTCATTATTCCCTTTGTATTTCGTCATGTCTTTCTGACTTTTAGTCTATGAGATACTATCATATCACGAATGGTTTCTCACCAGGTTAACATTTACCGGTTCTTATTTCCATCCTTAGTGTGTTCTATTATTTCGTCTCTGAACTGTCACCTTCATTTCAAATAATTGCGCGACTAATAGTTCCCGAGAGCTTAGAGTTTATACTATTCCTTTTTAATATGAAAAAGTTTTATTCCATTGCAATGTATTGTTCCATAACTTACATTTCACTTCATAGTACTCAACATCGTTGTCGGACTGTGAACACAATTAATAGTTACCAAAAAAATGTCGCTCTGTAGTGCGTGTGTGTGTGTGTGTGTGTGTGTGTGTGTGTTACTTTCAGGATCGTGATGATTGGTCACTATGCAGACAAGCTGATATTCCGTTCTCTGTTGGATTCACTAGTCACAAGTGAAATGTTCACAAAGCTCGAAAAATGTTATTCTCTTTTACTTCAAATTGCTCTTCATGTTCATCCTTACCGGCCGTTGTAGCCGAGCAGTTCTAGGCACTTCAGTCCGGATCCGCCCTGCTGCTACTGTCGCAGGTTCGAATCCTGCCTCGGGCATGGATGTGTGTGATGCCCTTAGCTTAGTTAGGTTTAAGTAGGTCTATGTTCTAGGAGACTAATGACCTCAGATGTTAAGTCTCATACTGCTTAGAGCCATTTGAACCACGTTCATCCTTAGTTCTGCCTTTTCTTTCTTCCATTTCTATCACTGTTTTGTATTCTACTTTTGTTACAGTTTGATGATAGTTCCCCCAATGTGCTCTTCTATCCTTCTGTTTTGTGAGGAAAACACGCGAAACCGCGCAGCAAAGCTCCGTCTTCACACATCTCGGGCAGCAACCGTTCATTATATCTCAGTCTGTATCGTACATTTCGGTTTGTAGCCGCTTTAATTTGAGTCCCTGTAGTCTTCAATCGCTGGAATTCAGTTAACAGAAGAAACATATCATCTTTCCGTTTCATTTTATTTGAAAACGTTACATCAATCTGCAAATTTTGAATGTATTCTAATTTTAGCGACAGATTCATGTTGATGCGTATCGTGCCCTATCTCGCCGATAGCCACAGTGGTGCGTGTTTTGTGCCTATCGGCCTTGCCGCAGTGGTGAGAACGGTTCCTGTCAGATCAAGTTGGGCTTAGCTAGCACTCGGATGGGTCACCCTCCATGTCTGTCGAGCGCTGTTGGCAAGCGGGATTCATTCAGCCTTGTAAGGCCAGTTGAGGAGCTACTTGATTGACAAGCAGCGGCTTCGGTCACGGAAACTGACAACGGCCTGGAGAGAGGTTTACTAATCACAAGCCTCTCTGTATCCACACCCACTGACACCTATCTGCTCA
Organism: Schistocerca gregaria; assembly: GCF_023897955.1. Lineage (NCBI taxonomy): Eukaryota > Metazoa > Arthropoda > Insecta > Orthoptera > Acrididae > Schistocerca > Schistocerca gregaria. The sequence goes on from NC_064931.1 coordinate 747,935,434, forward strand.
CGTTTCTTCCAAATACACCAGAAACAAACGCAAAATAATTTTATTTAAAAAAAGGGGAAAAAGTGTCACTAAAAGCCTTCCTAAGAGAGAATCTCCATTCCTTCCGAACTGACTATGCAAATGTAGATGAGAAGTGGTTCAAATTCAGAGATATAGTAGCAACAGCAATTGAGAGATTCATACCTCATAAATTGGTAAGAGATGGAAATCATCCCCCATGGTACGCAAAACAGGGCCGAAAGCTGTTGCAGAGGCAACGGAAAAAGCATGCGAAGTTCAAAAGAACACGAAATCCCGATGATTGGCAAAAATTTACAGACGTGCGAAATTTGGCACGGACTTCAATGCGACATGCCTTTAATATGATCCACAACGAAACATTGTCTCGAAATCTGGTAGAAAATCCGAAGAAATTCTGGTCGTATGTAAAGTACACAAGCGGCAAGACGCAGTCAATACCTTCGCTGCGCAGTGCCGATGGTACTGTTACTGACGACTGTGCCGCTAAAGCGGAGTTATTGAACGCAGTTTTCCGAAATTCGTTCACCAGGGAAGACGAATGCAATATTCCAGAATTTGAAACATGAACAGCTGCTAGCATTAGTTTCTTAGAAGTAGATACCTTACGGGTTGCGAATCAACTCAAATCCCTTGATATGGGAAAGTCTTCAGGTCCATATTGTATACCGATTAGGTTCCTTTCATATTACGCTGATGCAATAGCTCCCTACTTAGCAATCATATACAACCGCTCGCTCACCGACAGATTTGTACCTACAGACTGGAAAATCGCGCAGGTCGCACCAGTGTTTAGGAAGGGTAGTAGGAGTAATCCATCGAACTACAGACCTATATCTTTAACGTCGGTTTGCAATAGGGTTTTGCAGCATATATTGTATTCAAACATTATGCATCACCTCGAAGGGAACGATCTATTGATACGTAATCAGCATGGTTTCAGAAAACATCGTTCTTGTGCAACGCAGCTAGCTCTTTATTCGCACGAAGTAATGGCCGCTATCGACAGGAGATCTCAAGTTGATTCCGTATTTCTAGATTTCCAGGAAGTTTTTGACACCGTTCCTCACAAGCGACTTCTAATCAAGCTGTGGGTCTATGTGGTATCGTCTCAGTTGTGCGACTAGATTCGTGATTTCCTGTCAGGATGGTCGCAGTTCGTAGTACTAGACGGCAAATCATCGAGTAAAATTGCAGTGATATCAGGTGTTCCCCAGGGAAGCATCCTGGGACCTCTACTGTTCCTGATCTATATAAATGACCTGGGTGAGCAGTTCTCTTAGGTTGTTCTCAGATGATGCTGTAATACAGGGTGTTTCAAAAATGACTGGTATATTTGAAACGGCAATAAAAACTAAACGAGCAGTGATAGAAATACACCGTTTGTTGCAATATGCTTGGGACAACAGTACATTTTCAGGCGGACAAACTTTCGAAATTACAGTAGTTACAATTTTCACCAACAGATGGCGCTGCAAGTGATGTGAAAGATATAGAAGACAACACAGTCTGTGGGTGCGCCATTCGTCGTCTTTCTGCTGTAAGCGTGTGCTGTTCACAACGTGCAAGTGTGCTGTGGACAACATGGTTTATTCCTTAGAACATAGGATTTTTCTGGTGTTGGAATTCTACCGCCTAGAACACAGTGTTGTTGCAACAAGACGAAGTTTTCAACGGAGGTTTAATGTAACCAAAGGACCGAAAAGCGATTCAATAAAGGATCTGTTTGAAAAGTTTCAACGGACTGGGAACGTGACGGATGAACGTGCTGGAAAGGTGGGGCGACCGCATACGGCAACCACAGAGGGCCACGCGCAGCTAGTGCAGCAGGTGATCCAACAGCGGCCTCGGGTTTCCGTTCGCCGTGTTGCAGCTGCGGTCCAAATGACGCCAACGTCCACGTATCGTCTCATGCGCCAGAGTTTACACCTCTATCCATTCAAAATTCAAACGCGGCAACCCCTCAGCGCTGCTACCATTGCTGCACGAGAGACATTCGCTAACGATATAGTGCACAGGATTGATGACGGCGATATGCATGTGGGCAGCATTTGGTTTACTGACGAAGCTTATTTTTACCTGGACGGCTTCGTCAATAAACAGAACTGGCGCATATGGGGAACCGAAAAGCCCCATGTTGCAGTCCCATCGTCCCTGCATCCTCAAAAAGTACTGGTCTGGGCCGCCATTTCTTCCAAAGGAATCATTGGCCCATTTTTCAGATCCGAAACGATTACTGCATCACGCTATCTGGACATTCTTCGTGAATTTTTTGGCGGTACAAACTACCTTAGACGACACTGCGAACACCTCGTGGTTTATGCAAGATGGTGCCTGGCCACATCGCACGGCCGACGTCTTTAGTTTCCTGAATGAATATTTCGATGATCGTGTGATTGCTTTGGGCTATTCGAAACATACAGGAGGCGGCGTGGATTGGCCTCCCTATTCGCCAGACATGAACCCCTGTGACTTCTTTCTGTGGGGACACTTGAAAGACCAGGTGTACCGCCAGAATCCAGAAACAATTGAACATCTGAAGCAGTACATCTCATCTGCATGTGACGCCATTCCGCCTGACACGTTGTCAAAGGTTTCGGGTAATTTCATTCAGAGACTACGCCATATTATTGCTACGCATGGTGGATATGTGGAAAATATCGTACTATAGAGTTTCCCAGATCGCAGCGCCATCTGTTGTTGACAATTGTAACTACTGTAATTTCGAAAGTTTGTCTGCCTGAAAATGTACTGTTGTTCCAAGCATATTGCAAAAAACGGTGTATTTCTATCGCTGCTCGTTTAGTTTGTATTGCCGTTTCAAATATACCGGTCATTTTTGAAACACCCTGTATATCGTCTAGTAAGGTCATCGGAAGACCAGTATCATTTGCAAAGCGATTTAGAAAAGATTGCTGTATTGTGTGGCAGGTGGCAGTTGACGCTAAATAACTAAAAGTGTGAGATGATCCACATGAGTTCCAAAAGAAATCCGTTGGAATTCGATTACTCGATAAATAGTACAATTCTCAAGGCTGTCAATTCAACTAAGTACCTGGGTCCTAAAATTACGAACAACTTCAGTTAGAAAGACCACATAGATAATATTGTTGGGAAGGCGAGCCAAAGGTTGCGTTTCATTGGCAGGACACTTAGAAGATGCAACAAGTCCACTAAAGAGACAGCTTACACTACACTCGTTCGTTCTCTGTTCGAATATTGCTGCGCGGTGTGGGTCCTTCCCAGGTGGGATTGACGGAGGACATCGAAAGGGTGCAAGAAAGGGCAGCTCGTTTTGTGTTATCACGTAACAGGGGAGAGAGTGTGGCAGATATGATACACGAGTTGGGATGGAAGTCATTACAGCATAGACGTTTTTCGTCGCGGCGAGACCTTTTTACGAAATTTCAGTCACCAACTTTCTCTTCCGAATGCGAAAATATTTTGTTGAGCCCAACCTACATAGGTAGGAATGATCATCAAAATAAAATAAGAGAAATCAGAGCTCTAACAGAAATGTTTAGGTGTTCGTTTTTCCCGCGCGCTGTTCGGAAGTGGAATGGTAGAGAAATAGTATGATTGTGGTTCGATGAACCATCTGCCAAGCACTTAAATGTGAATTGCAGAGTAATCATGTAGATGTAGATGTAGCGGTACTGCTGGGCTTTCCGAGGACTGCTCGGCCGTACGTTAGTTCAGTCACTCGTTTTTCTACTGGTGGCATATTGCCAAACTTCCCCAGTGTGTGCACTGAGGAAATAGTCTCTATAACATCTACATCTACATTTATACTTCGCAAACCACCCAACGGTGTGTGGCGGAGAGCGCTTTGCATGCCACTGCATTAACTCCCTTTCCTGTTCCAGTCGCGCATGGTTCGCGGGAATGACTGCCGGAAAGCCTCCGTGCCCGCTAGAATTTCTCTAATTTTACTTTCGTGATCTTCTCGGGAGGTATAAGTAGGGGGAAGCAATATATTCGATTCCTCATCCAGCACGGCACTCTCTCGAAACCTGGACAGCAAGCTACACCGCGATGCAGAGCGCCTCTCTTGCAGAGTCTGCCACTTGAGTTTGCTAAACATCTCTGTAACGCTATCACGCTTATCAAATAACCCTGTGATGAACGCGCAGCTCTTTTTTGGATCCTCTCTATCTCCTCTGTCAACCCGACTTGGCACGTATCCCACAAGGAACTTCCGACACTATTTACTAGGTCACTAATACAGGATGTTACAAAAAGGTACGGCCAAACTTTCAGTAAACATTCCTCACACACAAAGAAAGAAAATTTGTTATGTGGACATGTGTCCGGAAACGCTTACTTTCCATGTCAGAGCGCATTTTATTACTTCTCTTCAAATCACATTAATCATGGAATGGAAATACACAGCAACAGAACGTACCAGCGTGACTTCAAACACTTTGTTACAGGAAATGTTCAAAATGTCTTCCGTCGCATGCAATCCCTGATGCGCTGATGCAGCCCTGGAGAATGGCGTATTGTATAACAGCCGTCCACAATACGAGCACGAAGAGTCTCTACATTTGGTACCGGGGTTGCGTAGACTAGAGCTTTCAAATGCCACCATAAATGAAAGTCAAGAGGGTTGAGGTCAGGAGAGCGTGGAGGTCATGGAACTGGTCCGCCTCTACCAATCCATCGGTCACCGAATCTGTTGTTGAGAAGCGAAAGAACACTTCGACTGAAATGTGCAGGAGCTCCATCGTGCATGAACCGCATGTTGTCGTACTTGTAAAGGCACATGTTGTAGCAGAACAGGTAGAATATTCCGTATGAAATCATGATAACGTGCTCCATTGAGAGTAGGTGGACGAAACTTAAATGAGCTCTAACATGGAAATTAAGCGTTTCCGGACACATGTCCACATAACATCTATTCTTAATTTGTGTGTGAGGAATGTTTCCTGAAAGTTTGGCCGTACCTTTTTGTAACACCCTGTATACATTGTGAAAAGCAATGGTCCCATAACACTCCCCTGTGGCACTCCAGAGGTTACTTTAACGTCTGTAGACGTCTCTCCATTGAGAACAACACGCTGTGTTGTGTTTGCTAAAAATTCTTCAATCCAGCCACACAGCTGGTCTGATATTCCGTAGGCTCTTACTTTGTTCATCAGGCGACAGTGCGGAACTGTATCGAACGCCTTCCGGAAGTCAAGGAAAATGGCATCTACCTGGGAGTCTGTACGTAATATTTTCTGGCTCTCATGAACAAATAAAGCGGGTTGGGTCTCACACGATCGATGTTTCCGGAATCCATGTTGATTCCTACAGAGTAGATTCTGCGTTTCCAGAAATACGATACGCGAACAAACATTCTAGACATATCACAATTGTTGGCTAACTACTACAGATAGTAACCAGAGAACCTGACTTTTGCCGTTCAACTAAAACTGAAAACTCTAAGCCCACTAACGAAATCAATTACAAACTTTTTCAAAGACGAAAAAAATACTCGCTTGCTTAACAACAGCTGTTCCACCAGACTTGAACACAGCGCACGCGGGCCGTTCTTCATCACTAATAACTGGATGTCCACGAATGAAAAAGAAATCCAAAGTGAAAGCCAGCGACATATTGCTGTTTTTCTTGTAAGATGCAATAACGTTGTACCACGAAATACTAAGCGGACCGTCAGGAGGAGGATTTAAAATGCGTCTTTACGAGCTGAAGGCCGCGGAATAATGAGCGCGCGGAGCGGGGACGCAGCTCCTCAATGACACCGGCGTCGCTGATTGGGTGCCCGTGTCACGAACAGCGGCAGCAGCCGTCCTTCTCCTGTGGGCGTGCCGGCGCCGCGCCACGAACAACGCTTTTCTTCAATTTCACCTTTCTCGACAGTCGATCTGAAAGCATTTTTACTGTTCTGCTACAAGGGGCGTTCAATAAGTAACGCAACACGTTTTCTTTTTCTTTTTTTTTTTTTTTTTTTTTTGAAAGCAGGTTGGGTTTATTCAGGTCTTCAACACACGATATTACTCCCCATTCTTTTGGCTGCAAAACCCTAATTTTCAGCATAATAACCGTTGAATGCGACAATCTTTCGCAGGGAGGATGAGGAAGAACACCTGCTCTCAGGTGTCAAAACTTGCGTGAGGCAGCTTGTACAGCAATGTGTTTGACAGTGCTCCATCGATCACCTAGAATGAGAATGTCCACACATTCCAACATAGTATAAGTCACAGCTGTGCTCGGCCGGCCGGCACGCAAGATACCGGACAGGTCCGCACGATCTTGTTGCCTCTGCCAAGCACTTTATTGTGAATAGCAGAGTAATCATGTACACTCCTGGAAATGGAAAAAAGAACACATTGACACCGGTGTGTCAGACCCACCATACTTGCTCCGGACACTGCGAGAGGGCTGTACAAGCAATGATCACACGCACGGCACAGCGGACACACCAGGAACCGCGGTGTTGGCCGTCGAATGGCGCTAGCTGCGCAGCATTTGTGCACCGCCGCCGTCAGTGTCAGCCAGTTTGCCGTGGCATACGGAGCTCCATCGCAGTCTTTAACACTGGTAGCATGCCGCGACAGCGTGGACGTGAACCGTATGTGCAGTTGACGGACTTTGAGCGAGGGCGTATAGTGGGCATGCGGGAGGCCGGGTGGACGTACCGCCGAATTGCTCAACACGTGGAGCGTGAGGTCTCCACAGTACATCGATGTTGTCGCCAGTGGTCGGCGGAAGGTGCACGTGCCCGTCGACCTGGGACCGGACCGCAGCGACGCACGGATGCACGCCAAGACCGTAAGATCCTACGCAGTCCCGTAGGGGACCGGACCGCCACTTCCCAGCAAATTAGGGACACTGTTGCTCCTGAGGTATCGGCGAGGACCATTCGCAACCGTCTCCATGAAGCTGGGCTACGGTCCCGCACACCATTAGGCCGTCTTCCGCTCACGCCCCAACATCGTGCAGCCCGCCTCCAGTGGTGTCGCGACAGGCGTGAATGGAGGGACGAATGGAGACATGTCGTCTTCAGCGATGAGAGTCGCTTCTGCCTTGGTGCCAATGATGGTTGTATGCGTGTTTGGCGCCGTGCAGGTGAGCGCCACAATCAGGACTGCATACGACCGAGGCACACAGGGCCAACACCCGGCATCATGGTGTGGGGAGCAATCTCCTACATTGGCCGTACACCTCTGGTGATCGTCGAGGGTACACTGAATAGTGCACGGTACATCCAAACCGTCATCGAACCCATCGTTCTACGATTCCTAGACCGGCAAGGGAACTTGCTGTTCCAACAGGACAATGCACGTCCGCATGTATCCCGTGCCACCCAACGTGCTCTAGAAGGTGTAAGTCAACTACCCTGGCCAGCAAGATCTCCGGATCTGTCCCCCATTGAGCATGTTTGGGACTGGATGAAGCGTCGTCTCACGCGGTCTGCACGTCCAGCACGAACGCTGGTCCAACTGAGGCGCCAGGTGGAAATGGCATGGCAAGCCGTTCCACAGGACTACATCCAGCATCTCTACGATCGTCTCCATGGGAGAATAGCCGCCTGCATTGCTGCGAAAGGTGGATATACACTGTACTAGTGCCGACATTGTGCATGCTCTTTTGCCTGTGTCTATGTGCCTGTGGTTCTGTCAGAGTGATCATGTGATGTATCTGACCCCAGGAATGTGTCAATAAAGTTTCCCCTTCCTGGGACAATGAATTCACGGTGTTCTTATTTCAATTTCCAGGAGTGTGGATGACAGACGCTATGCCCAACAGCTCACCGTGCTTTTGCCCGCTGCTAGGCCTCGGTAGACATTTTGCAAGTGCCCATGAATATCTGCAATGCTCTGGCTTTCCGCTATCTGCTTGGAATGCACCTCCGTTACAGACGCCAGCACCGGTACCTATCGGAACTTCATTAAACTATCGAGGCTGAAGTAGGAATATTCCACGATGTCCCACAACAAATTCCAAATTTTCAAGGGAATCTGGCAGAGAAAAAATTGTGATGCATTACTTATTTAAAACCATTCGAACATGCAGCGGAACTAAAGCGCAAGAGAAACAGCTAAGAAAAAGAAAAAATAGTTTCCTATACACGGCAATCTCTACGTGATAAGTCTGTTGACACTGAAGTTTTTTTGCATAGGATGAATAGAACCACTTTCAGGCTATTTTTCTGTCCTTGTCGCTATTCGGCTATCCTGATTGTTGTTTTATGGATTTTGCCTAAATCACTGCAGGTCTGTCTCGGGTGCTTCTTTTAGAATAGTCGTGGCCGATTTCCTTTATGCTAGTCTAATCCGGGTTAGGACCCATTGTTGTTGACGAGACGTGAAAATCGTTTCCTCTCTCACTGAAAACAATTTTTTTAGTTTTTTGTTTTGTTTGCATCAGTAGTCTCTCTCTGAGGAGGTATAAACGTCGTACAACTCGCAGTAAAAGGAATTCTTGACTTTCAGCAAGAGACCATAACCTTATTAAGAAACACCCTCAGCTTTGTTACTCACGCTCCGTTGCTCTTGTATGAATTAGAGTTACGACATACGCATTTGTATCGTTTAACGTCTTATTAACAAACATTGAAATTAATTTCGCTGTCACAACGAACACTAGTTGAACGTAGCATTATGGTTCAGTTTGTGTGCTACATTTGTCCTACTTTATGTGAGAAAATATGCTAGAAGTTACATTGCGGTTGTGATGACTCTTCACCCGCATTACGAAGTCACCGTGAGTGTCTGGTTCTGCAGCATTATCGAACATCTAGTGGCAACTAACTGTGAGTCTGAGCGGATATAGCAACGTAAGCAATAACCGCAGGGTAACCCTTCGTTTCAGTGTCTCTTTGTTAGGAAACTTAGCACTTTCAATAACCGCTTTGGCTTTTATGAAGACACAAAACACCTGGACTCAATGAGAGACATCGCTTGCCCCGATTTTTTTAATGGATGATCGCGATATCAGTTTTATCCTGAAACCATATTTGTTCTCACTTTCGGAGCTTAACTATGACTCCTGTAATCCAGTGTAAATAATGGAGTAGTTTTCACAACCAAAGGTCGTGGTTCGAGCCCCGGTCAGGCACACAGTATGTATCTGTGAACAAAATTTGCTTAAGAGAATATCACACCCTTCAGTTGTCCTTTTATACCCGTCACCGTTACTGGTTTGTAATAGTCGGAGCGCTCTGTAAGTAACGGAACACACTTCTTTTTCTCGGCCAATTTCGGTTCAAAAATGTTTCATGAAATTCCGATAGCTGGCGGTGCTAAAGGTAGCCTTCAAAATGACATTTATAATGGAGGTGCGTTCCAAGCAGAGAGCTGTCTTTGAGTTTCTTTTGGCGGAAAACCAGAGCTTCGCAAATGTGCGAAGGCGCTGGCAGAATGTCTGCGGAGACCTGGCAGTGAAAAAACGCACCTCAAAGATAAGGGAAATTAGAGAGACAGTCGTTTTTTCCCCACGCGATCCGCGAATGGAACAGAGGGGGGGGGGGGGGGGGTATGAGTTAGGCGCGAATAGTGCCCTCCGCCACACACCGCTTGGTGACTTGCGGAGTATATATGAAGATGTAGATGCAGATGACCTCCCTCATAGTGCAACGCTCAACTCAGACGTATATTGTACTACCCTCAGAAAATTTAAGAAACGATTTCAGCGTGTTCGCCACCACATAAATGCAAACGTACTTCTCCTTTTCCATGAGAGTTCAAGGTTTCACTCAAGCATGCGCATCCGACACGATCTCAGAAACCTACCTTCGTTGGAATGTTCTTCCTAATCCACGCTTCATCCTGGATCTCGAACCTTCAGACTTCCATCTGCTTGGCCCAATGCAAGATACACTCCGTGGGAATAGGGAGGTTACTGATGCAGCATATGTTGACTCCGGCGTCGACCCATCGACTGGTATCATGCCAGCACACAGGCCCACTAAGGCGGAGAAAGGCCGTCGCATAGAACGCAAATTATCTTGAAACATATAGTCTTGTAGCCAAAAGGGTGGGGAATAATATAGTGTATTGGAATCCAGAATAAAACCAACCTGCTTTCAGAAAAAATTGTGTTGCATTACTTATTGAACAAGCCACGTAAAAAATGACCTCGTACGGATAAAGAAAAGAAATAAAGCAAAGTAACCACTACGACGCAGCGCAACTTCTTGCAGGTTCCCCCATTATATTACCACAGAGAACGGATGCCTGAGAGCAGGACGTTGGGTCACATATTTCAGGCTCACGATTTGTCTGCGGTGAGTGCCCCACGTCAGTGAGACTAACTTGCGGCGTGCGTGTGGTTAACCGAGTTCGTTGTGCTTAAAACAACGCTTCGCCTTTGTGAGTAATATTGTATAGACGATTGAAGTTCGTACAACAGCGGCGGCGAGGAGGCGGTAGAAGCCTCTCCGGTCGTCCAACTGCACGACCAGGGAATTTGATAAGAAGGCTAGGTCTGGACGGAGACTGCTCGCACTGTGACTGTTCTGGAGTTGCAGAGAGAAGCAACTGAACTAAAATTAGTGTCAGAACTTTGTTACCTTCACTTCACGAAATCGTAGGCTTAGTAGGCCAGTTTATCGACATACACTTTGGGATTTAACCAGGTCACTCGATCACGATATGATGATTACCGTATGTACAGCGTCACTTTTCCTCGCTTTCTGGCAATCCTTGGGTGATGGGAAACGCTTATACCTGTGAATTCATAACAGAAAGTTTCAGGCCCGATGCTCTTTTGTTCTCATAATTCAGGTAATTCGGCCATAGACAGCGTCCTCTGACAATGATTCAGAATTTTGCTGTTGTCTTGAACTGGTCTCCAGGCCACTTACGCATTTATGTACTGTGCCTCTCTATCCGTAATATCGTCTCTCCACAATTGCTGATACTTCTACAGTTTGTCAAGGCCATACGATAAAAAATAATTGCCTTAATGCTTTCGATAACCCCTAGAAGTAATATTGTTTCACCTTCCTAGACATTCCCATTGTTAGTTTAGAAATTTGCGTTGTATATGCCATTCGACACTTGGGTGCTCTGGAAAGCATCGGAGTGAAGTTGCAATTTCACGTCTCTTCATCATCTAAGTTATCAGGGACGGAGACAGTGACTTACTTTCCTATTACTGTCACAAACAGATCATCAATGCGTTTCCCAAGCCTAATGAGCGTAAAAGTGCTTTCGTCAAATCCACCTTTCGTCGATTCCTTCAAAATTTCATTCGCCAGCTTTCTAATTTAAAGCAAGCACTACTTCCTTTCACAATATGCCGCCACTAACCGGACATGAAATAGTGAATTATAGATAACAGCTTGCCTTATCATGCAATACCTTCAACTAGCTACATCTAAAAGTCAATGAAATGTCAACTCCAAAACATACCATCATATTTACGTAATATCACTGCACTACCACTTTCTAACAAACTGAATGCTTTATTTGTTTATCTTAATTTTAATCAAATGGTTCAAATGGCTCTGAGCACTACGGGACTCAACTGCTGTGGTCATTAGTCCCCTAGAACTTAGAACTACTTAAACCTAACTAACCTAAGGACATCACACACATCCATGCCCGAGGCAGGATTCTACCTGCGACCGTAGCAGTCGCACGGTTCGGGACTGCGCGCCTAGAACCGCGAGACCACCGCGCCCGACTTAATTTAAATCAGTTCTCTTTTAATGTAAATAGTAAGTGATGTAACGTTGGTAGTTTGTAAAGTCCTACTGTCATATACACGTGTATAATGAAATATCTGAGAGTGGAAGTCTTTGGCATTGTTATAGTTGTAATATCACCATATTTCTGTACGTACTTCAATGTGGTGAAACTTCTTGGTGTGTGAGTGGTGCTTGCGCATCATACAGTTTTCGATTCCGCAAGATCACAAACAGTGTGCACTGGAACATAATGACGTGGATTTTTCGTCGTAAGTAACTGAAATATCTTTCCTTTAATAATTTCTTTAAATCACTTGAAATCGTTGAGAGGCACAGTTACAGTTAAAAAGACATTGTCTCACATCTTTTTTTGGTTGTAGAGCATCACCAACCCATGGAAATTTCATGATTTGAGAAAATAAAAAGCGAAAGCTGATGTAAAATTTATCTTAGCGTGAACTAGCCGTCTGAAGATAAACCTGTCGGTTCGAAACCGCTATCGGGGCTACTTAAATAAATAAATAGCATTGTAAAAAGTGGTAGCTTTCATTATTCAGCATCGCTGTCTTGTCTAGAATTTCACGTTTTTGTATTCATCTGTGTTAAAAGGTACATTGCTATATAGACCGCTCGACAAAACATATGAATCACCCACAAGACGTAGTCGGATGCCAATGAAACTTCGTTGATGTACACATCATGGTCGGACTTGTAAAAGAGTTGGAAGTCTCTGTGAAAGGTAGAGCGTCCACCACAGTGCATTACTGTTTTTCATATTTAGTGTTGTTCCCAGTATAAATAAGGGGCGTAAGCAGATCAGATGATGACAGATCACGTTGAAGGACATGGATGCTGCTTACGTGTGTGAGGTAGAATTATCAGGAGCTGACAGAGTTTGAAAGGGAACTTCATTTCGCCGGTTGGTCGAATCGAGCAAGATTTGGATTTGTGGATGTGTCAGTGGCCCGATTTCGGACTGCATATGAACGCGAGAGCAGGCGTACTTACCTTCAAGGTTCCGCTCACTCATTTCTGACCAGTAAATGGGAGAGCCGCCGTATTGTGAACCAGTCACATCACGGCCCCTTCGTGTCGATGCCTAGCTTCCGAGAACAAGTAATGGACTCGATGCAATCTTCTGCGTCAATTCGCACCATTGGTCGGAGACTATCAGCAATCCGACTATTGAATTATCGTTCATTCGTAGGCTGCCGTTAACACCACAACACAAACGGCTGCGTCTGGAGACATGCCGTGACCGTGAAGCATGGAATACTGATGAATGACATCGCATGGCGTTCAGCGATGTATAATGGTTCTGTACTGTCCCGGATGGCCAGCGTCGGCGAATATGGCAGCGATCTCAGTAGAGGTCCCACTCTTCCAGTGTTTTGGTGAGGCACAATTGTATTATTGCTGTCGTCAAGGCGTGCGGAGCTCTTGGTTATGACTTCAGGTCACGGCTAGTAGTGATGGAGGGAACTCTGACGGCACTGTGGTACGTCACAGACATCATGCGTCCTCAAATTTTTCCTCTCAAGCGACTATATCGTGGTGCCATTCATTATTCGACAGCCCAATGCTCGTCCATACATAATATGTGCGTCTATGAGTTGCCTTTGTGATGTTGAGTCACTCCCGCGTCCAGCAAAACACGCAGATCCATCCTCGATAGAACCTGTGTGGGACCAGTTCGGACAACTCCATTCCAGTGACGGTATCCAGGATCTGAAGGACCAGTTACAACAGGTGTGAGCCAGCTTTCCTCACAATAAGACGCAATCCAGGCCGTCGGGGATTCAATACCATATTGGTAAGTGAGCTCATAGTGCCAAGTGCATTGTAAATTTAACTCGATATTCTAACCACTGAAAGAACGTCACATACGATTTCAACCTGTGTTTCATTACGTTTCCTCCTCTCCTTCTGGCTGTTCCACTTTCTTGGCGGGTAATGTATGTTTTTAGCAGTCTAATTCAATGAAACTGTATTTTCCAAAACACTTGTATCGTTAAGAAAAACACAGAGACTCTGCAAGTGACAACTTGAAGAAATTAACATAGCTGACATCTGGTTATCAACTGGAATATTTGTTACACAGTCCTCCCTCCGGCATGGGTGTGTGTTTGTTCTCAGGATAATTTAGGTTAAGTAGTATGTAAACTTAAGGACTGATGACCTTAGCAGTTAAGTCCCATAAGATTTCATACACATTTGAACATTTTTGTTACACAGTCCAATTAAGAGCAAGAGCAGCTACGTGTCTCACCTAAATTTTACTTTCCCACTTTACTTGACATAGGCTTTTCTATAAATGTGTTTCATAACGTCATTATTTGTGCGTTAGGCTTCATGACAACACGGCCCAAAATAATCGTTCAAATGGCTCTAAGCAATATGGGACTTAACATCTGAGGTCATCCGTCCCCTAGACTTGGAACTACTTAAACCTAACTAACCTAAGAACATCACACACATTCATGCTCGAGGCAGGATTCGAACCTGCGACCTTAGCAGCAACACGGTTCCGGACTGAAGCACCTAGAGCCGCTCGGTCACAGCGGCCGGCCAACACGGCCCATTGACCAAACATAAATTAGTGCCACTTCGCATCAAGGTGAATGTCAGTTTCATGTCAAATTCAGTACCCCACGGTATTTTTTTCCGGGTGGAAAACGGAAACCTGTTTTCTTCGTCCATTCCTTCTGGCAGTGACTATGAAAAGTAATTAATAGTTTAATTCTGACACTTTAATTAACTCATGTTAATTAAAATATTATCTTATGAGGGAAACCCGTTGTTTGAAATGAGATCTTTTAACCTCTTGTTTCTACTAAGATAGTGCACTTACTTTAAAAAAAATTTATAGATAGTGACTGAAGCAGGCCGTTGTGGCCGTGCGGTTCTAAGCGCTTCAGTTTGGAACCGCGTGACCGCTACGGTCGCAGGTTCGAATCCTGCCTCGGGCATGGATGTGTGTGGTGTCCTTAGGTTAGTTAGGTTTAAGTAGTTCTAAGTTCTACGGGACTGATGACCTCAGAAGTTAAGTCCCATAGTGCTCAGAGCCATAGTGCCTGTAACCACAGTGTATAGTACTTATTTTTTTATTTAGTAGAATTACATGTTGTGAATTAGCTACCAATCATTTAGTTGATGATATGTGAGAATCAGTTATTGTTCCTTCGCATTATCGATTTCGGATACAACTCTCATCTTCAGATCGCTGTTATATGATACGAATTACAAATACACTCTATGTTTCTAAGTATCATGATGCCAGTGGAATCCTCAAGTTCTTTTCTCGAAAAATTTACACTACTATCTAATACAAAGTATGACACTGGTTTGATTTTAATATCGGTTTTTATCACCACAATCACTCAGCGCTGAAGACTACATCATACGCCACTGTTTGCACGTGAAAACTGAACAGCATTATCTCACAGTGTGACAGCGTGTTTCATCATAAACTGATGTCACATACAGACATTACGAAACAAAGATAAGCAGATGTTTCCCAAAATCTCTTCAGGCTAATGCCAGGAAGTTTCTTTAAAAGGACCCAGTCTGCTCCCTAACCTGCCTTTCTCGACATCACTTAATGCTCCGGCTCTAAAGATCTTAACGTGAACGGCGCATTATACTCGATCCTTCCTTTCTTAACCCCACCGCGTGGGCCCTAAACCAAAGACTGGAACGTACTTACAACACAAAAATCCTTTCCTGCGTGGAGGATGCATTAACAAAACAGTCTGGAAATTTTCTACCGTGGAAAATAATGAATGTCTGTGTCATCTGTTTGTCCTTGAGGATAAATTTAAAATCTGAAGCGGCCAACACTTTAGAGCCACGTATAAGCAAGCACAGATACAGCAGATCTCAGTATTTTTGTTGTTGCTTCAAGTACGCGAAACCACGAGTTTGGACTATCTGCCGGCGAAACGACGCCGTTTATAGGTTTTCGCCCACTTAAAAGAAGCGAAGAGTGTGTTAGCAGCTGATGCCCTTGATTGCATTGTATAAGACGTGAACGGCAATTGAAACAATGGAATGACGATGAATACGCGATACGGGTGGCCGTGGGGCTGAAAAAGTTTTAACCTGCGACCCCTGGAGGAGAGGAGAGATTCCTGCCGCAGATTAAGCGCAGCCAGAAAATGAGCACAAAGTGAGAATCCAGAAAACAAAACTCTAGGAAAGCGCAAATGGAATGCTTTGTAACGAACAAAGGAGGTCAGATGGACGTTATCAGCGGTCGGGCAGCTCACCTTTAATACCTGAGGACGTGGGAGACGCAGACTCCTCGTTCCAAATGCGGCCATGAGGCTGCTAATCCTGAACGGTGGATGCTTACACAAATGAACTTGGGCGTACAAGCGAAAATGGTTTTCGGAGCTTATCTGCAAACGGGATGACATCGCCTTTTGCTTGGCTGTTGTTCATCGTCATGATATCGTTAACTTACTATCGTATGTTTTTCTTGTTTATTATATTTGTCCTACAACAGGTGTCCAAGGCACGCTCTGCACGTCCCTCTATCGTGTGCTTCTACCTTAATCTGTTGTTACCTTAGTCAATTTTTTGTCATCTCTTTCTTTGTCTCTATTTCACTTCTTTCGCAATGTGCGTCGTCTCCTGAATTTTAACACGTTGCACTTCTATTACTCCACTTACATTGTTAGAAGTATACTTCTTCTTACTACTTTCCGTCTGTCATCCTCGCTTTAAGCGTTTCTCTCCAAACCTCATATCAAAAGTATTGAAGTATTTTTATTCTTTCGTTTTGACTACTTATGATTCACTGCCGTATAATAGTGCTAAACAGAAAATATATGTAGTAAAACACCATCTTACTTCTATAGAAATAATTTTTTCTGTCAATAAACGTTTCACCTTTTCAAAAACTATTTACGCACAGATATATTACTTCTTAGTTCCTGCACACAACTTCCATTTTCTAACATAAAATTTCCTAAGTACTTATAAGATATTACTTGTTGCAAGGTCTTTCCTTTTAACGAAATTTTGACGGATCCTTCATGTAACTGATTGTGGTCACTCCCCTCCGACTATTATGGACTGCTTTATCTGTTAAGTTTTGAGCATGAACATTACGAATTTGCGACAAATAACACCTACGTCCAGTACTTCTTTCATAGCTCGTCTCATCTGTTTCTTCATTGTCAGTTATTAATTTCACTTTTTGTCTGATGTAGAGTTCCTTTATGAGTATTCTGTTCTCCCTAAAACTTTAAGAACTACGGGGGAATACTCTAGTCAACTTTGTCAAATGCCATTCTCGGGCAAAAAAACGAATGTATACGGGATGTTAAAAACACGTCTCCATATTTGGAGAGGTACTAATATGGAACCAAACAAGAAAAAAATGTCCGTTAAACATGGGCTCTTGAATGTATGCCTTGAGAAACCATGATCTTCTACTGGACAAGAAATCGGATCTCTGAAGGTATGGGATCCAATGCAGTATGTGCTTGAATGGAGGGACTTGATTATATGTCCCAGACACAATTTCTAGCGGATAGCGTAGCATAAGAGATCTGAAAAGTTAGTCTACATTTCTTAAGACCTCAATCAGCACACCATCTACTGTTTGTGACCCTTCTCAATCAACCAACGCCTATAGCCCAGTGGATATCACCAAACCTCTGATATGGCATCGAGGCACAATGAGTTACAAATACTGTAGAAATATCTAGCTGCAGTGGCGTGAGGAATTCGCAAATACCTGTTTCATACCATGTTCCTTAGCTGAATCACTTTCTAAATTGGGTAATTTTATTACGAAGTTGCACTGTCGTCGACGTGTAGGTGCACCGTTGCTGTGATACTATATAATCCAGCGATCACCGTCATGGTATTTGTCTGGACAAAAAACCACCTCATTTAGAGGTAATATAGTACCTCTATTTATAAAGCCATTATAGCTGTTAACATGGATACTTCTGTGCACCTGTAGAACCAAGACCGCTTGTGACAGAAGCATACAGTAGTTGTTGCGATTTTTTTTTAACATCTGGCAGTTTGTAAGACGATTACGCCTCTCTTTTTATGTCACAGTGGTACCACACGCAAGAAAAACTAAAGAGACATGTCCACCCGTCGCTGATTTTCTCATAGTATTATTTTGTATCGTCTGCAGTCATTTATTGGCGAAGTATTATACTTAATAGTAGGGGGTGCGTGATGGGTTCACCCTGGGCAACAGGCTTATAAAGTATGTGTTTGTGTTCCAACATGTGCAAAGGAAATAACTATGTACAGTCGTAAGGAAGGTATGGCTTTGACGTGGAGTACTGTGATAGTAAAGGGAAGACTATGTCAAGTCATAAAAATGGTACTGATATTTGTATTTCCAGAACCACAGCCGTCAGCAGGGCGTATTTCCAACACTTCGCTAATTGTCGAATCTCGTTCAACTGAGACCACAATCGTAACAAAATGGTTCAAATGGCTCTGAACAATATGGGACTTAACTTCTGAGGTCATCAGTCCCCTAGAACTTAGAACTACTTAAACCTAACTAACCTAAGAACATCACACACGTCCATGCTCGAGGCAGGATTCAAACGTGCTACCGTAGCGGTCGCGCGGTTCCAGACTGTAGCGCCTAGAACCCCTCGGCCACTCCGGCTGGCACAATCGTAACATTTAGTTGTAAGTACAGGGATAAAATATATATGAGGCCGTTTTTTTCCTAGGATGATTCTGTCTATGTGTGCTTGGCATGCAGCGCCTGACGCCTGTGCGGGAATGATTCACATTTCCCGTTAACGGTAGGAGCCGTCTGAATGGAGAGACCTGTTGGAGTGTAGGAATGTAGCTGACTTAACCGTGTTATCCTGTAGACGGCCGAATAGCGAACTAATACTTAGTATGTGATGGATAACTTTCGTGACCGTGTGGAAATTTGAGAAGACTGAATATGGACGTGTGTCTGTGCTGGACCATTATTCCCTTCCATGTAAATTGTTCGGTTGACTGCTTCTGCACATTTCCTGCCTTTATTTAGTTGAGGGAACATCGATTGTTGTGTGTGCATCTAGCAGGTAAAAGACACGTTTGCTGCTTCTCTAGACATGAGAATCACCTTAGATGACTTTGTAAATTATAGGGACGATTTGGAATCTGTTACATCGCCGAGATCTGTATTCTCCAGTGGACGTATCATTTTCCTCTATTTGTTTCGAGTTCTCAAATAAAGGTCTTCGCAGAGGGGATAAGTATTATGTTGTGCTAGCGGTCGGTAGGATAATGCTGTGTGCTTGATATCGAGAAGTACTACGAAAATTGTATAATATTATGGCATACCATGCGAAATTACATGTGTTCTTGTAGTCCTAGAGTCCGGAGATGGGTGTAGGAATGCAGGCAGGAAGCAGGTCCAGACCAGAAATAGCAACGCCTTTGTACTGACTGGAAACGACCCAGAATTTGTAGAACAGTTTTGAGAGTGACTTCGATCCGCTAAGGGTGCTCTGGTCACCTGTCAGGAGTGTATGACCGCTGACCTCCCAGGGAAATATCTACTACTGCGAGGGGTACAAATGGTGCTGTCTGTCTTCGTGGTATATGTACAAATGATGTAAAAGGGATGATTCTGTATGGCGCAGGATACGAGTTGTATGTTTAGTGAATCGACATGGTATGTGGTAACATATAGCTGGGTTGGAGTTTCCTTTCACTCTCTAATATTCAAGCTCCTGTCCTCAGTGGGAGAGCAGTGTAATTGAATAAGAGTCTTTCCGTATTTGACGAAATGTAGGGGCACTTTGCAAGGTTTCATTGTCGGTGCAATACGGCGATCTGTGTAAAATAGTTTTTTTGCCACTGAAAGTCTCGTCTGCAGAAAAGAAGAAAAGGTAGATGGTGTTTCCACACTGACGGCATCAGTAATTTGGAGGGTAAATTCAATAGGAGCCAATAATAAAGCTCGATTCATTCACACAACGTCCTTTGCGTTGAGAATAGCCGTGGTCTAGGGGTAGCGTCTTTGATTCTTAATCAAAACGTCTTCGGTCCCGGGTTTGATTCCCGCCACTGCCTAAATTTTGATAAATGATCAGCATTGGCGGCCGAAGACTTCCGGCGTAAGAAGTCAGCCTCATTCTGCCAACGGCCTTGTCAAAGAGGGCGGAGGAGCGGATAGAGGTTCAGGGCACTCTCATGTCCTAGGGTTGGGAAATTGCCCCTAAAGGCGGAAGAATCAGCAATGATCAACGACATGAGGATGCAGAAGGCAATGGAAACCTCTGCATTAAAGACACGTAACGTGTATCCACAGGACATGTGGCCTGTAGTTGAAGAAGTGTCATGATGATCTCTCCATTGGCAAAAGATTCCGAAATAGTCCCCCATTCGGATCTCCGGGAGGGGAGTGCCAAGGGGGAGGTTACCATGAGAAAAAGATTGAATAATCAACGAAAGGATAACGTTCTACGAGTCGGGGCTTGGAATGTCAGAAACTTGAACGTGGTAGGGAAACTAGAAAATCTGAAAAGGGAAATGCAAAGGCTCAATCTAGATATAGTAGGGGTCAGTGAAGTGAAGTGGAAGGAAGACAAGGATTTCTGGTCAGATGAGTATCGGGAAATATCAACAGCAGCAGAAAATGGTATAACAGGTATAGGATTCGTTATGAATAGGAAGGTAGGGCAGAGGGTGTGTTACTGTTAACAGTTCAGTGACCGGGTTGTTCTAATCAGAATCGACAGCAGACCATCACCGACAACGATAGTTCAGGTATACATGCCGACGTCGCAAGCTGAAGATGAACAGATAGAGAAAGTGTATGAGGATATTGAAAGGGTAATGTAGTATGTAAAGGGGGACGAAAATCTAATAGTCATGGGCGACTGGAATGCAGTTGTAGGGGAAGGAGTAGAAGAAAAGGTTACAGGTGAATATGGGCTTGGGACAAGGAATGAAAGAGGAGAAAGACTAATTGAGTTCTGTAACAAGTTTCAGCTAGTAATAGCGAATACCCTGTTCAAGAATCACAAGAGGAGGAGGTATACTTGGAAAAGGCCGGGAGATACGGGAAGATTTCAATTAGATTACATCATGGTCAGACAGAGATTCCGAAATCAGATACTGGATTGTAAGGCGTACCCAGGAGCAGATATAGACTCAGATTACAATATAGTAGTGATGAAGAGTAGGCTGAAGTTCAAGACATTAGTCAGGAAGAATCAATACGATAAGAAGTGGGATACGGAAGTTCTAAGGAATGACGAGATACGTTTGAAGTTCTCTAACTATATAGATACAGCAATAAGGAATAGCGCAGTAGGCAGTACAGTTGAAGAGGAATGGACATCTCTAAAAAGGGCCATCACAGAAGTTGGGAAGGAAAACATAGGTACAAAGAAGGTAGCTGCGAAGAAACCATGGGTAACAGAAGAAATACTTCAGTTGATTGATGAAAGGAGGAAGTACAAACATGTTTCGGGAAAATCAGGAATACAGAAATACAAGTCGCTGAGGAATGAAATAAATAGGAAGTGCAGGGAAGCTAAGACGAAATGGCTGCAGGAAAAATGTGAAGACATTGAAAAAGATATGATTGTCGGAAGGACAGACTCAGCATACAGGAAAGTCAAAACAACCTTTGGTGACATTAAAAAAAGCAACAGCGGTAACATTAAGAGTGCAACGGGAATTCCACTGTTAAATGCAGAGGAGAGAGAAGATAGGTGGAAAGAATACACTGAAAGCCTCTATGAGGGTGAAGATTTGTCTGATGTGATAGAAGAAGAAACAGGAGTCGATTTAGAAGAAATAGGGGATCCAGTATTAGAATCGGAATTTAAAAGAGCTTTGGAGGACTTACGGTCAAATAAGGCAGAAGGGATAGATAACATTCCATCAGAATTTCTAAAATCATTTGGAGAAGTGGCAACAAAACGACTATTCACGTTGGTGTCTAGAATATATGAGTCTGGCGACATACCATATGACTTTCGGAAAAGCATCATCCACACAATTCCGAAGGCGGCAAGAGCTGACAAGTGCGAGAATTATCGCACAATCAGCTTAACAGCTCATGCATCGAAGCTGCTTACGAGAATAATATACAGAAGAATGGAAAAGAAAATTGAGAATGCGCTAGGTGACGATCAGTTTGGCTTTAGGAAAAGTAAAGGCCCGAGAGAGGCAATTCTGACGTTACGGCTAATAATGGAAGCAAGGCTAAAGAAAAATCAAGACACGTTCATAGGATTTGTCGACCTAGAAAAAGCGTTCGACAATATAAAATGGTGCAAGCTGTTCGAGATTCTGAAAAAAGTAGGGGTAAGCTATAGGGAGAGACAGGTCATATACAATATGTACAACAACCAAGAGGGAATAATAAGAGTGGACGATCAAGAACGAAGTGCTCGTATTAAGAAGGGTAGAAGGGTGTAAGACAAGGCTGTAGCCTTTCGCCCCTACTCTTCAATCTGTACACCGAGGAAGCAATGAAGGAAATAAAAGAAAGGTTCATGAGTGGAATTAAAATACAAGATGAAAGGATATCAATGATACGATTCGCTGATGACATTGCTATCCTGAGTGAAAGTGAAGAAGAATTAAATGATCTGCTGAACGGAATGAACAGTCTGAGTACACAGTATGGTTTGAGGGTAAATCGGAGAAAGACGAAGGTAATGAGAAGCAGTAGAAATGAGAACAGCGAGAAACTTAACATCAGGATTGATGGTCACGAAGTCAATGAAGTTAAGTAATTCTGCTACCTAGGCAATAAAATAACCAATGACGGACGGAGCAAGGAGGACATCAAAAGCAGGCTCGCTATGTCAAAAAAGGCATTTCTGGCCAAGAGAAGTCTACTAATATCAAATACCAGCCTTAATTTGAGGAAGAAATTTCTGAGGATGTACGTCTGGAATACAGCATTGTATGGTAGTGAAACATGGACTGTGGGAAAACCGGAACAGAAGAGAATCGAAGCATTTGAGATGTGGTGCTATAGACGAATGTGGAAAGTTAGGTGGACTGATAAGGTAAGGAATGAGGAGGTTCTACGCAGAATCGGAGAGGAAAGGAATATGTGGAAAACACTGATAAGGAGAAGGGACCGGATGATAGGACATCTGCTAAGACATGAGGGAATGACTTCCATGGTACTAGAGGGAGCTGCAGAGGGAAAAAACTGTAGAGAAAGACAGAGATTGTAATACGTCAAGCAAATAATTGAGGACGTAGGTTTGCAAGTGCTACTCTGAGATGAAGAGATTAGCACAGGAAAGGAATTCGTGGCGGGCCGCATCAAACCAGTCAGTAGACTGATGACGAAAAAAAAAAAAAAAAAAAAAGAATAGGCATCTCCACATAGCGGTGAGAGCGTTTGTGTATGTTGAATGCAGGTAGGGTAACATGTGATAGACAGGGTGCCACATTAGGACCGCGAGGAAGAATACATTCGGCGTTATTCTGAGCTATTTTCGTGTTCTGTTAGGACAGGAATTTCCATGAATACAAGCTCACACATCACAAAAGCTCCTACAAAAGTGACTGTTAACTATTTGTGGGACATTATACAATTTCCAAGAGGTCGACTTGGCTCTTGTTTACATAGCCATGTGACGTCAGTATGACAACGAGAACCTTTTAGATGGTGAGTCACCATGTGGGCATTTTGCGGCATTGCATCAGTAACGCTCTGCTGTTAAGCGCCGCTAGACGTGTCTCGCATGTTCCATTAGGATTGCGAGGAACAATGCACCATGTGCTATTCTGGAATGGATTTCTGTAGCATCTGCGAAGGTGAGTCGGTCGGCGGTTAGGTCTTCGCTGGTCCGCAGATAGCGAGAGGGATCACACCAGCAGTGGTGAACACATGTGCACGTGGCCCAAGGGATGACTTGGAGCTTATTTAGATTCACAGGTGACATCAGTATAACTCTCGAAGAACTTTAACCACAGAGGTGACTTTGACATGCCGTCGGCAGCGCTCCTATGCTGGCTTGCATCTGGCTGGCCCTGCAGAGCGCGTTGCAGCCTCTGACAGTTGCACTTGATGACAGTTCGGAAGCCTTTTTTTATGTGTGCTGAGTGTTTGTGCACTGGATTATTTTCGGCTATTTAAGCATTGTGAGCATTACACACGCATTGCGTTTTGACGATTTAGGAATTATTTTGGTGTCTGTTGCATTATTTTGTGAGCAGGTGTGCAGTGCATGATTGCAGTTGACGATTAGCAAGTGTGTTTGCAGAGTCTTTTAGATTGATTTACGGGTTGTTTGGCTCCCTGGGCATAAATGTATTGCATTATTTCGATAATTTACGATTAGTTTACAGGTCTGTAGGCTGTGTGGTGTGACCCAAAGTATGTCAGAGCATGTGTTTTGTGTCAGTGTGATAAATATACTATCTCAAATCTGTTCCTAAATAAATTGCTTCAAAATAAATAACGTACGTTCCTTCCTCTCTCCAGCAGCCCAGTGCAGGCTGTGTTATTTTCCTCTCCAGACAGCCTTCTTGAGTTACATCACGGAAGGGGCGACAGCGCCCTCTTGTGGCAGTACTGTGTACTAGGCCCAGATCTCATGGTGAACACACTTGATGGTGGTGCTGTCTGTAATTGCTTAAATAAAGACTGTATGGACAATAATAAAGACTGACGTCCAGCACAGGCTGGGTCCTTTTTCTCCACTAGTTTCTAGTTCCCCTCCAGTTCTTAGGAAGAGGTGGCGGTCACATGACTTCAGTTAGTGGAGCTAGCTGAAGCGACCTACTTTACTGCCTCTAATTGTTCCCTGTTAATTCCTTGTTTACCACCAATTCCTTACAAGAGGTGGTGGTCGGATGACATAGGTTAGTGGAGATAGCCCAATTGCCCTTTCTTCACCACCATTTTCTTAGGTTAGTAGAGATAGCCCAACTGATCTATCTTCCCTCCAAAATTCAAATTTCGCACTAGTTCCTAGGAAGAGGTGGCGGTCAGCTGACTTAGGTCACTTGGGCCACCTCCACTAACCTATCTTCTCGCCATTTTATTAGGTTAGTAGAGGTTGCATTGTCATGATGGGATTTGAACTTCCCACCAGGCAACATGGCTCAGTGGTGTCACTTTCCCGCCAAAAGCCGCCATCTTGGATAACGGTACTCTCGTCATCAGCTGACGTCATGGACGCCACCTTGGATGACGTCATGCATTGTTGCCAAGCCTACAGGCCGCCATCTTGGATGACGTCATCGCCGTCATATTGGATACTTCTGGCAACAATGGAAAGCTCTATTACTTACCACTCTAAAAATGGATTCTTTTAATGCTCTGTATATATCTGTTAATGTCCAGTATTCCCATTCCCAAAAGTCCAGTGGCATCTCATATTCCTTCTTTCTTCTGAACTGCACATGTTCTTTGTAATGCGCCACACTAAACTAACTATATTATAATACCTATATTCTTTGGCGTTGAGGTTTGTAGATAAAGGGACTAGAATTGTTTCAATTAAATCTTTAAGTCAAATTTTCTCGTCATACATTCTGTTGATAGGTTTAATGATTGTAATAGTGTTCAATTTTCCCAGTCTGTAGTGCATTAACTCTTACTTTATCACAGCTTATTGCTTTGCTTTTCATGACATTTACAATGGCCTTTCTCGCTTTCCATCTCAGTATGTTTGGTCCTCTGTCCATTTCGTCACAACTGATGCTCCAATCTTTGTCGTGTATGATCTCTTAATATGTCGTATTGTTTCCCAACATATTAATTCCACAAGTGTTTATTTCTGCTATGCCTGCTGTCACCTTGCCGTCTTTCTTGAGTGTGCCCTGCTTACTGAAATTTTTGGCTATTCTTTTGTTACATGCTTACAACTGTTCTATACCTTTTACCTTTCTTTCTTGACTCTCTCTACACTGGCTAGTCATCCACTCTCCTGTAGCCTGATGAGTCAGTTTTACTGGTTCAGTTCTCTTCTGTTTTTGTTCTGAAGAAGAATCGTTCTTCATTTCTTACCTTCATGTATTTTATGTAATTCATCTGATGTAAAGCACTCTTTCCTATACTTCTCTTTCTTTACTTTTCCAACTTCTTTTTGTAAAACTTTCAGAATTATATTTTAAACTGAATTCCATTCTTTCAATGGTTTGAGAACAAGTTTTAGGTGCTTCAGCAGTAAAATTTTTCACACACAGTTTTCTTACCAATTGCCTTCTTTTAATACATTTCAACTTTATTCATATGTCTGTTGCCAGTAATTTACGATCCTTATCAGCAGTTGCTAGTTGGAAGTTTTCGGCAATATGATATTGTTTTTAATAATTGGTTGGTTAAAATAAAACCTCTCTGGTATCTTGCACTATCACTAGGAGATTTCCACGTGTACAGTCTTTGATGACGATTTCCAAACTAAATGTTTGTAATACAGACACATAGAGCTCACACAACGACATGATTTGTTCTTTTCGCAAGTCCATATTCTCCAACTACAACCTACTGTTCATCTTTCCTTTCTATGCCATACCACTAGCCCTATCCATTTTCTTCCGCTATTTGTCCATATATTTAATTTATTTCTTCTTCTTCTTCATCGGATGTAGACTGATATAATGGCAGCACAGTCAGAAAATGCAACAAGTCTCCTGAAGAGACTGCCTACATGACGCTTATCTGTCATGTTCTGGAGTTTGCTGTGCGCTGTGCAATCCGCATCAGACTTGATGGTCAGACGACATAGAAAAAATTCAAAGAAGGGCAGGTCGTTTTGTATTGTCGCGAAACAGGAGAGAGTGCTATGGGATTGATACGCGAACTGGGGTAGCATTCATTAAAGCAAAGGCGGTTTTCGTTGCTGGAAGATCTCATTAAATTTAAATCACCAACATTTTCCTCCGAATGCGAAAATATTTTGTTGAGATTCACCTACATGAGAAAAATGATCATCGTAATAAAATTTAAAAAAATCCCGTGCGCTTTTTCTAGACTGAAACGGTAGGTGGTTCGATGAACCCTCTGCCACACTTTAGTGTGAACGGCAGAGCATTCATATAGACAGCATGTCATACAGTACTGAAACCAAACTAAAACACAGTGATCGTTGGAAGCGGGGTGTTAAAGGAAAATGTGTTCATAAAACACAGCAAATAGGACATTCTGCGTACTCAAAACATCGTAGTACATCTCCAGGACGGCACCAATGCACTAATAAGAACACAAATCGCCATTGAAGATGTTACACAAATATAAAAAGGTGAAACGCGAATGGCACAACAAAAACAGCCTTTCGTTCAATTGCATTACACGAACCACGTCCCAAGAATGTAAAAGTAACTAAGGAACATATTTGTTGTATAAGATGTATATCAACAAAATCAAAACAAATACAACGGAATGTAGTCGAATTAAATCAGGTAATGTTGAGGGAATCAGCTTAGGAAACGAGACACTTAAAATAGTATTTGAATATTGCTATCTGGGCAGTAACACAATTGATGATGGCCAAAGAAGAGAGGATATAAAATGTAGACTGACAATGGCAAGAGAAACTTTTCTGAAGAAAAGAAATTTGTTAACATCGAATATAGTTTAAGTGTTATGATGGTATATTATGTAGTATTTGTATGGAGTGTGGCCCTGTATGGAAGTGAAACGATAAACGGTTTAGACAAAAAGAGAATAGAAGCTTTTGAAATGTGATGTTGCAGAAGAATGCTGAGATCAGACGGGTAGATCACGTAACTAATGAGGATGCACCGGATAGAATTGCGGAGAAAAGAAATTTGTCTCACAACCTGACTAGAAGAAGGGATCGCTTGATAGGACACACTCTGATACATCAAGGGATCGCCAATTCAGTACTGGATGGAAGTGTGGGGGATAAAAATCGTAGACGGAGACCAAGAGATGAATGCAGTAGGCCAATTGAGAAGGATTTAGGTTGCAGTTGTTAATAGGAGATGGAGAGGTCCGCACAGGATGGAGTAGCACGGAGAACCGCATCAAACCAGTCTTCGAAATGAAGACCACAACAACAGCAACAACACATGTCGTGCAGGATCGCACAGCCACGTCACGTACCTTGAGCCAGGAAATGGACTTTTGTTTGCAGGAAGACGATTATCCACACAGACAGTATGACAAGGTCTGTAGCACTGCTGTCATTACACAGACGACTGTTACGGCTTCCTTTGGCAGGGCATCAGTGAGAGGCACGCCGACAATAGTGTGCTCAGCGACTACACTGGACACATGAGCCGTACCATGTCGCCGTTCCAGACGAGTTACGGTTCAATGTATATCTTCACGGTGGACGTATTCGTGTGTAGCGGCACCTAGGAGTGCGAACGTTTTCATATTGGATTCGTCATCCCCATACTGTTCCACGACATGGCCTGATGGTATGCAGTTCCATTGGCTGATTGTCTAGATCAACTGTTGTTCTCAGTCTGGACAGCAGCCGTTACATTTCTGACGTGTTACCGCCAGTGGCTGTGGAAGTTATCTTTCAACAAGGTAACGCAAGGGTGTCCGCCTAAGTAGCTGAGAGGTCAGTGTAGATGGCTGCCATGCGGAAGACCGTGGTTCGATTTCCGGTACTGCCAAGGATTTTTCCGTGGTGGAAGGATTGGTACGGGGTGCACTCAGCCTCGCGAGAAGCTACTTGACCGAGCAGTAGCGACTCCATTGTCGGGAAAGTCTGCAGAACGGTCAGGAGAGCGATGTGCTGAGACATACCTTAAGCCTTCACGGCCTGGTAAGGAGCTCGTAACGCAAGACTGCATTTCGGCCGTCCCGTGTCGATCTCCCTGATCCAGAGGATGTTCAGCTGTTGCTCTGGCCAACACGTTATCGAGATGTCTCGCCCATTAAAAATATCAGTATGAGTGTCGGCGAAACACTGGCACCTCACCAGCTACCAGTTAATGAACTCCGGCTTCAAGTGCAGGCAACGTGGGAAGAGGTGCCCTCTCTGTCATCCGAGCTCAGCTGAACTCAACGCCCAGCCGAGTTAGAGCCGTTTTGGCTTCCAGAGGTGGCAGCTTTGCGTATTAAATTTCACACCATGTAATACCCCGAAATCACCTCCAATTTTAATCATTTATTCTGGTTACTATACTGTGTATTCCGGAAAATAAAATTTTGTTGCTTGCTATCCTTCATGGAGTGGCAATTTTAATGGCCAGCGGCGTATACATGACTGACCCCAGTCGTGCCTCATTGATCCTGTAGTATCTGGAAGTGCATAACTTTGCATTCCTTTACATTAAAAGCTAGATGCCTGTCTTTGCACCAGGCTGATATTTAACCGGGATCTACACTACTGGCCATTGAAATTGCTATTCCACGAAGATGACGTGCAACAGACGCGAAATTTAACCGACAGGAAGAAGATGCTGTGACATGCAAATAATTAGCTTTTTAGAGCATTAACACAAGGTTGGCGCCGGTGGCGACACCTACAACGTGCTGACATGAGGAAAGTTTTCAACCGATTTCTCATACACAAACAGCAGTTGACGGCGTTGCCTGGTGAAATTGCCTGGTAAAACGTTGTTGTGATGCCTCGTGTCTGGAGGAGAAATGCGTACCATCAAGGTCGGATTGTAGCCTATCGCGATTGCGGTTTATCGTATCGCGTCATTGCTGCTCGCGTTGGTCTAGATCCAATGACTGTTAGCAGAATACGGAATCGGCGGGTTCAGGATCCCAACGGCCTCGTATCACTAGCAGTCGAGATGACAGGCATCTTATCCGCATGGCTGTAACGGATCGTGCAGCCACGTCTCGATCCCTGAGTCAACAAATGGGGACGTTTGCAAGACAACAACCATGTGCACGAACAATTCGACGACGTTTGCAGCAGCATGGACTATCAGCTCGGAGACCACGGCTGCGGTTACCCTTGACGCTGCATCACAGACAGAAGCGCAGCGATGGTGTACTCAACGACGAACCTGGGTGCACGAATGGCAAAACGTTATTTTTTCGGATGAATCCAGGTTCTGTTTACAGCATCATGGTGGTGGCATCCGTGTTTGGCGACATCGCGGTGAACGTACATTGTAAGCGTGTATTCGTCATCGCCATACTGCCGTATCACCCCTCGTTATGGTATGAGATGCCATTGGTTACGGGTCTCGGTCACCTCTTGTTCGTACTGACAGCACCTCGAACAGTGGACGTTACATTTAAGATGTGTTACGACCCGTAGCTCTACCCTTCATTCGATCCCTGCGAAACCCTACATTTCAGCAGGATAATGCACGACCGCATTTTGCAGATCCTGTACGGGCCTTTCTGGATACAGAAACTGTTCGACTGCTGCCCTGGCCAGCACATTCTCCAGATCTCTCACCATTTGAAAACGTCTGGTCAATGGTGGCCGAGCAACAGGCTCGTGACAATTAGCCAGTCACTACGCTTGATGAACTGTGGTATCGTGTTGAAGCTGCATGGGCAGCTGTACCTGTACACGCCATCCAAGCTCTGTTTGACTCAATGCCCAGGCGTATCAAGGCCGTTATTACGGCCAGAGGTGGTTGTTACCGGTACTGATTTCTCAGGATCTATGCACCCAAATTGCGTGAAAATGTAATCACATGTGAGTTCTAGTATAATATATTTATCCAATGAATACCCGTTAATCATCTGCATTTCTTCTTGGTGTAGCAATTTCAATGGCCCGTAGTGTAACTCGATATTATAAGTGACGATCAAAAATTTCCTTTAGAAGGCCGTACAGTCCATAAACAGTATGCCAGTCAGGCAAAATCACCGTGAGCATTGAGGCAATCAGCCCACTGACGGACTAGCTTGAAGAAATCCTTTCGGTAAAGCAACATATCCCATTGCATCCAGAAGCTGCCTGCTACACGTCCTCGTCCGACAGGAATCGTCGTCTCCTCAAGGCCATATTTAAGGTACCGAAGGGATGATGGGGAGAGACCATGACCATAGTTCGGGTGAACGAGTATCTCCCACTTGTCTGTAATGGATGAGACTGACCTCGCAGACTAACCACCGTCTTTTGTCGAATCGCGATCTGCACGGAACTGGGCGCACCGTCTCACAACGGTGGTTCTTTTATAGACATGCTGCGCTACACATATTTTTCATTCACCGATGGATGTCTACCTGTGTTTGTCCTTCGGCAGCCAAGAAAAGAATAACAGCAAGTTGGTAATGTTAGTATGGATTTGATAATAAGGTCGCCATAGTCAACGTGTTTGCATTTACAGGGTGTTTCAAAAATGACTGGTATATTTGAAACGGCAATACAAACTAAACGAGCAGCGATGGAAATACACCGTTTGTTGCAATATGCTTGGGACAACAGTACATTTTCAGGCAGACAAACTTTCGAAATTACAGTAGTTACAATTCTCAACAACAGATGGCGCTGCGGTCTGGGAAACTCTATAGTACGACATTTTCCATATATCCACCATGCGTAGCAATAATATGGCGTAGTCTCTGAATGAAATTACCCGAAACCTTTGACAACGTGTCTGGCGGAATGGTTTCACATGCAGATGAGATGTACTGCTTCAGCTGTTCAATTGTTTCTGGATTCTGGCGGTACACCAGGTCTTTCAAGTGTCCCCACACAAAGAAGTCACAGGGGTTCATGTCTGGCGAATAGGGAGGCCAATCCACGCCGCCTCTTGTATGTTTCGGATAGCCCAAAGCAATCACACGATCATCGAAATATTCATTCAGGAAATTAAAGACGTCGGCCGTGCGATGTGGCCGGGCACCATCTTGCATAAACCACGAGATGTTCGCAGTGTCGTCTAAGGCAGTTTGTACCGCCACAAATTCACGAAGAATGTCCAGATAGCGTGGTGCAGTAATCGTTTCGGATCTGAAAAATGGGCCAATGATTCCTTTGGAAGAACTGGCGGCCCAGACCAGTACTTTTTGAGGATGCAGGGACGATGGGACTGCAACATGGGGCTTTTCGGTTCCCCATATGCTCCAGTTCTGTTTATTGACGAAGCCGTCCAGGTAAAAATAAGCTTCGTCAGTAAACCAAATGCTGCCCACATGCATATCGCCGTCATCAATCCTGTGCACTATATCGTTAGCGAATGTCTCTCGTGCAGCAATGGTAGCGGCGCTGAGGGGTTGCCGCATTTGAATTTTGTATGGATAGAGGTGTAAACTCTGGCGCATGAGACGATACGTGGACGTTGGCGTCATTTGGACAGCAGCTGCAACACGGCGAACGGAAACCCGAGGCCGCTGTTGGATCACCTGCTGCACTAGCTGCGCGTTGCCCTCTGTGGTTGCCGTACCTGGTCGCCCTACCTTTCCAGCACGTTCATCAATCACGTTCCCAGTCGGTTGAAATTTTTCAAACAGATCCTTTATTGTATCGCTTTTCGGTCCTTTGGTTACATTAAACCTCCGTTGAAAACTTCGTCTTGTTGCAACAACACTGTGTTCTAGGCGGTGTAATTCCAACACCAGAAAAATCCTCTGTTCTAAGGAATAAACCATGTTGTCCACAGCACACTTGCACGTTGTGAACAGCACACGCTTACAGCAGAAAGACGACGTACAGAATGGCGCACCCACAGACTGCGTTGTCTTTTATACCTTTCACATCACTTGTAGCGCCATCTGTTGTTGAAAATCGTAACTACTGTAATTTCGAAAGTTTGTCCGCCTGAAAATGTACTGTTGTCCCAAGCATATTGCAACAAACGGTGTATTTCTATCGCTGCTCGTTTAGTTTTTATTGCCGTTTCAAATATACCGGTCATTTTTGAAACACCCTGTACTACAACCGCGTCAACAAGATAGGAATGCTGCACTAATTCCTTGGCTACCGTCTGCGCTTATATACTCGTATCGGATTCGCATATACGCCGCAGAAGCTTTTTGATCGACCCCTATACTACAACTTTTACCGAATAAAATTTCCACACAGACGACTACACCATCTTCATAAATTCAGCGGTTGTAAATAATACTATCCGCAAAGGCATTGTTTATGACATAAACAGCAAAAGTGGTTTTACCCTTACCTGGGACACACCAGATGTTACTTCAGCGTCTATAGATGCCTCTCCATACAGGATAACGTACTGCGCCCTGCTTGTCAAGAAATATTCCATCCTGTAGCAAACCTTCTTCGACGTCTCACAGGAACACATTTTCGTCAGAATGCGCCAATTTGATACCGAAGCAAACGTTTTACAACAGAGAAACACCGAATCAACCTGGTTTCCTCTATTACTGGCTATGAGAATATCTAGTGTTACGTGTGAAAGTTTTGTTTTGCATGGTATATATTTTCGGAATCCATGCTGATTTTCTATGGAAAAGGCTATTTTATTCCTTCCTTTGGAAGTGGACATTAATCTCGGCAATTTCCCACAACATACTAGTGGTGGTAGAAGCTAGTACGCCTTTACCTGGAACGTGTTTCATTCGATCGCTTCGTCATCATCTTCGGTGCAACACTACGTTCCATACATACTCATCACAGCTATCTTCAATGAATAAATCATGTAAGATACAACACATATACATCTTCCAATGTTAGATCCACGAGTGAATGTCAAACAGCTAACGACGTCGACGACAAGCATCGTCTTTCAAAAAGTTCTGGGACTTTTTATTCCTGGCGTCTAGACGAAGTCAACGCAGTAAATACGGTGGAAACTTGAAGTAACAACCGTAAATAACAGTTGTGCAATCGAGCAATTAGTTGTGAGCAAGCAGTAACTAGTGGGCGTGCGGTCGTAGTGTGTAAACGTCGTTGTGGCACAAATCTCAATGAAGCAACGTCCTTAAATCAAGTGTTCAAGACATTCTCCAGAACGTTTTGAAGGACAGAAAAGTGGGTGCAGATTTGCTCCTCACACCTCAACTCACGAACAAAAACTATGCTTGAACACCTGTCACCACCTGATCCAGATGCAAAACGTGGTCAATTCTTTTCTGGAAACAGTCATCACGGCTTAAGGTACTTGGCGTTATCAACACGAATCTACCACAAAACGACAAAGTGCAAAAACTCACGTGATGCGCGAGCTGAACAATATCCCCAACAAGGACATTTATGACAGTTTGACGTGCTTTCATAAATGTTCTATGCGCTATACTCAAATGGGGGGAAGCTGTATAGAATACCTGAAGCATTAAAAGCATCATCTTTATTTTTCTCTTTTTTTTATTGTACACCTGCATCTACATCTATACTCTGCAGACCACCGTGAGGTGCATGGCACAGGTTACGTCCCGTTCTACCAGTTATTAGGTTTCTTCCTGTTACATTCGCGTATTGAGCGCGGGAAGAATGACTGTTTGAATGTTTATGTGCGTGCAGTAATTATTCTAATCTTATCCTCGCGATCCCTATGTGAGCGTTACGTAGAAGCTTGTAGTATATTCCTAGAGTAGTTATTTAACCCTAGGATGCATGGTGCCGAAAACACACATGAATGCATATGAAGGGCCTCCAAGGCCCTGCTCTAATTTAAGGTTTTCCTCTTTTCATATAATCATTCTTTGGAGTTAAATTTATTTCTGTCAAATTTGTCATATTGAAAGATTCCTAAGATACAGAAACAGGATCTGGTGGTCCTGATTAACATCTTATTAATTTTTAAAAAAATGTAAGAGTGAATTTTTATTAGTTACATCCATTTACATACAACATATACAAATATTTTTATTAATTCACTTATAAGTTGCAGTTTACGTTTTGTAAAATTTATTACAACCAATTTATTCAATTAAAACATACTCATTATTCATAGTATTATGTGTATAGGAAATATTTTGACTAAAAATTATTATTTATTGTTCACATAAAATTGCATTTTTCTTAGTTTTCAACATGTGACAAACAAGAAGCACAAAGAAAGCCACTATGTTCCTTACAAATGTTGGTTTTACACTTAATGCATGTCATAGCACTTTTCCTGTGTTTATTATGTGGACAATAATTGCATCATCATCTTTTTCCTGAAACAGGTAGTTGGTTCGGCAATATGACATCTCTTTGAACACCACATCTTTGCATGGCATCAACGAAGATTAGGTATCTGAACACGAAGTTCCATTAGTGGTCTTACCATTTCCTCTGCTAAATCTCTTAGGAACAAACGCCTTTTATCACTTCTTCCACTATGGTATGTCAGATGTTGGGCGGAAAATAAAATTTCACTGTTCATTGCTACGACGTCCATCATATTCATCCATAATGCAAAAATGGCCATCTTCTTTTTTGTCTCTTGCAAGTATAATAACGAATTATCTGGTCCATTTGATCTACTCCGCCCTTCGTAGAGTTACAGAACTTTATTATATCTGGTTTCTTTTTTGCATGAGTTTCATCAATGTTCCTGTAGTGATGCACTGTGCTAATGAGAACTACAGACTTTTTCTTTTTGGGAACACAACTCACCATTGTAATGTCGCCTCTAAAGGCAAACAAAGAGGAATGAATCGTTCTTGAGGCAGATGGGTTCATCTGATTAGGAATTTCTGGTTTATTTTGTTTGATTGTTCCCACCACTGTAATTTGCTTCTGAAGCATGTCTTCTGCCAGCTGCACACCCGTAAAGAAGTTTTCAACAGTAATATTTTTTGATGATCCTTCAATGTTTTAGCAAGATCTTTCACCACATTTAATCCAAGATTTTTCTGAATAGGTTCATGGGGCTTCCTTCCCGTGTAAACAATTCCGTCTAAAGCATATGCAGATGTAGCATCACATAACCAAAATATTTTTATGTCATACTTGGCTGGTTTAGAGGACATATGCTCGGTGAAGCTGCATCTTCCACGGAATGGGACTAGCTGTTCGTCAACTGTGAACGAATCATTGGGAATCATTCCATTTCTACACTTGTCAAGAAATAGTTCCCATACATAGCGAACAGCTGCAAGTTTGTCATCCGCAGATCGAGCTTCACGGGTATGCCTGTCATCAAATCTAATCATTCTCCTTATATCCTCGAATCTATTTACTGACATGGTGGCCTTATATGTAGGATTTGCCTTTTCATCCAAGAATAATTCTCTAATACGGACATCCCAACTCTTCTCAACACCAGTAAGCAGAAAAAGACCAAGAAAATCCTCCATTTCAGCAAGCGAATCGTTTTTCCACGTTATACCACGTAAAGCAGCCACTCTTCTGCCTTTAATATTTGTGTAATTGATGATTTCCTCTAGCATTTCCTTCGAGATGAAATAGTCCCAGGCATCCTTAGGTTTACAGGTTTTCAAACCACGGGCTGCACCAGGTGTTTTCTTTTACGATGTTATGGACAGGCGTATGAAAAGTTGCAGGAGGATCTAATTTCCAAATTGCCCCATTCCGACTAATGTATGTGTGGTCTTCTATACCTTTTTGTGGTGGTTATTCATTTTCAGGCTCTGATGAAGTAATATTATCGGAAGGACTGTCATCTGCCTCAATATTCACATCTGTAGGTTCATTGGTTGATTCTTCACTACTTGTATCTTCAAAAATATTTCCTTTCTCGCAAGAATGATCTTCTTCAAACAACTGAGTCACAACACTTTCAAAAGTAGCTGCATTTGCACGTACTGACTATCTAGCTTTGCGTGTCGGAGCCATAGCAAAAGGCGTGTCTCTCGAACAGCAGCTTGTGCAGCACTAAACGAGTCATACTCGTAACAATATGGGCGTTGCAGCAACAAACTAACTACAGTAACAATGAGGCTGACAAGAGCAGCACAGGATAACAATACTATGCAATAATAAAACAGGTGATAGCAAAAAGACCAATAATACACCGACATCGCCAATATGTGAAAGTAGTATGTTTTATTTTTTGGTTCCACTATTACTACTACAGCCACTGTTGGCACTACTGTTGCTAGAAATACCACTACAGTTATTTTTGAATCAATAACTGCTCCCAAACAGATGTTGAAGACAATATAGGCTAAAGAACATTTATAAATGTCTGAGGGCTTCTGAAGCCCTGCTAATGCATTCACGGTGTATGGGTAAACTTAAAAAGGTATGTCATTCAGAGTTGACAGGAGGAGTGTCACAGTGTTAGTGCAAGAGTACTAGAAAGCAGTTTGAAACCAAACAAAAAATTACAGATTTTTTTTTAAAAAAATGAAGACATACAAGGGCCTCGGAGGCCCTGTATGTACATCCTAGGGTTAAAGCAGGCTCTGGAAACTCTGTTAATAGACTTTCTCGGGACAGTTTACGTCAGTCTTCGAGTTCTTCCACTTCAGTTCCTTCAGTATCTCTGTGACACCCTCCCACGGATTAAACAAACCTGTGACCATTCGTGCTGCCCTTCTCTGTATACGTTCAATAACCCCCGTTAGTCATATCTGGTACGACTCCCACACACTTGAGCAATATTCTAGAACCGATCGCGCGAGTGATTTGTAAGTAATCTTCTTTGTAGGTTGATTGCACTTCCCCAGTATTCTACCAATAAACCGAAGTCTACCACCTGCTTTACTCACGGCTGAACCTATGTGATCATTCCATTTCATATCCCTACAAAGTGTTACAACCAGTTATTTGTACGAGATGGCCGATTCCAACAGTGCCTCATTGATATTATAGTCATAGGATACTACTTTTTTTTGTTCTGTTATTTGCAAAATTTTACATTTGTGAACATTTAAAGTAATTTGCCAATCTCTGCACCACTTTGAAAGCTTATCAGGATCTGACTGAATATTTATGCAGCTTCTTTCAGAAAGCACTTTATGGTCTATATCTTATTAATTTTTGTACTGACGGGTTACTCAACATGAAAGAAGTGTGCTAATGTGAACGAAAGAAGGACTTCTTTCCATTTAGGGGGCTGTTAACACGAATATGAGCTGCCCTCTTCCAACAAATTGCTTCTGAAAAACACGAAAATAATTTTAATGTTGGATTTCGGTACTATCGGCATTATGGTACAGCGTTGCTGACTGAATTTCGTCTTAATACCATTAAGGAGACGTGCCTTAGCTCAAAATCAATCCGAGAATTGCGCACTCTCTCGACGGAAGAACAAATCTATTGATTTCAGGCGCGGCTCCGGTTATTGCTTGACGGTGCGTTGGGTACCCCGCCGCGCGGCGGTCGTATTACGAAATTGTCAGTGTGTGAAGAAACGTGCGGGCAAGAACTGGTCCGGCTCCCATACGAAGCTGGTTATGATTAAACGTTATTCCTGGCTCGACATTGACGAATGTCGAAAGTATATCTCGGAGCGAGCGAGCGCGCCAGCCTGGGAAGGGAGAGTCGCCGCTTCCCCGGGGGCAGCTGTGAAATTTAATTACGTGAGGGCGGCTGAGGTGTGCCGGCTTTTTGGCAATGCGTGTGATACTGGATGGTGTTAATAGCGGCAGCTGCGGCGCTGCGGAGGACACATTACTAAATGACGGGACAACCGGTTCCAGGACACTCGCGCCCGCCAGCAGTGGACCCTGGAGTCTGCGACTGTAGCGCCGCCGACGCCCACCGTACGTCATTACTGCCGCAGCTGCAAGTACCCGAGCACTGCCTTCAGTTCAGACAAGCTCACTCTCCCGGAAGATAGTACCAAGTGCGTGGACACTTAAAGTGAAACTTCGGGACACCTAGCAGACACGATGCGTCCTTCCGGGAAACACTCAACAAGCGCTCTGGGTTATGGTACTGTAGCCAACGCTAGAATTCCAGAGCCGCATTTAATTTCTTTGCGTATCGAACCGTCACTATTTATGGTTTACCACCCATCCATCGAATTGAAATTTTCTTTCCCCACCCGATTGTTTATTGCGCACTCACTCGCGTCACTCAAACCTGTCAGCGTGCTTCGGAGACCTGCGACACCATCTTCAAATGACGGAGCATTATTCGCCACAACTTCAACATTGACATTGACTGTCTGTAATACTGCTTAAAAAAAACTTTTTTGTTTAACACAGTGACTCTTTAGACAGTTCTCTTTTTTGCTTCCTAACTGGCCTGTTAATACGAACAGATCTGAAAATACTTCAGAATTACCGTATTACATGACTCATTCTTGTACAAGAGCAGGAACTCTTACCGGAAATTAACTGTAAATGATACACCAGTAACAAAATTCTAATTTTCAGGCTGGCAAATGTGAAAAACGAAGGTAGTTTTCAGGGAATGTTTACGGAATTACAGTTGTATCTAGGAAAAGTTAATCAACGAAATGGAGCTATAGAAATTTTACAACGAGAAATACAACGAAGCAAATAAATATCACGTTACGTGTAAAACATAAAGGTTCTATGTACAAGCGCAGATAGGTTTACATCCACATTTTTGCTCAAAAAACTGCTGCATAGTGTGTGCCGGTAGGAAGATGGTGGTCAGAATCATTACCCCTTGCCATATGTCGTGTTACATTCACGAGAGATGAGAGGGTCAGCACCCCTCATTACATGACGATATTTCCCTTTTTTTTGCTCATGATAATTACACATTATGTAACGAGGAGGAAGTAATATGTAGCCTATGATTGTTCAGTTTTGTTCGATAGTAATCAGGCCGTGGTCTGAGGCATGTTGCTCTGCCTGAAATTTCATCTCCTAATGCTGGAGACATCATCAAAGACTGAGAAGACTCAAATCAGTAGCTTCAATCTCAAACAAGATAACACCTGAACCGTTATAGCCTCTGATTATTCCTACGAAGCCCTTAACGACGCTATCCTCGAATAAAAAGTTATCGGTAAACTCGTCGTGTCAAATTCCGACAAATTCCTAAGCTTTCGGTGACTACCCACATGATCGTTGTCAGGAACTTTGTAGATAAAGGGACCGCGGCTACTCGTTCACGGACTTCATCTAAAATTTTAAGGGGTTACCCCCCCCCCCCCCCCCCCAAAAAAAAGCCGGTATAACATTGCTGTGGGTGGAGTTCGTGTAGTACACATTTCTGCCGCTAGGCATGTTAGCGCAACTCATTGCCAGTTCAGTGCCCCTTGTGTTGTCGAGTTGGCTCGTTCTGTTCATTTGCAGCTATTGGTTTTGCTAGAGCTGTTTTGTTCTTGTTTCGTTTTTTATGATGGAAAGATTAAGTGAACAACGTGCAGCTGTGAAATTTTGTTTTCTACTCGGTAAAAATGCTGCTGAAATTGTTTTGATGTTGAAGACAGCTTACCAAGATGACGCTATGGGAAAAACTCAAGTGTATGAGTGATATGCTCGAATTAAAATTGGTGACTTGCCGTTTGATGACAAACCAAATTCCGAGTATCCATCAGCTTCCCGAATCGACGAAAATACTAAAAACAATTTGAGAAGTTATGTTCACAGACCGTTTCAAGAAGTTTTAAGAAGATTTCGCTACAGTGTTCGTCAAAAAATCTCGATTTGTGGCAGACAGGAGACTGGTTCTCCCACCACGATAACGCACTTGCACGCACAGCCATCTCTGTTAGTTTTTGGCTAAAACTTGCATGGTTCCACTGCCCCATGCATCTTCCTCGCCTGACCTGTCTCCATGAGACTTTTTCTTATCTTCACGCATGAAAAGGGGCATGAGAGGACACCGGTTTGACAACATTGAAGAACTCAAGAAAAATACAAGGAGAGAGCTGTCATCCATTTCTAAAGATGGCTACAAAAAATGTTTTCAACAGTGTAAGCATCGGTGGGACAAATGTATTAGTTGTGATGGAGAGTACTTTCAAGGGCATAAGGCTGTTTTGTAAACTGTTTGAAAATATATAGCTTTTAAAAATTACTCCGTTTACGAATATTTAGGATTTTTTGGTGTGGGTCGGCCGAGGCATAAGATAGTTATGTTAACTTCGATCCCTGGCAGCCTTTGGCGCAGCGTGAAAGTTTGCTTAACGGTAATTGGAGTGTCGTGGATTCGAGTACGTATGTGGAAACTTATTATTTACAGTTTTTACTTGTATTGCAAATAAACCAAAATAATGCTGTATATACTTTTTTTAATACTTTCATCAGAGGCATAAAAGGAAAGGCAAAGAAAAATTTGGGAATTCAAACAAATGACGGCCGGTGTGGCCTTGCGGTTCTAGGCGCTACAGTCTGGAACCGCGTGACCGCTACGGTCGCAGGTTCGGATCCTGCCTCGGGCATGGGTGTGTGTGATGTCCTTAGGTTAGTTAGGTTTAAGTAGTTCTAAGTTCTAGGGGACTGGTGACCACAGATGCTAAGTCCCGTAGTGCTTAGAGCCATTTGAACCATTTAGCCATTGCAGATACAGCGTCCACGAGGCCTCAAAACACTTCAAGAAGGGATTGTAACTGAAGCGTCCAGTACTCCGTATTGCGTCAGATTCGTTTTAATCCTGGAGAAAACTGTATCAAGATACACAGACGGGAAAAAATCGCAACACAAAAAGATGTATGTAAAACATTCTCTGTTTCCTTGCCTTGTCAGTTCGGTATGAATTCTCAAGCTTACGACGATAGCCTCCATCGTCATCATCAGGAGCAACTAACTGTTTTCACTGTTGCTATGGTGGCCTTATATAGCCCCTGGACGGCTTCTGATTGGTCGGCGATTACGCACTGTTGTCACAGACGGTGTCAATG
The DNA here is from genome assembly GCF_023897955.1 of Schistocerca gregaria. NCBI lineage: Eukaryota > Metazoa > Arthropoda > Insecta > Orthoptera > Acrididae > Schistocerca > Schistocerca gregaria. The sequence continues at coordinate 747,976,604 of NC_064931.1, forward strand.
TCTGCGCTAATGGCGCCACCGCTTCCGTGGGAGCGTAAACCCTGCAAGGAATGTCTCTGCTACTCCTCTGCATCGAGCGTTCGTTTCCATGCACCGCTCAGATAGTATCCACTATCACGGTTTAAGCTCTTCTCACTCGTTCTTATTTCAACAGTCTCCTTAATAACAGAATTCCAGTATGTGGATGCATGGTTCAAAATTTTTGTTTCATCGAACACTATTTTATGTTTGTTCGTGAGGCTGTGCTCCGCAATTGCCGATTTCTCCAGTTCTCTATTTTTAATATGCCGTTGGTGTTCTGCACAGCGGTCGGAAACAGTACGAATGGTCTGACCTATAAAATTGCTCCACACTCACAGGAGACATTATAAATGCCAGGGACGCTGAGGCAGAGACTGTCCTTAACCGGGCGCATTTTATACTGAATTAGAATTAATCTAATACCTTCAGCTGCTAATGGGCGTTGATACTCGTATATATCAACTGGGACAGGTGAAAATGTGTGCTTTGACTGGGACTCGAACCTGGGATCTCCTGCTTACATGACAGACGCTCTATCCACCTTTTTTTGGGAGAGACAAAAACCTTTATTATTCACAAAATAAAAATAGCACGTCCTGACACATGATAACTGTCCTGGAAGGAACCTCGCTGCCGTACTACCATGCAGCATGAAATAACAACAAAATCGAAGTAGCGCCACCTCCGGCACCCTAAAGAAAAGTATTTATGGATATGAAAACAAAAGTTGAAGTACATCCATTTGCTAACTGTACAAGCCTGCGTTTTTCGTAGGTCGCATACTCGCACAGTGTTCTTAGTCGATAACATTATTTGGTCGGTTTCACAACGAAAGCACCGCCGCTGATCTTTGCGCACCCGGCACACCCCAAGTATATGGCGAATCCGCAAAAACCGTTACTAGGAAATTGGCATACCAATCCTTGTACGTTTGTAGCTGTAATAGTTTTGTGTGACCATCTTGCAAGTATTGCCAGTAATCCAGGACGCTCAGTAAGTTCGTACGTGTGTCTCTATAGATGTATTGGACCGTCATAGCTGTGATCCACGCCACTGCGTTCGTCTTATGACGCTGAAAATACGTTTCCTCTGGAAAAAATACTATGTCAGAACAGATTGCTGTATAGATAGTGCGCCGCAGGAACGCTATTATCTTTCTTGCGAGAGTCCAGACAGCCAATGCCTCGCCGCAAACCAGCCGATGGTCGTCCGTACCCAGTACGTCGCATTGCTGCCACAAGGTCGTATTGCGTACTTTTTATCATTTGTAGGGTATTTTCGGTTCGCGAGAATGTACCATGTTGATCTGACTGATGTAGGTAGGTGGGGGTGGTGGACCGTGCGCCACACCACGTGCCAATTAACGGCTGGATGTTTCCGTTCCACCCTATTCCGGGCGATCTGTCGAAGAAGCAGATGGTACACCTGAGCCACCGAGGGACTATCTCGCGCACGCCTCCCGCGAGACCCACATTCACACCTTGTATGTCCACACACTACATTCGTAGTGTCCCACCCCAACACACTCATTACTCGTGGAAGACATTTTTACCAAGTCCCAAAAGATTTCGGGGAATATGTGTGCATCAGTGCAGAAGAAGACCATGGCCGGTACTGCAAGAACTACCGGGTGATAAAAAAGTCAGTATAAATTTGAAAACTTTATAAACCACAGAATAATGTAGATAGAGAGGTACAAATTGACACACACGCTTGGAATGACATGGGGTTTTATTAGAACAAAAAAAAAAACAAAGTATTGCTAGACGCGTGAAAGATCTCTTGCGCGCGTCCTTTGGTGATGATCGTGTGCTCATCCGCAGCTTTCGTCATGCTTGGCCTCCCAGGTCCCCAGACCTCAGTCCGTGCGATTATTGGCTTTGGGGTTACCTGAAGTCACAAATGTATTGTGATCGACCGACATCTCTAGGAATGGTGAAAGACAACATCCGACGCCAATGCCTCATCATAACGCCGGACATGCTGTTCACAACATTATTCCTCGACTACAGCTATTGTTGAGAAATGATGGTGGACATATTAAGCACTTCCTGTAAAGAGCATCATCTTTGCTTAGTCTTACTTTGTTCTGATCAGATGCAGAGCCATCTGTAGGACATTTTTTGAACTTTTGTATTTTTTTTGGTTCTAATAAAACCCCATGTCATTCCAAGCATGTGTGTCAATTTGTATCTCTCTATCTACATTATTCCGTGGTTTATTCAGTTTTCAAATTTACACTGACTTTTTGATCACCCGGTATATACTTACATGGATATGGTGTCTGTTCTTTCGGACATGTCCGAACGAACATACACCATATCCATATAAGTACATTTTACACTAAGCTAAGTCATTTCTTCTGTTTTAAACGTCATTATTATCTATCACACCAAGCGTAAGTTCCATGCTGAATGGGGGACCCATTCTGTTTTTCTGTACAGCAATAACCCGACCCTCTTCTGCGATGTCAAATGAAGAGAAAATCAGCAACCGCATTTTCAGCTGACTAGGAGTAAACTGTTACAGAATTGAGTGGTAATATGCAGCATGCCTTGAAACCGCTTGTCTCTTTATTGCTCAGCAGTAATTACAAAATGGAGAACTCACGCCGTGTCGTACGACCAAGTGTTTCCAAGGCCCATTCTGTTGGGTAATGAGTCAACGGACAACCTAAGTGAATCCATTAACGCCCCACGGACCGGCTGCTGTAAATGTGAAATAAAAGGACGTAAGCATTCGTCTCTCTAGAGGGGACGGGAAACCGAGGATTAATCTCACAGTTCGTATTTGGCAAATGTTGAGTGGACACTAAGGCTACCAGACAAGCCGCCACATACCACCCATCACTGACAGTTTAGATTGCTGTAAAGCTAGTTACTTCTCATAATTTCCTCGGGAAAGTATTACAGGCGGCGGCGCTGCCTAAGTCCTACAAAATGACCCGACGTGCGTAGCTGAGGTCCCCGGATTCGCAATGTAGCCGAAATAACGAAATTTCGGAACGAGCCAGCAAATTGTGGCTACGCAGCCGTAAAGGAGTTGAGGCGAGCGAGGCAATCTCGGATCCTTTTTGGATGAGACTGATTGGAGGAAATGAAAACCTGTAGAGGAGTGCCGTCCAATTTGTAGAAGGAAATTGCGATGCAGAGGGAAGCGTGGGCCCGGTGGCTTTGTCTTGGCCGCGCGGCAGCAGTCAATTTTTGCCGCGAATGCTGCTCCTGCCCGGCGTATCGCCGAATTAGCGACTGCATCCGCGCCTCTTTTAAAGCCAGCCGACCTGCATTTTCCGCTCGGCCGCTGGAAATTGAATGGGTCCGCTCGACGACACACGGACCTCTCTCGCGTTACTTCCTTAATTATGCTCGCTTCTTTTCCACTACTGTTTCCTTTACACGGTTTTTCAAAACTGTTTCACATTTTATGAACAGACAGTATCGAGCAAGATTAGGAAAAGACATACAAATGTTTGTCTAGATACAAAAACTAGACACTAGTAACAATTTCATCTTGGAACTCTTCCATTTGGTCCGTGTTTGCATACGAAAAAAACAATATGACAATTGCGAGTCCGCCTTGATGCAATATACCAACTCACAAGTAACTCCTGTCGGAATAGGACAAACAAGGAGAAATTTCCGAGCGAGATGTACAGAGCGCATGAGAGCCATAAAGAGTGACAGCACACATTCCACTTTCGCAGAACATCTAATGAACAAAAACCATAACCCCACTAACATCGAAAGTGATCTACACATCCTATAACTCAGCAACAGTTTATACCGTAACTAACAGTACAAGAAAATTAATACGTACAAAAGACTACAGTGGAAGGGAAAAACATAATAAACGAAAAACAACACTTTGCAACAACACGTTCTTCACCGCTGTGAGAAAACTGATTCAGGATACAGAATAGAAAGTACACACACGGAAAAGAACCATTCCCCCATCACACACAGAGACATAAATGAGTCGTCAGCGGCGTTGGTAGCCGCGAGGTTTAAGGCGCCTTATTACGGTCCGTGCGGCTCGCCCCGTCGGAGGTTCGAGTCCTCCCTCGGGCATGGGTGTGTGTGTTGTCCATAGTGTAAGTTAGTTTAAGTTGGATTACGTAGTGTGTAGGCTTAGGGACCGATAACCCCAGCAGTCTGGTCCCACAAGACCTTACCACTAAGTTGAAAAGAAGTTTGTCAGAACTGCTGCTATTTTCATAGCCTTCTGGCAACATATGATACATGTCTCGCGAAACACGCGAATACGTAATGTTTTCAATTATGAACGAAGTGTCAAAGTTATGTTTTTATGTGTATGAAAGTAGCTGCAAGCCGTCCACCGAACGTGATTATGCGAGAAACTAAGTAGCTGCCTAGTACACAGCAAAACTGAATGCACACCTCTTCGTGAGAAGATTCCGTCGTAACGAAAAACGCCTTCCTTTTAATGATGTCCATCTCAAATCCTATATCATTTCTGTGACACTCTCTCTCATATTTCGCGGTAATACGACATGTGCTGCCTTTCTTTAAACTTTTTCGATGTACTCCATCAGTTCTATTTGGTAAGGATCCCATACCGCGCAGCAGTATTCTAAAAGAGGACGGACAAGCGTAGTGTAGGCAGTCTCCTTAGTAGGTCTGTTACATTTTCTAAGTGTCCTGCCAATAAAACGCAGTCTTTGGTTAACCTTCACCACAACATTTTCTATGTGTTCCTTCCAATTTAAGTTGTTCGTAATGGTAATATAGATTAGATTCGTTTATCGTGTAACCGAAGTTTAACGAGCTGCTTTTAGAACTCACGTGGATGACCTCACACTTTTCGTTATTTAAGGTCAACTGCCACTTTTCGTACCATGCTGATATTTCTTCTAAATCGTTTTGCAGTTTGTTTTGATCTTCTGATGACTTTACTAGTCGATAACCGACAGCGTCATCTGCCAACAATTTAAGACGGTTACTCATATTATTTCCCAAATCGTTTATATAGATAAGAAACAGCAAAGGGCCTGTGACACTACCTTGGGGAACGCCAGAAATCACGTCAGTTTTACTCGATGACTTTCCGTCAGTTACTACGAACTGTGACCTCTCTGACAGGAAATCACAAATCCAGTCACATAACTGAGACGATATTCCATAAGCACGCAGTTTCACTACGAGCCGCTTGTGTGGTACAGTGTCAAAAGCCTTCCGGAAATCCAGAAACACGGAATCGATCTGAAATCCCTTGTCAGTAGCACTCAACACTTCATGTGAATAAAGAGCTAGTTGTGTTTCACAAGAACTATGTTTTCTAAACCGACGTTGACTGTGGGTCAATAGACCGTTTTCTTCGAGGTAATTCATTATGTTCAAACACAATATACTGGGTGATCAAAAAGTCAGTATAAGTTTGAAAACTTAATAAACCACGGAATAATATAGATAGAGAGGTAAAAATCGACACACATGCTTGGAACGATATGGGGTTTTATTACAACAAAAAAAAGTTCACCAAATGTCCAATAGATGGCGCTGGACAGCAAAACGTCAGTGACTACGCATGACAATCATATATGAAAGGAGCTGTAATGAGAGAGAGAATCAGATGCGCCAGCAGTCGCAGCATGTTGACGTTACCTGAAAAGGCGCTTTTAGTGAAGCTGTATTATCAGAATGGGGAATGTGCTAGTTCAGCGTTACGATCCTATCGCCATAGGAAGGCGATTCGAATTGGTAAAGATCCGTTGACAAATGCAGCTGTGGCGAGAATGATTTCGAAGTTCGAAGCCACGGGTTGTTTAGACGATAGATCCCGTAGCGGCCGACCGAGCACAAGGCGTTGTGCTGCTGAGACAGTTAAGGAAGAAATGGAGACTGTAGCGGTTTCGTCTATGCACGGGGAAGCCAGCGCTCGAGCAGTCGCACGTCGCACCGCCATCCCAAACACTAGTGTTTGGTTGGCACTTAGGCGTACCCTCAGATGCTATCCGTATAAAATCCATCGCCATCATGAACTGTTACCTGGCGATTTAGTGAAGCGGAGGGCATTTGCGGTGTGAGCGTTTCAAAAGATGGCGGCAGATGACGATTGGTTGAGTAACGTCTTATGGACCGACGAAGCTCATTTCACGCTTCGAGGGCCTGTCAACGCCCACAACTGCAGAATTTGGGCTACCGAAAATCCTAGAACTGTAGTGGAAACTCCATTGCACGAATAGAAAGTGACGGTATGGGTTGGATGTACCACATCTACCGTTATCGGGTCTTTTTTCTTCGAGGAAATGCGTCATTCTGGTTTTGTAACTGCTACCGTGACGGGTGCTAGGTACGCCGGTATATTACAGAATCGCATCATCCCCAGCCTGGCTGAGAAACCACTGCTGGAACGTACAATGTTTATGCAGGATGGCGCTCCACCCCGTATTGCTAGACGCGTGAAAGATCTCTTGCGCGCGTCGTTTGGTGATGATAGTGTGCTCAGACGCCACTTTCGTCATGCTTGCCCTCCCAGGTCCCCAGACCTCAGTACGTGCGATTATTGGCTTTGGGGTTACCTGAAGTCGCAAGTGTATCGTGATCGACCGACATCTCTAGGGATGGTGAAAGACAACATCCGACACCAATGCCTCACCATAACTCCGGACATGCTTAACAGTGCTGTTCACTACATTATTCCTCGACTACAGCTATTGTTGAGGAATGATGATGGACGTATGGAGCATTTCCTGCAAAGAACATCATCTTTGCTTTGTCTTACTTTGTTATGCTACTTATTGCTATTCTGATCAGATGAAGCGCCATCTGTCGGACATTTTTTCAACTTTTGTATTTTTTTAGTTATAATAAAACCCTATGTCATTCCAAGCATGTGTGTCAATTTGTATCTCTCTATCTACATTATTCCGTGATTTATTTGGTTTTCAAATTTATACTGACTTTTTGGTCACCCGGTATAAATGACAGGGATTAAAAACGACTACGAAGGTGTGTTCAGGCCAATAGACGTGCAACTGTTGAGCAGCTGTCCACGCAGATGAACCAAAGGCTACTAACAGAATCTCCTCAACGACCGATCAGCAGCATTTGTACGTAAGGACCTCCGTAGCGGACGCCTGTTTCTTGTACCTACACTGAACGCTGCTCATCGGCATGGAAGGATGGAATTCGCTCGCCAAGAGCCGACAGTTGCCCTTCTCAGATGAACCACGTTTTGTACTCTATCTGACAGATGGCCGTTGCCGTGTACGGCACTGTAACAATTGTTAGAAGGGTCCAGGCCCGAGGATGGAGCATTGTGGCGTGGGAAATGTTTTCGTGGCATTCCCTGTGTGATATCGTCATTCTGGAAGACACAATGGATCAACACAAGTATGCATCTGTCCCTGCCCACCACTACATGCAGTTTGTTTTTCGTCGGCACGGTGGTATCTACCTGCAGGGCAATGCAACGTGTCACAGAGTTCGCAGTGTATGTGTGTGGTTCTAAAAGTACCTGGATGACTTTTCCGTACTCTCCTGGCCACAAACCTACCGGATTTAAACCGAATTTGTAGGACCACCTCGACCGGGCTGTACGCACCATGGGTCCTCAACATAAAAGTCTGACGCAGCTGATCACGGCACAGGAGTTGGCGCGGCTACACTTTCGTGTCGGTACCTTCCAGAACCACCCGACTCTCTTCCTGCGCATGTCGTAGCCACCAGCACCGAAATACGTTGTCATACATGCTACTGACAGGCGCTCACGTTAATGTGTCTGCAAAGTGTATAACGTAAGTAGATTCATTTTCACTTTTTATGAACATCGTGTTTGCCTTATCACCATTTATTTTTTGCCCTGCAGAACCAGCCATTCAGAGCAACTTGTTAGTGATTACTTGTAAACTTTGTGGTGTTTTTGCCAGAGCAACGATGGTCAATAATTCCATATAGGCTACAATATTCCAGAATGATTCTCGGCGTATGATGTCAAAAGCATTTTTTAAAGTCAACGATGTTTAGGTGCTGTGGACAGTTGAATTCTACACATTGTATTACGTTCTGCATAACAAATATTTCTTCAGTGCGGGATATCCCATTTAGAAAGCCAGTCTGCTGCTTCTTGTGTCCTTTTTAAAAGAACGAGACAGAAACTTCCGGTATCCTAGATATCAGGAATACTTCGAGAATACCGGTGATAGAAACAAAAGATCCGAGGAAAACACCTGATGAATGTAAATAAAACTAAAAAAATACATTCAGACTTCTGGCAGTATGCTACACAAAAACACTGGTAAAGTCTCAGAGCCAGTAACTGTGTAGCACCTCAATCAATACTGAGAGGTTCACATACTTCCTTTTTTGTGCCAAGCACCGACAGAAAATTCAGTTAATGTTACTTCAAAGGTAGTTACGGTTTCAGGTGTGAAAAATATGTTAAGCATGCTGTCATCCAACTATCCCAGATGTTAATCCAGATGGAAAGGAAGGAAGGTTTTTAGCTTTTCATCAAAGACGAATCATTAGATAAAATGCACAATCTCGAATTGTACAAGGGAGGGAAATTGGATGTGTCCTTCTCGAAACAAACATACAGATCTTCGCTTTAAACGATGTACTGAAGGGCCTACTTGTGATTTGGACTTAGCTCCTCCAAAGTGAAACTGCACTGCTTTAATCAATGCACCACGTCACTTGGCACTTTGGAAAGTATTCCGCAAAAAGAAACACTCTTCATTACTGTTAAGATGAGAATTTTGTAAAAATACTCAATCGTAGACGATAACTCTGTCGATGACTATTATGCTGAGGTCTGCTTTTCCAACACGTTATGTTATGTTGCCGTAATAACTTAAGTCGCTGAGGGTGGTGATACCCAAATGCAGAAACGCCTGTGTCAGTTTGCAGCACAAAGAACGACACGTGAAACGGAACTATCTTTATACAGCAGTTTCTAGCTCGATACTCGAGAAATTATTAGGATTACACAAATACACGGTCTAATCAAAAGTACCTGGACATCTGTTAGTGGGTATTAATATGGGTTGTGTGCTTCCTCCGCATTTATAACGACTAGAACTCTGATGCAGACATTCTCAGTGGCATGTCTGAATGTTCAAATGGCTCTGAGCACTATGGGACTTAACTTTTAAGGTCATCAATCCCCTAGAACTTAGAACTACTTAAATCTAACTAACCTAAGGACATCACACACATCCATGCCCTAGGCAAGATTCGAACCTGCGACTGTAGCGTACTGTAGGCCTACAACCGCTCGGCCACCACGGCCGACATGTCTGAATGTCTGTGAAAGTATAGCAACCCATTCTTCCTCAAGGAACGAAACTAAAAAAGGTAGGGATGTTGGAGGCTGGGATCTGGAGAGAAGTCAAAGCTAGAACTCATGTTAAAGGTGTTTCATTGGGTTCAGGGCTGGACTCTGGGCAGGCCAGTTGACTTCAGAAATGTTATATTCCACACACCGTTCCCTCACATATCCTGCTTTACGACACCGTGTACTGACAAACTGATACAAGCAGTCATTATCTCCGAACTGTTCCTCTACTGTACTCAGTACGCAATGTTGTCAGATGTGTTCATATCCTTGCTCGTTGAGCGTTTTCTTAAGCACCTCTTCTGCTCTTCGCTGTTGCTATGACACATGATGAGAGGCAACGTTCTCCAAGCATTGCCGGCCGGAGTGGCCGATCGGTTCTAGGCGCTACAGAATGGAACCGCGCGACCGCTGCGGTCGCATGTTCGAATCCTGCATGGGGCACTGATGTGTGTGATGTCCTTAGGTTGGTTAGGTTTAAGTAGTTCTAAGTTCTAGGGGACTGATGACCTCAGACGTCAAGTCCCATAGTGCTCAGTGCCTTCAGCCTTCTTCTCCAGGCATTCGCCAAACACAAATCCTTCTATCCAGTTGTCAAAGGGTACAGCGTGATTCATCATTCCAAATTACAAGTTTCCCATCATTCACTGTCCAGTGGTGTAGTTCTTTCTAGCATCTCAAGCATCGCTTACACTGACTACAGAAATGTGTGGCTTTGGAGGAGCAGCTTGACCGTTGTTCCCCATTGAATTTAACTACATACGCACAATCATTGTGCTGGTAGTACTTTGGAACTGACGAATGATTCCTTTACTTGATTTCATGCGACTTTCACAGCCACCCTCCACAATGCTCTACGGTCCCTGTCCGTCACGGAGACACAGACCCATTTCCCAGAAACCGATCACTCACATGCTGATATGGCTCCCTTTGGTATTGTCGAGAAATACTGGTCCTGAGTTTGCGTTTCCACTTCAGTGGCCGAGCGGCTCTAGGCGCTACAGTCTGGAACCACGCGACCGCTAAGGTCGCAGGTTCGAATCCTGCCTCGAGCATGGATGTGTGAGGTGTCCTTAGGTTAGTTAGGTTTAAAAAGTGCTAGGAAACTGATGACCTCAGCAGTTAAGTCCCATAGTGCTCAGAGCCATTTGAACCATTTTTCCACTACAATGAATGAGATTTGCATATCACATAGTTCCGGTTATACGCTGAAGAACCAAAGAAACTGGTACACCTACCTAATATCGTGAACACGCGGAAGTGCTGCAGCACGACGTGCCGTGGAATCGACTAATGTCTGAAGTAGTGCTGGAGCGAACTGACATCACAAATCCTGCAGGGCTGTCTATAAATCCGTAAGAGTACGACGGGGTGGAGATCTCATCTGAAGGCATCCAAGATATGCTCAATAATGTTAATGTTGGGGAGTTCGGTGGCCAGCGGAAGTGTTTAAACTCAGAGGAGTGTTCTGGATCCACTCTGTAGCAATTCTGGACAGTGTGATATGTCGCATTGTCTTGCTGGAATTGCAGTCCGTCAGACTGCATAGTGGGCATGAATGGATACAGGTGATGAGGCAGTATGCTTACGTACGTGTCACCTGTCAGTGTCGTATCTAGACGCATCAGGGGTCCCATATCAATACAAGTATGCACGCCCCACACTATTACAGAGCATCCAGCAGCTGCTGACATGCAGGATCCATGGATTCATGAGGTTGTGTCCATACCCGCACACTCCCATCCGCTCAATACAATTTGAAACGAAACACGTCCGACCAGGCGACATGTTTCAGTTATCAACACTCCAACGTCGGTGTTTACGGGCCCAGGCCAGGGGTAAAGCTTTTTGTCGGGCAGTCATCAAGGATACACGACTGGACCTTCGGCTTCGAAGGCCGATATCAATGATGTTTCGTTGACTGTTTCGCACCCTGACACTTGTTAATGGACCAGCATTGAAATTTGCAGTAGTTTGCGGGAGGGCTGCACTTCCGTCACGTTGAACGATTCTCTTCAGTCGTCGTTGGCCCCGTTCTTCCAGGATCTTTTTCCAGCACAGCGTTGTCGTATATTTGATGTTTACCGGTTTCTTGATATTCAAGGTACACTCGTGAAATGGTCGTACGGGAAAATCCCCACTTCACCGCTACCTCAGAGATGCAGTGTCCCATCGTTGGTGCGCCGACTATAAGACCACTTTCAAACTCATTTTAATGGTGGTAACCTGCCATTGGAGCAGCAGCACTGATCTAACAACTTCGCCAGACACCTATTGTCTTAGATAGGAGTTGCCGACCGCAGCGCCGTATTCTGCCTGGTTAAATATCTCTGTATTTGAATACGTATGCCTATGCTAGTTTCTTTGGCGCTTCAGTGTACAAGACATGGAGTTTTTGGGAGTACAATGTCTTAATTAGTTGATTGGCCTTGTAATGAAAACAGAAGAAGATATATTCATAGAAAACTGTGCTATAAGAAATCCCAGATAATAGAAGAGCAGCAGGAAGGCCAAGAATGAGATTTTCAGATAATGCAGAAAAAATTTTGAAAATTATTATTTGGAGAGACTGTTGTAAAAACTGAGGGGCCTGAAAATATATTGTAAAGGTGGCAGCATAGCGCTTACTTAGCCTGTAACGAATCTTTGTTAGCAGTAATTATTGTTATTAACATTATTACTACAGAGCTTATTCTTCAGTTATTTTCATCGGACGTCATAAGTATTTGCGTCTTTGATTCTTTACGTCACAATTCAGTGATGCAAATCACAGAACGAGATCTACGGGTTAACCCCTTGATTCTCCTCAAAAGTAAATAGTTTGTTAATTTTATTTTCCTCCTTTGAGAAAGACTTCAATTTTGAGCACACGATCTAAATGAGAAACCACGTGAAAGAAAGGACAACAAAGAGTATATCAAACCAAGTTCTCAAGTTAGTGCATCTTAGCGGAATTTCTATACCATTATGCTATATTAAGTGAAAGAATGAAACTTCTGAATTTGTTGGCGAGATACAGCTGAAGAACGATCTTTCGTGAATGCACCTCTTATTATTTTCGTAGGTGCTACCTTTCAGCCGCGAGACGGGGATCAAATTAGGTAACACATTACGGCTACAAGCAATTCCTTTCCAGCTAATATTTCTTCACATCTACAGTCGACGCCGGGAGGCTAACATACTGTGGGCGGCAACAAATGCGGCGTGCATGAAGAATGCGGGAAGGAAAGTTCTGGAAACGCGCCACACAAAGAAAGAATGCAGCCGGCAGACTTCATTCACGTATCGAAATAAAATAGCGCGCCTAGCCGTTTATTTGAATATTTGAGCCGGCTGGATTTACATACGCTTATGCAGAGCGGGGAGCGGATAAACTTCCCTTTCAATAGGTTTCGCCTTTCTGCTGCCTTACCCTTTCCATTTTTAATTTCAGCGTCGACCCTCTTTTGTTGTCCGAGAAGCACGCTTTTGGATTGCTACAGAGAAATTATAAACTTCGCTGCATAATAACGTGAAAAAAAATGATATATTGAACAACCTCGTATGCAAACTACGCTTCAAATTTTCTGTCGGACGTCAGAAAGAAATTTATGACACTACCCGGTGCAGCTATACAGCGAAGAGAATGCATCTCGCGCTTTGCGCGTTCTGCGGTGAACACGCGTCGCAAACTAAGTACAGAGGAGAGACTGCCTGTAACAAGACACGCTGACACATTGCCGAAGCACATAAAATGTCAGCTTCACTGCGCTCTCGTTTGCACTACGCACTGTCACGTTAGTACAATACAAGTCGTGAGCTTCACATTTGTACGTACAATGCAGTACTCACGTAGTCCCTATATCTCTCTCCCTCTCTAAAACACACACACACACACACACACACACATATATATATATATATATATATATATATATATATATATATATATATATATATATATATATATGTATATTATTATTACAATAGTGGTACAAGTCCATTACCACCAATTTCTATAATGCTTCTGAAATTAATGATCCAAACAAACAGAAAGAAAGGTTCATCTCTAGGAAGAAGCCATATGCTTGAATATTTCTGGTATGTCAACTGCAGATTTTTCAGCTCTTATTTAAATTTCGGTCTCTGTATCTCAAAATGAACAAAAATGGGCTTGTACCACTGTTTAAATGAGCCCTATATATGAAATAAAACACAACACCCATTTCATTTCGTGAACGGTACCAGTTATCGAAACGAACGAGTTTTTTGGCAAATGATAACACTCTAAGTGGCACGTACTTTTGTTATGTGATAACAATCTACTGGATCAAGATATCGAAGCAAGTATGTTCTTTTTTTGTTTTTTTTTCTTTAAAATAGAATGATGTATATTTTAACAGCATCAGAATGTGTCTGAAAAGACGTGTACAGTGATATAATGATTATTAATTTTGAGTCTGAAACTCTTCGCAGAAGATTCCGAGAAATTGAAAGGCATGTCGGCCGGATTCTTCTGTTGCGTTGTACACACGTTCAACGTCACTGTATCAAGCCTTTCTACTGTTTACACGTCCGCACTGCAGAACTAGCAGGAACTGTGGCGTCGAATCGGTAGGTCATTTTTGCTTCAACATTCATTGCACGTAGACATGGACACCAATGCGGAGAAGTTAGACATGCTGGTTCAAATGGCTCTAAGCACTATAGGACTCGACATCTGAGGCCGTCAGTCTCCTAGACTTACTTAAACCTAACTAACATCACACACATCCATGCCCGAGGCAGGATTCGAACCGATGACCGTAGGAGCAGCGCGGTTCCGGACTGAAGCGCCTAGAACCGCTCGGCCACAGCGGCCGGCCTCAGGCCAGTCCATTCTCATAATATCCTCTCGTTCCAGCAGCTCCTCCACATGCGCTATTGGATGCGTTCGCGCGTTGTCATCTACAAAAAGAAGTCAGGGCCGAATGTACCCCTGAAAAGACGCGTATGGGGGAGTACAGTGTTACAATAATTCAGACCAGTGAATGCACCGTGCTCACATCTTTGAAGGTCATTACGCCCATGTAACGTTATGTCTGCTCTCACCATAACACCTGGATCACAAAAACGATCATGTTCGACAATGTGGATTACGTGTTCTCACCTCTCGCTATATGTAGATACGTCCCGAGTCACTACTCAGACTGAACCTACTCTCGCCCGAGCAGAGCACATGACTTCACTCCTCGTTGGTATAGTCCCTATGCTCTTGACACCATCAATTATCGCTGTCGAAACAATACGGCGGCATAGGGATGTCTATCCCGATTCGCGCTGTCCGCCACGCCAGAATTATTGGGTCCCTCGTGCCAACAAGCAGCTTCCGCGTCAATCAGAGGAGGACGAAGACTGCAACTGACAGAGCTCATGAAGAAGCTCTCCTGGCTACGAAACTTACCAATCCATATAATGGCACGAGACGTATTCCCACGTAATGTGGGTTTAGCCAGATGAGTGTCATTCGCATTCAGCATCGACATAAATTCCACCCTTATCATCTGTCACTACGTCAGGCACAGGGAGAAAGTGATTTCTAACGTCGTATAGAAATTTGCTGGTTTGCTCCGGAGGGCTTGGGAGATGATACTAGGTTATTCCAACGTTGTGTGCTGTTTACCGAGGAAGCAACATTAATGAACAATAGTAATGTGTATTTACGTAACATGCACTGCCGGGCAGCGGAAAATCCATGCTGGCTTTGTCAGGTACAACACCAACGGCCGTGAAGAGTAAAGGCAGGGTGCGGCATAATAGGAAATTCCATTGTGAGACCTTACTTCCTGCCAAGAGTGTTAAATGGAATTACGTGCTCGCACATTCTTACGAACATTCTACCCGTTCTTCTAAAAGAGGTAAAATTGAAAAAATGATAAGAGTATGTAGTTCCAGCACGATGGCTTCACTACGCACTCGTCCAGTATTGCGAGTCAAATACTTCATTAAAAGTTTCCTGGCCGTTGGATAGGACGGAATGCTGCAGTACAATAGCCGTTCAGGTGACCTCATTCGACACCACTTGATTTGTTTCTGTGGGGAGCACTGAAAGGTACAGTCTATCATGAAGCCCCAATCACGCTAGGCGATATGCGCTGTCGAATTGCCACAGCATGCAACGACATACCATCCAACGTACTTTCATTTGTTCATCTATCTCTCGAAAGGCGGTTAAAAATGTTCCTTGCAGTCGATGGCGAACAATCTGAACACATGCTTAAGCAAAGTGTAAAACTGAATTACGTTAAGAAAAGTATTTGCTTTGTGCGTGGCATGTTCTCAGTCATTCTGAATAAAATATTTAGCTTATTGAAAATGTTTTACATCTTATTAGAATCTCTAGAAGTATTCTACAGATACATTTGTCCGGCAGCTGATGACTTACGTTTAATAAGGAGAAGACAGATCAGGTTTCTTTTTTCTCAAATGTATGAAATTTAATACAGTTGTTTCTTTTTCTGTGAACAGGGCTGTTTATCATTATGAAGTATGAACGACTGTCGCTGCTGTTTCGACTTTGACAAGTAAGCAGCAATGGAAGGATTTTAATAGAAAACTGCCTGACCTGACTGTATTTGTTTCTGCAAACATACACACATTTGAAATAGTTTTTTTAAGTCCCATCTGATGCGGCAGAAGCTAGTATACGCCATAATTGTTTAGTTCCTTACACAAAAACCGTAGTTGACCCTGTATCTACGTCGCATGGGAAATGAGGTTTTATCATAATAGCTTAGGCCGACCTTGCTGCATATAATGACGCAGCCTGGCATGAGAGCGCTGCTGGGTAGTATTTATACCACAATCGCTGAATGTATCCGCATTGCTTTCCTTTTTTAGCACATTTCCCGGATTCTTTTGCTGAAGGTTTCAACGTTGAAATTAACAAGTGTTATATCACTGTTACTGTCTTTCCAAGGACCATTGAATTTGTTGAGAAAAGTATGCTGTTCCATTAAAAAGGCCGTACTATTGTCAATATCTCGACTGATGGCAGACTTTAGAGAATTATCCTACAAAATTTTACGTGCTCTTCAGTATACTGTCACTTGCGGTAAACCTCGTTCCAGTATCCAGAACCGTTCACGAAATAAAAAGGGTGAATCACCTTGTGTTAAGGGTCTTCAAAGATTCACTGCCCAAACCCGGCCGGAGTGGCCGTGCGGTTCTAGCCACTACAGTCCGGAACCGAGCGACCGCTACGGTCGCAGGTTCGAATCCTGCCTCGGGCATGGATGTGTATGATGTCCTTAGGTTAGTTAGGTTTAATTAGATCTAAGTTCTAGGGACTGATGACCTCAGAAGTTAAGTCGCATAGTGCTCAGAGCCATTTGAACAATTTGAACCCAAACCAACAGGGGTGATAACGAGGGCAAAAACAAATAAATTTTTAAAGCAACCAAGCGTCGGAAACGCATATTGTTGAACTACTGAATATGCAGCTGGTTGTCTCGAAACCTGGCAGAAAATCCAAAGACATTCTGGTCGTATGTGAAGTATGTTAGCGGCAAGACACAATAAATAGCTTCTCTGCGCGACAGCAATGGAGATACTATCGAAGACAGTACTGCCAAAGCAGAGTTACTAAACGAAGCCTTGTGAAAGCCTTCACAAAAGAATACGAAGTAAATATTCCAGAATTCGAATCAAGAACAACTGCCAACGTGAGTAACGTAGAAATAAATATCCTTGGAGTAGTGAAGCAACTTAAATCACTTAATAAAAGCATGTCTTATGGTCCAGACTCTATATCAACCAGGTTCCTTCCAGAGAATGCTGATGCAATTGCTCCATACTTAACAATAATACACAACCGTTCGCTCGACATAAGACCCGTATCCAAAGACTGGAAAGTTGCACAGGTCACACCAATATTCAAGAAAGGTAGTAGGAGTAATCCAGTAAATTACAGGTCCATATCATTAACGTCAATTTGCAACTGGATTTTGGAAAATATATTGCCTTCGAAAGTTACGAATTACCTCGAAGAAAACTGTCTATTGACACACAGTCGCTGTGGCGGAGTGGTTCTAAGCGCTTCAGTCCGGAACCGCTCTGGTGCTACGGTCGCAGGTTCGAATCCTGCCTCGGGCATGGCTGTTTGTGATGTCCTTAGCTGAGCTTGGTTTAAGAAGTTCAAAGTCTAGGGGACTGATGAACTCAGATGTTAAGTCCCATAGTGCTTAGAGCCATTTGAGCCATTTTAAAGCAGACAATCATCGGAGACGTGTTTGGAGGCAACTCTGTCAGGCTGAGCGCCTTAGACACACTGTCCAGCGAGTGGAACTAGGTGGAGGTTCCATGACGTTTTGGGGTGGCATTATGTGTGGCCGACGTACGCCGCTGGTGGTCATGGAAGGCTCCGTTACAATTGTACGATACGCGAATGCTATCCTTCCTCCGATAGTGCAATCATAGCGGCAGCATATTTGCGAGGATTCTTCTTAATGGACGACAATTTGCGCCCCCATAGTGCACATCTTGTGAATGACTTCCTTCATGGTAACTAGAGTGGCCGCCACTTCTCTAGATCTAATATGTAATCTGAAACTTTTTCCCGTTGTTTGGATTGTGATGCCTAGATATTTGAAATTGTTAACCCTCTTCAGTGGTTTTCCATTGCATTTGACGTTCTCTGCTTCAGTGGGTCTTCCTCCTTTCCTGGACACTGCCAACTCCATCTTATCTTCGTTTGTCTTTATGTCGTTTCACTCCGCCCATTCACTTAGTGTATTCAGCGCTTTTTGTAATTTGTCTATATCTGTTGCTGCGATGACCATGTCATCAGCGTATATGTACGTGCTCGTTCCTGCCATTCCTTTCGTGACATCGTGCGTGCGGACGCTAAACAGGATAGGGCTAAGTGGATCGTCGTGGAGGACGCCGTTCGTCTGTGGCAGTCAGTCGGATATGACTATTCCATCATCTATCTATATGTGAATCTCTGCCAGTATATTCGATATCAGAGTCGTTGTACTCGTTCTTTAAATTAGTTATAACAGGACAGAAACATTTTAATGTAGGGGCTAGGATACTCTGCAGTTGCCTATGGCTAGTAAATCGATTGCCTGTTCACTAGACTACAAATTCGAAGGTTTGGATCCATCACTAGTTGTTCTTACGATATACTCTGGCCCTTAACGCTGTTTTTAAGTCTGGAAAACCTGTGTGTGTGATGGGAACAAGCTGATACAATGGCTCAGATCCTCCGATAAACTGGCAGGTACTTCCATGACGATATCTGGTGAACAATCCAGGACTTCAAGGCTCGTATGACGTTTTCTCGAAGACGCATACAGAATATTAAAAGAAGAAAGATAAACAACCTAAGTAGCTGTAGGCACAATAATAAATACAGAACAGTTGAGGAGACTGTGTGCTGTGGGAAACATAGACTGTAACTAAAACACTTAACAGAAACAAATAGTGTACCTTTAACCGTTGTAATTCAAATCAAATGGTTCAAATGGCTCTGAGCACTATGGGACTTAACATCTGTGGTCATCAGTCCCCTAGAACTTAGAATTACAATAAACCTAACTAACCTAAGGACATTACACACATCAATGCCCGAGTCAGGATTCGAACCTGCGACCGTAGCAGTCGCGCGGTTCCGGACTGAGCGCCTAGAACCGCGAGACCACCGTGGCCGGCCTTGTGATTCAGTTATCCACCACATACAAGCTACAAGCATTTCCGGCGGGTCTTATCCTGCTGCTTCATCCATTTTCTGTAAGGTTGGGCATGCCGACAGCTTTTTTTCTTTTTCTTTTTAAATCTGTAAAGTTACAGAACGTGTGAATTTATAATAATTTACCCACCTGGGATGATTTCATGCATCTGTATACAGTTTTCTATATTCTGTAGTACTCCTGTGACTACCTAGCTCCCTGAAAGCTTTTCCATATTTAACATCTTGCCTAGCTTCTACCTGGAGTTCATTCATAATGGTAGTATTCCGTACCGATTTCTTTGTTACAAGGGACATTGCGTCCATACGAATTTTTAATGTCACAAAGCCCTTCCCACACACTGTTGTACAATACATCGTTCACTGTCTGCTTAATGCAGTACACTCTTCTAACGTCCCTGTTTGTGTAATTAATTAGTTCAGCAGAAGAACTTATCTACATTGTCGTAAATTGGTGCAAATATTTGCGCCCTTATTGATGTAACGTTGATCCCAGTGGTTCTGTTTAGTATTTGCCATTTCTTGTCGCTTGTGTATTTCAATGATGAGTAAGTTACTCGTATATTCTACGGACATTTCCTACGTGCCTGAACAATTTGAGCCGATAAGATAGTACCACATGGGAAAAAAATAATGAATATCTTGATTCTAAATGTTAGCGGCACTATTAATACCCTCCCTCTTCATGCATGCCGTCTGTGGTGTATCCACCGTCGAGTTTAACCATTGTTTATAGTTCATCACTGACAGCGTATTTGGAGCACGCATTTAAGCTATAGTTTAGTAGAATGTAGTATCCCGAGTAGACAGAGAAGTTTCGCGTCAGGCTTTATCTTAATTGGAAGAAATCTACCGTCATCGATAGAGGTTGTCACTTTGTTGTCACTCTTGCAATGATTTTACTCTGCAGTCTAATATAAGATACAAAAGATTTATCCGAATAAGAAAACAAAATTTTCATTTTCTTCCATTATTTCCTTATCTCAGCTACCAAATTCAGGATCTTCTACCACCCGTATAATTCTGACCTACAATTTGGAATAACCAGTGTCTACTGAGAGCAAGAGCAGTCCAATTAAGCTTCCACGTCGTACACCATACGTTACTCCTATTGTTCGTTGATGAGTAGTCCCAGCCGCTTTCCACGGTAGAAAGCAAAGTACTATTAACACAAATTTCTTACATTTAATTACGTATTTGTGAAGATACTTCGTATGGTCATGCCTTTATTGAAAAAATGGCTCATATGGCTCTAAGCACTAAGGGACTTAACATTTGAGGTCATCAGTCTCCTAGACTTAGAACTACTTAAACCTAGCTAACCTAAGGACGGCACGCACATCCATGCCCGAGGCAGGATTTGAATCTGCGACCGCAGTAGCCGCGTGGTTGCGGTATGTAGCTCCTAGAACCGCTCGGCCACCGCGGCCGCCACACCTTTATCATGAATTCACAGTAAAGTATTGAATATATTTCGGAAATTTTGGTAAACAGAATTCGTTTGTTTGTCTACGTGAAATGTACAAATCACGCATTGCTTTCTCCGTAAGTAAAAATTTATAACGCTGATACCAAATAGTGTGGGTTACATGTTATCGACCGACGCATATGCTATTCTCTGCCAACAGTTTCAGCGGCCATCATTACAGAGAAGGGCTCGGAAACCATCCAGGACCCGCCGACTGCTCTGCTAAAACCAGAATATCTTGTGTACTGCAGATTTTTTCAAGTTAATGTTTTCAAAGAGAATAATTTTAAACACAACTTTTGTGTCTTTGTACTAACATTGCCGGAAATTATCTTATGATAAACAAGTATAGGACATTGTGAAATTAACGTTCAGAATGTTTAAGTATACTAATATTGTTCACCTTAAGGACCGGAGGTAGTGCTTGTTAAGGTAACTGTTATAAATATATTGGGATACAACCACTGTTTATTAGGAACATAATCCACGGCAACCTGTTTCGGGAGTCAAACTCTTATCTGGCTGTCTAAGTTATTCGTGTCCGAATAATGTTACTTGTTTTTACATTTTGACCTAAAGTGCTTTTGAAGTGCATATTGTGTAGGATTGACAACCAGATGATGGTAACTGAACTCACAAAAGTAGTGGCTTATGTTCTTAATAATAGTGGTTGTATACTAAAATATTTATAACGATGTGAAGTCTAATTTTATTTAAGAAGAAAAAAATTAAAAACAAAATACAGAAGCTTTTTTAGCCTTATAGAAGAGCCGATTTACAAGTACAAGTAAGTGGTATTGCAATTTAAGAAGAAAATGAACGCACTATATAAGATTGGAGGGAAACTATATTGATATTCTATATTAGATGGCTCTGTGATCCCATAATTATGATCGGACGAAGTAACCGGTAGGAAGATACCGCTGCTCAGAGAATAGTCGCATCTGTAGATTCCTGTGAATTTAATGTCGTTGCCCAGAGAATAGTCGCGTCTGTAGATTCCTGTGAATTTAACCTCATGTGTTACACGACATAAATCACACGAATTTAGATGTGGGGGAGGTTTTGCAGATGGGTCACCATATAGGCCCCGACAGAACTGATATTCCCACCTGTGCGGCTGGTTCCGGCGGAGGTTCGAGTCCTCCCTCGGGCATGGGTGTGTATGTTTGGCCTTAGGATAATTTAGGTTAAATATTGTGTAAGCTTAGGGACTGATAACCTTAGCAGTTAAGTCTCATAAGATCTCATGCACATTTCAGCATTTTTTATATTCCCGCTGTGTGCTATAATCAACAATGTAAACGCAGCTTAATTATTCAAACTGAAACCCGCCGAACACGTTGATATTTCCGGGTTCTCTTCCCAGCTGGTTTTATGAAAATGTGTTTTCTTGTATGAAAAACAGATAAAATCTCTAGTAGCTTCGATCCTTGTACCATGCCCAAAACAGTGATGGCACGTCGTACGAAATTGTTTCGCAGGCTACATAGTGCCCACGGGCAGCTTTTAGTCAACGACTGGTATAGAATATACAGGATTACGTACACTGGTGTGCAAAATTTAGGGACGAAAGTAGCTTTTGCATGATATGTCACTGCCAAGTAACATAGCTACAAGAATCATGGACCATAAATAACAAGAAATGCTGCAGTATAGTACGGAATGTTATTGAAAGAAATACGCAATAAGAAGAACAGAAATGATAGTTTAATTCAATGACTATAATTACACCGAAATCACTGCAATTTATGATAGTTCCCTGGACACTACAAATCACTTAATAGGTTGTGATATCGCTATGGAGAGTAGTGCAGGCCCACGCTGGACACAAGGTTAGTGTGTTCTTGTGGTAGGGCGTTCCATTCCACCGTCATTGCGGTTAACATCTGCTCGGTGGTCGTGTACGTGCTGCGCAGTACGTCTCCCCAACGGATGCCACCCTGTGCTCGATAGGATTTAAGTTCGGAGAACTTTCAGACCAGTCATATGGTTCAAATGGCTCTAAGCACTATGGGACTCGACATCTGAGGCCATCAGTCTCCTAGACTTAGAACTACTTAAACCTAACTAACCTAACGACATCACACACATCCATGCCCGAGGCAGGATTCGAACCGATGACCGTAGGAGCAGCGCGGTTCCGGACTGAAGCGCCTAGAACCGCTCGGCCACAGCGGCCGGCCTCAGGCCAGTCCATTCTCATAATATCCTCTCGTTGCAGCAGCTCCTCCACATGCGCTATTGGATGCGTTCGCGCGTTGTCATCTACAAAAAGAAGTCAGGGCCGAATGTACCCCTGAAAAGACGCGTATGGGGGAGTACAGTGTTACAATAATGCAGACCAGTGAATGCACCGTGCTCACATCTTTGAAGGTCATTACGCCCATGTAACGTTATGTCTGCTCTCACCATAACACCTGGATCACAAAAACGATCATGTTCGACAATGTGGATTACGTGTTCTCACCTCTCGCTATATGTAGATACGTCCAGAGTCACTACTCAGACTGAACCTACTCTCAACCGAATAGAGCACATGACTTCACTCCTCGTTGGTATAGTCCCTATGCTCTTGACACCATCGTAAGAGGCGCCGCCGATGCGCGGCTGTCAACGGAGCACAACATACTGGTTGTCGGGTAGAGAGATCACCACCACGCATGCGACATACCA
Source organism: Schistocerca gregaria (assembly GCF_023897955.1). NCBI lineage: Eukaryota > Metazoa > Arthropoda > Insecta > Orthoptera > Acrididae > Schistocerca > Schistocerca gregaria. The sequence continues at coordinate 747,999,775 of NC_064931.1, forward strand.
CTGTGGAGGGTACCTTGCAGTCCTCTTCAATGTGACTGCAATTGCACCCAATGTTTGAGGTGGGTCACTACTTACTTGCTGGACAATGTAGTGATCATCTACTGTCGTAGTTGACCGTGGTCGAACAACTCCTCGCCTTTGGGAGCAGAGCCTGTGATTTGGAACGCTCCCTATACACGAGAAACAATTTGTGAGCAATACGAAACTGCTGGGCTACACTCGTCACACTTCATCCTCCTTCCAGTTTCCCGAAGTCATCCAGATATTGTTCAAATGGTTAAAAAAATGGCTCTGAGTGCTATGGGACTTAGCTTCTGTGGTCATCAGTCCCCTAGAACTTAGAACTACTTAAACCTAACTAACCTGAGGACATCACACACATCCATGCCCGAGGCAGGATTCGAACCTGCGACGTAGCGGTCGCGCGGTTCCAGACTGAAGCGCCTAGAACCGCTCGGCCACACGGGCCGGCCTCTAGATATTGTCTCCGGGCCACGTTGTACTGCTGAGCACCATGACAGTGAACCGTAAGTGGTCGCTAATTGACACACTCGCTTTTCTCGTTCCTTCTACTGCCTTGAGATGCGGGGCTGCTCTATTTGGCACTGCAGTTACGCTGACCCCACACCATGTCACTTCCAACTTTCTGTGCATACCTGGGAGACCTCTCGGGACATTCTCTCGCACATGCATTGATTTTCCCCAAGTAGTTCATATGTTCTCTTGGTTTATGTATCTCTTCCTTCACTTTTGTAGAGCAGTGTTGTTATAACACATTCTTGTACTGGCAATTACTGGCGAGTTTCCAATACGGGGCCGGCCGGGGTGGCCGAGAGGTTCTAGGCGCTACAGTCTAGAACCGCGCGACCGCTGCGGTCGCAAGTTCGAATCGGGCATGGCTGTGTGTGATGTCCTTAGGTTAGTTAGGTTTATGTAGTTCTAAGTTCTAGGGGACTGATGATCTCAGAAGTCCCATAGTGCTCCATCCAATACGGGGCCCAATATTCTCCTCCACCCAGCTCCTCTATTTTTCTCACAAAGGTAAATACTGCCTTTTTCAGTCCTCCTACCGAGAAACAATAAATCACTGGAATTACCGCGAGTCGAAACCAGGTTTTAGACGTGGCCAACGGGCTGACGTCTTAGCTACGAACATAGACGTATCATTTAACTAATGCGTCCCAAATCCGCGCTGACTTTGAGGAGAAGCTTCTTTCTTTCTCTCCAGGCAGGCTGTTGCCTTGTGCACGATAGCGCGCCTGTGAAATGAGGCAGTGCGTCGCGCCTCCCATCCGGGCGAGTGTATTCGGTCGCGGGTGCAGCGCGGCCAGCTGCCCGCGCCGCGGCCAGATGGGGGGCACACAAAGGCCCTCGGATTTGAGACGGAATTTGCATGAAAAGGCCGCGCCGCGGGCTCCATAATAAAAAAATTAATATCTTCCCCAGCATCGGCCCCCCTTTATTCTAGTCGCGCTAGTACTTTGCATACGAAAAAGTGGGTTTCTAGTTTCAAATACGTTTCATGACCGTGTGCCATTGAGCGGACCGAAACCAGTCGGATGCCTCATCACTTACAATCATGACCGGCTTGTGCGGACACGCGACTGCGGCGCGTGAACCGCCACGGCTATCGCCCGTTCTGCAGGCGCGCGCCGCACAAAGCCGGCCTACGACGCATTCTGCCCGTCACACCGAGTGCACACGAATTTCCCCACTACGGTATTTAACTCATTTCTTCCGTGAACAGAACAGTATATCTGTGATCTACAGCAAACGGTGCCATTTCCCCTTCCACCATTCGGGACATATTTTTTTGAAAACCCACGTTTTAATCTGCGTCAGAAAGAAATAACTATTTTGTCCACAGAACCAGAAACATTTAATTGACATTTCACTGCGTAGTGACATGTTGCCTGGAATACAGTCTTTGAAATTCTAAGCTTTTCCATAATAATGTCATGCATACTTGTAGGAAAACGACTGATCGTAAATCGTGCTCTGGAGAAGTATGTGCCAAGTAAGTGTATTAAGGACGGAAAAGATCCACCGTGGTTTAATGAGAAAATTCGGAAAATGCTGGGGAAGCAAAGACTATTACACCCTCGGTTCAAAAGAGAACTCGCAAATGACGACAGGCAAAAGTTGGCAGAGATGCATGCGTCCTTACAAACATCAATGGGCGAAGCATACGACAACTATCACCGTCATACCTTAGCAAAGGATCTAGCCGAGTACCGGAAAAAATTCTGATGCTATGTAAAATCACTAAGTCGGTCTAAGGCTTCCATCCAGTCCCTAGTTGACCAATCTGGTGTGACAGTAGAAGATAGAAAATGGAAAGATGAAGTTTTAAATTTCGCGTTTAAGAAATACTCCACGCAGGAAGATAGTACAAACATAGCGTCGTTTGAATATCGCACACAGTCCGGTATGGAGGACACGGTGGCGAAGATAAGCAGATGAAAAAGTTGAAAACAAGTAAGTCGCCAGGTCCAGATGGAATCCCAGTTCTGTTTACGAAGAGTACTATACGGCATTGGCTCCTTACTGAGCTTGCATTTATGGCGAATCTCTCGCCCAGCGCAGAGACAAGCACCTGAAAAAAAAAAAAAAACGCAGGTGACTCCTGTATGTAAGAAGCGTAAAAGAACTGACTCGCAAAATTACAGTCCAATATCCTTAACATCGGTTTGCTACAGTATTCTTGACCATATTCTCAGTTCGAATACAGTAAAATTCCTTGAGAGGAACAAGTTTCTGTCCAAAATCATCATGGTTTTAAAAAGCATCGCTAGTGTGAAACTCATCTTGCCTCATACCCACATAATATCCTGCGAACTATGGATGAAAAGATGTACATTCCATATTCCTAGATTTTAGAAAAGTATTTGACACAATGCCCCACTGCAGACTGTTTCCAGTGGTTCGAAAATTTCTGAAGTAATAGGACGCATTACGTTGCCCTCGACGCCAAGTGTTCATCAGAAACTAGAGAATTGGCAAGGGTGCCCCAGGCAAGTGTGAAAGCACCGCTATTATTCACTCTATAAATAAATGTTCTGACGGACAATATGAGCAGCCTTCTACGACTGTTTGCTGATGGTGCTTTGGTGTGCGAGTAGATGCCGTTATTCAGTGACTGCAGGAGGGTACAAGACGTCTTAAATAAAATTTCCGGTTGGTGTGGTGAATGGCAGCTCTAAACGTAGAAAAATATAAGTCAATGCAGAGGAGTAGGGAACAAAAAAAGTACAGTGTTCCAGTACGGGATTAGCAGTGCCCTACTTGACATAGTCCCGTCGTTGAAATGTCTGGGCGGAAAGTTGCAAAGGGATATGAAATGGAACGAGGATGTGAGAAATGTAGTAGGGAGGGCTAATGCCGGCCGCTGTGGCCGAGCGGTTCTAGGCTCTTCAGCCCGGAACCACGCTGCTGCTACGGTCGCAGGTTCGAATCCTGCCTCGGGCATGGATGTGTTTGACGTCCTTAGGTTAGTTAGGTTTAAGTAGTTCAAAGTCTAGGGGACTGATGACCTCAGATGCTAAGTCCCATAGTGCTTAGAGCCTTTTGAACCATTTTGAAGGCTAATGGTTGACTTCGGTTTATTGGAAGAGGTTTAGGAAAGTATGGTTCATCTGCAAAGGAGACCGCATATAGAAAGTTAGTGAGACCCATTTATGAATACTGTTTGAGTCGGGCTAAAGGAATACATTTTAAGGAATTCAGAGGCGGGATGCTAGATTTGTTTCTGGTGTCTTCGATCAAGACGCAACTATTACGGGGATGCTTTGGGAACTCAAATGAGGATTCCTGGAGGAAAGGCTGCGTTATTTACATGGAAAAGTACTGAGGAAACTTTGAGAACCGGCATATGAAGCTGACTGCAGAACGATCCTACTACCGCCAACGTACATTTCGCGTAAGGACGATGGAGATATGGTAAGAGAAATTAGGGCTCGAATTGAGGCACAGAGACAGTTGTCTTCCTCTCGCTCTATTTGCGAGTGGAGCAGGAAGGGAAATGACTAGAAGTGGTACACTCCACCAAGCACCATACTGTGGCTTGCAGACTATTTATGCAGACTGCAGTTACAAGAGTACAATGGACATTAAATGGAGACTATTTATTTATGAACATTACAGAGTGACCCACTACCTTGGTAACGACTGTTGGTCGTTTGCTACTACAAACAAGACCGTTTTCAGAATTTTAGAACTTTTCTTGTTTTTATATAATTAAATTGTTAATTAAAAAAGAAAAAGAAAACAAAAAACACAAGAAACAAAAGTACAAATGGGGAAAAACCAATTTTACTGTATTCTTCAGAACAAAATACTGTAATACACGAAAGGAAAGAATAAGATAGCAAAAGAGGTTCCCTTACCTATTTCACGTGGGAGGGCTTCGGTATACACTTCGAAACTGTCTCACTTGTTCTGTTCTACTATAGTTGCTAATGTAAGTATGTATGTACGTTATGACATTAACTCTACGTGATTTGTGTATGAGGTACGACAGTACTATTTGTTACTACAATTGCTTCCTTTATTTAACCACGCAGTAAGCGGGAGAGGAGCCTCGGGAGGTGACCTCGAGCCTAGTCTTCCCGAAGCTCGCTTCTTATCTATGTTGTGCCCTTGTGTGCGTGTATTTACGTCTTATTATACTGCATATCTGCAAACTGGAAAATTCATTGTTTTATTTCTAATACTAGCTTATTTTTAAATTCCATGTTTGTATATGCCGTATACGGCCGGCCGCTGTGGCCGAGCGGTTCTAGGCGCTTCAGTCCGGAGCCGCGCTGCTGCTACGGTCACAGGTTCGAATTCTGGCTCGGGCATGGATGTGTGTGATGTCCGTACGTTAGTTAAGTGTAAGTAGTTCTAAGTCTAGGGGACTGATGGCCTCAGATATTAAGTCCCATAGTGCTTAGAGCCATTTGGACCATATGCCGTATATGTTTCTGACGATATTGGAGTGATCATGCCACCATCTCTGTCAATATCTTATCTGCTTCCTTATCATTGTTTGAATCTCTGTTGTCTCAAGCATCATGTTATGCTGTAGGGTGTGTTTCGGGTCGTGTTCTTGTCTATGATTTTTACTGGTTATAAGTCTCGTGTAGCGCTGTTGATATTTCATCAGCGATGCAGTTATGCTTGCTAATGGGCTCTTAAAGCTTTCCCTTTATCTTCGATTTTTGACGTCTGCCTTGCATGTGTGATTGTGGCACATTTTAGTGTTACGTGTTCGGGGATCCGTATTGCCCATATTCACAAATATCTCTTTGGCTAGGGTCAAAGTGGTGTAGGCGTGCAGGATAAGGGCCATGGCCCGCCAGGAAGTGTACCATACAGCGACTTGGGTCAACGTATCTGAGTCTCAACTGTTCGCGGATGTTCGGAAAGCAGGAGAAAACCCGACGGCTCTTCTCAAATATTTCCCATTCTTTTTGCCATGCCTTAACCTTCAAAGATTTAATTGGCGTTTTCTATAATACTATAATATTCTCCCCTATATATACCTCATATATCTTATCCAGTCTTCCCGTTTTGAACGAGTATGCTGCTGCTTTGTGCCTAATGGTTATATCAATAGGGTATGTTGCAAGTACAACGCATACGGCTTCCACGGACGTGGTGCCGAATGACCCAGACATTCAGAGCAATACACCTCTCTGTCCAAAGCCACACAAAGGTTTTTTGGGTCGACAGCGACAGTCGATGTGCCCAGGCACTCGCTGCGAAACACATTACAGATTCAAAGAGGGAGCATCATACGTTCTCGGCGTTTGTAATGGTATTCTGTAGTGAGTTGAGTTTAGCGTGGCGAGTGCATTAGTCTTGTCGCTTTTTCAGTTGTAAGTCTTATGTGCTCATAGAATGTCAGTCTTTCGTCGAGGTGTATCCCTAGATATCTTATTATTTTCCTCGGTATGCTAGTGTTGTTCAGCCTATTGGCGGGGTTTCTCGGGCAAGGTCCCTGTCTTTTTTTTGCAGCAATTGTGAGCTTGTTATGGGTGCATCAGTCACGTATTTTTATAAGGACTTGTGTACCTTACTTTCTCAAGAGTGGATTTATTACTACTAGCAAGTCGTCAGCATAGCATATTATACCCTTCACCCAATCATCTTCGTCCGGATTGTTTAGGAGCGGTTCTATGACAATATCCCAGAGAACTGGCCCACAGATTCAGCCGTGTGGGCGTGTTTTTATTTTCTTGATAAATTATCGTGTTCCTCCTTGCCGTTGCACCACCCTATCTTTGCATTAGTCGAGTACGCTATTGTATAAGGCTGATGGTGTCTGCATCCCTTGCGAACAAGGCAGGTCACCAGAGATTGTCAAAGGCGCCTGCTATATCTATTGTTATTGCTACAACGTATTTTTCTAGTGTGTCCCGTATTATTTCCAGCATGCATTTAACTGCATCGTCTATTGAGGTTTTCTGTCTAAAACTGTACTGATATGGACTAAGGCCGAAGAGCGTTATGTGTGATTGTACTCGATTGCACCGGAGCCTCTCTGCACCTTAGCCAAAATGTCTGTTGGTGCAGATCCTCTGATTCTTTGTTGATTACTACGTTCGATGTGCTCCACATGGCAGGGACGCTACCTTTCAGCAATGCTCCATTCAGTAACTCTGATAGAAAGGCGATAACGTGTGCGACAGTATTTTTTAGAGTTTCTGAGTGTATGCCATTTGGACCGTGAGTCTTCATACTCTTTGTTTTCTTGCTAACGCTACCTCTTCTTGGGCAAATAGGGCAGTAACAGGGCTATTTGTGTTGGTGTCCTCAATTTGGCTTCGTAATTCAGTGTGATGTTGCTGGTCATTCGCCTTTTCGTCATCACGGAGAAGCATGTTCAGCAGGTACTCTGCTGAACATCTCCAGCCCGTTGCAGTAATGCCGTCTGTGCGCCTAAGAATTGACAGTGCTGCCGGCGTCCTTACTTTATCTGTTAGAAGTTTAAATGATTCCCCTCATGTATTGTTTTGTAGCTGAATTTGGCAGAATTGTTCCAGTGATGCTGTCTGGTCTTGTATAATTTGTTTTTATATTTTTCCTTTGCATCACGGTGTAGTCCAATCTTACCTCCCTCTCTTGTGCTGTTTTTGCTTTTTCGTAATGTTTCCTTTTGTCTCTAACGTCTTTCCTTAGTTTTGTTAACTCAGTGGACCAGGGAAGCTTCTGTTTCAGTGCACGGTCGGTCTTTGGGATAGCTAATTGTTGTGCTTTTTGAAGATGGTCCGTCAGAATGTGAGGTTTATAGTCTATGCAACCACTGACTGTATGGAAGGAAAATTCTTCAGCCACGTCCCTTAATTTTTGCTTCACCCTTGTTTAGAAGAAGTCGTTGTTTCTGTTGACGCGAAGTTTGTGTGTTTGTGTTTGTGTATGTGTTAGTATGGATGGGTATGGCGTTGTGGTCACTGGTGTGGCATTTTATAGTACTTCCCAACTGTTGACGTATATTATGGACTTCGCATTTGCTGGTGAGATGTCAATATTGCTGGCTCTCCTGCATTTTTGCAGTGTGATGGTGTTTGTCCTGCTTTGTTTAGAACAAAAAGGCTGCATTCATTTATTGTGTCAACTACGATTTGCCCGTATCGCCTTTCTGTCTGCGTGCCATAGAGACGACCGTGCATTGATATCACTAAGTATGAGTAATCTTTTACACCTAGAAAATTGTGCTCTATCTCTTATTTGGTCAACGTAAGGTTCTGTGTCATATGAAAAATGTGCATACATGGATGTGACAATCCAAGATACTCGTCCATGTGTAATTTCAGATGTGGCTACATGTTAAGAACAAAGTTGTGTTATTTTTGTAATCGCGTAATTTATGTTCGCTATTACAATTGCATTTTTGGTCGCGGTAATTGTTATGAGATGTTACGAGATTAAAGTGAGACAGTAGTGGAGAACGGGATGGGACTGGAACAGGTTTTCACCCACATTATTCAGTCTGTACATAGATAAAGCAGTAGTCTAAAGGAGATTAGGCTGAGATTTGTAAAAATGAATTAAAGTACGGTGAAAAGAAATAAAAATTTAATGACTGCTGATGATTTGTAATTCTGACATTTTAATTCTGTCACACAAGAAAGGCTGGAGAAGATCAACTAAATGGAATGGCTAGCGTTTTGAAAAAAATTTGTAAGATCAACAAATTTTTCTTCTTCTTAGCATTAGTGCCTTCCATTATGGGGTCCGCTTTACTCCAGATTTGGGACATTAAAAAAAAGTTTGTGGCCGGACAACTTTTTTGTCGCCGCAGTCATCTGTTACCTAAGGGACGGAAGTCTTCTGTACCAGCTCTCTGTGATCGTATTTTAACTGTTTGCATGTCGTATTTTCTGAGGCGGAAAATCGGGGCCAGCCGAGCATTTGCCTAAACGAGCGTGGAAAACCGCCTAAAAACCACAGTGTGGCGACCCAGCGCAGCAGCCACTGTGGTTAATCCACCGAGCTGGATCGATCCGGCTATGGCTCGCCTTTCTGTGTTGCAAGGGAGCACGATGTAAGTTACGCTAAACGAACAGGTCGTTACAAGGTCAATCTCAAGAAAAGCAAAACAACGGTAATAGAGTATATTCGGGTTGAATCGGGTAATGCTGACAGAATTATTTCAGGAAGGGAGGCAATTGAAGTATTAAATGGGTTTTGTTATTTGGACAGCAAAATAACGGACAACTGTAGAAGCAGGAGAATACAAAATGCAAGGAAAATTAGCGTTCAATGTCCCGTCGATAGCGAGGTCCTTAGAGACCGAGCGCAAGCTCGGATTACGGTAGGACGGGGAAGGAAATCGGCAATGTCCTTTTCAAAGGAACCACCCCGGAATTTGCCTGGAGCTACTCAGGGAAATCACGGAAAACCTAAATCTGGATGGTGAGACGGGGATCTGAACCGTTGTCCTCCCGAATGCGAGCCCAGTGTGCTTACCTTTGCGCCACCTCGCTCGGAAAACAAAATGCAGACTGGAAATAGCAATCAATAGCAATCACTGCTCAAATGGGAATCACTGGAGAGAAGGCCACGTACTTTCCGAGGAGCACCAGTGAAAACATATAGATAACCAGCATTTGAGGCTGACTGCAAAGCGATTATACGACCGCAAACGTAAATTTCGCATAAGTGCCATGAACATTAGATTAGAGAGATTAGGGCTCGTACAGACAGTCGTTTTTCCCTCGCTCTATTTGCGAGTGGAACAGAAAAGGAAATGATTAGTAGTGGTACAGGGTACCCTTCTCCACGCACCATACTATGGCTTGCGGAGTATGAATGTAGATGTTAATGTAGGTGAAACAGAGAAATTAGTTAATCTCTGGTGTAGTCTTAAGAGAAAAATAAAACAGTGCGAACAAGAGGAGTAAACAATATTTAGAGAGGAATGCTGATCATTATATGAGTAGGTCTGATAACTAAGAAACTGTTACTGAATCGAATCGATGAGAAAAAGGGCATCATGGGGCAACTTGACTAAAACATAGGCTGTATCTTGAGACATAAAGGAATAATCAGTTCCATAATGGAGACCAGATACTGGCAGAAGTAAAGCTGTGAGTACCAGACGTGAGTCGTGCTTCGGTAGCTCAGATGGTGGAGCACTTGCCCGCGAAAGGCAAAGGTCCCGAGTTCGAGTCTCGGTCGGGCACACAGTTTTGATCTGACAGGAAGTTTCTTTAATAATCAGTTCGTTAACAGCAGGAAGTGTGAAGGATAAAACGCATATAAGAAGACCAAGGCTATAATAAGTAAAGCATTTTTTAATCGACACAGATTGCCGTAGCTAAGCAGTGATGTGACTTGCATTCGAGAGAGTAGCATGCAGAGATGCAGCAAACCAGTTGTCAGACTGAAGGCAACTACGATGTCAACAACAGTAATTGAGCTTATCTGGGGAACACAGTAGTAAGCGCCACTGCCGTGTAGTTTTAGTTATAATGCAATCGGCGCTTCCTATGAGCAGCAGGATATAAAACAGGAGGAAAAAGTTCTAATTTCACTGAACAGATCTCAGGGCGGTGCTTCACGGTAAACGCCTTTGGTTGCCTGCTGCGGGAAAGTAATGGTAAGCGACATGCAAAATGGCTGGCGCTTAGCGAGACCCGTGAACGGGTTCCGAGATTATAGCCAAATTTAACGAGTTACAAGAAAACGAAGATGTTCTTAGTTATCCTGATATCTCCAACCAGGATCCTGAGTACATTCCCAGTGACTCAGATGACACAGGTATGTAAATTTTCAAACATTTTGTACTTAGCAACATTCACGAACAAAATAGTGCATGTACATATAGTTATGTTCCTGAAGTGCGTGAAATATGAGGTTATTGCTGAATGGCTGCAGCTGAAGGCTTGATGGTGTGCATATACATATTTCTTCATTTATATGTGTATAAGTAAAATCCTTTGTTGCTATTCAAGTAATTTGCGAACAATTTCGAAACAGGCTTAATATCGAGTAGTATGTCACTGTCTCAGATATCTGCCGTGAAAGGACAGAAGAACAGATGATAGGAAGGTCTCTGAAACCGTTTAGATGCAGCTCACAACAAAAGTTGAAGCAGAAGAGGTGTAACAAAAGCTCTGGGAAAACTGTAGACGATAAGCCTGAAGGGGATAACTGACACTGTTCTCTTAAATTTTTTGAGAAAGTTGGTGAAAGTGATGTGAGGGAAACGTTCAAAACAATCAGGGAAATTTGTTTCTCTGATGTTCAGAATGCGTCTGGCTATCGACCTAAGGAATATATGATTGTGGAAGGAAGGTGACTTCTGAATAGCCATCATCTTTATTAATCAGCGAGAGGTTATGTCTTGACATCTGGCCCAAAGTAAGTTTCAGCAAAAGTGGAAGGCGAAACCCAGCTCTTATTCTTCGATTAAAATAAGACCGATTCATACATATTGAAAAGAAGAAAGTCGTTCACATTCTGTCCCTCTTAGATTACATTCCTTCTGTTCATCATGGATCGTTCTTGTTACTAAAACCAACATGTTTGGGCAATGGACACATATGTGATGACAGTGCTGAGAAGCAACGAGCTATACAGTTCAGACTTTTAGTCACATGTATAAATGTTCTCATATATTTATTCACGTCGGCGTATGTGAATTGATTGACATAATGGTATCTCCCCTACAGTAATTTTTTTTCTTGTTATTTTTATGTATGTATGAAAGAATATAGATGTTAAAATCCATCCAGGACAAAATGGATGTTAGAATAAAATTATTCAGATTTGTGAATAAATTGAAAACTTTAATGCTCTGTATCTCCCAACTCCCTTTTTGGCGATTACCATTTTGTTCCCCCAGGAAGCTCAGTTCATAACTTTACATACGTGTCCTGCATGCGCCTGTTCCAACGGCGAAAGGATTGAGGAAAAATGACTGACATAACACTAATCTGAGTCTTTCGGTGTTGCTTTACTGAATAATACGTTGCGGTCTTCGCACTGACGTAAATGTGACGGGCACGGGGAAAGAGACTGTACATTCGGAAAGTATCTACCATTGTCCACTATAGAGAAGGCCACTGAACCTCATGTAGTAAATGTTGGATTCTATATCGATTATGCGATAGAACTTTCCCCTCTCACACACAAATTTGTTTAGATCTCTGGAGCAATGGAACGTTCCATATGTTTGGAACAAGTCACATTTCGCTCCACTTTGTCAAGAACGGTTCGAGGACATTTTATTTCATTTTTACATTTAGTGATACATAACTAACCCACTGTCTAAAGAGTTAAAGGTTATTGTACTAATACACTAGACTATTCCACTTCATCAGTTTACTTACAAAACAGAGAAAGTGGATGATACGTTTCAGCTTTATTCCTTCGAACTAGTCTGGCCTCTTAGTCTCCCGAGGTTAGTCCTGGGAACTTCCAGCAGGGTCGAGCCTCTACCACAAGCTAATCATTAACATAAAATTTTATTATTTTATAATGCCCGCCACTCTTAAGTTATTATCCTTTCTTTTATGACTAAAGTTATCATTAACATAGAAATTCTTCACAACGGTGAAACAGGGAATTGTAAAGAACGAGGCTGGATGAGTAAGGATGCATGTAACAATATCAGAAGAGCTCCCGCAGATGTCCCCTCTTTTATCTTTTGACAGGCAAGAGATTCTCCACCGTGCGCCCTATACTCTCCTGAATTCTTCACAGCTGGACCAGCCCAATCTGGTCGGCCAATCGTCAGCCTCACGTCTGCTGTGTCTTATCCTGGTTGTGAGTTCTGTGATTGATACCTACGTACCTCAATGTGTTCTCAGGTTTACGGATTGTCTATCCTTAACATTAAGCCGAAGTCTAAGTATGTCTTGTATATATAATTGTGAGTGTTTAAATATTTTATCTGCTAAATTGGAAACCTTATATTATTAGTTATTCTCGGAGGAAAAAATACTCACGACTACTGAGCTAAATCAGTGATATGAGTTCGATACAAACATATAATGGTATATTCAACTAAATCTACATCTATATTATTATTCTCAAATTCACAATTAAGTACCCAGCACAGGGTCCATCGAACCATCTTCAACCTGTGAGTACCGGGCGTGAGTCGTGCTTCGGTAGCTCAGATGGTAGAGCACTTGCCCGCGAAAGGCAAAGGTCCTGAGTTCGAGTCTCGGTCGGGCACACAGTTTTAATCTGCCAGGAAGTTTCATCTTCAACCTGTTTCTCTACCGTTCTACTATCGAAGGGTGCTCCGGAAAAACGAGTACTTAAATATTTCCTTTGGAGTTCTAATTTCCGTTATTTTATTACTGTGATCGTTTCTCCCTTTGCAGTTGGGTGCCAACAAAATATTTGCCCAATCGGAGTTAGTGATTGAAATAACATGAGAACCTCTTACCGCAACGAAAAACGCCTTTTTTTAAATGATTGCTACCCCAATTCGCTTATCCTATCCGTGGCACTCCGTCCCCTATTTCTGTGAACTTTTTTGATGTCCCCCCTCAGTCCTTTCTGATGCAGATCCCACTCCGCACGGAAATACTCCAGAAGAGGGCAGACAAACATGTGTAAGCAGTCCCTTTAGCAGACGTGTTCTGCCACTAAACCACAGCATTTGGTTCGCTTTCCCCTCAACATCATGTGGGTGGTCGTTTCCGTTTAAGCTATTCGTAACTGTTATCCCTAACTGCCACTTTTTGCACCATACTGATATATTATCTCAATCATTTTGCACTAGGTTTTTATCGTCTGATGACTTTACGAGATGATTGACAGCACCATCTGTAAACAGTCTAAGACGGCTGCTCAGATTGTATCTTTTGTCGTGTTTGAAGGTCAGGAACAGCAGAGGACCTACAACACTTCGTTGGGGAACGCCAGATTTTACTTCTGTTTTATCGATGACTTCCAGTTAATTACTACAAACTGTAACCTTTCTGACAGGAAATCACGAATCCAGTCGCACAGCTGAAGCGGTACTCCATAGGCACGCAATTTGAATAGAAGTGGCATGTGAGGGACGGAGTCAAAAGCCTTCTGGAAATCTAAAACGATGGAATCAATTTGACATCCCCTGTCGATAGCACTCATTACTTTGTCAGAATAAAGAGCTAGTTGTGTTTCACAAGAAGTATATTTTCTGAATCCATGTCGACTATTTATCAATAAATCGGTTTCTCTGGGGTAATTCATAATGTCCGAACACAGTATAAGTTCCAAAATCCTTCTGCAAATCAATCTTAGTGTCATGGGCCTGTATTTCAGCAGATTATTTCTATTTCCTTTCGTGGGTATTGTTGTGACTTGTACAACTTTCAGTCCTTAGGTAAGAATCTTTCGACGATCGAGCGGTTGTATATGATTGCTAAGTATGGAGCTATCGTATCAGCATACTCTGAAAGGGAATTGACTGGCATGCAATCTGTACCGGAGGCCTAGTATTTTTTTGAGTGAGTTAAGCTGCTTCGCTACACCGAGGTATCTACTTCGGAGTTACTCTAGATTCGAATACTGGAGCATTTTCTTAGTCTTTTTTTATGACGGAATTTCAGGAAACTGTGTTCACCAATTCAGCTTTAGTGACATTGTTACTAGTGACATCACCATGGTAATCGAGCAATGAACGTATTGATTACCTCTTGCCGCTGGTGTACTTGACATAGACCAGAATCTCTTTAGGTTTTCTGCATATTTAGAGGATGAGTTTCGTTGAGGAAAGTGTTAAAAGCGTCTCACATTGAAGTTTGCGCTAAATTTTGAGCTCTTGTAGAACTTAAACAATCTTGAGGATTTTGCCTTCTTTCAAATTTTGCATGCTTTTTTCGTTGCTCCTGCATTAATATTCTAACCTGTTTTGCGTACCATGGGGAACCAGTACCATCTCTTATAAATTTATTTCGTATATATCTCTCAATTGCTGTCGATACTGTTCCTTTGAATTCAAAACACATCTTTTCTGTACTTACATAATCAGTTGGAAGGAGTGGAGCCTGTCACTTAGAATAGTGCCAAGCAATTTCTTATCTGATTTTTTAAGTTGAAGTAATTTGCGTTTATTTTCAGTTGGTTGAAATGTTACGTCTTTCAATCTCCCTACAATACCTTTGTGATCACAAATCTCTGCATACATTACGATGCTCCCTTATTTGCTCAGGATTATTTGTTGCTAAGAGGCTAAGTAAGTTCTTGCAACAATTTACAGTTTGAATGGGTTCCCGAACTAATCGTTCAAAACAATTATTTAAGAAAGCATTCAGTATAATTTCGAATGATATTTTATGCTTACCGCCGACTTCAAACATGTATTTTCACAAACATTACGAGGGCAGATTGAGGTCACCACCAACTATAATTGTATGACTGGGATATATATTTGAAATGAGACTGAAGTTTTCTTTGAAATGTTCAGCAGCTGTATCGAATTAGCCGCGGGTCGGTAAAAGGAACCAGTTCTTAATTTAATACCAGCAACTCACAAGAACTATTTCCTTTATTTCAGTACAGGGTGAACTACTTCTGCCAACAAAAAAACATTCCACGACTGACTGTATTTTCATAAATCCTTTATGAACATAGTTAGGTCCTTTATAAAAATCTCAGCTGATCTTATATCCGGCTTTAGTCAGCTTTCTGTACCTACAACGATTTGACGCTCAGTGCTCTCTATTAGCGTTTCGAACTACGGTTCTTTCCTTTCGTAGCTACGACATTTTACAACTACATTACCGATTGTTGCCAGGTCTACTTTCTTGTGTTTGCCTTGCATCCTTTAAGACCGCCACCATTTCTATAATTTTCCGAGACCATCTAACCTAAAAAAAAAAAAACTGCTTAGTACCAGCCACATGCCCCCGCTAACCGTGTAGCCGCTTTCTTTGGGTAATGGACCCCTGACCTATTAAGAGGAACCCGGAAACCTACCACCCGCTGGTGCAAGTCGAGGAATCGGCAACCAACAAGGACGCCGAACCGACTGGGCCTCTGGTGCAGGCCCTACGCTCACTTCTGTACGATAGGACCACACTCATTTCTGTCGACGATACTACAGATGGTGAGTTCCTTCTTCATCTCGGAAGAAAGACAGGCACTCTTTACCACTTCAGCTAGCTGCCCCAAACCAGGGAGGATCTCTTACGATCCAAAGCGACGCACACCATTAATACCGACATGAGCCACCATTTACAGTTGGTTACATCCTTTGCTCTTCATGGCATCCGATACTACAGATACTACAGAAACAATTAAAATCGCTCAAAAGAGGAACGGCCGCTGGTCCTGATGGGATACCAGTTCGATTTTACACAGAGTACGCGAAGGAACTTGCCCCCCTTCTTGCAGCGGTGTACCGTAGGTCTCTAGAAGAGCGAAGCGTTCCAAAGGATCCGAAAAGGGCACAGGTCATCCCCGTTTTCAAGAAGGGACGTCGAACAGATGTGCAGAACTATAGACCTATATTTCTAACGTCGATCAGTTGTAGAATTTTGGAACACGTATTATGTTCGAGTATAATGTCTTTTCTGGAGACTAGAAATCTACTCTGTAGGAATCAGCATGGGTTTCGAAAAAGACGGTCGTGTGAAACCCAGCTCGCGCTATTCGTCCACGAGACTCAGAGGGCCTTAGACACGGGTTGACAGGTAGATGCCGTGTTTCTTGACTTCCGCAAGGCGTTTGACACAGTTCCCCACAGTCGTTTAATGAACAAAGTAAGAGCATACGGACTATCAGATCAATTGTGTGATTGGATTGAGGAGTTCCTAGATAACAGAACGCAGCATGTCATTCTCAATGGAGAGAAGTCTTCCGAAGTAAGAGTGATTTCAGGTGTGCCGCAGGGGAGTGTCATAGGACCGTTGCTATTCACAATATACATAAATGACCTGGTGGATGACATCGGAAGTTCACTGCGGCTTTTTGCAGATGATGCTGTGGTGTATCGAGAGGTTGCAACAATGGAAAATTGTACTGAAATGCAGGCGGCCGTGCAGCGAATTGACGCATGGTGCACGGAATGGCAATTGAATCTCAATGTAGACAAGTGTAATGTGATGCGAATACATAGAAAGATAGGTCCCTTATCATTTAGCTACAAAATAGCAGGTCAGCAACTGGAAGCAGTTAATTCCATAATTATCTGGGAGTACGCATTAGGATTGATTTAAAATGGAATGATCATATAAAGTTGATCGTCGGTAAAGGAGATGCCAGACTGAGATTCATTGGAAGAATCCTAAGGAAATGCAATCCGACAACAAAGGAAGTAGGTCACAGTACGCTTGTTCGCCCACTGCTTGAATACTGCTCAGCAGTGTGGGATCCGCACCAGATGGGGTTGATAGAGGAGATAGAGAAGATCCAACGGAGAGCAGCGCGCTTCGTTACAGGATCATTTAGTAATCGCGAAAGCGTTACGGAGATGATAGATAAACTCCAGTGGAAGACTCTGCAGGAGAGACGCTCAGTAGCTCGGTACGGGCTTTTGTTAAAGTTTCGAGAACATACCTTCACCGAAGAGTCAAGCAGTATATTGCTCCCTCCTACGTATATCTTGCGAGGATACCATGAGGATAAAATCAGAGAGATTAGAGCCCACACAGAAGCATACTGACAATCCTTCTTTCCACGTACAATACGAGACTGGAATAGAAGGGAGAACCGATAGAGGTACTCAGGGTAACCTCCGCCACACACCGTCAGGTGGCTTGCGGAGTATGGATGTAGATGTAGATGTAGAAACACCCTTTCCACATGTGGAGTGACAGAGTGCACACTGGATTCCTTCTGGTCATTTGCAGCCACATCCCTCAGGGGCCCCATTACGCACCTAACGTTGCAGCGCTCAGTTACCATTAGTCTCGAATGTCCGACCCTTGAAGGCCGAGAGACCTCCTCTGGAACGGGGTTTTTGTCAGCCACAGATAGCGTCCGAAACCTGTTCGTCAGACGAACTGGGGATGTCCTCCGATCGGCCCCTCAGAAAGTCTTTCGCTGTCTGACACATCTTCGAACGACCTCCCGCTTTACCACAGGTGAAAGGTCAACCTCAGTTCAGCCATTACACGCAACAGCCACATTACCGGACTGATAGGAAGACATGTTGGACGTGCTGGAAGTCCTTCGGATCTGCATGTCTGTGTCCTCACTATGAATCCAAGGGGCTGCAGTCTCAAGCTGTTTACCGAAGCCAACATAGGCTGGAGTTGTGAGCGAAGGGTCAAATCCTCAGCTCGCATCTCAACACAGCAGTCACACTTCCCATCCACACTAAAGACGACGGAGATATGCTCTAGATAGATAATCAACGAGGAACTATGCCTGATAAATACACAAACACGTAAGAAATTAAAAAGTTTAATGTAAGGAACAAAGAGGAATTTTGAAATAAGTCGCTTCTTATGAGAAGCTGTGTCAACTCACAAAATGAAACAGTCTCCTGTGATGTGCTGCTGTGGTAACGAAGGCTAGCACTTCAGTTGGGAGCAACCACATTTTTGCAGCCCGAGCATCTCTTCTGTAAGAATCCGTTGCTACACATTGAAACTTAGCTCTCTCTTTTTCTTACAAGGCATAGAAAGTTGCAGATATCTGAGATGGAGTTGTTTCCATGTCTCTTGAGACCAGGAATCCTTCCGCGCAGTTCCGTACTAGCTCTTAGTAGATAAAATACGTGTTTATCAAATAGACCAATTACGCGACTCAAAAATTATTAGTAATTAGAGCTCAGTACCTAGTTGTTAGTAAAACGTCGTCCAAAGCGGTAAAAGTAGAATCGGGTGTACCTCAGAGAACTGTGAAACGATTGTTATTATTAACGGTGTACCAAAAAGGACTGACGGGTACTGTCGGTAGCTCTATTGGTCTGCTAGCAGATGACGCAACTGCATAGAAGCAGCTCTCCTTAAAAGCAGATTGCAACGAAATTTAGGAAGATTTCTAGATGGTAGCACCTTACGCAAAGACTGCCAGCTGACCCTCAACATAACTAAATAACATGTAATTCACATATATAGGATAAAATATTCAATATTTATTGACTGTATTATCACTGATTTATCATTGGAATCAATGTCTAGGTGTAGACAATGGAAGTGATTTGAGGTACAACAGCCGCATGGAGTTAGTTAGGGGGAAGACAGATGTTAGATTGAGATTAATTGAAATAATAGAAGGGAGATGTAACTTATTCACGAACAAGATCACTTAACTTTTTTTCAGAATTGTAGATTAGTCTGACAGCTGGATTAACGAACGTCGAAGAGGGAATATACTAGATCAACCGTGTGACGGGCATTAACCTGTTTAGTTTCAACGAGAGTGTCACAAAAATGCTCTATAAACCACAGTGCAGACGTTGTTGCAGCAAAATCATCACACATCATGGAAAAATATTTGTCTACAATTCAGAAAGTATGCGATCCCAGATGACTCTGCTTGTGTTCCACCCTTAACGACACAGTCATCGATACAAAATATTTCGTTCCGCAAGTAACGATTGCCATTATCTTCAGTAGTAGATGATTCTTATGGCGGTTTCTCTCCTTAACGGTTTCCGTTTTGCTTTGCAGAATGATTTCCCCAATTCGACGGCGCACCGTATCTAACGGCCAGGAATTCCACCAGTGTGTTTCACTCATGAATAAAATCCCTGGAATCAAAGCCAAGTGTTGCAGATATGACCTTCAGTTGAATGTCATCCACTACCATAGAACGAGTAGTACCCTTACAGGCGTAAATCACAGTGTTATCCTATCAATACATAGAGCAGAATATTGCTACCACATATAAGGACTTAGGGCTCTTTTTTGTCATTATAGACCTATTTTACGAGAACGAATATGCGAAAAGCAGTATGCTGAAGTGCTTTGCGTCTTCTTCCTTACGTGTGTAGCTAAGAATAAAGGATAGCAGGTGGACTTACCAGCAATATCAACCCTTGTGGTACACGTTTCCCATAATCTTTTCTTTTCCCCTATGATTTACATTTTATACTGGAGGTTTATAGTTTTTGAAACCACTTTAAGGGATAACTGCTTCAGGGCATTTGTTAAGCTGTAACGCGCGTTCCTAATCCACGTCTAGTTAATGGAAAAGTCTAGTCAGGAAGGAACTGCCTCTGCTGTGTAACAAAGATGGCGCCGCCATTTTATACATCTACATCCACATCTTCTTCATCTGTGTTTACATCTTGTGACTTAACAGTTCATTTAAACAAATTGTGGAAATAACAATAAATTAAATGATTGCACCGGTTTAAACTGTTCGTCGGTTTCAGAATGCGTGGCTGGTTTAAATATTTAGGGGCAACCCACCGCTTTATTAACAATACTATGGTGATAAGTCACACAATAATTCAATTATTTAAAAAGATATGCAGGCAGGAGTTTTCTATGCAGTGAAATATAAAAATGTTCACAACTCACTATAGCTTTGAGTTTAATAAATCACAGTTTATTGATTCCTTTTTAAGTAGATCCAACGTAGTGACAGCAATAAAGCTTTTAAATTAAAATACTAGAATATCACTTTAACTAACGAGTAGTTCCGATTAACTATAGAAAATTTGTTCTACTTTCAGTCGTGTATGTTGAATTTAAGAGATCCACGGTGGGTAGCCAGTAAAATTCACAAGTCCAAAACGCTCACAAACTCGTGAAAATGTTTCAGCGTTCAGTCCTTTTCAGCTCATGTGAATTATTCTAAGTAAGCTTCCTCGTTAACTCGCCGAAAACTCCCTTTGTCAATATGAGAATATGATCATAGATTTTCTAAGTACTGGCCGCCGAAACTCGCGAATATCACAAGTCCACGACCTGTGCTTACAAAGTTTCTGAACACCATAGAAAGTCAACCCAATCGCCGCACATACATATAGCCTTACTGCTCCAGCTCTCACTTATGAATGACTTTATCCAAAATGGCTGCCGCCCTTTTATGTCCTAGCACTGTCGTTTCGAATATTCGCATTCTTCTGTTTCCCATACGTACTGAGAACTACTAATCTTACGCTACACATATGTTTGATACATAAAATAAAATGGAAGTTTTCTCGGATTTATTCTGCTGTCCATAGTTTTCTACTAAGTTCATTTCTTTGCTTTATAATCAAAGTAATAAAGTGTAAACAGTACTTGAGGTGATTTTACTGTTAAAGAATCAGAAACAAAAAGAACTAAATAAATTTATACGTAAATACCTAGTCCTAATTTTATACTCTGTCTCTTCTTCTATTATATTATTGAAATCCTCCCAGAGAGCCCTGCATGTTAAACGCCCACTTCCAGGACTGGGAGAGGTCTACAGTTAGCTGAATGTGGTTTTTAGGTTGTTTCCCACATCCCACTATGTCAGCATCGGCGTAGAATTTGGCATGCAAGTGGTTCACTGGCCCGAGCGTCACAGCTCTCTGTATACTTCCCGCACCGCCACGGCACACGGTCAAAGGGTGAGGTGGGGGAAGAAAGAAAACTGCAAATGCGCCACATTTGAAAGACAATGCAGTCACAGTGCTTGCGACTTGGCTTTATAGTTCACGTTTCTCGACAACATAGATCACAAACAAAACAAATTTTCAGAATTGTTTAATTATTTTTGGTGCACTGAAGAATAATTTTTATTTGATAAAAACAATAGGCATATGGAGAGACGTAGACAGTTTCACGGATTTTCGCACCCAGATTGCCATGTAATCGTGATTTATTTAGTTTCATAATCTAAAACAGCATGTCACACTTTTTTGATGATCGAAATGTTTTATCATGGCTGCAACCTCATTGCAGAGACATGGAAAATCTTCGTGAGGAAAACAACGTTTGTCTTTTAAATGGGAATTACAATGGAGATCAGTCAGCTCCATCTGGACATGCACAGTGGAGCTTTCAACTGAAACTTCAAATGGTCTTTAAAACAGCTCGAAAACAGACGTAAGATTAGCAGAGCCCTCTAAATGTTTAGAAAACTATCCTTGTAATTCTTTCAAGCCAACAATGAATTTTTCAGACCTCACGTTTTGTTTAAAGCGAGTGAGCTCAGGGAAATAGACAGTGCTTTTTTTTGTCAGAATTTGTCCGTTTCATAATGCGATTTTCTCTCTGAATCCATCCTCATAAAATCAGAAAGAAGTTATCTCTCACCCTGTAATGGCGTACTGTGGGCAGTGTGCAGTCAATTCCAGTTTAAGTGCGAGACCTGCAGTCCACTCCGGATATCCTAATTTTCGTTTCCGCTTTCCTTTTTTACTTCATAAATTTAACCATAGACACTTTTAAATCGAAAAATCGTTCCAGTCATGCCCCTTTTCTTAACCAATGTATTTTCCTGTAATATATATCGTTTCTATACTATCGTTCAGTTTCACCGAAAACCGTTGCATAGGTTTCCCAGTATGTGTATGGTTCGAGGACTTCTTAAATAATAGAATCCAGTACATTGTCCTCGACGGTGAGTGTTCATCAGAAACAAGCGTATCGTCAGTAATGCCCCAGGGAAATATGACAGGACCGCTATTATTTTCTATATACATAAATGATCTTGAGCACAGGGTGGGCGGCAATCTCCGGTTGTTTGCTGATGATGCATGACTGTAGGATGATACAAGATGACTTAGACAAAACTTCTTGTTGGTGTAACGTATGGCAGCTACCTCTAAATGTTGAAAAATGTAAGTTACTGCAGATGAGTAGGAAAAGACATACCTGTAATGTTCGAATTCAATACTAATAGTGGGCTGCTTGAAACAGTCATGTAGTTTAAATATCTGGGCGTAATGTTACAAAGCGACATGCTACGCAACGAGCATGTGAGGTGAGGATTGTGATAGGAAGATTATTGGGAGAATTTTGGAAAAGTGTGGTTCATCTGTAAATGAGGCCGCATCTAGGACATTAGCGCAACCTATTCCTGAATACTACTCGAGTCTTAGGGATCCGCACCATGTCAGATTACAGGGAGTAATCGAAACAATTCAGACGTGTGCTGCTAGATTTGTTAGTCGTAAGTTCGAATAACACGCAAGAATTACGGAGATGCTTCGGGAACTCAAATCGGAGTCCCTGGAGAATATGCGACTTTCCTTACGAGGAACACTGCTGAGAAAATTTTCAGAAACGCCATTTGAAGGTGACTGCTGAACGATTATACTGCCACCAACATACACATATCAAAAAAAAGTTTTGCATAACCTCGGTTCCCATATTTCCGGAACCTGTACAGAAAATTGGAATAGAGATCAACATAAACATCATCAAGGCACTGTTGGTCAGTCCTCAACGGCGATTCGGCGTAGATCCCCCCAGAGTGGTTGGTGCGTCACGTCGTCCATAAACAGCCCTTTCCAGTCTATCTCAGGCATCTTCGATAGGGTTCATATCTGGAGAACATGCTGGCCACTGTAGTTGAGCGATGTCGTTATCCTGAAGGAAGTCATTCACAAGATGTGCACGATGGGGCCGCAAATTGTCGGCCATGCAGACGAATGCCTCGCCAATATGCAGCCGTTATGGTTGCCTAAGATTGCTTAAGCAGAACATTTTTTGTCAGATACAATTTTCCTTTATGGTCCTCAATACAGCCCTTTCCTTTCATCAAGCGCTATTGTTAGCTGCATGATCATATCTTTGTATCTCAGCTCGATTTCTGCAAGCATTTTTTGCATTGTTAACAGCTTTAGCAATGTCTGCTGCACCTACAGCTAATGTTCCAAACGCTGACAAAGCAACAAATGTTAGAACGAGAGGTTCTCCTTGTTTTGGGGGTGGGTTTTATACATTCTTTACAGAGAGATTTTGTTTTTGGAGGAACCTGTGAAGCAGTTTTACGATCAACTTTCGCAACTATTATGACTCCATTCACCAATTTGAACTTTTTAAATTATTTTGTTCATTTCATTCTCTGTCATTTCCCTATTCTTTTTCATACCCATCCTCATTTTAACTTAAGCTTTCATTGCACGATTCACTACTAAAGCAGCTAATTTTTAACTCACCTTAGCGTCTTTTACTTTCACTCTTCGCCACAATTTTTCAGCCACCATCTGCTCTGTTTGATGTCTGACTGACAAACTGTCTGGTTTACTGTGTAAGTAATGTCGTACTCTTTGAATGCTCCATCTAATTAATCGACTCCAACATCACGTTTTTTAGCCATTTCACCAACTTTCTTCCTGGAGCACACGATGAGTGGATAGACATATGAAGTGCTACAAGTCACTTGTTAATAACACCCTTAAGGAGAGATCCACATTTCCTCCTCTTGTTCTTCTTCTTCTCCTTATTCTCTGCCAAAATTCTACCTTATATGTGGTATATTGGAATCTAGATCACACTTCTATATATATTGCTGTAGGGCAAAAGAGTCAGTAGTGTGTTTGAAGAGACAATTCAAAAAGCATGTACTTCAACTTCCTATAAGTCCTATTACTGAGGAAAGTGGATTACAATCAGAAAATAGCAAACATGGCGATATATTTCCCAATAGACGTAAATGCATCACATCTCGTCCTTCCAGTTAACGAGAAACGAATGTGATTGTTAACCTTCTTTTTAAAAATTCTCTCAAGTTTTATATACACTATCTATAATGGCGCCAACGACCGTTGTTGCTGAAAAAGTCCATGTAACAATTTGAAACTGATAGAGGGATTTCATGTTCGAGCAAGACGGCGGACCTCCACATTTCCACAATTGTGTATGAGATTACTCGAATAAGAAGTCGACGCGTCGCTGGATATGCCGTGTTGCAGCCAATAACTTAGCACTATTCGAGTGGTCACCACGATCGCCAGAGTTGACGGACTGCAATTTTTTCTTGTGAGGTTACATCAAGAATAGTGTTTATGTTATATCACTACCACTGAACATGGAAGACTTTACAACGCTGCATCATAGAAGCTGCTCTTACTATCACTCCTTACATGCTTTGTCGAGTATGTGCAGAACCGGAATGCCGAATGGCGGACACACAGAGCATTTATAAACATTATCCAAAAGAACTTTGAGAGTTCGTCTTTCGCATTCTGTATCATTTGTCACACTGTTCTTGGTTATTTAGCTTTATAGATTTTTTGAGATGTTTTGTGGACTTTATAGGTACCTTGTAGACTGTTGCGCCATAGTGATCCCTTACTGACCTCTGGTACGCCTTGGGTATTAGACTGATGATGAGCTGGAAAAGATGCGGTATTTTTTGTACTGCTTGTTGACGTGGCACTCAGCTTACATTTACTGGCACAGCGGACACAGGCGAATGATCATAATAGCTGTTTGCGTCTGCAAAGAAGGTAACACAAAGAGAGAGAGAGAGAGAGAGAGAGGGAGAGAGAGAGAGAGAGAGAGAGGGGGGAGGTTGTACATGCTGTTATTCGATCCAAACTCTAATTAATATATATGACACGAATAAAGAGACGTTTTTTTAAATTTAATGCCTTTTTTGCCTTTTAAGTATGGTACCCGACTAGAAACTATCACAGTGGGATATAGACCATCAATAATGCTGATATGAAACTTGTTGATGTTACATGACGTTAGCGTCATGTACTCTGAAGCCACTAATTTTTGGTCTAGTGTGCTCAATTCGAGCGTTATTGTCTCCAACCTGTCCATTAAAATGGTCCTCTTGACACGGATGCTGAAAATTAATAACATGCCTCACAATTTAATATTCTATTTAGAAATTAAATGTATTCACAATTTCTTCAAAAATACGGATTTTAGTTGCGAGATGCGATATATAGATTTTACCAACGGTGACTAGATCGCCTGAGATCGAGAATGTATGATACGAAAGCTGCTTGAACCGTTATACCTAAACGCGTCTATTGAGATTCTCAGGTCTGCCACGGAATTCGAGAAATGGATTTCTTATAGTGTAAAGAGCACTTTTTGTCTATAGCGATGATTATCCCTTGTGGCGCAGTACCTCCGTGGCGAAACGCGTCATGGAAGAATTGTGGAGCGCCGCGAGCGTAGTATGCATGTACTGCCGCAGAAACCCGTCAATTTGTCCGGCGGGCAGGCGGATGTGCTGGCCGGTGGTTTTGGAGTTTAACGGCGCGTGGACGGCGGAAAACTTGCGCCCGCAGCTGACGAGATCACGGAAGCAGCCGGCCACCGCATTCATTATCAAATCATTCAGGAATTCGCCCCGAGTGACTTCGCACACTAGGCGGAACGTGCTATCATGAAAAGTTTGTCGAAGGAATCCTAACAATGGCATGAGTGTACTGCCTCGTAGTACAGAGCATTATGTTACAGAAACTATCGTAAGTCGTTTTGTCGTCGACCTCTTCCAGATTTTGCCAGTATCCAATTTTCTTAGTTGAACTTGGTCGGTAGATCAGACAACAATAAAGGAGAAGTTGAACTGAATCGGGCAGACAAGAAATTTTTGACATGACTTGACCAAAAGAAGTTTTAGTTTGATAGGGCACATGTCACTGCGTGTTACGGTTTAACGTGTACTCGACGACGAGTTTATTAGGTACGGAACACATATTCAGGTCCTGGAAAAATGAATGAGTAAATCGGCTGTGTCCTTTTCAAAGGAACCATCTCAGCATATGCTTCAAGTTATTTGGAGAAAGGGCCCGGCCGGAGTGGCCGTGCGATTCTAGGCGCTACAGTCTGGAGCCGAGCGACCGCTCCGGTCGCAAGTTCGAATCCTGCCTTGGGCATGGATGTGTGTGATGTCCTTAGGTTAGTTAGGTTTAATTTGTTCTAAGTTCTAGGCGACTGATGACCTCAGCTGTTAAGTCGCATAGTGTTCAGAGCCATTTGTATTTGGAGAAAACTTGAAAAACCGAAAACGGGATGGTCAGACGGCGATCTGAAACGCCAGCCTTCCCAATATAGGTCAAATATCATGTTCCCACATGGTAAAGTTTTTCATTCAATTCATCCTGTGCTCCCTGCTTGTTCGTGTAAGTGCGGCTAACGTTTTTTCAGTGTAGTGGTCATGACAGCCAAAGCTGATTCAGTCGCTCAGCAATGCATAGTAGTTAAATACTTTACATTGATTTTATTATGAAGTGAGAAAAGCTACAGAGTACACGTCGATACCGAGATGAGCAGAGGCGGAGCGGAAATGGAGGGAAAGGGCAATCTGCAAGACACCATCTCGATATTCCCCTTAAATGATTTAGTGAATAGAAAACTTAGAAACTGAGCGACTCTGATTACTTCGTTGTCGATGGAAGATTAAATCTTAATTTTACTTCTTTTTTCCTTACATTTTTAAAAAATTTTTAGCTGTGTTAACATCTGTTACCTTATTATCTAAAGGGAGTTGTAGTCTAAGAAATGTGACAGAAAAATTTAGGTCTTAAAGGTAGTTTTATTTTTTTAAATTAACTTACAGTTAACAGTACTGCGTATGGCGAATGCCTGGTGATTGCCATCTGCTAGCATGTGTGCCGGCCAGTGTGGCCGAGCGGTTCTAGGCGCTTCAGTCTGGAACCGCGAGATCAGTACCGTCGCAGGTTCGAATCCTGCCTTGGGCATGGATGTGTGTGATGTCCTTAGGTTAGTTAGGTTTAAGTAGTTCTAAGTTCTAGGTGACTGATGACCTCAGATGTTAAGTCTCATAGTGCTCAGAGCCATTTTTTTTTTTTTTTTTTTTTTTTTTTTGCTAGCATGTGTTGTGCCAACAGTAAAATTCGGAGGCAGTGGTGATACGATGAGGTCGTGTTTTTCATGGAGGGGGCTTGCAACCCTTGTTGTTTTGCGTGGCACTATCACAGCACAGGCCTACATTTATGGTTTAAGCACCTTCTAGCTTCCTACTGTTGAAGAGCAGTTTGGGGATGGCGACTGCATCTTTCAACACGATCGAGCCACCTGTTCATAATGCACGGCCTGTGGCGGAGTGGTTACACTAAAATAACATCCCTGTAATGGACTGGCCTGCACAGAGTCCAGACGTGAATCCTATAGAACACCTTTGGGATGTCTTGGAACGCCGACTTTGTACCAGGCGTTACCGACCGACATCGATACCTCTCTTCAGTGCAGCACTCTGTGAAGTTCAAATGGCTCTGAGCACTATGGGACTTAACAGCTCAGGTCATCAATCCCCTAGAACT
The DNA here is from genome assembly GCF_023897955.1 of Schistocerca gregaria. Classification (NCBI taxonomy): domain Eukaryota; kingdom Metazoa; phylum Arthropoda; class Insecta; order Orthoptera; family Acrididae; genus Schistocerca; species Schistocerca gregaria. The sequence continues at coordinate 748,027,337 of NC_064931.1, forward strand.
TGGAACTACTTAAACCTAACTAATCTAAGGACATCACACACATCCATGCCCGAGGCAGGATTCGAACCTGCGACCGTAGTGGTCGCGCGGCTCCAGACTGAATCGCCTAGAACCGCTCGGCCACTCCGGCCGGCACTCCGTGCAGTATGGGCGGCCATTCCTCAGGAAACCGTCCAGCACCAGATTGAACGTATGCCTGCTAGAATGGAAGCTGTCATCAAGGTTCGTGGGCCAACACCATATTGAATTCCAGCATTGCCGATGGATGGTACCACGAACTTGTAAGTCAATTTTCAGCTAGGTGTCTAGATACTTTTCGTCACATAGTGTAAAATCGTTAAGTGTCTAAGTCTTCCACCCGATCGCTCGTTGACCAGTATGGTATGGCAGTAGAAGATAGTAAAAGTAAAACCGATGTTTCAAATTCTGCATTTAAGGAATCGTTCATGCATGAGAACTGTGAAACATACCGTCGTTCGACCATCTCACAGACTTCGGTATGGAAGACATAGTAATAACCAGAGCTGTTGTAGAGAAACATGTAAAAGGTTGAAAGCAAACAAGTTACTAGGTCCTGACTGACTGCCAACTGGGTTTTAAAAGAGTATTATAAAGCCCTGGCCCCTTACTTAACTTGCATTTATCGCGAATCTCTCGACCAACACGAAGTCCAAATCGACTGGAAAAAGGCGCAGGTGATTCGTGTATATAAGAAGGCCAAAAGAAAAAAAAATTACAGAGCATATCCTTAACGTCGGTTCTCTGCAGATTCCTCCAACATATTCGCAGTTCAAACATACCAAAATTACTTGAAACCGAATAGGTTGTGTCCACAATTCAGCACGGTTTTAGAAAGGGTCGCTTGCGAAAGTCTTCTTGCCCTTTTCTCACATGATATTCTATGAATTCTGGATGAAGGGCAACAGGCTGATTCCATACTCCTGCAGTTCCCTAAATCATGTATCACAGTGCCACACTGCGGTTTGTTAACGAAACCACAGCGTGAGGAATAGTTTCCCAGATATGTGAGTGCCTCGAGGACTTCTTAAGTAACAGAACCCAGCACGTTGTCCTCGATGACGAGTGTTCACCAGAGGCAAGAACATCGACACGAGTGTCCCAGGGAACTGTGGTAGGACCGCTGTTGTTCTCTATGCACGTAAATGATCTGGAGGACAGGGTGGGCAGAAATCTGCAGTTGTTTGCTGATGATGCCGTGGTGTATGGTAAGGTGTCGAAGTAGAGTGACTGTAGGAGATTACAAGATGACTTGGACAAAATTTCTAGTTGTCTCGATGAAGAGCAGCTAGCTACGAGGGTTGGAACTTTAATAGTGGCAACTATTTATTTACAGCTCGTACAAAATACATACGTGTTTCAAAGTTTTACTGACCTTGAAAGTAGTCACCAGCATTCTGTATAACCCGTTGCCACCGATATGGAAGTCGTAGGATATTCTTAGCAGTGCCAGTTGGGTTGACAGTTTGAGTGTCGGTCTATTGCCCGACGACTTTGTAGCAGTTATGAAGAGGATGCGGGGAAGTGCTTCCTTCAGTTTAGAAATCGAGTTGAACTCACGATTGCTTAAGTCAGAGGAGTGCAGTAGGTGGTATAACACTTAGCAGCCCGTTCAGTCAAACAAATCTGTGAGAGCTTGCACTGTACGTGCTTGAGCATTGTCCTGCAAAATGATGGTCAAGTCCTGCAGAAAGTGTCTTCACTTCTGTCTCTAAGCTGGTCGTAGGTTGTGTTCCAAAAATGAACAACACAGAGACAGAAGTGATGGCACTTTCTGCAGGACCTGACCATCATTTTGCAGGACAATGCTCAAGCACGTACAGTGCAAGCTGTTACTGATTTATTTGATTGATGGGTGGTAAGTGCTACACCACTTCTGCACACCCACCGACCTGGGTGGCTGAGCGGTTCTAGGTGCTGGAGTCTGGCACCGCGCGACGGTCGCAGGTTCAAATCCTGCCTCGGGCATGGATGTCTGTGATGTCCTTGGGTTAGTTAGGTTTAAGTAGTTCTAAGTTCTAGGGGATTGATGACCTCAAAAGTTAAGTCACATAGTGCTCAGAGCCATTTGAACCATTTTGAACTGCTCTCCCCTGACTTAAGCCCCCGTCAGTTCAACTCGATTTCTAAAACTGAAGAAAACACTTCATGGCATTATTTCAAGACAGCTACAAATTCGTCGGGCAATAGAACGCGCCGCTCGAACTATCAACACAACTGGCACTGCTAAGAGTATCCTACGACTTCCATATCGCTGGCAGCTGGTTATACACAATGCTGGTGGGTACTCTGAAGATCAGTAAAACTTTGAAACACGTATCTATTTTGTACGAGCAGTAAATAAATAGTTGCTACTATTAAAGTTACAACACTCGTATAAATGTAGAAAAATGTAAGTTAATGCAAATGAGTAGGAAACATAATCCAGTAATGTTTGAATACTGAATTATTTGTGTGCTGTTTGAGAGACTCACGTCTATTAAATAAACAGGCGTAACGTTGCAAAGCAATATGAAATGGAATAAGCATGTAAGGATTGTGGTAGGGAAGGCGAGTGATCGACTTCGGTTTATAGGGAGAATTTTAGGAACTCATGGTTTATCTGTAAAGGAGACCGCATCTAGGACAACAGTGCGACCCATTGTTGAGTAATGTTTGAGAGTTTTAGATCCTCGCCAGGTCGGACTAAAGGAAGACATCGAAACAGTTCAGAGGCGAGCTGCTAGATTTGTTACCTTTAAGCTCGAACAACACGCAAGTATTACGGAGATGCTGGGGGAACACAAATGGCAGTGACTGGAGGGAAGGTGACATTATTTTCGAGGAGCGCTACTGAGAAAATGTAGAGGATCGGCGCTTGTGGCTGACTACAGAGCCAGTTTACTTCCGCCAGCGTACATTTCGCATAAGGACCAAGAAGATAAGATTAGAGAGTTTAGGGCTCGTACGGTGGCAGACAGACAGTCGTGCTTCCCTCGCTGTATTTGCGAGTGCGACAGGAAAGGAAATGATTGTAATGGAAGAGGGTGCCCGCTGCCACACACCTTACCGTGGCTACGAAGTGTGCATGTAGATGTAGATTCCGTTCCCACGTACACCTCCCTGGTGACATTGAATTCTGTATAGGTGCTGACGGGAAGGTCCGTACCAAGCCAGAAGGTGGAACATTCCGCGATTGTGTGAGGCATGGTTTAGCATTAGTTTCTTCCAGAAGTTTGGGAAGATTGCATAGACCTGTCGACACTAATCTGAGGAGTTCGAGTCGCTTTGCTAAGGCTCCCGACGCCTTAGCTGGCCTTGATTGTAAAATTTTCTGGTGGTTACCATCCGGAACGTATCCAGTTGCCCTTTCTCGAGTCAATATGACGCACCAAGATACCTGTCGGTAACATCAGTTGGGAATATGTCTGAAACTGAAAGCAAGAATTCCAGTGACATGGTCCCATATGTTCCATTGAGCCACATTGACGCGCCGCTATGCACCCTCATCAGAACATTTCTATGTGGAGTGTAGCACAGCTGGTGCGCCTACACACTAGCCGCGAAGCTGTGATGGCTGTAAATATAGCTTTGTGATGGATCCTGATCGCCAGATCGTAGCTGGAACTTCCTTTTGTTATTAACTTATGCTTCACTTCAGACTCTTTTGAGGCTCCACTGGTGTTACGCTGTTGGAAGACAAATTTTTCGCCTAAGTACATATCTGGATCACTGGAAACAAACGTCCTAGAGACAGAAATGTCTCGTAAATTTATAGTTGTTTAAGCGGCATATCGGTGTTCCTTTTAACTCCCACTGCCAATAAATTTTCACTGACCACTGCTGGCTTCAACCAAAGACCACACTTGTCGTGTCCTACAAACATGTCCTGCTGGATTAAAACGTGTTTCACACGACGTCTTTAAGACGTTCCCTTGCTTTTCACTGTTAACATGGTACAGATTATTATAGATAAAGCTGCCATTCGCATGTTAATACATGTGACAATAATTTATGACTCCCTTATGAAACGTATTTCTTTCTACAATAGCAACACTGTCTTTGATACATAATTTCTGTTATCAGCCGCTAAGTTGTTACGAAATCAGAGTTTCTTTGTGACATGATAACAAGATTAACAGAGGGAAGTGTTGGATCACTAAACTCTTATTTTTCTCTGTTTGAGTGCACGTTAGTACCGCAAAGACAGCTCAAATTGTCTGGAAATAATGCTACAGTGACAGATCATACTTATTGAATGTGGTGTTCTGTAACAGAAGGTAAGTGAGTTGCATAAAACAGAACTATATTATATCCGTAGTTTGAGAAATCATTTGTTTTGCCGGAAACCCGTTCAAAAATATATTCTTGAATGAAAGACGAAAATTAAGAAGTTCGTGCCTCAGATGAACGTTGGACTCCCTATTCGTCACCAGTGTCATGGGTAACTGAGACTGGTTACGAAGTAAAAGTTCATACCATTTCTTTTGCCCATTTACTCGTCTATTATTATTATTATTATTTTACAGTTCTGAGGTTTGACGGTAGCTTGGGCAAAATTTGTAACGTCTGGAAGGGGTTAAAAGTCTACGGTCAACGTTTTCTGTGTTAGTAAATATAAAAACTAGAAACTCCAAGATGGTTATGTAACTTCCTTATATCATCTTATTTAAATCAGTCTTTGTAAATATATTTTCTTCAATCAAAGACTGTGCCTTCCTATTCTTGAATTGATTTCTATGTAACAAGGTCTGCGACGATACACAATAATGAGCTCATTGAGGTCGAAGTCTCGTCATTTATTTATTAGTACCATTCGGATCGGCTTCGGCGAACATTGTGTGTGTGTGTGTGTGTGTGTGTGTGTGTGCGTGCGTACTTGGGTGCGTGTGTGTGTGTGGGTGTGTTTTTCACTCGTTATATACCCATTAATGCGGGAGCCGCGCTCTTGGTGTTATCTTATCTCTGTTTGTCTTCTTCTTTGCCTTTATTCCACTTATCGCGGCTACTGTGTATTAAAAGTTGCTCGAAAATTTAGACTGCTAAGAAATATAGTGCCACTTAAACCACCCAAGGGACAGAGCGCAGTCAGCTAATATCTTTCTTGGGTGAAATGAGACAAGACATAATGTCGTTAGCGTAAAATTACTCTAAAATAAGAAGGAGCAGTGTTTTTGACAATAATACAGACGATATACACGTCGTCACATGATGTCTTTCTCAATCTGGCTAGTACGAAAGCAGAGTAGGAAGCATAAACCTGGAAACTGTACCTTAATAGTTATGTATATCCATCGCCCCGTCTATTGACCTTTAATAACGAATCTAAGTTTTCTGCAGCTCTAGATGTCAGCGTGAAGGTCTTTTTTTTTGTCACAAATGCTTAAAATCGATATGCCATCTAAAAGGTAGTACATCGGCGGTCTCTGATACAGCTGCCAGTCCTTTGTCTCAAAAATGCTACGTCCTAACGTTTTTAGATGAAATGTGTTATAGACACTATTGAGGAAAAACTGACGAGTGAAATTCACATTGGTTTGACTCTGCTGAGAACTGGATGTCAAAAGAGAAGATGGTAGTGGTGATTGCTGTACCTAGAGGATAGCGTAAGTAGAAATCATAATATTTTGTGGCCAGCACTTCAGTCTAGTGACTGATTTTAAAATCACATGAAGAAACGCGAACTACAGACCACCATAAGCAGTTTCCACCATTATCTACGGTGTTTATTGTTGTTGGAAATGAGATTGTATTTTGTGCAGCATTTGTGAATATTTCATGTTGTACAGATTTAAGTGACGTGTAATATATTAAAGCTATTTGAAATGCACTGTTAATTCTTCAGGTACAGAATTTATGGCGAGTAAATTGCTATATACTTTTAGAACTATTTGTATAGCAGGTGGACAGTTAAGCCATATTTCGTAGGTCCTGCACCATCTCGTACGTCGAAGCAGAAGATCTTTTACCATGGAGCATGTGATATCTGCAAAAGAACTAAGTTTATTTAATGTCTTGACATTTTTACCTGTCTTGAAAATGAAAATGTGTCTTTGTTTCCAATAACTGCTATTGCAAAATGTATTTAATTTGTACCTGGCTTTGATAATACCTCTGGCTCACTTATTTCACTTACTGATTATTGGTGTTTAGTAGAGTAATAATCTGACACATAGTAGATTAAATGCAATACTGAAAAGATTTTCTTTATTGCAACGCTGTTACCTTTCAGCAGAATTTTAGTTCCTACGTATATGCCCAAGTCGAACCTTGGAACATGTTTTCCGCACTTAAAAAAACCTTAATCTTTTGAGTAATTTTTGTAATTTGAAAAAAAGACTGCAGCTGTTAAAATGTGAATACCATCATTTAAAAATGTAATGTGAAAACGTATTAAACTTGTATGACAGGGATAGCTAGAGGGGGAAGTCTGACAAGTGTTCCAAGGTACAACATTCTGCCTCACAAAATTAGTGTCGTGGCATAGGGATCGCAAAGCAAAACGTTTCTTATCTGGACAGATTTTTGGGATGTTACGCATATTCGATGAATTAATCAAAACTATCTTTCTGGCACTGAGGGATTGAAACACACTTAGGTAAATAAAAATAGGTCATTTAGAATGAGTATCTTGCGTAAAAATTTCTATTTAATATTACTGTAGGCTGCTTCAAACAGACCCAGATATTTACTTTTTAACAGGAAATAGCTTAAACCAGAAGTAACACATTTTATTTAAAATTATTACAAGACAGAAAATTTGTCTATTTTGGACATGATAAGCCAGGTGCATTGCTCATTGAAGATCAGATGTAATTTAAATGATAATTTTTTCGCTTCAATGAACTGGAAGAGAGACCAGCCTGGGTAGTATCGCGCGTTAGAGCGCAACTTCCGGGATTCGGGGAGGCATACCGGCTGCTGTTCGAATCCGCTCGGCGGATTAACGACAAGGGCTAGTGTGCCGGCCAGCCTGTATTTGGTTCTTAGGTGGTTTTCCACATCCAACTAGATGAGTACCGAACTGGTACCACCTCGCACCTCAGTTACACGATTCGCGATTATACTGACGTTAAAAAAAAATCGCAACACCAAAGAGGAGTTGTGCGTCATAAACGAAAGTTTATATGCGTGTTTCCAAATTTGAAAGATGGTCTATTAAAATTTCGCGCCAGTCGCATAAGAGAGTCATTAGTGGCGAGACTATGAGAATGCAAATCAGGTTTGCTTTAAACACACGCTGTGACGGTAATGATGTTAATTGCGTTTGAGACTGGGCGTGATGTTAGTCAAGAATGTCTTGAAGGCGACGAAGACGTCATTATCAACACCTCAATCAGTTTGAACGAGTCGTGTAATAGCGCTACGAGAAGCTGGATGTTCTTCTGCAATATTGTTGGAAGACTTGGCAGGAATGTAGTTACTGAACATGATTGCTGGCAGTGGTCGTCACGAGAACGTACGGTCGCTAGAAGATTGGGCTCCGGACGACCACGTGGCACTGCCGATAGGGAAGACTACTGTGCAAGGGAATATGCCTTTGGCTCATCGTACTGTATCTGTGGCAGCAGTTTGCACCACAGTGACAGGCCGAGTTGTTACAAATCGGTTACTTCAAAAAGATCTCCGAGTCACACGCCCTGCATCCCAATGACCCTTAACCACCACCATTTGCGACTTCAGTGATGTCAGACGAGAGCTCATTGGAGGATAGGGTGGGAATTTTCTGATGAAAGCTGGCTATGCATCGGTACCAGTGACGACACTGCAAGGAGGCCAGTTGATTGCTTGCAGCCTATCTGTCTGCGTGCTACTGGACCTACACCTGGAATTATGGTCTGAAGTGTGATACCGTATGCCAGCAGGAGCGCTCTCGTGATATCCCATGCACCCTGACTGTCGATTTTGTACGTCATTCTGGTGGTTCGATCTGTTGTGCTGCGATTCATGAACGGCGTTGCAAGGGCTGTTTTCCAACAGGATAACAGAAGAAATAAAAATTTTGAGGTTCGCCGATGAGATTGTAATTCTGTCAGAGACAGCAAAGGACTTAGAAGAGCAGTTGAACGGAATGGACAGTGTCTTGAAAGGAAAGTATAAGATGAACATCAACAAAAGCAAAACGAGAACAATGGAATGTAGTCGAATTAAGTCGGATGATGCTGAGGGAATTAGATTAGGAAATGAGACACTTAAAGTAGTAAAGGAGTTTTGCTATTTGGAGAGCAAAATAACTGATGATGGTCGAAGTAGAGAGGATATAAAATGTATTTTGGCAATGGCAAGGAAAGCGTTTCTGAAGAAGAAAAAGTTGTTAACATCGAGTATGGATTTACATGTCAGGAAGTCATTTATGAAAGTTTTTGTATGGAGTTTAGCCATGTATGGAAGTGAAACGTGGACGATAAGTAGTTTGTGCAAGAAGAGAACAGAAGCTTTCGAAATGTGGTGCTACAGAAGAATGCTGTAGATTAGATGGGTAGGTCACATAACTAATGAAGAGGTATTTAATAGAATTGGGGAGAAGAGGAGCTTGTGGCACAACTTCACTAGAAGAAGGAATCGGTTGGTAGTACATGTTCTGATACATCGAGGGATCGCCAATTTAGTATTGGAGGGCAGCGTGGAGGGTAAAAATCATAGAGGGAGACCAAGAGATGAATACACTAACCAGATTCAGAAGGATTTAGGCTGCAGTAGGTACTGGGAGAAGAAGAAGCTTGCCCAGGACAGAGTAGCATGGAGAGCTGCATCAAACCAGTCTCAGGACTGAAGAAAACAACAACAACAACAACAACAACAACAACACTCACCCACACACCTCTGTTATAAGCCAACATGGTCTACAGAGTGTCGGCATGGTGCTTTCACCTCCTCGATCACAAGATCTGTCTCCAATCGTGCACATATGGGACGTCATCGGACGACAACTACAGCGACATCCACAAACAGCATTACCCATCCCTGTATTTACCTGTCAAGTGCAACAGACGGAACTTCATCCCATAAACTGACATCCGGCAGCTGCACACTATGCATGCACGTCTGCATGCTTGTATTTCACATTGTGGCGGTTACACCGGCCATTAACGTACCATGATTTCAGATTTGCACAGGCTTATCTCGCGCTTACGATAACCTGTGCTCTCGTAATGTTAATCACTCAATAAACAAATGTATTCCCGGAATTTCACGACGATACATTATCTATTTATGGTATAGCGATTTTCTTCCGTCAGTGTATTTGGAAAACCTTCACTCACTTTCACAAGAAATACCGCTAGACGCAGGTAATTGAGGTACACAGGGGAGAGCGCGGAAGCGGAGGAAGAGGTGGCAACAAGACGGACATCTGTCCACGGTCTACCAGCAACGTTTCCAAATCCAGTAATTAACAAGTTAATCCCGCTAAGGTACGGCATAAAGGCCAGGCAAATAAAATAATAATAATAATAATAATAATTGGGTGAGGGTGATTAGCCGTATTCGAATCATACTGCACAAGCCACATAACAGTTTGTCTAATAGCTCTCATATCGCCCCATTCCCGGTTTCGTTCGTGAAAGAAATGTGGGGGAAACCTCCGTATGAGCTACAAGTTTTCTTTTTTCCTCGTCGTCATCATTTCGCTAGACGTATGTAGGAGGAAGTAACGTATTGCCTGACTCTTCTTCAAACAGGCTGTCAGAATTTCAAAAGTAAGCCTTTCTGTGATGCAAAATTTCTCTGCTGTAGTGTTTCTCACATAAGTTTGTTGTGCCTCCAAGCTACTGAAAGATACCGTGACAAGACGTGCCTCTTGTGCTTGGATCTTCTATGTCTCCTGTATTAATCCAACCTGGCAAGGGTCGCCGACTGATTATTAGTACTTAAGAATCAAAGGCACATTGTATCAACAGTGTACTAAAACAAGAGATGACATAGACCAGATTTAGGAAAGTGCCGCTTGAAGCCAGATGTAAAGGTACTTCAGGTCGCTCAAAGGGCATGAAAAAGATGCACGGGTGTACCTGGAAGAAGATGAAAGAGATTATGAACGATTTTGCAATAAACCTAAAACAGGAAAATGTATGTTTTCTATGACTCTCCAGACAAATAGTTAATTACGTGTGTGTGTGTGTGTGTGTGTGTGTGTGTGTGTGTGTGTGTGTGTGTGTGTTGTGTGCGTGTGTGTGTGTGTGTGTGTGTGTGTGTGTGTGTGTGTGTGTGTGTGCGGTATAGCATAAAATGGGTTTTGTTCATTCACAGTTTGAATGTGTACTGTTCTTTTTTGTTTGTTAGTTTCCCTTATTAGAAAATGTTACAATGAATGTTATCCACGCGATATTGTCAAGTTTTTGTTCTTTACAGATCGTTAAACATATTTTCACCAAGTCACTGTGACGAATACCGGTTTACCTTCTCCTGGTGACGAATAAATTCATGAAATTGCTCCATTGCTCTAAGAACCGACTGAAATGTTCTGAGGAAATCGTGCTATTTCCTGCACAATTAGGGATACCTGCTAGTGGATTATAGCTGGATTCTTAGGCTCCATATCTTTTGAGACATGTGTGATTCTTACTAAGTAATATGTTCTTGAATTACTACATTTTCAGGTCTAATATCAAAACATATGGAAGGTCGTCATTGCTTATAAAATACACATGTTTTACGTGCTGTCTTTTGTCAGAGTGATACATGAAAGTATTGCATAATTGTACAAATATATAATAAAATGGACTGAATCGTAAGGAATCATTCTATACTGAAGAGCCAAAGATACTGGTTCACCTGCCTAATATCGTGTAGGGCCTCCCGGAGCACGCAGAAGTGCAGCAACATGACATGGTATGGACTCAACTAATGTCTGAAGCAGTGCTGGAGGTAACTGACACCATAAATCCTGCATGGATTTCATAAATCCATAAGAGTACGAGGGGGTGGAGATCTCTTCTGAACGGCACGTTGCAAGCCATCCCAGATATGCTCAATAATGTTCACGTCTGGGGAGTTCGGTGGCCAGCGGAAGTATTTAAACCCGGAAGAGTGTTCCTGGAGCCACTCTGTAGTAATTCTGGACGTGTGAGGTGTCGCGTTGTCCTGCTGGAATTATCCAAGTCCGTCGGAGTGCACAATGGACATGAATGGATGCAGGTGATCAGGCAGGATGCTTACCTACGTGTCACCTGTCAGAGTCGTATCTAGACGTATCAGGGGTCCCATATCACACCAACTGAACACGCCCTACACCATTACAGAGTCTCCACCAGCTTGAATAGTCCCTGCTAACATGGAAGGTCCGTGTATTCATGAAGTTGTCTTCATACCCGTACACGTCCATTCGCTCGATACAATTTGAAACGAGACTCGTCCGACCTAGTAAGATGTTTCCAGTCATCAACAGTCCAATGTCGGTTTGATAGGCTCAGGCGAGGCGTAAAGCTTTGCGTCGTGCAGTCATCAAGGGTAGACGAGTCGGCCTTCAGCTGCGAAAACTTATATCGATGATGTTTCGTTGAATAGTTCGCACGCTGACACTTGTTGATGGCCCAGCACTGAAATCTACAGCAATTTTCGGAAGGGCTGCACATCTGTCACGTTGGTTCCGTTCTTGCAGGATCTTTTCCCGGTCGCAGCGATGACACAGATTTGATGTTTTACCGGGTTCCTGATATTCACGGTACACTCGTGAAATGATCGTACGGGAAATTCCCCACTTCATCGCTACGTCAGAGATGCTGTGTCCCATCGCTCGTGCGCCGACTGTGACACCTCTTTCAAACTAACTTAAATCTTGATAACCTGTCATTGTAGCAGCAGTAACCGATCTAACAACTGCGCCCGACACTTTTTGCCTTGCTGGCCGGTGTGACCGTGCGGTTTTAGGCGCTTCAGTCTGGAACCGCGTGACCGTTACGGTCGCAGGTTCGAATCCTGTCATGGGCATGGATATGTGTGATGTCCTTAGGTTAGTTAGATTCAAGTAATTCTAAGTTCTAGGGGACTGATGACCACAGATGTTAAGTCTCATAGTGCTCAGAGCCATTTGAACCATTTTTTGAACTTGTCGCCTCACATGGACGTTGCAGGCGTCAGTGCCGCATTCTGCCCCTTACGTATCTCTGTATTCGTGGCATGACTATACCAGTTTCTGTGGCGCTTCAGAGTAGATTTCAAGTGCCTCCTAATTTCAGCTTAAATAGCACTCTACGTCGCAGAGCCCGGACTAGCGCTACAGTAAATACGACGCACTTCCTCGTCGCCTGTAGCACCAATGAATGGTCGTGGCGTTGTTTTATTCTGTAAGTGACGCACATGAACCATGCCGGAACGATTTTAATCGACGGCTGATCCTTTGAGAGGCGAGCGTGTTCCTTTTTGGTAGGCGCCTCGCCTCGCTTCGGCTCTTTCTCTTGTGCCCTCGCCGATTTCGAACGGCTGTTCGTGGCCCTTCCGTGCCCGTGCGGCTCCGTCGTATCAATTACGGTTGCTTATTCTCCATAGCGACTGCGATTGCTTTTAGCTCCGTGCTGAGCTGGCCGATACGATCAAAGAAGTTTAACGTGCAGTGTCACGATGCCGCTCGCTGATGGCGCGTCATTATTAAAACTTTGTTCTCGTTCTTCCGTGGCTCTATTGCCACTGATGGTTCCGAGAGATACCTATTATTAGTATTTGTATTCATCCGCCGTCAATTCTTCTTCATTTTTCATGCTGCAAAAGCGTCAGCTCTTAAGGCCCACGTTATCTAAAATTTATTCTCGTCCGCTTTACAGAGATGAGAAAATCTGTTATATCATCGTTGGGAAACCGACGTAGGCAATCAGCTTCGTCACAGTATTTGTGTGATGAGAAATCGCTAATTGCGTGCGTGACAGAGGGCGCAGGTGGAGTCACTTTTCTTTCATTTAAACTTTTTCTGGACCAGTTTTCTACATGAGGTCGTCCGAAGCAGCCTGCTACATGAGGTACATACCACGATTTTGGTAAGTTAGCAGCATCTGTGTCAGAGAGTAACGTAAGAAAAACCATATAGATAGTCGGAGAAGGGTTAACACACTGCTTTGGACCGTGCGAAGGATAGCCAATTGTCAGCCACTAAGAGCAACAGCGTGATCATTCCCCATTGCAGGAGCTGAACAACAGGAATTTCACAAAACGTCAAAACTGTAACGCAAATATTTTGTTCCCTCATTTTGTTTTATCACTTATCTGCATCACAGTGACGATATCTTTTGCTGTCCCTTAATGTTAGCGCATCTCTGGTAGTCTACTGAGTTGACGTTATGTCTGTAATCGTAGCGGTGTTGTGTTGCTCTACTGTCGAGTGCGAACTGTCGGTTTTGACAAAATTCGCGCATCCGTGACTGCAGTCACTGTTGTATTTACTATACACACCGACATGACGGAATGTACAGAGTGTTTAAAAATCTTGAAAGAAGTCCTATAAACTATTACTTTTTGAAAAATGGGCCGTTCTATCCAATGCTAGCTACTTACAGTTGACAGAACAGGAGGTGCTAAACGTAGTTATCTCTCATTCTTACACGTCCTTCATCGATTATTCTCAATCACGAAATTGTTTGAACTCACATGGATGACTTAAGGTTTTGTCACGTGGCTAGGACACAACTTTCTGTGAAGTGTATATGTTGTCCGTATGTGTGGACTACATTGACGCATTCAAGTGCCCTATAACCAGTAATCAAATGGACTAAGGCCAGTTGAACGGGCAGGCCATACTACTGGGCCTCCTCGACCAGTCAGCTTGCATCTGTCTTCACACCCACAGTGAATGTTAACAGAAAGAAAAGCTACACCACAGAGTATCAACCGTTCTCGACACCATTATATGTGATTATGTTCACCCTATGGCGCAGTCATGATTCCCAGCGGAAAATTGTCGTAGGTGACAAGGCACGAACTCACACGGATAAAATCCCCAAAATTGGTTTAATGAATATGATGATTAAAGTATTTCAAAATATATTTATGTACAGTTCTATTTTCCTGTTTTGATAGACATGTCAGCTTAATACTCGAGAAAGCATGGTTAAAATATTTTCATACATCCAGATAAGTAATTGCGCGCAACTACAGTGTATCCAGTATGTAAACATTAACTTGTTATATCAAAACTAATACTACACTATTCATTATTTTCTCATTAGTAATCACGGGAAACAGGGCGCACGAGCGCGCGCGCGCGCGCACACACACACACACACACACACACACACACACACACACACACACACACACACCCTTACCTTTGATGACAGCTTCCACTCTAGCAGGAATAGTATCAACCAGGTGATGGAAGGTTTCTTGAGGAACAGCAGCCCATTCTTCACGGGGTGCTGCACTGAGGAGAGGTATCGATGTCGGTCGGTGAGGCCTGCCACGAAGTCGGCGTTTCAAAACATCCCAAAGGTGTTCTATAGGATTTAGGTCAGGATTCTGTGCAGGCCATTCCATTACAGGGATGTTCTTGTTGTGTAAACACTCCACCACAGGCCGTGCATTATGAACGGGCGCTCGATCGTTTTGAATGATGCAGTCGCCATCCCTGAATTGCTGTTCAACAGTAGGAAGCAAGAAGGTGCTTAAAACATCAGTATACGCCTGTGGTGTGATAGTTCCACTCACAACGACAAGGGGTGCACGCACCCTCCATGAAAAACACGACCACACCATAACACCATGGCCTCCGAATTTTACTGTTGGCAGTACACCCGCTAGCAGATGACTTGGATTAGAGCGTACAGTGATGGTGCTAGTGTAATGCTAGATAGTAATTCAGGTGTTTTAGAACGATTTACGAACAAATACAACAAACTATTCAAATGCCATTGTTTGTGTCACAGAATTGAATTAGGGGTTGCTGATGCAATCAAAGAGGTCCCTGGTGTGAATCATATCGCAATTTTTATAACAAGCTTTGTGCGTTGTATCACCAATCTCTAAAGAATCAGCATGGATTGTCAGCTGTTCCACTAGAATTAGGTGCAGAACTTAAGAAGATATCTGAAATGCGTTGGGTGGCCTCAAGCTTTAGAGCAGTGCAAACAGTGTGCAAGTCCTACCAGGCTTTGAATGCTCATTTCAATAGATGTTCTAATGACATGACTAGAAAATCAATTGTAGTGGAAGTGTTCAAGGGATTGCAGGAAACACTATCAAGCCCTGCGTTCCTG
The DNA here is from genome assembly GCF_023897955.1 of Schistocerca gregaria. NCBI lineage: Eukaryota > Metazoa > Arthropoda > Insecta > Orthoptera > Acrididae > Schistocerca > Schistocerca gregaria. The sequence continues at coordinate 748,042,513 of NC_064931.1, forward strand.
AGCAATATTGTAATGTTTTCTGATGTTCTTGAAGAGATTAGTACAATCTCACACAGTACCTCCAAAAGGACAGTGTTCATATTCTCTCATCATAGAGGACAATTACGAGTTCAATAATAGTCACCATGCTTCGATAGTTATTTTAGAAGTTCACCTTTCATTATTTCTGCATCTGTTCTTTTAAGTTCAGTAATATCCAAGAAGAAGGTATTTGCACAACAACCACTGATTTCGGACCTTAAATACACTATTGAAACTCATTGTGATGCAACAGGTGTAGACTCATCAATGAGTAAAGAGACCTTGGAATTCTTCGATATTATGGATGAACAGAGCTTTTCCCTCATAGTGTCCGCAATGCAGTCTATGGTGTTGACACAATTGAGTTTACTATGCAGTGTTGTGCCAATGTGGAGGCCATTTTGAATTTGCAAATCCACAAGTTTGTGGAAGTCTAAATATGGTTTGTTACTTTTTACTACAAAATATGATGTGCGAAACACTTTCCTTGTACTTTCAGAAATGTCTTTGTGCTGTTCAACTACAGGGTCTTGTAGAAGATTGTCTTGTCTTTCTTTTCACTGCATGTAGTTTTTTCTGCATGCAGCTGAATGGGCTTCGGAATTCCGATGTTTATGATTTTTTACCCTAACTGGTGCTAACTGAGCTTGTTCACGTCCACAAACTGCACCCACCGAAATACTTCTCAATTCTTTAGAAATGTACAGTTCCTGTGATTTACTCACTCCAATATTCTGCACATCTTTACACAATGAGCAACCCAATTTGCCTCCCTACAAACTGACGACTCATATATCCTCTTCAATTCTCTCCATGTGCAGTCGTTCCAATAAACGGGATAATTAGATATGTTTTGGGAATCCAAGTAACAGGGAATTACTTCACATGGTTGGTTTTTATCTTCAACAATACCTGTTCCGGCGCTACTATTTATATATGAAGTACACTCCTGGAAATGGAAAAAAAGAACACATTGACACCGGTGTGTCAGACCCACCATACTTGCTCCGGTCACTGCGAGAGGGCTGTACAAGCAATGATCACACGCGCGGCACAGCGGACACACCAGGGACCGCGGTGTTGGCCGTCGAATGGCGCTAGCTGCGCAGCATCTGTGCACCGCCGCCGTCAGTGTCAGCCAGTTTGCCGTTCCACAGGACTACATCCAGCATCTCTACGATCGTCTCAATGGGAGAATAGCAGCCTGCGTTGCTGCGAAAGGTGGATATACACTGTACTAGTGCCGACATTTTGCATGATCTGTTGCCTGTATCTATGTGCCTGTGTGTCTGTCAGTGTGATCATGTGATGTATCTGACCCCAGGAATGTGTCAATAAAGTTTCCCCTTCCTGGGACAATGAATTCACGGTGTTCTTATTTCAATTTCCAGGAGTGTAAATGGACCATTCTCAGCTTCACGTTTCTTCGAACCACACGAACTGTCACATTTCAAAATCATCACGTTTCAAAACTTTCTCAGAGAGCTCCTTCTTCTTATTTCTCCTGTACAGCTTCTGTTCCATGTCATTAAATTTCCTAGGTATCGAAAGAATACACTTTTTCTATCTGTTTCCGTCTAAGAATGTATCAATTGGAGCTTCCTTCTTGCTTATTCTGAGCACTTTTGTCGTTCCTATGTTTATCTTCTTTTCATACACCTCGCTTCTTCTTGCAATACTATTCAACATCTGCTGTAGCTCCTCTAGAGATTCCACCAGCACCTATCAATTACACTGTGCAAGAATGAAAATAGCCAATTCCTATCAGTTCTCATGTGCTGATCGCGAATATCTCAAAGAAAATTCAAAATTAGCTCTAGTTTTCATTTTACACTGTTTTATTACGCTGAGATAATTATATACAGATTTTTATGTTACATTTGAAATCAGGTATTATAATGGACTGTCAGAGTCATAACAACTAGTAACCATGGCTTATATTACTGTCCCTGGTCTTACTTGTGTGCAATATGTTGGGTATAAACATTTTGATACCAATTTTAGTGAATTTTTTGTCTCCCTCCTCTTCATCTTCAGTGACTTTATTAATGCATGTAATAATTTTTGCACATTTGTTTTCAGATTAACTACCATTTGTTCAAGTGACTGCTATTGAAGTGAACGAAAATGCCACGAATTTGTGTTAACAGTGCTGACCCATTTTGCTATGGGTGTGGAGAAGTGAAATTTGCTTCACAGAAACAGCAAATAACCCCATTGATTAAAAAAGCCTACAGTTGTTATTTTGGATGCAAAATAGGTGATCAGGATAAACCCTGGACTTCACACATGTGATCTGCAACACTTGTGCCAGCAACCTCTGGAACTGGATGCATGGGAAAGGTCGTTCAATGGCCTTTGCAGCGGCCATGATCTGGCATGAGTCAACTAACCATGTCAGTGACTGCTACCTTTGTATGGTTCCTCCTATTAAGAAGGGAATATCTAAGAAGAAGAAGAAGCGGACAGTGACCTATCCTAACATTACATCTGCCATACGTCCAGTTCTACATGGGGAATGATTGGCAATACCTGAACCACCGACAGAGTAACGAGATTACTTGTGATGGGGATTCTGAATATCCTGAACCGTGTACATCACAAGATCCAGAGTTTCTTCCAACTATATAATCAACTGATGATCCACAAAAATTGTCCCAAAATGAGTTAAATGATGTCATTAGAGATTTGGAGCTCTCTAAAGCTAAGGCTGACATTTTAACATTAAGGCTGCAGCAGCGCAATTTTCTGGAAAGCAATGTAAATGTTTCATTCTACTGCAGAAGAGAGCAACAATTCACCCCTTTTTTTTTAACATGCAAGATAGTCTTTTAGCATGTGTAGACATAAATGGTCTAATGTTTGCTCTCAGAATTAATTACAATCTTTATTTATTCGTCAAAGTTGAGCTTAAAAGCAGTTCTTTTACATATTGGTAATGAGCTTCCATCTATTCCAGTAGGGTATAATGTGCATATGAAAGAGTCATGCCAAAACATGAAAATTGTACTAGAAGCCATCATGTGTAATGACTCTCAATGGCAGATTTGTGGTGACTTCAGTGGTTGCACTGCTATTAGGTATGCAGTTAGGATATGCCAAATATTAATGCTTTCTCTGTGAGTGGGATAGCCGAGCTCGCGCATCTTATTTCAATAAACATGAATCGTCGACCAGAAAATCTCTTCAATCAGGTATAAAGAACATTAAGAGTGAACCTCTAGTAGACCCTAAAAAGCTTCTGTTCCCGCCCTCGCACATCAAGTTGGGTCTCATGAAAAACCTTGTGAAGTGAATGAACAGAGATGGTGACGCGTTTAAGTACTTAAGACAGAAATTTCGTTAATTAAGTGATGCCAAAGTAAAGGAGGCCATCTTTGCAGACACACATATTCGAGAGCTCTTTGGAGACCATACTTTTGATGGAAACATACAAGGTGATGAGAAGCATGCATGAGAATGTTTGAAGACAGCCTGTTAACAATTCTTAGGGAACAAACGAGCAATAGAATGAGATTTTCACTTTGCAGCGGAGTGTGCGCTGATATGAAACTTCCTGGCAGATTAAAACTATGTGCCCGACCGAGACTCGAACTCAGGACCTTTGCCTTTCGCGGGCAAGTGCTCTACCATCTGAGCAACCGAAGTACGAATCACGGTCGGTACTCACAGCTGTACTTCTGCCAGTATCTCGTCTCCTACCTCCCAAACTTTACAGAAGCACTCCTGCGAACCAGGAGAGCTTCTGTAAAGTTTGGAAGGTAGGATACGATGCCGATACTTTGAAATTATCATATACCAAGTATCAAAACCGAAGTATTGCTACTTACTTACACGCTTAATGTCGAAACCCCACTACATACATTGTTAAACCTTCAGCCTATGGCTCCCTCATTTGTTATGAGCTCTAGTCGCATTCCATGCGGCGGAATAACCAGTGGCACAATTACAGAATTTCACTTTCTAGTGTTATATTTTAGTGACTAACTACAAGGCTCATTCAGAAAATCAAGAACGTTTTCTCACACAAAATCCTATTAAAATTCTGAAAAACGGGAAATACCAAATTTACTGTTTTATTTCGTTTTCTTTTCCATATAGTAATCTTGAGCGTGGAGGCATTCACTCTATCTCGAGGCAATCGTATACAGTCTCTGTTCATTGGGCGGGACAGGCTGATGAATCAACCAGCCCTTGGAAACATTATGGAACAGTTTACTACCAGCAAAGTGTTGATTGAAATATCTTCCTTTATTTTCTGAAGGGTGGACATACCGAAGTTGACGGCTTTGGACCGTGCGAAGGATAGCCAAATGTCACCCACTAACAGCAACAGCTGTATCTACCTGGTGAAACACAGCAGTGGGACAGTTAAAGTATTATGTGGATGTTTCGCAGTTAAGTGCGCTTGTTGCCTCTGGAGGCATGTAGCTTCACTCAAAGTAAAGCGTCGTTCCGCTCAGTAATGATTGTCACATTTCTTTTTTTAATTTTCGGAGTACATAAGTGATAAGTTATTGTCCGTTAAGCCACTCAAGTCACGGACATCTTGTCGGACGGTATTAAATATTTAAAAAACTCAATGCGAACACTGACGGTATTCGGAAAGCGTTTGCTGGAGACTGCAGTATGTCCATGGTGAATGACAGAGGGTCCAATATTATGCGTACCCAAAAACAAAAAGCAGCCGGGAGATAATTGCTTTCAACAAATTCATTTTCTTAAGCTGCTGTATTGAAATATGTCAACGGCACAAAGTGCGCTAGGAAAGTCATTACACGTTGTTGCATACACAGAACGAATGACTGACATCTACCAAATGGCTGCACAGGGTATATGAAGGTTTTTTTTACGTTCTGCATGAGGTTAAGATTTTGACCAGGCGACGAATGTAATTTTTCTGGTAAGCAAACGAGTGGTAATGTGAGTGCGATAAACTTACGAAAGCAAGAAGAATTCATGATTTATACCCTGATGCAAAGGGAAGAATAAATTGAGAAAACACTAACTCAAATCAGGTCACGGTGCATCTCATCAGTGATCATAGCTTATATCCAATATTTGTTTAATCTGGGAAACGGCTCTCAGAAATGTTCCTCCATCCATGGCAACTGTTAGGTAGCTAGTACATTCTGAGGGTTTGTATAAAAGTTAAAGATATACGTGACTATGTTCATCAGTGGACACAGATGCACACAGTTTCGGAAACGGGTCTCCGTAACTTCCATGCTTGACCTCCTGCCACTGAAACGTGCTAGTTTAAATTTCAATGTTATCAGTACATACTTGGCTGTTTTTTTATTATAAGTAGGGCTTAGGATTTAATATTAGAATTAGAACAGGGGCAACTCCCTCGAATTTGCGGAAACTGGAATAGTCACAGGACACATAACAGCTGCAGAGTGCCGATTAGATTAAGTACAGAGTAGCTGCATAGTATAATATGCACGAAAAGGGACTGACAAGAATCGAAATCTTCCCGATGCAGCCATGAAATCCAGAACCTGTATCGAATAGATGTAAAACAGTGGCACACAGAGGGGGATCAGTTTCTTTTCTTTAGTTGGTGATCGACCTATAACAATTTAATTTAATTTCATATTAGTGTACTCATTATGATATGTTAAATATTTCGTTTCGTTTCAAATAACATGAGAACTGTATTTTCAACAATTATGGATTGTAATACACAGCCATTTCGATATTAAACGACCCCAAGCAGAGATAAAAGAGAGGATGTATTCATAAAATACCAATAAATATACCAATAAATAAATAACATAAAAGTTCTTTGCCATCAGCTGTGTAATATTAACATCATAATCATCGACTGCGCTCTCGTGTCGGCAGTCAAGTCTCGATTTTGGACGAAATGTTTCAAACACTTCTGACAACAGTGACTTTTTTTTCTGTCCCGACTGGTGCACTCTCAGTTAAAACTTGTTTTGCGACTCGTTGGGGAAAGGTTGTAGCAAAGCCAGGTTTCGCCGCCTCTAGCGATGCCACTCACATATGAGGAAACGCCAGGGCTCATGCGTCTAACCCAAATGCGCTCTAACCCATATTAAGCACTTGCCGCTGCGAGCCCTGCACGTACTGCTGATCTTCTACCTCACATCGGCAACAGCTAGAACGATGACAAGCAAAAGATCCCGCAAAACGTAGGTTAGTTGCGGTACGCTTGAGTCTTTGAGCGCTCACGTTGATTTATCGAGCGTTAATGAGCACGGTCTTACGTAGTCATCTCCCACTGTATCTCCGTTTGCAGATTCATCTCTAACAGAATCGCATTCTAGTGCATATAACCTCCGAAGGAGGACCATCGAGATACATTGCAGACTCGCCCCACATTTTCCCTGCTTCCAGCGTCCAAATCGTATGCCAACACATTTCTTCCGGCTATTATTACTTGTAGTCCAACGCTCAGTGTATTATGGGAGCACCGTGACTAAAACATTCAGCAATTCTGCAAGATTCTCTCTAAAGGGATAGTAAAATGACATAGGAGATGAAGAAACTGTCGAAAATACCAATTAAAAGGTTTTCAAAAGGCACTTGCCATTCTTTATTTTTATTAGCTTATAGATTGTTACCTCATGTTTTCTCAGGTCTGCGCAGTTATCATGAATACATAAATTTATGGATTAAGATTTATTTAGCATTCTTGTGACGCTAGTTATCTTCATACCAATGCCTGTAGTCACTTTGCAGTGAACAGGAATGACATGAAGAGCAGACTATTTTTCGCAAAGTTACCTAATGACTATATACCATAATTGACAGATAGGTTTTCAGAGAATATCACAGATAATTTGCAAAATTACATGTTAAAACTGTCAACATTTCTAGTAAGCGAGACTCACGTTTCTGGTAAAATTCTCTGCGAGTAATCAACGTATTCAGTCAACCCTATATAAGCATTGCTTCGCTCAGGCTTCTTGTACAGACGACTTTGATACCAGACTCTGTTTCTCTTAGTAATTCGTTTCTGACAGTTAACGTGAAAGACCCTTTGACAGTTGTTCACGCGTGTGAAAAAGTTCAAGGTGTGCCGTGGTTAGGATTCATGTTAAACTGTAGGAATGTGTAGAACAACTGGATGAGGTGTTTCTCAGATCGGAGAAACGTAAGTCTTACAACCTTCACTCGCTCAGTGCCTAGTAAAGTCAACCTTTGGGACAGATTTACGTACAACAATGCATCGGAATAGTAACACTGTTCACTTCCCCCTCACTCCCCCTGTCACACACACAGATTCTGCGCTGACTTCTTCATTTTTACCGTGTCAAAAATGCCTAAAATTTTTTAATCCAAACGCTCGTAAATATTATAAAAATTGATGTACGTATGTACCCTAAGGAGACAAAAGCCATGGGGCAGCGATATGCACATATAAAGATGGTGGTAGTATCGCGTACACAAGGGATAAAAGGGCAGCACACCGTCATTTGTACTCATGTGATTCATGTGAGAAGGTTTCCGAAGTGATTATGGCCACTCGACGGAAGTTAACACACTTTGAACGCGAAATGGTAGTTGGAGCTAGACGCATGGGATATTCCACTTCGTAAATCGTTAGGCAATTCAATATTCCAAGATCCGCAGTGTCAAGAGTGTGCCGAGAATACCAAATCTCAGACGTTACCTTTCACTACGGTCAATGCATTGGATGACGGCGTTCACTTAACGACCGAGAACAACGGCGTTTGCATAGAGTTGTCAGTGCTGACAGACAAGCAGCACTGCGTGAAACAACCACCGAAATCAATATGGGACATATGAAAAACGTATCCGTAAGGTCAGTGCGGCGCAATTTGGCGTTAATGGGTTACGCGAGCAGACGACCGATGCGAGAGCCTTAGCTGACAGCGCGACATCTCATGTAGCGCAGGGCTCATGACTATATCGGTTGGAACCTTGACGATTGGAAAATCGTCGTCTGGTTAGATAAGTCCCTGTTTCAGTTAGTAAAAGCTGATGGTATGGTTCGAGTGTGGCGCAGACCTCACGAAGCAATGGGCCAAAGTTGTCAAGAAGGCACTGGGCGAGCTGGTGATGGCTCCATAATGGTGTGCACTGTTTTACCCGGAATGTACAGGGTCCCCTGGCCCAACTCAACCGATCATGGACTGTAAATGATTGTGTTTTGCTGCTTTGAGACTACTTGTAGCCATTTGTGGACTTCATGCTCCAAAAAAAATGATCTGAAATGCCACTCAGCCGTAATTGTTCGCGATTGGTTTTGAGGACATTCTAGCCAGTTCGAACGAATGATTTGGCCACCCAGATCGCCCGACATGAATCCCATCGAACATTTATGGGACATAATCGAGATGTCTGTTCATGCTCAACATACTGCATTGGCAACATTTTCGCAATTATGGGCGGCTAGAGAGGCAGCATGGCCCAATATTCCTGCAGGGGGCTTCCATGCTACTTCGAGTTGCTGCAGTACACTGGGAAAAAGGTGGCCCAACACAATATTAGGAGGTGTCCCATGACTTTAGTCACCTCAGTATATGTACGCATGTATGTACATCAACAATGGAGAAAAAGACTGATTGCTGCTTACTGTAAAGAAGACACATCAAGTTGCAGACAGACACAATTAAGACCCTTGCATAAAGTTTTCAGCCACAGCCTTCATTAGTAAGAGAGAGACACACTCCATTCACACACGCAAGGAAGCACACCTCACACACACATGACCGCTAACTCTAGCATCTCGGCCCAGAATGCAACTATCACGTTGGATGCAAGCAGCAATCTGGAGTGGGCGCGGAAAGGGGAGGGGCAGTAATGTATGGGTTAGGGGAGAGACAAATGCCGTCTCGTGGAGTATGCAGGAATTAGACATCCAACAGGGACAGCATCAGAATGTTGTGAGGCAGAGCGGTGGGGGGAAAAGGAGCAAAAAAGAAGAGGAGTGGGGAAAGATGGGTGGATGCATTGGCAGAGAGCCACAAATAAACAGAGTGCGAGATGAGACTGGGGAGGAGGTGATGGACAGGCGGGGTGGAAACTGTTGGGTAGAGAGTGTGGGGACAGTATGTTGAGGCTGGGATAATTATAGGAGTGGAGAATGTGCTGTTAGGATAACTCCCATCTGCATAGTTCAGAAAAGCTGCTGGTGGAGGGAAGGATCGAGATGGCTTTGGTAGTGAACCAGACATTGAAATCAAGTGCGTTATGTTCAGCTGCATGTTGTGCCACATGGTAGTCTGCTTATGGAAAAATTTTCAAATGTGTGTTAAATCTTATGGGACTTAACTGCTAAGGTCATCAGTCCTTAGGCTTACACACTACTTAACCTAAATTATCCTAAGATCAAACACGCACACCCAAGCCCAAGGGAGGACTCGAACCTCTGTTGGGACCAGCTGCACAGTCCAGTCTGCTTATCTCTTGCCTACAGTTTGCCAGTGGCCATTCATCCTGGTGGACAGCTGGTTGGTCGTCATATTGATTAAAAAGTTGTGCAGTGGTTGCTGGTAAATTACTTGGCTGCTTTCACAGTTGGCCCAGCCCCTGATGTGGTAGGATAAACCTGTGACAGGATTGGAATAGGAAGTGCTGGGTGGCTGAATAGGGCAGTTTTTGTACCTGGGTATTCCACAAGGATATGATCCTACTGGCAAAGAGTTGGGATTGGGAGTGGCATAAGGATGGACTAGGATATTGTGGAGGTTGGGTGGGCGATGGAACACTACATTAGGGGGGTGGGGGTGGGAAGTATCTCGGATAGAATGTCCCTCATTTAATGGTATGATGATAGGCAATCAAATCTCTGGTGAAGGATGTGGTTCCGTTGTTCCATTCCAGGGTGATACTGTGTGAGGAAGACGGGGACACTCCTTTGTTGTTGGTTCTTGTGGGTAGTGGAAGTACTGGAGGTGTGAGAGGAAATTGCATGTGAGACCTGTTTGCAGACTAGGTCTGGGGGACATTGCCTGTCTGTGGAGGCCTTGGTGAGACCCTCAGCATACTGTACATTGTATCGCTGCAGATGTGCCATCCCTGGGTGGTTCCTTCATCTTCGGAATCAAATCAAAGTCACAAGGACTTACGTCCAGGGAGTATGGCAGTCTTTGACCTGTGAGGCTAGATTATAGGCAGTTGGTCAGAGATGTTGGTCAATGAGGGCTGATTTTTTTTTTCAGCAGGAGCACAATAAGCAGCCACAATGGGGAGTCCAGGATTGTTGTGTTTGTGAATTTTGGGAGCATGTATAAGGTAGATGTGTGTGGTGTCATCGGGGTAAGGAGGGAAATTGATTCATGGGAGATTTTCTGCGAAGAGCCTAAGACTTTAAGCAAGGATTGTAATTTGTGTTGGACTTCCGGGATGGGGTCCCTCTGGCAGAGTTTATAGGTGGAGGAATCAGATAATTGGCGGTGGCCTTCTGCCTGGTGACTGCAGTTCGTAACAACAGTAGAGGAATCTTTGTCTCCAGGTAGGATGATTAGTTCAGGATTTGTTCTGAGGTTGTGTGTGACTGTTATTTCTTCTACTGAAAGTTTTGTGTTCTGAGGAAGGAACCTGGGGAGGATGGTGAGGCTAAGTTGGGGTAAGGAATTCCTGGAAGGTGACCAGCGAGTGGTTAGGTGCGATGGGAGGGGGGGGGGGGGAGACGATCACAGTCGGATGGTGGTACGAACTGGAAGAGGCAGAGTTCAATGTTGGAATAAGGGTGGCTTTGGCTGAAGGGATTAGTGGCAAAGAAGTGAGTCCATTGCAGGGATCGGGAGAAGGAGAGCAGATCTTTTACATATCCAGAATGGTTAACTTTGGGTGCAGGGCTAAAGATGAGACCTCTGTATAGGACTGAAACTTCTGTGGGGCTGAGGATTTTGGTGGAAAGGTTGACAACAGTGTTACTGGAATGTTTTGGTAGAGATTTGGTAGGGTGTTTTGGGGGATGTGGCAAGTTGAAAAGGTCAGCTAGGCTGGGTGTAGGTGCTATGATGGGTGGACGAAGAGGAACACTGTGGGTACATTAGGCATTGGATAGTGGTGCCCCAAGGAAGCAGTAGGATGTCAGCAGGTCAGACAGGGAAGTGGTATCTGGGATGCTCCTCCAGGTACTGGAGAGTTCCAAGTTCTAAGGATCGTTTGTATGATAATTCGTAATGATGTGGACAGTTCATTGCTTTAGCACTACAACCAACGTACAGTAGCATATGGAAAGCATGCGTCCGGAAATTTGAGAAGAACGTGTCATTAGTAAAGAAATATAATAGAAACAAACTCTCTCAACTTTGACAACATCATAGTTTACACAATATAAAATCGAAGTGTACACTCAACGTTGTCAGTTTCGTCAACACTTGTCTACAGACTGTGCGCTATGCGAGCGTGTGAATAGGATACGCTCTATTTCTTTCTATTATGTAAACTGAAGGTGGAAGGGGGCCAAAGGAAGAGGAAGGGGTTATTGATATCAGCTGCATCAGGACTTTGTGCTGCATCGGCTGCGACGAGTGAAGATGTGTGCCAGACCGGTATTCAAACCAGGGACCTCCTGCTTACTAGGCAGTTGCGTTAACCACTGCGCCAACCGGACACAATGCTTATCGCAAATACACAGACTATCTCTGCACGCTTCTCTGCCGACCCATATTCCCACCTTACGCCACCTATCCGCACTCCATGTCCGTGTGGTGGTGGTAAGTTCCTATGGGACCAAACTGCTAAGGTCATCGGTCCCTAGGCTTATACACTACTTAATCTAACTTAAACTAACTTACGCTAAGGACAACACATACCCCCATGCCCGAGGGAGGACTCTAACCTCCGACGGGGTGGCAAGGCGTCTAACACCGCACGGCTACCAAGCGCGGCCTGTCCTGTCCGTGTCCATGCCCGCTACTTAGAGATTCCCTCAGGAGATCGGACGTAACAGGGCATCCGCACTGAATGTGGTGGATCCATCGCCCATTGAGACCAATATGAATGTATGGTGTCTGTTCGTTCGGACGCCCACGCATTCATATAATCACATAATATACTACGTCTTTCTGTCATTTTCTCGTATTTTTGGGAAACCAGCCTTCCTGTTTCTCTTTCTTTCTCTCTTTTTTTTTTGGATCTTCTTCTCTATTTTGTCTTGGCTTACTCAACTTTCTGTGGTTTATCGTTTCTACCTGAAGTCTCATAATGCGCGTCGGATTTGTTGTTGCAGAAGGTACAGTCATCCTACGAATCTGCACCTTTATCTGGATTGATTCTCTTAAGCCGGTCAGAAAGGAAGCCCATCCACATAGGCAGGCCTCTGAAAAGTTTCCTATGTTATATTTACTTGTAAATTCTAGAATTCCTTGTCATTTTTAGCTTTCATGCTTCTTTATTTTCAACAGGGTAGGTGTCATGTTTGTAAAATGGGACGTGTAAAAATATAGAAGCTTCCACCAAAAAATAAATTTGGAGGGTGCCATGCCCCCACGCACACAGAACTGGTCCAACATGCTCTAGCCATATGTCTCGGAATATGTTATTTAGAAGCCGATGAGCAGTAACACAAATGAGGTGAAGCTCCGTAATGCGTTAACTACATTCTGCTTCTCTCCGATAAAGGCACATTTTTCAGCAAACTGGTTAGAGTCTCATCTAAGGAAGCATTGCAAGTTTGTCCGTTGAACGTGAATGGAAGAACATGGGGCTCTAATAAACAGTCACCAAAACAGTGGCCTAGACATTGGTAGAAAATCATTTTCGATAACATTCTTCAAGGGTTGCGTGAGGATTCATGTCAGCCCACACATACTTAGTAACTGTAAAAGATTGCCGGCCACTGTGGCCGAGCTTTCGAGCTGCTTCAGTCTGGAACCGCGCAACCGCTACAGTCGCATGTTCGAATCCTGACTCGGGCATGGATGTGTGTGATGTCCTTAGGTTAGTTAGGTTTAAGTAGTTCTAAGTGCTAGGGGACTGATGACCTCAGATGTTAAGTCCCATAGTGCTCAGAGCCGCTTGAATTTGTAAAAGATTCCAATCTTCTGAAGTTAAAACTACATCCCACCCGTAAACAGCACAGTTATGATAGAGTAAGGGCTGAAACATTGATGAATAAACATTAAACAGAACTGTGGTAGTGCAAGAAAATAAGTAGCTAACAGCTGTAAATGATACGTATGCAGCACGTTATCACGCAACAGTCAACAGACAGTCAGCATTACATGCTGCTGCTATGGCCTCACGCTGACACCAAGGCCGTCAGTAACTCATCAAGAATTGGGTCCTCTGGTGGTGATAGCGTCCTCCTAGGTTTCTTACAGTCAAACTTCCATTCTTAGTAAGATGACCATCAGTTGCTTGAGATATTCTCCTAAAGAGGCTCTTTCGTTTCAAAAATCTCTACATAAAATAGATATCCCTCAAGTTCGCATTTTTACACTTACACGTTGCACTGAATCGGAAAGCAACTTTGTGGAAACACTACTAATCGGTTACGTACTCGAAAAATTCGTAATGATCACTTAAAGAATAAATAAATAAGTGTAATAAATATATGTAAGACAATGACAAGAGTCACGTGTCAGTATTACTCTCCGTGAAATGGAACACAAAACGTAGGCCAGAATGAGATTTTCACTCTGCAGCGGAATGTGCGCTGATATGAAACTTCCTGGCAGATTAAAACTGTGTGCTGAACCGAGACGCGACCTCGGGACCTTTGCCTTTCGCGTGCAAGTGCTCTACCAACTGAGCTACCCAAGCAATAATTCCCATAATATTCGATATGATTAAGCATAGGAAAGATTAGATACCAGTAAACGTAATGAAAGTTCGCACTTTATTCTTGTGTATTCTTCGAAACATTCTTCCTGAGTATTGGGGTGAGTTTTCTTTTTTAAACATGTTATAGTTTGCGAATAAACGCAACAAAGTCTTATGCAGTCGGTAGTATGCATAAGTAGTTCGTTCGTCTAAGGCTGATAATAGTCGAGACTGGAGACATTCTTCTTTTCACGAAGCTGACGATCACTACCTCTGACTTACGTAGCGGATATCGTGCACAATTGATCCACAGCCTCGCATGGTTGATGCGGGGAACACATGCGAACATACCACGAGTTTAGCAGAAACTGTGGTCAGTCATGAAAAGGGACCTATTTTCGCTGGCATCAAAGACGACCGTTAAAGTTTCATAAAGCGTAGATTCGGTGACATTAGCGCTGTAGCGCATGCTGCAGTTGAACAACGAAAAATAAGGAAATGTGTCACGCATCCCCTAATTGTTTTCAGTTGATTTAGGGACACCGTGAAAAATGGGGATATGAGTTATCGCCTCACTTTAGATCAATATTTCTCTTCTTTCTTTATTAAATAATGCTCCAGAAATACTCATTTATATTGTTCGTTACAGTGAATGTTTTTTTTTTTTTGTTTTTGTCACAGCTCACGATTTTTCAGTTTCGTTGTTAATTGCAGTGATAATTCCTGATATGGCTTCAAAAGATAACAAATATCATATTAAAGGTATGTCGGAAGTAATTAACGAGATGTACATTCCTTGGCTGTTCAGTATCCGTGTTCTGACGGTTGGATCCATTGGTTAGTTTCCTTTTTATCTGCCTCGTTGCTGTCCCAGGGAAAATTAAAAGCGGTGGCGGCCACTCTTTTGTTCGTTGACCTGTAATGACAGTTAACACCATTGCTCCCCGATTCAGAAAATAACTTTAATGGAATTAATCCACGACGTGGTTTCCGAGTAATTAGCTACTGTGGAATTTCTGTGGTTTCTGCTAAATTTTTCCCATTAACTAGCGTACTCTGCCCGAAACAATCAAGTCCTTCGGCCAGGGACTTTTCAATTACGCCGCAGTTGATTAAATGTTAAACGTTATAACCGCAGCACCGAATACCTGCGGTATTAGTGACGATATCGGAAAACCTGGAATTTATAATCTCAGTCAACAGCAGCATGGTCCTGAAGAGAATCATTCTAATATATATTTTTCCGCAGTGAATCTCCGTGACTGATTTTTCTTGTCTGTGCTTTGAGTAAAGAAACAGCTATAAAGTTGAGCGATTTGTTTTTATTTTTGTTCCATTACAGGTTCTACTCGTCTTTATAAGTAGACGCTTATTAGGAAGCTTACACATGGTTAGAACCACATTACGTACCATTAGGCGGGGAACACCAATGTTAACATGCAGTGGAATGATAAATCCTGAGATTATTTAATTATTTACATGTTCCCCAGACGATCTGCACACTTTCTATCAAAATTATATGGAATGAGTCAGTGGTTATGTCTACATCAACTGTTTGTATGTATAGCTGCCTGCATCCCATTTATGAGTTACTGAATAGCACAGCTACGTCTTTATCTCTACTCACGCTACAAATAAAACACAAGCTTAATAAAACGGTGAACTTTGTAATACATGAAAAGCGCTAGTTTTCTTTTGTTCTACAGTATTACTTTTGTTGTGTTAATCGGTTTTCGGCGTACAAGGCCATCTGCAGACATTTACTGACTATTTCCGCCAAAGAAGTTACAGTGTTTGTAAACGACATTGTAAAAGATGTTGCACATCTGAAAGTATAAGCTTTCCTACTACGTTAGGAACACCACAGCCGGTGCATTTTCAATATCAAAGATAAGATCCAGTTATTAGCCAAGAGTGGTGTATACAAAATTACCTCTTCTGATGGTGATAAGTTTTACATTTTTCAGACAGGCAGAGGCATAGAAACTATGTCGTCCGAATGTGAAAACAACTGGGGGTTGCAGAATTCTGACTCTACATTTGCTGAGCACGCACTGAGTCAGGGCCACGGCTACCAGCCGCCGTCCCACGTCCTTCTCTTAGCAAACAAAGGCCAAAAACTCAACCTGCTCGAAGCCCTGCAAATTAACAAACATCCATTTCACATTCCAAATCTAATCTTAAATGACCAGACACAGATTAATAATTCCCTCTCCTAAACTTCACATAATCCTCTCTGTTTTTCATTACTTCCCACGCTGCCTGTTCCTACATATTCCCGCATTTCCCTGTATTTATTCAATTCTTTTAATTGGTTTGTGTATCACTTTCCATGTCTTATATCTCCTGAAAGAGCAGTATCAATTACCAGTTTTATTCTATTTTATTGCTTTCTTTTACTTATATAAACCGTTATGTAGGCTTCCTGTTCCAATTAAGTGTTTAAGTTTATTGCTGTTTACTCCCTTTATATTTATTTACTGTTCCAACTTTTTACTTTTGACATTGCATTAGCACCTCAATTGCGGCGGGCGGGTTGCTCTCTCACTAGCCTTTAAACAATCCGTTCGCCTACCTGTATAGACTCCACGTTGTCTGCCCCGTCACTCTCCGATGGAAGACACTGGTTTAGCCGACACAGCAACGTTGACAAAAATTCGACTAAAGACGTATCACGCAAAGGCCACATAACTCCAGTCCATCAGCAGTAGCTGAACGTTAGTTCAACTATTGAGTGTTCGAGATTCTTGCATGACTCGTTTGAAAAAATGTCTAAAATTTCCTTTTAATTGATTTCATGCCTCTAAATCAAGGAAAACAGCTATCAAGTCTATATTTAATAGCCGGCCGTTGTGGCCGAGCGGTTCTAGGCGCTTCAGTCTGGAACCGCGCGACCGCTACGGTCGTAGGTTCGAATCCTGCGTCGGGCATGGATGTGTGTGATGTCCTTAGGTTAGTTAGGTTTCAGTAGTTCTAAGTTCTAGGGGACTGATGACCTCTGATGTTAAGTCCCATAGTGCTCAGAGCCATTTGAACCATATTTAATATCCCGACACTAAGTTTGCAATGTTACAGACTGTCTCTGTAACAAGTTCACACCTAAAAGCAGCCAGAAGTTATTTAGTCCGACCTGATATTTTAAACGTCCTAAACAGTCTCTGACCCACGCCTATTTGCGAGTTAACACAGTCAGTCGTTCAGCAGTCTTCTTGAACAGAAGTGCTCGCCATAATGTCTCGTAATTTGGACGAAACACGTCACGCGGAGTTATGTACGACTTGAAAAGTTCACACGCGAAATCTTCTAAAACAAATCACTCTTAAAGCTCAAACTTTCTCAAAATACTAAAAACTGTAGTCGATTTTCATCAACTACTGGAGAACTGATCAAACACGCATATTTCTTCATTTTGGTGCAAATCTGATCAGCGCGGTTTAACATAGGTGTTTGCCAGAAGACGGCTCCCAAATGACTATCTCGACTCACAGATTTGAGGCAAAAAGCTCTATTCAAAGGCGTGAGAAACGCTGAATTACTATTGGCTAGTGCGTTAAGCAGCCAATCAGGTCATCTCGAGCACTTCATACTCGCGGTGTTTCTATTGTCAGCCAATCAGATCACGTAATTTAGACTAGAAAGCTTGTAATTCCGACACTAGATAAAATTTAATGAAAACAAAATACGATTCCTTGAACAAAATAAATTACTAATGAATTTAATGCTCAACTCCCCTTCTGGTTGTCCTTTACAAAATCAAGCTCACTCGGACATACGTCACAAATTCATCTATTACCCAACAACTTTCTGATGCTTACTTTGACATAGTTTTAATACAATATCACATTCTCACTTTACGTATGTCTTCCGTTCACTCCCTAGGTCCCTTCAAAACACTCACACAACCAAAACACTATGAAATAATAATTATGCAAAGTCCTTTGATTACGTCACAAATCTGTGGTTATGAAACTAAAGAACCTTCCAGAAAATTAGATTATATGAACGTATTCTTTCCATTGTAGTTTCAATTGATACTGTGGATGAATACATTACAGACCCTATGTCCGTTTCACAATACCAGTACGGTTGTTATATGTTTTAGGTAAATGTGTATGTCCCCGAAAGTATTGAAGTTATTGATTTGACATTTTAAAGGCGTGGTTGTGCTATCCATAGCTTTTGGTACACAAAGTTTGAAAATTATTGATCTGTATTTAATAGTACTTCTTCAGATTCATAAAGAGTATGTGTAACGTATCGTACGCAGCGTTAATCAAGTACAAGGCTCGCCCGGCCCAGCTGTGGGAGCGTAAGAACCTCCATCTCCTGTCCTTCCGGAACCACGGCAAGCTAAGTTTTCAATGCAAGGTGACGCCTCTTAATAATTTGCTACGTTGCACACTGTCAAAGATGTTATTATCTGTACGTTTCTACTTCAGTTTAGATGTGCAGCCACGTGGTGTAGGGCGCCTTGCCACGTTTCGCGCGGCTCCCACAGTCGGAAGTTCGAGTCCTCCCTCGGGCCTGGGTGTGTGTGTTGTCCTTAGCGTAAGTTAGTTTAAGTTAGATTAAGTAGTCTGTAAGCCTAGGGACCGATGACCTCAACAGTTCGGTCCCATAGGAGCTCACCACAAAATTTCCCAGATGTGCAGCTTCTTTTCCAATATCGTCTACAAATATTGAAACTTTTTTGGCGGCAATAGTCAGTAAATGTCTGAAGATGGCCATATAAGCCGAAAAGCGGCTAACACAATAAAATTAATACTGTATAATAAAAACAAACTCGCGCTTTTCATTTATTATAACATTGTTCTACAAAAACCCGATGGAAGATAGAGTTAACAGTGTAAACTTTCCCTAGTATATTACAAATGCTACCAGTAAAGTATCAAAATGGTTCAAATGGCTCTGAGCACTATGGGACTTAACATCTATGGTCATCAGTCCCCTAGGACTTAGAACTACCCAAACCTAACTAACCTAAGGAAATCACACAACACCCAGTCATCACGAGGCAGAAGTAAAGTATCGTGAGAAGTTGTCCAGTTGAAATGGTTTCATATTGCATGTAAAATTTCCTTTCCTACGCCAGACATTTTATTTTGTTGAGTAAATGATCGAATATTACTGTGGCTGCCAACTGAATACCTTTCTGACCCACTAAACTAGAACGTTGTGACCACTGCCTATCGCGAGATTGAATGCTACCTGGTGACAAATGGTTCAAATGGCTCAAAGCACTTTGGGACTAAACATCTGAGGTCATCAGTCCCCTAGACTTAGAACTACTTAAACCTAACCTAGCTAAGGACATCCCACACATCCATGCCCGAGGCAGGATTCGAACCTGCTACCATAGGTCGGCCAAAGCGGCCGGCTCACCTGGTGACGCGCGAAGGAGAGTATACAAACAGAAGAAAGACGAATTGATAATCATTGTAGCTTCGGTATGGTCAGAAAATAGGGGAATCCACTGACATAAGCGTCAAAGAACAGATTGTTATTGTCCCCTGCCTGGGAACGGGCAACTCGAAAACTGCTGTTCGTGTGTTGCTGTCGTGAGCATTTGTGGGAAGTGCCTGAAGACCGGTAAAACAGCGAGTTGATGAAAAGGTGTTTGACGTCCACGTCTCATCACGAAACGAGACGGTCGGAGGCTTGTTGGATATACGCCAAACGTGGTACATCTGACGATGCATATTGTCAATCACGATGTGAATAGCTACGGGATCATAGAGGTTGGACCGTGGTTCGAGGGAAACGTGTCGCCTGGACGGATAAATCACTTTTATTGTTACATCAGGTCATGTTCGAGTCCGTACACGCCGTCACCCAGGCAAGTGGCTGTTCGAAACAGTCACCGCGTCGCAAACGCAGGTCGTCGAGGACAGTATGGGGGACATTCACCTGGACTACCATGTGACACACGGTAGTAAGCGAACGCACCCTGATAACTTAAACTACGTGAATATTATTGCGGACCACGTGCATCCATTTATGTCTGATGTCTCCCCAGATTGTGACCGCATCTCCAAGAGTGATAACTGTGCGATTCACAAGGACCGAATCGTGCTAAGTTGTTTGAGTAGCATGATAGTGAACTTACATTGATATCTGAACTCGATGGCACATATCTGTGGCACTATTAAGCGCCAGCTCCGCGTACACAAATCGCCGGATCATAATCTACGGTGATTGAGTGACATGTGCAGGCATCTTGTGGCACATAGTACGGAAACCTACCAAAGACCTGTCGAATCCATGTCAAGCAGAATCACTACTCTACTGAGGTATAGAGGTGGACCATCACGATATTAAGCAGGTGGTCATAATATTTTTTTTGATCATAAGTGTAAATGAAATTGCAGAGAGATTTCGTAGACGCAGGCTCAGCCCATATATCTTTGTCTTATGTCACTGGATGTACGTATGTATATTCAACATTTCCTTTTAAACTACTGTATCGATTTCAACCAATCTTGGTACACACATTACATGCTACGGGTCTGACCACTGCTGCAGAAACAACGAAACAACATTGCCAAATTTAAACAGATCCCCAAGATTGACGATCTTTTACAGAAGCTCGAAATTTAGCTCAGACTTCAATGCGAGATGCTTATAACAGTTTCCACAACGAAAATCTGTCTCGAAACCTGGCAGAAAATCCAAGGAGATTCTGGTCTATGTGAAGTATGTTAGCAGCGAGAAACAATCAATGCCTTCTCTGCACGATGGCAATGGAGATACTATCGAAGTCAGTGCTACCAAAGCAGAGTTACTAAACACAGCCTTCCGAAATTCCTTCACAAATGAAGACGAAGTAAATATTCCAGAATTCGAATCAAGAATAGCTGCCAACAAGCGTAATGTAGAAGTAAATATCCTTGGAGTAGTGAAGCAACTTAAATCACTTAAAAAAAGCAAGTCTTCTGGTCCATACTGTGTACCAACTAGGTTCCTTTCTGAGTATGCTGATGCATTAGCTTCGAACTTAATAATCATATACAAGCGTTCGCTCGACGAAAGATCCGTACCCAAAGACTGGAAGTTGCACAGGTCGCACCACTATTTAAGAAAGGTAGTAGCAGTAATCCACTTAATTACAGTCTTATATCATTAACGTCGAAATGCAGCAGGATTCTGGAACATATATTGTGTTTGAACCTTGAATTACCACGAAGAAAACGGCATTTTGACAAACAGTCAACATGGGTTAAGAAAACATCATTCTTGTGAAACACAAATAGCTCTTTATTCGCATGAAATGTTGCGTGCTACTGACGAGGGATTTCAGATCGATTCCGTATTTCTCTATTTCCCGAAGGCTTTTGACACTTTACTACACAAGCAGCTTGTAGTGAAACTGCGCGCTTATGGAATATAGTCTCAGTTATGTGACTTTATTTATGATTTCCTGGCATAGAGGTCATAGTACGTAGTAACTGACGGAAAGTCATCGAGTAAAACAGAAGTGATTTCTAGCGTTCCCCCAAGGTAGTGTTACAGGCCCTTTGCTGTTCTTTACCAATATAAACGATTTGGGAAACAATCTGAGCAGCCGTCTAAGGTTGTCTGCAGATGACGCTGTCGTTTATCGACTAATATAGTCATCAGAAGATCAAAACAAATTGCAAAACGATTTAGAAAAGATATCTGAATGGTGCGAAAATTGGTGGTTGACCCTAAATAACCAAAAGTGTGAGGTCATCCACATGAGTGCTAAAAGGAATTCATTATACTTCGGTTACGCGATAAATAAGTCAAATCTGAAGGCCGTAAATTCAACTAAATACCTAAGAATTACAATTCCGAACGACTTAAATTTGGAAGGAACACATATAAAATGTTGTGGGGAACGCTAACCAAAGACTGTGTTTTATTGGCAGGACACTTAGAAAATGTAACAGATCTACTAAGGAGTTTGCCTATACTACGCTTGTCCGTCCTCTTTTAGAATACTGCTGCGCAATGTGGGATCCTTACCAGATAGGACTGACGGAGTACATCGAAAAAGTTCAAAGAAGGGCAGCACGTTTATGGGAGAGAGTGTCACTGAAATGATACAGGATTTCGACTGGACATAATTAAAAGAAAGGCGTTGTTCGTTGCGACGAAATCTTTTCACGTAATTCCAATCACCAACTTTCTCTTCCGAATGCGAAAATATTTTGTTGACACCGACCTACATGGGGAAAATGATAACCACGATAAAATAAGGGAAATCAGAACTCGTTCGGAAAGAGATAGGTGTTCGTTCTTTCCGCGCGCTGTACGAGATTGGTATAATAGAGAATTGTGAAGGTATTTCGATGAACCCTCTGCCAGGAATTTAAATGTGATTTCTATGTAGATGTAGGTCTGAGAACACGCTCTATGGCAATAAGAACTACCTACCTGTCAAAGAGGTGGGGGGGGGGGGGGGGTGAAAATGTAGCGTAACGAACCGTTCTCAAATACCTAGACTACATTAATTCATTGTTTGGCAATCAGAGCACTTGGCGACTTGCAACAGACTTAACACATAATTTCAAACCTTTACGAAACTTTTTCTCACTGAGATCCGATCCCTCTCTAAATTTTCGTGGTTTATGCAGTGAAACTTCCGCATCAGGCATTACCTCTTAATTTATTGGTTCCCTACTACAATTCTATTCCCTACACGTTTAGCAGGCAGTAT
The DNA here is from genome assembly GCF_023897955.1 of Schistocerca gregaria. Classification (NCBI taxonomy): domain Eukaryota; kingdom Metazoa; phylum Arthropoda; class Insecta; order Orthoptera; family Acrididae; genus Schistocerca; species Schistocerca gregaria. The sequence continues at coordinate 748,064,930 of NC_064931.1, forward strand.
CTAGCTACGAATGCTGGATGTACCTGCAAAATTATATCACTGTGAGACACATAATTCAGGAAATATGACGTCATAAACATTGAGAGGCGTCGAAAACTTCGTCATCGCGCTTGACCTTTTTATTTATTGCTTCTTTATCACTAAATCTACTCGCAACATATTTCGCTGACAGTATCCACATATACCACTGAAGATGATCAGATGGTCAAAACCAATTGTAAAATGATTTTGACACGATATCTGTATGGTGCGAAAAGTGGTAATTCACTCTAAATGACGAAAAGTGTAAAGTAATCAACATGAGTACTAAAAGGAATCCGCTAAATTTCAATTACACGATAAATCACACAGATCTGTAAATTAGACTAAATACTTAAGGATTACAGTTACGAATAACTTAAATTGGGGCTACCACGTAGATAATGTTCTAGGAAAAAGCGAACCAGAGACTGCGATCTATTGGCAGTATACTTAGAAAATGCAATAGATCTACTAAAGAGACGGCTTATACTACGCTTGCCCGCTCTCATCTGTAGTAGTAGAGGTTGGAGTATAATCGGGTATGGGGGTGAAACTGGGAACCCTCATATTTCTCTTTAAGAGTTGCTAACATTCTTCTATGCCGTTAGACCATGAAGACAGTCGGTAACTTCAATACTGCCATGAGGCTCAGTAACGTCAGACGCGTTGTTGAGCAAAATAATTTGTTAGATTTTCGCGGTTGTGTATCTTACTTTGTGTTATTTTGTTTTCAGTTAGGAACTTCCACTGTCGTATTAGAAGTTACCAGGCTTTATGAACATATGCCATGTTATACGATTCTTCACGTCTTCCTCAGGCAGAGGGAATGGTTGGGTAAAGTATTTAAACCGTGAGAAGTGGGCCCATGAGGAATGAACAGGGTGGACTGAAGATGACTTGCGTGAGTATCGGTGAATCCCACGCCTCAGATGGAAAATATATTTTCCATTGGTACCTATTTTTACCCCAAGGTATGGGGTATAATTGTATACTGCACATGCTGAGTTACATTAAATGTAATTTAAACCATCAAAAATAAATCCTTATAGTTCACATTGTTGTTCACGCCTTATTTTTCGCCTGCCGCGGTGGTCTAGCGGTTCTAGGCGCTTCAGCCCGGAACCGCGCGACTGCTACGGTCACAGGTTCGAATACTGCCTCGGGCATGGATGTGTGTGATGTCCTTATGTTAGTTACGTTTAAGTAGTTCTATGTTCCAGTGGACTGATGACCTCAGATGTTAAGTCCCATAGTGCTCAGAGCCATTTTGAGCCATTTAGTAGTAGAGGTTGGAGTATAATCGGGTATGGGGGTGAAACTGGGAACCCTCATATTTCTCTTTAAGAGTTGCTAACATTCTTCTATGCCGTTAGACCATGAAGACAGTCGGTAACTTCAATACTGCCATGAGGCTCAGTAACGTCAGACGCGTTGTTGAGCAAAATAATTTGTTAGATTTTCGCGGTTGTGTATCTTACTTTGTGTTATTTTGTTTTCAGTTAGGAACTTCCACTGTCGTATTAGAAGTTACCAGGCTTTATGAACATATGCCATGTTATACGATTCTTCACGTCTTCCTCAGGCAGAGGGAATGGTTGGGTAAAGTATTTAAACCGTGAGAAGTGGGCCCATGAGGAATGAACAGGGTGGACTGAAGATGACTTGCGTGAGTATCGGTGAATCCCACGCCTCAGATGGAAAATATATTTTCCATTGGTACCTATTTTTACCCCAAGGTATGGGGTATAATTGTATACTGCACATGCTGAGTTACATTAAATGTAATTTAAACCATCAAAAATAAATCCTTATAGTTCACATTGTTGTTCACGCCTTATTTTTCGCCTGCCGCGGTGGTCTAGCGGTTCTAGGCGCTTCAGCCCGGAACCGCGCGACTGCTACGGTCACAGGTTCGAATACTGCCTCGGGCATGGATGTGTGTGATGTCCTTATGTTAGTTACGTTTAAGTAGTTCTATGTTCCAGTGGACTGATGACCTCAGATGTTAAGTCCCATAGTGCTCAGAGCCATTTTGAACCTTATTTATCTTTCACTGAAATAAATTTGAAATCCCCAACACTAAAAAATGTTATTGTTATCAAGCTTTCTCGTTATAGTACTTAACGACTTCCAATATACTTTAAACGTAATTTAAAACCTTTTCCAAAATGTATCTTGCTTACGTGGTTAACGTCAAATATTTCATACATTAACTCATTTATGAAGTAATCAGAAGTTTGAAGCTATACAGGGAGTTTGATTCTTTGAAGAATCTGGAATTACTAATTACTTACTGCGTGGATAGAAGCACTGTGAGGTTAACAACCAAGAACATCCCATAGGTGTGAGAATGAAAAGGCGGTGACATTAAATCGTAATTCACGAACACCTGAAGCAATTTCAAAGAATTTTGTTAGGTAATTAATTAGTCATTTAAATATCTAACGAAATGGCTTATTATTTATATAAAAATGCCGTGGTAGTAAGATTTTCCACCGCTACGAGGGCTGGGGGTGTGAGTGAGAAGGGGTGACGTAAAAACGTTCGAAAACGACATGTTGGTATTTGTTACCTGTATTTAGTTGACTTGGAACACTTTTAAAAGCAAGAAGCGCAATTTGTCTCTTATGTGTGCTTTTCACTGTGTCATACAGGTCACGAGAATTAGCACTGAATTGGTGCAATGATTTTGTCAGCCTGTTTCGGGACCCAAGATAAAGCCACAGGGTTGAATAAAAAAGTTAAATTTAAATCCACTCTGGGGTCGTACGGGTTTAAGACATCAGAGAATCAGAGGTACATGTGTGTGCAATATATGTTACATATACATATGTTCAACATCTCTACCTAAGCCCTTGGATCGATTTCAACCAAAATTGGTACACATATTAAATACTAACTGGAAAGAAATACTGTGGGAGTAATAACCGTCAGCCTCCCATTTGGGTGGTGATGGGGGTAAAACTGTGGCGATGGACAAGTTGGGGGGTGATGGAGGAGGAGGTGGACAGAGACATGGTGGACGAGGAGATGGTCTGACAGAGGGAGGGAAGGGGGGAGGAGCTGGATAAGGAAGGCGTAGGAGGATGTGGACAGAGAGAGAGGGGTAGGACGAGATGGACAGAGGGAAGGAGTCGATGGAAGACGGAGGGGCGAGCAGGAAATGGACCTCTTTTTTGTGCAGGTATGAAATGTGCTACCATTTAAAATCACACCATTTCTCTTTGACACCGCACTAAACGCCCATGAGGTGAAGTTATATAGCTGAATGACATGTACATCCAGTCATTTCAACGGACCTGTTGGGAAGAAGATTGTAGCTTTGCATTCCGGTGTGAACATAACAGTCCTTTCCTACCAGATTTTGAACTTATTGCCCAGACCTGTCGTTTTACGTGGACTTCGAACCACATCGTAACTTGGCTTTTACGCATTACGAATTCATAGCTAAAACTGAAAGAAGTGATAAGTGACAAAGAAATCCCTGGATAACTTGCTAATGAACCAGCGTGTTGGGATTTCTAGTCTTATAGCCACAAAGTGAAGAAAATACGTTTGATTAAGTTAACAGTGATGTAATGTTCTCGTGATAATGTAACTGAAGGCGGTAAAATTTTAATTACATTGTACTGACTTTTTGTTGTCAGCAGAAGTACTGGAAAAGTAATATTTTCTGTTATTATCCTAAAGAATACCTATAATTTCACAACTCGCATTGATTCAGGTCATTCACGACTTTCGTTAAGCACTCTTGCTGGATTTTTGTCTGCTATGGTAACAAATTTCAGAATCATGCCGTCTGTGCAGCCAGTTTGTAATTGAAGCGTGGACATTTCCTTTGTTTGTGAGCTAAACCCTGTAACACTTCACATGTAAAGACATTTTCGAATGTTTGCACAAGTTCTTAATTTCTTTTCTGAAGTTATTATGACCACTGTAATATACACCGCACAACACTGCAAACCTAATCCTCCAGAACTATATTTCTGCACTTCAGTGATTAAGTCACTAGACTGCTATTCAGTACGAACCCAACCAAAAAACAAGTTTAGTTTCTTCTTCTGATTAGCGTCGACCAGTTGACTTCTCGAATGGGTCTTAACAGTAGTTGGAGCACTTGCACGGAGTGACATTTACACGTAGTGACACTGGCACAGAGCCTGAGGCTGTTGCCGGGCTAAACGGATTTCACAGGTACAGGCATAATACCAAGTCTAGCAATTCAACACAGCTGCAAGTGCGAGCTGGCTGGAGCTCATATCACAGCAGTAATCAATCGTGTAAAGCATCAAGGTGGCTCATTAATGCGTTTCGTTGCATATTTATTTTTAAGAGCGTTGTATTAATGAAAAAAGATATTGTAATTCAGCATAATGAAACTGACAATGAAATTCAACATCTCTCAATATTTTGATGATACGAGCAATTTTGGGGGGGGGGGGGGGGCAGCTAAGTGGAAACTTGGTATTTCTTACGATTGTTGCAGAAATATGATGACTGCCGTTTTAGAACGAAATTTAAATTGACAAATTGATATATCGTTATCATTTTATTTAAACGTCAAACATAAAAACAAAAACATCTAAGTCCAAACAACAAAAACGGCTCTGAGCACTATGGGACTTAACATCTGTGGTCATCAGTCCCCTAGAACTTAGAACTACTTAAACCTAAGTAACCTAAGGACATTACACACATCCATGCCCGAGGCAGGATTCGAACCTGCTACCGTAGCACTCACGCGGTTCCTAGAACCGCACGGCCACACCGGCCGGCTTCGTATCTGCAGACCTGTAAAGTAGCGAAAATTTACATTTTGGAAACAGAAGTCTACGAGACTAATTTTGTTGTGAAACTTATCATGCAAACTTCACACTGTAGGCGTATAAGTTCTATCTGTAGCCCAATTTCCACACCGTCAACATAACCCAAAAGTCAATCAAACTGCGCAACCTTTTGCAAGCTGAAAATCAGTATGGCAATTTGATCTAACTGCAGATTCATTCGTAGTGTTCCTCCTGGAAAGGCAAACGTATTTTCATAGCAAAAATGTTGGGAAAATAATTGAGAGGTTTATTTGTCTGCTCCCGTATGATTAATATTTTCTTCAGTCATATCGCTTATTTTTTTGTTTTCTTGCACATCGGCTTCTCGCTGTTCGCCTTCCAAGTGTCCATAATCTTTTTCATGGATTCTATTGTAATATCGTTGTGAACTGAACTTTTTCGTTGTGTTCAAAGTTTTGAACACATTGATAGAACACAAAACGTATCAAGACACCATCGCATATGATAAACGTATAGACTAGGCCTATTGCGTTGATACGTTGATGTTGATGTGCGTGACCGCGTTGAAGTTCCTAACCCGATCATCATGCTTCTTTCTATCCCTCTACAAAGGGCTACTCTCCATGTTAAGCGGAGACTCCACCTTAAAACTTCAATACCAAATAATATTTAATGGCTATTTCACATCTTCGATGTGTTTACTCTTAGATCCCAAAACGATCTGTCTGTATTCTAATTACAAGTATGGCTAAGAAACATTTGAAATACGGACTGCGTAAGGGGCTGTAGCACACTGAAAGATGCCAAAGATAACTTTTGATATCTATCAACACCAAAGAGAACCATCTTTACTCCCAACCTGCCATAAACTCAAACTGTGAAAACGAGTTGCAAGATTTCCAGGAAAACTGAAGCGAAACAATTGGCAGTCAGTCGCTAGAAATCAGTTACTCTGTCTGTTGACCGTGTAAATATAAATTTAGGGACTTCACTGAAGTTCTGCTCAGTACAATCAACAAGCTCCAAGGAACAGGGCCGGCCGCGGTGGCCATGCGGTTCTAGGCGCTTCATTCCGGAACCGCGGGACTGCTACTGTCGCAGGTTCGAATCCTGCCTCGGGTATGGATGTGTGTGGTGTCCTTAGGTTAGTTAGGTTTAAGTAGTTCTAAGTTCTAGGGGACTGATGACCGAAGATGTTAAGTCCCATAGTGCTCAGAGCCATTTGAACCGTTTTGAAGGAAACAGGTATTGGCTTCCGATCAGATATCCCTACCACTGCTCCTCCTCAACAAGGCTATGAGTAGATTTTTATTCAGAAACTTCAAGAAAAATGCTACCCTGATCCTGAAATTACAAGAAGAAGCTTCATATATGCAGGAACACAGAACATCAGGATGCCAGTGAATTTTAGTGGATCCATGTCTTGCAGGAGCATCCTTTTTTGGATAAAATGTTAAAATCAATTTTACCATATGTTTGTTTTTCTACGCTCAGTGTCAACTTTTATATCATAAATATTAAACAGTCTGAATGAAAATTTTGCATGAAGTAGTCTTGTTGTTGTTGTGTTTGTATACTTCTGTGCATTAATCTCATCGAAAACGTAATTTTTTCTGTTATCATTACATTTATGTACCGATAATTATAGATAATTTAAGGCTGAAATTTGAAATAAAAACAAAAATCAAATTGTTAATATTTCTTATAAAATTAATGCACAGAACCGTTGAACTATGTCTTGTGAATGTACCTACAAAATCTAGCATGTAACAATCGTGGTGAAAGTACGAACAGTTGGTTTTCAAGAATACCATTAAAGTATCATTAAAAACTCAAAACTTGCAACTCAATGAAGTTACGAACTTTAAGACTTCTGTATTGCTACATCATTACATAATAGACACGACTTTGAAATTTGGTTTCTATCGCCAAAGTAGATGAAAAGTAGCGTTAACCCTTACTTAAGCGCTGCACCGTATAAACTGTGTGTTCGTATCTAAGGCTGCGCCGAACATAATTATGGTCATTTCTCAGAAGGCAGCGTGATGTTTGCAGTGCTTCAGCGCTACCAGTTGGCCAAACTGAGCTGTATAATAGCTGCATTCTCAACAGGCCTGCTGTAGCTTACGACATGTTTTACTAGAAATTATTTTTAACATATGCAAAACTGCGACCAGTCACTTTTTATTATAATTTTTTTTTGTTTTTCTCAGTTTCATGCTGGTTTGCTCATCTGCTAAAGGAGGGAAGAAAACATGGATTTAACTGCATGTCATTTCCCTACGTTTCTGTTTCAAAGATTTTGTATTCGGTGACCGCCCATACACATTTTGATTCTAAGAAGCTCTCAAGGCGAATGCTGCGATTATCCCCTAGGTAAGGCTTGGCCATTGAGGTAATCTTGTAAGTTTTCATTGGGAACATTTTACAAATTTCAATAGATACTTAGCCGATTTTGTGTTGTTTCCAGAAAACACCACAAGGAGATACCACTTTTCATCCTACATTAAAATTATTTCCAATATTAACAAGATTACCAATAATTACATTTAAACTACTTTCTAATATTTACAGATTTTTCAATGATTCTGCCGTTTCCTTCGTCACTGTAACTTCTTTGCGTAGGCCACACAGGTAATAAGTGATTTTAAGGCGGTCCACGGTGGCCGAGCGATTCTAGGCGCTTCAGTCCGGAATCGCGGGACTGCTACTGTCGTAGGTTCGAATCCTGCCTCGGGCATGGATGTGTGCGGTGTCCTTAGGTTAGTTAGGTTTAAGTAGTTCTAAGTTCTAGGGGACTGATGACCTCAGATGTTAAGTCCCATAGTGCTCAGGGCCATTTGAACCACTTTGATTTTAAGTTCCCATCTGTTTGGAGTTTCTTTAAAGACTTTGAAATCATTTGGTCAGTTTTCATTCCGGATTTTTTTCTTCTTTTCCAATGAAAGTTTAAAATTAGTCGTGGCTGTGGCTGTGGTACTCTGCATCTTCTCGAAGATTTTTCACTGACTCGGATAAACTTCTGATGTTAATGTATTTATTTGTAGGCTTCATCCTTCCGAGACTTTATTAGTGCGATGGCCCCTTCCATTGTAATTCCACGTCCCTCTTGGCATATGTTCGTTGTCGAGCCACTGATCAACAAAACAGTCATAAATGTCCTGAAGCTTTTGATATACTGGCATGCTATCCGGTACCAGCCAACCGTCATCCAACATTTACAGGGAAAGATGTTCTGCAGCGGAGCACATTCTTACGTGACAGCTTATTTCCTTGTTTTTCTTACAGGCTGGAACGAGGCCACAACACTGAACTTGTTTCCACAAACATTGATTCAAATAAGTGCAACCAGTAATCTCTGTTCCAAGAAACAAACTTTTAGCTACTTGGACGATAGCTATTTCGAAATTCATCATCAGAAATGCAGCATTCCATCCAGGCATGTTAGTTTTAATAGCTTTTAAAAAAAGTTCATATATTTTCTCGCTTTTTATTTGGCAGCAAAGTGTAAACATCTGGAATGGTGTTGGTTTCGTCCCAAGAACTGTTAAGGTTGAAGTGGAGAATTAGAAAGTATAGAAACTGCTTGCTCGGCCTTTTGAACGTTCCATCAACAAGAAGTGATTCGCAGTTTGGTAAACACGCTTTTCCCTTGACGCTGGAAAACGTCATAACTCTGCATTCGGTCTCCTGTTATCATCTGCAAGTAAAAAATTGCTACCATAGTTCAGTAAATTATTTTATTGGATGAATATTCCTTCAGAATCGGTGGGATCTTGTGTAGTCCCCATATATTTTCGCATCATGTGATGTAACGATTGTTTCGCACTTCTGTGTGATGGTAACGATGTTACTAAGTCGTAGCCTCGATTTAAGAGATGTCCTACTTATTCGGCGTAAACTGATGAAACTGTAGCATCTGCTTCTTTTGTCCACTTCTTTGCTCTGACAATACGTTTTTTCACTTCATTTGCTGATTCATCTGGAATACAAACATGGCTACCTTCCTCTAAAACTGAGTTATTTTTTGTGCACGGTATTCCTTTGCATTTATTCTCTTTAAAGTTTACACAACGCCAGTAAGTCACCTCTTGTTTGTTTGTATAGTCCACTATATAGTGAAGCCCGTTACAAATTAGTAAAGGTTTACCTTGGGTGGTCTCGGTGAACTCCGTTATCTCAGCAGTAAAACACGGAACACTACTTGTCAGTTAAGAGGTCAACTGCAGTACTGAACTATGGGAGAAAGCCACGCACACTACGAACTGGTGCGGGGATAGGGAACTTCGTGCAGGAAATGGGCTTTGACCTTCCACAGAATATCTTACAGATAGGGACAGACAGGCCCGTGTATCCCACTTCTGGAACACCTTGTCCACTACTTACAGTGTCCTGGGCTCAGGACAAATGTCTACACATTCCCTTTGCGTACAAGTGTCGCTCTTAGTGTCATAAACTCCCTACAGGTCCACTGCTGATAACTCACGTAACCATACACAACTGTGCGCCGTCTGTATTGACCTCATCACCGATTTGGCGTAAAACTAGTACCTTTCTTACTTCTTCCCAACTTCTGCTCGTTTCAAATCCGTCGTGATGCTGCGCATAATTACAGCGGTATACGCTATGAGAGGAATGGCACGTTTTACTCGGCTACAATGTTAGCAGAGAAGGTACCACAGTATACAATTAAGAAAATACTCATTTAATTGGAGATTTCACTGCTTTTTGCTAGTCAGACGCTACCGTCTCTGTGGTAATGGAGACTATGTTTTCCTACAGATCTGTTATTAAGAAATCTTGGTGGATGAGTCCAACGAAATCAGAGAAGATAGGCATCTAGTTCCCGCCACAGATTTAACAAATGACATCTTTAAAATTCTGCAGCGCATTTCTTGTCCTCTTTTCTCGTTGTTCTTGGGCTTATTAATTATTCACTCTTCTTGCTATGACTCATTATTATTATTATTATTATTATTATTATTATTATTATTATATTATTGATATGTATGTCCATAAAATCATCTTGCAGCTACTCCTTAACGAAATAAAACTCCTGAATAGGTCAACAACATGCTGCAAATCAATGCTCATAAACTTCAATTTACGTTAGCCTGCGCCACGCGCAGAGAAATCCATTTTTTAGAACTCACATCACGCTCACCACGTTGCATTTTTACACTTTCCAGAGAATTAATACCAAAATATTAGCTATCGTTACATGCGATGGCAGTCATAAACTATGTTGTTGGGTCGAACTCTCCACATCTACATCATATATGTTCCTAATATTGTTAACAAAGAAATGTGTTTGCACACGAAAGTTTATACAGTGTGTCTCAGCTACTGAAGTGTGACTCGTATTTGTCAGTCCTTCAGACTGAAGGCTTACAAAAAATTTTGTGTCGTCATTCCCACTAATATCCTAAATTATTTGACAGTTTCGTAACAGATGCCTGAATACCTATTGCACGCTTACTCACGCGTTGGTGGAGATCGTGATAAACGGCTCTCGGCCTTAAGAATGTGCTACTATGATTGATTATCAGGCTTTCGATACTCAAGTCTATTTGTGTTTCATCGGTGTGTTAACAATCAAATACAACTGCTCTTAATGCATACAATGTATTTAAATGTCCAAGTGGATAACACTGAAAGCTTCACGAGGTTGCACGCGGGTGATGCAGTTTGGTATTGACGAGTTGCAACACCTGAAAACTGCAAGAACACCTGCAGGGGATCGATGATTGATGCAGAGATTGGCAGCTGATCTTCAGCGTAAACGAATGTAACGTACTGAACATAAATAGGGTGAATTACCCGTACATACAATAGTATGCTTACACCGAGCGAGGTGGCGCAGTGGTTAGCACACTGGACGCGCACTCGGTAGGACGGCGGTTCAAACTCGCGCCCTGCCATCCTGATTTATTTTTTCCGTAATTTCCCTAAATCGCTTCAACGAAATGCCGGAATGGTTTTTGTGAAAGGATACGGTCGACTTCCTGCCTCATCCTTCCCTAATCCGATCGGACCTATGACGTCGCTGTTTGGTCCCCTTCCCCGAATCAACCAACCAACAACTGTTGAACAATCATTTTAAGGCGTCACATCTATGAAATATCTGCGAGTATGCGTACGGAGTGATTTTCAGTGGAAACACGACACAAAACTAATTGTTGGAATGGCGGACAGAAGACAGATTAATTGAAAACGTCCCCAGGGACATAGTTCAACCACGAAGGAGACAGCTTACAAAATCATCTTCGGCGTTTCTTGATCACTAGCAGTTCTCCTCAGTCTGGGACCCTTACGAGATATGACTGACAGAAAAATTTTCCAAGATCCAGAGAAGAGCAGCGCTTTTCGTCACAGATTCGTTTTTTAAGCGTGAAAGCATCACGTAGAAGCTCATCCTACTACACTGGCAGACGCTGCAAGAGAGGGATTCCGCATCTCTGTGTGGTTTACTGTTAAAATTCCAGGAGCGTTCGTCCCTATGAGTCAATCAATATATTGCTTTCTTCCAGGTTTACCTCACGAAAAGAACACGCAGGTAAAATTAGAGAGATTAGAGCTCAGCCCGGAGGCTTTCCAACAATCGCACCATTCGGGACGGGAACAGGGAAGAGTTGCACATAAGATACCTTCTGCCACGTGCCGTAAGGTGGCCTGTGGAGTATACATGTACATGTAGAAATGTGTACACTGCCACTTGGTTTACGCCACACTAGTAGTTCACTCGGCACATCTTCCTGTACTAACGACTCTTCGATAGAACGCTGGTGTCCTATAGCCATCTCTTAAACGGAACACACGTCCCAATCAAAAACAGAGAAAGATACAGAATTAACCCTGCCATCCATCTACGTATATTACTTCATTGAATATGTGGTTACCAGTACAAACTACTTCAAGAACGCTATATGAAAACAAGGATCTGTATGCGTTAAATAGTTTTTAAACCACAGAACACAAAGATGTATACTATTCTGCACGTTTCGTCTTCAATAGGTTTCCAAAAGTACATTTAACTGAAGTGATAAACTACGTTGAAAGGCTTTTGTAGCATACTCTTTCCTCACTGCACAGGATTTCCTCCCAATGGTTCACTGCTGAAACTTTTTTTGTCTATTTTTAATTTTTATACTCTTCCTTTTTAATTTTCAAACTTCTTTATCAGATTCCTTCCGTCGGTCAGCTTTGACGCATATGATCTCACGTAATCGTAAGCATTAAAGTAAATTAAAAGATAACACCATTATCTGAGACAAATGGTACGAGAGAAGAAATACATGCAACAATTGCAGCTGGTAACAGGAGCTACTTTGCACTGGTTAATGTGTTTAAAGCAAGGAGCCTTAGTAGCAGTCTGAAGCTGACAGTGTATCGTACTGTAGTTAGACGTGTGGTGTATGGTTCGAAGACCTGGACTATGACACAAAATGATGAGGAGTTGTTGCTGAAATGGGAAAGGAAGATACTTAGGAAAATATACGGGCCAGTGAATAATAGGAGTTTTTGGAGAATCGAACTAATAAGGAGATCAGAGAGTTGTACAATAAACCATGTATCGTGACAGAAATGAAGAGTAATAGACCACTGGTTGGGGCATGTAGAAAGAATGGTGGAGAACATCACAGTCCAGAAAGATTTCAAAGGGAGACCCGGTGGATAAGGGGCAGAACAAGGGCCAGATGGCTAGACAACGTAGAGGAAGACTTGAGAAGGATGGGAATTAGAAGATGGAGAGCTAAGGCAGCTAGCTGAAAAGAATGGGCGGGGGTTGTCCGGGAGGCCAAGGCCCTACAAGTGCTGTAGCGCCAAGGAGTAAGTAAGTAAGTATTACCTGAGACACTGCGAATACATCTTCGCCCTCTAATAATTCCGTCACTTACGATTATAGCGTGATACCTATCTTGTTGTAGAAACTACTGTTAAAGCGTATATTATCACAAACGAAGTTCAGATGACAATTGGAGTAATCCAGGCCTTAAACAGTATCGCTACGACACTCCAAAATCGTATACATTGTAGCACCCCCATTTCTAGGATTCAGAATTTTATTTCTTCTTACTTTTGAAACGAGAGCTCAACAGAAATTTTATTAAAGCATAAAATTAGTATTCTGCTCGTCTTTAGCAAATGCAGATGGCCTGTAAATTCGAAGAACACCCTGACGGGACTTCGAACATATCGGTTCGACATCACAGTTCTAGAACTCTACGCTTTTTTTCATCGTTACACATGTCTTTTAACGGCGTATTAAGGGTGCCATTTGTCAAAACCACTGATCAGCCTCAGTTCTGTAAGTCTATTTATATTTAGCAAGAGAAACAGAAATTGACAACGAAAATTATCCGTTTGAAATAAAGCAACCAATGAACAAAGGTTAGATCTCAACATGTTGACATCGAAGTCATTAGAGACGGAGCGCTAGCTCAGTAAGTGAAGAACAGGGCGTAATGGTAATACATTATATACACATACTTTCCTCGTGAATCAGCCTATCGATTAGTCAAAACTATATAAGATCCCTACAGTTGTTCCTGTGATTAGCCAGAACATAAATACAGAAAAACGTGGTGGATGAATTTAATTTAGTAACATGTATAGATATATCTACACCCATGTCCACACAGTACGAACGTCTGGTACATGCCTGGCAGATGATACTACTTTACTCCATATAACAAGGTTTCCCTCTGTCTCATTCACGAACGGAACGTGAGAATAATGACTACTTTTACGAGAACTGTTATTTGCCTTATTTTATCTGCACGATCTATGTGGGACAGATACGCAGGTGGCTGCAGCGTATTCCTAGTTTTTGTCCTGTAAGAAGGTTTCTGGGGTTTTCTAAGCGAGTACTGTCGAAATGTGCGGTTTATTTATTCGAGTCAACGATTATATTACACTCTATCGCTTATTAAACACGTTTTGACCATTTGCAGTACTCACACAGATAAAGTGCGTCAGTAATGTATAACTTTGAGTGCAAGGGTCCTGGATCACGTCAGATGTTGCTTCATCCCCATCGGGATCTCTCTGTCAGGCATAAAATGCTGCGTCAGCCTCTCGGTAAATTTTCGATTCCCTTGCTGATTCCTTATTGATCGTATACGAATGTGCATTCTCTAGAATATTTCGCAGTTATACTGAATCAGAAGCTTTTTGGAAAGACCACGACATTACAGCTAGAAGTGGTGCCAATTCCGAAGCTGATTTACCAACGTACGTCATAACCCTGTACAGAAATCTACACAACTTCTAACAGATTGTTTAGCAAATATGTTGTCAAAGATACATAATTCCGCAAGTGATGAACAGGTGTTAAAGTAATCTTACCATACTACGACGCTTTATTTAATAATATCCTAGAGTGTTACTATCTTGTGTTAATCGGTAGTGAGAATGTTGCAACACAAGTTTTGGGACTATTTTATCCTATTATCAAGTTCTTAAAGTTTCTGTGCATTAATCACAGTCAAAAGTAAAATCCCAGCAGCAAAAATGTGCGGCAAACGTAAAATTCTTCCTAAAACATCTCATGTTGGCGTGAGACATTCTCAAGGCACAGTTGTAAACTGTGCCCTGAGAATATAACAAGCCAACATGAGATGTTCTAGGAAGAGTTTTATCAATATTTATTTTTAATGGATTACATAAGTAGGAAAATTGTAGAACAATTTTAGGATCTCGAAGCGGAAATCAAGTCTGATTTTAACAGAGCTTCATTTACCTGTAAGTTTCTCAAAACTTAATCAGAAGTTGTCAAAGAAACAAGATTAATTGAATTACGAATTAGATCGGCAAACAAAGAAAAAAACGTGACACTAACACCGTAGGAGGTACCAAAATGAAAGGAAGACTGCACCGAGAATTAAGAACTAAAATATCCTTATGTATGCAGCTCACGGATATGACGTTACAGAAACAATACACAGATTCTAATTACATCAGCTACGAAAGTTACGTACCAGAAACGTAAGAGAGCTGTTCAAATTACAGATCACGGTGCTGCGGTCGTGAAAATTTACATGTGTTCAAGATCAGCAAAGTGTTCCAAGCAGCCCCACATGACCATCAGCTCCTGTCTACTCCGATGCTCCATCACTGAATCTCTCCCAGATCCTTCGCTGTTCATCCCCGAACGTCCAAAAATTTTTATCCTACTGCTCAAATTTCAACCATCCAAAACTTCAGTGTGATGACACTAAACTATTGACAATATGGTGGACAAGAAATATAACAAAATTTACGAAAAATCGGAGTAAGGACAGTGAATTTCCCACTGTTTGTGTACAAGAGATACATTTTGCAATCAAGATGTTGGGACTGAAGCAGTTTTGCTTCGATTGGATGGCCCATTTGTGCCATACTCTCCGTAGCACCAGGGTGTCTCGGCCTTTCAAGGGGTGGCTATGTAGGCACGGAATTCACGTTCAAGCAAGTGGGTCATTGCTGGCTGCCTTCACACAATGGCAGTTGAACAGGCCACAGTCTGACTTCCGTGAAAGTTGCACAAGACCTGATGAGATTCACAGACTGCCGCCTGCCGACGAAGGAAACCCGAGACCGTACCAGGGCCCTCCTGTATCCCTAGAAGGACGGGAAGCTTCCTCTACGAGTTCACTTTCCCAGTGCCCACAATTATGACTGCTAAATAGGGGCCGAAAAATGAACTGATGTGGCATAGAAACGTGTGACAGTAACGTTAATGTTCAGTGCATTTAGAGAACCATTCTTCGAGGAAGCCGGCCGCGGTGGCCGAGCGGTTCTAGGCGCTTCAGTCCGGAACCGCACGACTGCTACAGTCGTAGGTTCGAACCCCGCCTTGGGCATCGATGTGTGTGATGTCCTTAGGTTAGTTAGATTTAAGTAGTTCTAAGTTCTAGGAGACTGATGACCTCAGATGTTCAGTCCCATAGTGCTCAGGGCCATTTGAACCATTTTTATTCCAGGGAGAGTGTGCGAAAATTCCTTTATTTTCATGGCAGTGGTCATGAGAATAAGATAAGGTACACTATGTTATCAAAAGTATCCGGACACGTGGCTGAAAATGACTTACAAGTTCGTGGCGCCCTCCATTGGTAATGCTGGAATTCAATATGGTGTTGGCCTACCCTTAGTCTTGATGACAGCATCCACTCTCGCAGGTATACGTTCAATCAGGTGATGGATGGTTTCTTCTGGGATGGCAGCCCATTCTTCACAATGTGCTGCAGTCAGGAGAGGTATCGATGTTGGTCGGTGAGGCCTGGCACGAAGTCGGCGTTGCAAAACAACCCAAAGATGTTTTATAGGATTCAGATCAGGACACTGTGCAGGCCAATCCATTACAGGGATGTTATTGTCGTGTAACCGCTCCGCCACAGGCCATGCATTACGAACAGGTGCTGGATCGTGTTGAAAGATGCAATCGCCATTCCCGAATTGCTCTTCAACAGTGATATGCAAGAAGGTTCTTAAAACATCAATGTAGGCTTGTGCTGTGATAGTGCATCGCAAAACAACAAGGGGTGCCAGCCCCCTCCATGAAAAACACGATCACATCATCCCCCCACCACCGCCGCTGTTGACACTACACACGTTCGCTGGATGATGACATTCATCGGGCATTCGCCATACCCACACCCTGCCATCGGATCGCCACATCGTTTTTCCACTGATCAGTCGCCCAATGTTTACGCTCCTTCCAACAAGCGAGACGTCGTCTAGCATTTACTGGCGTGATGTGTGGCTTTCGAGTAGCTGCACGACCAAGTTTCCTCACTTCCCGCCTAACTTTCATAGTACTTGCAGTGGATCCTGATGCAGTCTGGAATTCCTGTGTGATGGTCTAGCGAGATGTCTGCCTATTGCACATTACGAACCTCTTCAACTGTCGGCGGTCTCTGTCAGTCAACAGACGAGGTCGGCCTGTACGCTTTTATGCTGTACGTCTCCCTTTACGTTTCCACTTCACTATCACATCGGAAACAATAGACCTAGGGTTGTTTAGGAGTGTGGAAATGTCGCGTACAGACGTATGACACAAGTGACATCCACTCACCTGACCACGTTCGACGTCCGTGAGTTCCGCGGAGCGCCCCATTCTGCTCTTCAACGATGTCTAATGACAACTGAGGCCGCTAATATGGAGTATCTGGCTGTAGGTGGCAACACAATGGACCTAATACGAAAAACGTACGTTTTTATGGGTGTCCGGATACTTTTGATCACATAGTGTAGATCAGCGGCTTTCGGAGCCGTATTGATAAACATATGCCAATGAATCGGGGAAGAAATGCGCCTGTATTGTTGTGAAGTACACTTCGCAGTACACAGTAGCGTCGCTTGTGGGAGTAGATGTACAACCATCCAGCCTTTCTGGTGTCTCCCGATACTTACGTGCTGAACGAGGTCTCTTCAGTCAACTGCTACCCTAAATTATATCTTCAGGTAGCTTATGTTTCATCTTGTATGTAGTCGGTTTCTCGACTAACTTTAAGACACAGAAACAACCACTCCTTGCATAAGAGCAAAGACTTACGCAATAGTCGTCAACTTGATTAAAGGCCTTCTGCATGAAATACGACGTTGTATTCTAGAATAAATTCAGCTCTAACGTCGATTCAGGTGTGTTTATTTTATAGCATGGCGCCGCATTTCAGCCAGGAGGAATATGGTCAAGTCTAACTGCTGGCTTGGTCCGTTACTTACATACGTTATTTGATGATTATACCAATGAAAGTTCATTATTATGTTCTGATGACTTGTGAAATTTTCATACGAAATGAAGCACACACTACTATGGGAACGAAACGTTGTGTAAGAGGGGTTTTGTGAAAATTGACAGTGAATTTCATGCATACATTTTAGCCACAAAATTGCAATAAGGTTATATAGCTTAACTAATATTGTTAACAGCATACGAGAGGTTAGAACTTCGGCTGAATCTTTGTCTTTCGACTGATTCCAAACTAAATTCGTTATCTAATTCATATCTGCTCAAGATAGGAAGGCTTATTTCTCAGAGGAAAATTGTGTCTCCGTGAATCAGCCAGAAATTACCCTCAAAAGTATATGGAAATAATTCAACTTTTTTAGCGTGCATTTGCATAAAAGCTGTTGTTTTGGGGTATCTGCCAGTTTATGTGTGGCTTTCAGGCGGATTCCTACATTCCTGTGCCCCGAGCATGGACTGCTTCCGTTATAAAACTTCTGAAACAGAACACACATATAGTTAAAACACGAAAACTGAATAGCAATTTAAAACACGAAAATTAAAAAGCGGGTTTTACTCAATTGACCGACATATGACGCGAACACTAAAATTAGCCTATGGCCTTCTACAGAGCATTCTGCTACGGAAACAAATTCTTTAGTTATAGGCTCTAGACGGGAGAAGTGAGGTCACTTGTGAGAAACAGCGGTACCATAACTATTTTGCTACTCGAGTTGAGGTTAATTTTATAGAGTACTTCTCATTTTCTATATCTATGAGCGGTGTTCAAAAGTAAAGGTACGAGACAACGCTGTGGGTATAACTGAAGTCGTTATCCAAATGAAATCACCAGAGACCTGTTCCCAGAATTCCTGTTTCTGTGGCAAGAGACAGTTCTCCACTGTGTCCTTCAATTCGTTATCCGAGTTGAAACGCTTACATTTGAGATGTTTTTTAGCGGACCGAACAAACGTAAGTCGGACGGCGAAACGACCGGACTGTAGGGCGAATGCTCAAGCTGCTGCTACCACTTAAACTTGGCCATTACAGTTTCCCTGACTTTGGATACTTGTGGAAGCGCGTTATGGCGGAGCAGAATCACTGTCTCCATAAACGGCACAAGCCGTTTGCTCTTGACGGACTTACGTAGGCTATGGAGTGTCTCACAGCACACGTCACTGCTCACGGCTTTTCCTTGCTCGAGGAATTCAATGCCCTCGGGCATCGAAAAAGACGGTGAGTATCACCTTCCCTGCTCAGGTTCAAAATGGCTCTGAGCACTATGGGACTTAACATCTTAAGACATCAGTACCCTAGAACGTAGTAGAATTACTTAAACCTAACTAACCTAAGGACACCACACACATCCATGCCCGAGAGAGGATTCGAACCTGCGACCGTAGCAGTCCCGCGGTTCCGGACTATAGCCTGCTCAGGGCACAGCATCGATTTATTTAGGGGGAGTTGGTGATGACACTACATTCGCATCCCCACGTGACTGACTACGTTATCTCAAAGTGGAATTTAAAAATTTCAAGCGGTCTGGTTGTTATGAAGTTTCGTACGTTTTCCTTCAAAACACACCTTATACACTCTAACGCAAAAAAAGACCCAACATAAAGGAATTATCCGAATGGTACGGAAATCAGAAGATGTGATGTACGAGATCACGGTGGCCGAACGGTTCTAGGCGCTTCAGTCAGGAACCCGCGACTTCTACGGTCGCAGTTTCGAATCCTGCCTCGTGCATGGATGTCTGTGATGGCCTTAGGTTAGTTAGGTTTAAGCAGTTCTAAGTTCTAGGGGACTGATGACCTAAGATGTTAAGTCCCATAGTGCTCTGAGCCATTTGAGCCAATTGAAGCGCCTAGAACCGCTCGGCCACAACGGCCGGCTGCACTCCAGTCACGTTGAACGATTCTCTTCAGTCGTCGTTGGTCTCGTTCTTGCAGGACCTTTATCGGACAGCAGGCATGTCGGAGATTTGATGTTTTACTAGATTCTTGATATTCACCCTAGTCTTGTGCAATGGTCGTACGGGAAAATCCCCACTTCATCGGCTGTCCCGTTGAACGATTCTCTTCAATCGTCGTTGGTCCCGTTCTTGCAGGATCTTTTTCGGGCAGCAGCCATGTCAGAGATTTGATGTTTTACTAGATTCTTGGTATTCACCCTAGTCTTGTGAAATGGTAGTACGGGAAAATCCACACTTCATCGTCTGTCCCGGAGATGCTGTGTTCCATAGGTCGCGCGCCGACCATAACACCACGTTCAAGCTCACTTAAATCTTGATAACCTGCCCCTGTAGCAGCAGTAACTTATCTAAGAACTGCGCCAGACACTTGCCGTTAGGTTGATTACGCATGCCTATACCAGTTTCTTTGGCGCTTCAGTGTACAATGGTTGTTAATGTTGAAAATTTTCTCAAAAGAATCCGAGAAATGAGCTAAAATTGAAAGGACAGGTGGCCGAAATCGGCTGTTGAATTGTAAACATGGCAAGATAGGTTCAAATGGCTCAGACCACTATGCGACTTAACTTCTGAGGTCATCAGTCGCCAAGAACGTAGAATTAATTAAACCTAACTAACCTAAGGACATCACACACATCCATGCCCGACGCAGGATTCGAACCTGCGACCGTAGCGGTAGCTCGGCTCCAGACAGCAGCGCCTAGAACCGCATGGTCAATCCGGCCGGCTCGCCAGATAGGACTCACATGCCAACTTCCGTCGTTATACGCAGCAGGAAAAGAGGCATTTGCTACAGAGCTTGACCCTACTTTATACAACAAAGATACTAGATTAGCTATAGTTGATGTAACTGAAACTATACCTTAACTTCTAGGATATCATGACGGGTTTGAAAAATGATTTCAAATGTGTTTATGTACTCATGTTTCAGTGGACAGCCTTAATGGAGACAAGTAATCAGCCGAAAGGCTGAATACAACGATGAAGCCCACTCGGCACGTTAATAGCCAATTCCGGGTACTTTGCCTTTAAATTTGAGCTCTTTTCTCGGATACATTTGCAGAAATGTTCAACGCCAACATTAATTGTACTCGCTTCTCAAGAGCTTTCGAATGCCATCATTCAATTATAAAAAAGTACGTATCGCGGTTAATACGGGAGTTACGTGGAGAAAACAAAATGTGCGACCTTCTGCGTACTATTACAAACCGAAAAACCTCTTTTAGATACCTTGAAAAGCTCACGCAATAAAACGATTAAAATTCTTGAGGATTAACACTATTTGTCGATTTTGTTTGATATCATACTTTTACTTCTATTGCAGTAACTGTTACTACCATTTACAATATTTTAGTTATTAGCCTTATTTAAGGAAACTGTAATGTGGAAAGTCTTGTATACGTAAAAAACTGATTTGACGGAAGAGGGTGAAAGACACTGATGAGATACGGTTAAATAACTAAATACATAATAAACAGAAGTCCGGACACTCGCATAACCTGGAAAGTGGTCCAAAGTGCTCCATGCTGTATAGTAGCTTATTTCCAAAATAGGGGCTTGGGCTGCGGCTGTGAACATGCTCGTACAATGTAGCTGCCTTATCGAGCAGCAAAAAGCCAGCGCTTAGGCGCAGCCGCAATAGCTGCCATTGCTCAAAACGTGGGAGCATCTAGCTTTTTGCTGACTACTCCAGTTTCCAGTGTCGCTAATAGCATCTCTGTTGCGTAACGCGGTGGCTTGACGCCCACTCCAGACTCCACGTAGCCGACCCGCCGCGCAGCAAAGAATCTTTCTTATAAGTCTCTAGCTCACTGTACGTAGGCTCAGCTCTCCAGGATCGGGGTCGACGTTTGGTGCTCTGAATTCCTATGACGCCGCCTGTGAGGGATGCACCCGCTCACTAATGATACACGTACAGGGGATATACAAAATAATGTGAACAGTGGTAATGGGATGGTTTTGTCCGACGGTCAATAACGCAAGTAGGGCAAATGTTCGGTGGACTGTGCGTGTTCAGTACGGACTAGGCATCAGTGCAGTTTGTTTACGAGCAGTACACACTTCGTATTTGCATTCAAAGGCCAAGGTGGGCGTGGAATAGAGGACCTAACAGAGTTCCAAGGGGGGCCAATTGTAGGGGCCCGATTAGCTGGAGCATCAGTAACCAAGGCAGCTATCTTATTGAATGTTTCAAGAGCAGCTGTTTCAACTGGCACGACAGCCTACACAAAATATGGAAAGACATCGTCAAGTAAACGTAATAGTGGGCACAAATGAAAAGCAAATGACACGAATTGTGTCAAAACAACAGAAAACTACAGCGGCTAAAGTGACTGCAGCCCTCAACAGTCATCTTCGAGACCCCGTATCTATCGACACTGTCCGCCGAAAGCTGCATAAAGCGAATATTCGTGGACCGTTAGTGACGACAAAAAACGAAAAGAAACGTAAGCCATGGTGTCAGAAGCATAAATTCTGGATGGCTGATCAGTGGAAACACGTCATATTGTCCGACGAGTTTTCACTAATTCCAACATCGGGCCTGGTTTATGTCTGGAGAACGCCAAAAGAAGCCTAAAATCATGGGTGCTTGATTGCATGGCGGTGGAAGTGTGATGGTGTGGGCAGCCATACCATGGTATTCTGCTGGTCCATAATTACTCTCAATGGTTGTGTTACAGCCAACGATTACGTGAACATTTCAAGTGACAACATAACTCCGTCTCCTTTTAAAGTGGCGGGTCCGCCTATCGTGACATCTAGTGGTCAGTTATGCATTACATAATGGTATAAGAATGGTTTGAATCAGATACTGTGTTACGAAAATCGTGGGAGGGATCTTGTTTTTTTCTTGTCACACAGAAAAAAACTGCTGTTTATTTATTTTTCAGTCCTTATAACTACAGACCGGTGAATAATGACTTTTTTCCCCTTTGTCACCTTCACTGTTCATCCTAAACTAAATTTTCAAAGATGTTCTTGAAATATTGTTTGTAATGTAACCTTTCGGCCTCTAAATGTTTGTCACTATGTTCGTTTAGGTGGATTTTCATTATATTTTTGCCCCGGAGCATCTAAGACAATGAGGACGCTGTATTGCATTTGGTACGGATGTCACGAAACCTCGGCGTCGACCTCTGATATGTTGCTATTACTAGCCAGGAGTTTTATTATTTCCTTCTGTCATTATAGCTGTCTGTCTATAGCTACAGGTATTCTCCGAAGTTCTCACTACGATATTGGGCGGAAGGTGGTCCCAGTAAAACTATCATTTCTGGCTCTACAGTACCATTCGCGAATTTTGTGTGGGAAGAATACTCTCTGTATACCTCCAGATGAGACCGAATTTCTCTGATTTTCTCATCGTGGTTATCCCGTGAAATCTACACAGGAAAAAGTAAAATGCTCCCCGCTTGTTCTTGAAATGTATGCTCTCGGAATTGCGACAGTAAGCCACTTCGTGATGCACAACGCCTCGCTTGCACCAGCTGCAATTGTACTGGCAAAACGCGCTGCTCCTCTTTGGATGTTCTCCATTTCCTGCATTAAACCTACAAGAAAAGGGACCCAGACTGACGAGAAATACGCAAGACTCGATTCAACGACTGTTTTGTAATGCGCTTCTTTCTGAAATGAATTATATTTCCTTAAGATTCATCCAATGAGCCTCAACTTGACGTCTCCTAATTTTATGAATTTTAGATCGTTCTGCGCGTTTATTGATACAAAATTTACAATTATTGCTGTCACAAAATTTTTAGTCTATAGTGTGATCAAAAGTAGTTATTATTTCCCCTAATTATCCAGAAAACGTTGTATTTATTTACACTGAGGCTCACCTTCCAAACCCCGCACCCAGTATCGATCCTATGCAGATCTTCTTGCAATTCTTTACGACTTTTCTAAATAACTTACAGTAACATCATTGTGACAAAAGTTTTGTGGAGATTGCGATGTTGCCCGGCGCGGGGCGTATCAACTGCACTCACGAATCAGGTCTGTAGCATACAAAGCAGTACGAGGACTGTTGTCTGCTCTCGGGACACGTAGTTAGCATCTCGCCGTTCTCTCCAGCCGTTAATTCCAGTAGATGAATGCCGGTGGAGAAGTTGCTTCTTTCTTCATTTTGGTGTCACGAGGTTGGGTAGACCACATTCCAAACCTCACCACACTCAATAACCCCAGGGAAGTACCGGGAATAAAAGCTGGGTTCCTTTTGCAATGAAGGCACTGACGCTAAGCATTCGGGTACGGAGGCGGTCTATGTTATTTACCATATAATTTATATCTTTAGTGAAGAGTTACGGTCCTAAAACTCCCGAAGCTACTTTCATCTGACGATTCCGCTCCACTAAGAAATACGTGTTGGTGACTTCCGCTGAACTTTTCCATAACCGGATCTTGGCTTTTACGGAGAACATTGTCTACAAGAAGAAGTTCTCGTGGAGGCGAAGGTGCGACTAAAATTTAATTGAGATAGGAACTGTGGCTGACGCCTTGTAAGTCTTTGCAGTTCGTCTAGCTGTGGTGTAAATGGCGGAGGCGTAAAAGCAATTGCTACGCCACGCCGGCAAAGCCTCCGCGCCGTATGCTCCCGTCTTATAATCTGCGGTCACGCTAATTCGCGCCTTTAAAAGACGCCTGCAATTTCGTCTTTGCTGTTATTTAATAATGGCTGCAACTTCCGCTGAAGCCAAAGAAATGTCTAGACGCTTGCCGCTATCTAGTTTGATTAAACGCAGTTTACACAAAAACGAACTGCGTTAACTCAATTCGGCAACATTTTAACATAACTGGCAAAACTAATGACACTGTAACAAACCACGGTAGAACTTTGGTGGTGTAGCATAATGCACTGCGCTTCTTAGGGTGCCACATCCCTTTTGCACGATGCTATTGCGGATAGTGGACGTAAATTCGGAAGTACTTCTCCACTGGAACAGGCGGAATTATTCTTATTACACCTGAATATTTTCCGAAAGCTGCACGGAAGTAGCAAAACTCGATTAGGTAAATCAAAAATAACGATTTTATAATACAGAGGCGTGCTTGTTCTACTGCCCATCAGGGTCATTTATGTATAAAACTCTCAATTATTGTAAAATCAGTGTGTGATAGAAATTTTGGGAAATAGGATGTATGACTCTGTTAGTACTGCATGTGTTAACATTATATTGTTTCTAGCAAATGATTAGAATTGTACGAAATAATACTTCTGCTGCCTTTAGATTTATGGAAAAATGAGTCTTTATCACGTTTTTAATATTCAAAATTTTATTTAAAGAAATCAAAACGTGATTTATTCTGTCTTGGTCATAAATGAAACAGACGTCACTACGATCTTAAGCAACACAATACCGAAATTCTCTCTTTACATTCATTGACCTTCCAACATCGATTGTACACAAATGCCGAGTTTTACGGATAAATGACCCTGACGGGTAGTAGAATATATACATCTCGTTAATTTGAAATAATTTTTATTCGGTTTTAGCCAGTCAAGCTGTGGTAAGTACAACATGCTTGGTTAGTAATTAATTCCATGGACAGCGTGTGTGTTCCTGCTACGTAATTATGAAAAACGTGCTATGCTCTGACAACGTCAACACTGCATTAGATGAAAATTTTAAAAACGTACTGTGCAGTATTCCAGTGGAAGAGTGTGGGAAAAGACACACACACGCTCATGCTACCTTCACGCCTGCACTTGGTCTCCCAGTCTTCAGGGACTCCAATGAACGTAAGGAGGAATCTTCATATTCGAAACATTGAAATTCCTGGACGTGTTACTTAACCTCCCTGGGAGATACTGCTTTATAATTACGTGACTGTCACTTAGCTGTGAAATAATGAACGTTAGCCTGAACTTAGATCTGAACGCAATCCGCTGAAGCAATGGGAAAATCGTCCGTAATTTGCAACTGGAGGTAACGTGTTATGACTGAAGTACTTCCTTGAAAATTCCATTGTGTTGCTCACTTGAACAATACACTGATGTCTGATGAGCGAAAACATTATGACCACGTGCTTGATAGTGTATAGGATGGCTTTAGAAGACAATACAGCATCGATTTTGTCCTCACATCAGGCGAATGTGTTGGCCAAAACATCATAGTGAGTTCAGTATCATGCTTCTCAAACCACTGTAGCACATCTGGTCGTCTGACAAGGACAGTTATCCTGCTGGAACATGCCAACGCACCAGAAGCATGGAGGGATGCAGACGGTCCACAGTAACGTTCACATCGACCACAGCTGTCGCGATGAATTCCATTGATACCAGAAGTTCCATGTAAGCCCAAGTGAAAGTCCCCGAAAACATAATAATGCTCCCATAGGCCCGCAATCGTGATGCGGAGCATGTTTTGACCAGCCATTGGCTTGGATGACAGCGTATCCATATAAGATTGTCGACCTTGTTTAACACGAAATGTGATTCATCCGACGACGCGACACCTTTCCATTGATACACAATCAAATCTCGATGATCCTGTTCCCACAACAAGCGTAATTGATGATGTCGTTGGGTCAACGTGGGAACACGTAGGTGCCCCAAATTCCTCACTGTTCGCTGAATGGTGTGCTCTAAAACATTTATGTCTGTACCAGCAATGTGCACTACCGTTAGATCTGACACAGATCCCCGCTTGTCGTGCTTTACAGAGCGAGTGTATCTCCAAACTTCACGTTCTCTGATGGGCGTCCAAACCGACTCCCCCACCCACCCACATTTGCACCCACGTTCTCTAATGAGGTATGGACGTCCAACAATTTGTCTCCTGCTCTTGGTTTCGCCGTTCTTCAACCGCTTTCCATAGATCCTCAAGACAGTAGATCAGCCGGTCAGCTTCGTCGTTTCCGGTGTGTCCGTTCCCAACTGCCAGGTGTCTGCCCCCGGTAGCTGAGTGGTCAGCGCGACAGAATGTCAATCCTAAGGGCCCGGATTCGATTCCCGGCTGGATCGGATATTTTCTCTGCGCAGGAACTGGGTGTTGTGTTGTCCTGATCGTCATCATTTCATCCTCATCGACGGGCAAGTCACCGAAGTGGCGTCAAATTGAAAGACTTGCACCCAGAGAATGGTCTACTCGACGGGGATGGGCCTAGTCACACGACATTTACATTTATTTATTGCTAGGTCATAACAATATACCCTTTCTCAAAGTCTCTTATGTCAGTGGCTTTCCCCATTTCTGGCCCGTATCGTAGCTAGGATCATTCCGCATTCGTCTCTGCTACTCTTCTAGACTTGTCTCACCTCGTCAGGTGGTCGCAGGGCCATCAGGCGGCATTCAGTCTGGCGATGGGCAGTGGTTATAATTTTTTGGCTCATCGGTCTATATACAGTATAAGACAAAAAAAAATCCGAAAAATTGGATGATTTAGTCAAGAGAAGTGGTTTCACAAACTGAGCAAGTAAATAATGCGTTCGTCCACCTTTAGCCCGTGTGCAATCAGTTATTCGGCTTGGTACTGATTGACAGAGTTATTGGATGTTCTCCTGAAGGACATTGTGCCAGATTCTGATCTATTGTCGCGTTAGATCGTCCAAATACCGAGCTGGTTGGAGGGCCTTGTCCATAATGCTCCAAACGTTCTCAGTGGGAGAGAGATGCGGCCACCTTGCTGGCCAAGGTAGGGTTTGGCGAGCGCGAAGACAAACAGTACTAACTTCCGCCGTGTGCGGGGTGAGTATGGTCTTGCTGAAATGTGAGCCTAGGATGGCTTGCCATGAAGGGCAATATAACGGGGCGTAGAGTATCGTCGACGTAGCGTTGTTCTGTAAGGGTGACGCGGATGACAACCAAATAGGTCCAAATATGAAAATAAATTGAAACCAAGACTATCACTCCTGGCTGTCGGGCCATATGGCTGGCGATAGTCGGGTTAGTATCCCGCCGCTGTCCGCGGAGCCTCCAGACACGTCTTCGACCTTGAATCTCACTGACTGAAGTGTCTTCAGTAATAAGTCCCACTTCGAACTGCGACGATCCTGACAGCGGTTGGGTACCAACATGACTGTCGCCCGACAACCAGGATTGATGTCTTTGGTGTACTTCTTTTCGTAGCGGGACCACTTTGGTTGTCATCAGCGGCACCCTCACAGCACAGCGGCACGTCCACGGAACTCTAACCCCGTTTTATTGCCCTTCATGGCAGGCCATCCTGGGCTTAGATTACAATAAGATAATAATTATCCGAAAACGGGGACAGTTCCCCTGCTTGTATTTGTGCTTGCAAACCCTACCTTCGCCAGGAATGTTACTGGATCTCTCTCCACTTGAGACCGATCCGAGCACTATGGGCAGGGCCCTAAAATCAGCTCAGGAGTTTGAGGATCTAAAAAGCCAATTGGAAAGAATTTGGCACGATATCCGTCAGGAGGACATTCAAAGAGTTGATCAATCGATGCCCAGCCGAATAACTGTTTGCATTGAAGCCAAAGTTGGACCAACGTGTTATTGTCAATCTCAGTTTGTGAAGCTCTTTCTCTTCAATAAATCATCCAATATTTCTGAAAATGTAATAATTTGTTCGTTTGTACGAGGTCAGACGAGTCTTGTTTCAATTTGTATCTAGCGGATGGACATGTACGGGTATGGAGAAAACCTCATGAATCCATGGACCCTGCATGTCAACAGGGGAATATTCAAGCTGGTGGAGGCTCTGTGATGGTGTGGGGCGTGTGCTGTTGGAATGATATGAGACCCCTGCTACGTCTAGATACGACTCTGACATATGACAGGTACGTACTATATTGTCTGATCTTCTGCATTCATGTCCTTTGTACATTCCGACGGACATAGGCAATTCCATCAGGACATTTCGACATCCCGCACGTCCAAAATTGCTACAGAGTGACTGCAGGAATACTCTTCTGAGTTTAAACTCTTCCACTGGCCACCAACCTCCCCAGACGTGAATAATGTTGAGCATATCTGGGATGGCTTGCAACGTGCTGTTCAGAAGAGATCTTCACCCCCTCGCAGTGTTACGGATTTATGGACAGTCTTCCAGGATTAATGGTGTCAGTTCCCCCCAGCACTATTTCAGACATTATTCGAGTCCACGCCACGTCGTATTACGGCACTTCTGCGCTCTCGCGGGGGCCCTACAGTATAAAGGCAGGTGCACCAGTTCATTTGGCTCTTCATTGTATCATTGTATTTGTCTTTTCAATAGATTTTGAATGTCGTTAAAAATATTTTGCTCCGTTAAAAAACTTTCTTTGGTATATCGGTTTATACAAGACTAAAGTGGATTTAAAATAAAACAGAAGTGCATGCCCTTCTACCTACCATCATTTGTCGAAGACCTCATTACTGTAGTGTGAACCGTTCATGAAATACAAGTGGTGCAAGTTTTAGGTGTTTAAGGGCCACTTACAATAACAGTAATAACTAACAACTAGTAGTAATAATAATAATAATACGTAGATTATTTCTACAAATAATAATAATAATAATAATAATAATAATAATAATAATAATGGAGACATAAGAAGTTACGAATGTATGAGGGGCGTTCAATAAATAATGGAACACATTTTTTGCTCTGCCAGTTTCGACTCAAAAAACGCAGAACCTGTTACAGGAAATTGTGGAATATTCTTGCTTCATCCCTTATAGTTTCCTGCAGATCCGATAGATGGTGACGCTGTACGTAGGTTCAAAATGGCGTCTGTTCAAAATGGTTTAAGTGGCTCTAAGTACTATGGGACTTAAAATCTGAGGCCATCAGTCCCCTAGACTTAGAACTACTTAAACCTAAGGACATCATACACCTCCATGCCCGAGGCAGGATTCGAACCTGCGACCGTAGCAACAGCGCCTAGAACCGCTCGGCCATAACAGCCGGCAATGGCGTCTGTAATAGAAGTACGTTATAAGCACAGAGCTATATTGAGTTTCTTTTGGGGGAAAGCCAAAGCATCGCAGAAATTCATAGGCATCTGCAGAATGTCTACTGAGACCAGGCGGTGAAAAAAACAAACACTGTGAGTCGTAGAGTGAGACGTATACCATCATCGCAACAAGGTCGT
This sequence comes from Schistocerca gregaria, assembly GCF_023897955.1. NCBI lineage: Eukaryota > Metazoa > Arthropoda > Insecta > Orthoptera > Acrididae > Schistocerca > Schistocerca gregaria. Next base: position 748,094,461 of record NC_064931.1, read on the forward strand.
GCTAACCTGTCCGATCTCCGCGTGCCACTGGGCGCACACAACTGTGACTCCTTCACTGTTGGAACGTGCAGGTCCTATCATTCGAGGTGATCGACGGATCACAATCAAACACCTCGCTGCACGGCTGGACGACACTGTTGATAGTGCTGACACATTCGTCCACCAGTTTGGGATACTCGGAGGTGTATGCCCGCTGTGTTCCTCGCAGCCTAATGTAAGCCAATTAAGAGCAACGAAGGACCATCTATGCGGTCGTTGCGTGCGAGTTTTGAGACTGACAGTGACAAATTTTTGTCGATAATCGTCACAGGTAATGAAACATGGGTCAATCACTTCGAACTGGAAACAAAACGGAAATCCATGGAGAGGTGCCACATCGCCCCTCCTCCGAAGGAAAAATTCAAAGCTGCACCCTCAGCCGTTCAAGTGACGGTGACGGCCTTCTGGTGCCCTGAAAGCGTTATTCTGTTTGATGTTCTCCCTCATGGAGCAACGCTCAACTCTGGACTGTACTGTGCTAGACTCAGGAAATTGAAGAAACAACTGCCGGTTGCTGTCGCCGAGCGGATCTAGGCGCTTCAGTCAGGAACCGCGCTGCTGCTATGGTCGCAGTTTCGAATCCTGCCTCGGGCATGGATGTATGTGATGTTCTTAGGTTAGTTAGGTTTAAGTAGTTCTAAGTCTAGGGGACTAATGACCTAAGATGTTAAGTCCAATAGTGCTTAGAGCCATTTGAACCATTTTTTGAAGAAACAACTTCTGTGTCTTAGTCGCTTCAAAAATGAAGACGAACTTCCCTTTCTCCATGACAATGCAAGACCTCACACAAGTCTGCACACCTGGGAGTAGCTCACAAAACTTCCTTCGGCTGTTCTTTCAGCAGTCCGCATCTCGCACCTTTCGACTTCCATCTCTCCGCGGGCAACAACACGTGGATGATGGGGAGATTATTGATCCAGCAAGATGTTGCCTCCGACGTCGACCGGAAGACTGCATACATGCCCTCCCGATAAGGTTGCTTAAAGCCGTCACTTGAATGGAGATTACGTTGAAAATTAGAGTGTTGTAGCCAAAAGAGTGAGGAATTAGATGGTGTATTGGAGTCCTGAATTAAACCAACACGCCTTCATAAAAAAACGTGTTGCATTATTTATTAGACGGCCGTCGTATTTACGGTTGCATAAAAGTGTGATGTTCTGACATAAAGAGAGAGAGAGTGGTTCAAAGAGAGAGTGGTTCAGAGTTTTTAACAATAACTGGTCTGTTATTATCATAACTACAGGGGTTATACATCCGTTCTCGAATATATCTCAGTTCAAAATTAGTTTTCATTGATATTATGCCACTGTAAACTTTCAACGGCTGATCGCCAAATGTAATGCGGCCATATGATGATGAACGAAAGGCTCTAAACTAGTGCTGGAAACGTCAAAAAACAATAAAATATTTCATAAAAATGTCATAAATTAATTTGTGGTAGGTTGCTGTTCTAAAAACTGTTTTATAATAACAGAAGTAAAAGGATGGTTTGGAACAGATTTGCATGTATCTAAGACCATCTGGAAAAACAAAATTGTCTTCAAGATAACAATAAGGGTTATAATTGTAGTAGTCTGTTAGTACTACCATTAGTACGTCTACTGATGATAAAGATGGCGATGAAGCTAAAGTAGAATATTATCGTGCTTAAGGGTACAAAAGAGAGAATTAAGGAAGCATGAGTTCTAAGAGAGAGAGAGAGAAATTCAAATAGATTGCTGCAGCTAAAGCTTTCAGGGTATGAGAGAGGTCAGGCGATACAGGAGGGCATTGAGCTGCAATGGGGTAAAGACTGCATTTAGAAACAAACGTAGAAATAAGAAAAATCAAAAAGCATCATTTCACTGAGATGTGAATCAGTTTTTTCACAGTGTCGAGGGACATCGTTCCAGTGACGGGTTTCCACTACGGAGAAGGAGTTAGATAACGCGGCGTATCCAGCAGAGCTGTCAAATATGATCAAATTGACGAACATTTCAGATACATCAGTACGAAGGCGAGCAACGCCAGCTTCTATCACCGTGAGCGTTTCTGCAACTTGCAGATTATTTTCGTTGCAGTTAACAACTGTAATTAAAACTTCTGTACAAGTTTTTGTTTCAGGTCCACAGGGAAGGACTTTTTATGTTTCTGTAGGCTGCGGATGCCTTCTTGCAAATTGTACTTGTGAATTCAACCCAGTTTAGGTTTTCACATATAATTATTCCTAGACTCTCCGCAAAGGGAAATATCTTTATGTTTGTTTCATTTAGAACTAAATATGAGACATATTCCCGAAATTTTGGGTTACTGAGCATAGAATGACCAACCAGAACCGCAGGAGTTTTGGATTCATTGAGTTTTAACCCTACATTCTCTGTTCATGAAAGTAACGTGCACATCTCAGACATGACATACTTGAAAACCATCATGGTGACTGGTTTTGCATTTAAGTACAATTGGAGGTGAGCAGCATACAACCGGGATTTACAGTGAGAGAGAGCTCATTATAGGTCAGTGATATGCAATGAGCAGATTATCGGACCTAATACAGATCACTAAGGGATGCTTAATATTACCCATCTTCATTGAAACATTTCAGATCCATATATTACACGTCGTTGATGGTGCGTCAATGTACTGCAATTGAAGAAGAAACTAAGCTTCAGAGTTTGACAAGAACCGAAGTGTGTGAGATACGATGTTGCAGAAAGATTCTGAAAATTAAGTGCCTGGATAAGATAAAGAATGAAGAGGCTGTCCACTGCATCCGCGAAGGCAGAAATATGCGTCAAATTATAGCCAGAAGAAGGAATAACATGATAATGCATGTGATACGACATCAGGGAATACCTTTCATGATACTAGAGCGAATCACAGAAGACAAAACTCGAAAGGGGCGCCAGAGATTAGTATACAGGGTGAAGAAAAATTCGCGCACTTGGACTTCGCAGTTCGATTCCTCAAATACCGACAATACCAAAATGTCTGTCACAAAATTTCTTCCTGTGCATATTTCGGGCAGAAAATGGACGTTAAACATTGGCAATCTCGCAACACTGTATTCACTTGTACGACAACTACCTCTAACAAGAGTTGGGGAAGCGCCATGCAGTTGGTGCACCTGATAGCGTTTTGGGTTAGGATGCAGGAAGTCGAGCGTTCGATTCTGGGATAAGGCTTATTGTTTTTATTTGCTGAAAGTTTAAAAGTAGTCTGTGTGGTACGGTATCTATCGTCTTAACCGTCATACAACGATTACAGTGAATTCTACAAAATATTTGCAGTTACTATCACGAATACACGAATACATAAATAAAAGTACAGTCGTTTTCATAGATCAGCTTTCCAAGAAGCCTTTTGCATGTCGTGAACACTGTTTTGTGCCCACTGCATCTACTAGATTCCAAACCTGTTTTCTGCGTACCTTCCCCGGAGGAGCCCATCGAAATTATTTACAAAGCACGTTGTTAGTCCTACTGGTGACGTGAGGCCCTAACGAAATGTGATGGACCTAAAGGTGGCAAGAATAATCGTTCTTATTAATCAGTGGGACCATTGGGGGAAGGTACACACAGAACAAATCTGGAATCTAGTAGTGCTAAAAGTAGTCTGCGTGATTTGGTGTCTGGCGTCTGAATCGTCAACCAGCGATTACAGTGGGTCTGCTACAAAATATTTGCAGTTACGTACTACCAACACAGAAATAGAAATACAATTGTTTTCATTGGTCATCTTTTAAAGAAACCTTGACTTCCGGAAAGCGTTTGACTCGGTGCCCCACTGCAGACTCCTAACTAAGGTACGAGCATATGGGATTGGTTCCCAAATATGTAAGTGGCTCGAAGACTTCTTAAGTAATAGAACCCAGTACGTTATCCTCGATGGTGAGTGTTCATCGGAGGTGAGGGTATGATCTGGAGTGCCCCGAGGAAGTGTGGTAGGACCGCTGTTGTTTTCTATCTACATAAATGATCTTTTGGATAGGGTGGATAGCAATGTGCGGCTGTTTGCTGATCGTGCTGTGGTGTACGGGAAGGTGTCGTCGGTGAGTGACTGTAGGAGGATACAAGATGACTTGGACAGGATTTGTGATTGGTGTAAAGAATGGCAGCTAACTCTAAATATAGATAAATGTAAATTAATGCAGATGAATAGGAAAAAGAATCCTGTAATGTTTGAATGCTCCATTAGTAGTGTAGCGCATGACACAGTCACGTCGATAAAATATTTGGGCGTAACACTGCAGAGCGATATGAAGTGGGACGAGCATGTAATGGCAGTTGTGGGGAAGGCGGATAGTCGTCTTCGGTTCATTGGTATAATTTTGGGAAGATGTTGTTCATCTGTAAAGGAGACCGTTTATAAAACACTAATACGACCTATTCTTGAGTACTGCTCGAGCGTTTGGGAACACTATCAGGTAGGATTGAGGGAGGACATAGAAGCAATTCAGAGGCGGGCTGCTAGATTTGTTACTGGTAGGTTTGATCATCACGCGAGTGTTACGGAAATGCTTCAGGAACTCGGGTAGGAGTCTCTAGAGGAAAGGAGGCGTTCTTTTCGTGAATCGCTACTGAGGAAATTTAGCGAACCAGCATTTGAGGCTGACTGCAGTACAATTTTACTGCCGCCAACTTACAATTCGCGGAAAGACCACAAAAATAAGATAACAGAGATTAGGGCTCGTACAGAGGCATATAGGCAGTCATTTTTCCCTCGTTCTGTTTGGGAGTGGAACAGGGAGAGAAGATGTTAGTTGTGGTACGAGGTACCCTCCGCCACGCACCGTATGGTGGAAAAATGGTTCAAATGACTCTGAGCACTATGGGACTTAACATCTATGGTCATCAGTCCCCTAGAACTTAGAACTACTTAAACCTAACTAATCTAAGGACATCACACAACACCCAGCCATCATGAGGCAGAGAAAATAGAGAAAATCCCTGACCCCGCCGGGAATCGAACCCGGGAACGCTACCTCACGACCACGAGATACGGGCCCGTATGGTAGATTGCGGAGTGTGTTTGTAGATGTAGATGTAGATATCATTATGACTCGGGTTAAATAAGATTTACTGAAAGTTTGAGTTATCGCCTATATCAGTCAGTACCATGTTCGTGTTTCAAGTATGTAACGGTGTTGGCTTTTGATTAGATCCCAGCGGTACCAAGGTATCCGCATTAAAGCGGCAACAGCTCGAGCAAAAATGTCTCAGTATCGCCTCCCGTCCCCAGCAGCAATAACATCGCAAGCTGTGCAAAGGCGCGCTCGCGAACCGTTCGCGCCACCCGGAAGCCGGTAACCTACAAATTTGCGAGGTTGACAGGCAGCGCGAAACCTGTTCCCGGGAGATATTGCGGCCGTCGGTAAATGGCGTAATGTCGGCTGCGCATTGTGTGGAAGATCATAGGTGGACACAAAGGGCGGGCAGGCGAGGGGTGGGGAACGCGGCCATTGGCACGTCCGCCGACTCAATGGCCCGCCGGGCCAGGTTTTGGGTTACGCCGTATTGGCGCCTTCTGTAACAAGTCACGAACCGAGTTTCGTACGTGCCGCCCCCTCTCTGCACACCGCACTCTCGTTCTGTGGGCACAGCGCGCCTGCTTTTTGTTACAGCGGATCTTCATATTCCCGCACGCATACAACAGACACTCCGCGAGGCGACTCTTTCTCGCTTTCGTCTTTTTACGCCGGTTTGTTAGTTGCCACGCGGGGGGGACTATAGAAACGCAATATTCCTGTGCGCGCTAGATAGCAATCGTTGGTGGTGGAGCACTAATTCTCTCCACGTTCTAATTGCGTTTCTGATTGTAGTCCTCCGGAAGGGTATACCATGATATACTCACTACTAGTGATTATTACGAGGCATACACACTCAGCTGTAATAAATTTGGAAACTGAGAGCTATATTTTCCTTTCTCCTCGGTCTGCTTATTCCCAATTCTTCATTTGATTCAAATTTTTAAGCGATAATATTGAGCCGGCCGATGTGGCCTGGCGGTTCTAGGCGCTACACTTTGTAACCGTGCGACCGCTTCGGTCGCAGGTTCGAATCCTGCCTCGGGCATGGATGTGGGTGATGTCCTTAGGTTAGTTAGGTTTAAGTAGTTCTACGTTCTAGGGAACTGATGACCTCCGAAGTTACGTCCCATAGTGCTCACAGCCATTTTCTTTTAATCTTATAGGACTTAATTGCTAAGGTCATCAGTCCCTAAGCTTACACACTACTAAACCTAAATTTTGCTAAGGACAAACACACACACCCATGCCCGAGGAGGACTCGAACCTCAACCGGAATCAGCCGCACGGTTCATGACTGCAGCGCCTTAGACCTCTCGGAGAGCCAATTGAACCATTTTTGATAATATTGACAGCTCTCTTACGCGAGAGAGAAAATTATTTCAGAAAACGTGCTTTTATTTCAATGCAGTGTACTAACGACAGTGAGATGGCGTAGCGAGTTAAAAACTTAGTTCGTAATCGGAAGGAGTCGGATTCAAAACTTTGTGTGGCAATCAGGATTGAGAGCTTCCGCGGTTTCTTTAAGTCACTCCAGCAAAGCATTGGGATAGGGGAACATTATTTATCGCTACGGCAGTCTTGCATAAAATATTCTGGGTATGAGAAATAAAGCCAGGCTTTAACAACTATCCCCATCGTCAAATTCAGGAGCAACTGACTGCTTTCTTCCTTTATACATCATTTCATCCCCTCCCCCAATATGGAACGGGAAATCTCAAAATATATAGACACATGTTTTTGTTAGTAAAACGATAAAAATAATAGGATTAAAATACAATAAAATGATTTGTTTTCGTGATTTAACTTTAAAACACATAGGGTGATGGTGATAACGTGGCTGGCGGTAAGATGTGGACGATGGTGCCGCTGTTTTATTTGAGCTCAGTTGCCAGTGACGTCTGTCACGGTAGGTAAAAAGGATGGACGGTTGAGGAGTGAATGACAATACAGAAATCTTTGATCTGGGGAGGGAGTACTGAGAGAGAGTGTTAATCTAAAGGAAGGACATGGAAGCTATGCTCGTAGGCTACGAAGTATTTCTCGGTTAGGAAGAGGGAGGCTGTTGAAGTTGCCATGGAATAGAGTATGGATGGTGTAGTGGTGGAGGATGGGACGTGTTCATATAGATGTGCCGGCAGTCCGGGATTAGAGAGGACTGCGAAGAAGATGTTGTTTCAGTCTTCCAGATATGCTAAGATGCTCGAGGAACTGCAGGAGAGAGGAATGTTTATCGACTGGTGGAGAATGAGCGTAGAAGTGGGAAGACGGACACAGAAGATGGTATGGAGTGCATGACTTTCTAGGACACGTCGAAAGTGGTAAAGCTTCCGGGTTTGGATTATATGACTACTATCGCGACGGCCTTCTGTAACCAATAGTAAGTCTACGATTGGCCGATCTACAGCATTATGACATCATGCAAAAGTCAAGGAAATGTCATGCGCTATCACAAATTATGTTGATGTTGGCGATAATAGTACACTCCTAGCCTCATCTGCACTGATTGGAAATAAACAACCACGCATATTTCTCGGTCGCATCCTAGCGTCAATCGCTCCACTCCAGGCACCACAAATACATGCATAGCAGCAGCGTCTCTTTCAAAATGGCGTTGACGTTTCCACAAATAGTTCTATAACAACATTTACAGATACATTTTGGAGTCCTTCAACAAGAATACTTCGCCACACATAGTAACTTGACATTTACACCAAGACTGTCTGACAATGATTAAAGGACTATTTCACAATGATTAAATCAGGTACTCCAGGGCCCAGTCATCAGGTCTACTGTCCTTTGTCAGAAACTTCCTGGACATTACAGTTTTTTATTAGTCTATACTCAACGTAATTATTTAAGTTACTGCGAAAAATAAATGAAATGGTCCAAGAAGAAACTGCCATGCAGCCGACTGGACAGGCCTGCTACGTTACACATGATTTTGTTAATAGATGTAGCCACACAGAATTGAATGAGCGCTATAATCGGATCATCTTGTATTTGTTGAAAATCTGCGGGATTTAGTGTCTTAGTGAACACTAACATTGGTTCACTACAGAAGTTCTTTGGGTACACGTCTCAAATTTGTTTAATCTCGGAATCCAGGCGATCCTTGTCCGAAATCATTGAGTCTCTATATATCAACGTGTTTACTGCTTCCTGCTTTGTTGAATGACGGAAACGGTGCGGGCTGTAATTTATCAGTGTTCCTCGGCTTGTGGTGTACACTGTGGCCTAACCGAAATCCTATTAACGTTAAAATAGAACATATAATAGTAGCAAGTCTCTTTCTCTCTCCATCCCGCCCGCGAATTGGATATTAATATGCGTGCTACTCATTTGGTCGATGGACTTCTGATTAGTATCGACGTCATGCCAGATCATAAAAGCTTCTGCAGCATGAACATCATAGTAGTGCGGACGGTAAGCTCAATTCCTCGAAATGCTCAGTAAATGAACAGCTCAATCCTTTAGTCAATGGAGAACCAATGACTTTTCCACCGGTCATTTTATAAAGATTTCCGTCACATAAAAAGTAGGTTTTTTTCAATTTATTGGCTTTCGGAACATGCCCACTGAGCCATCTCAATAGTAGAATGTCAGTTGGGGCGATACGAACGTAAGGACAACACAACATCCAGTCCCTGAGCGAACTAAGTTTCCGACCAGGAATCAGGAACTTAGTTTTGCAACAGCTTTCGCGTATCTTCCATCCGTTCGTATAGCCGAGCATGTTGATGCGGCGCTTTCGGTATTCGGAGAGGCAAACTTAACCAATATCGACTCCGTATGGCGGATTGACGACGAGGGCTGATGAGCCGGCCAGCCTGGATGTGGTTTTTAGACGGTTTCCCACATGCCAATAAGTGAATGCTGCGCTAGTACCCACATCCCGCCTCAGAGACACTCTACTCAAATCTGTAGGAAACAATTCACACTTGCCCATAGTGTTAACTCCAGACGCAGACAGATGGGATACAAAGATTCCGTCCTGGACAGTGAATAACAGCTCGATGACATTAGATGTTTAGTCTTTTCAAGCCCTAAATCATCAGCACCAGTAACGAATCTTCCGCATGGACATTTGTGAAGAGACGACGTTCAGACTAACCACAATTAAGCCTGGGCCAAGAATTAGGTTAGTGTTGTTTAACGTCCCGTCGACAACGAGGTCATTAGAGACGGAGCACAAGCTCGGGTTAGGGAAGGATGGGGAACGAAATCGGCCGTGCCCTTTCAAAGGAACCATCCCGGCATTTGCCTGAAACGATTTAGGGAAATCACGGAAAACCTAAATCAGGATGACTGGAGACGGGATTGAACCGTCGTCCTCCCGAATGCGAGTCCAGTGTGCTAACCACTGCGCCACCTCGCTCGGTCAGGGCCAAGAATTGTCTCAACGAATATCTAAGTGTTTTTTTGTAATTTTTGTAGCGACACACTGTGGGACATTAACATTGTTTGTTATTTGCAAAACTTGTAAGTGGGAGAACCAACAGCATTAACATCAGCTCTCAAACAAACATTTTCTTAGTGCGTTTTAGGCAAGTCATATGGCCAGAAAAGTTTGGAACAGGGGTGGTCAGTTTCTTTACCACATCGTCAGGTAGGAAAGGATTCTATGTAGTTTTTCCTTTCTCAAGGTAAGTAGCCCAGCTCGAAAAACGAAAACCGAATAAAATGACTTTAATAAATGGAAATTTTTGTGTCTGCCTTACCGCCTATAAATTTACAATAGATGGTCGATAGTTAACAAATCTAAAACTATCGAACCACAAGTCGCTTAAGAAATAATACTATATAGCACTGAGTTACAATGAGCAGTTTCACTACAAGGTGTTATTTGCCAATATGTATATATACACTTGGTGAACATTAACAAAACCGACAAACTGCAGGGAGGGATTCCTGACAGGAAATGAAAGAAAAAAAGATCCGTTGAACATGTGTCCGGAAGGACGGTGTGAGTTCAACGACAACAAATCGTGCCGAAACACATTACACAGTTGCGTCGCATTCATGTCACAACAGATGTTCAAAGTGGCCTCCATGGGATTGCAGGTGACAGGGATAGTACTGCAGGGTACACATAATCGTACTTTGGCTTACACCATGTATATGGACCGCTTACGTGACACTTGTACTACGGTTCGTCTCAGAATCCAGAACCTGGTCCTCCAAATGTGGTGTACGCACAGACTGCCGCCTCCCTGCACGTTCGTTTGTCTGTAAGGACACATGATCACACAAACGTCCAAAAAAAGGCTTGAAATGTTGTGTAATGTGGGTGGTGTCTGTGGGGGTACTTGTTTTGGTATAGCGATGCTGCTTCTCGGTCGTTTGCATGTGCTTGGACGCGCACAAACACCATCTCAGCTTGTTCTCGACATGAATACCGGACCATTCTGCTGCTTATAATACGCTGCGTTAATCACACAGCCTGCAACACTCAGGGAACACACGGGACGTGAGAGAAACCGGCATTCGTCAGCGCCTTCTGCCGTGGCAACGATGCATTTCCGAACGTTTGTTCATAGGACCATTTTTCCTCCAACTCCAGCCAGGAATCTGCACTTTGACGGTTTTATTAAAGTTCACCCTATATATGTTATCGCATGCAGTATTTACAATCATACAGTCATAAGTATAAGCATACAGTAATAAGTATACACCTTGGTCGTTACGCAACCGCTTATTCTCTGTGTTTACAAACAACATTTTTACAAAATGAAACAGTATTTGCTATATTAGCCTACTTTGTTCCCTTATTCCACATCGTGGTGCACACGTGGAGTTTGAATGGAGCTATTAAAACACGTAGGAATGGAAAAGTTCGTGGCAAGGATCTGGGTAGAGTGATCACTCTGCATTTTTATATAGACCTACTGCAATTCGGATAGACAGACCATGAAGTATCACGTCCACATGTTACTCTGATCTATGTATTGTTCCATTCTACTGTCTTTTAATCGCTTCAATGAAAGTGCACATTTGTACTTCAATTTCGAAGAGGAGACGAATGTACGACAACACAGGAACTTCTGTTTGGGAATAATGGCTTTGTAAATACTAAATGTGTTAACAAATATTATTTCAAACAAATTTGAATATTTCTGTCAAAACTATGTGTGACTTTTTTTAATCCCCTAGCCGTATGTGACTGTTTCTTCAAGCACATTTTTTTCTGCAGTCTTTAAATTAGTTAACCTTCGGTTGTACACAAATTCAGAATTTTATAGGTAGTTAACATTGGTAGATGTAGAACAGACACGCCGGCAGCTGTGGCCGAGCGGTTCTAGGCGCTTCAGTCCGGAACGCGCTGCTTCTACGGTCGCAGGTTCAAATCCCGCCTCGGGCATGCATGTGTGTGATGTCCTTAGGATAGTTAGGTTTAAGTAGTTCTATGTCTAGGGGACTGATCACCTCAGATGTTAAGTCGCATATTGCTCAGAGCCATATTATGGAGAACAGGAACCCAATGCCCCATATTTTATAATGAATTTTTTGTTGCTTTTAGCAGTTCTGTTTCGGACAGTTCCCTATTAATAACTGTGAGAGCAGAAAAGCGGTGTACAATTTTGTATGTATTGGATTAGATGAGAATGAGACTTTGCTATAATCATCTGTGGCAGTAAGAAAGATACTGCGTTTCACTTATCAGCCGGCAGCAAAATTAAATCTTCATCTCCCTGTATGTTATTCTCTCTTTGTTCACGTTTGGGAGACTTGGCTGTTGCTGACATGCCACTTGTGGCAAGCGTAAGCAAGCAATTACGCTTAGGATATGTGGGAGTACCCTCTTTCGGTCTCTGCTGAGATCAATTAATTAGCCACTGCACCGACAGCGCCCTAATGGTTAGCTGAGACAATTGCGTCATACACGGTCACCGAATTAAGGTAACTATACGAGTTTTCGGAAAGAGGAACCGCTCACAATAACGGAAATACAAATTCTCTGGATCAAAGGGCAGTGGTTCGATCTATCTTGCAGGGTTGTAGAGCAATATCATGAACATGGACAATTACGCAGCAGCAAAATAAGTGAGGGTAGCAACATAGAATCTACTACTAGGCCTAGTCATACACAGAAGCGCCAAAGAAACTGATATAGGTGTGCGTATTCAAATACAGAGATATGTAAAGAGGCAGAATACGGCGCTGCGGTCGGCGACGCCTATATAAGGCAACAAGTGTCTGGAGCAGTTGCTAGATTGGTAACTGCTGCTACAGTGTCAGGCTATCAAGATTTAAGTGAGTTTGAACCTGGTGTTATAATTGGATAGTCGGCACACGAGCGATGGAACACCGCATTTCCGAGGCAGCGTTTAAGTTGGGATTTTCCCATATGACCATTTCACGAGCGTGCCGTGAATATCAAGAATCCGGTGAAACATCAAATCTCCAACATCTCTATTGCCACAAATAACCCTCCAAGAACGGGACCAACGACAATTGAAGAGAACCGGCCAGCCTGACAGAAGTTGTCTAGGTTATGCTAGACCTAGCACCTTTTTCTGTTGCTTTTCTGTTGTTTTGTCAGGTTGTTGTGGTCAAAAGAACACATTCATAGCCGGAAAGGGAGGGAGCTATAGCGACAAGAGGAAAAACTGCTTTTTTCCCAGGGTCCAACACTTTCATATGTCAAAGATAGCAGGGACTACTATGGTTTTACAAACTTTTATCATCGACTCAAGAATGGCTTTGCACACAATATGCTTTTAATTGTATCACGTAAACTACGCAGTGATTTAGTTTTACATTTAGCATCTATAGAATTAGCTAAAAGTAAACTGCAATTAAGGTGTTAAAAAAACAGCTTTGGCTCTTATTAAATCTTTTGCTATTGTCAAGTGTTTTCCAGTGGATGCTTATATCTTGGTTTTGCATATAGATAGCTGAAAATTATAATTATGCCATTACATACAGTTCTGTAAACAGATATTTGTAAATCATCTAATGATTCTGCTGAGTACTCGATTACTTATCTTTGGTAACTTTTTGTTATATTTCGGAGTACATTGTAAATTGTGTATTGGCAAAACATATTTCTGCTGATTCCTTCGCGCTGCGATGCAATTATCAAAAATTCTGAATCTCTCCTCTGTCAGCAAACATACTATGTTTGGCGGCAAGTACTTCTGGTACCGCAGTTACATTTCCTTTCCTATTCCATTCGCAACAGCACAGTGCGTGGGAGTAACAGCTGGCTGTAAGACGCCGACTGAGCTCTAACTTCTAACGTCATTTCGCGAGACGTATGAGGGAGGAAGCAATATGTTCCCTGACTCCTCTTTTAACGTGCACTCACGGAATTCTAACTGTAAACTTCTCCGTGGCACACAACAGCTCTTCTACAGAGTCTGCCACTGCAATTCGCAGCGAATTACCTGTGGGGTATGAAAGCATACATGCGCAGCACGACCCTATGGCTGCACCGACCAATTCTTTTTAAACCGAGCCATAGATAGCCCAAGGACCTAAAGCACGAGTAAACCCTGGTAAAGACGTAACTGGTTTGCTCGTATGGGATGCTGTTTAGAAAAGAAACTACATTAGCAGTAACCGTTAGGTACCATAAAGATCTCGCGCTTACTAAACGAACCTGTGACGTAACACATCGCTCTTTTTTGTATCTTTTTCAAATTTTTGCATTAATTCTACTTGATAAACGTTCCAGACTGGCGATCAATATTCAAGGATCGATCGAATGCGTGTTTTGTAAGACACTTCTTTATTAGATTAGGTACGATTCCTTAAGATTATTCCAGTAAATCTCAGCATCTGCTTTTACTACGGCTATCTATGTGTGGTTGTTCGGCGATGATACTCATAAATATTTTGCTGCTGTTACTTATTCCAGTGATCCATTATCAATAGTGGAATCGAACAGTAATTGGCCATTCTGCCCATTTATGTGTAATACGTTACGTTTATTTACGTTGGAGGTCAACTACTAGACCCTGCACCAAGAGTAGATCATAGGCTGGACCTACTGCAGTGCGCTTCAGCCTTCCTATAGTCCGATGAAAGTCACTTAATAGTTGACTCTTTACGCGTTGGAGCTCGTTTCCTCCAACAAGACCGCTCAACCTTGCGCCCGAACCGTTACCAAAATACCACAGCAATTGGTCAGTTCACTTCCAGTTGTTTGTTCGCCTTTTTTTTCTTGATGTGTTAGGATTCCAAATCATTTAATAATACTTTTAATATATAAGAAACTGTCAGCCTCGATTGCGGTAATGAAACCAACCTTTACCTAGGTTTCAGCACAAATAATTGAGCCTCCTTCAGAAGATATACCTGAATTTATAATTCGTCTAAGAGGGCATGGTCTAGAAATAAAACTTAAACAGCCTGAATAGGCCATGTCCTCTTAGACAGATTATGGATTCAGTTATCTCTTCTGAAGAAGGCTCAATTATTTGGCCTGAAACCTAGGTAAAGGTTGGTTTCATTACCTCAATCGAGGCTGATAGTTTCTTATACATTCGATTATCACGATTTCTGACTGTGCTGCAATGTTGAAAGTACAAAAATTAATACTTTTATTTCGTATTTTATCACACATGGTAAGCACACCAAAAACAACATACACACATGACGATACTAACGAAATTCACACGTTTCATACACATCACTAGCCAAACACTACTGTATACTTCCGCACAAGACATGATTCAGCGTCACATATACAGTTATTATAACTACAGAGATAGGATTACATTAGATAAACTTCGCACGATATTGCGTGAAGCCGAATTTTTGAAGGCTTCAGTTAATCGTTGCGACTGGAGCACCACAGTAATAAATATAACTGCTCAGCACAATGTTGTGGCGTGGCGCAATGGTTAGCGTATAAACCGGCCCTGTAGAAGGTCATGTGTTAGAATCCCTTCAAAGGTTTCGAGATTTTTTTCTTATTTCTAAATCTAATCAAAAGACTTTAATTATTGTTTTTATTCAATGTATTGGTTTAAATGTAATTTTAATATTTATAATTCCTTACAGTGTCATTGTCATCATCGTACTGACTTTATTTGCTTTTATCATTCTTCCTATCATTCTTTTTGCGTTTGAACTCTGCCTATGTCACTTATAATCTCCAAGTGCCATCGAGGACTGCTCATCGATTGGTAATGCGGCAGCTCGTATAGCTAGTGTCAGGACAATTTCAGGTAAGCAAGGATAGCGAGTAATTACAGTTTATTTTTGCCGCTGAAACTGGATTCTTTCTGTCTTGAGTTTGCTCGTAAAGGTTAGCTTTAATCGCCGTGAACAAAGCGATCTTGATTTTAGTACTGCCGCAAATTTCTGACCGATGTTTTTTCAGATACATTGCACACCGTAGGTTGTGGTTAGTTTAGGAAATGAGCTTAACTTCAGGGCTACAAATCGCGTTGCCTACTACACTTCAGTCTTGATCATTTAAAATCAGCTGTAGACAGAGCATTCCTCATTTTCGACATACCTAGCAGCATTGCTCCGCTTTATACATAAACGGCATTTATGGAGAGACCCGCTGTGAGTGAGTGAGTGAGTGTGTGTGTGTGTGTGTGTGTGTGTGTGTGTGTGTGTGTGTGTGTATGTACTTACTGGCAGCCGATGAAGCAATACAGTAGTGGCAAGTGACAGACACCAACTACCTAGTAATTTTAATCGGACTATAGCATTACAGCTTTCTTGTATACAATACCATCACCTGCGTACAGCTTCACCAGTGTTCCGATGTTAACAATCAGATAATTTGTACACAGTTATCGTGAACTGTAACGTCGACAACATCAAACGGTACTTCTCAAGTTTCTTTTACATCTGACTGTTGTACTGTATCACCATAAAGATGAGAATTCGCCAAAAAACGGTTATCTGTTTTTATGGTCTTCTGTCAGAAGACAAATTTAATGCAACTATGCAGCCTAGTGTATACAGTGCATTGCTCTCCAACCTACATCAACTGAACCTGTTTATTGTATGCAAGCATTCGTTTCCCTGTACAATTCAAACCCTCACCCCAATTTCTAATAAAAATTCTTTGATGCCTAAGAAATTTGTGGTAAGATCTTGGAAACAAACTGCAATTTGCGATGCTCAAGACAGTGTCCTATCAGTCGACCCCCGCGTTCAACTTTGGAAGGTTGTGTCACAAATTTCTTTTCTCCACGATCTTCTTCGTACTTCCTCATTAGCTGTCTAATTTATCCTTCTAATTATTTACTATTCTTCTTCCCTACTTCATAAACTTCCGTTCCATTGTCTTCCGTGCGTTTATTGTCCACGTTACACTCCCATACGAGGCTACCCTCCCGACAAATACTCAAGGAGAAAACTTCCTACAACTTGAATACAGCCGGCCGGAGTGGGCGAGTGGTTCTAGGCGCTTCAGTCGGGAACCGCGCGACCGCTACGGTCGCAGGTTCGAATCTTGTTTGGGGCATGGATGTGTGTGATGTCCTTATATTAGTTAGGTTTAAGTAGTTCTAAGTTATAGAGGACTGATGACCTAAGATGTTAAGTCCCATAGTGCTCAGAGCCATTTGAAGCATTTTTGAACTTGAATACATATATCAGATGTTGGAAGATAGCCACTTTAGTGCGAGCATCTTTCATAATCGCGCTCTCACGCGCCACATGTGAATCACTTGTCGTCTCAAAGTCGACCACACCCTAGTCTACTCTGTCTGCTTTTTCCAAGAGTCGGCATATATTTGTTAAGAATTCAAATGGTTTAAACGGCTCTGAAAACTATGGGACTTAACATCTGAGGTCATCAGTCCCCTAGACTTAGAACTACTTAAACCTAACTAACCTAAGGACATCACATACATCCATCCTGAGGCAGGATTCGAACCGGTGACCGTAGCAGCTGCGCTGTTCCGGACTGAAGCGCCTAGAACCTATCGGCCATCTGTTAAGGACACAGAAAGCTTTGATCGGTGCCAGGCAGTCAGAGCCCTGGGCTCATATTTTTCAGTTGCCTCGTGGAGTTTGAGCACGAAGAACTCTGAATCCGGGCAGCACATCGGGTTGGCGTTATTTCAACAGTTGCCTTGTGCTTTCAATATGGCTGCGTTAGACCGACAGCTTTCAGCACTATGGTGAGACTACAGGTAACGTCGAGCATTCTCATCCTATTAATGCGGTAGGAATTCGCTCTTGCTTTGAGGTTGTTTGGAATTGTGTCCTTTCTGCACTGCATTTTCCATTCTAACTAGTCGAGCGGTTCTGGGCGCTTCAGTCCGCACCCACGCGGCTGCTACGGTCGCAGGTTCGAATCCTGCCTCGGGCATGGATGTGTGTGATGTCCTTAAGTAAGTTAGGTTTACGTGGCTCTAAATCTAGGGGACTGATGACCTCAGATGTTATGTCCCATAGTGCTTAGAGCCATTTGAATCATTTTTAAACCATTCTAACTTGCCGTTAATAACGATATCCGTAATTATCGGTTTTGATCTCTTCAGAACACATTGTGATCGGTATGCATTTTTTAGTTAACCATTCAAGAGTCTTATAGCTTCTCTCAGTCGTGGTTCATAAATTGGTAACATTATTTTAAATATCCTTGTGCTGTGGCTTTTGGTGCGGATGTTAAACGATTTTATTCGGTACGTATCCCTGACTTCTACCCTTATGCAAGAGACAATCAAATGAAAACGAGGCACATGGAAAAAACTAAGCAAACTGTTAATTAATTCAAAAGTAATCGTCATAACTGTTAATGTATTTATACCGCTGTAAGACAGGATGATCAGTACCATCATGGAACAATGTTTGCGGTTGTCTACAGAAGACGATTGTACCCAGGTGTGCAAATCGACGACCATGAATGTCTCTGCAGAGCTACAAAAATATTGAAAATCCATGGGGAGAGATCGGGACTGTATGTAGGAGGTGCAATGGATTCCGTACGAAACTTCTGCAGCGTACTCGAAATAATCTTGGCTACATGTCGGAGAGCATTGTTCAGCGAGTTGGTTTCGAATACGCTGCAGGAGTCCCGCTGGGAAGGCCTTACGCATCTTCCATACAGTCCTGATCACTTCCCATGCGATTTCCATATTTCTGGAGCTCTGAAGAAAGACTTTTGTGGCTGTTTATTTTCTTCAGACGAAGAGGTGCACGCCTGAGTACGGTCATAGTTCCCTTAGGCAAGCGGAAACACCATTCCATGAAGACATTTACCCTCTTGAATCACAATGGCATTACTTTTGAAATAATAAACAGTTTTCTTACTGTTTTCCATTTGTAACGTTTTCATTACACTTTGAGGCAGGATAGTTTGATGTAAGCAATCCGTGTTGCAACTCAAATTTGAGCAGCATTACTTCCGAGTAACCTTTCCCCTTCTTTCGTTGAACTTTGCGGGAGTTTTGTCATCTCCGAAACTCCATATGTGTAGTGAGACTGTCTCAGTTACGTGACTGGATTTGTCATTTCCTGTCAGAGAAGTCACAGTTCGTAGTAAATGACGGAAAGTCATCGAGTAAAACAGAAATGATTTCTGGCGTTCCGCAAGGTAGTGTTATAGGCCCTTTCCTGTTCTTTATCAATATTTCCTGGCATAGAGGTCATAGTACGTAGTAACTGACGGAAAGTCATCGAGTAAAACAGAAGTGATTTCTAGCGTTCCCCCAAGGTAGTGTTACAGGCCCTTTGCTGTTCTTTACCAATATAAACGATTTGGGAAACAATCTGAGCAACCGTCTTCGGTTGTTTGCAGATGACACTGTCGTTTATCGACTAATAAAGTCATCAAAAGATCAAAACAAACGTTTTAGAAAAGATATCTAACTGATGCGAAAAGTGGCAGTTGACCCTAAATAACGAAAACTGTGAGGTCATCCACATGAGTGCTTAAAGAAACTCGTTAAACTTCGGGTGTACGATAAATCTGTCTAATCTAAAAGCCGTAAATTCAACTAACTACCTAGTAATTACAATTAAGAACAACTTAAATTAGAAGGAACACACAGAAAATGTTGTGGGGAAGGAAAACCAAAGACTGCGTTTTACTGGCAGCACACTTAGAAAATGTAACAGATCTACTAAGGCGACTACCTACACTACGCTTGTCCTTCCTGTTAGAATTCTGCTGCGCGGTTTGGGATCCTTACCAGGTAGGACTGACGGAGTACATCGAAACAATTCAGAGGAAGGAAGAACGTTTTGCATTATCACGAAATATGGGAGAGAATGTCACAGAAATGATACAGGATTTGGGCTGAAAATCATTAAAAGAAAGGCGTTTTTCGTTGCGTCGAAATCTTATCATGAAATTCCAATCACCAACTTTTTCCTCCGCATGCGAAAATATTTTTTTGGCACCGACTTACATAGGGAGGTACTATCACCACGATAAAATAAGGGAAATCAGAGCTCGTACGGAAAGATATAGGTGTTCGTTCTTTCCGCGCTATACGAGATTGGAATAATAGAGAATCGTGAAGGTGGTTCGATGAACTCTCTGGCAGGCACTTGAATGTGATTTGCAGAATATCCATGAAAGTGTTATTAGTAAATCATGTTCAGTTTCTCAGAGTGTATAGTGTGTAACGAGTATAAGAGCAGATATTTCTATTGGTGACTGAGGACACTGTAATAAACAATATTATATCAGTATTTACGTCATTTGAAAACTAATAATTATAGCTATTACAAGTCGTATGTTTTTAGGTTAGCTCGTACCTCCAAGTACATGCGGCAAGAGCAAGCCCAAAATGCTTCTTTTTCTCTTAGCAGCAGGTCAGATGTTGGAAATGTGGACGTGTGGATGCAAAACGGTTAGTCTATACTGACAGGTGCTGTTCACTTAGAGGTGCAGTTAAAGAAAACATCATGTCGTAATGTTCATGACATGTCTGTGGGAAGACTATTCGACGCAGTAAAATACGACTAACACATTGATGTGTGAACATATTAAGGTACCAGATATAAAAATATCTGTCTAACAGGTATATGTTACACCCTGTATTTCAGGACAGAACCTAGGTACATAGTTATATGTCAGGACTCATGTTCAGTTTCAAAATGTTTATATCTTTATGGTGTTGGATGAATTATGAGGTTTGAAAACGAAATATGAAGACACGAGGTTAACTCCTTGATCGCATCACGCACACTGCTGTCCTCATGAGGGAACGTGCAATTGCTCTCACACAGGCAACATATGTTCGTCCAAGAGTGCCCAAAGGCATTGAAATTGACAATGGGGTGTTCGAAAATTTACTGTGAATTGTACGACAGCTGTAACGTGACGTTTACGATAATGCTTAGAAACTCATTTGTCCTGCGCGAATTGAGGATATAAGGCCCAGTTTTATTTTATTTTATATCTACTAAATATCTACTTTACTTCTGTTATCATTAGTTATTTTGCTACCCAAACATCAAAGGTGGTCTACAGCTTTGACTGTATCCCATTGACCTTCCTTGCCACGAGTTCTCCCTTGAGCAACGGTGTGTGTGTTGTCCTTAGCGTAAGTTAGTATAAGTTAGATTAAGTAGTGTGTAAGCCTAGGGACCGATGACCTCAGCAGTTTGGTCCCATAGAACTTACCACAAATTTCCAACTCCATCGCCCTTGTTCCACTGTTATTAACTTTAGTCAACTGGTCTTCTACGTCCTTTGCGTCTCGTATAAAATGTCATCAGGCAAGTATTCCGGTTATTTTTTTATTTCTGCTCCTTGTACAAACTGCTTCTCCAAATCTTTGCTTAGTTTCTCTTAATGCTTTGTCAGTGTACAAATTGAATACCTTTAAAGATAGCTTACAACACTGTCTCACTCCTCTTTCAACTACAGCCTCCTTGTCATGTCTTTTGGCCCTTATAACTGCAGTCTGGTTTCTGTAATAGTTGTAGACAACTTTTCTTTCCCTTAGTATATCCCTGATAACTTTATAATTTCAAATATCGTATTCCAGGCAGCAGTATCAAAAGCTTTTTCAACATCCAGAACCGCTATAAGTCTAGGTGTGTCTTTATTAAATCTATCTTCCAAGACAGGTCATAAAATCACTATTGCCTCGAGTATTTCTTACAATTTTTCTTTCTCTTCGTATATCCCTGATAACTTTATAATTTCAAATACCATATTCCAGGCAGCAGCATCAGAAGCTTTTTCTACATCCAGGACCGCTATAAGTCTAGGTGTGCCTTTATTAAATCTATCTTCCAAGACAGCTCGTAAAATCAGTATTGCCTCGAGTGTTTCTATATTTCTCCAGAACCTAAACTGATCTTCACCTAGGTCATCACCTTTAGGTGGCAGAAATCTATTACGGACACGGACCGCTTTTCGGAGAAGACAGCGAGTTTTGGCCGGAAACTCGGTGCATGCGAGAATGCGGCTGGCGTAATGAACGGGGCGCTGGGAGCGGCGTGCAAACTGCCAAGCCACGTCTGCACTCACGTCCCGGCATTGGCTCTGCAGCGGCGGTACCGCAAGCGCCAGCCGCCTCCGTGCTGCAAACATTTACATTTCCTTCCCGGGAGCGTCCCATCCCAACTGCACCACTTGTCGCAACGTATAGATGTTACGCATATTCGTGAACACGGAATGGGGCGCAAATTAGGGACTCGCGTAAGTAAGAGAGGTAAGTAATTTGCTTGCCAGTGCAATGTAGCGAAAGCACGGTCCCCGCGCCACAGCCATTTGTGACGACGCGTTCCCGCTATGCCGCGTATTTGCACTACCGCCGGCGAAAGGGAAACTACACTCCTGGAAATTGAAATAAGAACACCGTGAATTCATTGTCCCAGGAAGGGGAAACTTTATTGACACATTCCTGGGGTCAGATACATCACATGATCACACTGACAGAACCACAGGCACATAGACACAGGCAACAGAGCATGCACAATGTCGGCACTAGTACAGTGTATATCCACCTTTCGCAGCAATGCAGGCTGCTATTCTCCCATGGAGACGATCGTAGAGATGCTGGATGTAGTCCTGTGGAACGGCTTGCCATGCCATTTCCACCTGGCACCTCAGTTGGACCAGCGTTCGTGCTGGACGTGCAGACCGCGTGAGACGACGCTTCCTCCAGTCCCAAACATGCTCAATGGGGGACAGATCCGGAGATCTTGCTGGCCAGGGTAGTTGACTTACACCTTCTAGAGTACGTTGGCTGGCACGGGATACATGCGGACGTGCATTGTCCTGTTGGAACAGCAAGTTCCCTTGCCGGTCTAGGAATGGTAGAACGATGGGTTCGATGACGGTTTGGATGTACCGTGCACTATTCAGTGTCCCCTCGACGATCACCAGAGGTGTACGGCCAGTGTAGGAGATGGCTCCCCACACTATGATGCCGGGTGTTGGCCCTGTGTGCCTCAGTCGTATGCAGTCCTGATTGTGGCGCTCACCTGCACGGCGCCAAACACGCATACGACCATCATTGGCACCAAGGCAGAAGCGACTCTCATCGCTGAAGACGACACGTCTCCATTCGTCCCTCCATTCACGCCTGTCGCGACACCACTGGAGACGGGCTGCACGATGTTGGGGCGTGAGCGGAAGACGGCCTAACGGTGTGCGGGACCGTAGCCCAGCTTCGTGGAGACGGTTGCGAATGGTCCTCGCCGATACCCCAGGAGCAACAGTGTCCCTAATTTGCTGGGAAGTGGCGTTGCGGTCCCCTACGGCACTGCGCAGGATCCTACGGTCTTGGCGTGCATCCGTGCGTCGCTGCGGTCCGGTCCCAGGTCGACGGGCACGTGCACCTTCCGCCGACCACTGGCGACAACATCGATGTACTGTGGAGACCTCACGCTCCACGTGTTGAGCAATTCGGCGGTACGTCCACCCGGCCTCCCGCATGTCCACTATACGCCCTCGCTCAAAGTCCGTCAACTGCACATACGGTTCACGTCCACGCTGTCGCGGCATGCTACCAGTGTTAAAGACTGCGATGGAGCTCCGTATGCCACGGCAAACTGGCTGACACTGACGGCGGCGGTGCACAAATGCTGCGCAGCTAGCGCCATTCGACGGCCAACACCGCGGTTCCTGGTGTGTCCGCTGTGCCGTGCGTGTGATCATAGCTTTTACAGCCCTCTCGCAGTGTCCGGAGCAAGTATGGTGGGTCTGACACATCGGTGTCAATGTGTTCTTTTTTCCGTTTCCAGGAGTGTATTTTACCGGCGAACCCAGAGCGGACCTCTGCACTGCTATAATGTTCAAATGTGTGTAAAACCTTATGGGACTTAACTGCCAACGTCATCAGTCCCTAAGCTTACACACTACTTAACCTAAATTATCCTAAGGACAAACACACACACCCATGCCCGAGGGAGGACTCGAACCTCCGCCGGGACCAGCCGCACAGTGCACTGCTATATTAGTGAATATTTTTTTTTTATAAGGGTCCCCATTCTCGTCTTAGCCAGCCGTACAAGGCTAAGAAGTCGTAGCTGTGACACAGCTGAACTGCCCTGTAGCAATACGACTACACTTACATGGGGAGCTCCGAATCGGATCACAAGTTTCACAGCATGCATAAAAACCACCTGTATGGATTCATGTACGTAGCGCGTCTACTGAACTGTAGGCGTTTCCCATCGATGGTTTGGATACAAAACGCCTTTAGTTTTCAAATTTAAAAGTATTCTTAGCGCGCCAGTTCTTTTAGATACATGTATCTAGAGGAACAATAAAGTACAGTAATATTTTACTGTCTTTAATTAACGAAGTTACGCAATTCACTCCAACGCAATTGGTGTTGGCGCTGTAGCAATGCGGAGAAACGCTCGGTATCCCATGCGAAATGTAACGAAAGATGTAGAACGTGTAAAACAATCTAATAAAATCTACCACTGGCAGAAAATTTGTTCCAAACTGGCGAATCATTTGATACATGTTCAGGACGACTATCGTCCTAAAACTGTTTAATGTAAAAATGTTATTGTTGTTGTTGTGGTCCACAGTCCACGGACTGGTCTGGTGCAGCTCTCCATGCTACTCTACCCTGTGCAAGCCTCTTCATCTCCAAATACCTACTGCAACCGACATTCTTTTGAACCTGCTTATCGTATTCATCTCTCGGTCTTCCTCTATGATTTTTACTCACCATGCTTTCCTCCAGAACTAAATTGGTGATCCATTTATGCCTCAGAATGTGTCCTACCAACCAATCCCTACATCTAGTCATGTTGAACCACAAATTTCTCTTCTCCCCTATTCTATTCAGTACCTCGTCAAGTGTTATGTGATCTACCCATTTAATCTTCAGCATTCTTCTGTAGCACCAAATTTCTAAAGCTTCTATTCTCTTCTTGTCTAAACTATTTATAGTCCATGTTTCACTTGCATACAAGGCTACACTCCACACAAATGCTTTCATAAAGGACTTCTTCGGAAACGGCTTTCTTGCCATTGCCAGTCTACATTTTATATCCTCCCTATTTCGACCATCATAAGTTATTTTGCTCCCCAAATAGCAAAACTCATTTATTACTTTATGTGTCTCATTTCCTAATCAAATTCCCTCAGCTTCACCTGATTTAATTCGACTACATTTCATTATCCTCGTTTTGCTTTTGTCAATGTTCATCTTATGCCCTCTTTTCTCTGTCCATTCCGTTCACCTACTCTTCCAAGTCTTTGCTGTCTCTGACAGAATTACAATGTCATCGGCAAACCTCAAAGTTTTTATTTCTTCTCCCCAGATTTAAATTCCTACACCAAATTATTCTTTGTTTCCTTTACTGCTTGCTCAATATACAGATGGAATAACGTCGGGGATAGGCTACAACCCTGTCTCACTCCCTTCTCAGCGACTACTTCCCTTTCGTACCGCTCGACTCTTATAACAGCTCTCTGGATTCTGTACAAATTCTAAACAGCATTTCGCTCTCTGTATTTTATCCCTGCCATCTTCAGATTTTGAAAGAGAGTGTTCCAGTCAACATTGTCAAAAGCTTTCTCTAAGCCTACAAATGCCATAACGTAAAAATAAACTGCCGTTAATGGAAGTGTTACACATGACCACATTGAGCGACTGCCACCACAGTGAAAAATTGCAGTTTATTGTTTTCTATATGTTTATTAACCTCAAGTCCGCTCCTGGTAGCTGAGTGATCAGCGCGACAGAATGTCAATCCTAAGGGCACGGGTTCGATTCCCGGCTGGATCAGAGATTTTCTCCGCTCAGGAACTGGGTGTTGTGATGTCCTAATCATCATCATTTCATCCCCATCGACGCGTAAGTCGCCGAAGTGGCATCAAACCGAAAGACGTGCACCCGGCTAACGGTATACCCGACGGGAGGTCCTAGTCACACGACATTTACATTTATTAAGCTCAAACAATACATAAGTAAATGCAACTAGTAAATTCTGGATTCCTCCAAATTTACAAACTGGATGTGAAGGGTTAATTTATTCCAGGGTTTCAGTTGGAATTAGTCTCTATTCTTTTTGCAGGACCTCCCACAAATGTGTCCCACACATTACTCTCCGTTTTGAGATCTTCCTGTCCAACTCACCCAACAGCAGCATGATTGAGTTAGTCAGATGACTGTGGACGTCATGCCAAGTTTTTCAAAATTTTTGAACCTCTAGAGACTTCACATAGTCCTGAAGCAAGCGAGGTGTATGTTTCGGGTTGCTGTCTTGCTGTAAGTCAAACCCTTTCGCAATCCGATGCAAACCAAAGGTCGTGACATGTCGCTGGAGAATAGCATGATCATCCTTTTGTTTCATTTTTCCATCTGCTTTCACCAAATCCCCGACTTACCTCCCTCCAAAAGATCTCCATACCATCACAGAACCCCCTCCATGCTTCAGAGTTGGAATGACGCACTGAGGATTGAAGCGTTCGTGGGGTAAACGGCCTACGAACAGACGGAATTTACTTCCAAATATTTCGAATTTAGATTCATCAATGAATAAGATTCTTTGTAATCCCCTGCTGTCGAATGTCGGTGTTTCGTAGCCTACTGAAGCCGTTTCTTCCTATTAACTGTGCGCAACAATGGTTTCCCTGCTGCTACATAACCCTGAAAGTTGTTTTCTGGTAGGCGTCGTGTCACTGTTGACTCATTGACTGGTGTATATCTAGTTGTGTTTAGCTCAGCAGTAAGTTCACTGGTAGTTTAGAATCTATTACATATACTGGTCACTACAAAATACTTTTCCTGACATTCTGGCGTTTTCCTGGGTACTCCTAAGTGAGGAAGATTATAACAGGAGCCTATATCTCGATGGCGGTGTATGGTCTTGACAACTCCGCTGATGGAAATCTTCTATTTCTTTGATATTTGTCGAACGCTATTGTATTATTGGTGCAAAGTGATTTCTTTGCCCGTCACTCACTTTGGGGCCATTTTGAGCTACTTTCACTGCGCGTACTGCTTTCTTTCGTGGCCTTCAAAGAAACGGAACTAAAACTGAACAGAACTGTAAACATGTAACTCCACACAGTCTACTGGTGGCACGTGGCGTGTTTAGTAGAACTTCTCGGACAGGTAAAATCAGTTTATATAAAAGAGAAAAATTCCAACATGTACCAGTATGTTTGTATATGTACAATAATTATCGGTACAAAATGTGTCATTCTTAGTCGTTATTTGAGCATACTATTCTGTATTCTAACCAGTAACTCACATACATCTCTCCCATGTCGCTCCGTTGTTATACGCAGCATGGTGTTTCCAAACTTATGCTGGGTTGTGTATACTAACAGAAATGGAAAATGTTACACCCTGAAGCACCAATCCGGTATTTATCAAACTTACTGGAATGTTTATCACATAAGGATTATTAAATGTATAAAATTTAATTTCACTCGGAAGTGAGGTCCTTCATCAACACCACTATAAGGTGTGACCTCCACAAGCACTAATACAATCTTGTACTCATTGTCGTATGCAAGTAAACAGCTTCCGAACTTCACCTTTAGGAATTTCCTGCCACTCTTGAAACGTGCACTTTCAGTTCATGAAGATTGCTGGTTGGAGGCTGGTATAAATTATAGCTCTTCCTATCACATTGCAGACGTGCTCTGGAGGGCAGAGTAGTCAGTTATCCGTATACTTGTGGTGTTAACTGCAGTGGCGCTGTTGCATTATCTTGCTGTAATATGCCATTTTGTATCCTGGTCAATGGATATCACAATAGGGTTTCCTGTTCTTGCCACATACTGGTGAGCATTCAGCCTCTCTTCAGCAGTTATCATATCACTCCTGTTGTCAAATGGTTCAAATGGCTCTGAGCACTATGGGACTTAACATCTCAGGTCATCAGTCCCCTAGAACTTAGAACTACTGAAACCTGACTGACCTAAGGACAACACACACATCCATGCCCGAGGCAGGATTCGAACCTGCGACCGTAGCGGTCACGCGGTTCCAGACTGTAGCGCCTAGAACCGCTCGGCCATCGCGGTCGGCTCCTGCTGTCATCTCCATTAGCTTCCGACACCGCGATCCCAGCAGTTGGGACTTGTGACTCGTAGCTTCCTTTGACCTTTCAATACGTCGTCTGCGGACAGGTTGGTGTCAATCTGACCGCTACAAATGTGAACTAGATTCGTTCCTGAACTCTATAGGCTGCCACTCAATGTCTCATTTGTCTCTGGCTCTATACCTTGCAAGAGTCTGTTGTCTCTGGTATGGTGTGAGCGGTGGACGATCCATGACGACTCGAAATCTCAACACAGCTGACGGTTCGTGGTGACTCTCCGCCTGCAACCTAAAAACAAATTTCAATTATTTTCACCTGTCTATTCGTCGGAGGCAGTGGAACAATACCACTATCTTCTCGTAGTGCATATCTGGAAGGAGCCGTGGCTCCTCTTCTTGTCACACTGTTGTCCTGAGTCCAACTCGTCACCACTCGTTTTACAGTCATTACCCTACGCAAAAGTCTGACAGCGAAAGGTCTGACATGACTAGACTGTACTCACGTGCAATCGAATGAACGGTATGTTCGAAATCCAGGTGAACATTATTTTTGTTTTAAGAGATATGTCATTACACGGTCCAGTCGCATTAATGTGACCACCACCTATGTTCGACGTCAACGTGCAATAACCACTCACAGACGGCAGGTGGCACAGTACTAGAGTGGACCGTATATAAAGTGCGTCGGAGGGACGCGGAAAACAGTGCAGTCATTGTCGCAATGCGAAAACTGACTAAAACTAAAGGTCATGATCATAGGCTTTCAGACCAAGGGTGGAAACATTTCCGAAATGGCTAAGTTTGTAAACTGTTTGCGTACCACCATGGTTAAAGTATCCGTGCACGGAAAAATGGCGCTGTGCAGAACTCACGCCAAAGCGCCTGTCATGTCCCAAGGGCCATGGTTGACAGAGATGAACTAATGTTACAGAGATAAGTACGTGCTCATAGACGTGCAACTGTTGGCCAACTGACCGCCCAGGTGAACCAAGGGGCTCCTCCACAGCAGGCGCTTGGTTCATGCACCCATGCTGACTGCCGTTCGTCGGCGACGAGTGTCGAGTGAGTACTCACCCACTCAATGTGATCACGCCAGTACCGTAACAGGTCGTCCACTGAGCGGCCACAGATGGCGTTTTCAGATGAACGTCGTGAAACATCTGAAAGCAAACATCTTTCAACAATCGTCAGAGCGTTATGGTCTGCGGAATGTTTTAGGGACATTCCCTGGGTGATATAGTCAAGCTGAAAAGCACAATGGATCAACGCAAGTTCGCATCTCTCTTTGGGGACCATGTCCACCCGTGCATGCAGTTTGTCTTCCTCGACACGATGGCATCTACACTCTTGTTCATAAATTAAGGATAACTTCAAAATATGGTACCACACAACGTGGCACTACACAAAACTGGCGCTAATAGCAAAGGCACATAGGTAACACACACGACACAAACCTGTAAGTCCACAGCATTAGTGATAAGTTGCGACAAGCGTCCCGAAACACATGTGCTACAAAACCCCACTGTTTCCTGCGCATGTACCCCGACATTAATATGGGATATAATCACTATGCACATGTACACAGGCCGCACAACGGGTTGGCATACTCTGGATCAGGTGGTCGAGCAGCTGCTGAAGTATAGCCTCCCATTCTTGCACCAGTGAATGTGGAGCTCCTGAAGTGTCCTAGTGGTTTGAAGACGTGCAGCGATACGTCGACCGAGAGCATCCCAGACGTACTCGATGGTGTCTAAGTCTGGAGAACAGGGTAGCCACTCCATTCGTCTGATATCTTCTGTTTCAGGGTACTCCTCCACGACGGCAGCTCGGCGGGGTGGTGCGTTATCATCCCTCAGGAGGAAGATGGGGCCCACGCTTCCCTGAAAAGGCGGATATACTGGTGAAAAATGATGTCCTGATACACCTGACCTGTTACAGTTCCTCTGTCAAAGACATGCAGGGGTGTAGGTGCACCAATCATAATCGCACTCCACACCATCAAACCACGACCTCCATACAGGTCCCTTTCACGCCAGATGAAAACCCGGCGAGAATCACTGTTCAGACTACACCAGGACTCGTCCGTGAATATAACCTGGGACCATTGTTCCAATGACCATGTACTGTGTTCTCGACACCAGGCTTATGGGCTCTCCTATGACCAGAGGTCAGTGGAATGCACCTTGCAGGTCTCCGGGCAAATAAACCACGTCTGTTCCAGTGGCTGCGGTAAGGTCCCGACCGAGGCTACCTGCAGTAGCCCGTGGCTGTCTGCGGGCACTGATTGTGAGATATCGGTCTTCTTGTGGTGTTGTATACTGTCGACGTCCCGTACTGTAGCGCCTGGACACGTTTCCTGTCTGCTGGAATCGTTCCCATAATCTTGAGATCACACTTTGTGGCACACGGAGGGCCCGTACTACGAACTGCTGTGTTTGACCTGCCTCCAGTCGCCCTAGTATTCTATCCCTCATAACGTCGTCAATGTGTGTCCTTTGAGCCATTTTCAACACACAGTCACTTCAGCGCGTCTGAAAACGTCTGCACACTTACTCGCAGCACCGTACTCTGACATGCACCAACACAGCTCTGCGTATGTGGACTGCTGCCAGCGCCAAAGTGCGACGACCGCAGGTCAAATGCACCGCATGGTCATACCCCAAGGTGATTTAAAACCGCAAACCGCCCACCAGAGCGTTGTTTCACCATGTAGCTGCATTATCCTTAATTTATAAGCATGAGTGTGGCAGTGGGACAATGTAACATGTCACAGAGTTCGCATGGTACGCCCGTGGTTAACAGCACCAAGATGAGTGTACCGTACTTCCCTGCCCACTTTTTTTTTAATCTAATTTTTTCTAATTTTTTTTGTTCGCTTTTGTTCGTTTCGTCTGCTGGGGACGGACGTCGTAAGATATCCTTTTAATTTCATTGATGATCGATTAACTCATTTTTTTTTTATTACAGAGGGCACGTAACCCTCTGACCGAACACGCTGAGCTACCGTGCCGGCTAACTCCCCGGATCAAAACCATATCGAAAATCTGTGAAACTACCTCTATCGGGCTGTTCGTAGCATGGATCTTTCACCGAGAAACCTAGCGCAGCTGCCACCGTACCTGGGTTGGCATTGCTCCTCATCCTTTTCGGTACCTTCTACAGACTCACTGATTTTCCTCCTGCACATCCGCGCTGCAACAGGTAGTTATTAAGGCTTTTGACATGTGGTCACATTAATGTGGCTGGATTGAATGGATGTCTTTTGAATGAACGTATGTGATTCAGTTCTCTGATACGGAGGAGGGGCGGGGGGAATCAGAAAATCGTTATCCCGCTATGAAATAGGATGAAGAGAAGGTTGCTGCGAAATGGAATGGAAGATGTTAAAAGCAAAAGAGTTAATGCGTCCGACATCACAGCATTTCGGCATTCAAAATGCAAAGCGACGCTGTTCACGTGCCAACTGTTGGCTGGGGTAGCTGCGATTCGCAGACAGTTGTAGCCCAATGCAATGGAAAATGTGCCATCGGAACAACCTGTAGCAGCCGACATCCAACCACAGACACAGAAGGACCTTTGCAGTGCTCCTGCAGTGACGCAACACCTTGGACGGAGCTGTACAGTGTGGTGGGACCGCGCAGACAAAATGACGACTTCCCGCTCTGTGGCCACATTGAGTGGATTAGTACTCACTCGGCCCTGCTTCCTTCCCTCTTCTATCCTCTGTTCCCGCGGACGCATCACTGGCGTAGTAGCCGCCTTTTCCCTGAGGCTTAGAGGCTATTCGTACTGCCTCGTTGTAACTCGTACTGTTATGTGACCCTTTGATGCCAAATAAAAGCAATGGCCTTGTTTTCAAGTTTCTGTTAGGGACTCTTTAAGTGAAGGAGAACGGTGTAACGTTGTTCTCTCCTATTACGCAGTAGAGGGTGCTGCTGAGTCTATGATCACGAAACGTTTCTACTATCTTCCGCACTTTCACCGAGTCTGTATTAATTCGGGGTGTTCTCTATGTTTGTAACAGTTATCACAAAATTCAGTATATTTCGAAGCGCTAGAAAGTACTTTCTGAATAAGAAATGAATTTAAAATCAGAACCCTCCCGTGTTTTGCGATGGATGTTAATTTGTCACCAAGCCTCAAAGGGTTATTTCATTCTTAGACGGTGAGTTTATTATCAACAAGGGAAGTGTAACTCAACATTGCCGTACATTACAGTGTGTCGACGACTGCTGAGCTAACGCCGTTTCCAAGTACTCGTACACCATAATTATTCTACCACGCAAACATTTGGAATTACACTAGTCTGGTATGAGACTTTCCCGGGAGGTCCACTGGGGGCCGAACAACACAGCAACCCTGGGTTCGGTGTGGGGCGGCGATGGGGTGGGTGGACTGCTGTAACCTGTTAAGGAGTTGTGAACCACTGAATGCTACGGTGGGACGAAGCCTCTCCGTCGTTTCTATGACCCCGGTTTCATACATACATACATGCATACATACAAGTACAGGAATACTCTACCTTTTTCGACTTCTTTCTAATAGGTGATTTGCTGAAAGTACCATATCTACATCTACATCTTTACTCTGCTATTCACAATTAACTGCCTGGGAGAGGGTTCATCTAACCACCTTCAAGCTCGTTCTCCACCGTTCCACTCTCGAGCGGCGCCCGGGAAAACGAGCATTTAAATCTTTCTGTGCAAGCTCTGATTTCTCTTATTTTGCCATGATGACCATTTCTACATATTAGGTGGATGCCAACAGAATATTTTTATAATCGGAGAAAAAAGTTGGTGACTGAATTTTCACTAGAAGGTACTGCCGCAACGAAAAACGTCTTTGTTCCAAAGATTCCCACCCAATTCACATATAAATCCGCGTCACTCTCTCCCCTATTTCGCGATAATACAAAAGGAGTTTCCCTTCTTTTCACTTCTTCGATGTCCTCCGTCAGTCCCTTCTGACATGGATCCCACATCGCACAGCAGTACTCTAGCGGATGGCGACCAAGCCCACTGTAAGCAGTCTCTTTAGTAGACCTGTTGCACTAACTGTTCTCCCAATGAATCGTAGTCTTTCGTTAGCTATGCCCACAAAATTATCTACATGATCGTTCCTATTTAAGTTGTTCGTAATTGTTAGTTGAATTTACAGCCTTTAGATTTGTGTGATTTATCGTCTAACCGAAATTTAGCGAGTTTCTTTTAGTACTGAGGTGAATGACTTCACACCCATTTTTCGGACCATACAGATATCTTGTCTAAATAATTTTGCAATTGGTTTTGATTGTCTGATGACTTTACAAGACGGTAAATGAGTTCATCATCTGCAGAAAATCTAAGAGGGCTGCTCAGATTGTCTTTCATGTCGTTCATGTAGATCAGCAAAATCAGGAGGCCTGTAACACTTCCCTGGGGAACGCCAGATTCTACTTCTGTTTTGTTCGACGACTTTCCGTCAGTAACTACGAACTGTGATCTTTCCGACAGGAAATTAGGAATCCAGTCGCACAGCTGTGGTGACACTCCACAGACACACAATGTGATTAGAAGACGAATGTTAGGAACGGTATCGAAAGTGTTACGGCGTTAAGTCAAGCGCTGACACTCCAGTAGAGAACGACAAGGGAGAGAAGGCTGTGAGACGCCAGCCAATCGCACACTGACCGACCTCCCTTCCAGGACGACAACGTTACAGCAGCGGCCCCTAGGTGAAGAAATCATAAGCTCCGCACCCGAACGGTGGCGGCCCAGTTCGACAACAGCTTTGAGATTAGTGACTTGCATAGTATCGTCAACGACAGCAACTTCGATAGCAGTTGCTTGCGACACATCTGTGTAGTAACCAAAGTTAAGTATTGTATTTGATTAACTGTAATAAAACTCATTGATACAAGTTGTTTGATTGTTTGTCTAGCAAATGGAGTATGCGGACTTATTAGACACAACAAGATTGACGACGAGTCTGAACGAAACAGAAAGCCTCTGAATATCTGAAAGTATGGAATCAATTTGATATCCCCTGTCGACAGCATTCATTACTTCGTGAGAATAAAGAGATAGTTGTGTCTCACAAAAATGATATTTTCTGAATACGTGCTGACTATTTGCAATAAATCGTTTTCTTCGAAGTTAGAACACATTAGATGTTCCAAAATCCTACTTCAAATTGACGTTAGTGATATTCAGCGGATTACTCCTATTTCCTTTCTTGGGGATTGGTGTGACTTGCGGAACTTTCCAGTCTTTAGACACGAATCTTTCGAAGAGCGAGTGGTTGTGTATGATTGATGCATCAGCATTCTCTCAAATGAATCGCTACACCGCGGGTATCTACTTCCAAGTTACTGACGTTGGCAGTCGTTATGAATTCGAATAATTCTGTAATGTTTCGTTTGCTTCTTTGGTGAAAGAGTTTCGGGAAATCGAGTTTAGTAACTCTGCTTTAGTGGCGCTGCCATCAGTGACATCACCATTGTTGTCAAGCGGTGAAAGTACTGATTGCGTCTTGCCGCTGGTGTACTTTACATATGACCAGAACTTATTTGGGTTTCTGCCAGATTTCTAAACAGAGTTTCGTTGTGGAAACTGTTAAAAGCATCTCGCATTGAAGTTCATACTAAACCTAGAGCTTCTCTGAAACATAGCCATCCTGGGGATTTTGCGTTCTTTTAAATTTGGCATGCTTTTCTCGTTCCTAATGCAACAGTGCTCTGACCGTGTTGTGTACCATGGGGTATCACCACCACCTCTTATTAATTTATGTGATATACGTATATATCTCAATTGCCGTCGATACCAGTTCTTTGAATTCAAACCACAGCTGGTCTACGTTTACATAATCAGATCAGGAGTGAAAACTGTCTCTTAGAAAGGCGTTAAACGAATTTTCATTTGCTTTCTTAAATAGATGACGTTTTTTTCATCTTTGGTGGTTTTGGATGTTACGGTATGCAGTCTCGCTGCAACTGCCTTGGGGTCACTAAACCCTGTCTCCGTCAGGATGCTCCCTGTTTGCTCAAGATTATTTGTTGCTAAGAGGTCAAGTATGTTTTCGCAACCTGTTACACTTCGAGTGGGCTCCTGAACTAATTGTTAGAAATAATTTTCTGAGAAAGCATTGAGTGCAGTTTCGGGCGATGTTTTGTGCCTACTGGGGGCTTTAAAAATGTATTTCTGCCAGACTGAACTCACCACCAAGTATAATTGTGTAAGAGGTGTACCTATTTGAAATAATACTCTGGTTTTCTTTGAACTGTTCAGCAACTATATCATCTGAGTCATGAGATCTGTAAACCGAAGCAATTATTAATTTATTATGGTTGTCAAGTATAACCTATACTCATACTAATTTACAGTAGCTATCTACTTCAAATTCACTATAAGGTAAACTACTTCTTACAGCAATAAACATTCCAATACCAACTGTATTTAATAGATCCCTTCTGAACACGGTTAGATCCTTTGATAAAATTTCGGTTGAACTTGTTTCCGGCCTTAGCCAGCTTTCCTTACCTATAACGATTTGAGCTTCAGTGTTTTCTATTAGCGCTTGGAGCTCTGTTTCTTTC
Organism: Schistocerca gregaria; assembly: GCF_023897955.1. Taxonomy (NCBI): domain Eukaryota; kingdom Metazoa; phylum Arthropoda; class Insecta; order Orthoptera; family Acrididae; genus Schistocerca; species Schistocerca gregaria. The sequence goes on from NC_064931.1 coordinate 748,129,481, forward strand.
GCAACACAACCACGACAATTTACAACTACAGTAGCGGCTGTTGCTAGGTCTACCCTTTTAATCTGATATAACGTGAAAAACCGCCCAGTCCCTTCCACACATCCCCTGCTACTCGTGTAGCCATTTCCTGGGTGTACCCTATAATGGTACTCGAGAGTAGGTCTTTTGCTTGAGGCCTCCATTCCAGGTTCACTATACTTCCAGAATGCTCCCAGCAAATCATAGCCTTTGTCCTCCTTACAGTGTCTTGTGTGTCTTCCTTTAACTTTACGACTCTCGCTGAGCTATTCCTTCATTATTATTAAGAACCCTGTAATTAAATAGTACCTGACATTTTTTCTTTTTTCGTTAATGACATTTCTTGACAGGTACTATGAGCATTCGCTCAGTATATGAGGTGTTTTAACCACTCGTGACTTTCCTTATCGTTAGCCAGATCATTTCTCGTGGACAATGATATTGTCAGACCAACGTATGAGGGTGCTGTACACTTACACTACCTTTAAAGTTCCCACGCAGATGCTCTCAACATAAATTGTTCGAGTAGCCCAAGAAACAAATCAAAGGATCGGAATATCTATTCTGACAGCAACTTATATGTAAATGAAATAAACGGGCATTGTTTTTGTTCACTATACCTGTACTGTACTGAAAATTTCATAGTTGGCACGTTAGTTGGCAGAAGTAGTATGCACGAATCTGAGCCACCGTTTGCATTTTTATTCCTTAGTGGCACGTTTAACTAAATATGATCACACTCGTCGACTAAGCGGAGAAAAGACTTTAATTCTTGTTCGTGTGTCGTAATTACGATGAAAAGTATTTAAGATAATCTAAAGTAACAAAGACAATATTGCGTAATCTGTAGTATTCTGGTAACCGTTTTTTAGTTCTGATATAAAGTGCCTCTTATTTCCTCGTGTATCTTTTTCCGTCGTCCCACGATGTCATGTTTTAGTAGCTGGTCCCACACTTCCATAAAATGCTCTGGTCGTATCTCAAGAGTGTTAACATCTATGTTAAACTCACTCAATTTTTGCAATGCTTCTTTCTGATGTGATCAGTTTTCCTGTTTTTATAGTTCTGCATTTTTAATCACTACTTACTTGTTTTATTAACCACTGCGAATAATTCACATGTACCGTAACTTTGCTCTGTTTATTCTTTGGTACTTGAACTTCGAGTAGTTTTATAGGGTAAAGAACACAGATCTTATTAAAATTTCGGAACGAAGTAGCGTAAACACATACATGAACGTTGCATATCAGTAAAAAATATTATTGTTGCTGTACTTTGGTAAAGATAAATTGAAAGACTTCCTCGAGTTCAATATATCACCATCAATTAGTAACTAAAGTCGCTGATATCATGAAGATTCATATTCTGCTTCTACTATTCACGCTTTTATTTATACACGTTTCAATTATTTTGGGAGATTGCTACTGCTTTCTGAAAAAATATGGACAACCGATAGACAAGATGTAACTGTTCCTTCATGTCTGTGCTGGATGTGATGCAAATTGTGAGTGACTGAGAAGAAAATCGAAAAACAAGAATAGAGAAAGGGAGACAGAGGTAGAGAGACGAATGGGCTGTGAGACAAGTGACATCGGAAGATGCAAGAACAGCGCAGTGTGAGCAACTTCTGTTTTCATATTAACGCTCAATAGGAACTAAGAGCAAGATAAAAACCGTGGCGACAGTTCAACGGGAAAACCGAGAAAACAAATTACCTAACTCAGCAGGTAGCCTAATGTAATCATATGTTGTTTCCTCCTTACGAGCCTTTCCACTTGTTTTTATTCAATACGAAATGGCAGTATTCCCAATTAGAGCGATTATTAGCAGAGGCTCACAATGACACAGCGGGCTGCCTCGCCTCGCTTGACACATTATTAATAAGCTTCCAAACAAAGAAGATCGAAGCGAAGGAGCAAAAAGAGCGTCCCGTGTTGCCAGACTGCGCTTTACCGGATCTCGAGCCCAGCCATGCGCCCTCGGGCCGGCTACTCATATTTTTCTGCTGGATCACATACAACACTCACGGGTCTCAAACACAAGTTTTGGTACCTTTGATCCACATCTTTCACTCATCATTTCAATTCAGTTTGCCTCGAGGATGTCTTATTTTCTTGACAGTTCATTCTGAAGTTGTCACAAGGTACTTATTCAGAAGACACTCATCACCGTACGGAAGTGATCCTCTTCCTCCACCTGTGTCTCTAAAATTACGGACCGTTTCCGTACTTTGGAGACATTGGGGCACAAAACATTGCAGGAATATAAAAACAGCAAGATAGTCAGGAACAAGAGGAGTAAGATTCGAATTAAGTGCCACGATAGTACTTCCCTCGTGAGATACAACCGGAAACTTGTGAGTGTGTGCAGGACCATTTATGATAACAACATAGCTGGGAACAAACAAATATTTATATAGAACGTGAATAAAATATGGATCTCAATATGTTGCGACTTCTTTCACTAAAACCAAATCCCGCTTAAAATATTTACAGAATAACCACGATCAGTATAATCTATCACGGTTTACAGCTGCCCATCATTGTCTTTGTTACCTCACATCTTTCTAAATAATTTTCGTCGTTATTGCAACACACGCACAAACACGAAAAGCTTTTGTGTATATGATTATATTTAGTGAAAGATACCAGTAATGAATACAAACACAAGTCGTGCGACAGCATGCATTTGAATATCGGTACAAGATGCGCCTACGACATGTATTGTGCAACTTTTGGCTAAATCGTTATCTGTCGATCTCGACAGCAATTTTCCAATTACAGTTCCCTTATGGGAAAGAAAAAGAGATGGAGTTTATATTCCTACAGTTCTGTTGGTCGGAAATACTCATTCAGTTGTTTTATTTTGGGCCTTAGGCTATTCGAACAATTTGTGTGGAGTGCTTCTCCAATGATGCAAGCAATGGGACGTGTAATAAAATGATGAGAAGATACCTCTGTTCGGTGGTCCCGTTTCTTAAATGTTACAGTCCCATACTGGAAGGTGCGAACAGTTACAATGATTTGTATTCTTAGGCAACTAACAGGTTAAATTATTAGTTATAGACAGGGTGCAAGAGACAGGCTGTTTGCAGACGATAGTGTCGTATATCAACAAGTAAACTCATGAGAAGATCAAAACAAATCGCAAAACGATTTAGAAAAGATATCTGTAAGGTGCGCAAATTGGCAATTGATCCTGAACAACGAAAAGTGTGAGGTCACCCACATAAGAGCTATAAGGAATCCGTTAAACTTCGGTTAAGCGATAAATCAGTCAAATCTAAAGGCCGTAAGTTCAACTAAATCCCTAGGAATTACAATGACTACTAACTATGTGTTCCGCCTTACTGCAGGTCTTGTCATGGGGGAAGCCACATCAGAGAGGTCGACCGCATGAAAGTCTAGGGAAGTAATTCCAGTGGTGGTTTCCCGTTGCCTTCCACTAGTGATAATGGAATGATAATGAGGACAATGCAACACCCAGTCCCTGAGCGGACAAAATCTCTGACCCAGCCGGGAATCGAACCCGGGCTCCTTGGCGCGCCAGACCGCCGCGCTGACCGAGTGGTCAGCCATCGGGGCTGACTTCAAATTACGAACAAATTAAATTGGAAGGAACACATAGAAAATGTTGTGGGGATAGCTAAACAAAGAGTGCGTTTTACTGGCAGGACACAAAATGTAACACATCTGTTAGAAAGACTGCCTGCACTACGCTTGTCCATAATGATGATGAAGTTTAGTTCGTGGGGCGCTCAACTAAGCGGTTATCAGCGCCCGTACAAATCCCCAAACTTTGCTCCGTCCAATCTCGCCACTTTCATGAACGATGATGAAATGATCAGAACAACACAAACACCCAGTCATCTCGAGGAAGGTGAAAATCACTGACGTCGCTGGGATTCAAACCCGGGACCTCGGACGCGGGAACGCCACCGCGAAACCACGAGCTGCGGACCACGTTTATCCGTCCTCTTTCAGAATACAGCTACGTGGTGTCGGATCCTTACCAGATAGGATTGACGGAGTACATCGAGAAAGTTCAAAGAAGGCCAGTACGTTTTGTATTATAATGAAATAGGAGAGACGGTGTCACTGAAATTATACAGGATTTGGGCTGGATATCATTAACACAATGGCGTTTTTCGTTGCGGCGAAATCTTCTCACGAAGTTTGTCACCAACTTTCTCCTCCGAATGCGAAAATATTTTGTTGACGCCGACCTACAGAACGAGAAATGATCACCATAATAAAATAACGGAAATCAGAGTTCGCAAGGGGAGATATAGGATAGCGGGATAATAGAAAATTCTTGTTAATGGGGTACGATAAACCCTATCCCAGGCACTTAAATGTGGTTTGCAAAGTATCCATGCAGATGCAGATGTAAATGTGTACGTAAGCTTAAGTGAGTAGCTATGTATTTTCAAGTATGAAATCTGGAACGTAAATTACGGCAGTTGTTTCTACTTTCATTCATGTGACCGTCAAGTGCAATTTTTAATTTGCGAATCGAGATCGTTCAGGAAAGGTACATCCTCATTCCTTTATTTTATCTCCTAACTTTTCTCTCGCTGGCGTTTTTATTTTTACACGTGACAGCTCAAAAACTGGCCGGTGGAAATCGCAGCCAGAGTTAAAGTACGGTACAACATTAACGCGAATGACATTCAGCATGCCATATCTTTCTGTAAACCTTTGGCAAGTAGAGAAGAGGGAATATTGCTTCAAAAATTGCAAGAAACTGGTCCTGCCAGTATTGCAAATCTGTTCCAAGAAGGCCCAAAGTATTTTTGGAAATAGAATATGCTGGTATTATACATACAGTATTTGATCAAAAGTATCCGGGCACCTGGCTGAAAATGACTAACAAGTTCATGGCGCCCTCCATCGATAATGCTGGAATTCAGTAAGGTGCTGGCCCACCCTTAGCCCTGATGACAGCTCCCACTCTCGCAGACATACGTTCTATCAGGTGTTGGAAGGTTTCTTGTGGAATGGCAGCCAATTCTTCGCGGAGAGCTGCACTGAGGAAAGGTATCGACGTCGGTCGGTGAGGCCTGGCACGAAGTCGGCGTTCCAAAACATCCCAAAGGTGTTCTATAGGATTCAGTTCAGGACTTTGTACAGGCCAGTACATTACAGGGATGTTATTGTCGTGTAACCACTCCACCACAGGCCGTGCATTATGAACAGGTGGCTCGATCGTGTTGAAAGATGCAATCGCTACCCTCCAATTGCTCTTCAACAGTGGGAAGCAAGAAGGTGCCTAAATAATCGATGTAGGCCTGTACTGTGATAGTGCCACGTAAAACAATATTGGGTGCAAGCCCCCTCCATGAAAAACCTCACCACAACACCACCGCCTCCGAATTTTACTGTTGCCACTACTCACGCTAGCAGATGACTTTCACCGGGCATTCGCCATACCCACACCCTGCAGTCGGATCGCCACATTGTTCACCATGATTCGTCAGTCCACACAATGTTTTTCCACTGTTCAGTCGTGTAATGTTTACGCTCCTTACACCAGGGGAGGCGTTGTTTGGCATTTACCGGCGTGATGTGTGGTTCATGAGCAGCTGCTCGACCATGAAATCTAAGTTTTATCCCATACCACCTAACTGTCATAGTACTTGCAGTGGCTCCTGATGCAGTTTGGAATTCCTGTATGATGGTCTGGATAGATGTCTGCCTATTACACATTACGACCACCTTCAACTGTCGGCAGTCTCTGTCAGTCATCTGACTAGGTCAGCATGTACGCTTTTGTGCTGTACGTGTCCCTACACGTTTCCACTTCACTATCACATCGGAAACAGAGGAGCTATGGATGTTTAAGAATGTGGAAATCTCGGGTACAGACGTATGACACAAGTGACACCCAATCATCTGACCATGTTCGAAGTCCGTGAATTCCTCAGAGCTCCCCATTTTGCCCTCTCACGATGTCTAATGATTTCTGAGGTCACTGGTACGGAGCACCTGGCAGTAGGTGGCTGCACAATGCACCTAATATGAAAAACGTAATTTTTGTGCGCGTCGGGATACTTTTGAACACAGAGTGTAGATACACGTCGTGCATTTTAACTGAATAGATGTAAGTCTGTAAATGTTCACTGTAGATGAATAAACAGTGTCCCCTGTTCGAATCCTTATGACTTTTTTTGCCATAAAAGACACATTGTTTTGTTTCGATAATTGGTTGTCTACAAACTCTCCACTGTATTACATGCAAACACATTTAGACGATGTGCAGCTGATTTCCCACAGAAGATGCGACAGAATTTGGGCTAAAATCAATGAGTGTCCCTTGTGGTGAAGAGTAAATTGTCTGAAGTCTAAAAATTAAATTAGCTCCCTCTATTTGACATAATACGTGAGAATTATTCACACAGTTTCATTGATATTACACGGTGCAGACTGACAGTCTGTGGCGAAAGGTTAGGTCTTCATATGCTCTATTTGTTCTCTAACAGCCAGTGATAATACACGAGCGAGTTTAAAATACCTGCACCACATCACTTTCAGCCCAGCCACATATTATTGCGCCAAGCCTCATCGTCAACAAGTTATTCGTACCCTCCTCATTGCTCGTTTGGAGCAAGTGGATTTGCAGGCATCGGATGTCGGAACACTGTATTGCGTTCCTCACAAGTTGGGGCACGTCGCGATGATGTGTAAAACGTTACTGAGATACTGGAACATCCAGTAGGCGTGTGGGAACTGCACTCAGAGTGTAATAGCACTCGGCCAGGATAATTAACTTGCCAGTATGTCATGGCAAAATTCTTTTTTAATGCAGTGCAGTTGAAACATACTACTGCGCTTCCTGGTTCGATACATATGGCTCAGCACCGGATTCAGGAAGCCAGACTGATTATTAAACGTGCTGCCATCAAGGAGATTATCATCAACTCTATTGATTAGCGCTAATCAAGAACAATGGCAATGGTGACCCGCGGAACGTGATATTTTCCCACGAGTTGCTATTATACTCGTCGAATGGAAATTCAGCTCGAGTACACAGACCGTAAGATGCACGTGTCGACTTCAGAAACAACCTTGACTCATATGGCAGTGGCCGTGTGTCTGTAACAGTTTGGGAATCGATGTGTTCCTGTAGAATAGGAATACTTCACAGCATAGATGGTCGACTTGATGCCGTCCAGTATACCCGTATTATGAGTGATGTTGTGGTCCCATCAATGTGGCAACTAAACCCGGGGGGTAATCTGTCTTCAGCAGGATCACTCTCCTATGCACGTGTCAGCGATGGTTGCAGAAGTGGTTTGCAGGAGAGAATGAAATTTCTCTTCTCGAGAGGTCTCCTCCTGAACCAGACGTAAACCCTACTATAAACGTATGGGCAGAGGAGAAAGGGAACTTAGGAGAAAACTGGCCTCACCCTGCACCAAGAACCCATGATGATTATTAACCACCAGATAGACTCCGTTCATTGCAGACTGCAGACAATCTGGAGGCCTTTGGACGGGATATTAAGTGGTAAAGAATCCACATACTGTGTCCTTTTGAGTGACGAAAATATCTTCATTAGAACTGTGAAATGTTCGTTCAGTTAATGTCGTGATTTGTGCGCATTAAACCAATTAACGGAGTAGCGCAAGAAAGAAATTGCACCAAGCCGGATACGAGCCAACCTTGCCGCCAGGGATTTATCTATCAGACCGCCGACTGTGTTACTGAGCTACGAATGCATTATGTTACACCATCCAACGTTTGGATACTTCTTACCGTTCTTGACCGCACACCACGAAATGAGGTGGCTTAAGTAGATCTGCAATGCTGCGAATAACATGGAGCAGTCTTCTTGCGTCTTCAAATTCAAATGGCTCTAAGCCCTATGGAACTTAACATCTGAGGTCATCAGTCCCCTAAACTTAGAACTACTTAAACCTAACTAACCTAAGGACATCACACACATCCATGCCCGAGGCAGGATTCGAACCTGTGACCGTAGCAGTCGCGCGGTTCCGGGCTGAAGCGCCTAGAACCCCTCTGTCACAGCGGCCGGCTTTCTTGCGTCTATTTAGATTGTGGGTCCTTCTGTTGAGTGTCACAATTACTGTACTAACAATTACATGTGGTCTTTACTTCTATGAGCAGATCTGTACTCCCCGTAATGTGATTGGCTGATGCGTAACATGGCGGCTAGTTCAAATTTCAGCCATGGCTATCGATTGTAACTATGTAAATGTTTTAGCGTATTTATTTAATATTGCGTTTTCATTTCTCTTGGACAGGACAACTGCAGGAAATGTACATTGGTCTGAAACATGCCCAGTGTTATGTACAAAAATTTGTAGCGCAGCCACAGGTGTGACTAGATTCCGCCATTTGATCAGTGAGTGACGATGATATGCCGACGAAGCCCACGGCAAATTCTACATTAACCAGCAACATTTAGCAACAGACAGGTTTATTGTCACGACCCATGACGGTAAGGTATGAATGTTAGAATTTAGAGGTCTGTTGATCTCATGGGCATTAGAGCGTGACACAAACTCAGATTTGGGGCGAAAGAGCATGGAAATTGACTTTCACTCATATAAGGAGCCATTGTATCGTTTATATCGAATTTTTTGGCTATAGTAGACTAAGCTTACATCAGAATAGCGAGACTAGAAAGTCTTATCATCTCCGAATAAGAGTCCACAGACTTGATTACTGCGCCACATAGCTCGTTGCTTCTGTACTCCTTCAGTTTGAAATATTTTTCATTTTCCACTCTCTCGTCCATACACTCTTCTTTACTAAAGTCTCTGATGCACTGAAGAGAGTGTATGGAGTGTAGCGGTATTCCTGCTTGTTAATCTTGACGTATTTCTTTCACTTTCTACACCGCTACGGTCGCAGGTTCGAATCCTGCCTCGGGCATGGATGTGTGTGATGTCCTTAGGTTAGTTAGGTTTAAGTAGTTCTAAGTTCTAGGCGACTCATGACCTCCGAAGTTAAGCCGCATAGTGCTCAGGGCCATTTGAACCATTTTTCACTTTCTACAGATTTAGTAGAGCAGGAAATTGAGCAAGTTAATTATTTCGAAATTTTACTAGCGTCCACATCTAGGGATTAAATGAAAGGTAGAGGTGATCGAAGCGGATGACTGGTATAAAGAAAATAAATGGACAGCGTGTCTGCTATACCTCATGTTACGGATCAACTGGGCACAAGAATATCATATAACGTAATTCCTTGTGAACTAACAGAAGGAAAGTAAACCAACGTTTCAGCACGCTCTGGCCGGTCGGGGTGGCCGAGCGGTTCTAGGCGCTACAGTCTGGAACCGCGCGACCGCTACGGTCGCAAGTTCGAATCCTACCTCGGGCATGGATGTGTGAGATGTCCCTAGGTTAGTTAGGTTTAAGTAGTCCTAAGTTCTAGGGGCTGATTACCTCAGAAGTTAAGTCTCATAGTGCTCAGAGCCATTTGACCCAGCACGCTCTTAGGCCTACAGTATTTTACTGCTTCTCTGAATTTGAAATGGCAAAGAGCTTCTTGTCGTTGCGGTTATTCCCACACCATTATGGCAGAAATTATCTGCCTCGCTTAATGACAGTCTCATATGAGACGTCATGAAAGATAATTAAGAGGAAATTATCGTAAGATATGAAAACAATTGCTTTTCGTTCTGTTATTTCAAACTTATTTTCAAATTCGTTAGTGAGGTATTTCAATACCTTGAAAGCCATAAACAAAAAGTAAGACGACGTATTATTTATTTAGTGTGTGGAAAATCGGTAAGATGACAAGGGTTCCGTATGACTCAATATATGTGGTGGTTATCTTTGCTCTACATATTTTGCCTACTGTCCCTGACGTCTAGTGCAGCCCTCAAAAGGTTCCACAGAAAAGTGTTGATGCTAGAAACAGCGGTAATATATACTTTAATTGCTGGTGAAGATTAATAACGCAACAGAGTAGGTAATGTCACATGCAAGTAGTCATATATTTCGAGAATTTGCTGATTCTAAACAAGATCGAAACTATTTCTGATAATACTCGATCATTATAAAGTGAAGTTGCTGGTAGGTGACCGGTTTGAAGCTACAGCTGCAACACAACATTCCAGATAGACGAAATTTCATTTCAGATAACTCAGTATTTAATACCTTTTCTTAAACTGTTAAATGTAGGTAAAAAGAAAATAATGCAATACGGATTTATTAAACTTGCGTACCAAATGTCTTATGGATGTATTCAGTTTTCTTGAAATTCAAAAACGTGATTCTGAATTTTTATAAGCTATTGTTTCGCGTGAAATAAGTGGACGCCCAAAAAATAAATTAGCTTTGTATGCGGCTTTTTTCCCTTTGGCAGAAACGCTGCCGGGACGACTGAAAGCATGGCCTAATACCGGTTATTAAAGAATGTGCCGTTACACGTCAGTACACACTGCTCGTAGCAGCCAGTCACAAGCCGTATATGTGATGAAGTTAAATGTAATTGTGTAGAGACAGTTAACGACTCTTTGCTCGACAAAAGAAAGAACTATTCCAGTAAATCTATCAGATCTTAGACGCGTTTTTTCTTCTTGTAAACGAGTTCTGCTGGAAACCCCTGGTGGACATGTGACACAAGTACAGTTATGAATATTCGTTGTCATTACACGAAATACGATGATCGACGGCAAGTGAATTCCTCTGAGAATGGTAGATGCACGAACGTTCTCGACACATGTTCTAATATTAAAAAAGAAATTACAATTTTATTTCCCGTTACCGACGAGGTGATCAGAAGCAGACCACAGCATCTAAGAGATCTTAGATGTGCAAGGAAGCTGTCGTGTCCTCTTCGAAGAAACCATCCCGGAAATCGCCTAAATAAATTCAGGGGAACCACTGAAAACATAACAGCGGATGATAGGACTTGGATCTAATATTAATCCTAATTTCGTTGCCTACCATCTTGCAAGATCTACACCCATCAATAACAGTATGGTAAAGGCTTTCGCTTATTGCGCTCTGTTGTGTAATACAGTCGAACTTAGCTACAACATTTCTCAGTATAGTGTCAAATGTTTCTCTTTAAATTAAACTTGCTCCCACTCGAGGGAGAATAGAAGAAAGACCGGCTTACCCACTTTTGTGACGCCATTTTTCATGTCTGAGAAATGAATATGTAAAACAGAAACGATGAAGACCCTCTAAAAACATTAACAAGAACGGGAGAGCTCCTTTTTTATACAAAATTCCTGAAGACACTTCATAGCCGTAGCGCTGTTTTAGTCTCTCTGAAGATTTCGAAACTTATAACCCAATCAGATAGGGATTTTGTTTCATTGAGCTAGATGTGTGACAATATTTGTATATCCAACATCGGCCCCTCCCAAAACTAGCTGTAAAACATGCAGAATTGAAAAGGCGATGTTGACGGGACGTTAAACTGTAATCTTCATTTTTTAAAAAGATTAATAAAATGCAAGAGAGGAAAATTCAAATCGTTAAATTAAGTTTTATTCATAATATAGCCATGAAACTGCAGTTCGTACACACACAACGTATGCATTCCTCACCGTATTTCAGTTAACATTACGTTGTCGTTGTTCTAACAATGACTAACTACTCTTCTGTTATGCCGCCGACAGTTCAGAGAAATACAGAGAATCGAAGTTATTATGATCTGACAGTGATATATCCTTCTTCTGTCGCAATCTTTGATTAGATTGAATCCAGGATAAGGATGACGACGTAAAGTCACGTGAAAGCTGACAGCTGTGAGTGACTTTCCTCAAAGGAATCGGGATCGCCCTTTCTCGTCAACCTGACATGACGCTGCCAGCTTTCTTAACATCTCACATATACTGTGTATCGATACAAAGAAACGGCTCTCAAATTAGATTTAAAACAGCTCAAATAACCTATCTTTCTACCTGATTGTATCTTTCGAGGGTAACAAATCTTTTTAGAAGCAATTGCTGCCGTCAGCACGCAGCTTTGGAACACCGGTGCGAGATAAAGGAAGGGTTTTCTGAATTTATGTGAACGCCGCAAGATATAAGTTAAAATACTGACAACGGGAAAGCCAGAAAGACGGAAGCTGTACGAGTGGCATGTTCTGCTGTGTGCAGGACAGGAAGAATCTTTTCAGAACGACAGACACGAGCTGTGTGGACTAGCACTCGCATTGTACCACCTCGGTACAATAGTGAAGAAATTTGAATCGCCTTACCGAAAAATGACATTCAAGTCACTATCCGGCCACCATAGTTTACGTTATCTGTGGTTTCATCAAATCTCTTAAGGAGAAAGAAAGGACGTTTTCTCATGTAAGATGACGAGGAGTTCCTTCCTAATTTGCAGCGAAGCTGTGACCCTAATGAACGAACAAATCAGAGAACTGTAGTGATAGCAGTCGTAAAAGCACTTGTAGAAACCGTGGTACCAACAGTTCTTTTTTGTAGTGTCAGATTTTTGCAGCCGGGCGGAGTGGCCGAGCGGTTCTAGGCGCTACAGTCCGGAACCGCGTGACCGCTACGGTCGCAGGTTCGAATCCTGCCTCGGGCATGGATGTGTGTGATGTCCTTAGGTTAGTTAGGTTTAAGTAGTTCTAAGTTCTAGGGGACTGATGACCAAAGAAGTTAAGTCCCATAGTGCTCAGAGCCTTTTTAGATTTTTGCAATATCAGTACGTCAGAGGTAGCAATTATTATTATGCATATTTTTATTATGCTCAGACACATGGGTTGTATGACTGTTTTAGATAAACAGATAATATACTGTAATCGCGAAGGTGAACAAACAGAGAAAATAAAAATAAACATCCTTCCTAGACCTCCAGCTGAGCTTGTTCTGTGTCGCTAATGATACGCTGTCGACTAGTCGTTAACAACATCCTACACTCCTCTTTTGTTAAATAACTGAAGAAACAAATTAAGAAATCGGATGTGATGTGAGTTTCTTTTAGCGTTTATTGCATATTGACATGTTGTCGTGGATTTCCTGATTCGATCCAAACAAGTAACGTGACAGTTTTTTGTTACCTACAAACTAAAAATAGTCGCAAAGGGAAAACAATAATTAATAGTTAGAATGACGCACCAGGTAATTACTAAAAGAGCACATATAACATTAATGTCTTATGACTACAGGCTTTTGTAATCTGAAAATGATCTTCTGTCTGTAGAATTTTCAACTAGATTATGAGCCCAACTTTTGGCTAATAATTACTGAAAAACGATAAGAAAATGCAGCTCTTTTCCGAGAAAGGCGAAACACTGAGCATGAGTTGCACTCAGAAATTTCTTTCAGTCCTGAAGTAAAATTATGTGCATCCGACTTTAAAGTAGTTTATGTTATCATAAACTAAGTTACTAACTAATACTGATTTGAACACAGAGCTCACTATGTATTAATTTATTTTTCTCTCAATAGTTTTTCAGCCTATTCCGCGTTTTAATATCACCATAAAATATAAGCTGCTATATTATGAACTTGCTGCACTGTTTGTGTTTGTTAGTTTGTTCCTATTACTCTGTTTACACCTCTGTTGAAGGCCCTTCGATTTGGAGTTCACTGAATGACCTGAAATTTGCATGCCACTTACACTTATCGATCCGCGTCGTGTATTATCTCTACGACTGAGCGGGCTGGTGTAGTGGTAACATACTAAACTAACTTTCGGAAGCACGGTGGTTCAGATTGCTGTCTAGTCGCCCACATTTACTTTTTACGTGATTTCCTTAAATCGTTTAATCCCGGGCGGGAAGGAGCGCCTGGTCCCCGGCACGAAATCCGCCCGACGGATTTGTGTCGAGGTCCGGTGAACCGGCCAGTCTGTGGATGGTTTTTAGGCGGTTTTCCATATGCCTCGGCGAATGCGGGCTGGTTCTCCTTATACTACCTCAGTTACACTATGTCGGCAACTGCTGCGCAAACAAGTTCTCCACGTATGCGTACACCACCATTACTCTACCACGCAAACATAGGGGATACACTCGTCTGGTGTGAGACGTTCCCTGGGGGCTCCACCGGGGGCCGAAACGCACAATTACCCTGGGTTCGGTGTGGGGCGGCGGAGGGGTGAAGTGGACTGCGGTAGTCGTCGTGGGTTCGTGGACCACTGCGGCTGCGGCGGGGACGAAGCCTCTCCTCCGCCTTTCCGTCGTTTCTAGGTCCCCGGTTCACATACAATACAATAAATCGTTTAAGGTAATTACCGATATGTTTCATCTAAAAAGGATATGTTCCTTCGCCACTCTTGCTAAGTGTTCCATCTCTAGTCACCTCGTCCTCGACGGGACGTTAAACGTAATCTTCGTTCAGCTTTCTATACTTCCTCTGTCAGAAACCAGCTATGCCATCGGCTTATTATTGACTAATGGTTCATTACTGGAACCATGCATACCATATGAACACGAAGGAGTGCGTGCGAGTATTGAATCTATCACATATTCTGAGTTTCGGATAATGGAAATCGTATGCATTGAAGTACTGGATGAATACTCTCGACGAAACAGCTTGCTGGCAAGTCTCTTAGAGGTCTATAGAGCAAGACTGCTAAAGGTAGTTTGTTGGATACATATAAGTTTGGACTAACAAGGGACAGCATGCGAAGATGATGAGCACAAATGATGATATCTATCTCGTTTACTCTGGCATGGTGCAAGCGAGCTGCTGTAAAATATCGACTGCCAGTCTACATTCCAACAACTGGTTTTAACTGGTTTCAAGGGTGGAATAAGAAAACTAATAACAACCAAAGTATTTCCCACGCTCCATATGTAAATAGAACATCACTTTATAGTGATTTTATATCCATAGAGCTAGGTGTAAATGTAGACAGAGGTTCGTAAGTTCTCTGCTTTAATTGTGGGGTGATGTCTATTCTTTTAGCACTTGTCCTGCTTTAAAGTGAGGCTTGATTTGCTGACCTGTGACCCGTCTGTCTGTTGTTGTCGACTGGGTCTTACGCCATCAACAAGCTATTCGCCACAGTTGACTCGGTTCGTCCTCGACAAATCAGCGTGTGAGAAGCTCAATGTTTGCTTAGTGTCCGAGACACTGTCATCGGGAGGGTCTTGCTCACTCTGTGATCCGCTGTCACACCGTCGGCCAGTGCCAGATCTGACATCTCAGTCACGTAAACAGCCGAAATACCACAGCACATCTGGCGTGGCAGCCCGGGCACGCTATAACAGCTTCGTCTAACTGCTTACGTGTGTGAATAATCTCACTGCTCTAACAGTGAAGTTACAAGCTTCAAACATTGAGCACAGACGCACTCAAACGTGAGCCCCATTTGTGTATTACGACACACTTCTGCGGCGTGTTCCTATTCGAGCCATTCCCTATCAAGCAGATTTGGTACTGTCCTCAACAGGAGATTTAAGACACTCAAATTTGTTCGGACAAAAATGTGATGGGGATCCATTTTGTTGAAAAAACACATGCTTCTTCCCCAAGTTGTGGAATTAAGGAATTTTCGAACATGTCCTGATAAATCAGGTCCTCTTACAGTTGCCTCGGTGAAGTAAATTGATTGAAACATGTGTCGGTCAGAAATGCTTCATAATCCACTCGCTTCTGAGGAGCGACATTTCATCTCAGTGGCTTTTTGGGGTTTCCGGCTCCCATTCGCGAACACAGACTTTAAATGCGAACATCCAGACAGCATCTTTGTTTACAAAACATGACAGTATACATGCACTGTGATATTATACAGGAAGGAGCCTGTGACCGCTGGAGGCAGTGCCGCAAGTTACCCCAAAATCGTAACACAACATACACATATGTCATACTAACGCATGTAAGGTTTAAGTATTCGAATCGCGTTGTGGATATGAAGAAACAATGACTAGTAACAGTAAAATTGTTGTTTCATTCGAACACAGACTATTTACTATAAAGGTGATGCCTGATGACCTCAGATGTTAAGTCCCATAGTGCTCAGAGCCATTTGAACCTTGGCGCCGCTTGAGACGGTGTAAAGAGAGAGGCCTCTGGACAGAGGATGAGTAATTTGCAGCGATGACTCACGTTATACCACGTGGAAATGCGATGGAAAGGTTTGTATTTGGTAAAGGCCTGGAGAAATTCGTTGCCTTCATGTTTAGTGTGGAGAAGGTGTTCTGATACACCACTGTTATTCGTGATTACGGTGTGTTCCCCTTATTACACTTAAGAAAACGCTGAATCTGGAAGGATATCAGCAAATTTTGCAGCAGTGTTTACTGCGTATAGTAGAGGAACAGTTCGGAGACGATGATTGTTTCTTTCAGCATGAAAATGCTACCTGTCATGAAGTAACATCCGTAAGGCAATGGTTTGTGGACAACAGCATACCAGAAATGGACTGACCTGCCCCGGGTACCGACCTGAACCCAATGGATCTCGTTTGAGATGAGTTAGAACTTCGACCTCGCTCCAGACCAAGCGTCCAACACCTCTACCTTTTCTGCTTTCAGATCTTGAGGAAGAAGAGGCTGCCATTCCTCATTTAAAGTGTCAGCATTAGAGTTCATCTCATCATAACAGTGAAGTGATAACACACCCAATATTAATATCCAATCAGATAGTGTTCGTGTGGAATTAAATTTGAGGAAGTTCATTCTATAGTATAAGAAACACAAATATTTGTGGCTTTTATTGCATGCTTTATTTGATGTGTCTCATGAAGGACGTAAAGCGATGTTGATAGGAAAGATTTTACTTTCTTGCGCGACACGTGGCGCAGGTTCGACCACGGGCTCCAGCCCTCTGAAAAACGAGAAAAACACAGACATTTGGGCAGACGATCCTTTTGTGGGTCGGGCCAGGTGGGTACTCCGCACAGAAAGGAGAAGCTACGTGCGCGCCGCGCCGCCGGGCAGAGACAATGCGGCCCTCTTCAGCAGCGCTTCTTCCGATTCGGCATCGCCAGTGCCATTCTCTCGTCCCCGGCATACTCTTTCATCTTATTGAAAAGTGCAGGAGGCGGCACAGGAGTAAACAGCGCATCACACAGTTCCTTACAGAACCATTTACAACTTTCAGCGGAGTGAGGGGTGAGTGGCAGGCAGAACAACAAGAGAGAATGGTGTAAATTTATATCGTAGGAATAGATACCTCATAAATTACTGAGAATATTCGTACGCAGAATGAAATGTTTTACACCCAACGCTGTGAAACTGATACATCAGTATTTCCATGTATGCGGATTTTGTTTAAAATGTCAGCCATATTACAGCTTATTTTCACTACAGCAAATATTACTGATACTTTTCAGGTCAAGAGAATAACACAGCATGCCTAGCGGGTATGCACGTGGAGCTTATCTTTCACACCGAGAAAAGGCAAAGCTGTGGGTTTGTCTGCCGTTTTAGATGAGCGGTCAGAGAGTCTGAATCCTATGCAGTGGGGCCCTGGTTCGATTCCCTGCCCGATCGGAGATTTTCTCCTTTCGGGAAATGGGGGTTTTGTTGACTTCATCATCATCGACACGCAAGTCGCCTAATGTGGCCTCAACTGAGACTACTTGCAACACGGCGGCCGGACATCCCTAGGTGGCGACTCATGCTCATGGCCATTGATGCCGTACGACCAGTTCTCCCTTTCTTTCTTTTTTTTTCATTGGCGTGAGGAACATGGAGCACTATTCCGATAGAGGCCATCGACTGCTGGCTGCAATGCAATGACTACAGTACGAGTGAAGACGAGAGACACCTAGGACAACTGCGTGGCATGAAGGATAGGCACAAGTCCTTTCAGAAGGACTACACCACGAGAAGTTCGTAGGAGTGTTCGATTGATTCTGACGAACAGATGGATGACAACAGCTGATCCACAAAATGTTGGGGATAGATTGCTGGAACCGGGGTTAGGATCTCGCTTTGAAATGTGACGTTCACCGCTGACACCATGTTAGATTAGTTGGTTGATTTGGGGAAGAGACCAAACGGCGAGGTCATCGGTTCCATCGGATTAGGGAATGATGGGGAAGGACGTCAGCCGTGCCCTGTCAAAGGAACCATCCCGGCATTTGCCTGAAGTGACTTAGCGAAATCAGGATGGCCGAACGCTGGTTTCAACTGTCGTCCTATCGAACACGCGTCCAGTGTACTAACCACTGCGTCACCCTTGGTCCGCACTAGAGACAACGGAGATTTGCATGATGTAGACTCAGAGGTAACTGAGACATTGAATGGTATTCTTTGACGTTCAGCGACGAATTTCGCTTCTGTTTATAGCGGTTAGATAGATGCCAGAGTGTAAGGTGACCTGGTGAAACGCCACAGCAGGAAGCGATTCTCAAAGCCCATACCTCCCCATCTGTTGCAATCATTGTGTGAGAATTTATTGGATATGGCAACAGGAATGATTTCTCGATTCATAAAACTTACCAAGAGCCGTATATTTTGGGTTATTTTATTTTTTATATCAAATGCTAACAGTTTAGGTAACCCAATATTGCCATCTTCAGGCCCCATACGCGTGTGGGGCCTCAATATGCCAATACTGAGTTGCCGAAACTGGTAGCATTTGATATAAAAAATAAAACAACTCAAAATATATGGCTCTTGGTATGTTTTCTGAATCGAGAAATACGTACCAGCCGATGTCCCTGGCCGTAATGGACCGACAGAAACATAAGTTAGTTGTTAACTGTTGAAAAAAGACATTATTTACGAGTATGTGGCAAAGATTAGTACACCCTTTCGTCGCACCCTTCATGACCAGAGTACCAAACGTCGTACTGCAGCAAGAAAATGTAAAACCTTACACTGCAACGCACACCAAACTTATGACAAGGACACGCATCTACCTACACCAAATTTCGGCAAACCGCTTTCAAGTGCATGGCGGAAGATAAATCCCGTTGGTGCTCCATCCCCTTCCATTCGTGGAAAGAACCACTGCTTGAATACTTCTGTGAGCGCTGTAATTGCTCTAATACTTTCTTCGCGTTCCCAACAAGAGCGGTATGTAGGGCGCTGTAATATATTCCTAGATTCTTCATTTAACACACATACCAAAAAAGTTTTGCATCATCTCGAGTTCCAGAACTCCTGGACATAGACGTTGACTGTGGATACTGTATCACAGACACAGTCCCTTTGACTGTTCAGAGATGTCACTAGACCCGCCCAAAGATGTAAACAATCATGCATGAGCAGCGCCTATTAGACAGAGGGGGTCCCACAGCCGATTAGATCCAGTCATTCCACCGGGAAGGAGGTACACGGCTCGTGTTGCCTTTAGCTCAACCATGCCGAGACGTTCAATAGCGCGGTTTGATCGCGTCCGCTTTGTTACTTTGTGCCTGGAAGGGCTCGCAACAAGCGACGTGTTCAGGCGTCTTGAAGTGAATGAAAGGGATGTTTTTTGGACATGGATGAGATACAGAGAGACAGGAACTGTCGATGAAATGCCTCGCTCAGGCCGCCCAAGCGCTACTACTGCAGTGGATGACCGCTACCTACGGATTATGTGTCAGAGGAACTCTGACAGCAACGCCACCATGTTGAATAACGCTTTTCGTGCAGCCACAGGACATCGTGTTACTACTCAAACTGTGCGCAATAGGCTGCATGATGTGCAACTTCACTTCCGGCGTCTTTGCAAACACGAAACCATTTAGCGCGGTGAAGATGGGCCCAACGACATGTCGAATGGACCACTCAGGATTGGCATCACGTTCTCTTCACCGATGAGCGTCGCACATGCCTTCAACCAAACAATCGTCGGAGACCTGTTTGGAGGCAACCCGGTCAGGTTGAACGCTTTAGACACCCTGTCCAGCGAGTGCAAAAAAATGGCTCTGAGCAGTATGGGACTTAACGTTGGAGGTCATCAGTCCATTAGAACTTAGAACTACTTAAACCTAAGGACATCGGCACATCCATGCCCGAGGCAGGATTCGAACCTGCGAGTGCATCAAGGTGGAGGTTCTCTGCTGTTTCGGGGTGATATTATGTGGCGCCGACGTAGGCCGCTGGGGGTCATGGAAGGCGCCGTAACGGCTGTACGATACGTGAATGCCATCCTCCGACCGATAGTGCAACCATATTGGCAGCATATTGGCGAGTTACTCGTCTTCATGGACGACAATTTGCGCGCCCCTATCGTGCACATCTTGTGAATGACTTCCTTCAGGATAACGATATAGCTCGACTAGAGTGGCCGGCATGTTTTCCAGACATGAACCCTATCAGACATGCCTGGGATAGACTGAAAAGGGCTGTTAATGGATAACGTGACCCACGAACCACTCTGAGGAACCTGCGCCGTATCGCCTTTGAGGAGTGGAACAATCTGACCAACAGTGCCTTGATAAACTTGTGGATATTACGCCACGATGAATACAGGCATGCTACAGTGCAAGAGGACGTGCTACTGGGTATTAGAGGTTCTGGTGTGTACAGCAATCTGGACCACCATCCCATGGTCTCGCTGTGTGGTGGTACAACATGCAATGTGTGGTTTTCCTGAGCAATAAAAAGGGCGGAAATGATGTTCATGTTGATCCTGTACAGGTTCCGGGACTCTTAGGACCGAGGTGTTGAAAAACTTTTTTGATGTGTGTACAAGCTCTCAAAACTATGATGGACGTCTGTGGCTCAGTTGACGTCTGTTTTTAAGCATCTGCCAGTTCAGGTTCTTCAGCATTTCCGTGACACTCGCTCGCTATAAGAAAAAAAGAAAGAAAAAAATTCAAGGGCCATTCGTACTGCCCTTTTTCGCAAATGAGCAATATCCCTGTCAGACCTATTTGGTATGAGTCCACACATGAGCAAATTTTTCTTAGAATCCTTTCAATGAACCGAAGTCTACTACCTGGTTTACCTACGATTGAACCTATGTGATCATTCTATTTCATAACACCACAAATTGTTACACCCAGGTATTTGTATAAGTTGAGTGATTCCAGCTGTGATTCGTTGATATTGAAATCATAGTGTACTACAATTCTATGTTTTGTGAAGTGTATCATTTCAGATTTCTGAAAGTTTAAGGGACATTGCCAATATTGGGATCATTTTAAAATCTGATCACGATCTGAATGTCTAATTTTGTAACTCTTGGCAGACAGTATTTCGTTGTAGGTACATCTACATCAGTACTTCAAATTTCAATTAATGGGGTGGGGCGAAGGGTACTTCTTGAACACTACCCGATTCCCTCTATTCTGTTCCACTCGCGAGTGGCGCGTGGGGAAGAGTGATTGTTGGTAAGTCTCTTTGTTGCATGTAATTTCTCGAATTTTCTCGCCTTAGTCATTACGCGAGATGTTTGTGTAAGGAAGAAATGTGTTAATCGACTCTCCCCCAAAAGTGCTCTCTCGAAATGACAATAGTAAACCTCTCCGTTATGCAAAATGCCTCTCTTGTAACGTCTGCCGGTCGCGGTGGTCTCGCGGTTCTGGGCGCGCAGTCCGGAACCGTGCGACTGCTACGGTCGCAGGTTCGAATCCTGCCTCGGGCATGGATGTGTGTGATGTCCTTAGGTTAGTTAGGTTTAAGTAGTTCTAAGTTCTAGGGGACTAATGACCACAGCAGTTGAGTCCCATAGTGCTCAGAGCCATTTGAACCATTTTTGTAACGTCTGCCAATGCAGTTTGTTGATCATTTCGGTAACTGTCTCGCACCGACTAAACGATCCCGTAAGTGCGTAATCAGGAAAAACTGACTGATCGTCTGACTGATCATTAATAATTATACAACATGAACAGGAAGTGTCCTAAACACATCTTTGGGGCACGCTTGAAGTTACTTCCGTTCTGTTAATGACTCTCTACCCAAGACAACATGCTCAGTTCTGCCTACGAAGAAATTTCAATCCAGTCGCAAATTTCGTCCGCACAGACATTTCCATTGCTGCCATACAGACTAACTACACTTAATTTACCAGCAAATTGAATGTTGGAAGCTCAGATGACGATTGTCTTGTAGATATCATTAGAGATTTCGTATTGCAGTTTAGTCGAAATATGGCTCCCATTTAGGAGTGGCTACTTGAGGTGTGCCTTGTAATGACCTACTACGAGTATTTCCTGCTTCTCGAAACCGATGGCAGAGCATTAAATTGAGTTGGTTGATTTGACAAAGACCTGTGTCTGGTGTAGTTCGTGGCCTTTTGAGTTTCTACCTTAGGAAAAGGTAAACACCTCGAACACGGTGGTCACAGCGAAAGAGCAGGCATAGCTGAGACAATAAGGATTTAGTGTAATTCTTTTCGTTACCTTTGAATTAAATACGTATTAGAAATAGGGACAACTTCTTATTTATAAAAATATCAACCTTCATTTTCGTGGGAAAATCTTTGCGCAACTACATAAAACGTTTTACTTACGTAAAAGCAAATAGAGTAAATTCCTCGTCACGTCAAAACACCATGAGGGACATTTCATCAAAAACAATTCATTATCGAAGCAAATGATTTATATCACCCCCACAGACTTCATGCAGCACGTTTTAAATTTCAGTACAGGAAATGTAGGTCGCATCTTTCCCTATAAAGACCACTTCTTGCATTGTTTGTCAGTGTTTTCACACATTTCTCTTTCATTTTCTTGGAACATGATCGAAACGAGTTGCTGCCAAGGAAAGGAACAAAAAGCTTTAAAAACGAGCACTGATTGTGGGAAGGAATACTCATCACTTTACAATCGAATAACCCGCACGAAACAGGGGCTTATAAAATCGTATGAATGTGATACAAACGTATATTCCTGTATCAAAAATTCATTATGAAAACAGTACGAAGCATTTCTGCTTGAATTCGGTTCAAATTCGGATTTGTTTTTGGACAGTGTTAGTTGCAATACTAACAGCCAGCGGTATGAACTGATGAAGAGTTGACATATGCTCCTCGTGTATCGGTCACTGACTGCAATGGAAGAGCGGGGCGACGACGCATGCTGAGCTCTTCCCGTACCGAAACCAGTTCATAGAATTTTTATATCTGTACGTAAATACATATAAGTGTTGTGTTGTACATTTTGTAGGCGCGCAGTCTGGAACCGTGCGACTGCTACGGTCGCAGGTTCGAATCCTGCCTCGGGCATGGATGTGTGTGATGTCCTTAGGTTAGTTAGGTTTAAATAGTTCTAAGTTCTAGGGGACTAATGACCACAGCAGTTGAGTCCCATAGTGCTCAGAGCCATTTGAACCATTTTGTTGTACATTTTGGTGACTGCACATTACTGACTTTTTCAGTATTCTGCAGTTATTTTTACAGAAAAAGAGATAATTGATCTAACATTGAATTATTGCTCTTTAACGAGTCATTGAAGACCAGGGGTCTGTTACACCAGAAGACACAGACAGTATCCAGAACAACTTTAAAAACTTTGTCCAAGGAGTTCAGGTTCACGCTGTATATTTGAAGAAGCAGAAACCGATGGATATTGAGACCCATGTAGATCGTGCAACCAGTGCTCCTGTTACGTATCGCATTTCAAGATGGCGGGAGATGCAGAATGTTGGGATCATCCACCTTCACACATACTGGCATTATTTTCAGAGCATGACGATAAAGAGTGAGTGCACAGTTCTATTACAACGTAGTCACTCGGATTCATGTCGTTCTGCGTTGCTCTCCAGTGATCAAAGTCTGTGTCACTAGTCATTCAAAGCAGAAATAATCAGTCACTCAGCAGGTGCGACCTCGTTTATTTAACTTGTGCGTATCGGTTGCAATAAAACTGTTGGAAGAAAATACAAAACTCTCCGTTGACACTGTGCCAAAGCAAATTATTTTACAGTGCTCTAGGCGACACACTAGATTTAGACCATGTAACTTCTTCTTCGGTCTTCAGTCAACAGGTTCGTTAACAGCAAATGGTTCAAATGACTCTAAGCACAATGGGACCTCACGTCTGAGGTCAACAGTCCCCTAGACTTAGAACTACTTAAACCTAACTAACCTAAGGACATCACACACATCCATGCCCGAGGCACGATTCGAACCTGCGACCGTAGGAGCAGCGCGGTTCCGGACTGAATCGCCTAGAACCGCTCGGCCAAAGCGGCCGACTCCGCTGGCAGCAGCTCGCATTGCAACCTTCCCCTTCAGAGCGGTATATGTGGTGCAGCTGGTATCCTTGATCTGGCTGATGAATTCTAGGTTCATGTAACCAACCAAGTATAATGGAATCTCTCCCACCTCCCCCCCTCCCCTCCCCTCTCTCTAAGTGTCTCTCTGAATTCCTTTCTTTCTGTCTTTCTCTCTCTTTTCCAATTACTTTCTCTCTCTCCCCCTTCCTCCCCCCCCCCCTCTCTCTCTCTCTCTCTCTCTCCTCTCCCTCTGTTTCTGTATTAGCCTCTGTGTGCCTTTCTGTTTCTCCATCTCTGTCAACAACTGCTTTTGAAGAGAGTATCATTGTTAGAGTACGTGGCGGACTTTTGGTGTATTAGGAGCAGTGACCATGGCGATGGCGTGATACAGAACTCGAAGCAGGACACCACCAGAAATGAGCTACGGCGGACGCAAACCAATCTTCAGTGATCGATACTAACGTATACTGTAGAAGTTTCTCATAAAGAATCGTAGAACTAATGCGACCAAGTAATCTCGTAACTCAGTGAAGTATCAGACAACCTGTTGCCGCAATCACTGTCACTAAACAGACGAGACAACACGACAACCTCCAAATAAGCAGCAAAACGCGTCATTACACCACGAATTATGCCTCCACTCAGTGAAGCGGTGCAACGGTTAAGACATTGCTCTCGCATACAGGAGGAGCACGCTTAACCGCCAGCCAACATTGCTGTAGTGTTTGTAAGTTCCATAAATCACCCTGCGAAAATTCCGGAATGGTTTCTATGAAAGACTGCAACTGATTTGTTCTGTGATGTCGACGTCGAATGAACGTTTGTTGGAGTTTAATGCCTGGTGGTTGGTGAGTTACTAGGATCGTAGTACATACTCAATAGGGCAAAGATTAGAAACGAAATCGGCGGAGGGTTTGTGGAAAAAAACCACCTCGTTATTGCTATAAGTAAACCACGTAAAACCTACATGAGGTTGTCCGGGTAATGATTTGAACTCATCCCCTGCACAATACAAGGCAAGGACCCTAATTACTTCACCACCCCCTCGACAATGCGTAAATCTCTATGCTTCTCTACCTCTTCATTCTAGAGGGACAGACCGAAACGGAAGGAGAGTAACATCGCCCGACGAGCTTTCATTCGTTTTCCTTCGTACAAGAGGTCAGATTTATGAGTGGCGGACGCCAAAAGAAACTTCTGCATATCGATGCCTTCACCAAATTGTCAAATTGTCGGGCTGCAGTTCATGATAATTTATTGCTTCAGCGACTACTCATCAAGATAGTGCATTCCAGACCGGAAGTTTTGGTGCTAATTCCCCCCCTCCCCCCCCCCCCCCCCCCCCCCATTTCACTAGCTGTAGCGAAGAATTGCAGATGAACAAAGGTAAAAGGTAGTCCAACATCTGCATATACATCTATATCTGTTCTCGATTATCCTTCTTACGGAGTGAGGTGGAGCGTATTTAATGTACGACTGTTACTTCCCTCTTTTTATACACTGAAGAGCCAAAGACATTGGTATAGGCATGAGTCTTCAAATACAGAGACATGTAAATAGGCAGAATGCGGCACTGCGTCCGGCAACGCCGATATAAGACAGTAAGTGTCAGGCGCAGGTGTTAGAGCGATTACTGCTGCTACAATGGCAGGTTATCAAAATTTATTTGAGTTTGAACGTGGTGTTATAGTTGGAACACAAGAGATGGAACATACCATCCCCGAGGTAGCGATGAAATTGGGATTTTCCCGTACGATCATTTCACAAGTGTACCGTGAATATCAATAATCAGGTAAAACATCAAGTCTCCAACATCGCTGCGGCCGGAAAAATATACTGCAAGAACGGGACCAACGACGACTGAAGAGAACCGTTCAACGTGACAGACGTGCAAGCCTTCCGTAAACTGCTACAGATTTCAGTGCTGAGCCATCAGCAAGCACGAATTTGCGAACCATTCAACCAAACATCAACAATATCGGCTTTCGGAGCCGAAGACTCGTGTACCCTTGATGACAGCACGACAAAAAGCTTTACGCCGACATCGGACTGTTGGTGACTCGAAACATGTTGCTTCTCGGACGAGTGTCGTTTCAAATTGTATGGAGCGAAAGGACGTGTAGGGGTATGGAGACAACCACATGAATCCACGAACACTGCATGTTAGCAGGGTACTGTTCCAGCTGGTGGATGGTCTGTAATGGCGTGTGGCGTGCGTCTTTGGAGTAATATGGGGCCTCTGACACGTGAGACGGACGTAAGCAGCCTGTCCGATCACCTACATCCGTTCATATCCATTGTGCATTCCGACAGACTTCGGCAATTCCAGCAGGACAATGCGACACCCCACACGTCCATAATTGCTACAGAGTGGCTACAGCAACACTCTTACGAGTTTAAATACTTCCGCTAGCCACCAAACTCCCGAGACATGAACATTATTGAGCACATCTGGGATGCCTCGCAACGTGCTGTTCGGGAGAGATCTTCACCCCCTCGTACTCTTACGGATTTATGGACAGCCCTGCAGGTTTCATGGTGTCAGCTCACTACAGTACTACTTCAGACATTAGTCGCGTCCATGCCACGTCGTGTTGTGGCATTTCTGCGTGCTCGCGTGGGCCCTACACGATATTAGGCAAGTGTACCAGTTTCTCTGGCTTTTCAGTGTATTTACAGTCGCGAATAGTGTGGATGAGAAAGACTGACGTTAGACCTCAACTCTGCTAGGAACGCTTTAAATGGGCTGTCTGAATGTCTGTGGATGAATGGCAGCCCATTTTTCCTCAAGGAGCGAAACGCAAAGAAGGTAGTGATCTTAGCCGCTGGAGCCTGGAGCGAAATCGACGTTCTAACTCGATTTAAACGAATGTGTTCCACTGCGTTCAGGTCAGGACTCCAGGCAGGTCAGTCTATTTCAGGAATGTTCTTGTCTACAAACCATTGCCTCACAGATGCCGCTTTATAACAGTGTGCACTGTCATACTAATACAAGCAGTCATCGTCGCCGACCTGTTTCTCTACTGTACTCAGTACGCAATGCTGCAAAATGTGTTCATATCCTTCCGCGTATACTGTTTTCTTAAGGGCATAAGGAGACCACACCATAAGTACGAAAAATACCTGCATTTCACAACACCACCACCTCCTTCGTACTTCACTATTGGCGCTACACATGATGCCAAGTAACGTTCTCCAAGTATTCGCCAAACCCAAAACCTTCCATTGGGGTTGCTATAGGGTATAACGTCATCACTCCAAATCACTCTTTTCCTGTCATTCACTCTCCAGTATCGTCGCTCTTTACATCGCCGCAAACGTGAACTAGCACTGACTACAGAAATGTGTAGTTTATGACAAGCTGATCTACCAATGTGCCCCATTATTAACTCGGTGCAAACAGTCATTGTGCTAGCTGCAATACTGGTAGCACTTTGGAACTGACAAGTGATTCCTTCCACCGATATCATGCGAACTTTTATCTCCACTGTATCAGTCATGTCGCAAAGGTATCCAGAAATGCACTAGTATCTGTCAACGACGGTTCTGTAAGCTATCTTGTCCGTGAATCTATAGCCGTTTCGTTCCACTACAGCTTTCTAGCTTTTCAATTTCTCCATCTACAACAGCATCATCCAGGGGCCGACTCACGGAGTTTCTGACGTTACCCACTAGCTCATTTACATACAGTGATGAGCCAAAACACAACGATCACTGCCCAAAGCGAAACTGAATACTGTATGGTACCGTTGCAGGAACATGACACGTTAAGGATAGTATGTAAGCAGATCAGAGACGAAAGGGGAATCATTCTAGCTACCATACTGGCCGCATGTGGGAAAATCTACTAATATAGGCGACCATGACAAAGGGTAGATACTTATGGCCCCGCGCTTCAGAACAAGCATCGCGGAAGTGGCGAAGCTGGTCGGCTGTTGGCTTAACACAGTCGTGAGAACGTATCTAAAGTAGTTGACGGATGGTGAAACCACGAGCAGGCAACAAGATGTTGGACGTCCACAGCTCATCACAGAGCATGGTCTGTTAAGCACGATAGGCAGCAATCTGTGGTAGATATGAGAACAGAGTGCAATCTTGGTGCATGCACACGTGTATCGGAGCACACCTTTCTCCGCACGTTGTTAAGGATGGGTCTCTGCAGCAGACGACCCCTGTCTGACCCTACGACGCCGTTCATTAAGATAGCAGATTGTACCGAGTCATCGAAACTGGACCGTGGTTGATTGGAAACGCGTCGTCTGAACAGATGAACCACCGTTTCTTGTTGCACCAGGTGGATGGTCGTTGCTACTTTCACCGTAATGCAGGAGAACGGCAGCTCGAAATATACACCGCACCACGCACGGAAGCCGATAGGGGGTAGTGTTATGGGCATTATGGTATGGGAAACTTTTACCTGAGCTTCCAAGGGACATATGGTAGTAAGGGAAGGCACCATGACAGTTATCTACTACGTGAACTTTATTGTGGCCCACTTGCACCCCTTCCGACTTCATGCCTTCCCCGACGGCGCTGCTGTTTTCCAACAGGATAACAGTCTGCGTTTCAAGGTCAGAACTGTGTTACAGTGGTTTAAGGAGCGCCATAGTGAACTCAAGCTGATGTCTTGGCCACTAAATTCCCCCTTATCTGAACCCTCTGGAACATATGTGTGTTCCATATGTGGTTAGTAATTTACGGGAATCGCACGAACTGTGTAAAAACATCGGATGCCACATACGTCCAGAAACCTACCAAGGGTTTTCAAGCCCATGTTTCATAGAATCTCTACTGTATTACACTTCAACACTTCAACACAGCTATTAAGCCGGTAGTAAATGATCAATTCCATTTGTGAATGAGTCGAAGTCCTGATCCTTTAGTACATCTCAGATAAACTGCTAATAGACACGGAGGAAAGAATTATCAATGTACAATAGCACCACACAGAAAAGTTTAATACAAGAACCAGTGGGAAACTTCCTGGGGCACTGAAGAGTTTAAATGAAGTGTATGGTTTAGTGACCTGTGGAATGAGTTATATTTCTATATCGATACTCTACCAGTCGCTGTGACATTGGTGGCAGACAGTACTTACAACTGTTCCGTATTTTGAGATTTCTTCCCATTTCATTCATGGATATCGTGGAAAATGAATGATTGCTTGTTCATCTCTGTGCGTGACGTTATTTGCCTGATTTTATGTGCACGGTCTTTAAGGGAATATTCGAAGTTACTTCGCTGAAAGATTTGTCTTGAGTTTGGCTAAATAATTACTGCAAGATGTTCGGTATCTTTCTTCGAGTGGCTGCTGCTCTCTCGCTAGCCAAAACAAGCTTGTCTCGATTCACACCGCCCTTCTTCCTATACGTTCTGTCTCCCACTGTAGTCCGACATGTTGTGGTTTCCATACACGTCAGTAGTATGCAAGTCTGGACCGCAGAAGTGTTTCGCATGTAGTCTCTTTCGTACACAAAATGCAGTTACGCAATCAATCGTAGAAAACCATCTGCTCTACTTACCACTGAGCCTATGTGATGTTTCCACCTCATATCGTTACATATCGTTACTCCCGAATATTTGTACGAGATGACTGACTCTGATTTTGTTTCATTAATCCAGTAGCCAAATTATATCACAGTTGTACGCTATTTGAAATGCTGAGCTTTGCGTTTCTCTACATTAAGACCTAATTACCAAGCCTTCTGCCAGGGTTGTGTTTGACATAGATCCAACCCGATGTTACTGCAATTTACGCTGGATAGAATTTCATCGCAAATTTCAGCATCATCTACGAATAGCCTGAGTTTGGAAACAATTCGGTCCCATAAGTTATTCGTCTATAAAAGTAAACTGCAATGGTTTTCTCACGCTATCCTTGGGCACAGATGATGTTACTTAAGTGCTTGCAATTGAGATTGCACCAAGAGGAACACGCTGCGTCCAGCCTCTCAGAAAATTGTCGACCAATGTCGACGGAAGCGTAGCAGAATCTCTGAACGAGTCTGGATAGGGAAGAAAATTTCGCATGTTTTATTGAGGGAGCTATTCCAGCATTGCCTTCGAGTGGTATGAGGACACCACAGGAAACTTAAATAAGGACGGCCGAGCAGGTCTTTTGGATCCCGTTTTATTGAAACAAGGCCAGTATCTTAGCGACTGCTCCACTTTGTTCGATCCTCGAAAACGTGTCTTTAGTTTCTGGGCCACTACATCTGCTGCACGACCGGCGTAAACCTGCACCATTGATCAGGGTGCTCTTCTCAGATCATAGTGTCGACGTTGATGAACTATGGCGAGACGTTGGCTCGCTCAAGTTGGACACAGCGCTGAGAAAAGCTTCGAAAGGTGTGGGCTGCGCACTCAGAAATGCGTAGTAGTGGGTGCTTTATACATACGAGTATGTCATTTATTACACGATTCCCCCCCCCTCCACATACACACACACATCCTGATAGAAGAAAAGACGATGCAGACGACGTATCACAGTATGTGCCAACGTAATTCGCAGTCCTTACTACCATATTATTTGCAGCTGTAAGAGTAGACGGTCAGCTACTTTACTTACAAAGACCATAGGATATTGTAGAAAGCTGAGATCTTAGTATAGAATTAAAGCGAACTGTGCTCGGAGAACAAATAATATTAACAGCGTAGATATTTAAGAGAGCGGCAAACTTCATTTCGTTGTTGTAATGCATGCATTCACAGAAGGAAGAATTTAACGTCCCGTCGACAGCATGGTCCTTAGAGACAGGCTCAAATTACGAAAGGATGGGGAGAAAAATCAGACGCGTTCTTTCTAAATGAACTATCCCAGCATTTGCCTCGAGAGATTTAGGGAAACCACGGGAACCTTAAATCTACACGGCCGTACTGACATCTGATCCGTCGCCCTCCTGAATGTGAGTCGAGTGTGCTAACCACTGCGATACCTCGCTCGGTGCATACATTCAGCTTGTCGGTCGTTACTTTGACAATAAGTTGTTGCTATAAGATGAGACTTACGTGTTTCAATAAAAAGCTAAATATTCATTTCCAAACATTAGCTCCTTTCCAGAATGAGATTTTCACTCTGCAGCGGAGTGTGCGGTGATATGAAACTTCCTGGCAAATTAAAACTGGCAGAAGTAAAACTGTGAGTAGGGGGCGTGAGTCGTGCTTGGGTAGCTCAGTTGGTAGAGCACTTGCTCGCGAAAGGCAAAGGTTCCGAGTTCGAATCTGGGTCCGCCACATAGTTTTAATCTGCTAGGAATTTTGATTAGTTCCTTTTCTCAAAATATTTAGTTTAAGAGTCTCTACGATGTCGATAATTTCGACCACAAAGTTTCGGAACACCCTGTATACAGAACAAAAGTGAATCGAGAATCACACTTATCCATAAATCAGTCAGCTTTGACAGCGTGAAGGAGGTCCTGCATCCCAAACCCATGTCTACGTCCTGCAAGTCATTGTCCAATAATCCTGTGGAGCCAGCTTGCCAACGCTCCGCAGATTTCTTTCTGTAGCGGAAATCTGTGAGACTGTGTATGGTAACTTGCCCCTTCACCGGCGAAAAGCTATGCCACAACATACCTGAATCATTCACCATTCTCGTTTATCCGACTACTTGTCAGTTATCTAGGTAATGTCTCACTTATTTTGTTCCTGAACGGTTACGCATACCTCCGCTCTCTATTAGAGAAGTGGCCCTGTATCCTTCATTACTGGAGTTTCATCCTGTCTGTTTCTAACATGAGGCTGCAGAAAGCCAAGCGCCCACTTTCACATGCTGCTGCGTGCGTAGCCCGCATCTATATGAATCGCTTCGCTGTAGCGAAGATCAGCGTTACGGCAAGTACGGAAATGTAGAAACATTTCGTGTTGCCGCAAGCAGTCCAAATAACGAGAACTTGAGAACCGATTCTAGTCGACTTAGCCATGAAGAGGCTGTGGAACTTGGAATGTGTGTCAACAACAATAAAGATACAAATCCCTCCACTTACTCAAGCTGTACCACAAATTTTGTTTTTTGGTAATCCAATTCAGTACCTGCTCATTTGTTATTCCGTTTAACTGTCTAACTGTAGCACCACATTTCAAAAACTTCTATTCTCTTCTTGTCTAAACTGCTTATTTTCCACGTTACGTATCCATACGAGGCTACACTCCAGACAAATACCTCCAGAAAAGACTTACTAACGTTTAGATTTATATTCTATATTAACAAATTCCCCTTTTCAGAAGTTCTTTCCTTGCTATTGCCAGTCTACCTTCAGTGTTTCATTGTCTAATCTATTTCCCTTAGAATCGCTTGTATTTTTCGATTACATTCCATTACCATTGTTTTACTTTTTTTGATGTTCATTTTATAATCACTTTTCAAGACACTATCCGTTCCCTTCCGTACTCTGGCAAGTCCTTAGCCGTCTCTGATAGAATTACAATGTCATCGGCAAAATCTCAAAGTTTTTAATTCTTCTCCATTAACTTTAATTCCCTTTCCAAATTTTTCCTCGGTTTCCTTCGATCTCAGATAATCATTTAATATAATCTGTGTAATTTACGCATGCTGTAATTGCATATTAAATAAGATCGGGGATAGGCTACAACCCTGTCACACTCCCTTCTCAACTATGGGTTTCCTTTCATGTCCTTCGGTTCTTATAACTGCAATCAGGTTTTCGTACAGGTTTCAAAGCAGTACTCATTCGTCTGCGAAGTTGCATTTACCTTTAAAATGTCAAAGAGAGAATTAAGTCGTCTTTCTTTCTAGGACTCCCATTTCAGTTCCCGGAGCATTTGTGTTACACTTTCGTGTGAACTATATCGAACTGTTACGATCCTACCAACTTGTCTCTGAGTTAAATGAAACTCCATCCTTGGTTCATTAGCTGGGACAGCGGTTGGTCGATGAAATATAATAATACTGTACCAACAGAAGTTATTTTGATATTGTTTTATAAGGCAACCAGTTTCGACGTTCCAACCACGTCTTCTTCAGGGGTGTCGCACGAATGGCACCAAGTACCACTCTGCATGTTTAAGGCAAAGCATCATTATTCGTATCTGGTACCGTAGATATCCGAGCATGCGATGCTCCTGAAGTGCGGATATCTACGGAAACATGCCTTGTCTTATAGATGCACGAGTGGTACTTGGTGTCATTCATACGACAGGCCTGAAGATGACGTCTTTCGAAACTGAAAACTGGTTGCCTAATAAAAAAACATCAAAATAACGGCTCTTGGTACAGTATTCTTACATGTCTCTCACTTCGTTCGGTGCCTGTAGTCATGTATATTGACAGAGAATCCAAAAACTGGAAAAAAATTCTAGAACTGATAATACAGTGCCCTATATATGATTTCCTATACAGATGTATTACATTTTTCCAGAATCTTCCCAGCAAATCCAAGCCTCCAATTCGTCATCCCTAAAATTGATATTAGGTAATCGTCCCGTTTCATATCGCTTCTTATTATCATATCTAGATACTTATACGACGTGATCTGCTCAATATGTCCACCACTACTGTTGTAATAAAATATTACATCGTTTTTTCTGTCTTATGATCTCACATTTATCCGCATTTAAAGACAGGCGACATTCATTACACAAAATGAAAATACCGTCAAAGTTTTTTTTGCAATTCACCGTGATTGACCAACGGCGATACTTTCAAATACAGAACAAAAGTGTCAACGAAAACTAATAAAACAGTACCAGTTAATACACTCTAGCGCTTGCACAGTTTGGGACACCGTCCATAGACATGCAACAGGAATATCTATGTAGCAAGCATACCGCACCATCGTCAGCATCAAACCGAAATTGTCACTTCACTTATGTATAGCGCTGTTTCTTGGACTGAAACTTTAATATTACACTTATTTGCCACAATTATTTATTAGTAACGGGAATGGTGAATAGTTTTTGGTTATACGGATGCAAATGAAATACGCCAAAGGAAGAAAACTTACTTTGCGTAGGTAAGCACCGCAATGGTTATTATACCAGAAAGTTTTTACACCATAAAGAGCTGTTTCAAGTGTTAAAAATATTGAGAGCTAGTAATACAGAGTTAATATTGCAGGGCTAATTTATGTGATTCTTCAGTCATTGCCTCCGGATTATATAGAAGGCGCAGAAAACGACGTATAGAAAACTTTGCAGTATTTAGAAGAGAGAAAAATAAACGGTTTTTATGTGGCAAAAGTTACACATGTGCACAGTCACCTCGCTAGAGGTCCATGAATGTTTTTGGAGCTACAGATGTTCAGAGACGGTCTATGACAAACATTGTTTTAGAGATGTTGCTCACTCCTATGGACTTCTTTTCGTGGGGGAGAGATGAAACAGGTGGTGTGCAAGACAGCAATAGACGCTGCAGAAGAGGTAATCTCCCGTTTGGCTGACGCTGCAGCCATTATTCGTGAAACACCTGGTTGTTTTGAGCGTGTTAGACAAGCATTAGCAAGCATACGGCTGTTACCCATTAATGTAGAAGAACGACATTTTCAGGAATATCTCTAAAACTATTTTCATCATACGGCAGTTTGAATACCGTCTTAATATATAACTAGCGTGAAGCCTAGAGTGACGGTGCAACCGTGACATTTTGTCAAGTAAAAAAAGAAGTTTCGTTCCGTCTCCTCTATACACACTAAATTTTTTGATAGGTAGTTTTTTACACCCTGCTCGTCTCCAAACCATTGTGCTTATTTTAAAGTACTCACAACAGAAAATTAGTACCGACCTCTGCCATGGAGAATGAGTATGCACAGCCGGCCAGAGTGGCCGAGCGGTTGTAGACGCTACAGTCTGGAACCACGCTACCGCTAGGGTCGCAGGTTCGAATCCTGCCTCGGGCATGCATTGTGTGATGTCCTTAGGTTAGTTAGGCTTAAGTAGTTCTAAGTTCTAGGGGACTGATGACCAAAGAAGTTAAGTCCCATAGTGCTCAGAGGCATTTTTTGAGTATGCACGATTAATAATTTAGCTCGTGAAAAGTGAGCGAAGATAAAAAATATGGCATTAAAAGTGAAGAATTTCGTCCCTACAAATATTTCAGTGCGTGATAAATTGCTGATTTTCTGCATATCGTAACTACAAATTGGATGATTTATCAAGACTCTTTCAACTCAGTGCTGTCGGAAACCATTTCACAATGCCGGTACAGCATAATTTATTTAAAAAGTGTCGGTAGTCCGATATGGGGAATCACAGATCCTAAAAAATAGCGGCGGTATCCCTTCTGTTCCTATAACAAAAGAGAAAGAATAGCTTCATTTCAGTTTTTCGCAGAGAAGCGAAATGCCCTCGTACTTGTCTCTTCAAAGTTGTAAGGCAAATGCTTTCCAGATATCGAATACGCGTTGTTAAGATGCAAACGAAACACGTGTTCAAAATCCACGGTACTTTTGAACGATAACTGTGAACTAGCTGCCACCATATTCGAAACAACAAATTGGGTGTTTTTTCAAGACTCTCACCTCAGTGCTCTCTGAAATCATTTCGCAATGCCGGTAAAGCATCACTTACTTAAAATGTGTTGGTAGTCCGATATGGGGAAGCACAGATTCTAAAAAACTGCGGCGGTATCCCTTCTGTTCCTATAATTAAAGAGAAAAAATAGCTTCATCTCAGTTTTTCGCAGCGAAGAGAAATGCCCTCGTACTTGTCTCTTCAAAGCTGTAAGGCAAATGCTTTCCAGATATCGAATACGCGTTGTTAAGATGCAAACGAAACACGTGTTCAAAATTCACGGTACTTTTGAACGGCAGATTCGAAACAGCAAATAGGGTGTTTTTTCAAGACTCTTTCACCTCAGTGCTCTCGGAAATCATTTCGCAATGCCGATAAAGCTTCATTTATTTAAAAAGTGTCGGTAGTCCCATATGGGGAAGCACAAATCGGAAAAATTAGCTGCGGTATCCCTTCTGTTCCTATATCAAAAGAGAAAAAATAGCTTCATCTCAGTTTTTCGCTAAGAAGCGAAATGCCCTCGTACTTGTCTCTTCAAAGCTGTAAGGCAAATGCTTACCAGATATCGAATACGCGTTGTTAAGATGCAAACGAAACACGTGTTCAAAATCCACGATACCTGTGCACTAGCTATGTGTCAAGATTCGAAATGTGCAGAGCGCTTACGGGCAAACCCTACGCGAGTTCTGGAGTGAGTGTGTGTTGCCGGCAAGAATGGTGTTGCGCGCATCGGAACGGCCGCTCCTTGTCTGAGGCTCTGCCGTGGCGGGGCAGCTGAGCGCGTCGCGTCGTTGTGGCGGCGTCCGCTGGCGGCGCGCACGCTGCGTGCGGAGGCGTGGTGAGGCGGCCGGCGCTAGTGCGGCAGTAGTTAGCGCGTGCAGATCGATATGGCCACTGCATCTGATAATGCCGCGCAGGCCACGCCTCTCACTCCGCCTTTCTGCTACGCAATTGGTTACGTTCTCTCATCAATCTCCTCCCTTTTTTAAATATCGGCGAGCGTGCGCCAGGTAGCCGGCCCTGCCGCACGCCCATTCTCCGCTCTGCTCTTCGCGCAGCAATTACTCGCAGCGCTAGTCGCCACCAGCCAAATGCGATAAATCTCGCCCTAGCCGCATCTTCTTATTTGGGTCTGCCGGAGAGCTGTCTCTCCCCGACCTGCGGAAAATACGAAGTAGCGACTCCGCTATATTCTCTCGTACGGTCTTCTGGCGTAGGCGTTTGATTCGTCTGCATCTTTTACGCTGGGTATCTTTACGGCCCTCTGGATCTTCTGGGATATAAAGCTGCAATATGACAAGCACGACATGAAGTGCTGACTCTCACAGATTAACAATTAAAGTAAGAAACAAACCGCAACCGGTAAAATTTTTCACGAATCGAGCATTTACTTACCCATAACAGGTTTTGGGCAAATCCTTCTTCATACAGGAGCGTTCGCTTCTATTGCAGATTACGTATATTAAGAACTCGAGTATGGTGCTTGCATCGTACATCTGACTAGATACTTTGCATCGAAAGATATTACCTGCTTGATCTGATGATGGCCACTGGCCGAAACGAGCTATTTGAGAAGTTAATGCGATATAATTGCGATCCTGACTTCCTTAATTATAAATAGCTATCAAAAATGATTGTGTATTCTTACCCTGTCTTGGTTACTCAGTGGATGGAGTACGTATTATTTTTCACTCACGGATACCACGCTTCCTAATAGTATAAATGAATAAGGAATAGAGACACTGTGTCTCGCGAGTGAAAATGATGCATTTTGTACTAAACAAGAAACGTATACTGCCACTTAAGGGCAGGCTTAGCACAAAATGGGTTACGATATATAAACCGCACGTCCAATAAGTTTTTGATTACCTTCAGACTTCTAGTGTCAACAACTGCGTAGTTCTCCAACGTCCAAGGACGAATTAAACTTTCCTTAAATTTTTGATACATTATTTGGTATAAACGTCGAAAAGTTTGTGAAACATATTAAAATTTCCAGTCTAGAAGTGGAAATTGTTAGTGTATATGGTCAGAACTACTTTCATTTGAAAGCACGTTCTCTTTCAGGTTTTAAAGATGTTGTTCTTTATTCTGTCAAGTTTCTGTAAAATGTTACGCCCAAAGCACTCATTTTACACAGGAATGAGCTTCATGACTATAGCTATTGCTGCTCTTCACGATATTCAAATCCACAGCAGTGGTTACAAACGTATGCGTACACCACTGATTCTGTGATGTAGTGAGTGCATTCTGATGAAAAGATACCCCTTAACTACGTATCTAACCCTCCTGGACATTTAAACAGATCATATAAGCTATTTACCAACGAAGAATTATGAGAGACTTTCTGATTTGGCTCCTGTGTTAAATTATTTTTGTCAGTGTTTTCAACAATCCTTTCGGTGGCCTACATATAACTGTGATTGCAACAACACTATGCAATACAATGAATGTGAGAAAAATAGACGGAGAACTGAAGGGAGCTACCGAAGTCTGTATAGCGTGGCAACAGAAAAATGTAATGTGATGTAGGAACGATGTTGGATACCCTCATAAGGTTAATGAAACCCAACGCGAAGCAATCACGTTATGCAAATTCGTTTAGAGTCAATTCGCGGGAACAGTTAATGCAATAATCATGTAGCTTCGGTATACTCTGAGGAGAGAAAGCGGCGGACGTAAATTTATTAGCATCGCTCTAGAGAAATTGAAGTTCGTCTTATAGACAGACTGATTCAGGATTACTTCAAGACCAGTCATGGATTATGAAATCTGGCAAACGTACAATTTGGCTGACGTTAGTAATCGTGCAACAAGAAAGATAGCATCAAAGGACGCCGAGATTCTTCAAATCAGGCACAGATGTAGCAGAAATACCAGGACCGGTATATGTACGAAGAAATGTGTACCTTTGAACATGAAAAGTTACCTACAAAATTTCAAGAACGGTCTGGCCACCGGGAAGTCTGTTTGTACCATTTTTCCCTTTTATATGTAGACTATTGGCTAGTTTTTCGAGGTGCATTCGAGTTATAAGACCTCAGACTTTTTCTTAAGACTGGAAACAGAAACATTCAGTTTGGTTTAAAATCGTGTGCTCTCGTTGAGAACGCGTGACAGAGATGGCAGATCTGTACGGCACACGGAACTCTTGCGACAGCAGTGAGAGAGAGGGCTGTTTTTGAAACTTAAAATGGCGACGTTTCCATTACAAGAACAGGGTGTAATCATTCGGTTTCTCCAGTTTCGTGGTGTGACACCGATTGAAGTTCATTGCCAGTGGTATGAAACATGTAGTGATGTTGTTATGGATGTGTCTAATGTGAGTTCGGGGGCACGACAGTTCAAATAAGGCGGAACGTCGCGTGAGAACAAACCAAAACAATCTCGACCTCCTACCAGCCAGTCTGACGACATGATCGAGCGAGAGGAGGAAGTGTTTTGGAGGCTCGCCGAATGAGTGTGGAACGCATCGCCTCCAGATTTCGCATTTCCGTGGAATCTGTTTACACAATGTGGTATGAAGACCTGAAAATGTGAAAAGTGTCCTCCAGGTGGGTGCCACGAATGGTGAACGACGACCGTGCTCGCGGCATGTTGCCACACAATGTACACTACCTACTTCCGACTGCTTACAATGATAATAGACACGCTGCATGATTGCACAATCACTAGCCATTCTGCTATTACATCGGCGATTTTCCAATGCTCAAACCAGACTCCTAAAGAAGCGTTCACAGCGGTCACGGAATCATGACATCGACGTCGTGAAAAATGTGTACAGTTGCTGGGAGATTAAGTCGACAATTGACATAAGTTTCACAGTTTTCATGTGATTAGTTTGTGAGACAAAAAGCGGAGGTGGTGTAGCTTCAATGCAGCTATTATAATGCTTGAATGCAGCTCGTATAATGTTGCAGAAGACCCTTGGTTGTGCACTTCCTGCACCTATTGGAAGATCCAGTTCTGTTGTAACTACGACACACAGAGTAAGTAATTAAAGATTTACACAACATTTACATTCTGTGTACAGTATGAAAATAACCACGAAAGCTGTCTTCAAGTGAAAATGAAAATAATCAATATCTGTGAATGACAGCGTGAGTAATAGATCTAGAGTCTGCTAATGGCCAGGAAATACTGTACTAACACATCTATGTCCACCTCTAAACTTCGCAAGCCTCTTTATAGTGTGCGTCGAAAGGTACTCCCGGTATCACTATCTTTCTCCCATCCCCTGTTCCATTCGCGAATAGTTCGTGAGAAGAACGACTGTCAATAAATGATCGTATGATCTCTACTTTTTCTGATTTTATCATCGTGCTCATTTAGCGAGACGTATGTAGGACAATGCAATGTGTTTCCCTACTTTTCTTGGAACATAACGCTCCTTTACAATAGAAAACCTGTGTGATGCACAACGCCTCTCTTGTACTGTTTGCCACTGGCTTTTTTAAGAATATCCGTTACACTCTACCGCTTAGTAAATACCTAGTGACAACAAATCAAGAACTGTCACATTAAACGCAAATACAGGAAACAGCTCTATGAGCGTACTGTTGCAAAGAGAACTCGTATTTGAAATGGAACACATATCCTGTGACTCTCAACTGTATGGAGTTCGTCAAGTCAGATTCCAAAACTCCATCATGTGGGACATCGCCGACGAGCGAGACGACAGCAACGTTTCTCTCTGGACGAAGCAGAAAATTTCCTTTATGATTCAGACTGCCGCAGTTACCTACACAGATGAGCGAAAACAGTACGTGCCAAACGCGAAACTGGCGCGATAAGGAAAATATGTAGGGGGAGCAGAGACGAAACGGAAATCATTCTAGAGATCACACGGGCCGCAAATCGGGAAATACACTGACATAAGCAACCTTGATCAAAGGCAGATTTTTAGGGCCGGGCGCCTTAGAACGAGCATCACGAAAAGGGCGAAGCTATTCGGCAGTACGCATACCAATGTCGTATCTGTGGAAAGTGATTGAAGTACGATGAAACCAAGGACAGGTAATAAGGTGTTGGATGTCCACGCCTCTTCAGAGAACGTGGAGGTCGGAGGCTTACCCACTCTGTTCCGCACAATAGGCGGCGATCTGTGGTAGATCTGAGGACTGAATAGAACGCTGGTACAGACGCAAGAGTTTCATAGCACACT
Source organism: Schistocerca gregaria (assembly GCF_023897955.1). Lineage (NCBI taxonomy): Eukaryota > Metazoa > Arthropoda > Insecta > Orthoptera > Acrididae > Schistocerca > Schistocerca gregaria. The sequence goes on from NC_064931.1 coordinate 748,170,122, forward strand.
GCGCTGCATATTGTTGAACATGGGGCGCCTCAGCTGACGTCTCCTACGTGTTCCCATGTTGACCCAAACGACATCGTCCATAAAGGGCACGGGATCATCAAAGTTGGACCGTGGATCGATGGAAACGCGTCGCTTGGATGAATGAATCACGGTTCTTTTTACACCAGATGGATTGGCGTTTTCAGTTACGGCGTCGTACTGGCGAACAGCAACTCGAAACCTGCACCGCGTCAAGGACGTAGGCCGTTAGTGATGGTAAATGGTATGGAGAACTTTGACTTAGCCTCCCACTGTAACAGTGATAGTACAGCATGTGGCTAAAAATACGGAAAAACCAAAAAGCACAACAAATTACCTTGCTTAATATGGCGTAGGAAGCCCGTTGCTATTCGAAACAGCTTCCAGTTGTCTCGGAATGGATAACTATACGACATGTATGGTTTTCAAGAGAATCTTATACCACTCATTCTGCAAAATAGTGGCAAGTTGAGGTAAAGATGATGGAAGTGCAGAGCGATCGCACACCCTTCTCTCCAAAGTAGACGACAAAGGCTCAATAAAATAAGATCTGATGACTGTGGTGGTCAGGGGAGATGTGACAATTCACACTCAAGCTCAAAAAACAGTAATAGACAATGCAGACTGTGTGGACAGGAATTGGGGAATAAACAGAGTACCATTCGATGCACCGGATCAGTCAAAATGGTCACATAGTTTTTGGCGGTAATGTGACCTTGCAGGCTAATCATGGGGCACATGGAATACCATAGTTTAGCTGCCCAAATCCTCACCTAACCGCAGTCATGTTTCACTTTTACGACGTAAACTAGGCCAGAAGTTGGAAACAGTCTGAAACAAGACTCAGCCGATCAAGTGACCATATTCCATTGCTCCATAGTCCAGGTTGCTTCGGGTTGTTTTGCTGATGGTAGGATTCGCAGGCATTCAGTTCGGCAGTGACCTCTGCAGGTGTCGTCCTTTTATTTTTCGTCACAATCCTCTTTAGTGACCGTCTGTCAGGCTCAGTCTACATACACATTCGTCCGCGTTGTGACTTAGCGGCTAATGTTTTTCCCCTACACCTGTATGAGGTATAAATCTTAGATACGGTGCTTCTTGGAACAAACAGTTTGACTACCTTAGTTACGGATGTAACCACCATACGAGCGTCAACAGTTCGCTCACGTTCCAAATCGCTTAGCTCCAACATAATGCACTCACTGCTACACAGGACACTGTAACGATCACGGTTGACACTTGCAACGTAATGAGGATATTGCACAAGTGCCGTTCATGGTCCAATGCAATAGCAAAACCTGCAGGCTTGACTAGTGCCTGCATTTATGTTCAAGCATGCCTTCCTCGGGGTATTTCCATATTTATGTCCAACCCTTATAATAGGAGGTACCATGACTGCTGAGGACTACATGAACATTATTGGGACACCACCTGCATCGCTCCTTGCTTGGTATCTTCCTGTACGGCGATGTCATCTTCCACCAGGTAAGAGTCTGAGTGATATACAGGACATAAAATCCCGTCTGAGGCCTGCGATCATTTTTATGTTAATAACTGGCAACCAATGCTGTACAATCGCAATAAAGTCATGAGATGTTCAATTGACTCTTTTATTAGAACATGTTATGCGTTTCGGGATTACACCCATCTTCAGACATCACAAACTTCAACTCCTTCCTAACCAACCAGGCGTACAGCCTTGACAACTCAAAGAGGGTGTCTGATGCAAGACAGCTTGTGTCGCAGTCATATGTTATTCGACACCTTCTTTGAGTTGTCAAGGCTGTACGCCTGGTTGGTTAGGAAGGAGTTGAAGTTTGTGACGTCTGAAGATGAACGTAATCCCGAAACGCGTAACATGTTCTAATAAAAGAGTCAACTGAACATCTCATGACTTTATTGCGATTGTACAGCGTTGGTTGCCAATTATTAACAGTCTGAGTTAAAAGGCCAGAATAGTGCTACAATTATTTGAGATGCATGGCAGGGAACTCACATTGATGTCTTGGCCAAGAAATTCACCTGATCTGAAACAGGTGGAACGCACCTGGGACGCTACTGGGCGTCAGGACCGAGCCCACAACCACCGCCCCGTAAGTCACGGGAATTGCGTGACTTATTGGTAGAGATCTGGTTGCACATACCTCCGGAAACCTGCCCATGACTTCTCTAATCCATACCACAAAGTTGTCATAATATTTTTGTTCATCGGTGTATAAATGGAGTACTATCTGAGAAAACCTGCAAGACCATCTAATTACATTTTAATAAGGCATCACAATAGTGCAGACTTTGGCAGCTTGCTTTAGGTAAAGTCGTCCGCAGGCCATGGCGAGCCCATGTGTACCATCCCATAGCGTCACTGGATGAGGTATGGAGGGGTGTGGAGTCAGCGTACCACTTTCCCGGCCGTTTTCAGTTTTCGTGACTTCGAGCTGCTAATACTCGATCAGTGCTACAATTTGAATATATTAAATGGAATGCTCACATAGGCACAATGATAGGTAAACTGGATGACAGACTCCGGTTCATTGATAGGATGTTGTGAGTAATGTAATGAGTCAACAAAGAAGACTGCTTACAAAAGACACATGCGACGCATCCTAGATTATTGCTCATATGTCTGTGACTAATATCAAACACGACTAACAAGGTCACTGGAAGTATACAGGAAAGATAGCAGAAATGGTCACCGGTTTGATTTACTCCTGAAAGAATGTCATGGATTGTCGCAAAGCATGAAGTTGCAGGGGACTCATTTCAATGAACAAAGGGGCATTTGAGCAGTCATCTTCCGCGGCTCCATACGTGAATGGAACGAGGAGAAGGTCTACTATGTGTTAAAATGGGAAGCACACTCAGTCCTGCATTTCTCAGTAGTTTGCAGCGTAGCGGTTTAGATGGAGCTGTAGACGTAGAACTGGCGGTGCGGCAATTCTGCTGGGCACTAATTTCGTAAATGTCTTCTACGAGCAAGAAGCTTCTCGGACCATAGCTCCACGATCTCTAGCTCTACAGTACACGCTATTCGGCATATAACAGGATTGAAAATCATTTGCGAGTATCTAGGTAGGTGTTTGTATTGCACTTCCCCAGTTCTACAGTCTTAAATTTGGTCGAAATACCAGGTGATCAAAAAGTCAGTATAAATTTGAAAACTGAATAAATCACGGAATAATGTAGCTAGAGAGGTACGAATTGACACACATTCTTCGATTGACATGGAGTTTTATTAGAACCAAAAAAATATACAAAAGTTCAAAAAATGTCTGACAGATGGCGTTTCATCTGATCAGAATAGCAGTAATTAGCATAACAAAGTAAGACAAAACAACGATGATGTTCTTTACAGGAAATGCTCAATATGTCCACCATCACTCCTCAACAATAGCTGTAGTCGAGGAATAATGTTTCGAACAGCACTGTAAAGCATGACCGGAGTTATGGTGACGCAATGGCGTCGGATGTTGTCTTTCAGCAACCCTAGAGATGTCGGTCGATCACGATACACTTGCGACTTCAGGTAACCCCAAAGCCAATAATCGCACGGACTGAGGTCTGGGGACCTGGAAGACCAAGCATGACGAAAGTGGCGGCTGAGCACATGATCATCACCAAACGACGCACGCAAGAGATCTTTCACGCGTCTAGCAATTTTTTTTTGGCTCTAATAAAACCCCATGTCATTCCAAGCAAGTGTGTCAATTTTTACCTCTCTATCTACGTTATTGTGTGGTTTATCAAGTTTCCAAATTTATACTCACTTTTTGATCACCCGGTATATACCAACTAATAACGTACTGGAAGTAGGCTGTTTAGGTTTTAATCTTGGTAACACCACGTAGCGCTCTGTATGAAAATCACTGACTGTGCAGTGTGCAGTCTGTGGCTGGTTGGCATTGTTGCAATATTCGCTATTGTAGTGTTGGGCAGTTGGATGTGAACAGCCCCTAGTGTTGGGCAGTTGGAGGTGAACCGCCAGCAGTGGTGTATGTGGAGAGAGAGATGCCAGAGTTTTTGAGAGGCTGCTATAAGCGGACGATCTGGACTTGTGTCCGCCAGAAAAAGGAAATTTGTAAAGACGGTTGTCAAGAATTGATAGATATATATATTGATGACTTTTGAACATTATTAAGGTAAATACGTTGTTTGTTCTCTATCAAAATCTTCCATTTGCTAACTATGCCTTTCAGTAGTTAGTGCCTTCAGTAGTTAGAATCTTTGGCGCTCGCAGTATTGGCGCTCGCTGTATTGCAATAGTTCGAGTAACGAAGATTTTTGTGAGGTAAGTGTTTCATGAAAGGTATAGGTTAATGTTAGTCAGGGCCATTCTTTTGTAGCGATTATTGAAAGTCAGATTGCGTTGCGCTAAAAATATTGTGTGTCTGTTTCGTGTTGATCAGAATTAGTAAAGAGAGAAATGTCTGAGTACGTTCAGTTCTGCTCAGCTGTTTGAAAATCAAATACCGTAAGAAGTTTGCCAGCATAGTCAATTCATTAATTTTTCTAAGGGGATGTTTCAGTACTAGCGGCATTGTACTCATAATTTATACCCATAGAACCGTTCTCCGATCTAGGGCAGCGTGCGCTTTGAAAAGCTGACAGAGTACTCTGCCTACAGTGCCATGCATTATAGTACAAAATGTTTGAGTAACATATTGATTCCTGATAGAATTGTTCTAAGTTAAGAATTTGCAGCTTTTCCCTGGCATAGTGGTGCGGTCTACTGTGAGTATCAAGCGAAAAATGTGTGTCGAAACCACTGTATTTTTGGCCTTACTTTTGAAACATTCTGTTATTGACAGTCGACATAAACATTTTCTGGGTATGATACATCTACATCCATACTCCGCAAGCCACCTGACGGTGTATGGCGGAGGGTACCCTGAGTACCTCTATCGGTTCTCCCTTCTATTCCAGTCTCGTATTGTACGTGGAAAGAAGGATTGTCGGTATGCTTCTGTGTGGGCTCTAATCTCTCTGATTTTATCCTCACGGTCTCCTCACGAGATATACGTAGGAGGGAGCAATATACTCCTTGACTCTTCGGTGAAGATATGTTCTCGAAACTTTAACAAAAGCCCGTACCGAGCTACTGAGCGTCTCTCCTGCAGAGTCTTCCACTGGAGTTTATCTATCATCTCCGTAACGCTTTCGCGATTACTAAATGATCCTGTGACGAAGCGCGCTGCTCTCCGTTGGATCTTCTCTATCTCTTCTATCAACCCTATCTGATGCGGATCCCACACTGCTGAGCAGTATTCAAGCAGTGGGCGAACAAGCGTACTGTAACCTACTTCCTTTGTTTTCGGATTGCATTTCCTTAGGATTCTTCCAATGAATCTCAGTGTGACATCTGCATTAGCGACGATCGACTTTATATGATCATTCCATTTTAAATCACTCCTAATGCGTACTCCCAGATAATTTATGGAATTAACTGTTTCTAGTTGCTGACCTGCTATTTTATAGCTAAATGATAAGGGACCTATCTTTCTGTGTATTCGCAGCACATTACACTTGTCTACATTGAGATTAAATTGCCATTCCGTGCACCATGCGTCAATTCGCTGCACATCCTCCTGCATTTCAGTACAATTTTCCATTGTTGCAACCTCTCGATACACCACAGCATCATCTGCAAAAAGCCTTAGTGAACTTCCGATGACATCCACCAGTTCATTTATGTATATTGTGAATAGCAACGGTCCCATGACACTCCCCTGCGGCACACAACGGAAATCACTCTTACTTCGGAAGACTTCTCTCCATTGAGAATGACATGCTGCGTTCTGTTATCTAGAAACTCCTCAATCCAATCACACAATTGGTCTGATAGTCCTTATGCTCTTACTTTGTTCATTAAACGACTGTGGGGAACTGTGTCAAACGCCTTGCGGCAGTCAAGAAGCACGGCATCCACCTGTGAACCCGTGTCTATGGCCCTCTGAGTCTCGTGGACGAACAGCGCGAGCTAGGCTTCACACGACCGTCCTTTTCGAAACCCATGTGATTCCTACAGAGTAGATTTCTAGTCTCCAGAAAAGACATTATACTCGAACATAATACGTGTTCCAAAATTCTACAACTGATCGACGTTAGAGATATAGGTATATAGTTCTGCACTTATGTTCGACGTCCCTTCTTGAAAACGGGGATACCGCGTCGTAATGTGTAGAACTACTGCTGCTGGAGAAAAACCAACGTTCCGGCCACGGTTGCAGCAGCCTTCTTGTGTTATTGATATTTACAATGACATCTACATAGGTTTTGATAGAAAGATGCCGCCAGTGAAGACAGCTACTGCTGAGTCGTCGTCGCTGTGAAGGCGCTTTCCTCTAAAGTCACGCTTAAAGTGTAGTCGGAAGGTGCGAGATCGGGACTGTACGGCGGGTGATCCAACTGCAGGGACGTGCGCTGTCACGAAGCAACACAATGCCTTTACTGAGCATTCCACGCCTTTTGTTTCCAATCATGCGCAGAGGTTTTCTTAGTGTTTCACAATGTCGTACCGCATTGACGGTTCCACGTCTGGAAAGGCACACAGTAAGCACAATGCCTTGTCTGTCACAGAAGACAGTGCTGATGATATTTTTGTGCTGACAACATTGTTCTGAATTTTTTTGCGGGATCGTGAGTGCCTTTACTCCAGCGACTGTTGGTTTGTTTCTGGAGTGACAAACCGAAGTTTAATTTCTGGTCCTAGCTGTACTTAAGAATTCGACTCCCTCATCATCATATTGGGTTACAAATGTCAAAGCACTGCCAAGTCACTTCGTTTTGTGAAAATCCGTAAACATTTTCGGAACCCAACGGGAACCCAATTTGCAAAAAATTAAGCGATTTGTGGCAGTCTCATCCAAATGAGTTTTTGAAATTTGTCGACAATCATCACAAAGCATTCTTATTGTGAACTGTCTTTTTTCAAGCATCTTCTCATTCAGTTTCTCGGTCCGCACGTCGTGTTCTAGTGGTTAGCGTTCCTGCCTCTAGATCACGGGGTCACGGGATCGATTCCCGGTCGAGATGGGGATTTTCTCTGCCCAGGGACTGGGTGTTTGTGTTGTCCTCATCATTTCATCATCATCATCATCATTCGTGACAGTGGCTACATTGGATTGTGTAAAACATGGACTGTGTACAAATTGGGACTTTGTACTGGCGCTGATGACCGAGCAGTTGAGCGCCCCACAAACATCATCATCATCATCATCATCATCATCATCATCATCATTCAATTTCTCAACCGAAACGTCGTTGATAAAAAAAGGCCACCCATTCCGCTCTTCGTTATGAACTCTGGTTCGTCCATTTTTTAAATTGTCTCACTCACTTTTACGATTCCATCATTCATTACATTTAACCTATAAAACTCTAGACGTTGACGGCAAATTTCAGCAGGCTTAATATTCTTTCCGTTCAAAAACAGCATTACAAAACGTACGTGACAGTCGAGTTCACAATCCGGCTGTAGTCGGTGGAAAGAGAATTAACCCAAGAGACGAGTGGGAATATGCGAAACAGTGACACTAATACTTTGGTGGCGGCAGACCTAAACGGTACTTGCTTTCCCGGGACACCTCGTATGTAGAATGTTAGTAGTTGTAGCTAACTCTCACATGCGACATTGTTACTATACTGGCCATACCAAGACTATTTTCGATTTCTCGTCAGCGTTCTTTTGCACACTATTCATACCAAAACTTCACGTACTTAACATTTCTTATGACTGACTGGCCGTAGGGCATTGATGGCCACGAAAGTCCATTTCGTGTCGTTCGGCTGAGTGGTGCAAGTCTTTCTGTTTTTGACGCTACTTCAGCGATTTGGTAGTCATTTTGATGAAGATGAGACAACACAAACACACAATCTCCGAGTGAAGAAGATCTCAGATCCGGTTGGAAATCGAACGTAGGACTCCGCAACCTACACTACTGGCCATTAAAATTGCTGTACCAAGAAGAAATGCAGATGATAAACGGGGAATCATTGGACAAATATATTATATTGGAACTGACATGTGATTACGTTTTCATGCAATTTGGGTGGATAGATCCTGAGAAATCAGTACCCAGAACAACCTCCTCTGGCCATAATAATGGCCTTGATACGCCTGGGCATTGAGTCAAACAGAGCGGAATCGATCCTGGGCCGGTGCATATCCCGATCCCAAAAGCTGCGCTTTAACTCTCACCGCTAGCCTTGCGGTTTTTGTTTTTACTTATTTACATGCTGAGTCTAAACGTCATCGACAGCGTTTGCCATATTCTGTGTACCGTTCGAGGCATAGTGATTAGCACACTGGAGTCTCATTTGGGAGGACGACCTCTCAAATCGGCGCCCAATGATCCTGATTTACATTTTCCGCGATTGCCCTAAATTGCTCCAGGAAAATGCCACGATGGTTCCTTCGGAATGGCACGGGAGAATCCATTCCCCACACTTGAAACATTCCGGCCTTTGATCCGTCTCTAATGACCTCGTTGTCGAAAGGGCGTTAAACCGTTATCTTCCTTCCTTTCATATTGATCGGGATAGCAAACGTCATTTTCCAAGAGGGAACCTCTGCGCGGATATGAATAATTTGGGCACCGTGGAGCATCGAAATTAGAGAACGATGGCGTTCCCGTGTTTTCTGATTGCGTTTTGTAGCCTAATCATTTATGCAACCTATTGGTCATCAGTGTAAGACTGCTTCTAATAGCATTCGTCTGCATGCACTGCATCTTACCATAGCCATTCGCTCTCGGCCTGAGTATTTGAGTTTTGTACCAGTGCAGTAACAGTATTAACAGCACTATGGCACTTATCGGTACGTAAGTGAAGAAACGGTGAGATGCTTCTTGCATACAAAAATACAGCCTAACTGCTGCACGAATGTATGCGGAAAGATTTCCCGAAGAAAAATACTGAGCATCATTTGACGTTGACAGCAGTTGAGTGAACATTACGACAGACTGTCAAGTTGCAACTAAGTCGTATTTTCCGCATAGAGTTATTCAGCACTGCTGCAATTACGTCAAGTAAATTGCGCCTTCCGTGGTTGTTACATTTTTGCGCCCGGGAATACTTTCTGATAGCTAGGAATTTACTACAGAAAAAAAAATTCTAAATTTGTGTAAGATCTTATGGGACCAAACTGCTTAGGTCATCGGTCCCTAAGCTTACACACTACTTAATCTAATTTAAACTAACTTACGCTACGAACAACACACATACCCACCCCCTGCAATTTCTGTCCGTCGTTATGTGTCAAAACGGATGCTATCCGTTCACAGTTAGCTAAAACGGTCGTCATTGAAGGGTATATAGTGGAAATCTTCAAAGATGACCCTACCATCTGCATTTGTGCTGGCTACATTACGTTGACAGAGGAGATTTTCTTAAAATTTACTAGTGTTGTCCGATAGAGAGTCAATACCTCTCAGTGGTATTTCTATCAGCGGTGATTTTACTGGTGAATTCAGTAAAAGCTCTTCTCGTTTTTGGCTTTTATTACGTAAGTGTGGGCTTGCTTATTCCATTCGTGAGTTGTGGTTCAGCACAGCTGTTCTGTCAGTTGCACACAGAGCTTGCGTTGAATAGAAGAAACGGCTGTAGCATATATAAAATGGTACATATTGTATAGGTAGCTGTGGTCAGTGACAAAGCGCGAGGCCATCGTGAAAAGGGTAAGTGGTCCTCATCGAAGTATCTGGTTCATTTTTGTACGCTTGTACGACCCTTGGCAAAATTAAGGATCAGTATCCTTAACGTCGGTTGGCTGCAGAATTCTAGAGCATATTCTGAGTTCGAATATAACAATTTGCTAGAGACCGAAAAGCTCATGTTCACGATTCAGCATAGCTTTAGAACGCGTCGCTCGTGCGAAATCCAGATTGCTCTTTTCTCAGATGGTATACTGCGAACTATGGATGAAGGGCAGCAGGCTGATTCCATATTTCTAGATTTCCGAAAAGCGTTCGGCACGGTGCCCGACATCAAACTGTTAACAAAGGTATGTGGGTACGGAACAGGCTCCCAGGTATGTGACCGGCTCGAAGAATTTTTAAGTAATAGAACCCAGTATGTTGTTCTCGACGGAGAGTGTTGTTCGGAGACAGGGGTAACATCAGGAGCGCCCCAGGGAAGTGTGATAGAACCGTTCCTATTTTCTATATACATAAATGATCTGGCAGGGTCGGCAGCAATCTGCGTTTCTTCGCTGACGATGCTGTGATGTACAGGAAGGTGACGAAGATAAGTGACTGTAGGTTGATACAAGATGACCTAGGCAATATTTCTAGTTGGTGTGATAAATGACAGCTGGCTGTTAATGTAGAAAGACGTAACTTAATGCGGACGAGTAGGAAAAACAAACCCGTAATGAAAAGGTTACGGCATTAGTGGTGTCCTGCTTGACACAGTCACGTCGTTTAAATATCCGGGCGTAACGCGATATGAAATGGAACAAGCATGCGGGGATTGTGGTAGGGGAGGTGAATGGTGGTGGTTAGTTTTTAACGTCCCGTCGACAACGAGGTCATTAGAGACGGAGCTCTTGCTCGGATTATGGAAGGATTGGGAAGGAAATCGGCCGTGCCCTTTCAAAGGAACCATCCCGGCATTTGCCTGAAGCGATTTAGGAAAATCACGGAAAACCTAAATCAGGATGGCTGGAGACGGGATTGAACCGTCGTCCTCCCGAATACGAGTCCATTGTGCTAACTACTGCGCCACCTCGCTCGGTGGGAGGTGAATGGTCGACTTCGGTTTATTGGGATAATTTTAGAACAGCCTGGTTCATCTGTAAAGGAGGCCGTATATACGATGCTAATGCAACCTATTCTTGAGCACTGCTCGAGTGTTTGGGATCCGCGCCAGGTCAGACTGAAAGAAGATATCGAAGCAATTCAGAGGCGAGCTGATAGATTTGTTACCGGTATGTATGATGAGCATGCAAGCGTTACAGATATGCTTCGGGAGCTCAAGTGGGAATCCCTGGAGAGAAGAAGACATTTATTTCGGAGAACACTACTGAGAAAGTTTAGAGAACCAGCATTTGAAGGTGACTGCAGAACGATCCTACTGCCACCAACACACATTCCGCATAGGGACCAAGAAGATAAGATACAAGAAATTAGGGCTCGTATGGAGGCATGTAGATAAATGTTTTTCTCTCGCATTATCTGCGAGTGGATCAAGAAAGGAAATGACTGGTTGTAGAACAGGGCACCCTCCGCCACCCACCGGGCGGTCGCTTGTGGAATACCTATGTAGATGTAGATGTAGATGAAACGACAAGGGACGGTCAGCTGGCGTTCTTGGCAGGTTCTGCTGCGAGTCGCAATATTTTACGGGGAACAAGAGACTGTAGGAATAATGATCCTTGCCGGAGACAGAGAATAATGTAATATTTGATAGCCTTACTTTTATCTCAGCCAACAGAAAACGGGAGACGGCAGTTCGTGGCCGATATAATTTGTTGCAGTTGAGTGGAGCGCGGAAGCATGGTCAAGTGGCAGCAAGCGTCACTAGCAGAGAATGAAAATGGACGCTTAATTATATTAAAACATTCTAAGTAACGTTCCAGAGGAAACTCATAGAGTTCTTGTTGATACGCCACCGAGACTAATACAAGAGGGAAAAAAATACAAATTTTCAGTAGATAGAGTGATAGGACCTCAGTTTAACTAATTGAAAAATATCAAAATAACTAAGTCCTGCAGCAAGAAAGCCAGAGCACCTGTCTCAAGTGGCGACTGCGGCAGGTCTGTTTAATACTCACACCGCTTACTTGTTTCATGAGAATCTTCGGATTAAAGTATGGGGTGACAATTGTTGATGTATATACAATAAAGCTGTCATAACTTCTGAACAGTTTGAACTAGGACGTTCAAACTGCACTGTTGGTCGCAGGGCATGATGGGAATTAGTACGCGCATGTATGTTTTGAATTAGCGACGAAGCCCACTTTCATTTGGACGGGTTCGTCAGTAAGCAAAACTGTCTCATTTAGGGGACTGAGAATCCGCATTTCGTGATCAAGAAGTTTCTTCACCCTCAATGGGTGACTGTGTGGTGTACAGTGCCCAGTCACGGAATAACCGTTACGATATTCCTTGATGGCACGGTGACTACCGAACGGTGCGTGAAGGTTTTGGAAGATGATTTCATCCACATTATCCAAAGTAACGCTGATTTATAAAATGTTGTTTACGCAAGACGGAGCTTGACCCCATCGACGGAGGAGAGTGTTTGATGTCCTGGAGGAGCACTTTGGGGACTGTATTCTGGCTCTGGATTACCCAGACCGCACTGGCATGGGCCTGTCGCGCTGTATTAAAGACAAGGTGTACAGCAATAATCCGAAAACCATTGCTGAGATAAAAACAGCCATTCAGGAGATCATCGACAGCATCGATGTTCCGACGCTTCAGCGGGTCATCTAGAATTTCGCTATTCGTCTGCGCATATCATCGCCGAAGTTGGCAGACATATAGAATGTGTTACAACCTTAAGCCGAATATCTGTAGTGACGTTTACATGTTGAATAAAGTGTGTGCACTCCGTAGTTTGTAACTAATTTACGTTTTTTTCATATAGTTCAATAATTGCAGCCTGTATATATATGGTCAAAATGGATACAAAAGAGCAGGAACGTGCCAGCAAAAGACCGAGTGTACAGGAGAAGGCAATGATAAACCGGATTATTTCGATGAAAGTCAGGCTGAGGTAACTGGAATTTCAGATTCGATATTGAAACAAACATTATAAATGTTGCAAAGAAAACAGGTTATTTTAAACGTCACCGTTGTATCAACAGGGTCATTCGAAGCACGAATGATAACAGCATGGGTTGAGAGGTTACACGACGTTATTTCAGTGATTACAAAATCAAGTCAGATTTACAAAGAACTGGGCAATTTGAGCTCTCTTATCGCCTTTGACAGGCTTCAATCCGTCCCGCTATGTGCTGAGAACAAGGACGAAGAAATGAAATGTCTTAGACAAATAGCGGGTGACCATCCGGTCTGCCGAGCGCTGTTGAGCCGGGAGAGCGGTGTTCTGACCACATGCCCCTCCATATCCGCATCCAGTGACGCCTGTGGGCTGCCCGCATCTCGTGGTCGTGCGGTAGCGTTCACGCTCCCAACGCCCGGGTTCCCGGGTTCGATTCCCGGCGGTGTCAGGGATTTTCTCTGCCTCGTGATGGCTGGGTGTTGTGTGATGTCCTTAGGTTAGTTAGGTTTAAGTAGCTCTAAGTTCTAGGGGACTGATGACCATAGATGTTAAGTCTCATAGTGCTCAGAGCTATTTTCCGCCTATGGACTGAATATGACATGGAGGCCCGTGGGTACCGTTGGGCCTTCACGGCCTGTTCGGAAGTAGATTAGTTGTTGTTTTTTTTTTTTCAAAAAAAGCAAATAGTGGTAGAAAATGGATTCGACGTGTGTTTAGTACATAAAACGGATGCGTTGGTAGAGCACAGAAACCAACAAAACGAGAAAAATCGGTAGAAATATTGAGCCATGAGGTATTGGGGAATTATCTCATATAAATTGGCGAGGTTATGTTACAACAAAGAGGTGAAAACTGGATTCATGACAGACAGCGAACTGGAACACAAGCTAAAGCAAAAGACTGCACAGGGGAAAACAAGATGAGGAAAGTGGGAGTTTATAAAATATAAAGTATCAGGATTGTGAAACGAAGTACTTGGGGCAAACGGGAAGAATCTTTAAAAGTAAGATTTAAAGAGCATTATAATAAGAGAACGGCTCGTCGGCGGGTGAAGCATGGGGCTATTACACTTTGAGGAGAAATATTATAGTTTGAGGATAAATAATGTTTGCTGTCAGATTTAGAAGAAGTGGAGATTTTTTGCGCTATGAGAAAGGAATGCGTTAGCGTATTATATGAAGAGACGGGAGTGTCCAAGGGGCATTTCTGGGCAAACTTCAGCCATGTCCTAATCGGAAAGCAGCCGCCAACTTAATCGAATTAGTGGCGTCAGGTTTAATGTTCTCTATTGGTCATGTTTTATGGATGCACATGTTGCAGTATAGATGTAGTACTGGTTTTTGCATTTAGCAGGACTTGCCATACAATCTTCAAAGGTTTTATTTTAGAGAGTGGCATGCAATGCAGGAAAGTACTATCTTTGGTGGGTGGAAATGGCTGCCTTCAGTCTATAACTGTATTAGGTGTTTTAGGAACAGTTTTATGTTTGACACTGCATGTTTGCTGCTGGATTTTGACGGTGCCTAGTGCCATACAAGCTTTAAGGTATGCTACACTACCAGGTGATATAAATAATTCTGTTTGGTTGTCAGTACTTGTAGTATTAATATTTCGATTTATTGATTGGTTCCATGTTTTATAATGGGGTAACGTAGTGTCGAAACGTGTTTTGATAAAAATATCACGCATTCGACAAATGGTGGCGTATTATTCTTAGCAGTTAACATAAATGTTAGCATATTCTTTTTCCTCCTCTACGTATATACCCTCTTGCACATACACCAGCTTAAAACGTGTGGCCGTCATTATATTAGAGACGAAAACCGTATTCCTCATGGGCTGTAGTTATCAAGTGGGTATCCAGCTACGGTTCGAGGACTTCTGACCGCTAATGCCAACCCAATATCTTTCGAAACTCCAGTTAAGTTGCGAGTGTCATTTCAACAAACACGCAGTTGCACAGTGGGAGATTTACTGCACCACGCCGTGTGTGTTCTAGGACAAATTCGCTATTAAATTACCGCGTTCATTCCATAGTGTCTGTTGCCCGCATCTCGTGGTCGTGCGGTAGCGTTCTCGCTTTCCACGCCCGGGTTCCCGGGTTCGATTCCCTGCGAGGTTAGGGATTTCCTCTGCCTCGTGATGGCTGGGTGTTGTGTGATGTGCTTAGGTTAGTTAGGTTTAAGTAGCTCTAAGTTCTAGGGGACTGATGACCATAGATGTTAAGTCCCATAGTGCTCAGAGCCATTTGAACCACTGTGTCTGTACTAACAGTTTTTGTGAATATAGGACTACTGTGTGTGCACTGCACCTCGCATTCGGTAATAGATAAAAAGAGCGAGCTTTGTAGACGCATCTTCTGGGTGAGGGCGAGAGATGACGGAAAGAAGGGAGTGTTTTGGCGGCGTCTGAACGTACCTATGCGCCGCTAGCCCGTGGGTAGGGGTAGGAGGGGGGGGTAGCGGTAGGGGAGGGGAGGGCAAACAGTCTCAAGGTCGGGCCGCAGCTGCGCCGTGCGCTCTCGCGCCTCAAGCCTTTAGCAAAGCCGTCCGCACGCAGACACTCCACTCTGGTTGTTGTCATTACGCGCCACCTGTTGTTTACCAATGCTCTCTGTGTTCTCTAAGCATCACTCGTACAGGCTGGACTGGAACAGATCTAGAATGGGGACGAATAGCAGCTTCGTAGTAACTTCCAGTCCCTTGTTGTCGAGAGTGTACAATACTATCTTTTCAGGTCATAAGCAGTCAGTGACATATTTTTGTGTTTTATTGACCTTTTGCTGAAATAGAAATAGCCATTCTTAGGTGCATTTAATATTCGCATTATAACACCGCGTGATGGTTCTACATCTATATTTATTTTATTTGTTTATCAGTTTCCATGCCACCATGCAAGTTAAAGAAAAATTGTGAGAGGATATGAGAATACACAGCCGCGCGGGATTAGCTGAGCGGTCTGAGGCGCTACATTTATGGACTGTGCGGCTGGTCCCGGCGGAGGTTCGAGTCCTCTCTCGGGTATGGGTGTGGGTAAGCTTAGGGACTTTACCAGTTAGTCCCACTTAGCAGTTAAGTCCCATAAGATTTCACACACATTTTTGAGAATACGTATCACATTACAGAGAACATTTCTCAACTACTATGAGGAGCTCACTAGAGAAAAGCAGTGTGCCACAAAGAAACCTGTCAACTTATACTAGAAGACCTGGGGTTTGTCACTGAATTTTTTTTTTCTGTTCTGATGGAAGTCCATTCAAACTGAAACATGATGAACGGTATAGTACATAACTTTCTGTACAATCAATAAGGAAGTGCTTTGCAAGTGCTGGTACTTTTTTTCCGTCTAGTATTCACTGAATGTAGCAGTTTCTTGTGAATCAGTCAGTATTGTCAACAACAAGCACACGATCCGGTCACATTGGTGCGACCGCCTACATTTGACGCCAAAGTGCAATAATTTATTTATTTATTTTATTTATTTACACGTCACGTTCCGTAGGACAAAATTGTGCAGCAAATCTCCAAGGTCATGGAACTTGTCAGTACATAAAAGTAATAACAGATAGATATAAAAATAAACTGGCCGGCCGTTGTGGCCGTGCGGTTCTAGGCGCTTCAGTCTGGAACCGCGTGACCGCTACGGTCGCAGGTTCGAATCCTGCCTCGGGCATGGATGTGTGTGATGTCCTTAGGTTACTTAGGTTTAAGTAGTTATAATTTTATGGGTCTGATGACCTCAGATGTTAAGTCCCACAGTTCTTAGAGCAATTTGATCCATTTGAACTTCACTTTCGATTTGAAAGCGCGTCCATTACTGCTTAAGATTTTTTAATTCGACCGGTAGCTTATTGAAAATGGATGTAGCAGTATACTGCACACCTCTCTGCACAAGAGTTACGGAAATCCGGTCCAAATGCAGGTTTGATTTCTTCCGAGTATTAACTGAGTGAAAGCTGCTTATTCTTGGGAATAATCTAATATTTTTAAGAAGTAATCACAGTAAGGAATATATATACAGAGGGGCGAATTATAGATTACCCAGACTCGTGAACAGGGGTTGACAAGAGGTTCGTGATCTTATCCCACTTATTGCCCCGCACCGCTCGTTCCTGAGCCAAAACTATCCTTTTAGAATGGGAAGAGTTACCCCAAAATAAGCGAATGAAAACAAGCAAAGTAGACTAATTTTAGTTTTGAACGATCACTCACTTCAGATACCGTTCGAATAGTAAAAATGCCAGCATTAAGACTTTGAACAAGGTCCTGAATATAAGTTTTCCACGACAGTTTTCTATCTATATCAAAACCTAGAAATTTAAATTGTTCAGTTTCACTAGTCATATGCCCATTCTGTGAAATTAAAACGTAAGATTTTGTCGCATTGTGAGTTAGAAACTGTAGAAACTGAGCCTTACTGTGATTTAGCGTTAGTTTATTTTCTACTAGCCATGAACTTAGGTCATGAACTGCACTATTTGAAATTGGGCCAATGTTGCACACTGTGGTGTCCCCGCCAGACACCACACTTGCTAGGTGGTAGCCTTTAAATCGGCCGCGGTCCGTTAGTATACATCGGACCTGCTTGTCGCCACTATCAGTGATTGCAGACCGAGCGCCGCCACACGGCAGGTCTAGAGAGACTTCCTAGCACTCGCCCAGTTGTACAGCCGACTTTGCTAGCGAAGGTTCACTGTCTATATGCGCTCTCATTTGCAGAGACGACAGTTTAGCATAGCCTTCAGCTACGTCATTTGCTACGACCTAGCAAGGCGCCATATTCAGTTACTATAATTACGTCAAGAATGTATTCTGAACAGATAATATTGTGAATCATGTACCGTCAAGAGCGACGTTCATCATTAAGGGATTAAAATTAAGTATCAAACTAATTACGTCCGCTTTCTGAATTCTAATTCCTTGTCATGTTCCAGACCTCACGTCAGTATAGTTCTTCCCTCCCCACGCTAGCCTGCTGAGCTAAAACGCGTGCATTTCGGCCTCCACTCGTAATACGGTGTTGGCTCTTCTGCTAACACAAAACACACAACATCCTCTACTACCAAGCTAGTGTCACCAGCAAAGGACAATATTTTAGAGTTACGTGTAATACTAGAGGGCATATCATTTATATAAATAACGAATAGGAGTGACCCCAACAGTTATCCCTGGGGCACCCTCCCCCCCCCCCCCCCCCCCTCCACTTGACTGTACCCCACGCAGACCCCAAATCACAGCCATTTTCAACATTATGAATAATGACCTTTTGTTGCCTGTTGCTAAAGTAGGAGGTGAACCAATTGTGAGCTACTCCCCGTATTCCATAATGGTCCAACGTCTGGAGCAATATTTTGTGATCAACACAATCATACGCCTTAGTTAAATCAAAAAATATGCCTAGGGTCCGAAACCATTTGTTTAACCCACCCAGTACCTCACAGAGAAAAGAGAATATAGCATTTTCAGTTGTTAAACGACTTCTAAAGCCTAATTGTAGATTTCATAGCAAATCGTATGGTATAAAATGATCATGTTAAGTCCCATAGTGCTCAGAGCCATTTTTACAAAATGATCAATTATCCTTACATACATCACTCACATAATCGCTCACAGACACAGATGACTAGTCGTGGAGTGTATATAAAGCGTGTCGGGGAACGGTGGAAACAGTACAGTCTCTACCTTAATGAGGAAATGGAGGGATTTGTCTGACATCCAGAAGGGTATGATCATTGGGTTTTGGGGCTAGTGTGCATATCTCCGACGCAGGTAAGTCTGTAAAATGTTCGCCTGCCGCCGCCGTCAAAGTATAGCGTCCACGGTAAAATTGTGCTATCCAGAACCGTCACCGAGACAGATGTGGTGCACCATGAGCCATAGATGACTGGAATATACGACGGCTGCCGAGATGTGTACGGGCGAACGGAAGTGCAAATGTTGAGCAGCTGACCGTCCAGATGAACCAAGGAGCTAATAACTGTGTCTCCTCGACAACCGTACAGTGAACGTTGCTGCGTATGGGCCTCCGCAGCTGGCGCCTGGTTCATTCACCCACGCTGACATGTCCAACGGCGACGAAGGCTGGAATTTGCAAGCCAATACTGCTAATGGGTCTCCACTGAGTGGCAACAGGTGGCCTTTTCAGAATAATCACGCTTTATGCTCCACCGGAAGGTGGCCGTTGGTATGAAAGACGTGAATCGTATCAAAGTAAACATCCTGCAACACCGTTGGAAATGTCCAGGCCGGAAGTTGGAACGTTATGGTCTGTGAAATGCTTTCGCGTTATTCTCTGGGTGATCTGGACATTCTGTAAGACACAATGGATCAACATTGGGGATCATGTCCACTGCTACATGCAGTTTGTTTCTCGTCGACGCCACAGCTCCTACCAGCAGGACAATGCAAAGCGTCCCACAGCTCGCAGTGTACGTGCGTGTTTCGAAGAGCACCAGGATAACTTTAAAGTAACGAAATTAGAATTATATATTAAACCTTCAGCTGCTGCGGACGTTGATATATATCAACGGGGACAGAAACTATATACTTATATGGATATGGCGTCTGTTCTTTCGGACTTGACGTCTTCCTAGTATTAACTAAGCTGCGTATTCTTGGGAATAAGCTAATATTGTTAACAAGTAATAACAGTTAAGAACAGACACCCCCTTCTTAAAGCCGTGTACCGTAGGTCTCTGGAAGAGCGTAGCGTTCCAAGGGTTGGAAAAGGACACAGGTCATCCCCGTTTTCAAGAAGGGACGTCGAACAGATGTGCAGAACTATAGACCTATATCTCTGACGTCGATCAGTTGTAGAATTTTGGAACACGAATTATGTTCGAGCATAATGACTTTTCTGGAGACTCGAAATCTGGTCTGTAGGAATCAGCATGGGTTTCGAAAAAGACTTCGTGTGAAACCCAGCTCGCGCTATTCGTCCACGAGACTCAGAGGCCAATAGACACGGGTTCACAGGTGGATGCCGTGTTTCTCGACTTCCGCAAGGCGTTCGGTACAGTTCCCCACAGTCGTTTAATGAACAAAGTAAGAGCATATGGACTATCAGACCAATTGTGTAATTGGATTGAAGAGTTCCTAGATAACAGAACGCAGCATGTCATTCTCAATGGAAAGAAGTCTTCCGAAGTAAGAGTGATTTCAGGTGTGCCAGAGGGGAGTGTCGTAGGACCGTTGCTATTCACAATATACATAAATGACCTTGTGGATGACATCGGAAGTTCACTGAGAATTTTTGCGGATGATGCTGTGGTATATCGAGAGTTTGTAACAATGGAAAATTGTACTGAAATGCAGGAGGATCTGCAACGGATTGACGCATGGTGGAGGGAATGGCAATTGAATCTCAATGTAGACAAGTGTAATGTGCTGCGAATACATAGAAAGAAAGATCCCTTATCCGTTAGCTACAATATAACATGTCAGCAACTGGAAGCAGTTAATCCATAAATTATCTGGGAGTAGGCATTAGGAATGATTTAAAATGGAATGATCATATAAAGTTGATCGTCGGTAAAGCAGATGCCAGACCGAGATTCATTGGGAGAATTCTAAGGAAATGCAATCCGAAAACAAAGGAAGTAGGTTACAGTACGCTTGTTCGCCTGCTGCTTGAATACAGCTCAGCAGTGTGGGATTGGTACCAGATAGGGTAGATAGAAGAGATAGAGAAGATCCAACGGAGAGCAGCGCGCTTCGTCACAGGATCATTTAGTAATCGCGAAAGCGTTACGGAGATGATAGATAAACTCCAGTGGAAGACTCTGCAGGGGAGACGCTCAGTATCTCGGTACGGGCTTTTGTTAAAGTTTCGAGAACATACCTTCACCGAAGAGTCAAGCAGTATATTGCTCCCTCCTACGTATATCTCGCGAAGAGACCATGAGGATAAAATCAGAGAGATTAGAGCCCACACAGAGACATACCGACAATCCTTCTTTCCACGTACAATACGAGACTGGAATAGAAGGGAGAACCATATAGGTACTCAAGGTGCCCCCCGCCACACACCGTCAGGTGGCTTGCGGAGTATGGATGTAGATGTAGATGACCGGCAACCGTCTAGAACAAATATCTATATAAGTATACAGTTCTGACAATACCGGCCACGACCTCCTTCTTCTGTGCGGATGCACACATATTACCCGAACTCTGATGGGACATGATAAGAATGTCTTCCACGATTAATGAGTGTGTTGGATAGGGAGACTACGAATGTAGTATGTAGACATACAAGGTGAGAATGTGGGTCTCGCGGGAGGTTTGTGCAAGATAGTCCCTCCATTCACACTATCCTCTGTGCCCTCGGTGACTCAGATGGATAGAGCGTCTGCCATGTAAGCAGGAGATCCCGGGTTCGAGTCCCGGTTGGGTTACACATTTTCTTCTATCCCCACTGGTATATATCAACGACCGTCAGCAGCGGAAGGTGTTAATATATACATCTAATTTCGTTCTAGACAGCTGCAGGTCATAGAAGTATAGAGTTTAAAGTACACCCGCAGCCACCAAACTCCTCGGATTTAAGCCCAATCAATCGGTCTGCACGCGCCATGGATCCACAACTGAGAAACCTAGCGTACCTAGGTAGTGGGACAGGAGTCTCTATGGCTCCACATCCCTGTCGATACCTTTCAGAACCGCCCCGACTCTCTTCCTGCACATCTCGCGGCGGTTCTCACCGCAAAAGATGGTTATTCAGACTTTCGACAAGAGGTCACTATAACGTGAGTGGAATGTGTACTGTCATGAAGTATATTTACAGCGATGGCAGAGGTAGGTTTCCGAGACACCTGACCAACAAACTACATGAAATTCGCAAACTCACACTACAGATATGCTTGACCGCCCTTCCATGGGCTAAGAGTATTCTTAATAAACGTACGAAGTTGCCTTAATAAATGGTACCGGAGTGCAGAGTGAAGCGAAGCCAAGTACTACGCATGAAATGTTTGCCCGGTTACAAGGGTTGTGGTAATAGGCGAGCCACTCTCGTGATATAGGGATGTTCTGTCTTTTGTAGAGGGTGTTTCAAATGGCTCAAATGGCTGTGAGCACTACGAGACTCAACATCTGAGGTCATCAGTCCCCTAGAACTTAGAACTACTTTAACTAACCTAAGGACATCACACACATCCTTGCCCGAGGCAGGATTCGAACCTTCGACCGTAGCAGCCACGCGGTTCCGGACTGAAGTGCCTAGAACCGCACGGCCACCACTGCCGGCTACAGGGTGTTTCACAATACCTGTTATAGGCTGCCAGAGGTTTTAGAGGAGACATAGATGTGAGGTTCTGATAAGGAATCCATCTCATGAAATATACCGTTTGGATACAAAATAATACGATACTGAAAAGATCTTCTGTACATTCAAGGTTTTTCAACTGGTGGAAATTAAGCAATAAAAATGTACCATCTCTATGTGTAAACACTTTCGATTACTCTTCGAAATGTTTCGATTCATATTTCAATCACAGTCATCACCCATGACCTGTGACTTAGCAATTGGAAACCTGTACTATGTGCATTTTGTACATACAGAACAACACATAGCCACAAGAAACGGACATAAAAATGAACGTAAGTGTAAAAAAAAACATATATTTTTAAATAGTTAGAAATTTTAAATGAGTTACCAAGAATCATTACAGATCTTCTATTAAAATATGTATAATTAATTAATTTTCTTTATATTATAGACCACTGACAATGCCTTGCACGAATAAACGAAAAATGTTTGGTAGACCTAAATAAAATATTCATTTGCAAATGACGGAATTATTTCTTTTTTACATAAATAATCTTAGTTTACTAGGAGCGCAAGTAGCAGGTGGTTGTCAGGCGGGAGATGGCTTGCTTCACTGGACACCTTACCGTATTTTATCGTTACAGGGATCCTCTTCCTTTGCCTTCCAAATCACAAAGACTTCGTTCTTCCCAACTGTCACTATAGATTTATTGTTTCAAACCGTCCTCTCTACGAGAGTGAAATGTCTACTCACAATCTTCTTTTCTAAGTTCGTCACGTCGAGCAACATTCGCTTAGGCTAGGCTATGGGGTTTTGCAACTAATGTTTTGTTATATTCCTATGACACCATACTCTTCCAGTTGCTACAGCTTCGTCTTAGGCACTTCTGCTTCCAATTCAACCTATAAAATTAATGGAAACTGTATACCTAAGTAAACGGGATGCTTATATATAGCAGTTACTGATGTACTGTAGCGGAACTACCGTTTGGGATAGGAAAAGTCAGTTTTGGTGCAATATTTCTGAGTGCACCTGTTATTGCCAGGTGCAGGCCTGTTTACAATGGGTTACATTCACCAGCAGTTGCGAAATAAAATAAAGGCCACAGGGGCGCAAGTCACAGGCAGAAGGGGCACACTGGCCAACCTAAGTGTTACGAGTACGTGATGCGGAGCGGCGCGATCAGCAAAACAGAGCCACACAGCCGCAAATAAATAGGTGTCGGTTCACTAACAAAGCATTCAAGTGTGGCAGCTCTCCTGGACGCCGGGGAGTGTCACACCACCTGCTACACACAGCAGCAGATGGGGAACCAGAGTTCCACTCAATGGCAGGTCGCTGGTTCGACCCTCTGAGGCCGACATGGGGTCCGTAGCTAGCCAGTGGTGGGTCACTCCACGGTTCGCTTCAACAGGCATTCGTCTTGGCTCACAACATGCACCGGAGACATCCAGGGCGAGAGCTGCAGATTCAGATGCTAGAACGTGGGCGCTTGTTGTCACCGTGACCCAAGCCTGGCCAGCGGGGATGCATGGCATGCAGTCGTCAGCAGGTGGCACTGAGGCAGCGCAGGATGAAGGCTGCTGACTCTGCTGTGGGCCCAGCCCTGACATCGTCATATCACTGCTGCCATACAAGGCCGACACACTAGCAATGTGTTTGATGGGTCACTGAGGTGGCGTCCTCAGCATTGCAGTTCCACTCCAGTCTACAGGCCACATTCGCTTCCCACCTGGCATACCAGGGTCTGAGCAAGCCATACGCTGTGGGAGGCCCAGCAGCGCTGCAACAGCACCAGAGGTGGTGGTGAGTGTTGCCACCCAGCAAGCACCAGTAGTGGCATGTTGCGACACAACGTCCAGGAGGGTGCGGGTTCGAGTCCAGTCCTGTCCTGGGATGAGCGGCAGCCCAAGGGTCACAGGTGACCAGTACATCCACTTTCATCCCCTGGTTGGACAGAGAAGGCCGAACGGGGTGGAAGGCGGCGAGGACTAGGGACTGTAGCAGTCTCCGGAATCGAGGGCAGCTACGCAGTGCGAGATGCGATGCATCGGTGGGTGGCAACCAGGGAGAGTGCGGCCCACTTCCTGCTGAGTGGCCTTGATGACAGCAGCAGTGTCAGCATACCAGGAGTTGCTGAGCCAGATGGCAGAGCTGAAGCCAGAACACACCGCACCGTGTTTCGTCAGGAGGCCGAGATTGTTCAAGATCATCAAGGGGCAGTGCAGAGTGATACAGCGGTATTCGGTAGCACTTCTTTATTCAGCTAGTTTACCGTATTTGATGGGTGCAGCATACTGTTGTCGTGCAGCCCGCAGTGCTGTCCTGCGAGTCCTGCCAGCTCAGCAACTCTTGGTATGCTGATGCTGCTGCTCCTGTCATCAAGGCCGCTCAGCTGGAAGTCGGCCGCATTCTCCCTGGTCGCCACCCACCGATGCATCATGTCTTGCACCTCGTAGCTGCCATAGAACCTCCGGGAAATGTACACGCAGTGGTTTCCATGGTGCAAGTCACAGACAGAAGGGGCCCACTGGTCAACCTAAGTGTTATGAGTACATGACGCGGAGTGGCGCGTTAAGCAAAACAGAGACACACAGCCACATATAAATATTTGCCAGTTCACTATCAAAGCATTCAAGTGTGGCACCTCTCCTGAATGGCAGGGCGTGTCACCATCGTTTACACACAACAGCAGATGGGGTGCCAGCATTCCAGTCCATGGCAGGTCGCTGGTTCGACCCTCTGAGGCTGACGCAGGGTCCGTAGCCAGCCAGCGGCGGGCCACTCCACAGCTCGCTACTGCGGGCAGTCATCTTGGCTCACAACATGCACTGGATACATCCAGGGTGAGGGCCGCAGATTCGGCTGCCAGATCACGGGTACTTGGTGTCACCACGACCCAAGCCTGGTCGGCGGGGACGCACGGCGTGGTCCACCTTACAGTTGTCAGTGGGCGGCACTGAGATTGCGCAGGGCAAAGGCTGCTGACTAGGTTGCCAGCACAACCCCGACGTCGTCATATCTCTGGAGCCATACAAGGCCGAACGCTTGACGGGCCACTTGGAAACCTCGAAAGAGTCTTAATATAGAGCCTTCTACCTCTTCCCGCTACATTTAGTGTTGCTGTTACATTCGGTGTCAGAAGTTGCTATACAGTACGTAATTTGTTTTTAAAAAACCACGAATTCTACGAATATAATAATTCTAGGAATTGCTAGCCAGCCTTTATTGTGACCAGTATTAATGTAGAGAAACCATACTGAAGTATAAGCATCTGAGTAGTTCGTGTCCCTGGTTTGCAACGAGAGATTTACTTTTCTTCTTCAGCTAATTCATGTGAATAATATTACTATTAGCGATCCAGTAGGCCGGAGGTACTTTTTCTATGAATAGACCAGAGAGACTAGGTTCTTCCTTCTGAGCAGCACACATGATACTCACAAGCCAGAAACTGTTCGTGCGAAACTGCATTGTGGAAGCTACTCTATTATTTTTATGAATCACAACATCTTATTATTCCATTATGATAGAAGCTCTCGGGTCTGGGCATTGGCCTACATTCGGTACATAAGTTAATAAAGGGAAGCAAGTTGGAAGGAAGCGCTGCTTTTCTTTTTTGTGTCTCGCTTCCGAATATTCTGAGAGCGGAGCTGATTATCCGCTGACAGGATGAACTTGTCGTTTCCGGCGCTCTTTTCCGCTTTGCGCCTCACCAACGCCACTCAATAAATACTCTTATAAGCGGCGTCTCCTGCCTCAGGAAAGCTGTTTATAGCCATAGTGAGTAAACTAGTCATTATGCTGCTCTTCTGTCGATGAGCCGAAGCACACATATTGACTAATCGGAGAAGCTGCAGAGACGAATTACTTCTACGATGAGAGAACCTATCAATCCGTAACGTCGAGAATGTTTGAGCCTAATTTTATATTTTTTGATCTATAAAACTTCAGTCATCTTTTATAAATTTTGAGAAAGACAATTTAGTTTTCTTTCTTTTATGCCTTTACGTATTTGGCTTTATTTGTTTATTTACACGTCAAGTTCCGTAAGACAAATTGAGGAGCAAATCTCCAAGATCATGGAACGTGTCAGTACACGAAATTACAACATAAAAATAATAACAGATAAACATGAACCTGAAAAAATGCATTCCATAAGCTATCAGCAATACATTAAAAATTAGCATAATATTTCAAGGAACTCCTAGAGCAAATAGAAGGAGTGACCCATGAAGAAACTCTTCAGTTTCGATTTGAAAGCGCGTGGATTACTGCTAAGATTTTTGAATTCGAATGGCAGCTTATTGAAAATCTATGCAGCAGTATACTGCACACTTTCTTTGCACAAGAGTTAAGGAAGTCACATCCAAATGCAGGTTTGATTTCTGCCGAGTATTAACCGAATGAAAGCTGCTTATTCTTGGGAATAAACTAATATTGGTACGAAGAAACTACTATTAGGGATATACATATTGAGAGGCCAATGTCAAAATACCCAGACTCGTGAACAGAGGTCGACAAGAGGTTCGTGAACTCTTATTGCCCGAACCGCCCGTTTCTGAGCCAAAAATATCATTGTACAATGGGAAGAGTTACCCCAAAATCTAATACCATACGATATAAGCGAATGAAAATAAGCAAAGTAGACTCATTTTTGTGTCGAAGTATCACTCACTTCTGATACCGTTCGAATAGTGGAAATTACAGTGTTAAGTCTTTGAACAAGATCCTCAACGTGGGCTTTCCACGACAGCTTACTATCTATCTGAACACCTAGAAATTTGAACTGTTCAGTTTCACTCATCATATGCTCTTTCTTTGAAATTAAAACTTCAGGTTTTGTTGAATTGTGTGTTAGAATCTGTAAGAACTGAGTCTTACTGTGATTTAACGTTAGTTTATTTTCTACAAGCCATGAACTGAGGTCATGTACTGCACCATTTGAAACATGTCAGTACATGAAATTACAACATAAAAGTAATAACAAATAAAAATAAAATTTTCATGAACCCGAAAAAGTCAGTCCATAAGTTTAAGTAAACGCAGTCAACCAAACAACAAGCATCAGTTTAATTTGCTAAGAAACTCCTCGACAGAACAGAAGGAGTGACCCATGAGGAAACTCTTCAGATTCGATTTGAGAGCGACTGGATTACTGCTAAGATTTTTGAATTCTTGTGGTAGCTAATTGAAAATGGATGCAGCAGTATACTGCACACCCTTTCGAACAATTCACGCCATCCCGGTGGTTATTGTTCTGCAGGTCTGTACTCCTGTGCCAACTTGGGGATTCTGTAGTCTTTCACGCGTTGTACATGTGTTTTCTCCTTTTTATTAGATTCATCAATGATTTCCTTGACAGGTGAGGCCCTAAGCGAAGTGTTCTGTATTCTGTCTGCATCAGTATGTCCTGAAAAGTTCCTTGAAAAATCTCATTTCGCTTGGTTGTGTATAAGAGATGTCTCTATTAGTTAATGACGAAGATTTAGTATCATATAGCACGAATGTAAATGTCACTGTTCTGCTTATCCTTTCTTGTTTATTCTTCAGTGAATTTCGCATAGCGGACATACGAGTATATCACAGTGTATTGTAATCAGTTCAGGACGAATGCCACAATTATTCCTGTATTCCTATTGCAATCACCCTCTTTTCTCTTTGAGATAATATTAGAGACGAACCAAAGAAGAGCAGCATTTTTCCTCACAGGTTCATTTCGTAAGCATGAAAGCGTCGCCGAAATTCACATACAACTCTACAGGCAGACGCAGCAAAAGATACTTAGTAATAACTGAACCTTCCTGTTAATATTTCGAAACCGTATAACATAAGAAGCCTGAAGGAACATAGTCCTTTCTTTCGAGTATAGCTCGTCGTGTGAGCAAGATGGTAAAATCACAGAAATTCAGTCGTTCTTCCTGCGCACTAATGGCGAATAGAACAGAAGTGGGCAAGAATGATAGTGATAACAGTAGTACCCTCTGCAGCATAGTTGTAGGAAGCTCTGAATTGATATTCCGTCGACAACAATATTTTGTAGCAGTCATCTACGACCAAATTCGTTTTCTTCGTGTCATTATCTTTTAAGTAGTGAAACATCTGCAGAGAAACTAAGCTCTGTCCGTCATAAGAAACTAGTAAAGAAGTGGAAAGCCGGAATCTATTCCCCCCAGACACAACTAAAGGAAGCCAGGCGGGAGCTTCAGAGACTGCAAGACACAAGGCGGAGAACTGGAAAATGGCAATTTACAGAAAAGCCAACGGCAAGTAACTGATTGACGCCCTACATAGCCAAACAATTTTCTGTTACTGTGAAGGAGAACGGTCCGAGAAACGAGGCCTGCGGCACACCTGTCTTCATTTGATTGCGAATCTTCATTGGTAATCTCTAATATTTTCTTTCAGTATGTGAATTATAAATCACTTCCCACATAAAAAATAAATGGTACGTATCAAAAATGAAACCATACAACCAATGGTTGAGTTTTTAGATTTATATATGTTGTAAAAAAAATTATATATTATCTCCAATTTAATTTTCTCGTAATCTTTTTAACAAAATTCTGTGTATTTAGATATTAATAGCTTGTGCTGATATGGCTCTAGAGGAACATTTTTATTGACTTTCGCGGTGTGCCCATGCAGCCACCTCAACAGTGGAATGTAATCCGTGTAAAATGTGTTTCTAGGGAGATTGACAAGGTATGCTAAATACTGTGGTCAGAGCCTGCAGGGTTCCCTTAACAGTCAAATTTTCCAGTGATTTTAGGTATTCTCTCGGTAACATTGAGCACGAAATACTAATTAGAGAAGTCTTTCCAGTAGACAGCACTTACAAAAATATACTATCTGGGGAGACCAATGAGAATGCCATGTTTGTAAAAGCTACACATTCTGCTCAGGGCTGATAGCCTGAAAGGCCCGAAGGGTTAAACTATTCCGAGCTCTGCTTGGAACACACGAAGTCTGGGTGTCGGTCGGCAACCCTCTTAGATGTAGGAATCAAATCGTCGGTTCTCTGGCGTGTAAGTCATGTTAAAATGTGTTTTATGTTATGGAAACAGGAAGTTAGTGACCGAAAAAGTGATTTTCCAGTATGGGAAAAGATTCGCAAGTGCGTTAAGAGTTCGAGCGTGGAGTTTTTTTGTCTATTTGCGTAATCGAGTCTTGTAACTTGTTGCGTGTGCAAGTGTTTGGTCGTGGAAGTATTAGTAGCTATTTTCAGCAGATTCTAAGGCAAGAGAGGAAATTGATCTCCACTGGACTGCGGAGGGGGGACAAATATATAGTTGTACGTATATATTGGTTTGTAAGCATCCAGCATCAAATTTTCAAGCAAGCATTTCTAAATGCCGTTAGTCGGACGATAGCTTCGACACAGTTGTAATGTAACAGTATTAGACACAAATGAATGAATCAAAACTTTATAACCACTGTCCGCCAATATACTGAGTGCCGCTTACGTGATGAGGTAAGAAAGGTACAGGGTTCAGGGCTAGAAGTATAAAACAAACTTTTGTTTTCATTTCAGTACTTATTGAAGTTTATACCTTTATTTGTCCAATATTGTACACAGAAGATCAAACATTTTTATGCATGTTGGTACAGTCTAATGTGAGCATCGATCCTAGCTCAACATATATCTAAATGGTACTCCACTTCTCGCCACATGTTCGTAAGCATGACAGGTGCTACGGCCTCTACTACGGCGTAGGTCTGTTATCTCATATCTACCAGAGCTCGAATCCTTGTTCTTTAAACAGTATCATTGATAAACCTCATTCACAGAAATCGGGAGACCGAGGAGCCACTTAATGCCCCCCCCCCCCCCACCCGCCCCCTCCGTGACCCTCTTACGGTACATCTCAAGGAGAAATATGGTAACATCGCCATGATAGCGGGAAGGGGCACCATCCTGACGTTGTGGAACTGCATAGTTCGCCAACATGTCGGGACAGGTGTGCCCTGTCACTGGCGCGCGTGTGCCATGCTATTCTGCGACCTAGGGCTGTTCACGAAATGGTGAGGATCACACCTTGGAAAGAGTGTCTATCGATTGTGCATTTATTCAACAACTTAAGATGTCGAGTTCTTTCGATATAAATATTTGTTTCTGTATGCTTCTAGTCCAAACACCCTGTACACAGGATCTAAATTTTAAGTTGACAAACCAGAATAACTCGAAAAATAAGCTTCACATGAAAAAATGTGTAGAATCCAAAGTTGATTATTTTCGAGGGGGACATTTAGTGGTGCTAAAATTAGCCCGACACCCCAATTTCACTTTATTGTTGATTATTTGTAAATACATGCAAGTAAATGAATTTCGGGTTGCTTGTTTCCACTGAGTCTCCTCGCCTCTCACTTTCAGCCTACTTGTTGCACGTAATTCCCTTGTGTCTCACTGTTTTATGAAATCAAATGTTCAAATTAATGACCCCTGTGGTCTCACCGCCAGACACCACACTTGCTAGTTGGTAGCCTTTAAAACGGCAGCTGTCCGTTAGTATACGTTGGACCCGCGTATCGCCACTATCTGTGATTGCAGACCGAGCGCCGCCACACGGCAGGTCTAGTCTAGAGAGACATCTACATCCATACTCCGCAAGCCACCTGACGGTGTGTGGCGGAGGGTACCCTGAGTACCTCTATCGGTTCTCCCTTCTGTTCCAGTCTCGTATTGTTCGTGGAAAGAAGGATTGTCGGTATGCTTCTGTGTGGGCTCTAATCTCTCTGATTTTATCCTCATGGTCTCTTCGCGAGATATACGTAGGAGGGAGCAATATACTGCTTGCATATTCGGTGAAGGTATGTTCTCGAAACTTTAACAAAAGCCTGTACCGAGCTACTGAGCAACTCTCCTGCACAGTCTTCCACTGGAGTTTATCTATCATCTCCGTAACGCTTTCGCGATTACTAAATGATCCTGTAACGAAGCGCGCTGCTCTCCGTTGGATCTTCTCTATCTCTTCTATCAACCCTATCTGGTACGGATCCCACACTGCTGAGCTGTATTCAAGCAGTGGGCGAACAAGCGTACTGTAACCTACTTCCTTTGTTTTCGGATTGCATTTCCTTAGGATTCTTCCAATGAATCTCAGTCTGGCATCTGCTTTACCGACAATCAACTTTATATGATCATTCCATTTTAAATCAGTCCTAATGCCTACTCCCAGATAATTTATGGAATAACTGCTTCCAGTTGCTGACCTGCTACTTTGTAGCTAAATGATAAGGGATCTATCTTTCTATGTATTCGTAGCACATTACACTTGTCTACATTGAGATTCAATTGCCATTCCCTGCACCATGCGTCAATTCGCTGCAGATCCTCCTGCATTTCAGTACAATTTTCCATTGTTACAACTTCTCGATACACCACAGCAACATCCGCAAAAAGCCTCAGTGATCTTCCGATGTCATCCACCGGGTCATTTATGTAAATTGTGAATAGCAACGGTCCTATAACACTCCCCTGCGGCACACCTGAAATCACTCTTACTTCGGAAGACTTCTCTCCATTGAGAATGACATGCTGCGTTCTGTTATCTAGGAACTCCTCAATCCAATCACACAATTGGTCTGATAGTCCATATGCTCTTACTTTGTCCATTAAACGACTGTGGAGAACTGTATCGAACGCCTTGCGGAAGTCGAGAAACACGGCATCTACCTGTGAACCCGTGTCTATGGCCCTTCTGAGTCTCGTGGACGAATAGCGCGAGCTGGGTTTCACACGAAGTCTTTTTCGAAACCCATGCTGATTCCTACAGAGTAGATTTCTAGTCTCCAGAAAAGTCATTATGCTCGAACATAATTCGTGTTCCAAAATTCTACAACTGATCGACGTCAGAGATATAGGTATATAGTTCTTCACATCTGTTCGACGTCCCTTCTTGAAAACGGGGATGACCTGTGCCCTTTTCCAATCCTTTGGAACGCTACGCTCTTCTAGAGACGTACGGTACACCGCTGCAAGAAGGGGGCAAGTTCCTTCACGTACTCTGTGTAAAATCGAACTGGTATCCCATCAGGTACAGCGGCCTTTCCTCTTGTGAGAGATTTTAATTGTTTCTCTATCCCTCTGTCGTCTACTTCGATATCTACCATTTTGTCATCTGTGCGACAATCTAGAGAAGGAACTACAGTGCAGTCTTCCTCTGTGAAACAGCTTTGGAATTAGACATTTAGTATTTGGGCCTTTAGTCTCTCATCCTCTGTTTCAGTACCATTTTGGTCACAGAGTGTCTGGACATTTTGTTTTGATCCACCTACCGCTTTGACATAAGACCAAAATTTCTTAGGATTTTCTGCCAAGTCAGTACATAGAACTTTACTTTCGAATTCATTGAACGCCTCTCGCATAGCCCTCCTCACACTACATTTGGCTTCGCTTAATTTTTGTTTGTCTGCAAGGCTTTGGCTATGTTTATGTTTGCTGTGAAGTTACCTTTGCTTCCGCAGCAGTTTTCTAACTCTGTTGTTGTACCACGGTGGCTCTTTTCCATCTCTTACGATCTTGCTTGGCACATACTCATCTAACGCATATTGTACGATGGTTTTGAACTTTGTCGACTGATCCTCAACTCTATCTGTCCTTGAAACAAAACTTTTGTGTTGAGCCGTCAGGTACTCTGTAATCTGCTTTCTGTCACTTTTGCTAAACAGAAAAATCTTCCTACCTTTTCTAATATTTCTATGTACGGCTGAAATCATCGATGCAGTAACCGCTTTATGATCGCTGATTCCCTGTTCTGCATTAACTGTTTCAAATAGTTCGGGTCTGTTTGTCACGAGAAGGTCTAATATGTTATCGCCACGAGTCGGTTCTCTGTTTAACTGCTCAAGGTAGTTTTCAGATAAAGCACTTAAAAAATTTCACTGGATTCTTTGTCCCTGCCACCCTTTATGAACGTTTGAGTCTCCCAGTTTATATCCGCAAATTAAAATCTCCACCCAGAACTATAACATGGTGAGGAAATCTACTCTAAATATTTTCCAAATTGTTCTTCAGGTGCTCAGCCACAACCGCTGCTGAGCCCGGGGGGCTATAGAGACATCCAATTACCATGTCTGAGCCTGCTTTAACCGTGACCTTCACAAAAATCATTTCACATTTCGGATCTCCGTCAATTTCCTTCGATGCTATTTCACTTCTTATCGCTATAAACACGCCTCCCCCTTCACTGTCCAGCCTGTCTCTGCGGCATACATTCCAATCTGAGTTCAGGATTTCATTACTGTTTACGTCTGGTTTCAGCCAACTTTCTGTCCCTAGTACTATATGGCCATTGTGACCGTTTATTAATGAGAGCAGTTCTGGGACCTTTCTATAGACGCTCCTGCAGTTTACTATTAGAATATTAATATTGTTATTCCCTGTAGCATTTTGCCTACTCCTACCTTGCCGCGTCTCAGGAGGCGTCTCGTCGGGCCTAGGGAGGGAATTCTCTAACCTAAAAAACCCCATGTGCACTCCACACGTACTCCGCTACCCTCGTAGCCGCTTCCGGCGTGTAGTGCACGGCTGACCTATTCAGGTGGACCCTACATTTCTCCACCCGATAGCGGAGGTCGAGAAATTTGCACCCCAGCTCTCCGCAGAACCGTCTGAGCCTCTGGTTTCAGCCTTCCACTCGGCTCCAAACCAGAGGACCGCAGTCGGTTCTGGGAACGATACTACAAATAGTTAGCTCTGATTCCACCCCGCGAGCGAGGCTTTCCGCCTTCACCAACTCCGCCGACCGTCTGTATGAACTGAGGATGACCTCTGAACCCAGACGGCAGGAGTCATTGGTGCCGACATGAGCAACAATTTGCAGTCGGGCGCACCCAGTGTTCCCTGTCGCCGCCGGCAGGGCCTCCACATCTCGGGTGAGACCCCCCGGCATGCAGACACAGTGAACACTGGCCTTCTTCCCCGACCTTTCCGCTATTTCCCTAAGGGGCTCCATCACCCGCCTAACGTTGGAGCTCCCAATAACTAACAAACCCCTCCCCCCGTGTGCCTGCTCGGACCTTGCTGAAGGAGCGGCCACATGTCCACTCACAGGCAGAGCGGGCGATGCCACTCGGCCAGCCTCCACATTTACCCTCCGCCTCGTGCGCCGCGAACGCCGCAGAACCCGCCACTCTCCTTGGGGAGATGGTGGCCCAACCGCGCCCGGTACCCGCGAAGATGTCTCGACAGCAGGGACAGTGGGTGAAGCATCTAACACCTGGGGTATACCTTGCGACGCACCAGACTCCCCACTGCCGCTACACTCCGAGACAGCAGCCTGAAGACGGCTGACCGCAGCCATCAACACGCTCAGCTGTTCGCGAAGAGTGGCCAGCTCCTCCTGCGTCCGTACACAGCAGTCACACATCCTATCCATCCTAAGGAATCAATTTACTGAAGAGACTTAATCAACTTTTAACTAGACTGCTAATTCACTAATGGCGGCTGATTATTGACTAAACTGTGATTGCTAGCCACTCCTTGTAGAAAACAATGAAAATAGCACTACCTGTCTCTGGACTGTATTGGAAACAAACACTAGCACTACTGGCACT
This sequence comes from Schistocerca gregaria, assembly GCF_023897955.1. Lineage (NCBI taxonomy): Eukaryota > Metazoa > Arthropoda > Insecta > Orthoptera > Acrididae > Schistocerca > Schistocerca gregaria. The sequence continues at coordinate 748,204,683 of NC_064931.1, forward strand.
ATGGCTGACTAAAGGGACTCTCTCTGACTGTATTCAAAACAAACACGAAATCTATGAAACACTATTAATAGCACTCGACAATTAAAGCTTCCTAAAAGCAAAAACACACGGAAGAAGAAGTGACGAAAGAAAAATACAGTTAATACTTAAATTAAGGTAGCTCGCTGCACAGCAGACGTGAAGCAGACGGCGGTTAGGACTCGGCCCAGTTGTACAGCCGACTTTGCTAGCGATGTTTCAATGTCTACATACGCTCTCATTTGCAGAGACAACTGTTTAACCTAGCCTTCAGCTACGTCATTTGCTACGACCTAGAAAGGCACCATATTCAGTTGCTATGAATGTATTCTGAAACAGATAATATTGTGAATCATGTACCGTCAACGGCAACGTTCACCATTAATGGATTAAAGTTAAGTATCAAACTAATTACGTCCGCTTTCTGAATTCTAATTCCTTGTCATGTTCCAGACCTCACGTCAGTATAGTCCTTCCTTCCTCACGCCAGCCTGCTTGAGCTAAAACGCGTACATTTCGGCCTCCACTAGTAACACGGTGTTGGCTCTTCTGCCAACACAAAAACCTCCAACTTCGATGCATTTATTGACTCGTGCTGTAAATCCTTTCACAATCATTCCTTTTCAGAACCACTAAATCTTAAACGGGAATACGTTCATCTTTAGTTAGCGAGTGGATTAATCTTTTCCTCAGTTAGTCTTTTACTTTGTTTACTCTGTTAGTTAATGTGTTAGGTTAGGTTAGTGTTATTTAACGTCCCATCGACAACGAGGTCATTAGAGACGGAGCGCAAGCTCGGGTTAGGGAAGGATGGGGAAGGAAATCGGCCGTGCCCTTTCAAATTAACCATCCCGGCATTTGCCTGAAACGATTTAGGGAAATCACGGAAAACCTAAATCAGGATGGCTGTAGACGGGATTGAACCGTCGTCCTACCGAATGCGAGTCCAGTGTGCTAACCACTGCGCCACCTCGCTCGGTGTGTTAGTTAATGAGTTCACTCGTTAGTAAGATGTTTGCTTAGTTAGTTAGCGAGTCAGATGATTTGCTTCATAATTAAAAGTTGTGTGGCCTCATGACCACGAAACAAAAAAAAAACTTATCCGAATTTGCAGAAAAAATTAATATTTGGGTTAACATACACTCCTGGAAATGGAAAAAAGAACACATTGACACCGGTGTGTCAGACCCACCATACTTGCTCCGGACACAGAGGGCTGTACAAGCAATGATCACACGCACGGCACAGCGAACACACCAGGAACCGCGGTGTTGGCCGTCGAATGGCGCTGGCTGCGCAGCATTTGTGCACCGCCGCCGTCAGTGTCAGCCAGTTTGCCGTGGCATACGGAGCTCCATCGCAGTCTTTAACACTGGTAGCATGCCGCGACAGCGTGGACGTGAACCGTATGTGCAGCTGACGGACTTTGAGCGAGGGCGTATAGTGGGCATGCGGGAGGCCGGGTGGACGTACCGCCGAATTGCTCAACACGTGGGGCGTGAGGTCTCCACAGTACATCGATGTTGTCGCCAGTGGTCGGCGGAAGGTGCACGTGCCCGTCGACCTGGGACCGGACCGCAGCGACGCACGGATGCACGCCAAGACCGTAGGATCCTACGCAGTGCCGTAGGGGACCGCACCGCCACTTCGCAGCAAATTAGGGACACTGTTGCTCCTGGGGTATCGGCGAGGACCATTCGCAACCGTATCCATGAAGCTGGGCCACGGTCCCGCACACCGTTGGGCCGTCTTCCGCTCACGCCCCGACATCATGCAGCCCGCCTCCAGTGGTGTCGCGACAGGCGTGAATGGAGGGACGAATGGATACGTGTCGTCTTCAGCGATGAGAGTCGCTTCTTCCTTGGTGCCAATGATGGTCGTATGCGTGTTTGGCGTCGTGCAGGTGAGCGCCACAATCAGGACTGCATACGACCGAGGCACACACGGCCAACACCCGGCATCATGGTGTGGGGAGCGATCTCCTACACTGGCCGTACACCTCTGGTGATCGTCGAGGGGACACTGAATAGTGCACGGTACATCCAAACCGTCATCGAACCCATCGTTCTACCATTCCTAGACCGGCAAGGGAACTTGCTGTTCCAACAGGACAATGCACGTCCGCATGTATCCCGTGCCACCCAACGTGCTCTAGAAGGTGTAAGTCAACTACCCTGGCCAGCAAGATCTCTGGATCTGTCCCCCATTGCGCATGTTTGGGACTGGATGAAGCGTCGTCTCACGCGGTCTGCACGTCCAGCACGAACGCTGGTCCAACTGAGGCGCCAGGTGGAAATGGCATGGCAAGCCGTTCCACAGGACTACATCCAGCATCTCTACGATCGTCTCCATGGGAGAATAGCAGCCTGCATTGCTGTGAAAGGTGGATATACACTGTACTAGTGCCGACATTGTGCATGCTCTGTTGCCTGTGTCTATGTGCCTGTGGTTCTGTCAGTGTGATCATGTGATGTATCTGACCCCAGGAATGTGTCAATAAAGTTTTCTCTTCCTGGGACAATGAATTCACGGTGTTCTTATTTCAATTTCCAGGAGTGTATATAAAACTCTAATTCCTCTCTCTCAAACCCTATCCTATGGGGAGAGAGGGAGAGTTTTAGTTTTAGCGAAGCAAAATTTACGAAGTAAATAGGTATTTTTTATTTATATGTAACCATTATCCACGCAAAAATGAGAACATGGATTTTCTTGAATTACAGCGCTAACTACCAAGAATCGAAACAAATGTTTAAGACAAAATGTACTTAGTTTTTAATGTAGAATCTGATTCTGCAATAAAAAATTGGGGTTCCCATTTGAAATTTGAAAGTTGCCTTCCACCCCACCCCCAGGGGCTGGGGTGGCGGGCTAATTTTAACACCAGCAGATGTCCCCCTTGAAAATAATCAACTTTGGATTCTACACCTTTTTTAGTGTGAAGCTTATTTTTCGAATTATTCTGGTTTGTCAACTTAAAATTTACACCCTGTATAAGAGGAGCAGAGACTAATGAGAAACCGTGTTAGTCACGATACGGGCCACAAATGGGGAAATCCACTGACATCAGGGACTTTGACAAAGAGCACATTGTTATGTCCCGGCACCAGGGACGAGCATCCCGGAAACCGCGAAACTGACCGGTTGCTCATGTGCTACTGACGTGAGCATCTGTGGAAATTGGTTGAAGGAAGATGAAACCAGGAACGAGTAGGGAACATACAATGTGGAGGCCAGAGGCTTACCCGCTCTGTAAAGCAGGATAAACAGTGATCTGTGGTATATCTAACGAAAGTTTAAAATGCTGGTGCAGGAACAAATATTTCGGAGCAGATCATTCAGAGCACATAGATGGAGACGGAGCTTCGCAGCAGACGGCCCTTACGTGTTCCTACGTTGAACGAGCCACGCAGTAAATTACGATTTCAGTGGAAGCAGGACCAATGAGATTGAACCGCGGAGCAGTGGATACGTGTCGCATTGTCGTATGAATTTCTTGTTACACCACGTCTATGATCATATCCGCATACGTCTTTATACGCGCGAACGGCAGTTCGGAAAGTGCATGGTGTCAAGGACGCAGGTCCGTGGGGCAGTATAGTCCTGTGGTGGACATTCAGCTGGGCTTCATGGAACTTGTAGTAGTAAGTAGTAATCGAAACCATCATGACAGCTGCTGACTGTTTGAACATTATTGCGGACTACCTGTATTCTGTCATGCCTTATGTCTTCCGATGCTGGCATCTTCCAGCAGGGTAAGTGTTCGTGTCATAACGCCAGAATCGTGCTACAGTGGTTGAGGAGCACGATAATGAACTCACGTTGATGTCTTGGCCCCTAAATTCGTCTGATATGAGCGAGATAGAGCACTTGTGGGATGGTACAGGGTGCCAGCTTCGAGCCACATACGTCCGTGCACTTACCAAGAACCTGTCGAATCCATGCCACGCAGAATCACTGCATTTTCAGGTTCCAAAGGTGGTCCAACACGCAGTTAAGTAAGTGGTTATAATCTTTTGATCCTTCAGTGTATGTGACTTTGTTATTGTTAACATAGGTTTCTTGCATTTTTTGTTTGTATGTAGTACATACCATGCTTTATTGATTGTATTAATTACATTTAAATTGATTGGTTTTTTGTGGGAAATGTATATATCAAGTGTGTAATGAATTTTTTGTGGTTAAAACTGTGTTTGAACTAAGTAATTATTTTAATTTCTGTACAAGCTCATCGTTACCTGAGGAAAAAGTATTATCGCATGATAGGGGACGTAGTAATGACATGGGGCGTCGAGAGTACATCTATTCCAGAACAGTTAATAGTTAACTGCCGAGAATAGAAGAAAATGAAGGTAAGCAGGTCATAGTGAACCTCCCTTCACGATCATGTGGTCAATGGCCAAATTTAATAGGGCTGGGAATCTGTGACTTGGAAAGCACCCAATAAATATGTTGAGTTGGTTCATGGTTTGCTGTGAACAGTTAAAAGACGTTACGATATGCTGACTAAAAAATGAGTACCATTCTCAATAGTATTGAGGTACGAAGGCAGGTGCTGACTGGTATGAATATTACAGAACTATTCTTTTAGTAAGTTAGGGTTTCAAAATACTGCCACTAATTATTTGCAAAAGAGTGGAAAATTTGGCAGAAGCCGACATCGAGGAAGATTACTTTGGTTCCCCGGAAATGTCGGAAAACTCGAGGCAATATTGACCCATCGGCTTATCGTAGAAGGTAAAATAAAGAAAAGCATATCTTAGTGCACAGCATTTGTAAATTTACAAAAAGCTTTTCTAATATTGTCTAAAACACACATTTCAAAATTATATAGGAAACAGGGATATAAGAAAGGCAGTGAAAGATTATATATAGCTTATACAGAAAGAAGACTGTAGGTATGTGAGTCGAAAGGCACGAAACGGAAGCAGCAGTTCAGAGGGGAGTGAGACGTGGGACGTGGTTGTGGTCTATCCCCGAAACTATTTATTTATAATTTTATAATTCATTTATGTTTTTATATTGAGCAAGTAGTAGAGGAAATCGAGGAGAGAGCATGAAAGAAAATTAAAGCTCAGGAGAAAACATAAAAAATTCAAGTTTGCTGATGACACTGTAAATGTAGCAGAGACGGCAAAAAAGACTTTGAAGATCAGTTTAATGGAATGATTAGTGTCATAAAAAGAGTTTATAAGATGAATATGAACAAAAATAAAAGAAGGGTAATGCAATGTACTCGAATTAAGTCAGATGATGTTGAGAGAGCTCTGTTAACTGGGCAGACAAATAACAGATGATTGTCGAAGTAGAGTAATTTTTTAACATTGAATATAAACTTAAGAGTTATGGAGTCTTTTATGAAGGTATTTTTCGGGAGTGTAGCATTGTAAGGAAGTGAAATGTGGACGATAAATTGTTCAGATAAGAACAGAACACGAACTTAAAAAGTGTGGTGTTTCTAAAGAATGCTGAAACTTAGGATAGATCGCATAACTCATGAAGTGGTACTGAATCGAGTTGGAGAGGAAAAGAAATATGCGGCAGACCTTGGCTAAAAGTAGGGATTGGTCGGTAGGTCATAGCAAGAGGAATCAAGAAACCCTCAGTTTGGTAATGGAGGAACGCGGGGGGATAAAAAATGGTAGAGTGAGATCAAGGCTATTCAAGATGACCCGGGTTTAAATGAACTGCAAGCCTGACAGGCGTCACAAAAAGTAGGGTGTCCTCCAAAATAATGAATGAGGAACCTTATGACTATTAAATGAGACACAAATCCACAAAGTACAATTACTTTGATTTATTCCTACAAAATTATTTACTTAACAAATAAGAAACAGTTGCAAGATTAATATATCAGGGGGAAGATACTAATAATCACAAAACGCGAATTGACTGCAATCGTGAAGTGCCCAGTGATTGTCATGATGTTAATTGAAAACACATAGTACTACGGAAGAGAATACATCACACCTGTGGTTGGAGTTGGCAGCAGACTGTTCACTGATACGAAAGACAAGTCTTCAAAATGAAGCTCGAAGTAATCGAAATATTATAAAATGACTTCAGTTTCCCTACACCTCACCTCTTGGTTGCAACTCGAACTCACCATACTGTTGTAGCTGGCTGCAAAATCAGTCGTAGGTGGAGCCAATGACTTTGCCAATGGCAAAGCGCAGATCAGCGTGAAATTTCTCAAAGTGCCTAGACGCATCAGCTCTGGTGGTAGCATTCAGTGTCAACCAAGTCAAAGACCGAGGCTTAGATGATGATGATGTATGGTTTGTGGGTCGCTCAACTGCGCGGTCATCTTAGTCGGTACACATTACCAATCTGTACACTGTACAATCTAGCCATTGTCGTTAATGATATTGGAATGATAAGGACAACACAAACAACCAATCCCCGGGTAGAGAAAGTCCCCAACACGGCCGGGAATCGAAACCGGGACCCCGTGATCCAGAGGTAGTAACGCTAGCCACTAGACCATGAACTGCTGACGAGGCTCAGATTAAGATGATGATGAATGAGAAGATGAAGATGAATGTGAATCGATTTCTGATCGAGTGTTTACTACAGGGAAACCCCACATTGCCGCATTATGTGTTTCGTTTTGAATTCGGCTTGACGGGGCTCCGGATCTATCAAGCGCCAATCGATAAAAATGCTCCTCACAACACGCTAGGTGCCTTCCCTGGGCTCTCCTCTATTTGGTTAACCAGTAACTTTTTTCCCACCGTCTTACACAGAAAAAAGTCTGTTCACTCCCCCTCTATCTCTTTTTGGCCGGCCGCTGTGGCCAAGCGGTTCTAGGTGCTTCAGTCTGGAACCGAGCGATCGCTACGGTCGCAGGTTCGAATTCTGCCTAGGGCATGGATGTGTGTGATGTCCTTAGGTTAGCTAGGTTTAAGTAGTTCTAAGATCTAGGGGACTGATAACCTCAGATGTTAAATCCCATAGCGCTTAGAGCCATCTGAACCATTTCTATCTCTTTTTGTGACCAATGAGGCGGTTATCGTCGGCTAACCCGTAGTTTATTTGCCTGTGATTTTTATGTCATGTAAACATTTGTTTTTTGCAGAATCACCACATTTAGCTGTATCTCACATATTCAAAAGCCCAAATTGCAAGTCCTTATTACATTTTCGACGTGCTTATCTGAGGTGTCTGTTGCTGTCCAGAGAAAAATCTGCTTTCTACTTTTGTGCATACTAATGCTTTCTGTTAAAGCGTTTTTCTCTCTCATGGTTATAACACGGTGGTTAGAACTTGTGCCAGAAATGGTCCTATCTGAGTGTTCACGAATCTTTAGGTGCCCCAGGAGAGTGTCACAAAGAACAACTATCAGGCTATGGGCTATTGGCCCTTGCCTTTCCTTCGGAAGACCTTCTGCAAAGTGGTTCTAAGGGTGGCGGCCGTCTCTTACTGTCCCTGCACCGTACAGGATACTTTCAGTTTTCTCTAATCAATGTGAATCACGAGTAAATGAAGTATAGGATACATTAGTCACTTACTGAAAATCAGTAGCACTGCTGTTTATTATATCCTTGTGTCAGTTAAATATTACGATCAAATCAGTTCTTCGTACATATATTTGCATACGTTACATGGCTTGTTCTAGAAAATGGTCACATGAAAACTACAGAAAAAAAATCAAATGTATGTAGGGTGCACTAGTTGTGCAAAAATAAAGAGGCTTGTACAAGATAGATTATTGTGGAGAACCACGTACAAACAGTTCTTCAGACCGAAGACCACAGGAGCAACAACAACAAGGAAGGTTATTCATCCTTCAGATAAGCAAACTAACATACCATTCACCATTACTGCAAAGGGTAACATAAATATCAGAATTCGCACTTGCGTGGGTAAAAAATATTGGTGGTGGCCCAGTGGATTTAATACATGGGGTTACGTATCTTCCAGTTCGTCCATCGTTGTGTGTTTCACTGTACTGCATCATAGACCTTACAGAAAACATTGTCAGTACACTGCTTCTGTCACATTTTTTAACATCATTACATGTTTTGTTTGTCATGTCTTCATCATCAGGTGGAGTGAACTTATTTTACATCGTTGAACTTGCTTGTAACATGGACATGTGTTGCCTGTGTGGCAGACAGCATTGTGATAGGGCGTTTATGTCGTCTAACGTCGTGGAGAAATGTTAGAGTCATTTACAGCACTCAATGTGTTCATGCACTTTACTACATGCGTGTGGAAGCTTTGCTTGCTGTATATCTGGGCAAAATAGTGTTTCTAGATAGCTTATGCACATGATTTAATAAAACAAATCTTCCCAAGTCAGCAGATCCAAATCACCGGTTTTCATCACTATTTCATTTTTTAAAAATTTAAATAATTAATTTCTCATTTCTGTTCTATTATGTAGAACAAAGTATCCATAACATTAACGTATCTCTATGCTTTTGAAGCAGTCTTTCTACATTATAAATCTTTGACTTGCAAAATACATATAACCAGTGAACAGATTGTTGTGACATACATGTGGAGGTCGATATGGCAGCGTACAGCAAATACAGTCGCCTAGATATGCAGAAGAACAGCTTCCATATACACGCGGAAAAGTGTATAAACGCTTTCAGAGTTGTAAATAACGTTTAGAGTCGCAGCTAGTGCAAGACGACACACATCCACCCTCCTACGGCGCTGTTATCCAAGTACACAATACATGTGTGTGCCAAAAGCAAATTGAGCGATACAGAAGTATCTTAATCCACTTAATGGTAGGGGGTACAACCATCGAAACGTGAGGTGGTGTTAAAAATAAAATAAAGCAAATGTAACAGTGAAATAATAGTTATTTGTGTATCATCTAATTAGGCGCATCATTTGATTAGCAGCCCATTATGGTCAATGTGCTTGATTACAGGCCTCGCTTCTCTATCGATTGTTACAATTATTTGTTAGTGTAGTAATGAAGTGAAGGTATTTTGCGTAAGTATTCCCCTATTTTATGACAATGCTTACATTAATCGCGCAAAGTAAATACACAGTTGAAGGCCTCAGTAATAGTCTCAAGTTCTTTGCACTATTTTCAACTTACTCACTCGTATCGCCTTATTAAATACAATTACAAGCAGTGAATTATCTCTTTCTTGTAAAAACTTTTATGTTTGCTGAGTACCTCATCCTCGCGTGAATAAAATAGCTCATCTGTTCTCAGCTCCTCAGCCGTTCCACAAACTTGTATCAGTGTGGAACTGTTAGCGTAGGTGAGCGATTGGGCCACCTGGAAGTACAGCATGAATACCTCATAGTTTGTCAAACTTTTGTATTTATTTAATGAATATTTTATTATTTTCCAGTAGCTTTATTCAAAAGTTGATTGCGAGTGCTATTAACAAACTGCGCTGATTGAAAAGTGATCAATCGCATGGTTAGTGGACACCACATTTGAAAAGAGAACCAAAAGACGCTTCTGTCAAGGAGGCATAAATAATTCATTAACGAAATTTAACGACAATTTGTTGTCATTTAAAGTGAGTGAATACTAGCTTATTGATTTATGAACAAATCTTTATTTGTAATTATTGCGATTTTTTTGTGACATAATATTTATAACATTTTTTTTAAATTTAAATATTGTTGTAGTGTGTTAGATTTGTCCGGCAAGTGGTCAGGTGGAATCAGGTCATGTCTGTAGAACGTAAGAACAGTGTATTTTTTGTGCGGACGGCCTTCAGCTAATGGAAAACCAGTCACTAGCGCAACACTACAGGAGTCAAGTGGAGACTTGGGCTTTCTCGAGTGAAGAGCTCAAGGGAGCGATTCTGGGCATTTTTACATTTGCGCTTCACTGTGGCAGGCCTACCTGTGGTAAGAAGTGATATACGATCGTGTATGCAACTGATCCTGGGCGGTGAACGGCCACTACCATACTTTAACTTGTGAAGGATTTTTATATCATGAGCGGTTTGAATAGGACTTTAACTTTTTAAGCTTTTATTATGGAACTAAGGATAGACAGAGAATAAGTTATTATTCTTTGTATGCATGTGATACTTTGTAAATCATCATGTTGAACTTTGAACTGTTTCGAGCTGGTGAACATTTCGTGTATTGTGATTACGAAATGAACGTAGTTTTCTCTTATCTTTAATGACTGTTTAGTTGGGGATTTTGCCAACATTCTCCCTTTCTGTCTGTATTTTAACTGAATAGCGTAGGACCAATTATCGTTTATTTGAGATGTCCTTTCCTGAATGAACATTATTCAGCTTAATTATCTGTCGTCTACGTCAATTACAGACGTTGTAATAGGACCCTAGTTGTTAAATTATTCATTTAACTTTGGTTTTTTATTCTTGTGTAATTTATTAGCTCGTAGTTCTAGCCAATGGATAGAGTATTTGACTGTGGGATCACAGCTACAGGTTATTATTTGCAACGAATTAGCTGCTGCAATTGAAAGCAAGCGTGCGCTGCTCGACTATATGGCCACATCGAATTATTCTTTTTTAAACTGAGCTGTGCATAGCCTAAGTACCTAAAGTACGAGCAATTACAGGCAAAGTCACAACCGGTTTGTTCGTATGGGATGCTGTTTACAAGAGCAGCTCTGCAGCAGTAACCGTTAGGTATCGTCGCAAACTTTACACTGAATTTAACTGAGCTATTCCAGTTTCTTTTTCTCCTATGGAAAATAACTATGAATAACAGAGAACCCGACGAGAATTTTATGCGGTCGACTGCACGTTTTCCTAGAGGTGTCAAATCTTTCTCGCACAGTTGTTTTATGTCAAAGGTCTTTCCTTTCTCCGGAATGCTAAAAATAAAATATAAGTCTAAGTGATTGGATGATTCGTTGATTTCAACTGCATTCTATCCACATCGTCCCATACAAGAATGGTGAATCTATTTCACCAGGATTACTCGAATGCCATGGCTACAATGTGAAATCCCTCGAGGCTTGCTGTACCCAATGATTCTGTATCGTTGAAGGGATGATGACGACCGGAGAGCTCAGGGTGTCCGCAGCACTGCGCTATCTGGTATACTGTGCTCCCCGTGCAGTCTTGCACCACACACTGCTCAATCTAGGAACACACATACAGGGCGGGGTAGCGCAGTGGATAGCACATTGGAGCCGCATTCCGCAGGATGACGGTTCAAACCCTGATTTAGGTTTTTCATGATTTCCCTAAATCGCTTCAGGCAAATGCCACGATGGTTCCTTCAAAAAGGCACGACCGCTTGTCTTCCCCATCCTTCCTTAATCCGAGCTTGTGCTCCGTCTCTAATGACCTCGTTGTCGACAGGACGTTAAACACTAATCTCCTCCACTAATCCTCCTCAGGAACATACGTCTCCCACATCTGAATTTCTGCGACGTTATTGGTATGCAGAGTGATCTGTTCATGTTTAGTCCTTCCGAAGGCACAGTTCCATTACTACCTCTACTATACGCATTGGATAAAACTTAGTGGCGACTGATTGTAAATCTTACATTTTCTACCTGTGTTGTTATCGTTCTTCCCCATCAGATGAGCTGTGATACACACTAATCTGTAAAGAACCTTAAAAGCAGACTACAGTTAGCTGCACAACGAAAGACTCGTTCTGGAAACATTTCCATAAGCTGTGGTCAAGCCATTTCTCCACGATATCTTTTCTTCCGGGAATGCTAGTCCAGCAAGGTAATCAGAAGAGCTCTGAAGTTTGAAAAGTAGGAGAGAGCTACAGCCGCAGTAAAGCTGTAACGGCGGTCGTGGGTCGTACCCTGATGTCTCAGTAATCAAATACAATGTCCTGTGTTCGAGTCCCAGTCCACCACACAATTTTAATCTGCCAGTAAGTTTAGAAACAGAGCATCCTTTAACCATAGTGAAAGATTCATTCTCGAGTTCTCTCATTCTATACTCGTCCACACCACAAAGCCCACATGCCAGCTTTTTCCTCGTACAATACTTTGCCATATTGACCCCATTCCTTGTCCAGCAAGATCCCCCAGCTGTACCGCTGTATCTCTTTTCGGACGGAGCCCACGGAAAGAGCTTAATTGCAGATAGCGTAACCGCGCCATTTACGTCAGCACCAATGGCATCGTCCGTGAACGTCACATAGGCTCTGGCTGTCGCCACGAGGTGGCGCAGACGTACCACTCACTGACCAATAAGGCTTAAGTCTTCTGTTATTATCATTTGCATTTTTGTTGAACTATGGCTCTGGATATGATGACATCTCTGTGGGAATCAACATAGCTTTCTGAAGCTGCGATCTTGTGAAACTGACTTTCCTCTGTTCGTTCAGATGATCCAGGAGACAGTAGAAATTGAAGCTCAGGGCGATGCTGGATTCCTAGATTTTTAGAGCATCTCCCATTGAGTTCTGCAAAGTCGCACAGGAAAGAATGTCTGTGAATACGGAATACTGTTGGATTTAAGTCTTTTTTCAGTTGGAAGCTGGGTCTCGACACAAATGAATGCAATGAAATGAGTGTAAGTAGATGAAACAATGAAGGCGATATCGTTTGACAACGACTGCCGATCAGCCGCTGGAATCAGCATCAACGTTATGTATCTGTCTGGAGACTTACATTTACTGGAAGAATTATAAGGAAATGTAATTCACATACGGAACATATCACTTGCAGAATCGTTTTAGAACAACTGTTGAGTATTTATGGACGGTCTGAGACCCTCGCCGAAGTGTATTAATGAAAGAAAGAGAGACAGAGAGAGAAGAGGGTGGAGGGGTAGAGAGAGAGAGAGAGAGAGAGAGAGAGAGAGAGAGAGAGAGAGAGAGAGAAGGTACAAATAAGAGCTACAGGGATCACTTTAGTCAATGTGATAGTGTCACACGTTATAAGAAATGCTCTGTGGATTGCAGTCAAATTTATTAACAAAATTTTGGGATTCCGCGTTCTAAAACGAGTCAAGAAACATACAAAATTTTATTGGATTTATTTTACACGACTAGTTCCGAGGGACCAAATTGAGAACCACATCACCGTAGTCATGCAACATGCCTGTGCAGGAAATTACAATAGAAAAGTAATAATAGATAAAGTAAAATGTTTATGTCTCCTAAAGATACGACAAGCTTTAAGTTTATACATACGCAGGCAACAACGTAACACAGGAATTAGCTTAATACATCTCACGTGATGATCACTACGCTAAAATTAGGGAAATTTGGGGTCATACGGAGTTTACTTGTCATTCTTCCCTTGTATCACACCTGAATGGAATAGGAAGGAAGCAGACTTAAGCATGTACAATATGCACCATCTACCACACACCATGTACTGTTCCTTTAATGTACAAACTTAGATATTTCTGCTTTATTTTGTTAAAATATATCTGCGACAAGCATACATCTACATCTACAATTATACTCCGCAATCCACCCAACGGTGTGTGGCGGAGGGCACTTTACGTGCCACTGTCATTACCTCCCTTTCTGTTCCATTCGCGTATGGTTCACGGGAAGAACGACTGCCAGAAAGCCTCCGTGCGCGATCGAATCTCTCTAATTTTACACTCGTGATCTCCTCGGGAGGTATAAGTAGGGGGAAGCAATATATTCGATACCTCATCCAGAAACACATCCTCTCGAAACGTGGTCAGCAAGCTACACCGCGATGCAGAGCGCCTCTCTCGCAGAGTCTGCCACTTGAGTTTGCTAAACATCTCCGTAACGCTATCACGCTTACCAAATAACCCTGTGACGAAACGCGCCGCTCTTCTTTGGATCTTCTCTATCTCCTCTGTCAACTTGACCTGGTACGGATCCCACACTGATGAGCAATACTTAAGTAAAGGTCCAACGAGTGTTTTGGAAGCCACCTCCTTTGTTGAAGGACTACATTTTCTAAGGGCTCTCCCAATGAATCTCAACCTGGCACCCGCCTTTCCAACAATTAATTTTATATGATCATTCCACTTCAAATCGCTCCGTACGCATACTCCCAGATATTTTACAGAAGTAACTGCTACCAGTGTTTGTTCCGCTATCATATAATCATACAATATAGGATCCTTCTTTCTATGTATTCGCGACACATTACATTTGTCTGTGTTAAGTGCCAGTTGCCACTCCCTGCACCAAGTGCCTATCGGCTGCAGACCTTCCTGCATTTCGCTGCAATTTTCTAATGCTGCAATTTCTCTGTATACTACAGCGTCATCCGCGAAAAACCGCATGGAGCCCGACACTATCTACTAGGTCACTTATATATATTGTGAAATGCAATGGCCCCATAACACTCCCCTGTTGCGCTACAGTCTACACTGTTGAGCACCCATAACACCATATCCATCAATCCATCCACTCCCCTGTTTCACGCCATAGGTTACTTTAACGTCTGTAGACGTCTCTCCATTGAGAACTACATGCTGTGTTCTGTTTGCTAAAAATTCTTCAATCCAGCCACACAGCTGGTCTGATATTGCGTAGGCTCTTACTTTGTTTATCAGGCGACAGTGCGGAAGTCAAGGAAAATGGCATCTACATGGAATCCTGTATCTAATATTTTCTGGGTCTCATGAACAAATAAAGCGAGTTGGGTCTCACGCGATCGCTGTTTCCAGAATCCACGTTGATTCCTACAGAGTAGATTCTGGTTTCCCAGAAATGACATGGTACGCGAGCAAAAACATGTTCTAAAATTCTACAACAGATCGATGTCAGAGATATAGGCCTATAGTTTTGCGCATCTGCTCGACGACCCTTCTTGAAAACTGGGACAACCTGTGCTCTCTTCCAATCATTTGGAACCTTTCGTTCCTCAAGAGACTTGAGGTACACGGCTGTTAGAAGGGGGGCAAGTTAATCGTCAGATCATCACTCGGCACCGCAAGTTACAGAGAGAGAGTGATTTGCTAACGTGCTCCTTACACAGAGTTTTCATTGTTCTTGTGCTACAACGAAATGGGTGTGGTTCACTTGCTAAATGGCGAACTGTCAGACTACAAATCCAAATCTTCAGGATCAAGACGACGGTTCAAACCCGCGTCAGACCATCCACATTTAGGTTTTCCGTGATTTCCCTACATCGCTCCAGGCAAATGCCGGGATGGTTTCTTTGAAAGGGCACGGTAAGTTTCTTTCTCCATCCTGAATCAATCTGAGCTTGGATGTCGATGTCGATGGGACGTTAAACAATATCTTCCCTCCTTAGTTCTTCCGGCTCAGTCCTTTGTCCCTCCGACGGTTTTTCAATTCGTCGTCGATTTCGTCAACTTTGGAATTTATTTGTGTATGTGAAAAACTGTAAGCTGTGCCGTGATTCGGAGTCCGCAATAATTTGCTAGCTGCGCAAATTAGTTAAAATATTGGATGAAGACTTCAGCTCTGAGAACTTCATTAAAATAATCATCACGAATTTGTAAGTTTCACATCTCTACCTGTTCGGTGTCTTGGTCACTCCTTTAACACGCGTTGGTCATTATATTTCCTTCTCTTCATCTTCCATTTCCCGACTCTTACATCTCCCTCGATATTATTCTCCTCCTCTTCCGACGCTGAATATTTGTCTAGTATTAAGTTATCTGACGATGGCCTAAGAAGCCGAAAGCCGGCTCAGAAAGAACTATTAAATAAATATTATTGTGCAACATTGATACTGTGTATTCAGTTTTTTTAATATGTCTATGTTCTTCCAAGAACAGACGGAATAACTCATAAAAAAAGGATTGTTATTTCTTAGACGCTCCTTTCTTCTGTTGAACGTTCTTCTTTAGACCTCCTGTTCACGCCTAGACACGTATAAAAACGAAGCAACGATACGACTGCCAAACCATTAAAGATCCCCTATCGTAAGTTGAAGAAAAGAACCTGAACTGTACCCTTTCCCTGCCGTTCTCCGCGTGAAAACCTATTCTTCGGTGATGTGCAGCGTAAATTTAGATTATCTGGATACTATTAAATGTTTAAGGACCATTTCAACCCTGACCTTTGCTCCTTGCATTGTAAAAGACAAGCGCATGATCTCGTGAAGCATTGTAACATTCGAACCTGTCTTCGGCAATGAGGACGGCTTCTTTGAGCTATGTGACAATTTATCTACAATATGTATCCACTTCTTCAAATACAATAGCTACCTTCGCCAAACTTAGAGCACATATATGCTATAATGTATCTCCTATCCGAAGCCACACAGCTGGGAAATTCTCCGTATTGCTCTGCACCACACATTGACAGATCAGACAATTTTTTTTTCCATTTACTGCTATCATTCCTTCCATTTTGTGTACATACCTTGATTTCAGCAGATATCTCGGTAACCTTTACAAAACCAAACCCTCTTGCTTGCAGTTACTAATACTATCACTTCCCCGAGCATAATATAAGCATAGTACTTCATCTCATATTATATAAAAAGAATATGTACACCGACGAGTCAAACCATTATGACTACCTATTTAATAGTATGTTGGTCCACTTTTCAAACGCAGTACAGTAGCGATTCTGCTTGGCATGGATTCCGAAAGTTCTTAATCGTTTTCCAGAAGTATGTGGTGCAGGATGACTACTCACAGGTCACTGAATTCCCGCAAATTACGAAACGTTGGCTTGTGGGCACGCAGCTGGAGCCCGATATGTGTTCCAGTGGGTAGAAACCAGGGGCATTTGGTGGCTAAGACATCAGTGTGAATTAACTATCATGCTTCTCAAACCACTGCAGCGCGATTATGACCTTGTGTAGTGGGGAGTTGTCCTGCTGGAAGATGTCATCGCCATCAGAGAAGTCTTCAGCTGTGAAGGGATGCAGGTGGTCCGCAATAATATGCACGCAGTTCACTGCTATCACGTGCCTTCCAGTAATACCATCTTAGCTCAATGAACCCCACAGCATAATTCTGCTCTCACCGGCCTGCATCCGTGGCACTGCGTACGTCTCAAACAGCCATTCACCTGAATGACGGCGTGTAATGACCCAAACATCGACCTAGTGTAACAAGAAATGCGATTTATTCTAGAGGCGGCTCATTTCTATTGATCAACGAGGAAAACTCAGCGATTCTGCGCCCAGTGCAATCATAACTGACAATGTCGTTGGGTGAGCACAGGAACAAGTAGGAGTTGTGAGATGTGGAGCTCCATGTTTAGCAATGGCCTTTGACGGTGTGCTCCGAATCACTTGCGCCTGCACCAGGATTGTACTCTGGCGTCAGATCTGACTAAAAGAGGGGCAATGGGGGGAGGGGGAGAGGGGGGAGATCGTCCTTGTGATGAGACGTGTACGCCAAGTACCACACGGCCTACGCGTTATTCCACTAGCCTTCAAACACTTCTCATAGGTGCTCATGAAAGTAGTATGCAAGCAGACGACCAGCTTCGTCGTTTCAGTGATTCTTGCTTCCAGCCGCAGCGCCACAACAATGTGCCCTTTATCAAACAAGCTTATATCAGTGGATTTCCGCATTTGCGGCCCATATCTTCGCTATAGTGACTGACCGTTCGTCTCTCTTCGGCTTACATTCTTTCCTTACTGCGTCACGTGCCCGCAATACCACCAGTTGGCATTCAGTCTCGTGGTGGGCAGTGGTCATAATGTTTTGGCTCATCAGTATATATACCCATCTCATTATATTAGGCAGCCTCATATACACTTAGCCTAATATAAAGGCCGAATTAATAAAGTTCCAGTTAAACTAATGGAACGGCTTTTCACTAATTGAACAACAATTGGAGAATCGGCATAATCAAAACATGGAGAAACTAACAATGCATTCTCCCTAGGTTCGCTATGTAGGTCAGTTCTGTAGGCGCAAAGGAATATTAAACTGGTTTCCAGTCGGTGTAAGTAACACAAATCTCTTTGAACATCTGGAAGTAGGGTGGTTAAAAACATTTTCCGATATTCTCACAGGAGATGATACTGGTCAAAACTAGAAAAAGTCTGTTTATCATATGACTGGGAACAAATACCAGCTGAGATATGGACCACTCTGTGCTATGACACCTATCTGTCTTTTGACACTACAGTAGGTGATCGGCGGGGTTGTCTCTCTTCCTTAAAGATCCCTTAACCCTACCCTAAAATCACGAACTCGTTCGATACGCACCTGGCTGCCATTGGATTACAAGCATGGAACCTTCACAAGCTTTCAGTAGAACCCCCCAAAGCCATTAAATGTCTTTATAGCTAAGAATATAATTGTCTGAGGCCAAGTTCAAAATGTTTCAAATGGCTCTAACCACTATGGGACTTAACATCTGAGGTCATGAGTCACCAACACTTAGAACTACTTAAACCTAACTAACCTAAAGACATCACACATATCCATGCCCGAGGCAGGATTCGAACCTGCGACCGTAGCAGCTGCAGACTGAAGGGCCTAGAACCGGTCGGTCACAACGGCCGGCTAAATGTCGGGGGATGTCACGCTACTGTGCTACCGGACCTCCTCGGCAAACCATGGCTTATTAAACGTAAGTACAAGGCACTGTCCCACTAGGCCTAGAAAAGGGGATCATGCCCGATCGCGCACAAAATGCATCCATTGCCTCTGTGCAAAGGCAAGATTCTCCAGTGGTGCAGGTATTATTTCAAGCAGCCACTGTTAATTTGTCTGGTAAAGGGTGTGGCATTATGTGTCAGTCGGCCACAATTCTTTCCGATGCATCGATACAAAAGTAAATATAATGCCTTGCTTTCACGAACACACAAAAAATTGCATCATCACAAATGTGGTGGTAGGAGTAGTTTCTTATCGCGCTCTGTGTGAATCCTGCTTCAGCCGTAAATAAAAGTCGAGCTGTGAACTGCAGATGTTACTCAACGACCCGCCTTAGAATCCATTCGCGGAATTGTAATCTGGCACGGTGGTTTTGTAGTCTAAGAGCTGGCACATGCTATGAGTAATATGGATAAAGTAGTCTGATCATGCATAAATGAATATAAAAAAATATAGTCTGAGCCTTCAGCAGCTCCATTTCTGCCCACACGTGTTTCAGGATTATCTGCTCGTCTGAACACTCGCTCCTTCAAATGAGGTGTGCAAACTGTGCGTGGTCCACCAGGACCGCTCATTCACGTTGCAAATGATACCGTGTCTGTTGGTTGCTGGAACAATCTGCTGAGGATGTCATTCAGCCTAAATGACACGTACGAAATAGCAATGTCTGTGTTATTAAGAAACACGAACACAGCCACTATCATATCGTACTTACTCTCCAGTACCAGACCTTCGACTTTCTATAAATATGTCTCTACTGGATGGGAATATACGTAACCTAAGAGTGCAGGTTGTGACACGTGGACGACGAGATATGGAAGTTTGGCTCTGCTAATTATTCATGCCCAGATGGCTGAAGCGGTTAGGACGACTGCTCGCGTAAAGCCAACGGGAAATCCGGGTTCAACTCACAGTTGAGCACAAATTTTCAGTTATGGACTGTGCGGCTGGTCCCGCCGGAGGTTCGAGTCCTCCCTCGGGTATGGGTGTGTGTGTTTGTCCTTAGTATAATTTAGGTTAAGTTGTGTGTAAGCTTAGGGACTGATGACCTTAGCAGTTAAGTCGCATAAGGTTTCACACACATTTGAACAAATTTTCATTATTTTCATTCCAATACGCAGCCGAAGATGGTTCATATTGGCAACTGTGAATACATTTCCTGTAAATTACACGTACCTGCCGATAAACGCCATCGGCTAAACCTTGGCTGAATACCGTGGCTGGCATTTCCCGCATTGAATAATAAGACTTGATTATTCTGATGCTAGCGCAACCTCAAAGCAATACGTTTGAATGAATGATGTAGAAGACAACTGTAGGTACTATGTTTGACAATTGCACCACAGCCAGATATCTAAATAAAGAGACCAAAATTAAAAATTTGAAATGAGCAATGAACGCCAGGCAGAAATAAATCCTCCACAGGTGGCTTGCGGAGTATGGATGTAGATGTAGAATTATGACCTGACCGTTCTCTGCAACAGTGAAATGGCTCATATCTCAACTCGTATTTGTTTCTAGGCATATTTTTATATTAATTTTTTCTACATTTAACTATTACTAGTCTATCTCGGGTAAGAATATGGGATACTTTTTAAAAATACGTTGATACCATTTTTCTTATGCAGTGCAGTAAAACAGATTTTTTTGGTTTATAAACAGAACACATCTACGATCCTTATCTGAAAAAGGAAGAAAGGAAGGAAGATTAGAATTTTTATGTTTCGTCGACAGCGCGGTCATTAGAGACGGAGTACAAGGAATGGGGAATGGGAAGCAGCCGTGTTCTTTTCAAAGGAACCATCCCGGCCTCCGCCTGGAGCGTTTTTAGGGAAATCACAGGAAACCTAAAACGGGATGGCTTTACGTGGATTTGAACCGTCGTCCTCCCGAGTAAAAGTCCAGTGTGCTAACCACTGCGCCACTTCGCTCGGTCCTTACCTGAAGTAAAGCGTTATTTACCGTGATATGTAATTCATTTAAAAATATGGAGAACCTGCAGTGTTTTACGTCCGCGCCTGCTCCCATGTTACCAGCGTCAATGTTCCTTACCTGAGCTGAACGAGCAGGACACACTGGATTCTGAACATTCTCTGACCTTAAGCGTCACAGTCTTTAGAGACAATACCAATAAACGCCACGACACTGATTTACTGTAACGGCAGCTGCAGTGTTTCCACGGATGCGAATAAAAAACTGGCAGTAACTTAAAACAGGCTGCGTGGTCCAGGACGGGAATCGAGTGGTGTCGAACGAATACGAGCCAGCGTGTAGTCGCAGACAACGGCACGCCGCGTCGTAAAACCCGAGAGGAGGCCCCGGCAGCAGTGCCATTAAACCGGCTCTCACCATCTCGCCATGTCCTCAGAAAATCGGTTTGGGCACGGGCCCACAATAATTGGCTAGCAACGATTGCTTCTCAACATACAGCCCTCGGAGGTAGTAGGGTCTCGTTTCTTGACTGAAACGCTGAAAGCCGTTTGTCGTTTTCGGATGATACAACGCCAAAAGAGAAATTGCTATACCATATGGATATCCAGACGTAATAGTACTGATGTCACAAACGGTTAATAGTCGTACAAGTGAAATTTCAGGCCGTTTAGACGGAAGGAACATAGGGCTTTAACGTCCCATATAAGACGAGGTCATTACAGAGTACCTGTTTGGATTGAAGAAAGATCGAGAAGGAAATCATCTATGTGCGTTTGAAAGAAACCAGCCTTATATTTTCCTTAAAATTATGTAATTTATGAACCTGATTTATGAATCAGGTTAACCGAAAGGGTATCTGAAGTAATATCCTCACGAATGCAAGTCCACTGTTTTACCAGAGCGCCACGCGCTCGTTCAGTAAGACGGACCATTATCGGCATGGGAATTGTTTTTCGAAAGCACCACAAACTTAAAACTCTTATCGATTGACTTACCCAGGCACGGTTTACGACTGCCCTCACAGCTCTACTTCTGACTGTCTCTCTCCCTTACTTCCCATAATCTCATAAAAGTGCTCTAGGATGGCTTGCCGGACTAGCACTACTGTGGAAGAGGGGATATTGGAAAAAAATGGCTCTGAGCACTATGGGACTTAACATCTAAGGTCATCAGTCCCCTAGAACTTAGAACTACTTAAACCTAACCAACCTCAGGACATCACACACGTCCATGCCCGAGGCAGGATTCGAACCTGCGATCGTAGCAGTCGCACGGTTCCGGACTGATGCGCCTAGAATCGCTCGGCCACCATGGCCGGCTAGAGAATATTGCAGAGATACTGCTTATCCATAACCTAGGGGACTGTTTTCAGAACGATTTCTCCACTCTGCGGCGGAATTTTGAAAGGTAGGAGAGAGACAATGGCGGGAGTAAAGCTGTAAGAGCGTTGTCGGCAGAGAACAAGGTCACTGTTCGGTACACACCTTTAATCTACCAGGGAATATCACCACAGGCCATACTCCAACAGTCCCCCTTCTTGGTTTAGTGGTCAGTGCGTATGGCCGCTACGGGGAGGACCTGGGGTCGGTTCCAGATACCGCTATGGATTTTTTCTTCGTAAGAGGACTGGAAGGGGTGCACTCAGCATCGTGATACCAACGCAGGAGCTTCTTGAGAGATAAGTAGCGGCTCCAAGGCTAAGAAAACCGACAAAGGCCGAGAGAGTGGTGTGCTAATCCCACGCTCCTCCCTACCGCATTCAATGACGCCATCGGCAGTGTATGACACGGCGGTCGGTCGGTTGCTGTTGCCCCAACAGTGCCAGAATGCAAACCAGCCTTGCTTGCTTGCATACTCCTCTGCGCAGAGAAAGACTCACCCTGGAAATACAAACAACTTCTCGTCACGATCTCGTCTAGGGTTCACTGAACAGCAAGCGATCTTGTATGCAAATCAGTCGCCTGCAACATTTCCGGCCTCTTACCAGTAGATAGCGATTTTTCTGGCTGTCATTAAAAAGTCTAACACCAGATTATCGGCCGCCGTTGTTCCCTTGTATTCGTATCCATTATGAAGATGGTTCAAATGGCTCTCAGCACTATGCGACTTAACATCTGTGGTCATCAGTCGCATACAACTTAGAACTAATTAAACCTAACAAACCTAAGGACATCACACACATCCATGCCCGAGGCAGGATTCGAACCTGCGACCGTATCAGTCGCACGGTTACGGACTGAGCGCCTAGAACCGCAAGACCACCGCGGCCGGCCATTATGGAGAGACTCTATTATAGTGGCATTACTGAATCAAAGATGCGTTAAACATACAGGGTACCAAATAACTGTTAATAGCGTCAGGAGACGTTGAACCTTAGGTTGGAAGTGCCACTTTCTGAAGCACATAAAACGGCAGCCAGTTACCGACGAGCGCGCAAGAATGTACGCATTTAATATAATTTTAGTCAGCTAATAGCTGCTACGCTAAATAGAGCACTTAGTGGTTAAATCAACCCAAGATAATTACTTGAGCTGATCATCTGAAAGGCATGCAAACTTTCCTTCCCTATCTATTCACAGTTTCGTTATACCCGATTTTTCGCTTATGATGACGGGGTAAAAGCTTGACTATTAAGTTGCGTACGCTATACGTATGGTAATTCCATTAATCTATTAAGAATGTAAGCTGCGCCACAGACGAACTGCAGTTAAGTAGTCGATATATGGTATAGTAAGGTACAGTTATTATTACAATGAAATCTAAATGCAATATGTCTTAATTTTTTGCTGATATACGGAGAGCGTTGTTGAACTTTCATTGTAATAAGTAGATCATTAACATGTAAACAAAGACACTGATCGAGACAAAAACAGAAGTTAGATTTTAAACACTTCAGTTATTCAGTTATAAATTTTTATAGTAAATTTTCGTAATTTTTGCCCCAACACAGCTACAAAGTAGACAGATTCGACGAAAACTTCTGAGGTGTTACAAATGCTTGTCAGTGACTAAAAAATTTCTTTAGAAACGTCTTCGCTGGCACCCATTTCCATTGGCAACGGCACATTTGATTCCTACGCTTTTTTGTCAACCTTCCTCTTGGCTCGAGTCTGTCTTCCATCTCTTTGTACGTTGTTCTAATTTAGCCTCTAATAGATCTGACGTCCTCTGTAATCTGTTTACCATATTACTGTCTTGTTCTGCCTCTTCTAGCACCATGTTAGTTATTGCTGGATACAGTGGCGAATCTGTTAGAACATCGAGAAGGTTCAAAGAAGGACAGCACGTTTTGCATTATCGTGAAATAGGGAGGAAGTGTCACTGAAATGATACAGGGTTTGGGGTGAACACCATTAAAACAAGGGCGTTTTTCTTTTCAAGAAATTACAGTCACCAACTTTATCCTCCAAATGCGAAAATATTTTGTTGATGCCGATCTACATAGGGAGAAACGAGCAGCATAATAAAATAAAAGAAATCACAGTTCGCACGGAAATATGTAGGTGTTCGTTTTTTACGCGCGCTGTACAGGATTCAAATAAAGGAGAATTATTATGAAGGTGGTTCGATTAACACTCTGCCAGGCACTTAAATGAGATTTGCAGTGCATCAATGTAGATGTACATGTATTACTAAGCGACTATCCCGGAAGCAGGTTACCTACACTACTGGTCACTTAAAAATTGGTACACCAAGAAGAAATGCAGATGATAAACGGGTGTTCATTGGACAAATATATTACACTAGAACTGACATGTGATTGCATTTTCACGCAATTTGGGTGCATAGATCCTGAGAAATCAGTTCCCAAAACAACCACCACTGGTCGTAATAACGTCCTTAATACGCCTGGGCATTGAGTCAAACAGAGCTTGGATGGCGTGTAAAGGTACAGCTGCCCATGCAGCTTCAACACGATGCCACAGTTCATCAAGAGTAGTGACTGGAGTATTGTGACGAGCCAGTTGCTCAGCCACCATTGACCAGACGTTTTCAGTTGGTGAGATATCTGGAGAATGTGCTGGCCAGGGCAGGAGTCGAACATTTTCAGTATCCAGAAAGGCCCCTACAGGACCTGCAACATGCGATCGTGCATTATCCCTCTGAAATGTAGGGTTTCGCAGAGATCGAACGAAGGGTAGAGCTACGGGTCGTAACACATCTGAAATGTAACGTCCACTATTCAAAGTGCCGTCAATGCGAACAAGAGGTGACCGAGATGTGTAACCAATGGCACCCCATACCATCACGCCGGGTGATACGCCAGTATGGCGATGACGAATACATGCTTCCAATGTGCGTTCACCGCGATGTCGCCAAACACAGATGCGACCAGCATGATGCTGTAAACAGAACCTGGATTCATCCGAAAAAATGACGTTTTGACATTCGTGCACCCAGGTTTGTCGTTGAGTACACCATCGCAGGCGCTCCTGTCTTTGATGTAGCGTCAAGGGTAACCGCAGCTACGGTCTCCGAGCTGATAGTCCATGCTGCTGCAAATGTCGTCTGACTGTTCGTGCAGATGGTTGTTGTCTTGCAAACGTCCCCATCTATTGACTCAGGGACCGAGAGGTGGCTGCAAGATCCGTTAGAGCCATGCGGATAAGATGCCTGTCATCTCGACTGCTAGTGATACGAGGCCGTTGGGATCCAGCACGGCGTTCCGTAATACCCTCCTGAACCCACCGATTCCATTTTCTGCTACCAGCCATTGGATTTCGACCAACGCCAGCAACAATGTCGCGATACGATAAACCGCAATAACGATAGGCTACCATCAGACCTATATCAAAGTCCGAAACGTAATGGTATGCATTTCTCCTCTTTACACGAGGCATCACATCAACGTTTCACCAGGCAACACCGGTCAACTGCTGTTTGTGTATGAGAAATCGGTTGGAAACTTTCCTCATATCAGCACGTTGTAGGTGTCGCCACCGGCGCCTACCTCGTGTGAATACTCTGAAAAGTTAATCATTTGCATATCACAGCATCTCCTTTCTGTCGGTTAAATTTCGCTTCTGCAGGACGTCATCTCCGTGGTGTAGCAATTTTAATGGCCAGTAGTGTATATAACGCTACAAAAATTTGATTTTCAATATTTCGCGCAGTTATTGACTGAATTTGAAATGCTCTGATAATCTACTCATTAACAAGTATAATCTTATGCTAAAAGTTCAACACAGTAAAACAAGTATTATTACTGTTAGAAACTGTGTTCGTCTTGAGGCAGCAGATCTGACGGCGCTCAAATATCCGAACTTTATTCATCTAGCATTTGAGAATGAGACCACTTAGCGACATCCAACAAACTTTACATATAATTTACACTCTCTAAACTTTTTCACGCATACGTGCTTAACGTAAAATATTTAATAAATTAAGTCATTCATAAAGTAAATATATGTTTGAAACTATTTTACACACGGGAGTTCGACTGCTTAAAGGATCTGGGGTTTACTGGTGTCGCAGTAATCTGTCTCCTCTTCTGATACGTATCATTCATAGACTTCTAGACCCACCTCTTCCTTTTGGTACTTCTTCACTTCGCGTTACATCTGTGCTCAAAATCAGTGACATTGTTCTATAGCAGCACGTTTGAAATACTTCAAACTACTTCTTCCCTAGGTTTCCTGTGCTCAACGTTTTGTTGTTGTTGTCTTCAGTCCTGAGACTGGTTTGATGCAGCTCTCCATGCTACTCTATCCTGTGCAAGCTGCTTCATCTCCCAGTACCTACTGCAACCTACATCCTTCTGAATCTGCTTAGTGTACTCATCTCTCGGTCTCCCTCTACGATTTTTACCCTCCACGCTGCCCTCCAATGCTAAATTTGTGATCCCTTGATGCCTCAAAACATGTCCTACCAACCGATCCCTTCTTCTAGTCAAGTTGTGCCACAAACTTCTCTTCTCCCCAATCCTATTCAATACCTCCTCATTAGTTACGTGATCTATCCACCTTATCTTCAGTATTCTTCTGTAGCACCACATTTCGAAAGCTTCTATTCTCTTCTTGTCCAAACTAGTTATCGTCCATGTTTCACTTCCATACATGGCTACACTCCAAACAAATACTTTCAGAAACGACTTCCTGATACATAAATCTATATTCGATGTTAACAAATTTCTCTTCTTCAGAAACGCTTTCCTTGCCATTGCCAGTCTACATTTTATATCCTCTCTACTTCGACCATCATCAGTTATTTTACTTCCTAAATAGCAAAACTCCTTTACTACTTTAAGTGTCTCATTTCCTAATCTAATTCCCTCAGCATCACCCGATTTAATTTGACTACATTCCATTATCCTCGTTTTGCTTTTGTTAATGTTCATCTTATATCCTCCTTTCAAGACACTGTCCATTCCGTTCAACTGCTCTTCCAAGTCCTTTGCCGTCTCTGACAGAATTACAATGTCATCGGCGAACCTCAAAGTTTTTACTTCGTCTCCATGAATTTTAATACCTACTCCAAATTTTTCTTTTGTTTCCTTTACTGCTTGCTCAATATACAGATTGAATAACATCGGGGAGAGGCTACAACCCTGTCTCACTCCTTTCCCAACCACTGCTTCCCTTTCATGCCCCTCGACTCTTATTACTGCCATCTGGTTTCTGTACACATTATAAATAGCCTTTCGCTCCCTGTATTTTACCCCTGCCACCTTTAGAATTTGAAAAAGAGTATTCCAGTCAACATTGTCAAAAGCTTTCTCTAAGTCTACAAATGCTAGAAATGTAGGTTTGCCTTTTCTTAATCTTTCTTCTAAGATAAGTCGTAAGGTCAGTATTGCCTCACGTGTTCCAACATTTCTACGGAATCCAAACTGATCCTCCCCGAGGTCTGCATCTACCAGTTTTTCCATTCGTCTGTAAAGAATTCGCGTTAGTATTTTGCAGCCGTGGCTTATTAAACTGATAGTTCGGTAATTTTCACATCTGTCAGCACCTGCTTTCTTTGGGATTGGAATTATTATATTCTTCTTGAAGTCTGAGGGTATTTCGCCTGTCTCATACATCTTGCTCACCAGCTGGTAGAGTTTTGTCATGATTGGCTCTCCCAAGGCCGTTAGTAGTTCTAATGGAATGTTGTCTACTCCGGGGGCCTTGTTTCGACTCAGGTCTTTCAGTGCTCTGTCAAACTCTTCACGCAGTATCATATCTCCCATTTCGTCTTCATCTACATCCTCTTCTATTTCCATAATATTGTCCTCAAGTACATCGCCCTTGTATAAACCTTCTATATACTCCTTCCACCTTTCTGCCTTCCCTTCTTTGCTTAGAACTGGGCTGCCATCTGAGCTCTTGATATTCATACACGTGGTTCTCTTCTCTCCAAAGGTCTCTTTAATTTTCCTGTAGGCAGTATCTATCTTACCCCTAGTGAGATAAGCTTCTACATCCTTACATTTGTCCTCTAGCCATCCCTGTTTAGCCATTTTGCACTTCCTGTCGATCTCATTTTTGAGACGTTTGTATTCCTTTTTGCCTGCTTCATTTACTGCATTTTAATATTTTCTCCTTCCATCAATTAAATTGAATATTTCTTCTGTTACCCAAGGATTTCTAGCAGCCCTCGTCTTTGTACCTACTTTATCCTCTGCTGCCTTCACTACTACATCCCTCAGAGCTACCCATTCTTCTTCTACTGTATTTCTTTCCCCTATTCCTGTCAATTGTTCCCTTATGCTCTCTCTGAAACTCTGTACAACCAATAGATTGTGGTCAGAGTCCACATCTGCCCCTGGAAATGTCTTACAACTTAAAACCTTGTTCCTAAATCTCTGTTTTACCATTATATAATCTATCTGATACCTTTTAGTATCTCCAGGGTTCTTCCACGTATACAACCTCAACGTTTTACTTCCATAAAATACTAAGCTGTAGACGTACACCTTCAGGAACTCTTACTTGGCTCCATATTAATGTATGAAATCAGTACAACTCCTTCAATGAAGAAATCGTTGGCCTGTGTCCATTTCCTTTTGATATCTTGCTTACTTCGGCATTCTTATACGCTCTTGCTTCCTAGATTCTTGCAGCACTGTATTGTTCCAAATCTTGATGCGCAGCAAGTCGTTAGTCTCCCATCCAAAACTATTCATTATATTCGTCTGCGCTGCTTGTCCGTAAGTCATAATCTGTGCCACATACACCATCTGCTACAAAGTTTCCGGACACCCACGTATAATGCGGAATGACCTCTAAATGTCGCGAGGGGCGGACCCAGTAGTATAAAAGGAGGCGGGGATATCGTGTTGTCAGTAGAGAAGCACTAACAGCGAAACAGGTTGGTCAGGAGAGCTCAGTGACTTCGAAGGTGGACTAGTCACTGGATGTAACCTGAGTAAGAAATATAGTGATCGTGAAATGCAAAAACGAGGGGCGAACGACAGCTAAACCAAGAGCAGGGAAACCTCATGTACTGACAGACAAGAACAGTCCAGGACTGCGGAAGGTGGTTCTAAATAAACGCATGAAATCAGTGGAAGGAATTACTCGTAAGTTCAAAGTGCCACACATTTCTGTAGTAAATGCTAAGCGACACATGAGGTAGTGTAAAGAGAGACGCCATTTGACAGTGGACGACCGAAAACGAGTGGTTTGTAGTAATGAATCACGCTATACTCCCGCGCAATCCGATGGAGGGGTTTAACAACTGCTTGCAGAATGTTACCTGTCATCATGCGTATTACCAAGAAGGTAGTCTTATAGTATGGGAGTGTGTTTTGATGTTCGGGTGTAGTTCCCTTATTGCGCTTGTAAGGTGCCTCTTACGTGAGGAAGACATTTTTACCAGTTTTAATAAATTATCGTCCCTTATTGATGTATTCACGGTATTTAGGAAGTGCTGTAGTCCATAGCCGGCCATGAGTCGGAGAGCATTTCCCACGCTAGGTGACGAAGCGACCATATGTCGCGCGTAGTGGGGTGGGGCTCGGCGCTGGACCGTAGTAACACGCTTCAGCCTGGGAAATATACATGACGGGAAGTACCGCCATCTTGACGCCAAAGTCACCGATTTTGTTTATTTATATTTAATAATTAAAGTCATTTATGACAACATGAATACTAGGAGGAGCCTCTGGATGTTTAAAACTATTTATCATAATTTTGCCTCGTTAAAATTCACACCCGTTCATTAACAAATGCACATCTTAGTAAGTACGAACTTGATCGGAAATCCATGAACTGTGACGAAACTAGTAAGAGATACGGCCTGCGCGCCAAAGTCGGCAGTCGGCGTTAAGAGCTCTTCAATGGTTACGAGTAGTTTGTGATATGAGTGTTTCATTATTAATCTAATAGGAATAAAAGTGATATTACGGCATTCTCAATGTTAATTTCGAGTAAATAGATACCCCAAAGTTGATCGATAGCAGTTTCAGATAATTAGATTCCACCGACGGAGACATCCAATGCGGCAATGAAGAATCTGCACGGGATGACATTTACGAGAGCTGCACCGCGCACAGGTAGGAGGAAATCCGACGACACGACCCATCAAGGCGGATCAAGGAAGGTCCGACTTACACTAGCAAATTCCAGACCAGTAATACTGCACATTACATATACCACCCTCTACGGACTCGCGGCTAAGCTGAGTAATACCAGTATCAGTTCAGAAGCGAGAGGATCTTGCACGCTTAAGAAAACGGGAAATGCGGAAGGATACCAACACATTTTGTAACAGCGTGTACTGTGTACAGTAGAGGAACACTTCGGATACTGTGACTGATCATATCAGCATGACAATGCACATTGTCATTAATCAGCGCCTGTCAGACAATGGTGTGGGGACAATAGCGTTCCTAAAATGAACTTGCCTCTTCAGAGTTCAAGCCATCACACATGCAAAACGTGGACGCTCCCCATATTAATTCAACTAACAGGTGTACAGACACCTTTGATCAGATCGTGTATGTTGCCCTTTCTTTCCAACACGTCTTCTGTAATTTTCCTTAAATCGACAAGAGGGTCAATGTTGTCTTATACCTTACCACTGATATTTGTTCTCCTCGAACCTAAGGCTACCTCGAAATATTTGCTCGATTCCAAGTCTCTTATCCAGGTTTTACATTATTATCAGTTTTTTTCTGCACTCTGTATATCCAGACTATTGTGTACAAAGTTGCCTCGTTCCAGCTGCACGGTTCATTAATGTTTATTGTTCAGAGGAATGGATGGAGCAATTGCAGGGCCACGATAATCTATAGCTAAGCCGCAGGAAACATCCTAGCAGGACAGAAAAGAATTGTTTCCGCTGTGCAATAGAGAAGGCGCAGATGTTCTAAATATTGTAAGGTAGTGCGTTATGTTGTTGGAATGTGACGACTAGAGTGTACCGAAAGAATGATATGACTTTTACAATTTGCCTGAGATGGTACTTATGATGTAATTGTAAATGATGTTTTTCACAAAATTATTAAGTGGTTCTCAGCAAACGGACTCTCTTTAAATTTTGATAAAACACAGTATATACAGTTCCGTACAGTAAATGGCACAACTCCAGTAATAAATATAGACTTTGAACAGAAGTCTGTAGCTAAGGTAGAATTTTCAAAATTTTTACGTGTGTCCATTGATGAGAGGTTAAACTGGAAGCAACACATTGATGGTCTGCTGAAACGTCTGAGTTCGGCTACGTATGCTATTAGTGTTATTGCAAATTTTGGTGATAAGAATCTCAGTAAATTAGCTTACTATGCCTACTTTCATTCATTGCTTTCGTATGGTATCATATTCTGGGGTAATTCATCGTTGAGTAGAAAAGTATTCATTGTTCAAAAACGTGTAATCACAATAATTGCTGGAGCCCACCCACGGTCATCCTGGAGACATCAATTTAAGGATCTAGGGATCCTCACAGTAACCTCACAGTATATATATTCACTTATGAAATTTGTTGTTAATAATCCTGCCCAGTTCAAAAGTAATAGCAGTGTGCATAGCTATAACACCAGGAGAAAGGATGATCTTCACTATGCAGGGTTAAATCTGACTTTGGCACAGAAGGAGGTAAATTATGCTGCCACAAAAGTCTTTGGTCACCTACCAAACAGCATCAAAAGCCTGGCAGATAGTCAACCAACATTTAAAAAAAATTAAAAGAATTTCTAGATGACAACTCCTTCTACTCATTAGCTGAATTTTTAGATATAAATTAAGGGAGGGAAAAAAACTAACTTAAGCATTAGTGTCATGCAATATTTTGTGTAATGTAATATCTTGTACAGACATATTTCATTAACCTGATACGTTCCACATCATTACGAAGTGTCGTATTCATGATCTATGGAACAAGTATTAATCTAATCTGAGAGTACTGAAATTTGTGAAGACACTGTCGTCGTTGACAGTTCGTGGCAGCCGCAAGCATCGTTCTTATTCTGATGATCCAAGATGATCATTAACTGCAGCGTTTCCAGCCTTCTAGAACTGTCGCATAAGTGTGACCCGCGTTGTATACATTGATATACTCGTATTTATTAGGCGACTGTCGCGCTCTCGATTTCACTTTGGAACGTCAAACCAGGCGAACAGTCGGTTTTATGATGAAGAATAATTTGCATAGCTTCGGCAATGTTGGAAATGACGAATTAAGCCAAGTGGACGTAAAGGGCAGCGAGCTTTGTGACGTCACAACGTGGAATTTCAGGCCCCGAAGCATTCAGTATCGTGAAAAACGCATCAAGTCCATCGGATTTTCGGAACGTGCCAGACGATGCAAAAAGCTTTCTACGTCACAGATAGAACAAAGCAGATGCCATATTGAAACACGCTCACAAAACATAAACTGCCGTACTTTAGTATTAGAACCTGTAAAATGTGAATACGTGCTGTTTCAAGGCAACGGCTTCATAAAACGACATAATAAAAATGTCATTTTTGTACGCTTTATTATAACAAAATGAAGGGGAAAGGGTGCGCCAGGGATTAAAAGTGCTGCTGTATCTCTCTGTGCAAAGACAGTGGATGGAAATATAAATCTTTTCATATGTTTGACTCGACCAATGTTTGTAGGCACCTTCGCAATGAAGTAGAAATGCAAATTTTAATATGAACGTGGAGAGAATGGAAGCAAACAAACTATAAATACCGACTCTGATAACATTATTGTTACACGCACACAAAGCTAATTTGATAGCGTACTACTTTCAGTATTTGTTGATGTGTGTTATATACCTGGTAGAACATAAAATTTTAATTCCTCACATATATTCGAACTTTGTCAGCTAGTTCTAATATGTCTTGAACAGTAGTTACTCGCAAAGAAATATGAAATTTGATAAATACACTTAACAACATCTGAAGCGTCCTTGAACCCATTGACATCTCCACAAACATTTTCGGGAGTTTCTCCTCGGATTTTTGAGAACGGCTGATGAAATTAACGCACGTGTTTCAGGCGCTACCAGTTTTGGAAGCAAAGTGCGCTTAATGGATGCGCCAGAGGTACCCGAGAACAGACACACGCACGCACACACACACACACACACACACACACACAACATAATTAAGGTTGGTTTGGGAGAGAGGACCAAACAGCGAGGTCATTGCTTCCATCGGGTTACGGAGGGAAGGGGAAGGAAGTCAGCCGTGCCCTTTCAAAAGAACCATCCCGCCATTTGCCTGAAGCAATTTAGGGAAATCACGGAAAACCTAAATCAGGATGGTCGGACGCGGGTTTGAACCGTCAACCTCCCGAATGCGAGTCCAGAGTGATAACCACTGTGCCACATGACTCGGTAATACACATATGCTTTAGAACAATACAGGGTAGGAAAAAAGCTTTAAAAGTTGTATCGTTATTGCCTAATGGCTGAAAAACTACGTATGTGTTAGTACATCAACTCATAATTAGTTGCTAACAATATGTTCACAGTAATGGATAATTGTTATTGACTCTTCCTGAGCCGCTGCAGTTGTTTTACGATGCCAAGAGACTGGTGACGATGGTGCGGTTAGTGCCCACACTCGTACACAGGTAATTCAGTCTGCTCTTGCCGATGAAGATACTGTCTAAGCCTGATATGTTTGATGTATGGTAACTCTACTGAACTCCCCACTCTTTTCATAAATCCAAGATCCGCCGGGGCGACTTGATCTATTCCAAATTGACTGCTTCAGATTAAAACTCCTTTGTATACTTTAACCTAAAATTCTATGTAATAAAAGTTGATTATGATGTATATTAAGACAATTTCGATCACTATGTAGAATTGTTTGAAATTATACGTTCTGTTTCACGTCGAACTTGTATAAATAGCTGCTTTGTTACCCTTTCTCGTGTGGTTGACGTTTTCGTCTTTCGTTTTTCTTCTAAATTAGACGCATCTTTGCTAACATGTACTGGAAGTCAAAAAATGGTTCAAATGGCTGTGAGTTCTATGGGACTTAACTTCTGAGGTCATCAGAGCTATTTAAACCTAACAAACCTAAGGACATCACACACATCCATGCCCGAAACAGGATTCGAACCTGCGACCGTAGCGCTCGCGAGGTTCCATACTGTAGCTCCTAGAACCACTCGGTCACCCCGGCCGGCTACTGGAAGTCACAACAATATCTTATTCCTAGTGACATAAGAGGTTTTATGCAGGGTATCTTTCATAAAATTACCCTGGAAAGCCAGACATAAGACTACTGATTATCTTAACTTTTACACTATTTTGAGAAAAGCCTATAGAGGGAATTAAGAAATTCCGATACTTCCAGGAGGTCAAAATAAATCGATTTTGATATCTAAATTTAGTTAAAAGACGAAGCTTTAATTAATTACTATTAAGTAGAAGCTCTATAACCCTCATTATAATACGCGTAGACAAAATCTAGTTTTAGTTTCGTAATCCTCTCAACAAACTGAATCGTTTGATATACAACACAATAACATTCTGATTTATTTTTATATTGGCATTTTGTCTTAGTATGTTGTTAGCCCTTTCATCTTACATTCAGTCCGATTCATTCAGTTTACTAAAAACACGATTTGCATGCGAATAGAACCGACAGTTTCTAAGAGACTCCGACTGTCGTTTAGATTCACTGAATTGTTCACATAATTGACCAACACCACAAATCAGAATTACAAGGAAGTTAATTTGATTCATATGACACGTCGTAATTGTGAAGCAGAGGTCGCTGGTCGCCACTGGAATGACATAACAGGGCACCAGGATAGGAGAAGCAGCCGTGTGAGGAAAATTTTGCGGAGTGTTGAGTTAGGCCAGTCATTCTGATTTTTCGATTTTACTGAAACAAATGATGGCAGCACTGACTGAGCCAGGTTCAAGATGTTTTTGTTTTCAAACTGAACAATAAGAAGACAATATTACTCAAACTTTTTTTGTTATTTATGAAGGCAATTTAACCTCAGTGATAGAAATGGATCCGTGGACCTGCGGCCATGGACGACAAATGACCACAAGGTGAGTGTATCCACAGAAGCAGTGGATTTGAGAATCTGCTAATGGGGCTTCGCTTTTTGTAAAGTAAACAACGAAGCATAGGAAGATTTCATGTGATTTAAAGGAAAATGGATGCGAGTTAGCTGTACAGGGCCGAAAGAAGGACGCCTAGCGAATGTGAGTGGGAAGCTCAGGAAACAAAAATAAATGTACATAATTAATTTTCACTTGTTTGCAGATACTTGTATGCAGTTCTGCTGCATACAGAAATATCCTCGCCAAAATACCGTAGCACGCTGCTAGTGTAGCCAAGACAAAATGACACAAAACGTTAATAAAACAGAGCATCTCTCGGCAATTCTTTTTCGGCAGCGGCGGAAATACACTGAAGCGATAAAAAATCGCCGGTCGCGGTGGCCTAGCGGTTCTAGGCGCTTCAGTCCGGAACCGCGCGACTGCTACGGTCGCAGGTTCGAATCGTGCCTCGGGCATGGATGTGTGTGATGTCCTTAGGTTAGTTAGGTTTAAGTAGTTCTAAGTTCTAGGGGACTGATGACTTCAGATGTTAAGTCCCATAGTGTTCAGAGCCATTTTGAGCCAAATAATGTGGTATACGCATGCGTATTCAGAAACAGAGATATGTAAACAGGCAGAATACGGCGCTACAATTGGCAACGTCTATGTAAGACACGTGTCCGGGGCAGTTCTTAGATCGGTTACTGCTGCTATAATGGCAGGCTATCATCATCGATATGGGCTTTCGGTGCCGAAGGCCCATTCTGTACCCTTGATAACAGAACGACACGAAGCTTTACGCCTCGCCTGCGCCCGCCAACGCCGACATCGGACTGTTGATGGCTGGAAATACACTCCTGGAAATTGAAATAAGAACACCGTGAATTCATTGTCCCAGGAAGGGGAAACTTTATTGACACATTCCTGGGGTCAGATACATCACATGATCACACTGACAGAACCACAGGCACATAGACACAGGCAACAGAGCATGCACAATGTCGGCACTAGTACAGTGTATATCCACCTTTCGCAGCAATGCAGGCTGCTATTCTCCCATGGAGACCATCGTAGAGATGCTGGATGTAGTCCTGTGGAACGGCTTGCCATGCCATTTCCACCTGGCGCCTCAGTTGGACCAGCGTTCGTGCTGGACGTGCAGACCGCGTGAGACGACACTTCATCCAGTCCCAAACATGCTCAATGGGGGACAGATCCGGAGATCTTGCTGGCCAGGGTAGTTGACTTACACCTTCTAGAGCACGTTGGGTGGCACGGAATACAGGCCGACGTGCATTGTCCTGTTGGAACAGCAAGTTCCCTTGCCGGTCTAGGAATGGTAGAACGATGACGGTTTGGATGTACCGTGCACTATTCAGTGTCCCCTCGACGATCACCAGAGGTGTACGGCCAGTGTAGGAGATCGCTCCCCACACCATGATGCCGGGTGTTGGCCCTGTGTGCCTCGGTCGTATGCAGTCCTGATTGTGGCGCTCACCTGCACGGCGCCAAACACGCATACGACCATCATTGGCACCAAGGCAGAAGCGAGTCTCATCGCTGAAGACGACACGTCTCCATTCGCACCTCCATTCACGCCTGTCGCGACACCACAGGAGGCAAGCTGCACTATGTTGGGGCGTGAGCGGAAGACAGCCTAACGGTGTGCGGGACCGTAGCCCAGCTGCATGGAGACGGTTGCGAATGGTCCTCGCCGATACCCCAGGAGCAACAGTGTCTCTAATTTGCTGGGAAGTGGCGGTGTGGTCCCCTACGGCACTGCGTAGGATCCTACGGTCTTGGTGTGCATCCGTGCGTCGCTGCAGTCCGGTCCCAGGTCGACGGGCACGTGCACCTTCCGCCGACCACTGGCGACAACATCGATGTACTGTGGAGACCTCACGCCCCACGTGTTGAGCAATTCGGCGGTACGTCCACCCGGCCTCCCCCATGCCCACTATACGCCCTCGCTCAAAGTCCGTCAACTGCACATACGGTTCACGTCCACGCTGTCGCGGCATGCTACCAGTGTTAAAGACTGCGATGGAGCTCCGTATGCCACGGCAAACTGGCTGACACTGACGGCGGCGGTGCACAAATGCTGCGCAGCTAGCGCCATTCGACGGCAAACACTGCGGTTCCTGGTGTGTCCGCTGTGCCGTGCGTGTGATCATTGCTTGTACAGCCCTCTCGCAGTGTCCGGAGCAAGTATGGTGGGTCTGACACACCGGTGTCAATGTGTTCTTTTTTCCATTTCCAGGAGTGTATGTTGCCTGAACGGACGAGTGTGGTTTCAAATTGTATTGAGCGAATGGGCGTGCACGGGTATGGAAACGACCTCATGAATCCATGGACACTGCATTATCAGTAGGGGACTGTTCAATCTGGTGGATGCTCTGTAATGGCGTGGGGCGTGTGTCGTTGAAGTAACATGGGACCCCTGATAGGTCTAGATACGACTCTGACAGGTCACACAAACGTAAGCATCCTGTCTGATAACCTGCATCCATTCATGCCCACTGTGCATTCCGATGGATCTGGGCAATCCAGCAGGATAATGCGACACCTCACACGTTCATAATTGCTACAGAGTGGCTCGAGGAACACTCTTCTGACTACGCTGGCCACCACACAGACATCAATGTTACTGAACATATCTGGGATGCCTTGAGACGTGCTGTTCAGAAGAGATCTTCGCTCCCTTGTACTCTTTCGGATTTATGGACAGCCCTGCAGGATTCATGGTGTCAGTACCCTGCAGCACTACTTCACCCATTAATCGAGTCCGTGACACGTCGTGTTGCGGCACTTTTGCGTGCTTGCGCGGGACCTACACGAGATTAGGTAGATGTACCAGTTTCTTTGTCTCTTTAGTATATATTAATGTACATAAAAAACTAAGATATCTGAAGAATATTAAAAAATTTAGAACTAGTCAGTATAGCGGAGCATAAATTCTTTAGTGCATGGAAAGCTCTTTATTTACTTATACTGCCTGACAGAAACGTGAAGCACTCAGAGGAGGATGAGGAAATGAAATGAAACCTCATGTACTGAAAGGATATGGTATTTTATTTCGGCGATTAAAATATCGAGTCAAATTTACAAATAAACTGTTATTAAGGACCTATTATCACTATAGACCGCATCCACTATGTCGTGGTGAAACATGTGCTTATTTGTTTGCGAAGGGTGTCACAAGGTCGTTTTATGCTCTCCTGAGGCACGCTGGCCCACAACTGTTGTAACTGGTCCCTGATATTCTGGATACTGGCACTGGTCCCACACATGTTCTGCTGGGGGAAGATCTGGGAATCCTGCTGGCCACCTGAATACCTCAAAATCACGCAGACAGGTCATAGAGGCAAGTGACACATGTGGACGACCATTGTGCTCTTGAAAAGTGGCACCCTTATACTGCCGCACAAGAGGTAACACTTGAGAGTGCAGGATGTCCATAGTGCCGTCGGAGTTCCCTCAACCACTGTCAACCGTAACCTGAAGTCGTCCGCCCCCGGTACCTGAGTGGTCAGCACGAAAGACTGCAAATCTTAAGGGCCCTGGTTCGAATCCTGGCTGGGTCGGAGATTTTCTCCCCTGAGGGACTGCGTGTGGTGTTGTCCTAATCATCATCAGTTCATCCCCATAGACGTGCAAATCGCCGAAGTGGAATGAAATGGAAAACTTGCACCCGGCGAACAGTCTACCCGACGGGGGGCTCTAGTCACACGACATTTACATTTACCTGAAGTCTACCCGATGAATCTCCGTACCATGACGCCAGGGATGAATGCCGCTGTAAACGAGAAAACTTGTCTATCTGTGGATTTGACGAACTAGTGTGTACATGTACAGGCAGAGTTTGTCAGTTTAATCTCACTTTGAAGCATACGCTGATCATTTTCATAAGTAATTTGGTGGTAGTGAGAATGACCACAAATGCAGATAAAGCAATTGTAACGTTCACTCTGGCACTGTGTTTAAAGGAGAAGAAGAAAAGTAGACGCTGGTCCCAGAAATGGTTTAAAATGAGTGAGGTTACTTAGCCATCACAATGAAAACGAAGACACAAATGTACGAAAATGTATTCTCTTCTAGTCGGTCCTCTAAAGGCAGATCATTAAAATACCACTACTTGGGAGCATATAGTCCACACCGTGGGGAAGAACCGGATGACTTCAATATCTTTTTACTGCATTCCAATTCCGATTGTATGTTATGTGTAGAACATTGATTTTGTTCATAACCTCTTCCTGCGTGATATATGACTGGGAAAGATGTGAAACCTCTACCATTTTGGTAATTGTAGATCTATTTTGTTTTTGTCCTTCACTGTAGTTGTGGAAACTATTTTTCACAAAACATATGCGGCGAAACATCCATACAAACAACGTTCACCATAATGTCAAAATTTGCGTCAATCAAAATTTCTTGCAATCACATCAAACGCGATCTAAGTTTGACAAACACGTCTATCCGCACGGTACATGGTCAAATGTTTGGCAAACATAGTACAGTTTGATAAAGTGTTTGATCCTGTTGGGATCTGCTGTTCCATTCCAAACGTTGGAAGAATGGGAACCCACTACAGGTCGCCACCATACTAGCCGCCGATGGTCATCCAGGTTAGTGCAGAATTACGATCGACGCTGAATAAAATGAGGGGCCATTCACCAGCAGCCCATGCTTTCCGGTAACAGCACCCCCCCCCCCCCCAAACGCAGCCCTTGGTGTTTTGGTGTTAATAGCAGCCTACACATGGGACAGTACTTTCCTAGTCCAACTGCTGCTAGTCTCCAACCAATAATGTATGACAACAGAATGTTGCAGGGAGTCTGTAAGTTGCTCTTGGATGACAGTTGTAGATGTGAAAGGGTTACGACGTGCTTGATACACGATACGGCGATCCTTCCTTATTCTGGTCAAACATGACTGACCGGAACCTCGACGACAAGTACAACTGCCCTCACGGTCCCATGCAGTCAAACATTGGGCCACTGTCAGACATGAGTGACTCACAAATCTGGATTCTGTACGATTCAACAAGTCGGCCACATGGAGACACACAGTGAGGCCCCTTCAGACCTGTGTTAGTTGCTGATAATGCTGTCTCACACGATTCAACAAGCCAGCCACATGGAGACCCACAGTGAGGCTGTTTTAGAACTGAGTCAGTTGCTAATAACGTTGCCTCACACGATTCAGCTAGCCAGCCACATGGAGACTCACAGTGAGACCCCTTCAGACCTGTGTCAGTTGCTGATAACGCTGTCACACACTATTCAACAAGCCAGCTACATGGAGACCCAGAGTGAGGCCGTTTTGCCGGCCGCGGTAGTCTCGCTGTTCTAGGCGCGCAGTCCGGAACCGTGCGACTGCTACGGTCGCAGGTTCGAATCCTGCCTCGGGCATGGATGTGTGTGTTGTGCTTAGGTTAGTTAGGTTTAAGTAGTTCTAAGTTCTAGGGGACTGATGACCACAGCAGTTGAGTCCCATAGTGCTCAGAGTCATTTGAACCTTATTTTTTTTTTTTTGAGGCCCTTTTAGAAATGTGTCAGTTGCTGATAACGCTGCCTCAAACGATTCAACAAGCCAGCAACATGGAGACTCACAGTGAGGCCCCTTCAGACCTGTTTCAGGTGCTGATAACGCCATCTCACACGATTCAACAAGCCAGCCACATGGAGACCCACAGTGAGGCCACTTTAGAACAGTGCTGATAACGCTGTCTCATACGATTCAGCAAGCCGCCTACATGGAGACCCACAGTGAGGCCCATTTAAAACTGTGTTAAATGCTGATAACGCTGTCAGACGAACAAGCGGCATTTCCTTGTGCTTCACAGTGACCACTCAATATCTGAAGCTGTTCACATCCCTTATATACCGTACCAGGCGTGGTAGCTGCGCCAAACACGACCAACACTACTGCATTCTGGTGGCCGGTCTCCCAGCCACAAAGAAGTGCAACGGTAATCATGCACACACCTAACGATGGTGTGCACATGTAGGAAGTTAGGCAGCACTGACATGCGACCTTGTCTTCTAGGTTCAAAATTGTTCAAATGGTTCTAAGCGCTATGGGACTTAAGATCTGAGGTCATCAGTCCCCTAGACTTAGAACTACTTAAACCTAACTAACGTAAGGACGTCACACACATGCCCGCGGCAGGATTCGAACCTGCGACTGTAGCAGCAGCGCGGTTCCGGACTGAAGCGCCTAGAACCACTCGGTCACAACGGCCGGCTGTCTTCTGTGTGTTCCACTTCTTTCCTCAGGATGTTTATTACGTTAGCAAACATATAGTATTATAATAATGAATTACGTACTACATAGAACTGATTTTTAGCTAAAAATAGAGGATATTAGACTTAACTTCATGGGGAATTCAGAAAGAATGGCAGAAATGGTAATCTCTTATATGTATCACCATTAGTAACCTGTGGCTTTATTTCTTGTTTTCCTGCTGATTGCCGCGAGTGGTTAGCCGAGCGGTCTAAGACGCTGCAGTCATGGACTGTGCGGCTGGTCCCGGAGGAGATTCGAGTTCTCCCTCGGGCATGGGTGTGTGTGTTTGTCCTTAGGATAATTTAGGTTAAGTAGTGTATAAGCTTAGGGACTGATGACCTTAGCACTTAAGTCCCATAAGATTTCACACACATCTGAACAGTTTTTTTCCTGCTGATTCAGTATGATTTTGTTTTGAGGTGTAGTTAAAAAGATGAAAAATTGGGGACGGTGCGAGAATAAAGGTGAATTGGCGTGGACAATGATGAGTGTTAACAGAACTGGTAAATGTGCCTGGTCTTCTATGCGCCCTTTTACTCACGCTTTACATTATAATGAACGCTGAATCAATCTTGCTCACACTGACGTGCTCCAGTCGCGATTCAGACATGAATTTTCATAGAGAAAGATGGGTCATGTGACATATCAAACAGGCTGAGAATAACAGGAGAAACACAATGATTAATTTTTTTTTTTGCGCATAGCTTCATTCATGTCTTGATTTATGGCACATTTTGTATAGAATAGAGCAAATGAACACACAAAGATTACAGATTATGCTCGATGTGTTGTCCAGCACCTTATGAGTTTCACTCACTCCTCACGGATTTTAACCAACACATGTCCCAGTAGGCGAGCATAAGCATCAACAATCCGCTCCCTGAGTTGTGCAAGGTATCTGATATTCGCCGCATAAATAATTGATGTCCCATGTCTCCACAGGTATAAATCAACTGGGCTTCAAACCTGGGGAATGTTGTGGCCAGTCCACCAGACCTCTACGACTAGTCCACCTCCAGGGAAACTGCATATCCAGGTAGGCCGAATTAAATGTAGGTGACGGTTACCATTGTGTTGAAAGAATGTTCGAAATGTCCCGTCTTCAGGCAGCAGCGACGACAGTACATCTTTGTCTAAAACCTGCAGATACAGGACTACTGTTTCCGTACCTTGAACAAAAAGGGCTCCAACAATACGAGAACTCCACACCAAACCGTCACTTTCGATGAGGTTCCTACTTTCGGTGATTCACCCAATGATGGCTGAGTCAACCATCCTGCAGATCGAACCTGACGTGGTAAGGCACTGGACTCGCATTCGGGAGGACGACGGTTCAATCCCGCGTCCGGCCATCCTGATTTAGGTTTTCCGTGTTTTCCCTAAATCACTGCAGGCAAATGCCGGGATGGTTCCTCTGAAAGGGCACGGCCGACTTCCTTCCCCATCCTTCCGTACACCGATAAGACCGATGACCACGCTGTCTGGTCTCCTTCCCCAAACAACCAACCAACCAACCGAACCTGACGATTGTATCGTCCTCAGTAAGAAGACTGCTTTCCATTCCAAAATTAGGAGTTGCACCCAAGATGGCGGGTTCCAGAATTGCCGACATGTTGGTAACATAGCCTCATAGTTTTTCGCCCTCACATAATACGTAGCATTAAATTTCAGTTTATGC
Source organism: Schistocerca gregaria (assembly GCF_023897955.1). Classification (NCBI taxonomy): domain Eukaryota; kingdom Metazoa; phylum Arthropoda; class Insecta; order Orthoptera; family Acrididae; genus Schistocerca; species Schistocerca gregaria. The sequence goes on from NC_064931.1 coordinate 748,247,446, forward strand.
TTCTGTTTTTGTTTTAGAATGGTGATTACACACCTATAGTCAAACGTATAGATACAAACACTTGCAGCATATACTGAAAGAAAGGCAAAACCTTAATGAATACATGGAACGAAACAGAAACGGTTGCTACTACACAATCGCGAATCGAAAGGCACACAGACAACCTATTTACTCTTTACTTCGAGTTCTACTCGTGATCACAGAAATATTCCAAATATGCAAGCCTCAGAATCGAAGGCTATCGCCTCATGCAAGTCTAATAGGGACTATTATAAACTTTGATATCTGTTTTGCAGAAAATTCTCTTCTATTGAGTCCTTAACGTTTCTAAACTAATTAAACTTCCTGTATAATTTGGGTCCATTAGCATTACGTGTCATACGTCGTTGTTTGTAGACTTATTACCTTTTACCTTTTTAATCGAACGTAATACCTGGTTAGTTCTTCACCTTGTCGACGTATTTGTTATTGCATTTGGAACAAATATGAGGAAAGAGAAAGGAAGGGAGGAGTATCTGTTGAATGGAGATACATCGCACCCATCAGCTACCCAAGAAAGCATCGTAAAATTAAATCAGGAATTCCAGACAGTGTAAGAGATAAGATTTTGCTGATATCCTCGCAAAACTCAACCACTGCTGTACAAACGACGAAACCACTTGTTGCAGCACGTAAATACATTTTAGGATAGGGAAGAAGATGTAGTGGAATCACAATAGGGCGAAAGCTCAAATCGTGATGTTATCGACAGAATTTTAAAATCATATTTATTAGGACGAATACGGAAACAGTAAAACTGGCTCACATTCACGTGCCCCGTGGCGATTCAGAGAAGCAGGAGGTTATAAAATTACCAGCTCATATGTAAGAGAATTCCTTCGATACAGAGGCCCGGACAGGATTTGGACACAGCCATTGGTCGCCTCCACATTCCAGCTCTCTGGCCTCTGCTTGGAATGATCAGACGCAGCGACGCAGAGAACAAGGGACGCCATTGAGGAACCGTAGTGGGCTGGGACTGCCCCGTTGATACAATGAAGTACCGGTTTCCGTACCACAGGCCGCTGTCTACTCACTGTATACACCACTAAACACTGGTTCTTATTATTTGCCGCTCGCAGTAGAAAACTTTAAATGGAAACGCTCATGCCTTCAGCTGACGGACTAACTAAACGGTGTACCAAGCGTTCCTATCTTCACAGACGTCGTCTCTGTTCTCTCTCGTTGTGCGTATAAAAGAAATTGTATGGACGCAGATACTTGATGACGAGATCTAAGCGGCCGTTGTGTCTGTGCGTAGGACTAATTGCCAGAAGTGGATCTGAAATCAATAACCCCAGGAAGGTAAAGACTCGGGGAGCAGCTTTAGACAATTCAGGTGTTTTACAAAGTAGTCTTATTTCTTCCTTTAGCATAACTAGGTTTACATTTAGTTGTTTTGACTAGATTTTCAGTTGCGAGGCAGTCTTGAAACGGGCCTTCGTACGACGTCGTCGTGCATTTTGCAGATGGTTGAATATAATTTTAAAGGAGAGTGCCTCATTGAAAATATTTTCGTTGGTAATTTCCAAGAGTTGTACTTCTGTGTCACACTGATTACTTCCTCCAGAAATGTGCAAAAATCTCAATAGAGCATTATTTCTCAAGAAAAATACCTTGGTTTCAGGAGATCCTGGTGTCTAATTATACTTTTCGCTTATTTGTACAAAAAAAAATGAGTCTTTCCCGATAGATATGAATTATTGCACTGTCGGTTACCGTACATGAAAACATACTTTATTGTCGTTTTACAACATCTTTATATGTTAGGACCTAGGTTTCGAATTCCACGCACTTTTTCTAGTGTTGCTGTTTTAAATGAATGAGGATCAAACTAGAATTTCAGACTTGTAATGAAAATGACATCCTAATGACTGGGAATTTAGCCAGGCGAATGGATGATAGATGGACAAAGGAAGTTCTTTGCTGGGTTCCAACACAGAAACAAGGACCGGGACGACGACCTAATGGAAGGCACATAGATGAACGGACAAAAAGTGTGCAAGGGCATAGCTGAAGATTGTGAAATCCGAGGAGGCCTTCATCCAGCAACGGGTGTCTAATGGCTGATAGTGGGGACTGCTAAAAGATGTTATTCGTGTCTTTGGAAGTACTTTGGAGACAATAAGTATCTAGAACTGCCGAAAAATTAAGTCGTAATTCGAAACACATCGAGATCTTACAATGTACAACATACTAATTAAATGATCATCTAAGAGACGAAATAAGATTTACCATATAGGTCAAGTATATAGTTTCTCACTACATAATAATCACCATTTTGCAGCGAATTCATACTCCAGAGAGTCAGTAGGCAAGATCCAAGCCATGTGTGTTTTCACCTTAATAGCTATACCAAAGTATTTTAATGTATTGTACGCTGGCATCGTGACAAAATCCTCATAAGGGTTCCTCTTTTTTCCGGTTTACGAATGGACTTGACATTGAGACATTTGTGGACGTATTTACTACGGTTGTCGAAAACTCTTATTAGAGACGCCATCAAATGTCACTGCCCTGTGATGTAGCTTGATAACATAAAATGGAGCAAAATCGTCTAAATGCTAAATTGTGAAGTAAAGTGTTCAATTCATAACGAAACTGCTTATGCATGAAAATGAAAACCAGTTCAACTGAAAAAACATACAGTCACGCTGGAATAAAAATTACTTCTCAAAAGGGTGAAATTACATAGGAGAAACCGAGAGATCTGTAAGCACCAGGCTAAAAGAGTACCATAGATGATGTGAACTTCACAAAACAGATTCCAATTTTGCACAGCATCGTTTGGAGAGCAGCAGTAAGTAATCTATCGATGTCTAATTTAAGACAGAGAGGACAGATACTTTCATGACTGTAAATATTACAAATTAAAAACGACCTATCTAACCTGCTATTGAACAACTAGATATACCGAGCCAAGTGGCGCAGTTGTTAGCACACAGGATTCGCATTCGGGAGGGCGACGGCTCAAACATACGTCCAGCCATACAGATTTAGGTTTTCAGTGGTTTCCCTAAATCGCTTCACGTACATGCCGGGTTGGTTCCTTTGAAAGGGCAAGGCCTATTTCTTTCCCCATTCTTCCCCAATCCGAGCTTGCGTTCCATCTCTAATTACGTTGTTGTCGACGAGACGTTGAACACTGATCTCCTCCTACACTTCCAACTGGATAGATACACTGTAAGACAAAAAAAGGAAAAAAAAACGACGGAACAGAAAGGAATTATCCGAATAGGACCTAAATTGGTAGATGTGGTGTACACGTGCCGAAAAATAAATTGATTATAATTTGAGAAAAATTGGGCGATTTTTTCAAAAGAAAGAGCTTCACGAATTAGCAAGTCAATAACGCGTTGGTCCACCTCTTGCCCTTGTGCGAGCAGAATTCGGCTTGTCACTGATTGACAGAGTTGTTGGATGTCCTCCTGAAAATATCGTATTAAATTCTGTCCAACTGAGGCGTTAGATCGTCAAAATCCCGAGGTGTTGGGACGGCCCTGTCCATAATGCTCCAAACGTTCTTAGTTGAGGAGAGATACGGCCTGGGTAGGGTTTGGCAAGACGAACAGTACAAACTCTCGCCGTGTGCGGGCGGGCGTTATCTTCCTGAAATGTAAGCCCTGTATGACTTGCCATGAAAGGCAACGAAACGGGGCGCAGAATATCGTAGACGTTCCGCTGTGATAGAAGGCTGCCGCAGATGAAAGCCAAAGGGATCCTGGTATGAAAAGAAATGGCATACCAGATCATCACTTCTAGTTGCTGGGCCATACGGCGGGCAGCACTCAGATTGGTATGCCACCGCTGCTGGGGCGTCTCGAGACACTTCTTCGACCTAGACTCTATTGACGTGTAGTAGCATTGTCTTCAGTAATGAGTTATTCTTCGAACTGAGCACTGATGACCAGCTAAGACGTGTCTGGTGACGTCCCCGACAGCTATCCTGCGCTTACGTTTCAGCAAGATAATGCCTGCCCGCATACGGCGAGAGTTTCTATTGCTTGTCTTCGTGCTTATAAATCCGTACCTTGGCCAGCATGCTCGTCGGATCTCTACGAAACTGAAAGCGTTAAGAGCATTACGGGCAGCTCTGGAGTTTGACGGTCTAACGCTCCCGTTGGACAGAATCTGGCATGGTATCCCTCATGAGGACATCTACATCTACATCTACAGCTACATGGATACTCTGCAAATCACATTTAAGTGCCTGGCAGAGGGTTCATCGAACCACCTTTACAATTCTCTATTATTTCAATCACGTATAGCGCGCGGGAAGAATGAACACCTATATCTTTCCGTACGAACTCTGATTTCCCTTACTTTATCTTTGTGATCGTTCCGCCCTATGCAAGTCAGTGTCAAAAAAATATTTTCGCATTCGGAGGAGAAAGCTGGTGATTGGAATCAAGTGAGAAGATTCCGTCGCAACGAAAAACGTCTTTCTTTTAACGATGTCCATCCCAAATCCTGTATCATTTCTGAGACACTCTCTCCCAAATTTCGCGATAATACAAAAGTGCTGCCTTTATTTGAACTTTTTCGATGTACTCAGTCAGTCCTATCTGGTAAGGATCCCACACCGCTCAACAGTATTCTAAAAGAGGACGGACAAGCGTAGTGTAGGCAGTCTCCTTAGTAGGTCTGTTACATTTTCTAAATGTCCTGCCAATGAAACGCAGTCTTTGGTTAGCCTTCCCCACAACATTTTCTATGTGTTCCTTCCAATTTAAGTTGTTCGTAATTGTAATTCCTAGGTATTTAGTTGAATTTACGGCTTTTAGATTAGACTGATTTATCGTGTAACCGAAGTTTAACGCATTCATTTTAGCACTCATGTGGGTGACCTCACACTTGTCGTTATTTAAGGCCAACAGCCACTTTTCGCACCATGTCGAAATCCTTCTAAACCGTTTTGCAGTTTGTTCTGATCTTCTGACGACTTTATTAGTCGACAGAAGACAGCGTCATCTGCAAACAATCGAAGACGGCTGCTCAGATTGTCTCCCAAATTGTTTATATAGATAAAGAACAGCAAAGGGCCAATGACTTTCCGTCAATTACAACGAACTGTGATCTATCTGACAGGAAATCACAGATCCAGTCACATAACTGAGAGTCAAAAGCCTTCCGGAAATCCAGGAATATGGAATCGATCTGAAATCCCTTGGCAATGGCACTCAGCACGTCATGTGAATAAAGAGCTAGTTGTGTTTCGCAAGAACGATGTTTTCTAAACCGATGTTGACTGTGTGTGAATAGACCGTTTTCTTCGAGGTAATTCATTACGTTCGAAAACAATATATGTTCTAAAATCCTGCTGCATATTGACGTTAACGATATGATCCTGAAATTTAGTGGATTACTCTTACTACCTTTCTTGAATATTCATCTAACAATTCTGACAATAAATTCCAAGCCGTATATTTGCTTGCATAAGGGCCACAGGTGGACCAGCACGTTATTGACTTGCTCAGTTTTGAAGTTCTTTCTCTTGAATAAATCATCCAGTTTCAATGTTTGTGTGCACATGCACAGCACATGAACCGATTTCCTTACCATTCGGATAATTCCATCCTGACGAGTCTATTTCTAATCTTGGAGTGTATTACGTTCCCTCAACTCTTCGGGATGCAGCCAAAATAGTTAAAGGAAAGCTTGGTAGACCTCTCCCCATTCCTCACCCACTCTGTTGTAAAATTTCCAGAAAAGCCTCAATTTTTAAACTCTAGGACAATTACTGAAACAATATTGACTTGCTACTGCTTATGGTCAATGTGATGAAGTTAGAAACTATATTTTTAATTGCCATCTGGGTTATATACACACATTAAAAAAAGGTTTGCATCACCCCGGTTCCCAGAACTCCTGAAGATAGTTGTTGACTGTGGACACTGTATCTTCGATACAGTCCCTTTGACTGTTTAGAGATGTCACTATACCCGCCCAAAGACGTAAACAATCACTCATGAGCAGCGCCTATTAGACGGAGGGGGTCCGACAGCCGATCAGTTCCAGTAATTCGACCAGGAAGGAGGTACACGGCTCGCGTTGTCTGTAGATCAAACATGTCTAGGCGGTCAATATCGCAGTTCAATCGTGTCCGCATTGTTACATTGTGCCAGGAAGGGCTCTCAACAAGGGAAGTGTTCAGGCGTCTTGGAGTGAACCAGAGCGATGTTTTACGGACATGGAGGAGATACAGAGAGACAGGAACTGTCGATGACATGCATCGTTCAGGCCGCCCAAGAGCTACTACTGCAGTAGATGACCGCTACCTACGGATCATGGCTCGGAGGAACCCTGACAGCAACGCCACTATGTTATATGATGCTTTTCGTGGAGCCACAGGACGTCGTGTTACGACTCAAATTGTGCTCAACAGACTGCATGATGTGCAACTTCACTCCCTTGGTGAAGTCCATCTTTGTAACCACGACACCATACAGCGCGGTACAGATGGACGCAACAACATGCCGAATGGACTGCTCAGGATTGACATCACGTTCTCTTAACCGATGAGTGTCGCATATGCCTTCAACCAGGCAATCGTCGGAGATGTGTTTGGAGGCAACCTGGTCAGGCTGAACGCCTTAGACGGACAGTGCAGCGAGTGCAGCAATCTGGAGGTTCTCTGCTGTTTTGTGGTGGCATTCATTATGTAGTGCCGACTTACGCCGCTGGTGGTAATGGAAGGAGCCATAACGGCTGTACGATACGTGAATGCCACCGACAGTGCAACCATTTTGGCAGCATATTGGCGAGGCACATGTCTTCATTGACGAAATTCGCACCCCCGTCGTGCACATCTTGTAAATAACTTCCTTCAGGATAACGACATCGCTCGACTAGAGTGGCCAGCATGTTCTCTAGACATGAACCCTATCGAACATGACTGGGATAGATTGAAAAGAGCTGTATATGAACGAAGTGATCCACCAACAACTCTGAGGGATCTACCTCGAATCGCCGTTGAGGAGTGGGAAAATCTGGACCAACAGTGCCTTCATGAACTTGTGGGTAGTATGCCACGACGAATACAGGCATGCATCTATGCAAGAGGACGTGCTACTGGGTATTTGAGTTACCGGTGTGTACAGCAATCTGGACCACCACCTCTGAAGTTCTCGCTGTGTGGTGATACAACCAGCTATGTGTGGTTTTCATGAGCAATAAAAAGGGCGGAAATGATGTTTATGTTGAACTCTATTCCAATTTCCTGTACAGGTTCCGGAACTCTTGGAACAGAGGTGATGCAAAACTTTTTTTGATGTGTGTATTATAACGTTAATGTTTTGTGTCATCATTCAATTTCTTTGTTGTATGTTGTGAAATCTGGATGTATTTCAAGTCATTTTGGTGATTGTAGATTCTTGTTTCATAGAGTACCGGAAGACATCCGTAACACTAGAAGATAGATTGCCATAACCTAGGTAGTGTAGAATAGAAATTTTCCAGACATAAACATCCTTTTTCTGCCGTATTTATTACAATGTTTCACCAAGTATCCGCAGTCACATCACCCAATCTGCTGCAAAGTGTGGCGTCACCGCCAGACACCACACTTGCTAGGTGGTAGCCTTTAAATCGGCCGCGGTCCGGCAGTATACGTCGGACCCGCGTGTCGCCACTATCAGTGATTGCAGACCGAGCGCCGCCACACGGCAGGTCTAGAGAGACTTCCTAGCATTCGCCCCAGTTGTACAGCCGACTTTGCTAGCGATGGTTCACTGACTTCTACGCTCTCATTTGCCGAGACGATAGTTAGCATAGCCTTCAGCTACGTTATTTACTACGACCTATCAAGGCGCCAGTATCCGTACTATTGATATTGTGAATCATGTACCATAAAGATCGACGTTCGTCATTAATTGATTAAAGTTAAGTATTCCACCAGCTACGTCTTTTTTTCTCAATTCTAATTCCCTTGTCATGTTCCAGACCTCACGCCAGCCTGCGTGAGCTAAAACGCGTGCATTTCGGCCTCCTTTAGTTATACGGGTTGGCTCTCCTGCCAACCACAACACAAAGTGTCATAGCATTTCTTTACTGGAGAACAACAGTATCACATGAATTGTGGGACAATATGTACCTTTTTTTTTAAAAAAAAAAAGAACAGATTTCAGTCGTTTGCGACAGGCGAACTATAAAGGACATAAACGCATTGCGCCTGTTATGGATAGAGGATAGAGGAAGGTTCACTGTTTTGTCACAGTTACGTTGTTGCTTGCTTGCTTGTTTGTACCAACAGGCTGACTACACCCCAAGAGAAACGATTTTGTCTGTTGGAGTTTGCTCGAAGTCAATCCACTGTCCGAGTGCAACGTGCATTCCGTCGTCGATTCAACAGAAGACACCTCTGCACAAGCAGATTTACGACTGTCATAAAAATTTCTTGGAAGATGGTTGCATGTGCTAAGGGAAGAGCCTGGTTGGCGTCGAACGTCTAACGGAAATACCGAGTGTATCCGAGATACGTTCACACGCAGCCCTCGGAAGTTCACAAGATGTTCAGGTAACCATGGTGTAGCAACCTTCTGAAACGAGACAAGTATATGAAGCCTTACAAGCTGCAGTTACTGTAGCAACTGCGCCCAGGCGACCATAACAGAAGGTACGAATTTTGCACTTCAGTTCTTCAGGATATGTCAGAGGATACTTCTTCCGAACGAATCATCTTTCCCAACCAATCAACGTTTCGCCTGTCGAGTAAAGTAAACCACCATAATGTAAGAATTTGGGGGTCACAAAATTATGGCGTTGTCGTCTTACAGGGAAGAAACTCACCTAAAGTGAATGTGTTTTGCGTTGTTTGTTCACAAAGTTTATGGATCTTTCTTTTTTTGCGGAGGAATCTGTGACAGGAATGACATACCTGGACATGCTGCCAAATTGGCTGTTTTCTCAACTTACCGTAGGTCCTAATGATTGCATTTTTATGGATGACGGCGCTCTACCTCACTTTCACCGTGAGGTGCGGCATTTCTTAACAACACCATCCCACAAAGTTGGGTATGAAGAGATGGACAACAAGATTTTGTTCATTGCTTTTGGCTTCCAAGGTCACCAGACCTCATACCTTGCAAATTTTTTTCTGTGGGAATATATATAAGACAGAGTCTTTGCCCACCTACGACAGCTACTCTTTAAGAACTGAGAAATCGATCTGTTGAAGCTGTCGATTCAGTAAACAGGGATCTGTTGATTCGTGTGTAGAATGAAATGGACTATCGTTTCAATGTTTCTCGAGCAGCGCATGGCGCTGATGTTGAGTGTATGGTATTGTGTCTATCTGAGCACAGAACGTTTTAAGATGCTCTAGTCAGTGACATGCGCAATGTGTTTCTGCCTTTCATAGTTTGTCTGTAATTAACAATAAAAATCTGTTCTTTCTTTTTGAGTCGCTATGTATTTTACAGTGACAATTTCTCTCTGGTAGGATTTGATTGTTTCCATCATCGTGACAGGTTGTTACTCTGACAAGCATTCGGTACATCACTGGCATACTGAGAAAACTTTACGAATATGCTAGTTTTGGTTGATCAACAACGGTAATTCTCCGGATGCCATTATTGTTTACGTTGTGCGATATTAGTTTCAAATTTCTCGTTTCTCTCTTTGCTGACAGAGAGAGAGAGATGCTGTAGGGGTTAATACAATGGCCTTGCTTTCCAGAGGAGGAGACTCAATTTGTCGTCCGATTATCTAGAAGTCGCTTTCCCTTGGTTTCCCTAAGTAACTGAAAGTGATGCCAGGAAGGTTGCTTTGAGGAGGACACTGCTCATCTCTCCGCAATCCAAGCTTGTGTTCTGTCTCGTCGTCGCAAAGAATAATTTTATTGTGAGCCTCGTGCGTAGTGTAACAAAGCAATGACCATGCAACATTTTGATGGGTGTTAGCATACTTTGTGCCACTTGTGTAGCTGAATAAACTAGCTACTGATTTAGCGACATTTCTAACTTCTCTCTGTATCGTTGTTGTTCGTTCTGTTTTCTAGCCATTCCTCTCTGCTGGCGGAAACATAAGGCTTCCAGTAGGTCTTGCAAGTGCTCTTACTCGGCCGTATATCAGACACAGCGTGTTCTCGCTTAAATCGTGGCTGAGTGCCAAGAGAAAACATATACAGAGCGCCAGCTTTGCTTATGAATCACAAATTGTCCGCAGTTTATGAGTGTGGCTGATACTGTGGTATGCCGGATGGCATTTCTTCTAGATGTCACATTCAGAGCTAACTGTCACCTTAAATAAACTTCGGAAGAAACGCAGGCATTGTTTCATGGCCAAACTACAGAGTAACGATGATAGGAACTTCTCTTGTGGGTGTATAAAGAATTCTGTCGCAGGTTTCCGATACAGTAAAAACGTACAGAATCCAAAGCCGTTTAAACAATAAACAGATTCACCTAGTGTCTAAATTCACGAATACAAGTTAGATTCTGACCATTATCCTGTTTGCAACATGAAACATAATCATAATCAAATTTATAATAATAATTTCATTTCGCTTAAAGGCCTGGTGCAGGTCTTTCAATTGTACGCCATTTCGGCATAAATTGATGCGTAGTGTCTTCAGAAACAAGTTACACATGTCGACCCACGCTAACACCACTACGCTAGAGTAGCGCACTGTCAAAAGAGAGTACATACACCAGGTTCCTGCAGACACAGTTCTGCAGCGGTGCAGATAATGTGTGCATCACAGAGCGCAATTGAAATAACGCGGCTACTAAAAACGTACTCTTAGATTGAAGTACGCGGGACAATACGATTCTTGAGCGTAAACGTCTAAATTGCACACAGATTCACCATAACATGCTGGCGATATATCTACCGAATGGAGTGCCGCGTCCAGCAGTGGTGAAATAGTGCCAACAATTTGACCAGGGTGGCACAAGCGTGGGATATGTTGATCGGGAAGGCAGCCCTTCGAAATCGACCACCGACGACCACGTCCAGGCAATTGAAGAACTGATTCTTACCAATCCCAGGGCGACTATCGAGAATATTTCTCTGAAGGACACTGTTAACGTTCCATCGATCAGGTCGTCTGCAAGATTGGAAATTGTTCTCCGCGATGACCATCACCTACACTGAAATGCACAAGGTTTATGGCAGATCTGGACTGACTTGAGCGTTACTTCGTGGAAGACAGTGGTTTCCTAGGCATCATGATTACTGGCTACGAGACGTGGGTTCTTCATTTCACAGCTGCAACAAAGAGAGCGTCTATGGAATGGAGACACATTCCTAGCCTTCGCGGAAGAAATGCAAAGTTGCGCCATCGGCAGAGAAGGTCATGGCTGCTGTATTCTTCCACTAGCAGGGAGTTGTGTACGCAGAGCTTATGACAAAGAGCATAACTATTAATGCCGATGCGTACTGTGCAACAGTGACATCGCTGTGCAACGCCGTAAAGAACAAGAGGCATGGAAAGTCAAGCAAAGAGATGGTTCGTCCGCATGTTCGGAAGCATCCGCCGTAGAGCCCCAACCTTGCACCATGCGTTTTCCATCTGTTCCAATAAAGAACAGCTGTGGGGAAAGAGATTTTCCAACGATGAGGACGTACACACAGTGGTTCTCAAGTAACCAAGGATCAGATTTCTTTCACAGAGGAATCGAACGATTGGTGGAACGCTCGGAGCGTTGGTTTGCTGAGACTTTGTGAATATGTTGAAAAATAATGTCTTGTATCTATATCACGTTGAAACGTAGCGCAGCATTCAATAACAGTGACAGGGTCTGGCTTAAGAATGTGTAACTTACTTTTTTAAATCCCTCACATAAACGACTGCAGTAAGATCGCAAATTATATGATAGCAAAAAGAGAAAATGGAACATCACACATAAGGTTCCACCACTTACAGAAATAAAATTTAAGAAACATATATACAGCTGAAACTAGCCAGTTGAACAGCATTTCACATCTAACCACCAAAACTGTTCTATGGAAGGTAGTGTAGGTATCCCAAGGCAGCTGAAGATCAACATCTTGTATTAAGAGATTTCCTGGAAAACTGAACTGAAAATAAAGCTTGTGGGTGATTGCTCTGTGTTTCCCGTGTAAAAGAAAAACTATCACACACTTAATTGTCGCCGGCCGTAGTGGCCGAGCGGTTCTAGGCGCTACAGTCTGGAACCGCGCGACCGCAACGGTCGCAGGTTCGAATCCTGCCTCTGGCATGGATGTGTGCGATGTCCTTAGGCCGGCCGCGGTGGCCGTGCGGTTCTGGCGCTTCAGTCCGGAACCGCGGGGCTGCTACGGTCGCAGGTTCGAATCCTGCCTCGGGCATGGGTGTGTGTGATGTCCTTAAGTTAGTTAGGTTTAAGTAGTTCTAAGTTCTAGGGGATTTATGACCTAAGATGTTGAGTCCCATAGTGCTCAGAGCCATTTTTTTGTTGATGTCCTTATTTTAGTTAGGTTTAAGTAGTTCTAGTTCTAAGGGACTGATGACCTCAGAAGTTAAGTCCCATAGTGCTCAGAGCCATTTGAACCATTTAAACCTAATTGTCAAGGGTTAGCGTACTGCCAAATAGATTTTCCATGTCAATTATTCGTATGATAGTCCTGTCGGAGTCCCGTCACTCACAAATCATCATTGAACTAACGAATATTCCATGGAGAGCAATATCTTTCAACGAATTAAGTGTGTCTTGATTTATACTTCTTTTTCAGTGCAGTCGCCTTCCTCTCAGACACATAGTGACGAGAAAAGCCTGTTGTAACAAAATATACGCCGCGCGGGAATAGCCGAGCGGTCTCAGACGCTGCAGTCATGGACTGTGCTGCTGGCCCCGGCGGAGGTTCGAGTCCTCCCTCAGGCATGGGTGTGTGTGTTTGTTCTTAGGACAATTTAGGTTAAGTAGTGTGTAAGCTTAGTCCCTCCAACACACACCGTTGGGTGTCTTGCGGAGAATAAATGTAGATGTAAATGTAGATGTAAGTGCCATAAGATTTCACACACATTTGAACATTTTTGAACAAAATAGATCCGTAAAATTTATGGAAGCAGTGAGACTGGCAAAAATAAAACGCATGACTTTAAGTCGCAACTAAATAAGCTAGAATAATTAGAAATAAGAGGCGTCGCCCATGACTGGTTCGGATCGTACCTAGCAGGTAAGGTACAAATAGTAGAAGTAGCACATACCTCAAATAAGTCTAAACTTTTAGGGAAACACTTACCACAACCAAAATACATTAACATAGGAATTCCTCAGGCTAGCAAATAAGGATCAGTAGTGTTCCTGATATACGTCAGTGACTATCCCGATAGTGTTAGTGATGGGGAAAAATTCCCTTCGTCGGTGACAGCAATGTTATAGTCATTCAGAAAACAATAAAACTCCTTGATGATAATGCAAATGAAACCCTCAACAAAGTTTGCAATTGGCCAATATTCAATAAAATGACACTGTATATAATGAAAACAAATGCCATTGCACATGACAAACTGTAAACTGAAACCATGTGCAGGGCAAAATACACAAAACATCAAGTACCACGGTATGTGTTAACAAGATATACATAAAATATGTTTGTTTTCAAATTTGTGAATACCTTTTTAAAACTAAACTTCTACTTGTACAGTTAGTGAAGAGAAATTTTCGTGTCCATAGGGTTTGATTCCACGGGACTGCGATGAAATTCAGGTCAGAAAGAAGGTCTGCATTGGTCATAAAATCATATGTATTGTATTACAGATTTTGATTTCATCTAACAGCGCAGCAATCGTCAATGTCTTATAGGCAGTCATGTAGACTCAGCATAGTTATAACAACACATATTGCAATATAACTTTGGCATGTACAAGCATCAGTCAATGTCTGTAACACACAGATAATAGCTGCGCTATTAACTGAAATCTGGATCTGCAATAACATACAAACGATATTACGACCGACGGTGAGTTCCTATCTGTCCTTAGTTTTCGTGTTATTTCAAAGAAAGAAAATAAAAAAATTACAATGATGATGATGCAACATCAGCGAAACGTGTCTGAATACAAAGAAAAAAAAATGTGTTTGCTCAAGGCGGAAAATCTCCAAACGCAAATTTATTTGTGAGTAAACTCGGTCACAAGAATGAGTTTCAGCTGCAAGATGAATATTAAACATCTTCTTTGTAAAACAGTATTGTACTCTAGGGTGGTTTCCCTAAATTACTTTAAGCAAAGCCTGGATATTTCCCAGCATACGACCACGGCTGACTACCTGTCCCATCCTTGGTGTTTACACCTTTAAATATGTAAATGCCTCTATACATCAAGTGACAAGACATGCCCACTGTTCTTGTCAAAGTGATCCACGGATGAATAAAACTGCTAGTATTACCACTACTTGAAAAAAAGACGCATATTAGTAGTATGGACGCCTGTACAACTTGTTTGAATCCAATGTAAAATAGGTGACATACTTTTCCATGATATAAAGCACACGTTATGCTATTATAAGTTATACATATTATTTGTGTATTACAGGGGAAGACTGCGTTGTTGTGAGGCATTTCTAGGAAGAGTGCAAACTTTGTCATTTTCCTTCCCATTTCAATTACACTGCTACCAAACATGGATCATTCAGAATACGGCACACCTTTGCAGTTAATAAAATACTTGTTGACCCACTGGTAACACAAGAATATAAGGTACAGCTATTAGTGAGATTCAGTATTCACTGAAATCCAGAGAAAGTGATGATATTTTCTTAAGAATGAAAGATATTACTGTAAGGCCTGCTATTAATTGACATTTGAATGGATTAGCGTGAATTGAAAGGACAGACATTTCAACATCCAGTTGGGGATGATTTTGTATTACCAGCTAGAAAGTCTAGTTAAGACAATACCGGTCAGTGGCTTTGTGAGTACTACAGGATCATCTGCTTGTGAAATACGTAATAATTTTTTAAAAAAATACGTTTCTGTGCATTTTCCTGTAGACCAAATCGTGTTTTTTTTTTCCTTCGAATTTCCGACTTTCACTTTTTCTCTTAATGTTACATCAGTTGGTATACTACATGTGAATTTCGTTGTTTATTGCGGAGAAACCTATATTACTGAGAATAAATATCTTCAAAATGTATGTATACTGAGATCAGACACTTCATGGATATATTCTTATGATTTTTGAGCACGTAGTAGAAACAAAAACTTCAGAACAGTTGCCAGTGTAACGTTACTCCAACGTATTTAACAAGTTCCATTTTTAGTGAAGCCTGAAAATGTCGGGAAGCAAACATTGGCGTTAAGTTGTTGAATAAAAAAATTTTAATCTAAAAAAATATTCCGCTTGTACCACAATTTACACTGCACAGATTCGGTTGCGTAAAACAACCATTTTCAGATCGTTCAAATCGTAAAAACAAGTTGAACGTGCAATCATTAACCACAGTCATTCAGTGACATGTGCTCTTATTATGGGTCAAGAAGACTCGGACGGTATGTTGTTAAAATCATCATCGACATCGAGCTAGGTTGTAAATCATAATCTCGCAAGATACAAGCAACAAAATAGGAAAATGGGCAGTTGCATAACTACAAATTGCATCAAATGCTCAATACATGTAATTGTATAGCAGATATTACAGTGAGAAATATGTATGCGTGGTAACAAGAATTGTCAGGAGTTCCATAGCCTGGCTAGGAAACGATTGGTCCATCATTGCATATAAAATAGTCATCCTGACAATATGTGGAAAAGTTGACAGTTAAAAGTAAAATACCACAAGCTCAACTAACCTGGCAAGATACGTAAAAACGAAGAGTAACTGTACAGTTGCACATAATGGACATTTGGTGCAATTTTTAGTTATGGAACTAACAATTGTCCTTTTTTATTACCTGCATCTTGCGAATTTATGGTTTACCATGTGGCTCCCTCTCGATGATGCTTTTACCAATGTACTTTCCTAGACTTGTTGGTCTATAATACCAATGCACGTCATTGCATGATTATTGCTAATGATAATGCTTTTCTAAGCTTATGATAATGTTTTTCAATGCATATTCAGTTTGTTTTTATGATGTGAGCCGTGTGAAGATGGTTTTGTACGTAACCGAAACAAGTCATCATTTCGAGAGGTTCTAGGCACTTCCGTCCGGAACCACGCGGCTGCTACGGTAGCAAATTCGAATCCTGCCTCGGGCATTGATGTGTGTGATGTCATTAGGTTAGTTACGTTCAAGTAGTTCTAAGTCTAGGGGACTGATAACCTCAGATGTTAAGTCCCATAGTGCTTAGAGCCATTTGAACTAAGTCGTCACGTTCTAATTGTACAACGAAGATTGCGGTCTAGGCAGTAAAACTATTTTATATCAAAAAATTGTAATTCGAGAAGTTCCACTTTAATGTCAGTTTTACTCTATTTACTTACGGGGTGCATACTGTTGCACAAATGTGTTGGTTTTCAGGGAATCGTCGCCGCGCGCAACACACCATGCTATCTGACATCTCACCGACGTTACATTCAGCAGCTTTCACAGATAGCCTTGCGTCATCCGCATGTAGAAACTTTCTGAACAATTTATCATGTCTCAAAGCACGTCACATGCGTGCATCAGAAGAGAAACATGAGCAACGTAGGACCTTGAGGTGCTTTTCTCTTTAACGACACCGTAACAAATCACATCATTGCCTGATTTCTGAAACTTAGGAGATATTTTCAGTTATATCTGTGAGAAGGAATTTGGTTTAAGGCCTGTTAGTTCATTACTAATAATTTTAATTTGAGAGCACGAATACTTTATAATTAAAATAATTGTATTCCAGTAGTAGTGGCAGATGAAATAATTGTTTTTGAAATAGAAGGTCCACAGTTACCCTTTGTTTTTAATTTAGTTTCACTGTCTGATCAAAAGTATACGGGCATCCCTATGTAATTTGTCCACTACATCTACATCTACATTCATACTCCGCAAGCCACCCAACGGTGTGTGGCGGAGGGCACTTGTAAGTAGGCTGTTTAGGTTTTCTTATTGGTAACACCACATAGCGCTCTGTATGAAAAATCCCTGGCTGTGCTGTGCGCAGTCTGTGGCTAGTTTGCATTGTTGTCTGCCATTGTAGTGTCGGGCAGCGGCAGCTGGATGCTAACAGCGCGTAGCGTTGTGCAGTTGGAGGGGAGCCGCCAGCTGTGGTGGACGTGGGGAGAGAGATGGCTGAGTTTTGAAATTTGTAAGAATTGGTGTCACGAACTGATATATATATATATATATTATGACTATTAAGGTAAATACATTGTTTGTTCTCTATTAAAACCTTTCATTTGCTAACTGTGCCTCAGTAGTTAGTGACTTCCGTAGTTTGAATCTTTTATTTAGCTGGCAGTAGTGGCGCTCGCTGTATTGCAGTAGCTTGAGTAACGAAGATTTTTGTGA
The DNA here is from genome assembly GCF_023897955.1 of Schistocerca gregaria. NCBI lineage: Eukaryota > Metazoa > Arthropoda > Insecta > Orthoptera > Acrididae > Schistocerca > Schistocerca gregaria. The sequence continues at coordinate 748,264,858 of NC_064931.1, forward strand.
GGTAAGTGATTTGTGAAACGTATAGGTTAATGTTAGTCAGGGCCATTCTTTCGTAGGGATTTTTGGAAGTCAGATTGCGTTGCGCTAAAAATATTGTGTGTCAGTTTAAGCACAGTCGTGTATAATTGTTTTAAGGGGACGTTTCATATGGCGACCCTGCCAGGATTCGAACCTGGAATCTCCGCAATCCACCCAACGGTGTGTGGCGGAGGGCACTTTACGTGCCACTGTCATTACCTCCCTTTCTGTTCCATTCGCGTATGGTTCACGGGAAGAACGACTCCCAGAAATCCTCCGTGCGCGCTCGAATCTCTCTAATTTTACACTCGTGATCTCCACGGGAGGTATAAGTAGGGTGAAGCAGTATATTCGATACCTCATCCAGAAACGCACTCTCTCGAAACCTGGCGAGCAAGCTACACCGCGTGCAGAGCGCTTCTCTTGCAGAGTCTGCCACTTGAGTTTGCTAAACATCTCCGTAACGCTATTACGCTTACCAAATAACCCTGTGACGAAACGCGCCGCTCTTCTTTGGATCTTCTCTATCTCCTCCGTCAACACGATCTGGTACGGATCCCACACTGATGAGCAACACTCAAGTATAGGTCGAACGAGTGTTTTTTAAGCCACCTCCTTTGTCGATGGACTACATTTCCTAAGGACTCTCCCAATGAATCTCAACCTGGTACCCGCCTTACCAACAATTAATTTTATATGATCATTCCATTTCAAATCATTCCGCACGCATATTCCCAGATATTTAACAGAAGTAACTGCTACCAGTGTTTGTTCCGCTATCATATAATCATACAATAAAGGATCCTAATGGGACAACTTTGGGATGAGTTAGGACGTTTACTTCGCTCCAGGCGTCCAGCATTTATACCTTCTCTATTTTCGCCTTTGAGAAAGAATGGGCTGCCATTCATAGACCTCATTGTAAGTGTCCCTAGTAAAGTTCAAACTATCATAACACCGATGTCACCAAAGTCGGATTCTCAGTATGAAAGGAGGCGAATGGTGCAGAGTTGTCAGTAGAGGAGCAGTAAGAGCAGAAGTGCTCTATCAGAACAGCTCAGTGACTTCGAACGTGGACTAAACATTGCATGTCATGTGAGTAACAAATCCGTCAGGCACACTCTGAAGTTGCCCAAGTTGATTGTTGGTGACGTTTCCTCAGGCACTTACGGACAGGGACTACAGAGCACTGCGGCGAGTGGTTGAAAACATCGCATCAAATCAGCGGAAAGAATCACTCATGAATTACGGAGTGCTACCAGTAGCCCAGCTAGCACAGTGACTGTGCGTAGGTAGGTAAATAATTGCGTACAGTGGTCGAGCAGGTCCTCAGAAGCCACAAATTTCGGAAGTCAGTGCTAAGCGACTCTTGAAGTCATGTAAAGAGCGACGCCAGTGGACAGCAGATGACTGGAAACGAGTGTTTTGGACTCATGAATTACGCCCGACCCTTTCAGAAGCCGATGGAAGCCTTTCTGTCTGGCGAAAGTCTGGAGAACGTTACCTTCCGCCGTGTGTGGTGCCAACAGCGAAGTTCAGAGTTGAGCGTTTTAGGATATTGGGGTGTTTTTCGAAGTAAGGGTATGGTCCACCTACTGCGCTTAACAAAACGTAAATGCGGAAGACTATGAACGCATCTTACAATATTGTGTACTGCGAACCCCCAGGAATAGCTCGGGGAAGATGATTGTATAAGCAAGACAACGCAATTCGTCGGGAAGCAACATCTATGGGGCAATGGTTTGTGGCCCATAGCATTCCTGAAATGGACTGGCCTGCCCAGAGTCCCGACCTACACCTAATGGGACACCTTTGGGATGAGTTAGGACGTTTACTTCACTCCAATCGTCCAGCATTTCTACCTTCTCTAGTTTCGGCTCTGAGAAAGAATGGACTGCCATTGTAAGTGTCCCTAGTAAAGTTCAAGCTATCATAACACCGAACGCTGGACAAATGGTTCAAATGGCCCTAAGCACTATGGGACTTAACATCTGAGGTCATCAGTCTCCTAGACTTAGAACTACTTAAACCTAACTAACCTAAGGACATCACACACATCCATGCCCGAGGCAGGATTCGAACCTGCAACCGTAGCAACAGCGCGGTTCCGAACTGAAGCACCTAGAACTGCTCGGCCACAGCGGCGGGCAACGCTGGACGCATCCTACATTAATGTCCACTAGCAGGTGCCCGGGTACTTTTGATCTGATGTGTACTTACTTTTTGTGACTAGTTTAGGAGTCCAAATCAAATTCTCAAGCCATCATTCTTGCATACAGCTAATTTGACGAGCTGAAATCTGCCAGTATCATTAGTCACAGTTAGGCTAAACTATCATAGGAATAAAAAAAAATAAAAACTAAGTCTACTGTGAAACTAGTGCTTCCAAATTTTACCGGATACAGATCCACAAACAGAATTATTTTCGACAATAATGATGAACACCATTATCAATAAAAAGTGGTTAGGGTCAGAGGAAAAATTATGCAAAAGGAATCAGCGAAATTATTGACATAATGTCTACTGTCGAAGACAATTTATCAAAATTTGAACGATATTAAATTGTTCTACTCGTAAAAATGGGGCAGGCATGACAAAAATCTATAGCCAACAAATCCACACTCAGTAATTTAAAATACAGTCACTAAAATTATAACCAACTATTTATAAATGAAAATGGAAGTTTAATCATGAAAAGAAACAATCTGGATTTGGAATAGAATATAGTACACTGATGGTGAACATACACCAGCTTAAAAATACGACTGAACAAAATATTATACAAACTACAGATATAAGCTAAAATAGCGCAAATTATCAGTGGAGTCGTGCAACCAACTGATAAGCTTCGGGTTATAGTTCAGTTGCCAACAGTGACAAGATGGACAATTGAAGCAATAAACAGAAGAGTAAAAACGTCCTTGACTGCTTCTGTTAATCTAAACAGAGCAACTTTCTCACTTTTCTGAAAAGAGAAGCGTACACTTAGTATGTACTACCAGGACGCACGTAGTGTTAACCATTGAAAAATCGAGGGTTGTTTAGCGATTGTTGGAGATGTGCGTTTGGGAATTACTAGGTGAACCTGAAAACCACACAAATAAAATAGGTAGTAGGCTGCCGTGGAAGACGGAATTATGAGTACAATAGGCAGGCGAGGGATGCTAGTCGGCCTAGCGTAATTCTTTGCTAGATGTCGAAAGATAACAAACATATCGAGACATGATGCAATGAAAGGAGGCTAATTAAATTTGAAAACATGCAGTAGCATCACGCATACATGCATAAGTATGGACAAAGACTTTAATGCATGGAAGCATCTAGAAGAGTGGATATCAGATGGATAGTGATGATGACAGAGATAATAATTAACGTTTGACAGACACAATGAAGTACCTTCGTTAAGCCTAGGAACCTGGCCACTGTTTTCAAACGATTATTTAGTGCTTTCGTTGTATGCTAGAGGAAAGAACAAGTTACTTTGTCACGTTTCATATTCCTTCGTATTCCAGAACTGTCACTATGCAAGCACATCATTGATGGGAGGATGCGTCACTACATTGTAAACGTCACTAGAGTATTCTGACAGTAAGGATATCACTAAATATAAAATGTAATTCTGATTAAAAACGTTGCGTGTATCTGCACCGAAAGCTGCTTATTCTCTTTCCTGACTCGCTTAAAAGCTTCCACTTTGCTTTGACCTCTACTGCAATTACGTTTGACACCCAGACTGAGCATTGCAGTTAAATGCATATAAAAACTACTGCATGCGTGTTTTCCATTTCTGAACAGCCCTTTAATGACGGTCTTTATCGGTTTATTTTGAAAGATAAGCGCTGAAGAACTTTATTTTACCGTCTGGACTAAACTGTAGAGTCAGGTTGAACACGCGTCACTTTCCGTTTATAATATTCTAAGAGCTTTTTAAATATCTTCAGGCTAATTGGACGTGTCAAGTAACAACTCTATTCCACTTATTTGTATGTTGTTTCCCATTTTTCCAGGATTCCACCTTCCCTCCTAGCGTCATGTCCTTCATTCCGTTCACTTTGTTCTAGATTTCTTTTTTTTCTATTTCGTTGTCCTTTTAAAATTAGTATTTATTTTTCGAAACTGTTTTATTGTTTTATGTTGTTTATATTATTTCTTTGTTGCTATTTGCTTACTTATTCACACAATTCTTAACTTAATTATCCATAAATACAAGAATATTTGTTTTGTAAGTCTGTTTTCATTCATTAACTAGTGATATCTAGGAGTTTAGCTTTAATCTGTCCTCACTTCTAACATAGCCTTTCGGTTTCCAGTCCTCTTTTGGGCGTCTTATGCAATTTCAAAATATCACATTGATTTGAATAACAGCAATGCATTAAGTGTAACAGAAAGTTTTAGTTAGGGCACACGGTCCTTCCAGTTTCCATAACCCTACGTTTACTGCAAAATGTTTCTAATTAATTTTGTCGCATGGTTTTTCCTGAAGATATATAACTATTTATTTTTCCATATATTTTGTGTACTTTTCTGATAATCCTTTTTTATCGCCAAAATTGTGTCCGCCTTTCTATCAAAAACAAAAATTATTTTGGATAATTACTTCTGTAGAATTTTTAGAAAACACAGCACTACATATGTAAAGGGGATGTATCGGTTACCTTTGATATTCTCGCAAGAATTATTTGTCCAGTTTTTGAGTTTGAGTTATCAATTCCATACCCTTACTAAAAAATACAATAAGCGGGGAAAAGATATAGGTCATCCCTCCGTTTTTCACCAACTTTTGTTTGATATAACAGAGAAAATTCTGCAATAAATGTTACGTTAATTTTGTGTTTGTAAAGTTGTCATAAATAAATTTTACCAGTTGCGTCTTAACATCTTATTCCGACTCTACAGAGCCAAACGCTGTTACTTAACGTTGTGAAATCAAGCATTGACTTTAAAACCCCCTTTTTTCAAGAACGAGAAAAGTTATGAAGTTGAAATTTATGTCACAAACTAAAGTCTATGTTCCCTTGGCGTTGTAAAAAATTTAAGCTTGTATATAAGTGCAATCAAAAGATACGGCCCACTGTAACGATTCTTTTCTCTCAGGAACGGGTAGAACTATAAAACTGAAACTTACGTCTAATACGAATGTCTGTGGTCCCTTGGTGGTGTAAAGAATTTAACCTCGTAAGTCAACGCAGTCAAAAGATACGACTACATATGTCACATATTTTGGAAGTTGCGAACTCACTCATATAGCTATATACATGACGGACATGGTAATCTATCGGTAAAGCGTATGCCTAAAAATCGAGGGATCGAATCTCGGTCGGACCAGGGATTTTTCAGTCTTCATTTTAACCTAGCCTTCACCTTTCAACGATTTGAGAAGTCGCTACAAATCACACGTGATTTGAATTCTGTGTTAAACTGTAGGGTCCCCTTCCCAAGGTGGATGACTGGGGGTATGCTAGGGACACACAAGTCGCCGAAGTGCCGTTCAATAGAAACACTTGCACCAGGGTTTTGAGCCACACGAAATTATTATACATCCATATCCGTAATTAAATTTGTACAGAACCCTCAGAGTACAAGTCCTGTTCGCACTTGTCCGTTTTTTTCTTTTTAGTTTCTATGGCTTTGTTTCCATTTCCATCCCGCTGAAATGGGGAGGGAAATGACTACTGAGTGCTTCAAAAAGACCAGTGGCCTTTTGACAGCTTTACAGATTCTCAAGCCATAAGATACGAAAGGTTTTCTAAGATAAAGATCACGACCGGGAGCGCTCCATCGAAATACCTTGCCAGACACCTCTACTTCGCAACTGATGACAAGTTACGTGGCACATAAAACACACGAAAGGCTACACACTTGGGGAATGTGCGCTACTGTAAAATTCCTTCTCCGAATTACGAGTGAGAGTATGAAACAAAAGAGAGAAATTCCGCCTCGTGGCGGCTCTTAGCAGCCGCTCGTGACATCATCGGAGGTGGGTGGCAGGAATGCCCCGGCTAAGCGCAGATAGGCCGCTATCAGTGCGCCGCCAGCACGGCACGTGCAAACACGCCCACGCTGCCTCAGCCACTCCTCCTTAACTGCGTTTTCGGACAACAGGCCGCTGAGACGCCAACAGCCACAAACACAAGCCCTGCGAAACACTGGCGCATTAGCATATCCGTCCCTCTGTAGACTACCAACAAACATCAGCCAGTCTGCCTTCCCAAACACCAAGAATTCTGATGCACGAGTGGCGTTCAATAATTGATGCAACACATTTTTTCTTTGAAAATGATTGGTTTCATTCAGAATTCCAATAAAGCATATTATTTCCCACACCTCTGGCTGCAAAACCTATTTTTGAACATAATCTCTGTTCAATGCGACGTCCTTACTCAACCTTACTGGCAGTGTTTGTATGTCCGCAAGGTACCACTTTACTGGGCAACGACAGAACGAACGTACTGTTGCATCAATAACCTCTCAGCCGCGCGGGATTAGCCGAGCGGTCTGGGCGCTACAGTCATGGACTGTGCGGCTGGTCCCGGCAGATGTTCGAGTTCTCCATCGGGCGTGGGTGTATGTGTTGACAAAAAAAAAAAAAAAAAAAAAAAAAGAGCTGCAAATGGCTCTGAGTGCTATGGGGCTTAACTTCTGAGGTCATCAGTCGACTAGAGCTTAGAACTACTTAAACCTAACTAACCTAAGGACATCACACACATCCATGCCCGAGGCAGGATTCGAACCTTCCACCGTAGAACCGCACGGTTCCGGACTGTAGTGCCTAGAACCGCTCGGCCATCCCGCCCGGCCGTGTGTTTGTCCTTAGGATAATTTAGGTTAAATAGTGTGTAAGCTTAGGGACTGATGACCTTAGCAGTTAAGTCCCATAAGATTTCACACACATTTGAATAATCTCCCCATCACCTACGCTCCGTTTCCCGAGGAGTGCATCCTTCGATGGGCCAAACAGATGGAAGTCGGGAGGTGCGAGACCCGGGCTGTAGGTTGGATGAGAAAGAACAGTCCAAAGAAGTTTTGGGAGCTCTTCTCGAGTGCACAATCTTATGTGAGGCTTTGTGTTCTACATCTACATCTACATGGATACTCTGCAAATCATATTTAAGTGCCTGACAGAGGGCTCATCAAACCACCTTCACAGTTCTCGATTATTCCAATCTCGTATAGCGCGCCGAAAGAATGAACACCTATATCTTTTCGTACGATCTCTGATTTCCCTTATTTTATATTGGTGATCGTTCCTCCCTGTGTAGGTCGGTGTCAACAAAATACTTTCGCATTCGGAGGAGAAAGTCGGTGATTGTAATTTCGTGTGAAGATTCCGTCGCAACGAAAAACGCCTTTCTTTTAATAATGTTCATCCGAAATCCTGTATCATTTCTGTGACACTCTCTCCCATATTTCGCGATAATACAAAACGTGCTGCCTTTCTCTGAACTTTTTCTATGTACTCAGTCAGTCCCATCTGGTAAGGATCCCACACCGCGCAACAGTATTCTAAGAGAGGACGGACAAGCATAGTGTAGGCAGTCTTCTTAGCAGATGGTTACATTTTCTAAGTGTCCTGCCAATGAAACGCAGTCTTTGGTTAGCCTTCCCCATAACAATTTCTGTGTATTCCTTCCAATTCAAATTGTTCGTAATTGTAATACCTAGGTATTTAGTTGAATTTACGGCTTTTAGATTAGACTGATTTATCGTGTAACCGAAGTTTAACGCGTTCCCTTTAGCACTCATGTGGATCAGCTCACACTTTTCGTTATTTAAGGTCAACTGCCACTTTTCGCACCATTCCATATTTCTTCTAAATCGTTTTTCAGTTTGTTTTGATTTTCGGATGAATTTATTAGTCGATAAACGACAGCATCATCTGCGAACAATCGAAGACGGCTGCTCAGATTGTCTCCCAAATCGATTATATAGATAAGGAACAGCAAAGGGCCTATAACACTACCATGGGGAACGCCTGAAATCACTTCTGTTTTACTCGATGGCTTTCCGTCAATTACAACGAACTTTGACCTCTCTGACAGGAAATGACAGATCCAGTCACATAACTGAGACGATATTCCAAAGCATCAAATTTGACTAAGAGCCGCTTGTGTGGTACAGTGTCAAAAGCCTTCTGGAAATCCAGAAATACGGAATCGATCTGAGATCCCTCGTCAATAGCATTCAGCACTTCATGTGAATGAAGAGCTAGTCGTGTTTCACAGGAACGATGTTTTCTAAACCCATGTTGACTGTGTGTCAATAGACCGGTTTCTTCGGGGTAATTCATTATGTTCGAACACAATATATGTTCTGAAATCCTGTTGCATATCGACGTTAACGCTATGGGCCTGTAATTTAGTGGATTACTCCTACAACCTTTCTTGAATATTGGTGTGACCGGTGCAACTATCCAGTCTTTGGGTACGGATCTTTCATCGAGCGAAGTGTTCTATATGATTGTTAAGTATGGAGGTAATGCATCAGCATACTCCGAAAGGAGTCATATAGAAGAAGAAATTAGCTTGCATTTTTGTGACGACAAACACGCTGAAGTCGTTTCTTCAGATTGCTGAGGGTACCACCACACACCTTAGAGATGATCTTTGCACCATAATGGAGTACCTCAGTAGGGGTAATCCCTTTGAGTACAGCTGAGCAGCGAAGTGTTTGGTTGTGATCCGTCGAGCATTTCGAATAAGAGTGTCCGCACGTTCCAACACTGGAATAGTCACAGTTATATGCGGCGGGCCAGCACAGGTTTGCGCGACCTTGTTGTGATGATGGCAGACGCCTCGCCCAACGACTCACCTATAGAAACTTCGTACTGATGCGGGAGTATTCCTCGCTCTCCCACAACATATTCCGCATTATTTCAATAGAAACTGGAGGAAAAAAAGAAATGTGTTTCCTTTCTTATTGAACGCGCCTCGTGTTCAATTAAGGTTAACGCCATCTCTTACTTTGCCGTCCTGAGAAAGGTTCTCACATATGTTTTAGCTCTCTTCCTATGAACACAGAGTGATTGCTTGACGAGAAATCCACGTCTTATGGTCATGAGCTGATCACGACAAATATTCACACAACACAGCAATTCATAGCCATCCGAGTAACCAGTCAGTGCTAAGAGTTCAAGTACAACGGGAACACGAATGGATTTATCGTGGGTTGTGAGAGTCACTCAACATCTCCAAAACGTCAGCACTTGAATGGCAATCAAGAGGTGCCAGTTAAAAGCGTAATGGGACTTGTGGCCACACGGGGAAACGATCACACACAACAAAACATTCCTGCATCTACATCTACGTATATATTGCACAAAGAACTGTACAGTGCTTGTCGGAGGGTATTCCATACTAATATTGTCGGTTTTTTGATCAATTATATTCGTGTGTGGATCGAAGGAAGACGGTTGTATGTATACCTTTGTGCACATACTAAACTTTGTTATCTTATTCACATGATTCCTTTCCGCATTATTTTACGGTCGTCCAACAACAACACTTTCTTGTAGACGACAAAATCGTTAGCGAACAGTCTGACACTGCTGCTGGTCCTATCTAAAAATCATTGACGTAAACCGGGAACATCGAATGTCGTATTACGCTTCCTCGGGTATATCAGGTGTTTCTTTCGTCTCTGTCGCCCTATACAACGTAATGGCTTTTGTTAGCCAGAAATTCAATTCGTGAATACTATACATCACAACTACATACTTAGGTGACGTCCATTAATTACGAGAGAGGTTTGGTTTAACATTTGGATACCCACCCCCTGCACTCCTTGGTGAGATTCAGTGAGATGTCTTGAGACATCCCCCTCCCCCCTCCCCCTCACATGAAGCGTCCGCATAGTCGGTTAAAAACACTTAAACATCATTTTTATTTGTTTTAAACACACACTGAACACTTAAATAAAACAATGTCTTATTTATATACTGTACTGAACAATGTTTTTAACATGTGATTAAAATCGCTTTATTTTAAACATGCCAATCCTAAATAGTACCTGACGAACAAACAGACGCAATCATGTGGACAAAAAGACTCCACGAAAAAAGTATTAATTGGTTTGATGGAACCCAAAAAAATTAGCCCTGTTGTTGTTGTTCTGGTTTTCAATCCGAAGACTGGTTTGATGCAGCTCACCATGCTACTCTACCCCGTGCGAGACTCGTCATCTCCGAATAACAAGTAACCTACACCCTTCTGTATCTGATTACTATATTGATCTCTTGATCTCTACGATTTTACCCCCCACACATCCCTCCAAATACTAAGCTAGTAGTCCACTGTTGTCTCAGAACGTTTCCTATCATTCGATCCCTTCTTTTGGTCAAGTTGTGCCACAAATTTCTTGTCTCCACAATTCCACTCAGTACGTCCTCATTATTTACGTAATAGAACCACCTAATCTTCAGCCTTCTTCTGTAGCAACACATTTAGAAAGCTTCTTTTTATTCTCTTTTTGTCTAAGCTGTTTATCGTCCACGTTTCAGTACCCCGCATGGCTACACTCAAGACGACTAACTTCAGAAAAGACTTCCTAACACTTAAATTGATATTCGATGTTAAAAATTTTCTGTTCTTCAGAATGGCCTTTCTTGCCTCTCTACCTCTCTACTTCGGCCATTACCAGTTATTTTTCTGCCACAATAGCAAAACTCATGTACTGCTTCAAGTGTCTCTTTCCTAATTTAATAGCCTTAGCAAAATGTGATTTAATTCGACTACATTTCATTATCCTTGTTTAGCTTTTGTTGATGTTCATCTTATATCCTCCTTTCAAGACATTATCCATTCCGTTCAATAGCTCTTTCAAGTCCTTTGCTGTCTCTGACAGAATTGCAATGTCATCGGCCAGGATATCTACTAGGCCTTGTCTTTTTACCGATGTGATCTTCTGCTGCTTTCCTATTTCATCTCTTAAAGCTACCTATTCATCTTTTACTGTATTCCTTTCCCCTGCTCTAGTCAACTGAAGATTTATGTCCGTCTGAAACTTTCAACCATCTCTGGTTCTTTCAGCTTATCCAGGTCCCTTCTTCTTAATTTCCTAGTTTTTTGCAATTTCTTCAGTTTTAATCTTGTAGTGGTACTTGAATTACTTAACCATTATGGCACCTCAACTTAACCTCTCGATACCAGCAATATTCTACTGTGTTTCTGTAAAGTAGTTCACATATTTCTCAGACAACATTCAGATTTGATTTCATAAATGTAGAGGTACTTTGATACATCGATATGTTTATATTGCAATGATATTATTCTTATGTGTATTCTTTCTTTTGCCACTATGACCCTTGCCGTACATGTAACTCTTGATTTTTGGGCGCGTAAGCGATCATTAGTTAGAGAGTCGGACCTTGAGAAAGTCAAGCGTTGGACGTCATCTTGGAAAGACGCATAACGTAGCCAGTTTATAAAATGTGAACTTTAACAGTGAGGAAGATGTTTTCAAGTATGTTTTGCATTGTGAAGTGATGTTTTGTGTGTTTCGTGCCATTGCAACAAAAGCAATAAAAAAGAAATGTAACTTAAATTCGGAGTGCTGATAATTTTTTTACATCACCATTGCGCTAGCTTTGAAAGGTTTAACTTCAAGAATGGTTTGTGAAGCGCATCTACAAAACTTCTGAATGTAGCAGAATAAAACCTAGGCCTCTTTGCATCCGAGCCTGGAATCATCACCACCTAGATTTTCGACGATTGAGCCATGATTTTACAACGAGACCAGCGTGGGAAACACGAAAAGATGAGTGCCTAATTTATTCATTATTACATGACATTATTTTATTAACTGTGATCTAATGACACCTGCCACATAATAACTTTGTTGTTGCCCGAAAATGCAGTATTTAGCAGCGTGAGAAACACCACAATCATTATTAAATTTTGACCTTTGTTGTGGTAGGGTTGTTAGAATCTACAGTCTACATCTGGCCCTGGAAATGTCTTGCAATTTAAAATCTGCTTCCTAAGTCTCTGAATAAACATTATATAATCAATATGAAACCTTCTGATATCTCAAGGTCTCTTCCACGTATACAGCCTTCTTTTATGATTCTTATATCAAGTGTTAAAAATGGTTAAATTATGCTCTGTGCAAAATTATACTCGGCAATTTCATCTTCCATTCCTTTATACCTGTCCATGGTCACCTACTACATTTCCTTCTCGTCCTTTTCCTTCTATCGAATCCTAGTCCCCCATTCACAATTACATTTTCGTATTCTTCAATCACCTGAATAATTTCTTTTATCTCATCATACATTTCTTCAGTTTCTTCACCTGCGGAGCTAGTTGGAACATAAACTTGTACTACTGTGGTAGGCGTGGACTTCTTGTCTATTTTGGCTATTGTAATGCATTCACTATGTTGTGCATAGCTGATTATCGGCCTCCTATTTTCTTATATATTATTAAATTCACTCCTGCATTCTCACTACTTGAATTCGTATTTATAGCACCGTATTCACTTGACTAGAGGTCCTCTTTCTCCTGCCAAGGAACTTCACTATTTTCCACTATATCTAACTTCAACCTATCAATTTTCCTTTTTAAATTTTCTAAGCTACTGCTCGATTAAGGGATCTAACATTCCACTCTCCAATCCGTAGAATGCCAGTTTTGTTTGTCATGATGACGACATGCTCTTGAGTAGGTACAGCCAGTAGATCCTAATGGAAGACTATTTTACCTCTAGAATATTTTACCCAAGAGGGCGCCATCATCATCTAACCATACAATGCAGTTGCATCCCCTCGGGACAAATTACGGCTGTAGTTCTCCCTTGCTTTCAGCCATTCGCAGTACCAGTACGACGAGGGCGGTTTGGTTGATGTTACAAAGCCAGATCAGTCAATCATCTAGACTGTTGCCCTGGCAACTACTGACAAGGCAGGTGCTCCTCTTCAGGAGGAACACGTTTGTCCGGGCTCACAACAGATACCCCTCCGTTGGGTTGCAACTTCTGTACATTCTATGTTTAGAAACTCCAGCTATGTACCACAGAAATATTCGTTTTTTGAAACTATTACGTAATGAGATTTTCATTAACTTCTCATTCGTTACCAATTTGTGAGCAATATCATACATTAGCAGTTAACTTTCTTTGCTTCAAATTTTTGTGAATCTACACTCCTGGAAATTGAAACACCGTGAATTCATTGTCCCAGGAAGGGGAAACTTTATTGACACATTCCTGGGGTCAGATACATCACATGATCACACTGACAGACCCACAGGCACATAGACACAGGCAACAGAGCATGCACAATGTCGGCACTAGTACAGTGTATATCCACCTTTCGCAGCAATGCAGGCTGTTATTCTCCCATGGAGACGATCGTAGAGATGCTGGATGTAGTCTTGTGGAACGGCTTGCTATGCCATTTCCACCTGGCGCCTCAGTTGGACCAGCGTTCGTGCTGGACGTGCAGACCGCGTGAGACGACGCTTCATCCAGTCCCAAACATGCTCAATGGGGGACAGATCCGGAGATCTTTCTGGCCAGGGTAGTTGACTTACACCTTCTAGAGCACGTTGGGTGGCACGGGATACATGCGGACGTGCATTGTCCTGTTGGAACAGCAAGTTCCCTTGCCGGTCTAGGAATGGTAGAACGATGGGTTCGATGACGGTTTGGATGTACCGTGCACTATTCAGTGTCCCCTCGACGATCACCAGAGGTGTACGGCCAGTGTAGGAGATCGCTCCCCACACCATGATGCCGGGTGTTGGCCCTGTGTGCCTCGGTCGTATGCAGTCCTGATTTTGGCGCTCACCTGCACGGCGCCAAACACGCATACGACCATCATTGGCACCAAGGCAGAAGCGACTCTCATCGCTGAAGACGACACGTCTCCATTCGTCCCTCCATTCACGCCTGTCGCGACACCACTGGAGGCGGGCTGCACGATGTAGGGGCGTGAGCGGAAGACGGCCTAACGGTGTGCGGGACCGTAGCCCAGCTTCATAAAGACGGTTGCGAATGGTCCTCGCCGATATCCCAGGAGCAACAGTGTCCCTAATTTGCTGGGAAGTGGCGGTGCGGTCCCCTACGGCACTGCGTAGGATCCTACGATCTTGGCGTGCATCCGTGCGTCGCTGCGGTCCGGTCCCAGGTCGACGGGCACGTGCACCTTCCGCCGACCACTGGCGACAACATCGATGTACTGTGGAGACCTCACGCCCCACGTGTTGAGCAATTCAGCGGTACGTCCACCCGGCCTCCCGCATGCCCACTATACGCCCTCGCTCAAAGTCCGTCAACTGCACATACGGTTCACGTCCACGCTGTCGCGGCATGCTACCAGTGTTAAAGACTGCGATGGAGCTCCGTATGCCACGGCAAACTGGCTGACACTGACGGCGGCGGTGCACGAATGCTGCGCAGCTAGCGCCATTGGACGGCCAACACCGCGGTTCCTGGTGTGTCCGCTGTGCCGTGCGTGTGATCATTGCTTGTACAGACCTCTCGCAGTGTCCAGAGCAAGTATGGTGGGTCTGACACACCGGTGTCAATGTGTTCTTTTTTCCATTTCCAGGAGTGTATGTGGAGATGTTTTTGTAGTGGATATCTTGCAAGGCGTAGAGCAACCTGAAAATATTTCTGTAGGACTTGAAATTATTCCATTCATTTTTCACTGTATTTTGCATTAAGCGGTACCCTTCAAACTGGACTTGTATTGATATATTACCTACATTAAATGTCATTGGACCTTTACTTTGCAGATGAAAGACAACATTGTTTGTAGTATTCTTTGAACCGTATGATTACGTAGCTTCTCAATCTCTCGATTTATATGATCGCTAAGAGAATTCTCGTCGGCGAACTTCAGTTTAGCTTCCTTCCTTAAATGAGTAACTTCTCGGACACTTAACATGTCATGTCGACACAATAACATCGGCTCTATAATCGTTGCAGAACCTCACGAGTTACTCACTGACTGGCACGGAGTCATTCTGACCGGAGTGACAGAGAACTCTCCGAATGAAATGTAACACTTAGTGGGCTTTGTTTCAAATCGGGGAATCCCAGACATGCAACGTTTAAAACATTCAGTTCAGTTCTGAGAGGCCATAAAATTTGGCAGAGACTTAATAACTATCTGTGCTCCGGATTAATTATGTAAAACAAAATGTTACCCGTTATAATAATTTATATTCTCTAAATTAAAATTTGATGTGAGATTTTCATTATCTCCCCTCTTTTAAATGAGATTTGTTGTTATCTTGCCGCACCTATCCCCCCCCCCCCCATTTTGAGCTAACGTAATTAATGGACGTTTCCTTATTGTTCTTCCCTCCACACCCCCGCCCCTCATTGCCTCTCAGATCCGACCCTCGTGTGACGTCATTAGCGAAAACTGACACACCTTGTGGCACGAGCACCCAAATTACATGGTTGACAATTGAAAATACATCGGTTGTCAATTTGTTTCAGTCCTTACGTCCCTCTCAGCATGGAGATGTGGATCACCGCAGTACATACTGGCTTCAAAGACTATGTAACGTGGGTCATATTTCCTTTGCAACAATGTTCAACTCTGTAGCTTTCACAAGACCGGTTGCCGGTAGGAGAAATACAGGTAAGCAAACTGGCCACGGCCTATTCAAAGGGAACCTGCCTAATATACACCAAAAACGATTTAGAGAAGTTACAGAAAACATGGCCTGTTATAATAATCTCGTTTAAGACGAATTAGTTTTTATGTTATTGAATGAGATTTTCACTCTGCAGCGGAGTGTGCGCTGATATGAGACTTCCTGGCAGATTAATACTGTGTGCCGGACCGAGACTCGAACTCGGGACCTTTGACTTTCGCTGGCAAGTGCTCTACCACCTTTTTTTATCTTATTTTGTTTGTGGTTGTTCGTTGCATCTGCTCGGGGCGGACGTCGTAAGAAATCCGTGTAAGTTCGTTGTTGATCGATTTTTTATTACAGATGGCAGCTAACCCTCTGACCGAACACTCTGAGCTACCGTGCCGGCACCATTTGAGCTACCCAAGCACGACTCACGACCCGTTCTCACAGCTTCAATTCTGCCAGTACTACTTCATTTCCTACCTTCCAAACTTCACAGAAGCTCTTCTACGAACCCGCGTTCGAGTCTCGGTCCGACACACAGTTTTTATCTGCAAGGAAGTTTTTATGTTCTTGTAACTGACTTTGACTGAGTGAAGTATAGCGGTGAAATCAGTATCAGTTCTTAAATACCGCGAATCGGAAAAAGCGCCGAGGAGACAGTTCTGACATGGAGACACAGACAACAACTTTGAGGAAAACTTAGAAATACTCAATCTTGCTGAGAAAGGAGGGCAGATGAATATGCAAAATTGTTGAGTCGTAGCCATTTGTTGCCACACTTCTACTTGGTTGCTGTTTCGGAGTGTACGACGAATATTTTTTTTTTTTTTTAAGACGTTTCCTGATATTTCGGCATGGCAGGTGTTGTCAAAGATTCATCAGCAATTGAGGGCGAATCTTTGACAGTGGTGGAGGTACATTAGGAATTTCGTCATACACACATCGGCCTAAGATCTCGATTAAGAAGCCAAAAGGCAATACACTACTGATAAATTTGTTGGAAGAACTACAAAAATGCAACACAGTCACAACACACCGGACTGCGTCTTGTTGACCCACAGGAGTTAAGGAACCAAATGTACCCACACAGTTTCAAATTCCATAATTATGTACTTACAGCGAGAAAATATCTACAATGTCATAGTTAGCTTAAATAAATACTCCAAACATCATCCTGAAAAAAAAAGTGGGCAAAACCTTTTCTCTAGTAAGTAAAATATTAAGACCTTTCATACAATATAAAATCAAAGCAAAACATTTGTCCATTATAGAGGTGGAACTCTGTGACTGTGATGATTAAAGGTTTTCAGAAATGATTGCAACCAATCGCCTTCTGTGATGGTTGACAATATTTTTATTATGCCAGCACCGGTTTCAGTTCGCCTAGCGACTCATCAGACGATATACTGTTCTTAGTGACAGCAGTTCAAATGGTTCAAATGGCTCTGAACACTACGGAACTTAACTGCTGTGGTCATCAGTCCCCAAGAACTTAGAACTACTTAAACCTAACTAACCTAAGGACATCACACATATCCATGCCCGAAGCAGGATTCGAACCTGCGACCGTAGCGATCGCGCGGTTCTGGAGTGACTGCAGTGTTGTGGGGGTCTTCTTGTAGTTGTAGCAAGATAGCAAAAATCGAAACAAGTAAGCATTGAATGTGATGAAGTATGTGAAATTATTTAGATCATAAGGTCGACATTATGGTATTACTTACAGTTATTTGCGTTCAAGGTATTAATCCTGGTGCAAGATTAATCCCATGGGTGTCTTATGATGCAAATAATTCCAGATCCTTCACCATATGCAGTGCTTACGTGTTACATTTCTTTTCTGTCTCGCTACAGCTACACCACAACCAGTACAATGCTACAAAGGTCACTAAGAACTGTCTGCCATCTGATGATGAGTCGCTAGGCAATTTGAAGCTGGTAATGATAACAAAAAAATTTCTGCCATCACAACGCGACTGGTTGTAGATATTTCTAAATACTTCAATGTAAAAGTCCTTGTAAACCAAGAGATCACTAATATCCTGATTTATAATACAAAAAAGATGTGAAATTTGTACGACAACTCCTCACTGACATCTCACGGTTGATCTAGACCCGAAACCTTATCAAAACAACGAAGATGTTTGCGGTTTTTCCTGCAGTAATATTTACGGAAACAGCAGAGTTGTTCCCAAATCTTGTAATAAATTAAAGGTACCTTAAGATCAACGTAATAGACAATTATGTTAATGGTCAATACGTTGCCATCTTTTTCACTGAGAAAATGTATTACATTTATTATCTAACAAGTTCATTATTGAGAGAGATAGCAATTTTGGTCCGTAGAATACGCTAATGACTAACTAAATTATTGACTCACGGCCTACTATATAATTATGAAAACGTGGTTTTGCTTTTAACGAACAAAAATTCTTCTTGTTTAACACCGAAACATGCTTCGGTGAAGTTTCACCTTCGACAGTGGGTCCATTTATTCTCTTTGAATTACATACTGATGACAAAAGAAGAACAAACTGGGGAAAAATACCAATCAGCTGTGCTGCAAATGACAGTAACATCAATATGAATATGTAATACTAAGAGAGTAAATGAACGAATTTGAAATTTTTGTGTGTTAAACATGAAGAATTTGTGTTTGCTCAAGGCATAACCATTCTTTTGTAATTATACACTCAAGCGCCAAAGGAACTGGTATAGCCATTCGTATTCAAATACAGACACATTTAAACAGGCAGAAGACGGCGCTGCGGTAGGCAACGCCGATAAAGGACAAGAAGTGCCTGGCGCAATTGTTAGATCGGTTACTGCTCCTACAATGGCAGGTTATCAGGATTTAAATGAGTTTGATGGTGGTGTTATAGTCGGCGCACGAAAGATGGGACACAGCATCTCCAAGATAGCGATTAAGTGGAGATTTTCCCGTACGACCATTTCCCAAGTGTACCGTGAATATCAGGAATCCGGTAAAACAATTTTGGACATCGCTGTGGCCGGAAAAAGATCCTGCAAGAACGGGACCAACGACGACTGAAGAGAATCGTTCAACGTGACAGAAGTGCAACCATTCCACAACTTACTGCAGATTCCAATGCAGGGCCATCAACAAGTGTCAGCGTGCGAACCATTCAACGGAATATCATCGGAACGGGCTTTCTGAGCCGAAGGCCCACTTGGACTGCTGATGACTGGAAACATGTTGCCTGGTCGGACGAGTCTTGTTTCAAGTGGTATCCAGCGGATGACGTGTACGGGTATGGAGACAACCTCATGAAGCAATGGACCCTATATGGACTGCTCAAGTTGGTTAAGGCTCTGTAACGATGTGAGGCGTGTGCCGTTGGAGTGGTATGGGAAATGGCTCTGAGCACTACTCTGAGAACTACTTAAACCTAACTAACCTAAGGACATCACACACATCCATTCCTGAGGCAGGATTCGAACCTACCACCGCAGCGGTCGCGCGGCTCCAGACTGTAGCGCCTAGAACCGCTCGGCCACTCCGGCCGGCGGAGTGGTATGGGACCCCTGATACATCTAGATACGACCCTGACAGGTGACACGTACGTAAGCATCCTGTCTGATCACCTGCATCCTTTCATGTCCATTGTGCATTCCGACGGACTTGGGCAATTCCAACAGGACTACGCGACACCTCACACGTCCAGAATTGCTACAGAGTGGCTCCAGGAAGGTCTTCTGAGCTTAAACACTTCCGCTGGACACCAGACGCCCCAGACATGAAAATTATTGAGCGTGTCTCGAATGCGTTGCAAAGTGCTGTTCAGAAGAGATCTCCATCCCTCCAGCACTACTTCAGACATTAGTCGAGTCCACACCACATCGGCCGGCCTGTGTGTTCGAGTGGTTCTAGGTGCTACAGTGTGGAACCACGTCACATCTACGGTCGCAGATTCGAATCCTGCCTCGGGCATGTATGTGTGTGATGTCCTTAGGTTAGTTAGATTTAAGTAGTTCTAAGTTCTAGGTGACTGATGACCTCAGATGTTAAGTCCCATAGTGCTCAGAGCCATTTGAACCATTCCATACCACGCCGTCTGAGGCACTTCTGCGTGCTGGAGGGGACCCTAAATGATTTAGGCAAGTGTACCAGTTTCTTTGGCTCTTCACTCTTTAGTAGGAAGCAAACACAGACAAAAAAAAGTTTCCACCATAACATGAATATGAAAGCCTCGCGTCATTTGACTCCACGGCACTTCGTTTACGGCCAAGTCAGCTGGACCCGTTATTGATGGAAGCTAAACTTTGTTCCTAGAATACGAGGCCGCCCGCACTAGTGCTGGAGCCTGGATCTTTGCTTTCGGCCGGCGCGCTATACCACTAGAGCACTACCGGCACACCACACGGCCTGGTTATCAATTTCAGTTTTCCAGCGCTTTTTGCGGCAGGTTATAGTTCTACTAGTGTCAGACTGGTACAAAACCATTGCCCAATGTAAACTTTCTCCGCGAAGCCATGTTTCCGCTGGATCATGAGAAAACTAACGTGGAAATGGGAACTGCAGGAGAAAACATTGCCAGACTGAGCCAGAGAAACTAGAAGAGAAATTTGGCCCAGTAGTTGGTAGAGCAGTTCCTGTAAAATAAAAAAATCCAGATTCTATTTTGAGTTGGCATAATGTTCTTATTGGTCAGCTGCATCAAATCCTGATTTTCTCGCTTTAGGAAGGGAGGCGCCGAAAAATCTGCAACGGTGGTCTTAAATCAGCACAGCGGTCTGTATCGAGAAGCACAATAATTCGGCGTTACTTAACGTGTATGGAAGATGTATTTCCTTCCACTGTGGAGTACTAACCATACCGAAATGGCTATGAGCACAATGGGACTTAACATCTGAGGTCATCAGTCCCCTAGAACTTAGAACTACTTAAACCTAACTAACCTAAGGACGTTACAGACATCCATGCCCGAGGCAGGATTCGAACCTGCGACCGTAGCGGTCGCGCGGTTCCGGACTGAAGCGCCTAGAACCGCTCGGCCACTCCGGCCGGCCTAACCATACCGAAATTAAAATCCTTACTGGTACTATTAACTGGGAAACGATGAAATGCGTATTCCAGTATGCCGTTCTGTAGTGTTGGATCCAATGTTCATTTCATTTTGGCTGCTTGCCACATCGAAACCTGTTGCCGCTCACAAGAAAACAGCTGCCAAGCAAACGCAAAGAAAACGGGGAAACGTTGGGGCTCGTCGTGAGCTGTCGAAGGCAAAGGCCACAGCGGAGCGCTGCGCGCTACTCGTAAACACAAGTTATACCATTAAGAGTCCGGCTCTTCATTGTTTTGTGTTTTCATAAAACAACTTCAGTCGGAGGCTACGCATCCTGGTACAAGAAGTGTCTTTCCGCACATCCGTTAAAACTAAATGAATGCATTGTCTGTTACGCCAGCGGTACACGGGTCCGTCGACATATTTGAAGAGGGTTTTCCTTTTTTTTCTTGGAGAAGAAAATGAATGGATACCAGGGAGAACATTGAATTTTGGTACATCACGTAAGAAACATAAATTTCATGGCTTAAAATAATGATTCCTAATTTTTGAAAGTGTGTGGCATCTCATTCACTACTGTCCTCCGTTAAGGTTAAAATTGCAGCAGCTGAAATTGCATAATTCTCCAAAACTTCGTGAGAGTGGTAAATTCAAAAATGTTCAGAGAGTTCACATTTTGGTTTACAGTCACTAAGCACTGTTATTACGGTATGGCGCTAAAAGAGCACGTTTCTTAAATAGGTGTACATTTACTGATTTTCAGGACAAAAAATATTTACGCCAAAAATATGTAAAATAAATCCAATTTTGAGATTACAATTAAATATTGAGAGATTATGGCATATCCTTCATGTTGTACTCCCATATTGTCCGTGTTTAGACGGCAGTGTATGCGGAGGTATTAGTCGACCATAATATTATTGCACGTGTGAGTGGGGGTGCTTCGGTGTGCTTAGCGTAAGTTTTTATCGTAATATGTCACGGGGACACGCTGATCCACTTCATAGTATATGTACAACTGTCCTGAGAGCATTTACAGTGCGACGCCTTTTCCTTAGTTACCCCTGCACTTGTCTACAGTAACGCCACCTCATGTTCACGGTAACAGCCACGGGAGGCTAAGTGCAACAATATCACCGTCGGCTAGAACACAGAGGCAGTGAGCGGTTGAGCGGATGTTTACTGCGGAGAGTCGTTTATGCTGTAGGAAAGTGTCAACTGAACTCTACGTAACATCTGCTTCCTCAAGGAGAGAAAATATGAAATTTAGTTTTGAATGGAAGACCGAAGGACCTATTCCTCTCGCTATTCGGAAATTGATTAATGATGTCAAGTTGCTTGGTGAGGAAGGAACAGGTCTTCAGATTAACAATGCTGTAATAGCGTTTATGCAAAATGTATAAATAAGGAAATTTGTGAGCGAATAATCAGTAACAGTAAGGGCAGCGTAAAATTTAGGCATAGTGCTGGTTCTATTACCATGATATCAATGACGTGCACAGGTCTTGGCTTGCGATCTGTGAGAGATTGTAATTTATCGTTCGAAGCGCAGCTCGAAAAGATCAGAGAAGCGCTAGATTTATACGGGACAGTTTACGGTATCAGAGAAGAAGTGTGGTCAGTAAACTTGAGACGGCAAGCTAAATAGCAATCAAACAGCTAAAGTAGAATTATAAAAGCACATAACATCTTACGTGACTGTATGTGGTCATAAGGCGTATTATGTGTACGAAACCAACTGCGCACATGCTCAATATGCAATTCAGGTGAACACCTGATGGAAAATTGTGACTGTCGGCGACCTGTACCGTTTCCTATTGACAGAAGTCGTCCTGGAGCAATGACATATGCAACTGTTTTGTCAACTGACACCACTGTGGGTACATCAGGGCTTGTAACTGGAAAAAATGAGAATGACAAACTTACTGAATCCATCTCCGACCAGCAAGAGAACCGAATGGAGAGAAATAAAAGTGAAAAGAAAAATTATGCGACAAGGACGCTGTCGGAGCCACTGATGACAAACGTAATGAGGACCATCGGAATGCGCCTATGGACGTGGAAGAGAATGTGGAGACGGCGGAAAGTGTTGGTGAAACTGTCATCGGAGAGTAAGGGAACGGAATGGAGAGCGTCACAGCAGACGATAACAGTAACTCAGTCGATGAGGACGCTGTTAGCGTCACCGGGAACGCACAGGGTGAAGAACATCAGAATACGACTATGGAAGCAGAATAGGATGTGGAGATGGTAGCAAGTGTTACTGAAAGCAAATAACAGCTGAAAAGCAGTGAAGAAGGCTGTCCTGAAAATTCAGAAACCAAATGCGACCACGAATTTCCGACCGAAATAAAGACCATGCTCGAAAAACACGTGGTAAATGGATGCAATATCTAATTCTCTCGTACGTTGTTGCAGTCTTCAAAATCTTTATTGCGAAAGTACAGGACAACAACGGTACCTTGTTCAAAACAGACAAGGCAATCAGCGAAGAAGCTGAGAAATGCAAGCTCCTGCCTCCAATATCAAAAAACATAAAAGGAAATACAGGGACGATGAAATTGTGCCAGTGCTTGCGTTGCATCTCAAAGAATTCAATGGGCTGCGAAAAACGGCTATGGGACAAAAAGCATCCATTGAACATGACGCACCGGAGCCATTGGATGAAGCCTACCCTTCGGCTATGCAATAGGAAGTAATAACAATATGACGCATAACAATAGAAATCACGTAGAAACCCGTGGAAAGAAGCGCTTAACTGATCTTGATACAAATTGCAGCTGGAACTGGATATTCATATCCGGAATGACAAATCACTTCATAAATGAACGTCGATATAGTTATTACGATCCTAACTTTCAAAATCTAAACACCTTGTCCAAATGGGATGTTTTAGGTAAACTCTTAAAAACTAATGATTTTGATATAGCATTCCTTCAGGAATAAGTACGTCAAGACATTTTCCTTACACCCGCATAGAACATTCACAATAATTTGGGACATAACGGACGCGGTTGTTGAATCCTTGTTCCCAGTATTAGAAATAAATTTCCTCATCTTGAATATTTGATGCAGTCTGCAAAAAACTAGAAATCAGAGTCCACCATTAATTAAAAACAATATATAATCGCTAGTAAAATTTTAGTTTTGTGGATTAAAATCTGGAAGAGTCAAATAAATCACTTGGTGCCAGAATCTTCCAGTTGTTCAAGACGTCCACATTACTGGTGCTTGAGTAATTCCTAAAATGCTTCTTCTTTAGAGTTTGTATTAAATTAATGTTGTATGTTTATTTATACCACAAACATTAAAGCAGTTCCAGCTTTGTGGCTTCACTTTATGTATAAAATTATTGGGTACATTACGTGGTATTTGCCTATTTTCATAGTAGCGTCGCAGCTAACAAGAAAATAGGTTTTGAACTATCAGGCACTGACTGACAAGTGAGAATTTCATTTAGTCTCTGCAGTGAACTATTTGAAATTCGGTACAACGATATTGCTCAGAATGCTACCCACGGACATCTGAAGAGTCTGTTGTGATGGAACGCCTTTGTCAGCCATATTAGGTCTCAGTTTATAAGCTCTGGAATACTCATTTCCAAAAAGACTAAATGCAAAATGACGCCTTTATCACAGACATACTTTCCTGTGTTCTGTTCTGTCTCTAGTTTTACGTTACAATGGTTTGTTTTTCATGTCTGTACTACTACAAAATGTAAAACAATCAGATGGGCTTGGGGTATTTAAAGGGCTGCGATGAGCAAAATGGTTCAAATGGCTCTGAGCACTATGGGACTTAACATCTGAGGTAATCAGTACCCAAGAACTTAGGACTATTTAAACCTAACTAACGTAGAGACATCACACGCATCCATGCCCGAGGCAGGATTCGAACCTGCGACCGTAGCAGTCACACGTCTACGGACTGAAGCACCTACAACCACTCGGTCACAGCGGCCGGCTTGCGATGAGTAATTTCCAAATAAGAGCACGTATTAATTTTTTAGGTTTTCAATAATGCAACATGATTTAGCATTGTGCAATAACTGATGTACCCAGTGGGCTCAACATAGCTCTGTGATATAATTTATTCAAATGTTGAAACATTCAAGGACATGAAATGTTATAGTTCTGCTGTTGTTTATTCCACTTAGAACACAGGAAAAGATACAAGTCTGTGGAAATACTCATATCGTGCCACAATTTGACTTTTTCTGCTTAAGAATAAACTTGAAGTTGACTCAGTCAGGAAACCTCTGTATTATGACTTTACCTTGTTATCCATTCCAAATCATATCCGAAACGCCAATTAATAATACCCTTGCATTTTCTTCTGATGTAATTTTAAATACGAGATTTCTATTTTGGTATTATACGTGTTATCCAAAGTTGAAGAATTAATTGTAAAACGTGTAGTTATTGAAGTCTCATAGAGGATATCATTGTGTCTAAAATTTGTAAATGATCTCATGTTGAGATCAAATCGTAATTCGAAACCACAACTGAAAATTGATGAAAGAAATATTTTTACTACAAATGTTTTCTCTTAACGTATGTTTATGACTTCCATCTTTGTCATGTGGACGTGACTGATCAATTACTTTGTAGTATTAAGTGTGAATACATTTTATAAATCTTTGTAACTGAATACTTACTTAGTAATTCTACAAAAGAAAATGAAAAAAAAAAAGAGCGGGTTAGAGTAATGGTAAGACACTCGCTTCGTATTTGTGGAGACTAGGGTTCAAATCCTCACCCGAATTTAGGAGTTACGTGGTTTCCTTTAATCGCTTTCTGGCAAATACAGGGATGCCTTTTTTTTTTAACGATATGGTCGATTTCCTTCCCCAATTCGAGCTTCAAGTCCGTACCGAATGACCTGTTCGTCGACGGAACTCAGTGAAAGTAATTTCCTTCTTTCTTATTTCTGCTTTTTGTCCTCAAAGGTCCACATTGCTCTTCCTAATATTTATTCTACCACATTTGTATTTCCCTCATGAACGCCAACGCTAACTTCATTTATTCTACTAAGTTTTCGAATTTAGTCTTAAAATTTCAGATAGACACGCAGGAATAAATCACAGACAGAGAGATTACGTGTTTATAGTAACATGTTTCGAACAATGGGTATTGCAAAATGTTTAGTTAGAACCATAGTTATTTCATATTGATCGGCAGTATTGTTAGATGTGTTTAAAGAAAGTTTCTTGTTTAGCATAACACATATCAGTCTTACTTTAAAAAGTAACGTCGAGCGATTCTTAATTTCAAAACACCCCACAAAAATGTAAACTTGCCATTTTCGAGAGATTCGTGGTATAATTCTTCTGAGTTCTACGCTACCCAATATTGATAGTACTTCCTATTCGTCATATAAATGGAAATGTGTGCCATCATTCAGCAACATCGCAGTGTTACCTGCATCGATGACTGCAAGCTATTACTCACAGTAGATCCTACTTTATACAAAATTACTTACACTAATTTGTATGTAAGACAGATTTCAGCTCGTGGTGTACGATGCACTATAGCTACCAATGAGATTGACTCAAAAGTAGTGGAGCAATACCGAGGTCTGTACGTTTATAGTTAGCTAGGTGAGAGCGTGAAACTAATCACAAGTAAAGAACGACTGATGACTAGGTAAAACGCTTGGCAAGAATTCGTTGGCACGAGAACATCAAACTTTCTACTGTTTTCTTGTGCGACTTCCTATTAGGGCGGATGTTGCAGGGAATCAAAGTGAATTTGGGTTGACCAGTGTTTCATGCAAACGTTATGTCTAGAAGCGGAATTCTTTTCCGCAGTAATGAAAGACAAACTAAAGTTCGTATAGTCAAAATTGAAACAGTTACTTCTTAAGTTCTGAAACAGTGTCAATCAGTGGGCGATTAATAAAGGTGACTGTTTAAGTACACGGTGTTTAATTAGTTGTTGATAGTTTACGTCCTTTCACCTCTAACTTCTACCTTTTGTTAGGAAACAGAGTTGCGCTTTGACGAAAATTTTTCCGTCAGGGATATGCTCACCTAAGAAGACATCGTGTAGCTTTTAAATGAACTCAATTCAAAATCTGCCAATAAAACAATACAATCTACAGTTTAATTTCCTTGCTGTAAGGGATTAACTGTAGCTAGAGGCCCTACTTTTAATTATTAGTATAAGTGTGTGTAACATAGACTTTCCATACCCCTATCCTGAAGAAGTGACATGACCGGGCAGAAAGTCTAGCGGGAGATGTAGCTTGTTCAGCGTGTAGGAGAGAGTAAAAGTGACACTTTTCTCTCGAGAGCGGGCTTCGTAAGGCTATAAAGGGAGTGGGTAATTACATTTGGTGTCACTGCTGAGGATGAGAGACGTCGGAAAAACAGCAGTTAAGGGCAATTTACTCTCATGAGCAACTGAATTAGAGACAGCCGTTGTGTTCGTGAGGAGGCGCTCCCTGCTCCAGTCCTCACGACGAACGGAATACTTCGGCGTCTCACGTGACTGCGATATGGTCAGACCTTTTTCTGGCCGTTCGATAGACAATCTACATCTACATACACATATACAGAGAGTTCCAAAAATACTTTTACAAACTTTGGTGACAGGTTCTCTTAAATCAAAATAAGGAAAAGCTCATGTCGAAAAATCTTCCGGTTTCGAGTTATTAATGAAAGCTTACAATTTATTTGATGGGAGATGCTTAACACTTCAACTCGTAATAAACACTCGTCATGTTCTTCTATTACTTCTAAACACTCCTGAATCAGGTCTGTCGCACGTTTAAAATACTCCCTGAAGTTTTTGGGTGGTTCACAGACTTCCTTGATAAGCTGAAGAAGAATTTCTACATCTGAATGGTTTGCTGCAAAGACCATTTGTTTAATTAAGGCGGCCCCATAAACAAGAACCGAAAGAACTGATGTCGGGGGACCTGCAAGACATGGAACTGGACCTCCTTTACTTAACCAACTGTCATGGCAGACACCAGACAGCGCATCTCAGACACTGAGACTGAAATGTGCTGGGCCTCCATCATGCATAAAACCAAATGTTCCGTCTTATATGCACGCACACATCTTCTGGTGGGTCTTGGAGGGTGTTCTCAATAACGTCCCAGTAGACAGCACCTATAATACGTGCTGGGAGAAAGTATCCCTTTACCAAACAATCACCTAAAATTCCTGCCCACACATTAGTCTTCAAATAATGCTGGTGTCTAGCTTGTACTGTTGCATAAGTATTGCGATAGCCTCTTGCGTGTTAGTTGTGGAAATTTGTTGTTTCATCTCTTCAAAATGTTGCCTCGCTTGTAAACAAAACTCAAGAGACAAACAACGGATTGGCAGTTGGTGCAATGAACCATCGCCAAAAGTTCTCCAGTAGTTGGCTGGAATAAGGTTCAAATGGCTCTGAGCACTATGGGACTTAACATCTATGGTCATCAGTCCCCTAGAACTTACAACTACTTAAACCTAACTAACCTAAGGACATCACACAACACACAGTCGTCACGAGGCAGAGAAAATCCATGACCTCGCCGGGAATCGAACCTGGGAACCCGGGCGTGGGAAGCGAGAACGCTACAGCACGACCACAAGCTGCGGACCGCAGGAATAAGGCCGTGTACGCATTGAAGATGGTACAGATACGTGAGTTTCCCGTGAAGCATGCGTCGCAGATACATATTGTGCAACGAACAGTGGGGTCGCCTCATGCAGCAGCTCGTATAGAGCACACAGCTTAGAGTTCATTGTCTCCGCCGTGTGCGCACCATGAATTTTACATCCAAACAGTATATTTCTGGTCATGGGTCCCTTATCAAAATTTCATTTATGAAGTCTACTTTACATCCCTAGGAATTGTGAAACAATTTGTATATTTAAATTTATCGCAAAAATCTCACTTATACCAATTTCGGGTATTAATTAGCTTTCTGCTCCTAGTACCTGAGCTCCACCGCTTTTTAGGACTGCTTCAAATTCTGCGACTTTGTTGCGAATAAAATGCAGGATGAGCAAGACACGCTATACGAGATGTCAGTCAGACCGTGTGTCCTCCACTCACGATACGCTTCACATCCGAGGTCAAGCTGGCGGCCTACTTTTCATGCGTTACCGAATAAGCGAGTATCTCGAATCGAGGAATATTGGCAGGCCCGTTTGCTGTGGAAAACGTGTTGACGAGAGGCGCCGCCGTCGGTGGTAACAGCGAGTAGCTGGACCACAGTGCCGCCAATCACGCATCAGTGCAATGCTCACCACGATACCATCGATTACTGCCGTCTGCGGGCTACAGAAGCCACCGCCACACAAGTGTGTGTCTGCTCACCGCCAGTTGCAGGAACACCGTAGTTGGATGCTCGAAGCATTCATGAGTCACGCCACGAGTTGATACATACCAGTGGCTGGGTACGAATACATCGGAAACCACGTGAAATATCCCACTCCGCTGGTCAACACGGTACAGTCGCGGGAGAGGGGGCGAGGGGGTGGGATGAATGTTGCAATGAAATGGGGCCAGTGATTTGCCTGCCGTTGGCTCTCTCTGGAGAGCAATACAGGAACATATCATTCGATCATGTGGATCGGCTTGTTCGCCTATATTACAACATCCCACAGCACTTGTACTTTCCGTAGGCAGTGCACCATTCAGTCAATCTCAGATCGTGCCAGAATAGTCTGAGTAACACACCACAGACGTGAAGCTACTTGTGAGAAGCCTCGTGTGAAGACTGTGAGAGCAAAGTGACAGTAGCACTCAGACATAGTTACTATAGAAGATACGAGGGTAAACCCAAAAGTAAGATTTCCCATTTTTTTTATAAGTACAGAACTCTGTTGGTATGGCTGTTGGTCAAATTGTTATGAAGAGTGCCTCGCGCGCTGTGTGTAAACATGCGCACGCCACGCTGAGGCGCTCAGTCTTGGCTTGGCAGCCGTTGAGAATGGAGCTCCCGTTGCGCGCAGTTATTCGGTTTTTGAACGCAAAGGGCACTGCGCCGATTCAAATCCATCGCCAATTGACGGAAGTGTATGGTGAGTTGTGAATGGATGTCAAAAATGTTCGTAAGTGGTGTAGAGAGTTTGCAGCTGGTAAGACCGAAATTCACGACCAACAAAGAAGCACTTTCTGAGGAGAAAGTGCTGAAGGTTGAGCAAAGCACACGTGGAGATCGGCGGATCACCCTGGATGATCTCTGCATGTCGGTTCCTGAGTTTCCCCGAAGCACCGCTCACATAATTTTAACGGAAACATTGAACTACTGGAAGGTGTGCTCAAGATGAGTTCGACGCATGCTGACTGAGGACCACATGCGGCAACGAGCTGATGCTTTCTGCGCATTTCTTCTCCGCCTTGCAGCCGAACAGGACAACTTTCTGGACTCTATTGTCACGGGTGACGAAACCTGGGCATACCACTTTACACCTGAGACCAAGCAACAATCACGCCAGTAGCGGTATCCTTCTTCGCCAAAGCTGCGGAAATTCAAACAAACACAGTCTGCCGGAAAGTCACGACAACCGTTTTTTGGGATCGGAAAGGGATGTTGTTGGTCGACTTCATGCCCACTGACAATTAACGCTGACAGGTACTGTGAGACTCTGAAAAAACTCAAACGGGCAATTCAGAACCGGAGAAGAGGAATGTTGAGCAAGGGCGTACACATTCTCCATGACAACGCTCGCCCACACATCGCTCGGCAAACCGTTGCTCTCCTGCAACTATTTCAGTGGAACATAATCACCCACCCACCCAAGAGTCCTGACTTGGCACCCATTGACTATCACCTGCTCCCTAAGTTAAAAAAACATTGGGCCGGAAAGCGATTCAGCTGCGACGACGACTTTCTGAACAGCATGGCAGCGAGCTGGTATGACATGGGCATACAAAAGCTGCCACAGCGTCTACAAAAATGGTTCGACAGAAATGGTGATTATGTCGAAACAGATGTAAACCACTGTAGAAATAAACATATCTATGTACAAATATAAAATAGGAGACCTTACTTTCGGGATTACCCTCGTAGTAAATTCTCTAGCCAGTACTTATTCAACTCACGAACAATTACTTTGTAAATGTACAGGTCTATGGCAACTCAGAATCAGTCAGCAGGAAGTTATGCGTGGATATGTTCGTACTGCAAGAGCTTCTGATCCACGTAATGAAAATGATCGTGCGTCATTTCTGGCTGGAGTAAAATATTGATGCATTTATGCCCTAAAACGTATATAAATACGAACTTCAAATTAAAATATGACTTTATATAAGTTTATTTAAAATATTTTTGTTGATTTATTTATATACCGTGTAATACAGATCCACTTCTGAACAAATTGAGGGGCATAGTACTTTGTTTTTGTGGTGTCACCGCCAGACACCACACTTGCTAGGTGGTAGCCTTTAAATCGGCCGCGGTCCGGTAGTATACGTCGGACCCGCGTGTCGCCACTATCAGTGATTGCAGACCGAGCGCCGCCACACGGCAAGTCTAGAGAGACTTCCTAGCACTCGCCCCAGTTGTACGGCCGACTTTGCTAGCGATGGTTCACTGACTTCTACGCTCTCATTTGCCGAGACGATAGTTTGCGTAGCCTTCAGCTACGTCATTTGCTACGACCTAGCAAGGCGCCATTATCAGTTATTATTGATATTGTGCATCATGTACCGTCCAGAGCGACGTTCGTCATTAATTGATTAAAGTTAAGTATTCTATCAGCTACGTCCGTTTTTCTCAATTCTAATTCCCTTGTCATGTTCCAGACCTCACGCCAGCCTGCGTGATCTAAAACGCGTGCATTTCGGCCTCCTTTAGTACCAAGGTGTTGGCTCCCCTGCCAACCACAACAAAAACAGTAACACCTGGGCAAACAATAAAACCAAGTTTATACTACTGCGTACCACTTATATAAAGTATTTCAAATTAGTTAACACGTCCCGTCGATCTTCAGCTTCTGCAGGGCTGCACTGAATCACAAAGCGCATTTTCAGGTTTTCCATTTTCAAAGATATACGACTGTCACTGGAAATAGTTTCGTACATGGAAATGCTCGTCTCCACGTCACAGGACGTGACATGAACATACCTGAAGGGGCGAGGTC
This sequence comes from Schistocerca gregaria, assembly GCF_023897955.1. NCBI lineage: Eukaryota > Metazoa > Arthropoda > Insecta > Orthoptera > Acrididae > Schistocerca > Schistocerca gregaria. Next base: position 748,296,579 of record NC_064931.1, read on the forward strand.
ACCGCACGTTTATTGGTCTTCAAATGTTGTGGCATTCCCAGAAAGACTGTCACTAATTTTGCACATTGTATAATATCCAGGACTCCGCTGGTGTACACTTTGCAACCTTTTGTTAACTTTGCCAACCACGTGACAACGCGATCGACCCAACTCACCCTGCACATGTTGCACAATATCCAGGGTGTCACACAGCTGAGTATCACCAGGTTCCAGACGTGTAATGGCTTTGCTACCACTGAAATGTTGGCGTTGATGCATGCCAGGTTTCCAGACAAGGTATCTGTAAAGACCGCTTTCACACTTCTGATAACACTTGATTCATCACAATGAAGCCCACTAAAATTGTCTTTGTTTTGGAGGATTTGATGCAGTACTCAGCATCATTAAACCAAGAACCCCATGGTGTAAGAAAAGGCTGGGAGAGGGCGGGTGTGTGGGGGGGGGGGGGGGTGCATCTCTTTTGCACGCCTGTGTAACGCTGTGCGAGGCAAGTGACGTACACCATACTTGAGTAGACAATCTGAAGCCCACTGGCTGCTTTAGCTACGTATGAAGCGTAATCTGCTACTAGCAGCTAAACGTTGTCCCAGCTCACACCATCCGGTCCCATTATCATCACAGATTTGTTTACTCTATCGAGAACTTCACACGTTAGAAGGAACATTTATACAGGAAAGTCAAGTTTTAGAACACTAACAACAACATCTGCAACGTAACCCCCACCCACATCGGTGGTCTTATCTGTGGACACCCAGACATTTTGGTCAGCAACTTTAAATCATATTTTGCTGAGCATTTCCTCGTAGCACACAGATAAGTAGTTGTTTCTCAGTACAGATTCATCTGAAAATGGGTGTGTTGTGCACTTCTTCAAGAACTGTCTGAAGCGCGGATCCTTTAGCTTCTACAATGCTGTTAATAACGGATATAATCAAAATTTAGTTGCTCGCATCATCAACAACAAACCCTCTAAAAATGTTTCACGTTACAGAGAATAACACCCAGTGCCAACAAAGTGGAAATAATAAACGAATTTCCTAGGAATTGTATCCTGTAGGATAAAACGCTTATTAGAGAATAAATAAAAATGTAATTTAACCTCCTCCACTGACAACAGCGCAAAGACAAACCTTTTGCATGCAATTAATAACATCAGTGATCGCTTTTCTAATTCAGGTGTTCATAAATGACTAGAAGGGGTACCTTGCTTGCTCAGGGAGTTGATATGAGATTGCGTGGTAGATGGAATAAAGGGATAAACTTCAAAGTATAAGCGGTAAAATTTTTTTATCGAAAACATATTCTAACTGTTACACTATTTGTTAAGGTACAAGAGGAACAAAATTTTTATTGAAAACATATTCTAACTATTTACAATACTTGTTTATAAACAACATTTTTCATTTTGTTGGCCGGGGTATATATGCACAAATTTTTCGTATTTTCTACTCTAGACCGAGCAAAGTATTGCTGACCGTGAGAAAAGCAGCAGTCTTTGAGGTTGATGTCACAATATCTTAAAGTTTGTCCTTGCGCTTTGTCAATTGTACAAATGTAGGCTAATTTGATTATAAATTGCAGTCTTTTAAATTGGAATGATAGTTCAGTTGAGATCAGTGGCATTCTGGGAATAAATAGTGTGTGTCCTTTGTACTTTCCAGTCATAATTTCGGCCTGGATGATATTATTCGATCGCTGTTTGACGATCATCCTTGCTCCATTACATAGTTTTGGTAAGTTGAGATTTCTGTGTAGTATGATCGGAGAGCCAATTGTAAGTCAAAGGCAGCGAAGTGGGCGTTCCCGGTGCTTGCAAAGAATTTAGAAATTCTGTAGGGATTTTCACACTTCCTTCAACGTTTACAATCGTGTCGATCGATTTGTATATTCTCTCTTCACTGGAAATCTTCTTTTGTATATAGAAGTTGATATCGTCGACAATATTATTTTTAGTTGCCAAAATTGCCCTTTCAAGTAGCCAGCTCGGATTTGTATAGTTGTGAACGATGTTTGGATAAATTTGGTCGATGAGTTCGTTTTCAGCAGTCTTTGGTCGGCTAGAATTTTAACTTAACAAACATCAGAAATCTTTGGGTCTAGTGCTGTTTTGAATATGTGAACAGTTGAATGTATTCGTGTAAGATCCGTTATACATCTCTAACTACTTCTCGTCTCAATCCACTGATATTTGTGCATCGTCATCAATTTCTGTTTTTTCTTTTCCGATGAAATATACTAGCAGAAATTTATGGTTGTCGTTGGGCAGTGGTAGTAATGATCCCATGTTGTGATAGATTTGTCCTTGGATGAAAAAAAAAACATAATCGATTTCATCTTTGTTAAGGACATCTAAAGAAGTCGTTTGGTGGCAGGCGTTGTACGTCTTTATGTTTTAAAGAAAGTGTCTTGATACTGGAGTTTCCCCGGTCATGTAATGTAAAAGTTCCTGTGGAAGTGCTTGCAGTGGAGACAATCGAATTTTTCCATTCATGCAAAAGAATTCTGGTGTTTCTCTAAAATTGGCTGATGTTATCCATTTTTCCGATTACGACGTGTTTGTGTTTGTATTTCTTCGTAGGGTCGTAGTAGAACGCGTCATCTGTTAGATTGTACTGATTACTTGTCCTCGTCCGCGCATCTCGTAGGGTGGTATTTTCATGGCTGGCTGGAGTTCGCAGTCTTTTATAATAAGATAGTGACGCACTTCTTGATTATTCAATCCGTTCATTTTGTTGTTCTCCGGCTTCTCTGCTTCTCACGTGCTGACTCTCGTTCGTTGGGAACCTAAACGTGCTTCGCGTTCTTCGTCTGTTTCGTTATTTCGCCGTTCTCTTTGTTTTCAGCGTTTTGCTTCAGAACTGGCAACGTCTCCTCCTTTTTTAAGTTTGGGCATTATCTATAATATCAATCAAATCAACTTTTTACTAACAAATACACTAAGTACACTTTTCACACTTTATTTTCGATTTATATTCAGTCACTGTATCACTTTGACTACTCACACTTCACTGTTTGTTTTTCTACACTCACTGCACTACACTCTTTGTTTTTCTTCAGTCACAGCACTGCACTGTTTGTTTTTCTTCACACACTTCACTACTTTCTTGGCTCGATTTTTCGACACTAACAGGAAACGGCCACTCGAACCTACGATGGGTCTTGCTTTATATACACCTACCAATGGGTAGCCCCACCAGTGGCAAATTCCAGATCATACCAAAAACTCTTCGAATGGTTCACAATGTTCCAGAACATTCCACAACATTCGAGAGTGTTCCGGAATGCTCCACAATGCTCTGGGAACTTCTGGAATGTTCCCGAACATTGTGGAATCTTCTCGAATGCTCGAGACTATTCCTGAATACTCCACAACATCCCGGATCATTGTGAGTCATACATTTGTATCATATACGAAGAAGACTGATCGCTGCCAGATAAGAATACAAAAAAAATGGTTCAAATGGCCCTGAGCACTATAGGACTTAACTTCTGAGGTCATCAGTCCCCTAGAACTTAGAACTATTTAAACCTAACTAACCTAAGGACATCACACACACCCATGCCCGAGGCAGGGTTCGAACCTGCGACCGTAGCGGTTGCGCGGTTCCAGACTGTAACGCAAAGAACCGCTCTGCCATCTCGGCCGGCGATAAGAATACAGCTTGCATTTTTAGCAAGTATTATCACTTAGGTAAGGTGTGCGTTTTTCTAGTGTAACACCATGAATGAGTTGAGTATAAGTCATTGATTATAAACACAAACGTCGTTTTGTTTCCGCAGAATTGTATAGAAAATATACATGAATAACTAGAAACTTGATAGAACGAAAAACCAATCCCATTTGCAAATATTTTATTTTTCATTCGATGCCTAGTTTCGGGCCGAGACCCATTTTCAGTTCAACATAACAAAATTGAAAATGGCATTTCCGAAAATTTAAAAAAATGTGTATCGTACATTTACAGTGTATACAGATAACAGTTATCTGTATGCACTTTTAACGTACATTAGTATTGTCTTACATTTTAATGACGTCTCTAATGATGACCTAGTCGTTTACGAGATGTTGAACCGTTATGTTGCTTCCTTCCTTCTTTGGTATTTTACTGGGAGCATCGACCGAAGCATCAATCTGAAACAGTGGGACTATCGCTGTTTGAGTATAACGCTTTGTTTCATGGAATAGCACCATGTTTTCGCCCAAACCAAACTTATTTGCTTAGTATCGTACGATACTAGTAAGTAGTCTGATGCAATTATTTTTACTTCTGCAGTCGAGACAATTAAAAATGGATGCAACGTCGGAGACATATGCTGTACTTTGAGGTAAAAATAAATAACTTGCAGCGGAGGTGAAAGAATGGTGTCACTCAGCAAATACTTGGTCGCAGTAACATAGGAGATTCTTTTCCCAGATAGTAAAACCACGTGAAACCCCGACCTTATCTCCCTCGGGTATTGAACTGAAAGCTTCCACTACTTAACAGTCAACGGTAAACTAATTTCCGACGAAATGTAAGAAAAATTATAAATCCATTTCAGTACCTGAGATCTTAATGTTCCATTACCTACAGCATCATTGAAATGACGGACGCAAACAAAACTTTTATCTTGGCGAAACAGCCTTTGTTCCTGTGGATGGGTAGGAGGATTTATCAACGTTCTTGTAGTTCAGCGGATTAATTTGCGACTATTCCCGTTCACTGTTACGAGGAGGATGCATCAAGTCACACTCCAGTAGCAGCCACATTGTGAGTTCAATACTGTAATATTGCTTATTGGAAACGTACGATTCTCTACGCAGAAAGTGTTATCAAAGACTGTACGATTTAAAAAATGGTTCAAATGGCTCTGATCACTATGGGACTTAACTTCTGAGGTCATCAGTCGCCTAGAACTTAGAACTACTTAAACCTAACTAACCTAAGGACGTCACACACATCCATGCCATAGACAGGATTCGATCCTGCAACCGCAATGGTCGCGCGGTTGCAGACTGTAGCGCCTAGAACCGCTCGGCCACCCTGCCGGCCTGGGCGATTCAGTAGATAAGAGAATCTGTTGATAAAGACGGGATACGTTGTTGAAATATTGTACCGGGAATATATTATAAACAGGAAGAACACCCGACAGGACACCGGGGACTTTATTTGGTTATTACTGTAGTTTATTTTAACAAGAAAAAAGTGACAGAACAGATGGCACACGTCATCGTTGTCAATATTGGTCAATAACTATATGGAAAATGTAGCATCGGTAACTTTCCTTCGCGTCCACCGCCCTTGTTTATACTTCTTCGTTGCAAACTCACGTTTGATGACTGACCAGCTTTATCACGATACAAACAGGATATCTGACGCGGTGATGTACTTTTATTCCACCACCGAGATTCGAACGTGCAACCTCCGCGTCGAACACTGCACGCCACTGTTTATTAGTAACCTCGGCTGCGGAGACGGGAAGTAATCAGTTAGTGTTATTTTAATTAGCAGACGTCATTAGACATCTCGTACTACAGAGGGCACGCAAGCGGCAGCGGCCGTGGCGACTGGCTGCCAGGTATTCACGAAAGCTGCCACCGCCGGCACCGCTGTCGCGCCTCTTTTCTTTTCTCAGATATTTTTAGTGCTAAAGTCGTCATTCGTCAGTGGTTTCCGCTGGCAGGACGCAGATCCGTATTTATACCGCGTTGAGTTAAAATAAAGCTCGCGCTCCAGCGAGCACGGCACACGGCGCCGCCGCACGGCCAATGCCGTCGACCGCCCTTTCGTCGAGGCGCCGTCTACCGCCTTCAGATGGACGCTTCACTAAGACAGTAGGCCGTGTCCTATACTACCGTTTTTGAGTTAGCCGTTGTTTCTTGTAGCCGACGCAGGACAGCCAAGGAACAAAACATACACTACTGGCCATTAAAATTGCTACAGCACGAAGATGACGTGCTACAGACGTGAAATTTAACCGACAAGAAGAAGATACTGTGATATGCAAATGATAAGCTTTTCAGAGCATTCACACAAGGTTGGCGCCGGTGGCGACACCTACAGCGTGCTGACATGAGGAAAGTTTTCGACTGATTTCTCATACACAAACAGCAGTTGACTGGCGTTGCCTGGTGAAAAGTTGTTCAGATGCCTCGTGTAAGGAGGATAAATGCGTACCATCACGTTTCCGACTTTGATAAAGGTCGGATTGTAGCCTATCGCGAATGCGGTTTATCGTATCGCGACAGTGCTGTTCGCGTTGGTCGAGATCCAATGACTGTTAGCAGAATATGGAATCAGTGGTTTCATGAGGGTAATACGAAAAGCCGTGCTGGATCCCAACGACCTCGTATCACTAGCAGTCGAGATGACAGGCATCTTATCCGCATGGCTCTAAAGGATCGTGCAGCAACGTCTCGATCCCTGAGTCAACCGATGGGGACGTTTGCAAGACAACAACCATCTGCACGAACAGTTCGACGATATTTGCAGCAGTATGGACTATCAGCTCGGAGACCATGGCTGCGGTTGCCCTTGGCGCTGCAGCACAGACAGGAGCGCCTGCGATGGTATACTCAACGACGAAACTGGGTGCACGAATGGCAAAACGTCACTTTTTCGGGTGAATCCAGGTTCTGTTTACAGCATCGTGATGATCGCATCCGTGTTTGGTGACATCGCGGTGAACGCATTTTGGAAGCATCGCCATACTGGCGTATCACCGGGCGTAATGGCATAGGGTGTCATTGGTTACACGTCTCTGTCACCTCTTGTTCGCATTGACGGCACTTTGAACAGTGGACGTTACATTTCAGATGTTTTACGATCCGTGGCTCTACCCTTCATTCGATACCTGTGAAACCCTCCATTTTAGCAGGATAATGCACGACCGCATGTTGCAGGTCCTGTACGGGCTTTTCTGGATACAGAAAATGTTCGATTGCTGCCCTGGGCAGCACATTCTCCAGATCTCTCACTAACTGAAAACATCTGGTCAATGGTGGCAGAGCAACTGGCTCGTCACAATAAGCCAGTCACTACTCTTGATGAACTGTGATATCGTGTTGAAGCTGCATGGGCAGATGTACGTGTACACGCCATCCAAGTTCTGTTTGATTCAATGCCCAGGCGTATAAAGGCCGTTATTACGGCCAGAGGTGGTTGTAGTGGGTACTGATTTCTCAGGATCTATGCACCGAAATTGCTTGAAAATGTAATCACATGTCAGTTCTAGTATTATATATTTGTCCAATGAATTCCCGTTTATGATCTGCATTTCTTCTGGGTGCAGCAAAGTGTATTGGCCAGTAGTATAGTATGCACTTCCCCACCATATGTTAACAGATACGTGTATTTCTAAGAAATGAGACCTCTTTGCTCAATAATACACTGAAGCGCCAAAGGACGGAGGCTCTCTATCGAGCAGATGGACACGTACGGGTATGCAGACAACCTTATGAGTCCATGGACCGAGCATGTCAGCAGGGGACTCTTGAAGATGGTTGAGGCTCTGTAATGGCGTGGGAATTGTGCAGTTGGAATGATATGGGAACCCTGAGACGTCTAGATACGACTCTGACAGGTGACACGAACCTATGCATCCTGTCTGATCACCTTCATCCATTCGTGTCCAGTGTGCATTCTGATGGACTGGGACAATTCCATCAGGACAATGCGGCACTCCACACTACCAGAATTGCTATAGAGTGGCTCCAGGAACACTCTTCTGAGTTTAAGCACTTCCGCTGGCCACCAAACTCCCGAGACATGAACATTATTGGTCGCATCTAGGATGCCCTGCAAAGTGCCGTTCAGAAGTGATCTCCACCCCTCGTACTCCTAGTGGTTTAGGGACGTCCCTGCAGGATTCCTGGTGTCAGTTCCCTCCAGCACCACTTCAGACGTCATGTTGTTGTACTACTGCGTGCTCGCGTGGGCCCTACACGATATTAAGCAGGTTATAAGTAGGCTGTTTAGGTTTTTATGTTGGTAACGCCACGTGGAGCTCTGTATGAAAATCACAGAGTGTGCTGTGTGCACTCTGTGGCTGGTTAGCATTGTTGGAATATTCGATATTGTAGTGTTGGGCAGCTGGATGTGAGCAGTGCGTAGCGTTGCGTAGTTGGAAGTGAGCCGCCAGCAGTGGTGGATGTGGGGAGAGAGATGGCAGAATTTTAAGAGCGGACGATCTGGACGTGTGTCCGCCAGTAAGAGTAAATTTGTAATACTGGATATCATGAAATGATATATATATATTATGACTTTTAACATTATTAAGGCAAATACATTGTTTGTTCTCTATCAAAATCTTTCATTTGCTAACTATGACTATCAGTAGTTAGTGCCTTCAGTAGTTTGAATCTTTTATTTAGCTGGCACTAGTGGCGCTCACTGTATTGCAGTAGTTCGAGTAACGAAGATTTTTGCGAGGTAAGTGATTCATGAAAGGTATAGATTATTGTTAGTCAGAGCCATTTGTTTGTTGGCATTTTTGAAAGTCAGATTGCGTTGCGCTGAAAATATTGTGTGTCCGTTTAGTGTTGATCAGAATAAGTAAAGAGAGTAATGTGTGAGTACGTTCAGTTTTGCTCAGCAGTTTGAAAATCAAGTAAAGTAGAGGTTTTCCAGCACAGTAATTCATACATTTTTCAAAAGGGATGTTTCATACGTCGACCCTTAGCCGAGGATACCTCACTGGAATCTTCTGATTTTTTCTTGTAGTTTGTGTAATTAGTGTAGCTATTGTTCATTGCTAGCGCGTAATTATAGAGAGAATTTCCTTTGTAGTTGTAGTTTTTCATTGTTGTACAGTAAAACAGTTGTGTAATGCATGTAGATTTGCACCAAGTATTTCGCAGCTGCGCTTGCAATTAACGAGATATTATTTTCAGTGCTATACTAATGTGTTTTCTTGTTTTTGCTCTTCAAGTTGTGCTTTTCTTGTTATCGTGTGAAATACGTGATAATTATGGCGTGTGAAAAACGTAACACTAGGCTCCAAAGTAAACTGGGAAATGACAGTGAAGACGAGAGTAGTGTAATGAATTAGCTAGTGTTCAACAGCGTAATTTGGTAATTGTGCATAGGGAAATGGACCAGGCGGCTCACCTCCAACTGAGCAACGCTACGTCCTGTTCACATCCAACTGCCCAACACTGCAATAGCGAATATTCCAACAACATAAAAACCTAAACAGCCTACTTACAAGGTGTACCAGTTTCTTTGGCTCTTCAGTGAATATTGATCTATGTACATCGTTTAATGTAATGGAGTGTGATATCGATGCGACGAAGGTTGGTAAACACGCAGTAGTCTGTTATATAGGCTGTTTCACAACTTCTGTTACAAAAAAATGGTTCAAATGGCTCTGAGCACTATGGGACTTAACATCTCAGGTCATCAGTCCCCTAGAACTTAGAACTACTTAAACCTAACTGACCTAAGGATATCACACACATCCATGCCCGAGGCAGGATTCGAACCTGCGACCGTAGCGGTCGCACAGTTCCAGAATGAAGAGCCTAGAACCGCTCGTCCACCAGCGGCCGGCTTCTGTTACAAGCTACTAAGGTTTCCGGGAACAAGCCGTTTGGATTTTGAAAGCTGGATCTTCGTCAAGTCTCCTGTCTCACGGTACACATCCAGCGGAGGCAATGACCTCTGGCCTGCGTGCTCTGCAAGAGCCCATGGCATAGACAACGTTTCCAGAAGTTCTCGTCTGGTTCTCTTAACGTGACGAGGACGATCTGTTCAACGTCAAATCGCGGTGCGTCCGTGGAGTACCACAGTCAATGTCCCTAGTAGCGAACGCATCAATTTCTAGTAGCCATCATATAGTAGGATGCCCTCTTCTCAGTTTGGTTGTGTACTTTGGCTGGTCGGGGTGGCCGAGTGGTTCTAGGCGCTACAGTCTGGAACCGCGCGACCGCTACGGTCGCAAGTTCGAATCCTACCTCGGGCATGGGTGTATGTGATGTCCTTAGGTTAGTTAGGTTTAAGTAGTTCTAAGTTCTAGGGGACTGATGGCCTCAGCTGTTGAGTCCCATAGTGCTCAGAGCCATTTGAACCATTTTTATGCACTTTGAAGCGGGAAATTAGAAAGCGATTCGATCTTCAAACGTATTTCATGTACCAAAGGTACATTTCCGAACATTGGTTCCTTATCCTTTATCTACTACCCTCCATCTACGGCCGCTAAAAGCCTATAACAGGAAATGTGAAACACCTTGCATATTTGCAGATTCCAAGTTTTAAGTTAAAGTGTAGAGATAGGAAAGTAATTTCAGCATATCGCTCCATATCTAAATTATATATGACGTGACTGTTTGTTGTGAACAAGAAACAAAAACAATACCCCAATAAAATCTTCTCGGGCTTCCAGCCGTGTCAGGTGGTTAAATTCCCACGAGCTTTCGACCGAACTATATGTATATCCTTTTCTCCAGAAGAATGATAATTGGTAAGCCCTGTATGAACTCAAATCTCTCTAATTTTACCTTGAAGGTCACATTGCGAGAGTATGACGGAGCAAGAAATACAATGGTTTACTTCTCTACAAAGCCATGCTTTTGAAATTTTTACAGTAAGCCACAGCGTGATACATAATACGCTTATATATATATAGTTCCAACGGCATTGTGTACATGCCTTGATTTATTGTAAATATTTCGAGAGCATACATTTATATAGAAGTCAACTATTGTATTTCTTGCGCCCTCGTATTCTCGCAATAGGATCTTCAAGGTAAAATTAGGGAGATTCGAGTTCATATGGAGTTTACCAACTGTCAGTCTTCCGGGGAACCTTATGTAGCTCGGTAGGAGCTCGTGGGAGTTTAACCAACTGACACGGCTGGAAGCTCGAGAAGATTTAGTTAAGGTACAATTTTTGTTTTTCTTCACAATAAATAGTCACATCGATTAAATATCTGGCAGCATGCACATAGAGTGATTTAAAGTGAATTGAAAATGATAGTAGGAAAGGCAGACACCAGACAGATGTATTGGAAGAATACTTGGAAAATGTGTCCTCGCACAGAAGATGTAGCTTATAAAATCCTAGTTTCACATGTATTTCAGTATTGCTCCTCAGCCTGGGCTCTTCACCAGATAGTACTGATAGAAGGTCGAAAGAAGAGCAACGCGTTTCTTCATGCATTCGTTTAACAAGAGCGTAAGCATCACGGGGTTGCTCATTCAACTCTACTAAGAGGGGCGTTTGAAACGTCCGTGAAAAATAAAAACGACTTACGTGTTTGGGGTAAACCTGTTTTAGTTTTCGACATGGTCTCCTTTTAGACTTATACACTTCGTCCTACGCTGTTCTAATTTGTTGATCCCTTCCGAATAATAGGTATTGTCCAAGTCTGCAAAATAGCTATTAGTTGCTGCAATCACCACCTCGTTTGAATAAAATCTTTGACCCACCAGCCATTTCTTCAAATTGGAGAACAAATAGTAGTCCGAGGGAGCCAAGTTTGGAAACAGGGGGGGGATGTGAAACAAGTTGGAATCCACAACTGCTGAGGTGTGTGCTGGTGCATTGTCGTGGAAAAGGACTTTTTCCAATCACCAGCGTTTTTCTTGCAACTCGGTATTCAAACGGTCCAATAACGAGTAATATTTTTACCTTTTCCAGACAGTCGATGAGCATTATCCCTTGCGAATCCCAAAAGACAGTCACCATAACCTTTCCGGCCGAAGGAATGCTCTTAGCCTTTTTTGGTGCAGATTCTCTCTTGGTAACTCTTTGTTTAGATTGTTGTTTGGTCTCAGGAGTATAGTAATGTATCCATGTTTCATCCACAGTGACGAAACGACGCATTAAGGTCTGTGGACTCTTCCTGAACAACTGCAAACCACCCTTGAAACACTTCACACGATTCCGTTTTTGGTCAAGCGTGAGCAATCGCGGAACCCACCGTGCGGATAACTTTCTCATGTCCAAATGCTTATGCAAAATATTATGTACCCGTTCATTCGAGATGCTCACAGCACTAGCAATCTCATGCACCCTAACTCATCTGTCACCGATCGCCATATCATGGATTTTATCAATGATTTCTGGAGTCGTAACCTCCACAGGGCGTCCAGAACGTTCAGCACCACTTGTGCCCATATGGCCACTCCGAAAATTTTGAAACCACTTATAAACTGTTCTAATCGAAGGTGCAGAGTCACCGTAATGTTGATCAAACTTCTGTTTAGTCTGCTGAGGCGTTTTGCCTTTCATAAATTAATGTTTAATCACCACACGAAATTCCTTTTCGTCCATTTTTTGACAATCACTTGACTTCCTTGATTCACACAAAGAAATAGACCAACATGGCTGAAACTTGGTGTGCGTTCTTTCCAAAGATGCTACTAAACTAAACATTACCTCGATACGCGCCGGTGGTGCGATCTCTCGGACTTTGCATGGACTTTTCAAACGCCCCTCGCATGCTGATAACCTCGCTGCTGAGCCCCGGTAAGCTTCAACTATACTCGCGGAAGCAACACGAAGGGCATTGTGTACCACGCTGTGGTTTACTGTAAAAATTTCTAGAGCATATATTCATAGAGGAGTCATCAATCACATTTCTTGCTCCTTCGTATTCTTGCAATAATATCTTCAAGGTAAAATTGGAGCGATTTGAGTTTATATGGAGGCTTACCAACTGTCAGTCTTCTGGGGAGCCGGCCACGGTGGTCTAGCGGTTCTAGGCGCTCCAGTCCGGAGCCGCGCTGCTGCTACGGTCGCAGGTTCGAATCCTGCCTCGGGCAGGGGTCAGGGATTTTCTCTGCCTCGTGATGGCTGGGTGTTGTGTGATGTCCTTAGGTTAGTTAGGTTTTAGTAGTTCTAAGTTCTAGGGGACTTATGACCTAAGATGTTGAGTCCCCTAGTGCTCAGAGCCATTTGAAGCATTTTTTCGCCCGAATCTCGTGGTCGTGTGGTAGCGTTCTCGCTTCCCACGCCCAGGTTCCCGGGTTCGATTCCCAGCGGGGTCAGGGATTTTCTCTGCCTCGTGATGGCTGGGTGTTGTGTGATGTCCTTAGGTTAGTTAGGTTTAAGTAGTTCTAAGTTCTAGTGGACTGATGACCATAGATGTTAAGTCCCATAGTGCTCAGAGCCATTTGAACCATTTTCTTCTCCAAAGATTTTTGAAAGGTGTTCTACATTGCGCCTCTGTGCTGACTATCAACCAAGATACAATCAGACGGAGTATCTTCACAGATATACAATGAGTCGTTTAATTTGTGACTAACAGAACCAAGTACGTTAAACTGGAAAGCGAGTGCTTGACATGTTCCCCAAGAAGGGCAGGACAACTGCTTATCTTCTGAATACACACAAATGACTTACCAGATATTATCTGTTGTGTAACTTATTGACCTTCAAAATTCTGTACACTTCGCATCATCGATAAACCAACCCATTGAATTTTCCTGGTAACAACTGGGACCATTAAAAGTTCGTTCATGTTGCTATCACCAAAACGATTAATTTGACTTAACAGCAAAGGCGATATATTTTGCTCAAACTACGTTCTAGGTAAAAATTTAATTCAATTCAGACTATCAACTTTCGTACAATTTTTTTTGGTATTGCATTCAACATGTTTTCCATTCCTCTTACTTCGATACATGCATATTAATGAAGTAACCGCGGGACTGCTACGGTCGCAGGTTCGAATCCTGCCTCGGACATGGATGTGTGTGATGTCCTTAGGTTAGTTAGGTTAAGTAGTTCTAAGTTCTAGGGGACTGATGACCTAAGATGTTAAGTCCCATAGTGCTCAGAGCCATTTGAACCATTTTAATGAAGTAAACGTATCAGAAATATAGCCTCGCCTTTTATAAACAACGGTGCCAACAGCGTCACTGTATCACGAAACAAGTAAGGAACATTTGTTGCACATGGAAATAACAGTTACGGGCAACAAGGTTAGCTCTTCACGATGTATATTTAAAATTTTGGTTAAAACTGTTTTTTAATGACAGCTCTTTCCTTTCCCATTCATTTTTAATGTACATTCTCATCACGGTTACTAAACAAATAAAAAAAGTTTTGCATCACCTCGGTTCCGAGAGTTCCGGAACCTGTACAGATAATTGCAATAGAGATCAACATAAACATAACTTTGGCCCTTTTTATTGATCATGAAAACCACACATTGCTTTTTGTACCACCATACAGTGAGACCTTCAGAGGTGGTTGTCCAGACTGCTGTAGACACCGGTACCTCTAATACCCAGTAGCACGTCCTCTTGCATTGATGCATGCATAAATGTATTCGTCGTGGCACACTGTCCACAAGTTCATCAAGGCAGATTGTCTCACTCCTCAACGGCGATTCGGCGTAGATCGATCAGAGTGGTTGGAGGGTCACGTAGTCCATAAAAAGCTCTTTCCAATCCATCCCAGGTATGTTCGATAGGGGATAGGGTTCATGTCTGTAGAACATACTGGCCACTCTAATCGAGATATGCCGTTATCCTGAAGAAAGTCATTCACAAGATGTACACGATGGGGGCGCGAATTGTCGTCCATGAACACGAATTCCTCGCCAATATCCTGACGATATGGTTCCACTGTCGGTCGGAGGATGGCATTTACTTATCGTACCGCCGTCACTGCGCCTTCCACGACCACCAGCGGCGTACGTCGGCCCCACATAATGCCACCCCATAATAACATGGAATCTCCACCTTGCTACACTCGCTGGACAGTGTGTCTAAGGCGTGCAGCCTGACCGGGTTGCCTCAAAACATGTTTCCGACGATTGTCTGGTTGAAGACATATGCGACACTCATGGGCGAAGAGAACGTGATGCCAGTCCGGAGCGGTGCATTCGGCGTGTTGTTGGGCCCATCTGTACCGCGCTGCATGGTGTCGTGGTTGAAAGATGGACCTCGCCATGGACGTCGGAAGTGAAGTTGCGCATCATGTTGCCAATTATGCACAATTTGAGTCGTAACATGACGTGCTGTGGCTGCACGAAAAGCATTATTCAACATGGTGGCGTTGCTGTCAGGGTTCCATAATCCGTAGGTAGCGGTCATCCACTGCAGAAGTAGCCCTTGGGTGGCCTGAGCGAGGCATGTCACCGATAGTTCCCGTCTCTCTATATCTCCTCCATGTCGGAACAACATCGCTTTCGTTCACTCCGAGACGCCTGGACACTTCCCTTGTTGTGAGCCCTTCCTGGCACAAAGTAACAATGCGCACACGAATAAACTGCGGAATTGATCGTCTAGGCATGGTTGAACTACAGACAACACGAGCCGTGTACCTGCTTCCTGGTCGAATGACTATAACTGATCGGCTGGCTGACCCCCTCAGTCTAACAGGCCCTGCTCGTGCATGGTTGTTTACATCTTTGGGCGGATTTAGTGACATCTCTTAACAGTCAAAGAGACTGTGTCTGTGATACAATATCCACAGTCAACGTCTATCATCAGGGGATGATGCAAAACGTTTTTTGATGTGTATGTAAGTTTCAAGTTTTGTGTATAAATTATACTAAACTAGATATCGGTGTTGCTTATAGATCCACAGTGAGAAGATCCTCAAGGATGCAGAACACTTCACAAAACAGAACTACACAACAGATATTTACTGAAAAAGAAGGATACATGCTCATGTCCCTTCCGAATTCCCTAAGTTAAATGGTCTTCGTGGATGTGGAATTATTCAAAGAAATTCAAAATATTTTCACTGAACAAGTCACAAAAATGGAAATGCACAATACACTGAAGTGCATATGACAGTTCTTTGGATATGGTAGCAGTGACTCATTAACCAAAAAAGCACTTTACGACATTTACTTACACTGATCACATTACTGCACTGAAGATGTGCTGGAGTCAGAATTTTCATCACACGTTATTTGATATTAATGACAGTCAGATGTCTATCGCTTCTATTGAGAAATTCGTCAATGGAGAAGATATTCGATATTGTGAACTATTACACTATCCGAGCAAGTATGCAGCCTGGCCCATATTTTCAGTGTCAGTTATGTTTCCTATTATTACTCCTAGACAAAACAAGCAGAAGTTATCGCACGGGTTGTGTGGGAATAGGAGCAATTTGAGAACGAATCTGGTGGGCAACTAGGGTTTATCTTTTCATAAGGGTTTGGAATCCTTGAAATGAAAAGAGGGGTGAGAGCAATGAAATGCAGTGATACAAAATGCCTGAAACACTAAATGTGCAATGTAATGAATACGTCATCGTAAGTGAAAACTGGGGTAGAGTTAGGAGCAAAACTGAATTGACCTCGAATGACATCAGTGCAGACTTTGAAATAGCATCAGGCTTAAAAGTTACTCAGAGTCATCCCTAAAGCCATCAGTTTCTCCCATACTACGAAGGAGGGATGAAAAATAACGAGTTCGAATGATTTATGTGAAAACTCCTAAAGTTATTTTTAAATAAAACAAACTTTATTAACATTCTATTTATTTCTCAATATAGTCATCCTGGCGAAGAACCCGTTTCTTGCAACTAGACATGTTTGTTGACACTGTCACCGTAGAATGTACGACTTCGTTGACGAAGCAACAAACTCACCTCGTCCTGCACCGCTTCACCACTATCAAAGTGTTCTCGCAGGAGTTCTTTAAGTTGTAGAAACAGATGAAAGTCGGATGGTGCCAAGTGGGGACTGTGTGGAGGATGGTCGCTGACAGTGAACCCAGGTCACCGGATGTTAGCAGATGTCGCAGTGCTTGTCCTAAAAGTATGAGTCTAGTGTTTCATAAGCGAGGCCTCATTCAGGCCCAAGCCACTACGTGATTAAATATAGAAACTGCTTACGTTACGTTTTGCGATATGTGATACTACAATTATGTATAACAACTTGCTAGGGATGTTCATAGAAAAAAGATGGACCAATCAATAGATAAGGAATACTGAATGACTGGCACGCGCCATTCACTATTCAGCAGCCGCACAGTGACAAGAAAAGGCAATGAAACATGTTTAATGGAACAGGCATTGAATACGCAGCTAAAAAAATCACTAACTACATTACCACATCCTAACAGTTAACTGTACGTTTAAAAATTATGATAGAAACACCAGCTTCTGCACCACCAACAAGGAAGGGCGTGCTCTGACAACTAGTTGCTAGATATATGAACTAGATAAGTTAATTGAGGCTACAGGAGGGGGAAAAAGAAATAGCAGAGAGAATTCCCTAACAGAAACTCAAGAGGACTTATGGAATACCAACAACAAGAAGTCATTTTTACATACATGCAAAACCCAGGCACTACAACAAAGCTACCAGACCAGGAGCCTTATATACCAGCAAAAATCCAAAATTTAGCATAAAAGGCGAGGTGGAAAACATCCGAAACAGAGACACAAAATTGTGAGAAAGATTCTATTCCAGTACACCACAGAAGATGGTTAAAATCCCGAGCCGGCTGGTGTGTCCGAGCAGTTCTAGGCGCTTCAGTCTGGAACCGCGCGACCGCTACGGTCGCAGGTTCGAATCCTGCCTCGGGCATGGATGTATGTGATGTCCTTAGGTTAGTTAGGTTTAAGTAGTTCTAAGTTCTAAGAGACTGATGACCTCAAAAAATAGTTCAAAAGGCTCTCAGCCCTAAGAGACTTAACTTATGAGGTCATCAATACCCTAGAAATTAGAACTAATTAAACCTAACTAACCTAAGGACATCACACACATCCATGCCCGAGGTAGGATTCGAACCTGCGACCGTATCGGCAGCTCGGTTCCAGACTGTAGCGCCTAAAACTGCTCGGCCACTCCGGCCGGCTGATGATCTCAGGTGTTAAGTCCCATAGTGCTCAGAGCCATTTTAAATCCCGAAAATAAACAGAAATATCATCCAACCTCACGGCAGACATTCGAAAGAAAGATTAAAACTTAATAGATACACCCACAGACTCCCAGCAGCAAAAGTTACCCACAAAATTTTAATACGATGCTAGGAGTGAGTAAAATCTATACCTGGATTCAAGAAGTCTAAAAAAATCTAGGAAGAGCTCAGATAAATTCTTTGGCGCTTCTAGGCCGAAACTCATAAGTCTGAATAGAAGTTTTAGGCAGAAACTCATACATCTAAAAAAAAAGTGCCTGATAAGAAGTACAGTCGGAGAACGAAGAGAATAGGAACAAAATGGACTGAGGAAAGAAAGGGAATTCACCTATAAACAAGGAGAGTTACACGAAAACTGAGAAAACTGAATAATAAAGCTTTACCTGACCCTGGAGTGTCTAGTCGAAGCTAATAGTAATTTATAAATAACGGAATAAGTAGCAGAGAGTGTTGCACCTGGAGAATAGTGTATCCAGGAACATATCATGTTTCCCTGTGCTGTGTGATACATTAAAGTTGTCTGGAGGGTACTGTTAATTCTTCAGTTACACACTTCTACGGCGAATAAAATTCTGTATATTTTGAAAATTAGTCACGTAATATGTGGATGAGTAAGCCATACTTCGTCGATCGTGCACCATCTTGTACCTTGAACCCGAAGAAGGTCCTATACCATGGAACACGTGATATTTGCAAACGAACTGAGTGTCTGTAGTATCTTAACAAATTTCCCTTTATTGAAAACGGACATTTGTGATAGAGACCAATAGCTTCTATTTCAAAGATTTTGAGCTTGTTTTTAATATTACTTCTTGCTGATTTTATTTTATTTCTGATTACTGGTGTGTAGTAGAGATACAATGTAACACACGGACTATTAAATATAGTACTGATAAGAATTTTTTCGTTGTTAATGCCTTTAAACTGGAACTGAATATTTGTTCCTAGGTACATGACCTTGTTATAGCTTGCAACACTTTTTCACATTTGGAAAAAACCTTACTTTTCCATTATAATTTTTGTAATTTCAGGAAAAGGATTCAGAACACTTTAAGTTCAAAAATGGTTCATATGGCTCTGAGCACTATGGGACTTAACTTCTGAGGTCATCAGTCCCCTAAAACTTAGAACTACTTGAACCTAACTAAACTAAGGACATGCCACACATCCATGCCCGAGGCAGGATTCTAACCTGCGACCGTAGCGGTCACGCGGTTCCGGACTGTAGCGTCTAGAACCCCACGGCCACCCCGGCCGGCGAACACTTTAAGTCAGTGCTATCTTTCCAAAATGGAATAAGTAAACATGTTAAACTTCTGCTACAGGGCTGGCTAGAGGCGAATGAATGAAAAATGCTCAACATCTCCCCTACACGAGGATGTGACCAGACTGTATGGCATTCTACGATCCGAAAAGAATAAGATAACGTTACAGATGTTGGCCCAATGTTTGAAATGATTTATGGAACTTCAGTTACTTCGAACTTTTTTGATAGTTAACATTGCTTGATACACCGGGAAAACTCTCACAAATTGTTCACAGAGACAAAATACAATATGCTACATGCATTGCGGGTCTAGTGGCTCATGAAATATCAAAACACTTTTAAAAATAGTTGCACAGAACATCAGTTCTGAAGTCAGACACATGCATATTGTGTCATTTAGGTGCAGTTAGTTTACAGACAGACAAAAACACTCGTTACTAAAACCTCTTCATGGAGAGGGAAAATATGATAATGTAAATAATTACACGTAAATATCCTCAGTATTAGGATTTCTAACATTTTTCAGAAGGCGTTGTAGAAAAGAGCAATAACACATCTTAATACACACAGCGTGCTTACTAATAAGACACACAAACAGCACGGCCGGATCCTTAACTGGAAATGGAGGAAAGAAGGTCCTATGAACATATGCACGGAAATGGACGATGTGCGTGCAACCACAACAAATCGTCCTTGTTTTGTATAACTTATTTACAGTATACAGAGCTGCATCGCATCCACGTCACAACAGGTGTCCGAAGTAGCCTCTATGGGATTTCGAATGATACGGGTAGCAGCGGTTGTCATTCAGGAGATACATAATGGTAATCGTACTCTAGCTTACATCACGTTAGAGGGGCACTTTCCTGGAACTTGTACAAGGGTTCGTCTCAATATCCTCTAGAACTCTGTCCCCCAGATCTGGTGTACGCACAGTTCGCCGCTTCCTTGCACGTACGTCTGTCTGGAAGGACCCATGGTTCTACAAATGCCCAAAAAGGGCTTGAAATGCTATGTGATGTTGTTGGTGTCTGTGAGGGTACTGGTTTTTGTATAGCCGTGCTGCCTTTCGACCGTTTCCATCTGATTCCGGTGTGGGCGAGCGGTTCTACGCGCTTCAGTCTGGAACCGCGCTGCTGCTGCGGTCTCAGGTTCGAATCCTGCCTCGGGCATGGATGTGTGTGATGTCCTTAGATTAGTTAGGTTTAAGTAGTTGTAAGTTCTAGTTTTAAGTTCTAGTAGTTGTAAGTTCTGACGACCTCAGATGTTAAGTCCCATAGTATCAGAGCCATTTGAGCCATCTGATTCACAAACACCATCTCGGGTTATTCCCGGCATGAATACCGCACCATTCTGCTGGTTGCAGTACCCAGCGTCAATCTCACAGCCTACAACACACAATGAACACACGACCTGTGGCCAGAGGAATTTTCATGCGTCAACGCCATCTATCGTGGCAACATGCATTTCCGCACACATGTTATAGGACCTTTTTCCCTCCATTTCCAATCAGGAACCAATCCCTCCAGTTTATCGGTTTTATTAATGTTGCCCTGTAGTACATCAGTTATCTGTCACTACACATGATAGGTGATTCAATTTTCTGTTTGCGGAAGACACAAGCGTAGCTGTAAAGACCATGAGTGTAACGTAAATTACTGACTGTAACAAACCACAGTGCATACGGCGATAAGACCATCACTGAGGTCGAAAAGTTTCGTTTCTTACGTGGCGATTCTAGAAAGAAAATTACATATGTCATCCCACGCTAAGACCATTGCACAACATGGGGAAAGAGACTATATGTTCCAACATTTCCTGTAGAATCTCTTTTGGTGCGATACAGATCAGAGGTACGTCACAGTGTGTGAATGGAATGGTACGGAAACCGGAAAAGTATTTTAGAACTGAAGTCGTGTCCAGCGGTAGTGAAATGATGCCAACAATTTGATCAAGGACGTGGGTTTGGTTGATCATGAAGAAAGACCATCAAAATCGACCACGGACAATCGAGAAATCGATTCGCAGATTGTCTATTGCAGATATTGCTCTGCTGATGCGCATCTCAGTAGCAAGTGCTCATTCCATCGTCTGAGATGGTCTGCAGTATTGGAAGTTTTGCTCACGATGGCTTCCGTGATCACTGGTGGCTGCACACAGGGGCGTCACTCCGACGAAGGCAATGACTTTCTGAGCTACTTCATTATGCGGAATGAAATATGGGCCAATCGTTTCATACTTTGAACACGACGACGGCTATCGAATAGACACATACCTCCTCGCCTCTGCGGAAGAAATGACAAAGTTGCGCGTACAGCATCGACTGTCATGGTTACCGTTTTCATCGACTGTGAAGGAGTTGTGTACACAGAGTTTACGTAAAAGGGCACAGCCTTTAACGCTGATTCTTACGGTGCAGCGCAGACATCGCTCCACAATAAGGAACAAGAGACGTGGAAAATTAAGCAACGGAATTTTTCTCTTGCTCGACAATGCAACCCACACATGGCGCGCACAAAACACGCTTTGTTTCAACGTTTTCGATGGTAGCTTTGGAAGCATCCGCCACAGGGTCTTGATCTTGCCTCACGTGACTTCCATCTTTTCGGCAAGCTGAAAAAAAAACCACAGAGGGAAAAAAGATTTTTCAATGCTGAAGACGTTTATACAGCGGTTCTCTAAACCGGGTGACTATGGTGAAGAATAGTTTCATTCATCTGTGCGACTCTTCCAATAAACGCTACTTGGCCTGCCATAATAATGAGTAACTTGATTTTTTAAGTCCTCTCGTAGGACTAAAGGTAGATCAGAAAGCTCCTACGGAAGTATCGCGTTCAGAATCGTGCAAATACTGCTATCTTTGTTCAGAATCGTGCAAATACTGCTATCTTTGTAACAAGAATAACCTCTACTATCCGTGACACTGAAACGCGAAGAGCTGTTTATTTTGCATACTCCCACTGTGTAATATCATATGGTATCAGACTCGAGAAAAATTCTCTGCACTCAGAAATTACCCACTTAGCCCAGAAGAGGACAGTTAGAACGATCTACCATCTCACTTCGCGAACTTCAGTATCTAATCTGCTATTCCTGTACAGGTAATCCACAATCCGATTTATGACTGAAAAGAAACTGCAACATTCACTCAATGAATAATAAATAGAAAATAATTTCGCTTGTATGACTCTTATTTAAGCACTACACAGGGAGTTTTGAACTAGTCGCTAGATCTTATTTTCCACAGGCTTCTATTAAAACGGAAAAAATAGAGATTTTAAAATCTACGTTGAAATAATTCCTTGTGGGACACGCCTTTTATTCTGTTCAGGAATCCCTTGCACTAGTGTTGAGCCTTACTCAGCAATGTGTTATTTATTGCATATACAATAATAAAACGTTTAAGTAAATTTAACTGACTGATATTACACTGCAGGCTAGTTTCCCTATTGCCAGGGATTGCATCGTTCTGCAGCAGCTTAGTGAAAATATTTTAAGCAAAAGAGATAACGTAATGAAAATATTATCATTATATGCTTTAGGATTTTGTCTACCTGTAGGTAACAAGTGAAAAACTGCATAAGAAAGACTCACAGACTGGAGACACCCCCCTCTCCCTCCCCCCCCCCCCCCCCCACACACACACACACAGAGGGAGAGAGAGAGAAACCACGGAATCGCTACACATTGTGTATAAGAGAACAGGCGTTTTGGCAACTTGTGTACTTCAAGATAAGTTGCGTGCCAAATGAACTTTGGCAACTGGCTGTTACAGGTGCCGCAACTTTGCAGCTACAGAGAGACAGCGTAATAAGCGTGATTTATGTTCTAATAAAACCAACACGAGTTTCGAGCAAATAAATACATATTTAGGAAACTTGCATAGGACACTAAACGATAATGACTCATTGTTATTAAGCACATCACTGGAATAGTTTTTAGCTACAGTCGAACTCCAAAGGCGCAAATATTTGTTTATTGAAGTTTATTAAGTCAGAGAAGTAACTGCGAGAAGAAAAAAATTCTCTGTCATGTACGCATATAGACTTAAACAGGGTATTTCAGATTTTGAGTTTCTCGGTTGTTGTTGGCGTTCGCTTGTTTGCTTGTTACCTTCAGCTAAACTGCATAATGAGCTGCCGTCGAACGTAAACTGCTAAATGACCATCGTTAGAAATTCGCGCGTTTACGGTAGTGTAACTGGCGATGATGAAACAGCAGCGAGGGTACGTCATTTCGCCCGTGTAATATTGCAGCTAGACGACAAGTGAGCAAACCGTCGGGAGAATGCCGTGTTCCTCGAATGGTCTTTCAAAAGTTGTAACTTAATTTCTTCGGTTAGGGTTTTAGAATGCCGTAGGAAGAACTGTTGGCAAGAAATTTTCCAGAGGCCAGCCGTGTAGCACAGCTCACAGGTGAAAACGACACACGCAGCGAAAGTAAGTGAATCTCAAAGCAGGTACGGCGGCTGCCGCCCCATGCCATATACCGGCTGCCAATTAAAATGCAATAAAAAGCAAACCTTGCCTAGTCCACAATAAACTTAATGACAGCGGTGGGCAAAATTATTTTACTGTGTAAAAGCCCGGTTGTATAAAAGTAGCCCAAGGAGGAGATGGTCGAAATTAAAAGTAGCGAGCGCCGTGTATGAAAATGCGCCGAGCCTCGTGGCCAGTCACGGCAGGAATCGACTCTTTGTCCTCAAGATCATGAATGCTGTTGCTTGTATCAAGATATAATCAGAAATATCGTGCTACCGTTTCGTGACGAGCCGAGCTATAAGTTAGAATAACATCACAGCTGCAGCGTGCACGACCTCGGGCGCGCATCCCACAATGCCGTCCGCTTCCCGACTGCATTTATTCAGCATCCTCACGCCGATACCATCTACAAAGCCTGTACTCAAATTCGAATACAGTTTTTTAATATGCACTTACAAGAAACAGCACGCACTCCTACAAGTTTTACAATCTCGTACTTACTTTAATAATGTACGTTCCTCTACAAACGAAAGTAGTAACGCATGGAATTTAAATTCGCTCGCGGAACTGTATTACCCGGTAACACACATCCAGAGTATAAAATTCATAATGGCAATAGAAAGATACGACCTCACTGTATTTTATGAACACGTAGGTTTTGCTGAATTATAAATTATCAGAAGTAACAGTGGAAAATTTGTTTTCAAAAGCTCGATTTGGCTTTACAGTGTGTGCACTAGATGTATCACTGGCCGCAGATTAATCACAGATAAAGGAGTAAACTAGCAAAAGAGAGCAGTTATCGCTTTCCTTGACTCTGAGATTGTATCTGACAAAAAGTGGGAGTAACTATACAGCGCTCTCACGTAGAAAAATGTGAAAAACCGAGACTGAACATTAGTATGAAATTTGTAAATTGTAAGGCAAAACTTTGAGTGAGAAAATTTTAGGTTAGTCCAAGCTATGACTGTTATGAACGGCGACTGAAATCTACAAGTAGCTGCAATTAGTCTCATTTACTTTTTTTCCCTAACGCGTTTTGATGGTGAGAACCCTGTTCGCTTCCTTACAGCCGTTTCTCAGAATTGTGTCTGCATTACAAACTTCAACATTACAAAATCGCATGTACAAATTTTATGTTTTGTTACATTAAATAAAGCCACATAATGACGATATCACAATACTGCCTAGCCTGTCGCTAAAACACCAACAAAACTTACTGGCGGCAGTTATTTGTGAATTTAAATTAATAAGGTGGCAGTTATCAGAAGTGGCGAACATCGATAGGAAAAAAAGAGAAAAAAGGAGTCAGACGCGTCGTTTTATTTTCCTTCACATTTTTTACCGCATACATCCAAAAAGGTCTAGTTAAAGGCGAAGAAATATTAAAATATGTTGGAGGAGTCAGAGTAGACAGTGATGGAAAATATGTATCACAATCTGCGGACACGATTTCAATTTTCGTTGAAAGTGAAGAAAAATTATACATAACTGTATAGCATTGTACTTTAGGGTTGTTAAATTTTCTATCGTCTATTGGAATATGCTGACTGTAGCGCTAAACACGAAAACTTCCGAGCAGATGTGTGCATTACTGAGAAAAAATTGATATCAACCGTAACAGTTGTTTGTTTCTAGTACATCGGAGGTTGCCTTGTCATATTATGGCCAGATGATTAATAGGCATGATGTAAGATGCTTAGTCTGGCACTTCGACAGACGAAGAAAATTGTACAGCAGTGAACCAAAAACAACCTAGCAAATTATTTCGCGCGTAATGGGGCCCCTTAGGGATACGGCGGCTAAGGAGGGGAAGAAATCCAGAGTGCACTCCGTGTGCATTCCGGGAGGAGTCATTCCTGGTGTGGAAAGGGTCCTTCCGGATGCCATGAAGAGCACAGGGTGCAGCCAGCTGCAGGTGGTGGCACATGTCGGCACTAATGACGTGTGTCGCTTTGGATCTGAGGAAATTCTCTCTGGATTCCAGCGGCTATCTGATTTGGTGAAGGCTGCCGGTCTTGCTTATGAGATGAAGGCAGAGCTCACCATCTGCAGCATCGTCGACAGAACCGACTGCGGACCTTTGGTGCAGAGCCGAGTGGAGGGTTTGAATCAGAGGCTCAGACGGTTTTGCGACTGTGTTGGCTGCAGATTCCTTGACTTGCGCCATAGGGTGGTGGGGTTTCGGGTTCCGCTGAATAGGTCAGGAGTTCACTACACTCAGCTGGCGGCTACACAGGTAGCGGAGGCTGTGTGGCGAGGACTGGGCGGTTTTTTAGGTTAGAAGGCCTCGGGAAAGTACGGGGTGGGCTGCAATGTCAAATGGTGCATGGCAAATACAGGACGTGCTTGGATCAAGGAACAGTCGGAATTATAGTTGTAAATTGTTGTAGTTGCGCTGGAAAAATTCCTGAGCTTGAAGCGCTAATAGAAAGCACAGAAGCTGATATCGTTATACGTACTGAAATCTGGCTAAAGGCTGAAGTAAGTTCTGCAGAAATTTTTACGAAGTCTCAGACGGTGTTCAGGAAAGATAGATTAGGCAGAATTGGTGGTGGAGTGCTTGTGTCTGTCAGTAGTGGTTTATCTTGTAGTGAAGTCGAAGTAGATACTCCGTGCGAATTGGTATGGGTGGAGGTTATACTTAACAGCCGAATTAAGTTAATAATTGGCTCCTTCTACCGATCCCCAGACTCCGATGATACAGTTGCGGAACAGTTCAGAGAAAGTTTGAGTCTCGTAACAAATAAATACCCCACTCATACGGTTATAGTTGGTGGGGACTTCAACCTACCCTCGGTATGTTGGCAAAAATACTTGTTCAAAACCGGTGGTAGGCAGAAAACATCTTCAGAGATTGTCCTAAATGCTTTCTCCGAAAATTATTTCGAGCAGTTAGTCCACGAACCCACGCGAATTGTAAATGGTTGCGAAAACACACTTGACCTCTTAGCCACAAACTATCCAGTGCTGATAGAGAGCATCATGACTGATACAGGGATTAATGATCACAAGGTCGTTGTAGCTAGGTTCAATACAGTTTCTTCCAGATCCATCAGAAACAAACGCAAAATAATTTTATTTAAAAAAGCGGATAAAGTGTCACTAGAAGCCTTCCTAAAAGACAATTTCCATTCCTTCCGAACTGACTATGCAAATGTAGACGAGATGTGGCTCAAATTAAAAGCTATAGTAGCAACAGCAATTGAGAGATTCATAACTCATAAATTGGTAAGAGATGGAACGGATCCCCCGTGGTACACAAAAAAGGTCCGAACGCTGTTGCAGAGGCAATGGAAAAAGCATGCGAAGTTCAGAAGAACGCGAAATCCCGAAGATGGGCTAAAATTTACAGACGCGCGAAATTTGGCACGGACTTCGATGCGAGATGCCTTTAATAGGTTCCACAACGAAACATTGTCTCGAAATTTGGTAAAAAATCTGAAGAAATTCTGGTCGTATGTAAAGTACACAAGCGGCAAGACGCAGTCAATACCTTCGCTGCGCAATGCCGATGGTACTGTTACCGACGACTGTGCCGCTAAAGCGAAGTTATTGAACGCAGTTTTCCGAAATTCCTTCACCAGGGAAGACGAATGGAATATTACAGAATTTGAAACACGAACATCTGCTAGCATGAGTTTCTTAGAAGTAGATATCTTACGGGTTGCGAAGCAACTCAAATCGCTTGATACGGGCAAGTCTTCAGGTCCAGATTGTACACCGATTAGGTTCCTTTCAGATTACGCTGATACTATAGCTCCCTACTTAGCACTCATATACAACCGCTCGCTCACCGATAGATCTGTACCTACAGATTGGAAAATTGCGCTGGTCGCACCAGTGTTTAAGAAGGGTAGTAGGAGTAATCCATTTAACTACAGACCTATATCATAGACGTCGGTTTGCAGTAGGGTTTTGGAGCATATACTGTATTCAAACATTATGAATCACCTCGGAGGGAACGATCTATTGACACGTAATCAGCATGGCTTCAGAAAACATCGCTCTTGTGCAACGCAGCTAGCTCTTTATTCGCACGAAGTAATGGCCGCTATCGACAGGGGATCTCAAGTTGATTCCGTATTTCTAGATTTCCTTAAAGCTTTTGACACCGTTCCTCACAAGCGACTTCTAATCAAGCTGCGGAGCTATGGGGTATCGTCACAGTTGTGCGACTGGATTCGTGATTTCCTGTCAGGAAGGTCGCAGTTCGTAGTAATAGACGGCAAATCATCGAGTAAAACTGAAGTGATATCAGGTGTTCCCCAGGGAAGCGTCCTGGGAGCTCTGCTGTTCCTGATCTATATAAATGACGTGGGTGACAATCTGAGCAGCTCTCTTAGATTGTTCGCAGATGATGCTGTAGTTTACCGTCTAGTAAGGTCATCCGAAGACCAGTATCAGTTGCAAAGCGATTTAGAAAAGATTGCTTTATGGTGTGTCAGGTGGCAGTTGACGCTAAATAACGAAAAGTGTGAGATGATCCACATGAGTTCCAAAAGAAATCCGTTGGAATTCGATTACTCGATAAATAGTACAATTCTCAAGGCTGTCAATTCAACTAAGTACCTGGGTGTTAAAATTACGAACAACTTCAGTTGGAAGGACCACATAGATAATATTGTCGGGAAGGCGAGCCAAAGGTTGCGTTTCATTGGCAGGACACTTAGAAGATGCAACAAGTCCACTAAAGAGACAGCTTACACTACACTCGTTCGTCCTCTGTTAGAATATTGCTGCGCGGTGTGGGATCCTTACCAGGAGGGATTGACGGAGGACATCGAAAGGGTGCAAAAAAGGCAGCTCGTTTTGTATTATCACGTTATAGGGGAGATAGTGTGGCAGATATGATACACGAGTTGGGATGGAAGTCATTACAGCATAGACGTTTTTCGTCGCGGCGAGACCTTTTTGCGAAATTTCAGTCACCAACTTTCTCTTCCGAATGCGAAAATATTTTGTTGAGCCCAACCTACATAGGTAGGAATGATCATCAAAATAAAATAAGAGAAATCAGAGCTCGAACAGAAAGGTTTAGGTGTTCGTTTTTCCCGCGCGCTGTTCGGGAGTGGAATAGTAGAGAGATAGTATGATTGTGGTTCGATGAACCCTCTGCCAAGCACTTAAATGTGGATTGCAGAGTAATCATGTAGATGTAGATGTAGTGTATATCTTTGACGTACCACCATAATTCTCTCGAAGCACTTCATTTAAAAACTACTGGCCAGATAAACGAAATGCGGATACTAAACTCCTTATTTACACCATTATCTTCGGAATATGGTACGATTTTCAAATTTACGTAACTTTCGGCATGGACTGAAACGTGTGACGTATCTCCACTGACCGAGCGAGGTGGCGCAGTGTTTAGACACTGGACTCGCATTCGGGAGGACGACGGTTCAATCCCGCGTCCGGCCATCCTGATTCAGGTTTTCCGTGATTTCCCTAAATCACTCCAGGTAAATGCCGGGATGGTTCCTCTGAAAGGGCACGGCCGACTTCCTTCACTAATCCGATGAGACCGATGACCACGCTGTCTGGTCTCCTTCTCCCAAACAACCAACCTGTCTCCACTGTCAGTACCTTTAACCTCCTCAAGCTGCCCTGTAGCGTGGCGAACAGCGCACCGCGAAAGACCTGTGTCCACATTCCACACCAATTTTTTACAGCCTTTCTGTTTCATTCTCGAATAAGGGTGAGTAGGAAGAAAGACTGTTGGCAGTCGCCCATATAACCTACAGTTTCCTTGAGTTTGATATAATATTTTGCTTCACTCTTCGTGGTTTAACACTAAGCCTGTCCATGACGCTGCTATTGTAGCATCTGCTGCTAAGTCAGAGGAGCAACTCCGTGACACTCTCTCTCTCTTGCTAACGGAACCAGTGACGAAACAGGCACTACTTGTAGGATCTTTTCTATATCCGCTACACTGCCAGATCAGAAATATGTGGACAGCACTATAAAATGTGGAACTGGCCACTATATGTCAAGAGTGGTGGACGCGCTAATACAAGAGAAGATGGGGAGCGTTGTGTTGTCAGTAGAGAAGCACTAACAGCCGTATGTGTTGATCAAGAGATGTCAGTGCCGTCGAACCTGGACTAATTAATGGATAGTGGATGTCACCTGAGTAACAAATCCATCAAGGATATCGCAAGCCTTCTAAGGCTGCCCAAGTCCACTGTTGGTGACATGACTGTGAGATGGAAACGTGGATGAAGAACCACAGCCAGACCATGACCTGTCAGACTTCGTGTACTGACGGACAGGAGGTGTCGAACATTGCGGAGGATGGCTGTAAAAACACGCATGAAATCAGCGGAAGGAATCAGCAGTGAGTTCCAAATTGCTGCCAGTAGTCCAGCTAGCTCATTGTGATCGAATGGTCAAGCAGCTCCTCTTTAGCCACGCTTTTTGTAGCTTGGCGTCTAATGTTTCTGAATTTTCTTGGGATTGGGTGGACGGTGCCTCTTGGTCGCAGTCTGACTGGGAATTTCAATCTGTAACTGCTCGTCATGCGGCAAAGTCTGAACGTTTCCTTGGCTCAGTGTCTAATTCTAATTTTAATTCTCGACGTTCTGTGATCAATCTCACGGAGAAATCGTTTGACGACGCAGCTTTGTCTCTGCTGGGGAAAAGTTTGAATTTTGCACCGACGCCTAAGAGTTTGTCAGTCATTGATTTTATCAGTTCTATTGAACAGGCTGTTTATAAACTACCTTCCGAGACTGTGGAAGAGGTTAGGAGGGAGGCTTGTCGTGTGTTGACTGGGGCCCGTCCACCCAAGTGTAACATTACAGCAGGATCCATTCACTCAGAATGGATCCTGATATTGTTATTTTACCTGCGGACAAGGGAAATGCCACGGTTTTGTTGAACAAGCACGATTACATTCAAAAGATTAACTGTCTACTTTCTGAATCGGTGTATCGCAAAATTGTTGCTGACTCTACTAAGAGTGTTGAAAGACTAATAACCTCCTGAAGAAAAGGGTCTTTGTCACAGGAGGCTATAAAGAGTCTTAATTCTTATTGTGCTGAACCACCTAGATTATATGGCCTTCCTAAGGTCTATAAAGAGGCTGTCCCGTTGAGGCCTATTGTTTCAAATATTGGTGCTCCAACATATCGTGTAGCTAAACATCTTCCTAGTTTGTTGAGCCCACTAGTAGGTAGGTGTGAAAACCACATTAACAACTCTGCAGATTTCTTACGTCGATTGCAGGGATTGCTCTTTTCACTCGCGCTCCTCCCTCTGATTCGTTGCAGTTAATTGAGGTTAAGTGTGGTGTCGAGTTAACAAATTCGTTTCGACATATGCTGACTTTCACTTACTTTTTATTCAATGGTCAGTACTACGAACAGACTGATGGAGTTGCAATGGGAAGCCCGTTGCCAAATATTGTGGACAATTTGTTTATGGAGGACTTTGAGGAACGAGCATTGGAGTCAGAGACCTTGAACCCTGCGTGCTTTTTCAGATATGTAGACGATACTTTTGTTGTTTGGCCTCATGGAAGTGAGAATTTAAACCGGTTTTTGGAACACCTGAATTCAATCCACCCGAATATTCAGTTCACTACGGAGGTGAAAAAGAATGGATGCCTTCCCTTCCTTGATGTGTTGTTTAGAAAGAAGACTGATGGTAAGTTGGGACATTCTGTTTATAGGAAGCCTACTCACACTGACTTGTATCTGCGTGCTGATAGTTGTCACCATCCAGCTCATCGTGAAGGAGTACTTCGTACCTTGGTTCACAGGGCCCACGTTACCTCAGACCCTGAAAGTTTGGCAGCTCAGCTATCACATCTCGAAGTCATTTTTCGTTAGAACGGTTATAGTGAGAGGAAGATCAAACGTGCGTTGCGCTATCAGCCTTCTGTGAAACGGTTGAGTGATGACAGCAACGAAGTGGCACCTAAGTCTATGGCCTTTTGCCTTACGCAGGAAGCATTTATAACAGGATTGGCCGTATTTTGCGGAAATATGATGTGCTATATGTTTTTCGACCACCTAAGATTAAGGCCCTGTTGGCGTCAGTAAAAGATGATCTTGTTTTGCGTAAGGCTGGTGTCTATCGTATCCCTTGCAGTTGTGGCATGTCATATATTGGTCAGACAATCAGGACTTTGGAAAACCGGTGTATTGAACATAAGCGTCACACACGCTTACAACAGTCGAGCAAATCTGCCATTGCAGAACATTGCCTTGATACCGGCCATCCTATGGAATACAACAACACGGAGATTCTGGCTTGCACGACCAGCTGTTGGGATAGTGTCATTAAGCTGTTGAAATCAAACTGTCAAGTAACCTTATAAACAGAGATGGTGGATTTTGTCTAAATGGTGCTTGGAATCCGGCTCTGTCTCTCATCAAAAAACAGAGGGACAGAATTAGGGCTACCTCACCTGTTGATTAACAGTCACTATCGATATTTCTGATGTTGGTTTTCTTTGGTTGTGTGTCGATTTTGCAGTTACTTGTTCTGTGTGTGGTATTTACTTGTTTCTCCTTTGTGAACCGAGGTATTAAATTCCCTTGCACATTGCTTCCTCCTCGCAGTTGTGCCTTGAGAATGCAGGGTGTGCTCCTGCCGAAATATCGGCGGTGGTCGCCGACGTCACCCGGCAGCAAAGCCGTTAATTATTTGAACATCCAATTCACCAGGAAAAGTTAAGGTCTGACAGGGATTATGTTGACCGCACTAACACCTCTTCACGAAGTTGTACGGGTGATTAGGCAAGGTTTAATTGCTGACATGTATCGTGGCGAGATCATGTGCGGTTGTTGCGGATTTCTGTGGGGCCCAGATTTTGTATTGATGGACGATAATGCTCGACCTCATAGAGCACGGATGGTTGATGTTTTCTTGTAAACAGAAGATATTGCATGCATGGTGTGGCCACCTCACACTCCCGATTTGAATTCCATAGAACATGTCTGGGATGCACTCGGGAGACGGATTGCATCACGTCAGCATCTACGAACCACTCTCCAAGACTTGGTGAAAGAATGAGGTTTATTGCCTCAAAATGAGATTGATGACATCATTCACAACATGATCCGTCGTCGACAGGCCTGTATTGCTGCCAGAGGTAGTCACGCACCATACTGAGCATATTAACCAGTTGTCGAAATGTGTGTGCAAATCCTTTAAGTTGCAAAAATGGAAAGCATTTTTTCTACTGTTTTGCGTGTTGCAGTTGTTTACGTTCTATATTCTTTACACTGTTTCAATTTCACTATCACCTGTTTGTACTATTTTGTGGCAAAATAAACGCAACATCGCAAATTCCTTTTCTTGCTTAAATTTTGGACACCAGTGTAGAAAACGTTGAAACGCTTGTCATGTTTAGTGCCGCATCATTAAGAACAGCAATGGCCCCAGACCAGAACTCTGCCACGATACAGCGTGTTTGTTGACTATTGACGACAACCTTCTATTTACTATTTTCTGGATATGAAGTTAACCATTTGTCACATTTTCGTCTTATTCCATTATCTTCCCAAATAAGCAGTAGCGTAACAACAAATGCTTACGTTAAATAAGGAGTGGTCATACTATCGTCAACTTAACTTTCGGTCCTGAATATCATTCACATACGGCAGAATAAAACGCATTTTCTGTTCATGATTCTTTCCTGAAGCCAAACTGCAAGACTGAGAGCAAGGTACGCATACCGAGGTATGTTACTACTCTCTTGTACATTGTCTTTCTAGCAAAATTCGAAATAACAAATGACTACACTATCTCTTTCTTCCTTTTTATAAAGTGGTTTTACCAATTCGTGTTCTGATCTGTGTGGAAAGTGACTGCACCCGGAAACACGTTGCCCAGATAAATGAGTAACTAATGATTAATTCATTTACTCTGATAAATCTACTTGGTGTTTCTACATACCCGTTTAATAATTGATGCAGTTAACTTCTTGCTTCTTTTCTGTATTCGCACGTGACGTAACTGCCTTGAAACGCCAACTGGTGAAACGCCATTTATGAAATTTTGAGGCTGTTCCTTGAGACAAGAAATGAAAAGAAAACTCCGGCGTTCACACAAAAAGCTGAGCTTCCTGAACGATAGAAGGCCGCCCTTGCGTGCAGCACTTTCCAGAAAGCAACTAAAAGTGCAATTCTCGGTTATTGTCACGGACTCACGAAGAAAAATATGTCGAGTTGTCCTCCGAAAAGCTTTCCGTGACACAGACGGCACGCTACAAACGTACAGATCACAAGCTGTAAAATGGGTCACAATTATTTACACTACCATTATGTAAGTGTTTAACAGCACTTTACGAAGTGTTTGTTCCACGTACGCTACTACATTTTCTTTGTCATGGCCAAATGTTTGTAATTAACATTAATCAGATGTTTATTACCTAGTAAATTGACTGTAATTCTAGAAAAGAAGGGTCTTCTCTCCTGTAATTGGTATAATGTTTCTCAACAAAGTGCTTGAACTTTATTTGTCATAACGCCACAATTGAGAAGGGAAGTGAGCCGTATCGGGCACTAACAAGCTTGGCCTCCACGTTTCACGAGGAGTCAACCAGCGAAGCGTGATATTAATAAAACTTGCCATGAGAGATTAAAATTTTATCCCTAAAATTTGATCAATGAGAGCGTTAGAGCTTTCGTAAGCCCGTCCTTTTCTTATGCAAAATTCTTAGAACCTTTGCCGTTTGTGTACCCCACTGGCACCGAACGTAGAACGTTTCCGAGAGGAACGTAGACTTCACTGTATTTTCTAGTAATACAATGTTAAAGGCACTTATATTTAAATTATGAGGGGAGTTGAATAGATAAAGCAACACTTTCTTTCTCGTCCAATTTCGGCTGAAAAAATGTGGAATTTGTTGTGGAACATCATGGAATATTCCCGCTTTTGTCCCTGTAGTGTCATTAAGTTCCGATAGGTAGCAGCACTATACGTAGCCTTCAAAATGGCGTCTGTGACAGAGGTGCGTTGCAAGCAGAGAACTGTCACTGAGTTTCTTTTCGCAGAAAAGCAGAGCATCGCAGTAATTCATAGGCGCTTGCAGAATGTCTGCAGAGAACTGGCGTTGAACAAATGCAAGGAGAGTCGTTGAGAGATGCGTCTGTCATCATCTGTCATCACCGCAACAAGGTCAGGCAAACCTGTCTGATCTGCGTGCCGGCCGGCAACACA
This sequence comes from Schistocerca gregaria, assembly GCF_023897955.1. NCBI lineage: Eukaryota > Metazoa > Arthropoda > Insecta > Orthoptera > Acrididae > Schistocerca > Schistocerca gregaria. Next base: position 748,331,317 of record NC_064931.1, read on the forward strand.
CACCCTCAGGAAATTGTAGAAACGACGTCACTGGGTTCGTCGCCACAAAAATGCAAACGAACTTCTCCTTCGCCGCGACAGCGCGGGCTTCTTCACACAAGTCTACGCACCTGAGAAGAACTCACAACCTTCACTGGATTGTTCATCTTCATCCACCCTTCATCCCCGATCCAGCACCTTACGACTTGCATCTCTTTGGTCCAATGTAGGATGCACTTCATAAGAAGCAGTAAATGGGTGACGGGGAGCTTATTGATGTAGCAAGAAGTTGGCTCCGACGTCGACCAGTAAAGTGGTTCCATGAGGGGACCCTACCAGAGGGGGTGTAAGGCCGTCGAATTGAACGGAGACGACACAGAAATATATGACTTCTTAGCCAAAAGAATGAGGAATAAGAAGATGGATATCATTGGACTAATATATTAAACTAGAACCGACATGTGATTACATTTTCACGCAATTTGGGTGCTCAAAAAAAATGGTTCAAATGGCTCTGAGCACTATGGGACTTAACAGCTGTGGTCATCAGTCCCATTGAACTTAGAACTACTTAAACCTAACTAACCTAAGGACATCACACACATCCATGCCCGAGGCAGGATTCGAACCTGCGACCGTAGCAGTCGCACGGTTCCGGACTGCGCGCCTAGAACCGCGAGACCACCGCGGCCGGCATTGGGTGCATACATACTGAAAATTCAGTACCAAGAACAACCACCTCTAGCCGTAAAAACGGCCTTGATACGCCTGGGCATTGAGTCAAACAGAGCTTGGATGGAGTGTACAGGTACAGCTGCCCATGCATCTTCAACACTATACCACAGTTCATCAAGAGTAGTGACTGGCGTATTGTGACGAGCCAGTTGCTCGGCCACCATTGACGAGAAGTTTTAAATTAGTGAGAGGTCTGGAGAAAGAGCTTGCAAGGGTAGCAGTCGAACATTTTCTGTATCCAGAAAGGTCGGTACAAGACCTGCAACACGCGGTCGTGCATTATCCTGCTGAAATGTAGGGTTTCGCAGGGATCGAATGAAGGGTAGAGCCACGCGTCGTAATACATCTGAAATGTAACGTGAACTGTTCAAAGTGCCGTCAATGCGAACAAGAGGTGACCGAGACGTGTAACCAATGGCACACCATACCATCACGAAGGGTGACACGCCAGTATGGCGATGACGAATACACGCTTCTAATGTGCGTTCACCGGGATGTCACCAAACACGGATGTGACCGTAGTGATGCTGTAAACAGAACCTGGATTCATCCGAAACAATGACGTTTTGCCATTCGTGCACCCAGGTTCGTCGTTGAGTAAACCATCGCAAGCGATCCTGTCCGTGATGCAGCGTCAAGGGTAACCGCAGCCATGGTCTCCGAGCTGATAGTCCATGCTGCTGCAAACGTCGTCGAACTACTCGTGCAGATGGTTGTTGTCTTGCAAACGTCCCCATCTGTTGACGCAGGGATCGGGACGTGGCTGCACGATCCATTACAGCCATGTGGATAAGATGCCTGTCATCTCGACTGCTAGTGATACGAGGCCGTTGGGATCCAGCACGGCTTTCCGTATTACCCTCCTGAACCACCGATTCCATATTCTGCTAACAGTCATTGGATCTCGACCAACGCGGGCAGCAATGTCGCGATACGGTAAACCGCAATCGCGCTAGGATACAATCCGACCTTTATCAAAGTCGGAAACGTGATGGTACGCACTTCTCCTCCTTACACGAGGCATCAGAACAACGTTTCACCATGCAACGCCGGTCAACTGCTGTATATGTGTGTGAAAAATCGGTTGGAAACTTTCCTCATGTCAGCACGTTGTAGGTGTCGCCACCGGCGCCAATCTTGTGTGAATGCTCTGAAAAGCTATTCATTTGCATATCACAGTATCTTCTTCCTGTCAGTTAAATTTCACGTCTGTAGCACGTCATCTTCGTGGTGTAGCAATTTTAATAGCTAGTAGTGTAAATTTCTCTTATTATAATAGGAGACAGCAACGGTCAAAACAGTATGTAAATTACTTAATCGTGAAAGCATTTGCTGGGAAACAGATGCTGGTTGAGGTATTGGCCATTTTGCTAGTACGAAGATTGTCCAGTACTTAGGGGACTTGATTTTCACCCTGTTGAACTTGAATGCTCGTTTTTCAAAGGTTGTATTTGCCTGTGTGATTATCCCATTGACTTCGGTTCGATAGCAGTCATAACATCAGTCGTTTCTCACCTATGGCATCGAGGTTGCGCTGGTATCAGGACAAGAGTAATGACCCCGTGAATGTGTGAACGACGTAAATGTTGAATTTTATAATTCCAGTGGGAAAAGATATACCTCCTATTGTGCTGTGGTTTACCCAACGACTTTAATTGGCAAACGACATTCAAAACGCCACGCTCCATGTTAAAGAAATGCTTAGGAGGTTATTCCTGTGATTTGGTGATGGAGTTATTTGCAAGAAGGTGAAGGTATCGCGATAGATCTGCCGCACTTCGGAATCCGGATATCTTTCAGCGAATTTGCTACGAGCAGAAGATGACACTGAAGCGCATGTCTGAAGAGCTGATGATGCATATAGTGTCGACGAAGCTCTTGCGTGCTCTATTCTGCTTGACCAGTTACTTTATACATATCGCACACAGCGTGTGCAAGCTCTCTGCCTTCATGACCAACAATAGCTTCTAAGTCAAAGCGCTGAAGATTTGCGGCTCACAACTTACGTTTTATTTTGTATTGGGTAGGGTTCATACTGGGTGAAATAATAAATTATTACAATATGCACGTCTACGTGTATGCAAATCAATGAACGATCGTGGAAACGAGGCATCATGGTCTCACTAGAAACAAAGCATGAGCAGAAAATGCGGATGAGGGAGCCACAGGGTCACACACATTGCCAGACAAGTGAACAGGCGCTGTTGATCCACACTTCCTGCGCAACATCTTATGCGTAGTACTGAAGAACGTTATACTACAAAAATAAAAAGAGTGTGTTTTATGCGCGAAGGAGCATCACTTCGTTTTCTACACATCGTAGAACAGTCCTGTCCAGATGGGGAGGTGAAAGATCCAAACCGAGTAATGGATTGGTCGAGGAGGTACGTGGTAGCATGGCCTATCAATTCATCTAACCTTAAACATACTTATTTCTGGGTAGAGGATGTACATTGGTGTGTACCGTGCCCATGTGAACATACACACCCTGCAGGGGTATGAATTCGAGAAATATAACCAAGATCGAAGGTGAAAGTTTATCTTTCTTTGATGGAGGACTGTAGGACGTGTAAGAATGGGTGGGTACCAGAAACACCTTGTATAGTGTCAAAATCAAATGCCTACAATAGCAAGACAAATTACCTCTTATCTCCACAAGATTTGGTTTCCGTACATGGAGCCGTTTTCTGTTTCTGACCAATAATATAGCTTGTATGATTAGCAACTTTTTCCTAAGTCTCCTGCAAATATCTAGTTTTGTAGCATCTATCTCAATTTTCAGATTTTAAACTTAATACTGAAATTGTACATAGGTATCAGAGTAACTACAGATTATGGAAAATTTCCGCACAATGTATTTCCTGAAAATAAACGAGAATATAGTGTACCATCGATTTTTACTATTGTGAGCAATGTGATTCTATGTGACAATCATGTGACGTATTGCATAATATGCGAGAGAGGCTCGAGTGCTGAGAACTTCTGTCACTCCTACTTATTTTTTCCTTCACGTTGCTCAGTTATTCGCAGCCGATATGGCAGGCTGAGGTTAAAATTCTAAATATCACAGTGATGCAGCCGAAATGCTAAATTTTGGTTTACTGTTTCATTCAGTGACAGTTAGTGCCAAAGTGTTGGAAAGTGATGCTTAAATATCTGAGCACCTGAACAAAGTCACTGTAGCGTTATCTTTTGCGGTGTGGCTCAAAAAGTTTCCTTTCTTTTTAGTTTAAATTGGAACACAGTGTAGCAGAAGAAGATTGGAACATGAGAATATAATTTCAGTCTAATGCGTTATAGGTCTGATAAATAAACTAAGATTCGTACAACGAAATTCATTTCAGTGGTGTAGCCTCTGAAACTGAACCGTCGACAACGGCATACTGCGAAAACCAACGCAGTCTGTTCACAACGAACTACAGCAGTGATGAAATTCTCCTTGCAAGAATTTGTAAAAAAGTTATAAGTAAAGTGAATATATTAAATACGTTGACGTTGAATAACACGGGATTGGACTGTGTCGTTCTGTGCCCTGCCGGATTCGGACCATGACTCGTGATGAAAACTGGATATTGTATGATAATCTTCCCGCTCTTCATAATGGCTGGATGTAGTTCTAACACATGCGGAAACTGACTCAGCGCCTGAGAAGATAATGGAGACCGTTTGGCATTATGATGCTGGTATTATTAATCACTCCTTCCTGAAAGCCAGCGAAGCAATAAATTCTTAGAAATACTTCACCATCCTGTAGGAAATTCAGTAACATCAAAATTTACACATGAAAAGGTACAGAACAGTGGTTGTGAGAGATGCCAAGGGAATTCCTCTCCGACTTTTCGCAGATGAAGCAGGAAATTCTGTTAGGTAAAAGACCTCGATAAAGTATCACCCTCTTGCAATGGCTGCCAATTACCTCTGAATGTGGATAAATAACGCTGTTTATCATACGTAGCGTAGAAGTGTTGTAACATTTGGTCGTAGGATTAATGAATCACAACTAAGGTCAGTCACGCCAAATATTTGAAAGCAAGAGTTAGATGTAGGTAAAGCAACTGGAAGGCGCCGATTCGTTCGTAAGATGTGCGAAATTTCAATTTACCTACAAGAGAGATGGCATTCAGAATAGTTTTATGACTCACACCTGAATAATAACCAGCCATCTGGTACCCATATAAAATAATACTAACGCATGCGTCGAGGGTATACGAAGAAGTGTGGTGCAAATATTCACAGTCGAGTTTGACTGGCGATAGTGTCGCAGGAATGCGCTACGTACCTCGCTAGAACCTGCAGAGAAAGAACCAAGTTTAAGGCAGAAACCACGGCTACTCTGCAGCCCTCTTTACGTATCAACCGCGTAGATACAGCAAAAACAAAATTTAAACTAATAGCATATGCTAATATAGTGGACAGCCACATGACGAAACACTTGCAACGTATGTAAGTTATCCAGTCATCTGCTAACACAACTCATCGGTATCAGGCGCCACGTTGTCTGAGGTGTTCTACACATGCTGTATGACGAAGGATTCACACAACCAATACAACAATCGTTTATATCTGCTTTTATGTCTACAGCTATGCTCTGCAAACCATTATAAAGTGCCTGGCAGAGGGTACTTCTCTTCGTACCATACACTAAGGTTTCGTCCCGCAGGGCTCAAGAAGGATGGCTGCTGAGATCTGTCTCTGCACTATGTAATTAGTGTAACTCTCTTATTACTGGTTCTCGAAACGTTAGAAGTGGACCCTTGAGAAACATCGTAGAGAACAGCATGAAGACATTCCACATACTATAACTCCGACCTCGTCTCTTGCGTCTGTCTGGTAGTGCGGGGATTCTTTTCCCCCGTCTCTAGCTACGCACTCCATTTAGAGTGCCTGTGAAGGAAACAACGTGATCCATCCGAGAAGGTTATCAGCCATCATTCTGTTCTGTTATTGTACAGCAAATTTGAGTCACTTAGCGAAATGACGCAGTATTCGAGTCATTCTGCTCGCATTCGAGAGGAATAAAAATCAGCGTTTAAGGTCCAGTCCATGTCGGGGTGATTGGAGACTGAGCACGACCTATGACGGGGCAAGGGCCGTACTATTACAAAGGAACAATCTTGGAATTGTCCTTAAGCGATTTTTTTTGTGTGCAAGGCTGCTTACCACCCACCTATAGAGTAATAAATAGCACAGTCACTTACATCGAACGAAAACGAACGTATTACTCTTTGTCACTACTCATGTTCAAATTTACCATGCTACCAATGTTTAACAAAATATTCGTTGATAAAGGAAAAGACGATGTGCAGATGAAATGATTTCAGATTAAATTAAAAGTTTTCGTTGCTACCTGCAGGCATTTTATGTTATCAGGCAAATTATCAACGATTTTGGTGACTGCAAATAGAACTACGTTCTGAACGGCTATGAGTAACGAAAGCTACTTTTCCTTCTCGCGTTGTAGCTGTGGATGCTACTATTTATCTTGAATTGTGGTATGTTGTTTGTGACGAATATCACTAGCGAATATATATACAGCCTATTAATTTTGGAGAATTTTTGTCAAATAATCTATTTTTAAAGTTATTCTATAGAAAATCGTTTTAGTTAAAGCCAGATAAAAGGTACGAAAAGGGCAAATTTCGATGGCGCAAAAGACAAAACTTCTGAAAATGGATGCATATGGCCCACCCTGTAACTTTAAACAAAATTGTTTTGTGTGGCTGAACTTTGAATTCATATATACGTTGACCTGAATTACAGCTATCATAGTAGTATTGGCTGAAGAAATAACATTATGAAGTGCATAATTTAATAAGAATAAGGGTAGCAAGAAAGCTACAAATTCGTAGCCCGACCCTCCATCTGTTGCAGAAGCAATGGGATGATGCACATGCAGCAAGGTGCACATATGATTTTCTCACAGATATAGAACAGAGTCTGTGAATGAGGCACGGAATCCGTCAGGAGGCCTGAAACACTCCCTGATGGGTCACAATCCGTAGACCACCAACGTAGCGTCTTATATTACCATGAAGGATTTGTGCCACTTTCAGAAAGACATTATATGGATGAGAGTCTATTGTTCCGGAAGTGTCGAATGCACTCGTTCTCGATTGAATCTAATTTTCAAATAAACACCTAATGAAAGTGATAGTGGATCTTTAGAAAACGGGAGATAATTTTGTTGTGCCATTTCGTTTGCAACGTTATGTCAGATTTGATGCATTGTCTTGTTATGGGTTTTCCATTTGGTGCTGAACAACTTATGATTGTCGGATATTACCGGTCGCAAGGTACGTGGGAACTGTGTGCCCCTTCGCTTATAGTTCCTACGTTCATTTGGGTGGCATTAAGAAAAATAGTCACAGAACAGTTCAAAATTTTCTTTGAGTGTGTTCCATTCCGAAGGGTGTAGACAACCAAACGAGAATCAGAATTTACCCTGTGTATGAGTTCCTTCAATAGGTCCGAAAGCCGTTTTTGTCGCCAGGCCAGAGGTCGGTCTGTGCTGGCTTTGAAGTCTTGTGGTCGATATATTCATAATGGCGGCAGTTAGGCGGCGCCTTGTAGCCGGTTGGTACGTATTCCACGGCCGGAGAAGAGAAATGAAACGTACGGCCGACGTCTCGTTTCACCGCAACTTTGAAAGGATGTGCCATTAAGCGTTTAGTGTTGGTATTATAGTAAGTAGCAGCGGCCGGACTTCTGCAGAAATTGCTGGGGCAATCTCTGGGCAGACGCAATCACCCGTCCACGAGTCCAATATCACCTGGCGCTCTATAATTAACCATAATAGAAGGACGGAAACAATTATTGCAAGAGCTCTTAGTATCGAGTACGTAATCCATTTGTGAAGAAATTACACACAGTTCGACGACATTTAATCTCGACTCCTAGATCGCCCTTAAAAAGCCAGCTTTTAATAAAGGCACGTCGCATTTGGCATGTAAGAAACTCGCATTATTATGCTTTTTGCTTTCTTAACTTTGTGCTTCTTAATGGACAAAGCTGATGGCGAGTGGATTGATTCGGCTACTTTTTAAAAAGAAATGTCCACGCAATTTCAAATCTAAAACACAAGTCGACGTTTAGGCCTCGTTTCCGTTTCCGACAGACGTTGTCGCCACCATTTTGATAGTCACCAGCAGTGCTGCTATTAATAAACAGTGTTTAAAAAGAATACGCATTCCAAAGAAAATGCTATGATTCGTAGAATAAAATGAGGTGAAGTGATACTTTTCCTTTCGATACGTTTCCGTATTAATCAGCTCCAATTAAATCGAAATCTTCCTTCTTTCCTTCTTCGTTATATTTATTTTGTTATTTATGTGTGTAGTACAGTCACAATAAAATACAAGGACGCATACGAAGGCACAACATTTTCACATGTAGTCTGAAATAAGGTATGTACGTTAACAGGGTCTTTCCTGAACAATATCATCACACTGAGATGCTTATGAGAAACATTTTGTTGCACGGAAAATATGAGATGAATTTAAGCAACAACTACAAGTTACTGCTATGAGCAGGAGATAAAAAGTCCTCACCCTTACAACGATAAGCTATGCTGTTTAAATTTTTAAAAGTGCGCTTACATTTACATTTCGATTGCCAGTTATTGTCAAACGGCTAGATACTGCGCCTGAATTCTACTTCTAGAAGTCCTGTTAAACATTCAGCTCCATTTTCCATAGATTTTTCAAGGACTCAAAATATTTTCAATCACATATTTTTTTAGACAGAGGGACTAGGCTATATTTGGTAATGCTAAATATGGTGAGTACAATGTTCCATAACTTCGCGCTTTGAATAACTCTGGTATTGAGAAGTCTACTGTGCACAACATGCCACGTTCCCTGTAATTCTATCAGACGATCAGCGGAATGTTTGTGTGCTCTATTTGTTCCAGAATGTTCCTTCAACGTTACGTAAGACGACTACATTCCTTGGCCCGTGGTACTGGCACAATCCATAATATAACGGGCGATCAAAAAGCTTCGTTCGAACGTCATACAGTACAGAATCGCTATGCCAATCAGGCAAAATCACCAGGCAATCATCCCATCGACGCACAAAGTTGAAGATACCCGTTTGGTGCAATACAGTGTCCTGCTGCGTGAAGAAGCTCGTAACTGCCTACTGTACATTCTCGTTCGACAGCTTTTTTAAGGGATCGAAGGCGTGATAATCGCATGGGGAGAGAACAGGAGTAGGGTGGCTGCTTGAATGTCTCCCGCTTTGGCCGGCCGCGGTGGTCTCGCGGATCTAGGCGCGTAGTCTGGAACCACGCGACTACTACGGTCGCAGGTTCGAATTTTGCTCGGGCATGGATGTGTGTGATGTCCTTAGGTTAGTTAGGTTTAACTAGTTCTAAGTTCTAGGGGACTGATGACCTAAGATGTTAAGTCGCATACTGCTCAGAGCCATTTTATTCTCCCGCTTGAGTTGGCGTAACTTCTGCGTTTCGTCATTTGCCATATGGCGACGCGCGTTATCATGAACCAGCAGCACCCCTTGGCCCTAGTTTTCGACAGGCAAACTGCCCCATACACGTTCTTCATTCTCCGATGGATGTCCATCTGTGTTTGTTCTTCACCAGCCAAGAAAGGAATAACAGCGCGTTGATTCTGTTTGCACGCATTTTGTAATAACGTCGGTATACTTCACGTTTCCGCATTTACCCCACAAACATAGGAAAGACACAAATGCCACAATAATCCCTTGCCTACATGTCAGTGCTTATATACCCGCATCGTAGTTGCACTGAGTGCGCTTACGCTGCAGCAACGCCCTCAAACAAAAACTTTTTGATCGCCTTATAGATGTACCATAATACTGTGTTGGTTCTTATAAACATTAATGTGAATATCTCATATTTTCCACTGCCAAACCAACTTTTGGGGAGATGCATTGTATGGATGAAAGTTGAACTGTTTCCTTGTCATAGCGGTGCTTTTCCCTCGTGTTTCTTCATCCATTTGGTTCAGATAACTTGTGTAGTAACCAAAGTTTATTGTTTTACCCATTGGAAACCAAAAAATTACAAGAATCTCTTTTGTATTTGAGAAAATACTGATGAAACATTTCCAAAAGATGTATTACAGTTCACTTTTTTTGAAGCAGGGCAATAGTTAGCCCTAGCCCCTTTGATAGCTGTTTCGTTTCTGGAGTGAAGTGTTAGACGCACTTCTCTTCCACAGTAGCGTAAATCAGTTGGATTGATTTAAAAAACTAAAAAAGTTGCTGAAAAATACTGTTTTCCCATTTGCGTTTGGCCGGAATCCAAAGAATACGCATATTGTGCAAAGATTTCTCCAAGACAATTCTCCTCATAAAACGTCCCGCACTCTTTCTTCCGTTATGTCTCTGGCGTCAGCTATTTCACTCCTCCTTAACTGATAATCACCCATTGTCATATTCTACACTTTCTCGATACTTTCATTATTAGTGTCGTAGATTATCTTCAGCTCTAGCATGGTCACAGTTGAATTTAACTGCTCTTTTCTTAATTACTGAAGACCAAGAAACAGGTGCGCAGCTGAACCTGCACTTTTTCTTTGATTACTTGACTCCAGTATTGCAGGTGAGCGCAGAAGTATTAGTATTGTCCAACACCATATTACATCCATCGGTAACATTGTGGCCTGCACCAGCCAGCTCTTCAGACTGCCACAGTTTTGTATAGAGAAAGTCCATATCTTTAGTATGAAAGTTATACTCATTCTAAATTGAGTGTTTTGAGATGAGCAACCAGTGATCGTGAATAAGTATCTCAAAAAAATGGTTCAAATGGCTCTGTGCACTATGGGACTTAACTTCTGAGATCATCAGTCCCCTAGAACTTAGAACTACTTAAACCTAACTAACCTAAGGACATCACACACATCCATGTTTTTATAGTTAGTGTTTTTCACAGATGAGGCTACGTTCAACCGTCATGATGTTAGCAACTGCAACAAAAGGCATCTTTGGAGAGATGAAAATCCATAAACTGCTCTCGTCTGCAATCACAAGGACGATTCCATATCAAGTTGTGGGCTGGCATGCTCAAAAAATGTGACTATATTTTCTGCCACACCGTTACCACGGTGCATGCTATACAGGGTGAGTCACTAACTATTGCCACCAAGAATAACTCCGAAAATTTTGTGTGACAAAAGTTACATCGGACAACAGGGGCTATAATATGACGTTGGTTTCTTGTTGCTAGGTGGGGTTACTTCAGAAATATAAAGATCAACTTTGTTCTTTTAAATGGGAAGCTATAGTTTGGTACTTATTTTCTGATAGCGGCTATAGACACGAATCCAATAATGTGTAACAGTAAGGCCTTTAAAGGTGCACGAAGGTCAAAAAGATAGCACTAACGTCTATTTACAGAAGGTGTTCGAAGTGATGACCATTGGTAATGCAGTGCTGCAATCTTCTTATCATAAATTTAGTGGAATTGCTTATCACATCGGCGCTTATCGAAGTCAATGCTCCGACAATTCTCTCTGACACATCTTCAGGTGTGATTGGAAAGTCATTATAAACAACGTATTTTACGAATCACCACAAGAAAAAATCCAGAGGCGTCACGTCTGGCGATCGAGCCGACCACGACACGTCTCCTCTGCGTCCAATCCAACGACTTGGGAATTGTCTCTGCAACTCATTTCTAGCCATCAGCGAAAAATGTGCCGGAAACCCATCGTGTTGATACCACGTGGTGTTCCTTGTTCCTAGAGGTATTTCTTCCAATAACAGACGTAATAATTCTTGCAGGAATGTTACGTACTTCCTACCATCATGATTTCCCTCGATGAAATAAGAGCCTATAATTCTGTCCTCCAGGATCCCACACCAGACACCCACCAACTACGGTTTCTGGTGTGCAACTTGCCGCAGCCAACATGGATTTTCAGATGCCCAATACTGCATTATATTCGAATTAACATTTCCATGGTTCGTGAATGTAGCCTTATCAGTAAATAAAATAAAATTAACAAATGTGTCATCCCTCCGATTCTGAAGTTGAGCCCATCGGTAGAATTCAATGCGACGCATACAATCCGTACCAGTTAATTCTTGGTGGAGACTGATATGGTAAGGGTGATATTTATGTCGATGCAGAACACGAACAGCACTACTCTGGCTCATGTTAGATTCCCTCGCGATTTGACACGGACTGACACAAGGATCTCGAACCACAGTGGCAAGAGTACCAGTCTCCGTTTCATCGTTAGTAACTGTCCTTTGCCGGATATGTTTCCGGTGCGTTAAAGATCCAGTTGTTCTCAATTTATCTTACACATATTTAAGTGTACGACGTGTAGGGTGAGTACGTTGAGGATATGTGTCATCGTATAATCTCTAGCTCTCACTGAATTTCGTTGGCATTCTCCGTAAATGAGAAGCATACCAACTTTTTCTTCGAAGGACTACACCATTCACATTCGCTTGATTCGATGATACTAGTCTTACCGTTCCTATTAGTGTTTTATTAAGAAACCGTTGAATGATGTTTACATGTCAATGGCACGTTAGATTGATACACCATATTCGGCGAATATTTACTGTTTGCACGATTTAAGAGACACTTGTCAGAGCATGTGCTTCGGTAAGTGCCGAAGTGATTAGGAGTACCACTCAATCCACGGTTAGAAGATTGCAGCACTGCATCGATACTAATGGTCATCACTTCGAACATCTTCTGTAAATGCACGTTCATGTCGTCTTTTTGACCTTCATTGATCTTCAAAAACCTTACTGTTACACATCATTGGATTCATCTCGATAGCCGCTATGAGAAAATAAGTACCAAAATGCAGCATTCCATTTAAAAGGAAAGTTGACCTTCATGTATCGGACGCGACCACACCTAGTAACAAAAAACCAACGTCATAATATGGCCCCTGTTCTCCCATGCAACATTTGTCCCACAAAATTTCCAGCTACTATCATACTTTCGGAGTTATTTTAGGTGGCTATAGTTAGTGACTCACACTGTATGGTGTTCATTCCAGATGTGCTGCCATAGTAACTGAAACGCGAAACGTTGTAGTTTCAGGACGACAGCGCAGCATCTCACTTCGATATAAGTGTCCGTGAGCTTCTGGTCGACGGATATCGTTGGATTGAAAAGGGAGATCATGTCCTCTTTCCAGAGCGATCACCAGGTCTCACTCCCACAGATAGTCCCTTATTGGGTTAGATGAAATTGTTCATGCATGAAAGAATATTAGAAACTGAAGAGGAGTTCAATGGTAGCGCCTTCCCTGTTCGTCTCACTGTACAGCAGACAAGAGTGCGGCACACTTATATATGCAAGAAGTGAGACAGGGGGTTCTCTCTTTTAACAGTTGCTATATGTCTAAGTTGTAAAAAGTTCTATATGCCATCATAAAACTAAGCCACACTAGAATAGGCCATCTAGCCTCTCAATTTTTGTGTATGTATCAGATACTTGTGCGAATTGTTTCAACGCCAAAATTAGCAACTTTGTACTACCAAAGTCATATTTTCAAGAATATCAGGATGGATTGAACTGTAGTAAACAGTTCGATTAAAAATCTTGCTGTTATATCTTGATTGATAGAAAATTGGTATTAGCTAGGTAATAATTACGTATCTCTCTTCGTACTATCTTTTGCCCAAAAGGTCTCACCAGTATCTTGTACCTTTCACCACTCTCCCAGTATGTATTCAGAAAATTCCGGACCAATACTCCCTTTCTGCCGCGCAGACGTTTATCGTGGAACTTCACTAGTTTGTTGACAACATTTGTCCGATTAATCTACAAGGAGACCACAATGAAAAATAAAAAACGTTTCAGTGATGCAAGTACCTTTTTTTCCATTCCGCTCCGAGAACTTTTCAAACCAACTTCGTAGTTACAATTGTGGTGGAATAATCTCCAACTTCTGGAAAACTCTTCATTTTTTCCTGTTGCAATAACTAAAAATTTAAGTAACCGTTTAGATGAAATCGTTTACATTACTTTAAGGAAGCGTTCTCTATTATAAAATAGATACCCCAGAATAACCATGTCAAGAACATACAATATCTGTAGTGTCTGACACTTCTGGGACACTTAGTTGGTGACAGAGGGCTTATTTATGGTGTCCCCTTATCGGAGCATGAAACATACACTGATATAACGTTTCCTCGATCATCTGACTTAACTCTGTCTTAGTGGTTTCCAGAACATTCGTTATTAACACGCAGCGTGAACTGTGAGTTAGAGATGACCAAAAATTGTTTCTATGGCTTCTTTGTAGTAATTTTACACTTATTCAGAAACAAATTTACCTGAAGCAGTTTGCTGAGCAACACTCATACAATAATTTATCAATGAACACACGGCTGTTTGACTGTATTGTTCTTTATTTAATTACGACGCATGTTTCGGCCTTTTATGCCATTTTCAAGTGACTGAGTATATGTCATGAACATGTATTACAGGACATCAAGCTCAAAATTGGCCATAAATTAAGAAAAATATTGGCTCCCCACGAAATACCAGATGTAAAATTACCATCTTGTAAAAAGGTCAGTAAGATGGTTGTAAAAAGATCTTGTAAAAGTATCAGTAAAGTGGTGATCTTGTAAAAAGATCAGTAAGAATTAAGAAAAATATTGGCTCCCCACGAAATGCCAGATGTAAAATTACCATCTTGTAAAAAGATCAGTAAGATGGTGATCTTGTAAAAAGAACAGTAATGATGTCATCTTGTAAAAAGATTAGTAAGATGGTGATTTTACATCTGGCATTTCGTGGGGAACCAATGTTTTTCTTAATTTGTGGCCATTTTTGAGCTTGACGTCCTGCAACATATGTTAATGACATACACTCAATCACTTGAAAATGGCATATAAGTCCGAAACCTGCGTCGTAATTAAATAAACACCGAAATAGTCAAATGGCGGTGTGTTCATTTAAAAATTGCCCTGAATTTTCTGTTTGTTACTTCTCTGTTTATATAACGCAAATGAATTGGCGGATATCGTCTGCAGCCTTATGGGGCTGGCGAAGAAAAGCAGAAGAAAAGTGACATAATTAGAAACTTTTAGTCATCGCAGGAAGATTAGGAGATGACAAAAAAAATGTTCAAATGTGTCTGAAATTTTACGGGACTCCACTGCTAAGGTCATCAGTCCCTAAGCTCACATACTACTTAACCTAAATTATCCTAAGGACAAACACACACACCCATCCCCGAGGGAGGATTCGAACCTCCGCCGAGACTAGCCGCACAGTCCATGACACCAGCGCCCCCTAGACCGCTTTTTTTTAGTCTCATTTTGTTCTAGATTGTTCGTTGAATTTGTTCGTGGCGGACGTCCGATGACGTCTGTTCAGGTTGATCGTTGATTCGTTTACTCAGTTTTTTGTTAGAGAGGGTAGCTAAACCCTCTGACCGAACACGCTGAGCTACCTTGCCGGCATGACCGCACGGCTAATCCCACGCGGCAGGAGATGACAAACGCCTCGACTAAACATTGGCAGCCAACTGAGAACCTACATAAATGTCAAATTCGAGGTGGATTGATTTCATAAATCTAGCAGCAGGAAATGCAGGTACCATACCTGGGTATACTGGAAAAATTCCAGTTAAGTAAACCCACGCATAAATGAGGGTGCTTTTAAGCCCTCGTTCGACCAATAGTGTCTGTCGGTCTGAGACCGTAACCAAGTAGAATTAACGGAAGAGAGAAAATACTAAAAAAATGAGCTACACGATTCGTTCCGGATTGGTTAGCCAGCGTGAGACTGTCACAGAAACGATCAACCAACTCTAATGAGAGATACTCGACGATGTTTCGGGAGTGCAGCCAATCTTCGTTTTACTAGCGCGCACGATATTTCATCTGGGCACCCGCCAGACGCCTTGAGCTGAGCCGTCGCCAGAAGACGCCTGGCAGGTGCCCAGATGAAATATCGTGCGTGGTACTAAGCGAAGGCCGCCCGCACTCCCGAAACATAATCTAGCATTCAGTGCGTTCAGTTTCGAGATCAAACGGGAGACATTGCAAGAAAGACGCTGGCGTGACGCAGAGCCATACTCACATATTTCCGAATCCCTCACGTTCCAAAATTGCTCAAATAACATACTACGTCCACAGAATAATGCATACATGAACAAACGGCCATCATGCTAACGTTAGAGAATCCTCGACTCGTACAGAGGGTTTTCGACACTGATTCTTGCCGTGAACAATCCGACGAAATGGAGGGGGCTGGTGGTAGGGTGAGGGGGGGGGGGGGGGAACGGTACTCGATTGCTATTGACATTTGCCACACAGACTTACGATGGCTTGCCAAGCACAGGTGTTGATATGTCGACGTAGGTTGCTTGTAAGAGACGAGTATTTCATATTGGTTCAAAATAACTTCCTTCATTAGCCCAAGCGTCGAGCATCATTGTCTCCTCACGCCGTGAAAAGCAGAATATCAGTGAAGACCTTAAGTGATGCTCATTCTGATAAATAGAACATGTCGGGTTGCTGGGATAGGCGGTTTTTCGCAGGTGGTTGTGACAACGGACTGATCTGTAGCATAGCCTGAAGGCTAGGTGTCGTTAACGAAGATAGTTTTGATGTGAGTTGGCGAAGCCAACGCATTTGAAACTAACAAACTTGGTTGTGGTGACAAACTAATCTGTCACTTAGCCGGAGGTCATGTTGGAAAGTGACAGTTCATTTATATATTGTTGCGTTAGTGAAGCCAACGAATGTGGGGAAAAAAATGTGTCTTGGCTTCTGCAGATGTTAGCACATTCCATCTCCACACAAATTTCACACCAGGCAACAGTCTAAGACTCGGACATGATTACCCATTCGATAATCTATACTACTACATAAAACAAGCAGACTTTTACAGTTGTTTACAAAAATATCGAAAAGTACTGGACTGATTTACTTCATATTTTTACACGATACTCTAATAAACGTTCGGACGGACAAAGACTACAAACTGTCGTAATATAAGTGGTATATAAAGATATATGTTTTATATAAAGGCATCACGTTATTAGGAAAACTCTCGAAAAGTTCTTGACCATTTTTTTTCAAATTTTTACACGATACTGTGCAAACGTGCGGACAGACATAGGCTACAATTTATATACTACATATTTTTAAGATATACAGTATATAAATATATATGTGCTACACAAGGCGTAAAAGTTGTTATGATAAATAGCGAAAAGTTCTTGACCATTTTATTTCAAAAGTTTACACGTTAATCTCATAGACCTTCAGACAAACGTAAGTTATATATTTTTTTAAACAACAATGTACGCGTTTTCTGTTAAAACCGAATGTGAGAAAGAAAATACTGTGTTGTACTCTGCTATGAAAATGTGCGGCTTTGTTTTCTTTCCCGCAATCAAACAATTTTTTTCTCCAATATATATTCTTTCTCATTTTGTATATATATATATATATATATATATATATATATATATATATATATATATATAACAGAAAATTGTGCACACGACAATCCGTTGTTTTGTTTTCGTGCTTACAGCTGGTTATAGCAGAAAACAGAAAAGTTGTGTTTATGGCTTATCGGCTTATGATTAGAGAATCTCTGTACTACGGGATATGAATTTGCAGCATCAATAAAGCAGGCTCACAGTCAAAGAGAGGAGGGAAGATAAGTTGGACATAGGGGGGGGGGGAGAGGAGACATATGAGAGGGAGAACGATGAGATGTACAGAGAGATGTGGAAGGAGAATGTGGAGAGAGACAGGGGTAGGAGGTGGTAGAGAGAGGGCGGTGGATATGATGGACAGACAGAAGGAGGAGGAAGAGGAGAAGGAGAAGAAGGAGATGGACAATGAACGGGAGAGTAGGATATACAAATTTAGCTATTGGCAAGCATTGGTGGTTTGTTAGTAACACGATAATACCAGGTTTTCGAATAATCGGGAACGAATACGGCAGTGGAAGTGAGAGCAGCGGAGAACTCGGTGTTTAGTGGAGAGGCAGAGCGGCGGGTTTTTGTGCGGCGCGCTGGCTGGAGGAAGCGCTCGGTTTCATGGCTGTTGGAGAAATGGTGCGTGCGCCGCGCGGGGCGCGACCGCTGCCCACAACTCAGGGCGCGCTCCAGCCGTGGCACGTAACTGCCAAAAAGAGACGTCACAAAGTGTAACACACTGCACGCACGCCACTCTCCCACACAGGCGGCCGCTTTCCTCCTACGTGGCAATTCAAGACGAACTCTGTTGAAGACGCCCTCTTTCACTACAGTTAAGATCTGTGCGACGCACACAATCGGTGTTGTAAACCCAAAGAATCCGGAAAATCCACAATCTGACCATCAGTTCTCTGAGAAAACACGAACAGTAAGCGATTAAACTCATCGAATTTGATCTTTGTGTCAGTATTACGACGGGACTTCGGTAAGTAAGTTGTACGTTATTATAGCAGGCGAAGTAACTTTTATTGAATACTGCACTACACATCAAAGTGACACAGATATTCTGCAGTATTTTCCAACATAGTAATTAGCTTTCTGTAAACGACGGTCGGAACATTCTACCACCGGCCGCTGGTGGCCGAGCGGTTCTAGGCGCTTCATCAGGAACCGCGCGACCGCTACGGTCGCAGGTTCGAATCCTGCCTCGGGCATGGATGTGTGTGATGTCCTTAGGTTAGTTAGGTTCAAGTAGTTCTAAGTCTAGGGTGCTGATGACCTGAGATGTTAAGTCCCATAGTGGTCAGAGCCATTCGAACATTGTACCAATCGTTCAGCTCCTCGACGATAGAAATTCACTCTTTGGTCACGGAGCCACTCGAGGACCCCAGTGCGCACGGTCCACATCGTTGTAAAACCTCTTCCCTCCGAAGACGTTCTTTCAGCTTTCCGTAAAGAAGGAAACTGTTTCGTGCAAAATTTCAACAATATGGCGAATTTTTCCCAAGTTCCCATTGGAAAAGCCTAAGCAAACCTTGTGATGTCCGCGCCGTGTAGGTGTACGTAGGAGAGTAATGGGTTTGATTAATTTAACGCGCCTGTTGTTGTTTACGGTTTCGCGCAGCGACGTCAGTGTTGCACAGTTTGAATCGGCATAAACTACACTACTGGCCATTAAAATTGCTACACCAAGAATAAATGCATATGATAACGGGGTATTCATTGGAGAAATATGCTATACTAGAACTGACACGAGATTACATTTTCATGCAATTTGGGTACATACATCCTGAGAAATTAGTACCCAGAACAACCACATCTGGCCGTAATAACGTCCTTGATACGCCTGGGCAATGAGTCAAGCAGAGCTTGGATGGCGTGTATAGGTACAGCTGCGCATGCAGCTTCAACACGATACCACAGTTCATCACGAGTAGTGACTGGCGTATTGTGACGAGCCAGTTGCTCGGCCACCATTGACCAGACGTTTCCAATTGGAAAATATGCTGGCCAGGGCAGCAGTCGAACATTTTCTGTATCCAGAAAGGCCCGTACAGGACGTGCAACATGCAGTCGTGCACTATCCTGCTGAAATGTAGGGTTTCGTAGTGATCGAATGAAGGTTAGAGCCACGGGGAATAACACATCTGAAATGTAACGTCCACGGTTCAAAGTGCCGTCAATGCGAACAAGAGGTGACCGAGACGTGTAACCAATGGCACCCCATACCATCACGCCGGGTGATACGCCAGTATGGCGATGACGAATACACGCTTCCAATGTGCGTTCACCCCGATGTCGCCAAACACGGATGCGACCATCATGATGCTGTAAACAGAACCTGGATTAATCCGAAAAAATGACGTTTCGCCATTCGTGCACCCACGTTCGACGTTGAATACACCATCGCAGGCGCTCCTGTCTGTGATGCAGCGTCAAGGGTAACCGCAGCCATGGTCTCCGAGTTGATAGACCATGCTGCTGCAAACGTCGTCGAACTGTTCATGCAGAAGGTTTTTGTCTTGGAAACGTCCCCATCTGTTGACTCAGGGATCGAAACGTGGCTGCACGACCCGTTACAGCCATGCTGATAAGGTGCCTGTAATCTGGACTGCTAGTGATATGAGGCCGTTGGGATCCAGCACGGCGTTCCCTATAACGCTCCTGAACCCACAGATTCCATATTCTGCTAACAGTCATTGGATCTCGACCAACGCGAGCAGCAATGTCGCGATACGGTAAACCGCAATCGCGATAGGCTACAATCCGACATTTATCAAAGTCGGAAACGTGGTGGTACGCATTTCTCCTCCTTAAACGAGGCATCACAACAACGTTTCACCAGGCAACGCCGGTCAACTGCTGTTTGTGTATGAGAAATCGGTTGGAAACTTTCTTCATGTCAGCACGTTGTAGGTGTCGCCACCGGCGCCAACCTTGTGTGAATGCTCTGAAAGTCTGATCATTTGAATACCACAGCACCTTCTTCCTGTCGGTTAAATTTCGCGTGGTGAAGCAATTTTAATGGCCAGTAGTGTATGTGGCCCCGACCTTCCCGTTTATACGATGTTTACAACATTGCAGTGCTATTATTATTATTATTATTACTATTATCATTATTATTATCATTATTATCGTTGATTGTTATAATTATTTTTATTGTTATAACTATCATTGTACTACTGTTATAATCTCAAATTTTTTTCGTTTGACATCAATACTGCATAATACGTTAAATGTTCTTAATGTTATTTAGTAACTGTAACTCGTTCAATCTGAGTATGCCTGGTTAGGTGTAAGAGAGGGCCTGAAGGCCCTAATCTTGCCAGGTAAAATAAATGCATAAATAAATAAATAAATATGTTATTCCAAATTGCGATGCAAAGTTCCTTCGGACACGCATGCATATCCGAGGGAACAGGCCTTGAGGCGACTACAGCCGTCATGAAATACATTAAATGTCTTCACAACTGCGAATATGAACAACCATCAGCTGTAGAAAATGACGACAGTGAAAATTTGTGCCGGCCAGGGACTCGACTCGAACCCGGATTTCTCGCTGATTGGGAGCGGTTGCCTGACCATTTTGCTACCATAGAACGACTCAGCGCCAGCCTCAAACTTCCATATGGCGTCCACCATATGTATGCCACTATACTCGTCTACCCATTACGTATATTTCCGTAAAGGCGAGATATTACTTGAAAGTCGCTTGCCCGGTGACGGCGGATAAATACGATATTGCAGAGGTTGCATGTTCGAAGGAACTTTGTATCGTAATTCGGAATAACATAGGCACTGTACTATCGTATTTATCCGCAGACATTGGGCAAGCGACTTCTAAGTACAATGTCTCCCCTCTGGAGGAATATACGTAATGGATGGACGAGTACAGGTTGCAGACACTTGGTTGACGACATGTGGAAGTTAAGATCTCGGATAGACAGGTGGGTCCTGTCGCTCTTACTACAGGCTCTGGCACTGCAACCGCTCCTCTGTGGCCACCGTCAACGCCTCACCGGACTCACCTTACGTGGCGTCACATATCGCAGTACAGCATATGCAGACGATCTGTTGTGCTCCGCAACCACGACGATAAGACCAGCGCACCAGAATGGATTACCACATACGGCGTGGGCTCAGGCTATCTCACCGCCACAAAATGGATCGCCATAAACATAGTAGATGTGTTGACTGCAGCGTGTGTCGACCCCCAACAGCTTAGTGGTACTATCAAATGTCTCGGAGTAGAGTTTCACGACATACGAGCACTGCGGCCCTTAATTACGGCCGCTTATTACAACAAATTCGGGTCCAGGACTACAACCTTCGTTGCCGACCCTCGACATCCTTTAAAGGAGACCCTTCCTCAATATTTACACACCTTCCACACACAACGCCTGTACTTCCAATGCTCTAGGTATATTAGCGGCATTCAGAGCCCACGTCAGTACAGGCTTGCTCTTTAAAGTCTACATCTGCATCTACATCTACATCCATACTCCGCAAGCGACCCGATGGTGTGTGGCGGTACCTTGAGTACCTCTATCGGTTCTCCCTTCTATTCCAGTCTCGTATTGTTCGTGGAAAGAAAGATTGTCGGTATGCCTCTGTGTGGGCTCTAATCTCTCTAATTTTATCCTCATGGTCTCTTCGCGAGATATATGTAAGAGGGAGCAATATAATGCTTGACTCCTCGGTAAAGGTATGTTCTCGAAACTTTAACAAAAGTTCGTACCGAGCTACTGAGCGTCTCTCTTGCAGAGTCCTCCACTGGAGTTTATCTGTCATCTCCGTAACGCTTTCGCGATTACTAAATGATCCTGTAACGAAGCGCGCTGCTCTCCGTTGGATCTTCTCTATCTCTTCTATCAACCCTATCTGATACGGATCCTACACCGGTGAGCAGTATTCAAGCAGTGGGCGAACAGGTGTACTGTAACCTATTATCTTTGTTTTCGGACTGCATTTCCTTATGATTCCTCTCAGTCTAGCATCTGCTTTACCGACGATTAATTTTATATGGTCATTCCATTTTAAATCACTCCTAATGCCTACTCCCAGATATGTAATTTATGGACTTAACTTCTTCCAGTTGCTGACCTGCTGTATTGTAGCTAAATGATAAAGGATCTTTCTTTCTATGTATTCGCAGCACATTACACTTGTCTACATTGGGATTCAATTGCCATTCCCTGCACCATGCGTCAGTTCGTTGCAGATCCTTCTCAATTTCAGTACAATTTCCCATTGTTACAACCTCTCGATATACTACAGCATCATCCGCAAAAAGCCTCAGTGTACTTCCGTTGTTATACACAAGGTCATTTATATAAATTGTGAATAGCAACGGTTCTACGACATCCCCCTGCGGCACACCTGAAATCACTCTTACTTCAGAACACTTCTCTCCATTGGGAATGATATGCTGCGTTCTGTTATCTAGGAACTGTTCAATCCAATCACACAATTGGTCTGATAGTCCCTATGCTCTTATTTTGTGCATTAAACGACTGTAGTGAACTGTATCAAACGCCTTGCGGAAGTCACTTATGAGTCGCTGATCCTTCTCCCACACAGGGGAGGTCTTGGCCTAGTCCATGTTCTCGACAGAGCGGTGACTCTGTTTGTCAGCTCTCACATCAAGCTGTGCCGCCACCGTCGGGAAAGTTTGACAGGTTTGCTGTTGGAGGCCTTAGCTCCGTCCTCCTTTACGCCCCCACTGGCGACGCAAGTTGGCTCTGAGCACTATGGGACTTAACATCTACGGTCATCAGTCCCCTAGAACTTAGAACTACTTAAACCTAACTAATCTAAGGACATCGCCCAACACTCAGTCATCACGAGGCAGAGAAAATGGCGACGCAAGGTATCCCCCCCCCCCCCCCATCCACCACATTCCTACTAAAGATATGGCTCAAATGGCTCTAAGTACTATGGGACTTAACATCTGAGGTCCTCACTTGCCTAGACGTAGAACTACTTAAACCCAACTAGCCTATGGACATCACACACACCCATGCCCGAGGCAGGATTCGAACCTGCGACCGTATCAGCAGCGTGATTCCGGACTGACGCGCCTAGAACCGCTCGGCCACAACGCTTCCTATCACTTCGGTCACTTTTACACTAAACAGTACCACCGACGAAACAGGTGACGACGCGGGAGACATGTCGCGTCCTGCAACAGAGTCATCCAGCAAACGTCGTGAAGGCCAAGAAACCT
This sequence comes from Schistocerca gregaria, assembly GCF_023897955.1. Classification (NCBI taxonomy): domain Eukaryota; kingdom Metazoa; phylum Arthropoda; class Insecta; order Orthoptera; family Acrididae; genus Schistocerca; species Schistocerca gregaria. Next base: position 748,354,666 of record NC_064931.1, read on the forward strand.
AATGTTAATTGGAAGGTGGCGTGGCGGACGATACACGCTATTACACTGGGTACAGACGTTCGATCAACATGGTACATCACAGTCATTGGTGAACAGATCATTCGATCGCGCTTCCACAAGATAAACATGGAGGACTGGCCTCTATCTGAGGACTGTGGAGTACAAGACACGGACGAGTACAGTATCAGAAGAATATGGCGCTTAGTGCGACAAATTTTTGTCGTACTTTCTGCAGGTAACCCCGGAACATATCACACCTCAGCTTCTGTTTTTTCCGGATGAAGTGTATTTTCCGCGCACCAAAACCATCGCAGTCTCGTGGGTCCGTGGCCACGCGGTGAAATATTTCACGATGGATCAAATATGTATTGGACTTTTGGAACTACCTACAAGAATGTCGTTTTAAGGTTGTACGGAACCCAAAATATAGCCAATATTTTTCTAATTATTTAGGAAGTGCTCTACTCGAGCCTCCATGCTGTTTGATCATCAACAGGTAGGAGAAGCTGACAAGAACACGACCGATTATCATTGGTATAACACAAGACTTGCGTGAAGACATATTCGGATCATTAAGCGTAAGGAGAGCAGCGGCGCGCCCTTCTAAGTCGTGTACGATGTATATTTTCCGTTTCCCAATGTGCATTAGCTCGGTATAGGGAAGTGCCGAGATTATTTGTTTTGCATACTTGGTGCACGGTGCTGTTCTAGTAACACGTATTGAGGTGTGGTATAAATTAAATACGGGTAAAAATATAAATAAATAAATAAAAATTTAAAAATCTTAAAAAAAGAATTTTTCACTTGTAAAAGATATACGTGGTTTTGGGATGGGGTGAGAAAGTTCTGACACTAATGTGAATGTATAAAATGGCAGGGAAGGGGGAAGAAGGTTGTTAAATATGCCTCGCGGTGACAGTGTGCAGGAGATCGAGCGGTAAGGATTTGATAGTGGGCATCCAGAGCTGCCGTTAAATGACAAAACAGGAAATTAAGTACAGTAAAGAGAATGCATTTCAATATAAGGGGCGCCCCTAGGGTCGGAAGTTAGCAGGTTTGCGCCAGTCTAGGAGGTCGAACAATTAATTAAAATGGGCAACGGAAGGGGAAGCGCCGGCAAGAGTGGCCGAGCGGTTCTAGGCGCTTCAGTCTGGAACCGCGCGACCGCTACGGTCGCAGGTTCGAATCCTGCCTCGGGCCTGGATGTGTGTGATGTCGTTAAGTTAGTTAGGTTTAAGTAGTTCTAGGGGACTGATGACCTCATCAGTTGAGTCCCATAGTGCTCAGGGCCATTTGAACCATTTGAAGTGGAAGCGGTTCATGTTGACTTACGGTGGTGGCCGGTCGCGAAAAGCAGAGCCAGAGGCTCCGCCTTCCAAAAAGACGTCTGTTCTGCTCGAGGTCTGGATTACAAGAGAGAGAAGCAACTGTGTTCTGCACCGCACGTGGTCGGTATCTCGCGCATTCTATTGGCTAAAATCAATGACGTGAATTCTTTAGCAGTTTCAGCAGAGGGCTCAAGGCGTCTCCTGTCAGCTGCTTTAACTGGACAGAACTGCCTCGGTTTTGAAAGACAAGCGACTTGTGCCACGTAGGCAAGGCGTGAATTACTCTGGGAGAAAATTTGTAAAGATTCCACTGGGCCTTTGAAATAAATTTCTTAAACTAATTCCCTGAAATATTCCTTGACTGGCTGCCATCCTGTACACACTATTAATTTCTTCTCACCATTTCTAAATATCTTGAAGGCTAGGGGGACACTGTGGCCATGCCTCGGGTTACGATCCCTACTCACTCTGCCCTCCGCTCCTTGCTTAAAAAAAATGGTAAGACGACCGCCCGCGGTAAACATGAAATCAGGGTTCGAGTCCCAATCGGGCACAAATTTTCACTGTCGTTATTTCATTCTACAGCGGGTGTCGTCCATCCGCAATACATTTAATATATTCCCTGTTGATCACCGAACGCGGAGGCGAGGAGGTGTGTCTCCATTCCATAGACGCCCTGTTTGTTGCAGGTGTGAAATGATTCACCTATTTCTCATCGCCCGTAGCTATGCAGCTTAGGAAATCGTTTCTTTCCACGGAGTAAAGCTCTAGGAAATCCAGAGACGCCACTAACCTTTGTGTACGCCTGACAGTGATCCCGGAAGCCAGCGTGAGCACAATTCCCGTTACTGCGGACGATGTCGGACGATGCAATGAAGACCAGCTATTGAGATGAGCACCTGCTGAGCAACGTCCGCGATAGTCACTCTGCGACTGCTGCGAATCAGTTCCTCCATTACCAGGACATTGTCGTCAATGGTCGATACCGGTGGTCTTCCTTTCCGATCAGCAACACCCACGCTTGTGTGCCTTTGTTGCTAGCATTTCAGTACGACTGGACGTGGCGTTACATTTGGCCCACATACCGCCAGAATTTTACAGTGAATCTTCGTGAAATTTAAACGTTTTGCGCTCAAGAATCGTATTGTCGTGCGTACTTCAACTTCGGAGTTCGTGTCCAGCTGCCGCGCTATTTTACTCGCAAGGCAGCAGAACTGTGTCTGCAGGAAATTCGCAACACGTATTCTCTTGTGACAACGTTATACTCTTCTTGAACAATGTTCTTAGTGTAAGGCGACATTTTTAATTGACTTTCTGAAGTCCCTATATAGTTCCATCCGGCGTCACGAGTCGCGTAAGATGTATCACATCATTTATTTCGTGAACAATTAAGGATACTGGAAGTCGCTTTAACGCAAATGATAGTATGGGACGCGCTTGTAATTAAAAATGGTTCAAATGGCTCAAAACACTACGGGACTTAACATCTGAGGTCATCGGTCCCCTAGAACTTAGAACTACATAAACCTAACTAATGGACATCACACACATCCATGCCCGAGGTAGAATACTAACCTGCGACCGTAGCAGCAGCGCAGTTCCGGACTGAAGGGCTTAGAATTACTCCTAACTTTTGTCTCAGCTGATACACTGTAGCAACTATGTTTTTCTTTTCATTTCTATTTTTGGAACGATATAGTTCTTAACAGTACTCGAAAGCTCTGGAAAAAGACGAGTAGAGTGATGCAACGCTTGTTAATTATCAGACAAAGGCATGGCCTGCCGGAGACTCAGCACCCACTGGTGTTAACATGGAGAGAAAACAGCCACAGGCAGCGCACAGTTTAATTGAATATTAGTACTGAGACGGGTGGCGTAGTGGTTAGCTCACTGGACTCTCGTTCGGGAAGAGAGTCCCCGTCGGGTTATCTAGATTTAGGTTTTGGCAATTTCTTCGCTCCAGGTAAATGGCGCTATGGTTCTGTTAAGTGGGCGCCGCTGATTTTCTTCTCCATCCTGGAAACAATGCGAGCTTGTTCTCCGTCTCTGATGACTTCGTTGTAGACGGAAGGATAAACACTCATCTTCTTTTCTTCCTTCTTTAGTTTTAGCGGTTTCGCTCGTCAGACGTGAGCACTGACAGATGTGTAGAAATAAAATTATTTAACAATAACATTAGTTAAATTTAATTAAAAAAGTCTACTTAACACGTGGTAACTCACAAATTACTGCCCTGGGTTCAAAGTAGCGCCAGCTATCACGCTCAAAAACAAAGTGCTGAGCGTTGTATCTGTAATGTTTATTGCAATCTCAGAGGCTGAGTGCGTGATCAAAGTACAACTGAGGACATTGTGGGATCACATGGGGAACGTTAGGGATATCGCTCCGCTCACTCAATAAATTTTTCGAGTTTCTTTTCTTTCCTGTTAATCTTTACAGTTCCAGTAACATATTTAACAACGAGCAGAAATGCGCAGTGGTATTTACGCTCATGCTCTCCTCAGTCTCTCTTATTCAAATTTGATTTACGGTGTTCTTTATTGGGTACGTGAAGCGGTATTCGTGTCGATAACTCTTGATTGATTGACTGATTTACGGGGTTTATGAGACTAAACGGGGAGGTCACCAGTCCCTCTCGAGAATTCTTCTTGCACAGTCTCCGCTGTACACTTCCGATTTACCGTAATCATCCTTGAAAAAATTCCCTGTGAGTCTCAAAACGTGTCCAATAAAATAATTAGTCCTTTACACCTAGGAAAGACAATAGTCGATCTACTGCACGTAACAAAGTAGCAAAAGTATATAGAAATGAAGAGAACAACACAAAACAGAAAACAGTGGTTGCAGCGACAAATTTTATACTTCAGAAGATGAGGATGATTTACAGAGAAAACTTGAAACTGTACTGAACAGAGTTACAACTGCCACTCAACACTAGCTCTAACTGCCTATGCTACAGCGCAACTGGCGCAAATAGCTTATGCTACCAATTTATACATACGACCATTTTTTCAATTATCATTTGGTTATTTTCATTTCGAATTTGCTTAATATTATTTCTCCGTGGTAACAAATGATTTCACGTTACAGCAATATTCCATCATCAATTTTATAATTTACTAATTTAGTTTCGGCAGTCCTACTTTGATTAGTTGTGTTACAATGGTGGCTGTCCCTACTTTCAATTTACAGATTTCACTAGATTTTAGTATTTAACTAAATATTAATGTTGACAAGCCAGACTAAAGTGTCGAATTTTATTCTAACATGATTAGAAAGTATTTATCTCGAAGTTTTTCGTATCAAATAGTTATATACACTCCTGGAAATTGAAATAAGAACACCGTGAATTCATTGTCCCAGGAAGGGGAAACTTTATTGACACATTCCTGGGGTCAGATACATCACATGATCACACTGACAGAACCACAGGCACATAGACACAGGCAACAGAGCATGCACAATGTCGGCACTAGTACAGTGTATATCCACCTTTCGCAGCAATGCAGTCTGCTTTTCTCCCATGGAGACGATCGTAGAGATGCTGGATGTAGTCCCGTGGAACGGCTTGCCATGCCATTTCCACCTGGCGCCTCAGTTGGACCAGTGTTCGTGCTGGACATGCAGACCGCGTGAGATGACGCTTCATCCAGTCCCGAACATGCTCAATGGGGGACAGATCCGGAGATCTTGCTGGCCAGGGTAGTTGACTTACACTATCTAGAGCACGTTGGGTGGCACGGGATACATGCGGACGTGCATTGTCCTGTTGGAACAGCAAGTTCCCTTGCCGGTCTAGGAATGGTAGAACGATGGGTTCGATGACGGTTTGGATGTACCGTGCACTATTCAGTGTCCGATCGACGATCACCAGAGGTGTACGGCCAGTGTAGGAGATCGCTCCCCACACCATGATGCCGGGTGTTGCGCCTGTGTGCCTCGGTCGTATGCAGTCCTGATTGTGGCGCTCACATGCACGGCGCCAAACACGCATACGACCATCATTGGCACCAAGGCAGAAGCGACTCTCATCGCTGAAGACGACACGTCTCCATTCGTCCCTCCATTCACGTCTGTCGCGACACCAATGGAGGTGGGCTGCACGATGTTGGGGCGTGAGCGGAAGACGGCCTGACGGTGTGCGGGACCGTAGCCCAGCTTCATGGAGACGGTTGCGAATGGTCCTCGCCTATACCCCAGGAGCCACAGTGTCCCTAATTTGCTGGGAAGTGGCGGTGCGGTCCCCTACGGCACTGCGTAGGATCCTACGGTCTTGGCGTGCATCCGTGCGTCGCTGCGGTCCGGTCCCAGGTCGATTGGCATGTGCACCTTCCGCCGACCACTGGCGACAACATCGATGTACTGTAGAGACCTCACGCCCCACGTGTTGAGGAATTCGGCGGTACGTCCACCCGGCCTCCCGCATGCCCACTATACGCCCTCGCTCAAAGTCCGTCAACTGCACATACGGTTCACGTCCACGCTGTCGCGGCATGCTACCAGTGTTAAAGACTGCGCTGGAGCTCCGTATGCCACGGCAAACTGGCTGAAACTGACGGCGGCGGTGCATAAATGCTGCGCAGCTAGCGCCATTCGACTGCCAACACCGCGGTTCCTGGTGTTTCCGCTGTGCCGTGCGTGTGATCATTGCTTGTACAGCCCTCTCGCATTGTCCAGAGCAAGTATGGTGGGTCTGACACACCGATGTCAATGTGTTCTTTCTTCCATTTCCAGGAGTGTAGAATCGAATTTCTTAACAAAGCTGTCTATTTCGTGGAATCACACAACTTTAATTATTTGAGTAATCTGATCAAACTATTGCCCTCTATGGTAACACTTCAGACGCCCTTTTCACCAAATTTCAAAACACATGTTAGTAAGGCTGACTACATTTTACTTCATGAAATGCAAAACACCTAATTTTCAATTAATTTCTCCTCGTAATCAAATAGTTAATGAAAACTATTTGTGTAGGATAATTTCGTCAGGAACAAGAATTGGTAAATCAAAATCCTTCTAGCTACAGTTTTAATTACTGTATATTACTTCCTAATTTATGTCGGAACACCTTAAAAGTAAATGAAAAGTGACATATTTGATTGTCTTTATCTGAATGGTCAGTTAAGACAACACATAAGTAGGAACGTTCAGTTGGGGAAACAAACAGTTGGAATGTAGTGTAGCCTCACATATTTCACTCAAACTCTGATTCCTCTAAAGATGTGTATATCAGTGATGAATTTCTGAAATTTTTCTAAATGATTCACTACCCGCCCGGATATCTGGATGAGCCGGCCGGTGTGACCGAACAGTTCTACGCGCTTCAGTCTGGAACCGCGCGACCGCTACGGTCGCAGGTTCGAATCCTGCCTCCGGTATGGATGTGTGTGAAATCCTTAGGTTAATTAGGTTTAAGTAGTTCTAAGTCTAGGGGAGTGATGACCTCAGAACCATTTGAACCATTTTTTATCTGGATGTGGTAAAGTTCCGCTTACGAGACAGGGAGGTGCGCCACACCCGGATAGATTCCACCTGGCCGATTAACGACGGATCGGTATTCTGGCTAGCATAGAAGTCATTTTAGACGGTTTCCCTCGTCACAAGAGGTGAATCCCGGGCTGTTACCCGCCTCTGTTATATCATTCGCAGATATTCAGAAAACTTTCGCTCACTTTCATATGACCAACACAATACGCACACCGTTAGGGTATACATACTCCGTCCCGGGGATAACAAGGTGACGACAGAATGGAAATCCGATCGCCTCTTAAACTGACCAAGCCAAATTAGTTGATAACCGTGCCGAACCTGCATCGATACGCAACAAAGGGACGCGAAAAAGAAGAAAATAAGGAGAGAGTAAAGGATCCATTATGAAGTAATAACAGTTTTCTGGGAATAAATGCATTTAGTAACGAAATACATTTAGTAGCTAACTATCACCAGTCGGAATATAGGTGAGGACAGAATGCTCTCATTCTGAAATACACTGAAGCGCCTAAGAAACTGGTATAGGCATGCGTCTTCAAATACAGGGATATACAAACAGGCAGAATACGGCTCTGCGGTCGGCCACAAGTGTCTGACGCAGTTGTTAGATCGGTTACTGCTGCTAAAATGACAGGTTATCAAGCTTTAAGTGAGTTTGAATGTTGTGTAATAGTCGGCGCTCTAGCAATGGGACACAGCATCTCCGTGGTAGCGATGAAGTGGGGATTTTTCCGTAAGACCGTTTTATTAGTGTACCGTGAATATCAGGAATCCGGTAAAACATCAAATCTCCGAATCGCTGCGGCCGGAGAAAGATCCTGCAAGAACGGGACCAACGACGATTGAAGACAATCGTTCAACGTGACAGAAGTGCAACGCTTCTGCAAATTGCTGCTGATTTCAATGTCGGGCCATTAACAAGTGTCAGCGTGTGAACCATTCAACGGAACATAATCGATATGGGCTTTTGGAGCCAAAGGCTCGCTCGTGTAACCTTGATGAGTGCACGACACAAAGCTTTACGCCTCGACCGGGCCCGTCAACACCAACGTTGGACTGTTGATGACTAGAAACATGTTACCTGTTCGGACGAGTCTCGTTTCAAATTGTACCGAGCGGATAGACGTGTACGGGAATGAAGACAACCTCATGAATCCACGGATCCTTCGTGTCAGAAGGGGACTGTTCAAGATGGTGGAGGCTCTGTAATGGTGTGGGACGTGTGCAGTTGGAGTGATATGGGATCCCTGATACGTCTAGATACGACTCTGACAGGTGATACGTACGTAAGCATCGTATCTGATCACCTGCATCCATACATGTCCATTGTGCATTCCGATCGACTTGGGCAATTCCAGCTGGACAATGCGACATCCCACACGTCCAGAATTTCTTCAGAGTGGCTCCAGGACCATTCTTCTGAGTTTAAACACTTCCGCTGGCCACCAGACTCCCCAAACATGAACATTAGTGAGTATATCTTGGATGCCTTGCAACGTGTTGTTCAGAAGAGATCTCCACTTCATCGCACTCTTACGGATTTATGGACAGCCCTGCAGGATTCATGGTGTCAATTCCCTCCAGTACTCCTGCAGGATTCATGGTGTCAATTCCCTCCAGCACTACTTCACACATTAGTCGAGTCCATGCCTCGTCGTGTTGTGGCACGTCAGCGTGTTCGCGGGGCCCTGCACAGTATTAAGGCAGATGTTCCAGTTTCTTTGGTTCTTCAGTGTATGTTAAGGCGTTATTTCTAGGTTCAGGTAGAAGCGTCAGCACCTCGTCTCAGAGACCTAGAGTATAAAATTAAGTCTCACCTGCCCGAAACTCTGAGGTTTTTTTTTTCGCGAAGGAAGAGTAAACTGAAATGGAATCGGAAACCCGATTTGAGGCGGATAGCACAGTCACAGTGTCAGACGGGGCGTCTCTTCGCTGGAGAGTGGCAGCTCCCTGTTTCTGGAAATTCGCTTTTTGTGGCATCCGATCAGGTGTCAGTGACAGCGCACATTCAGTGTCCTGCTATCGATTTAGACTCGGTCTTTGGCATCACAGGCAAGCGACGTGCGCTAATTAACTGCGCATTGATTCCGGCGCACCGCCGAACAAAACGGCGCCCACCGACGTCAGAAAGGATGACGGATTCGGGAGCACAGCGGCGCGGAATGCCGCCGAATGATTACGAATACTGTCAGCAAGTATTTCACAAAGCGCTGCCTTCCCTTGTCTCGCCTCACAGCGTGATATGCCGTCTGTAAGTGGCGGGCGAAATTACCGCTGGCCGTCGCGCTTCCGCTGTGCCATCTTTCAAAAGACACGTGTCACAATTTTTCACGTGCTTCTCTCTTAGCTGCTGAAATATCTAGACAATACCGCCGCTTCTCAATATAAGAGTAAAAAAAGTGTGCGTCGAAATTGCTTATTGATAATTCCTCCGTTTCATTAGTATCAGCCAGCCACGGCTGGATAAAAGCTTCTCTAGACTTTTCAATGCATTACCGCTTTTCTCTGATATACATCAGTATTTCTGCTGTATATTTTCTAACTTCATCTACCAATATTCGATGATATAGACTTTCTGTCTTCTCTTAGATCTTTGACTCCAGTAAAAAACTTCACTCGTTGTATTGAATCCTCAGCAGTATTACAGCTTGTTCTTTGGAAGGGAGATCATTTTGAGTATATGATGGTTCTTGTCTCCAACAATGATCGAAGCAGAGAAAATGAATTAAAATTTGTGCTTCAGCCGGGACTCGGACCCGAGCTTTATTGCTTACGAGGCAGAAATGCTAACCATTACACCACCACAACACATTGGTGAACATTGCTGCACGAACTATCCAACTTGAATGCCCTCCCCAACACAAACTTCATATCTTCTGCTTATTTTCCCTTTACATTGTCACTACTCTCCGACGTTGGAATAGCACCCCAGCGTTGGATGTAATGGGTAATTCCTGTATCATAGGTGATCTTATAGATCTTATAATTAAATGTTTCCCTGAGACATTTAAGACTCTTCATTATTTACGATAATGATCGAAGCAAACTTGGGGAGGGTACTAAACTTCAGTAGTTCGTGCAGCACCCTGAGACCATTGCGGAAGTGTAGCGCATTATAACAAGAGAGTACAAGTTTTCGGTTTCCCGTAGACACACTCATATTGCCGTGCGGCTAACATGTGCATCACAGCTTCCAAGTGAAATCGCGCAGAAGATGGAAACATATTCCAAAGTTGAAGTTCGCGGGACAGTATCATTCTTGTGGGCAAAATGTCTAAATTCCACACACATTCTCCGCGAAATTCTGGCGGTATATGGACCAAATGCAACGTCACGTCCAGTCGCAGTGAAACGGTGCCAACAATTTGAACAAGGGCGTACAGACGTGCGCGATGCTGATCAGGAAAGAAGCCATCGGCACCGACCACAGAAGACAACGTCCAAGGAATTGAAATTACGCGCATCAATCACAGATTTTCCAACGGTGAAGACATTCACAGAGCGGCTTTCGAATGGCTTTGTGACCAAGGAGGGGATTTCTATCGTAGAGGAACTGAATGGTTGCCAGAATGTTCCGGCCGTTGTTTATAGGGACTTGGTGGCTATGCTGGAAAAGCGTGATGTATCTTTGTCATTATGAAGTGTAGTTTAGCTTTCGAAAAATGGTTCAAATGGCTCTGAGCACTACGGGACTTAACATCTGAGGTCATCAGTCCCCTAGAACTTAGAACTACTTAAACCACATTAACCTAAGGACATCACACACATCCATACCGGAGGCAGGATTCGAACCTGCGACCATAGCGGTATCGCGGTTCCAGACTGAAGCGCGTAGAACCGCTCGGTCACACCGGCCGGCGTTTGCTTTCAATAATAGTTACCTAGCCTGCCATAGTAATGTGGAACTTACTTCCTGAAGTCCTTTCGTATTAGAGGTATGATATGAATGCTGTACAAAGGGCTCCTACCGACTATGGCCTTCAGATTTACACAACCTCGTTGTGTGTGGATGCCGACGGTACTGCCGCAGTGGTAACATCAGTTCCCCTCAGGTCAGCGATGTTAAGCGCTATCGGGCTTGGGTAACACTAGTGTGGATGACCCTCCAAGTGCTGATGGCAAGCGGAGTGCACCCAGCTCGCATCCGGCAACGTCTAAGGGCTGAGGATGACACGGCGGCCGGTCGATACCGTTGGGCCTTCAAGGCCTGTTCAGATGGTGTGTGTATGGTTTTTTGTGGATATTTTCTAAACTCGGCTTCGTATACCGTGCGAGGTGGGGCAGTGGTTAGCACGCTCGACTGGGATTCGGGAGGACGATGGTTCAAACACGCGTCCGGCCATCCTGATTTGGGTTTACCGCGATTTCTCTACATCGCGCCAGGCAAATCTCAGGACGGTTCCTTTGAAAGGTCACGGACGATTTCCTTCCCCAACATTGAAACAATCCGAGCTTATGATCCGTCTCTAATGACCTCGTTGTCGAGGGGTCGTTAAACCCTAATCTTCCATCCTTTCCCAGCTACCTGCCTTCCGTTAGATGATCGACTCAGTCTTTATCTTTTTGAATTTGCTATGCATTCGACTGTCTTGTCCCGCCAGAATTATGCCTTCCATTTAAAGCTGCTCCCCGGTACTCAGTTTCCTGCTTTTGAAGCCCGTCTCACGCAAGTCGTCATGCGCACTAGTGGTAGTTTTCTTTTAGCCAGATCATCATAATTCTGTGTGGCTCAACTGCCTGTAGCATGTCTTTCAACTGGACCCAGATTATACCCTTGCTTGCCACTAACCTACACCGCCAATATCCGTACCGTGGAAAGGGTAGATAAACTTCAAAGTGGAACCTGATCTATGCGTCGTTCTTGGCGGGGATTCACGCGAGTGAGAGCTGAAGGCAGGGTTGTTGTTGTTGTGGTCTTCAGTCCTGAGACTGGTTTGATGCAGCTGTCCATGCTCCTCTATCCTGTGCAAGCTTCTTCATCTCCCAGTACTTACTGCAACCTACATCCTTCTGAATCTGCTTAGTGTATTCATCTCTTGGTCTCCCTCTACGATTTTTACCCTCCACGCTGCTCTCCAATGCTAAATTTGTGATCCCTTGATGCCTCAAAACATGGCCTACCAACCGGTCCCTTCTTTTTGTCAAGTTGTGGCACAAACTTCTCTTTTCCCCAATTCTATTCAATACCTCCTCATTAGTTATGTGAGCTACCCATCTAATCTTCAGCATTCTTCTGTAGCACCACATTTCGAAAGCTTCTATTCTCTTCTTGTTCAAACTAGTTATTGTCCATGTTTCACTTCCATACATGGCTAAACCCCATACAAATACTTTCAGAAACGACTTCCTGACCATTAAATCTATACTCGATGTTAACAAATTTCTCTTCTTCCGAAACGCTTTCCTTGCCATTGCCAGTCTACATTTTATATCCTCTCTACTTCGACCATCATCAGTTATTTTACTCCCTAAATAGCAAAACTCCTTTACTACTTTAAGTGTCTCATTTCCTAATCTAATTCCCTCAGCATCACCCGATTTAATTTGACTACATTCCATTATCCTCGTTTTGCTTTTGTTGATGTTCATCTCATATCCTCCTTTTAAGACTGTCCATTCCGTTCAACTGCTCTTCCAAATCCTTTGCTGTCTCTGACAGAATTACAATGTCATCGGCGAACTTCAAAGTTTTTATTTCTTCTCCGTGAATTTTAATACCTACTCCAAATTTTTCTTTTGTTTCCTTTACTGCTTGCTCAATATACAGATTGATGTAGTAGCTTACCCGCACTCCTATTTTTTTTATTCATTATTAAACCTACTCCTGCATTACCCCTATTTGATTTTGTATTCATAACCCTGTATTCACCTGACCAAAAGTCTTGTTCCTCCTGCCACCGAACTTCACTAATTCCCACTATATCTAACTTTAACCTATCCATTTCCCTTTTTAAGTTTCCTAACCTACCTGCCCGATTAAGGGATCTGAAATTCCACGCTCCGATCCGTAGAACGCCAGTTTTCTTTCTCCTGATAACGAGGGTTATAGGTATACTAAAATATTTCCTGTTCAGACCGGAATTCGATTCGTGAAGTCTGAAAAGTAGTCCCAACTTAATAATTATGTCCTTAGCGATTTGAGAAATGTATCATTGGCACAGGGAATCTCTCCAGACAGCTTAAAATATGCAATTTTTAAAACATGTGACAAGAAGGTGACAAGACAGACTGAAACAATTATCTTTTGAAACGTCCCCTTTGAAAAATTATACAAGACTGTGCTTAAACTGACACACAATATTTTTTTAGCGCAACGCAATCTGACTTTCAGTAATCCCTACAAGAGAATGGCCCTGGCTACCATTAACCCTGATTTCGACAAGATGCGGTTCATGCAAGACGGAGCTTGAACGCATCGAAGCAGGAGAGTGTGCGATGTCCTGTAGGAGCACTTTGGGGACCGCGCCCTAACTCTGGGGTACGCAGAGGCCACTGGCATGGACTTCGATTGGCCGCCATATTCTCCGGATGTGAACACAGGCGACTCCTTTTTGTGGAGCTATATTAAAGACAAGGTGTACAGAAATAATCCCAAAACCAATGCGGAGATGAAAATAGCCATTCAGGAGGTCATCGGCAGCATCAATGTTCCGACGGGTCATGTAGAATCCCGCTATTCGTCTGCGCCACAAACCAATGCTGGTAGACATATCGAACTTGTCATAACCTAAATCAGAATATCTGTTGAATAAAGTGTGTGCAGGCCGCAGCTTGTAACTAATTTACGTTTTTTCGTACAGTTCAATAACTGTATGAATGCAGAGTCTCGCGGCGATAACATCGAATAAAATGTTCTCGGGTTTCCAGTCGCGACAATTGCTTAAAACTACACGAGCTTCCGGCCAAGCACTCCTTGGCCATTGTAATTGATATACCACCTGACAAAGGTCGGGGATTGCTTGGCCGAAAGCTCGTGTAGTTTTAAGCAATTGACGCGGTTGGAAACCCGATAACATTTTATTCAGTTCAGTAACTGTCTCCCTGTATATGTTTTGGGTCAACTGGCAATACTTGTACCAGTCGTCAATCCTCTGTAGGTCTTCCTGCACTTCCGTACAGTTTTCAATCGTTGCGACTTCTCCACACATAACAGTACCCTCCGGGAACAGCCTCATCGTGCTTCCGGCATTATTCACTCAAACATTCGTATATACTGTCAACTGTGATCAGTAATACTTCTCTTGGGGAACACACGAAGTTAATTTTACCCCGGAAGATCTCTCTCCTTTAAGAATGCTGGGAACTCCTCAGTCGAATCAGGAAGCTATTCTGATACTCTGTACTCTCATATTTTGCTAATCAGGCGATATTACGGAATTGTACCGAACGCCTCACGGAAGTCAGGGACAAGGTTTCAGTCTGGGCGCTGATATCTACTAGCCTTCTGGGTCTCGTGGACGATCAGTGTGAACTGGGTTTCCCACGATCGTTGTTTGCGGTATCCATGTTGGTTCCTACAAAGGAGATTTTCGGCCTTCAGAAAGTCTGTAATACGTAAGCAGGAAACCTGTTCCAAAATTCTACAACAGATGATGTCTATGATGTAGGGGTAGTGTTGCGTACTTCTGTCCGACGAAGCTTCTTGTAATCGGGAATGACCTGCGGATTTTTTCAATCACTTGGAACGTTTCGTTCCTCCAGCGACCCACGGTAGACTGCTGCTAGAAGAGGAAAGAGTTCTTTCTTTACTGACTCTCCGATGGAACAGAACTTCGTGTTGCTACCTAGGTGCAGGTACGTAGCGAGAGGAAATTGATCAGCCTCCACAATGGACCTGCGAGAGGAAGGTGAGGTGAGGTGACGTGTGGGGAGCTGACGTGTGGGGAGCGATACGGTGTCAGCCAGAGCTGTCAGCTGCCGACGCCGGCACCGCCACCTGCACAATGGCGCTCCGCGAGGCTCATCGCCAGCTGTCTCTTGTCTCTCAGACACTCGGCCGCTGCCTGCCTGCTCTTCGCCGATATGTCGCTTTCACGCATTTGTGCAGAGCAGTACATTCACGAAAACACAATGCCGGAAAAGCAAATCCTAACACCGAGAAGACATTTCGTTAGAGGAATAAAATGTAGGCTAAGCAATTGCCTAGGTAACACAGAGGGGTCCAAAAAAATGTATCCACTGTTTAAAAGTCCATAACTTGCAAACTAATTAACGGAGTTGTCTCATTTTTGGTGAACGTGTAGCTTAAAGTCCAACTTAAAGGTATCACTGTAGGTGTTCGAAATGGTCACCATTAACATCCACACACAAATAATGCCGCCGAACTGTAGCACGAACTACTGACTGCAACGTGTTCAGTTGGATATTTGCACATGAATGTATGATGGATTCTCAAAGTCCATCCAATGTGCGTGGCTTTTGTCGATAAATGACGTGCTTTATTGTTCCTCACAGGTAAAAGTCCAGAGGAGTTAGGTCTGGGGAACGTGGTGGATACTCCACAGCACCTCTACGGCCTATCCATCTTCCTGGTAGATTTTCGTCGAGATACGCCCTAACATGATTTTGGTGGTGGTCTGGGGCACCATCTTTTTGAAAATAAACTCTGAAAAAAGCTTCTGAAGGTACACCTCACCGGTAACTGTGCCGTGAAAGAAGAATGGCCCAGTCAAGCCCCGGTAAGACAGCTCACACCACACATTTACTCCTGGCAAATTCACGGCTTTGTCTACATGGACGTTCGGATTTTCGGCGGCCCAGTAGGTGCAATTGTGGCGATTTACTATTCCATTGAGTTTGAACTGTGCCTCATCAGACCACACAATCACCTCTGCAAACCCTTCAACGTTGTTCACCATGTTAGTAAACCACTCGCAGTACTCCATTCCACGATCTGGGTCGTACTCGTTAATTGCGTGTAGCAATCGCGGGATGTAGCACTTCCACTTTGCTGTCATCAAAATTCGCCGAACACTTGAGCGACTCACTCCAGTTTCACGGGCACACTGTCTCACAGACTTCTGTGGTGAGCGAATGAATTCTTGTAACACACGACGGGAGTTAGCTGGACTTGTTACTGTTTCAGGTCGTCCAGATCGTTGTTTGTGTACATCTTTAACACAGCCTTCGGCTTCAGATTTGTCTCGAATAAGACGAATCGTTAAACGTGTCGGTGGCTCTGTTTGTTACTCATTTCGCCATTGCCGATGAACCTCATTGATATTTTTTTACTTAAAATACCACTTCAAAACTGACTTCCTTTCATCGAATGTAAGCATTGCGCCTGCCATGTTTACTCGAGTAACTAGGTGCAACTAAGAACAAAACACTGACTATCTGGCGGCTGTCATCTGACAAAACAAAACAACGCAATATGACGCTGACGTGACAATTGCCGGTGCTACAAACTATTACACTACCAAAGATG
The DNA here is from genome assembly GCF_023897955.1 of Schistocerca gregaria. Taxonomy (NCBI): domain Eukaryota; kingdom Metazoa; phylum Arthropoda; class Insecta; order Orthoptera; family Acrididae; genus Schistocerca; species Schistocerca gregaria. The sequence goes on from NC_064931.1 coordinate 748,370,911, forward strand.
ACACAACTCCGTCAATTAGTTGGCCAGTTATGGACTTTTAAACAGCGGATACATTTTTTGGACCCCTCTGAATATTTTTTTGAGTCCAGTTTCCAGGTCACAAGTTATGCACACTATGCGCCAGAAAAAATGGTGGTACCTTAACAACAACTGTAGTTGCCTCTGTTTTGGATGCAAATATGCAAATGTGCGTGCATTTTGCCGCTATTTGTGGAATGCTGCTCCCCGTATGTTGCACTTGGGCTTCCAAATCAGCAATAGTTAAGGCTGGTACTGGATGATCCTGGATTTGTCGTCCCATAATGTTCCTTGTGTGCTGAAAGGGTGAAAGGTCTGGTGACCTGGCAAGCCAAGGCAAGTAGTCGACAGTTTGTAGAGCACGTTTGGTGAAAGCAGCGGTATGAGAATGGACGTTATCCTGCTGGAAAACAACGCCTTGAATACTGCGAACCAGTGGCACTACAGCTGGTTTACTCGCCAATTTGACGTTGATATTTGCTGACAAGGTTCTTGGGATAGTGACGAGAGTACTACTATTGATATAGGAAGTCGCTCCCCAAACCGCAATTCCTAGTGTTAAAAGCAGTGAGTCTACGTCACCGTCAGCTTGATTCCGAGTGCTTAGCTGGCCTTCTTCTTGCCAACATAAGGACATTTTTGGCTTCTAAACAGAAAAGAGAAGACGACAGATCTGTACTCCTCCCTCCAGTGCACTCTAGCTTGACACTACTGATCTGGAGTTAACGATATGAACACACAGAGCATCTGACTCGGAGCTGTGTCTCATGTAAAGGACTGGTTATAGACCACGGCGTCACACTAGTGCCAACAGAAGCTCCAATGGCTACTGAAGATTCAGTACGATGTACCCTAGCCAGCGACGAATACGGCGATTTTCCCTCTCACTAGTGGCCCATGTGTGACCGGAACCGGTCTCCTTGCGGTAATGCCTCCCTCGGACCATTGATGCCAACGATGACGTATTGTGGATACATCCCTGCCAGGTCTTCCTGCAACCTGCAGTATCGCGGAAAGAAAATCCATCTTCACATAGCCTTAGTGCACAGCCTCTCTGTTGATACTATCTTCTTCGTTTCCATAAAGGAATGTTTAGCTCACATAAATCACACAACAAAATATCAAGACAGTAAGTGCACATTGCATATTCACAGCGAACTTGCTCTGCCTCGTCATAGTTCTTCAGATGTGCAAACAAGCCACCCAAATTTCGTTTATCGAGCGCAATTCCTTCTCGCTGCTGGAATTTCATTTCTGCCAGAGTATGAGATTCTGCGATTACTGAATTGTGTAAGCTGCACAATAACAGGCACGCCAAGTGTTCTGTCATCTACACCTGCACTCTGTAAACCATGGCAGAGGCAGTTCTTATTACGTATTCTTCCCTTTCAATTAGCGGAAAGAATGACTGCTTAAACGGCTCTGTGCACCTTGTAATTAGGCTAATCTTATCTTCTCGGTCCGAACACGAGCAACACATGTGCGGATGTAGTCTATTCCTAGATAATTAAAGTTGCTTACTTGAAGCTGCTTCTTGAAACATTTTAAGTGGGCTTTCGCGGAATCGTTTACGTCTGTCTCCAAGCGTCTACCGGTTTAGCTTTTCTAGCGTCATTGAGACGTTGTTCCATGGATCAAATAAAGCTGTGACCATTCGTCTGCCCTTCTTTATGTGCATTCAGTATCCTCTGTCAGTCCTGCTTGGTACGGGTCGCACACGCTTGAGTAATATCCTAGGACTGGTTGTAAGAGTGTTTTGTAAACAACATTCTTTGTAGTCTGATTGCATTTTCCTACTTCCCTACCAATGATACGAAGTCTACCACCTGCTTTAGCTACGACTGTGGCCGTGTGATTCTTCCTTTTCATATTTCTGCAAATTGCTACATCCAGGTACTTGAATGAGTTGAGCGATTACAATTACTATTCATTGACATTGCAGTCATGGGACACTAAGATTTTTCGTGTTGTAAAGCATAGAGTTTTAAATTTCTAGACATTTAAAGCGAGTTGCCATGCGTTCTGCATCTAATTCTATATACATACCCCACAAGTCACCGTGCTGTGCATCGCTAAGGGCACATTGTATCACACCTAGTCATTCCCATTCTTGTTCTGCTCGCGAATGGAGCGTGGCTAGAACAACTGTTTGTATGCTTCCGTACGAACCCAGATTTTGCTTACTTTGTCTTCGCAGTCTTTACACGAGATACAGTTATATGTTGTTGGTAGTGAGGTCGTTCTGTAGTTTCTCGCAAATGTAGGTTCTCTAAACTTTCTCAATAGTGTTTCAAAAAAAGAACAGCCGTAATCAGACGTGTCATTCTCGTACTTGTGTGTTGTCAGCTGCATACCGTTAGAAACTCTGTACGATGTCCACTTGCGCCAGTGATTGGATAGCTTATGCAAATACCATAGTCACGACCAGAAAGTGATTTGGTGCCGCCATTCCTACTTGGAATACCTGATACGAGACGCAGCCTGCTTGTGGCTGCAGCTGTGGAGCTGCTGTGAAGAAAAGTAACGGCCCCAGTTTCGAACACTGACATTAACCATCGGAAGATTGATATGCTGATACTTTATTCTGCTATTGGTGTATGCCATCTTGTAATATTCCATCACTGTTTAGCAATAATGTGGCAAGATGTCGATTTAAACGGTCTTGAAAGAAGTCGCCCTACTAGGAAACAGTGGTGTTTACTTTTAAAGGAACAGATGACCACTTTCTTGTCATGCTAATATTTTCCTCATAATATTTGCGCGATTAGCCTGCATTGCGAGCATTAACTACCCTGCGTCCGAAACCTATAGAGTCATATTTATGCAAATAGTAAATGATTTTAAACTGAGATCTTTCAGATAAGGAACTGAAGATTGTAAATGAATATTTAGTTTATTATAGTAGTAAATCAAGAGATGCTGTGGTATTAGGTTAGGCTACGAGACACTAAAAACAATAAACGAGTTTTGCTGTATGGGCGCCAACATAACGGGCCATGGAACACTCAAGGAGGATATGAATGTATACTGGCAATAGCAAGGAAAGCGTATGTGGAAACGAAACATTTATAACACCGAATACAATTTTAAGTGCTCGTAAGTCTTTTCTGAAAGTAATTGTTTGGAATGTAGCCCTGTATAGAAGTGAAACGTGGAAAATAAATAGTACTTACAAAAAGAACATGTAACGTTTTCGAATGGGCTGTTACGGAAGAATTACATTGGCTAATGAACAGATACTGGAGATAAAAGAAGTTTATGTCATAATTAGACTAAAACAAGGGATGGTTTGACTGGGTCATCTGAGACATCATGTTGTTGTTGTTGTTGTTGTGGTCTTCAGTCCTGAGACTGGTTTGATGCAGCTGTCCATGCTGCTCTATCCTGTGCAAGCTTCTTCATCTCCCAGTACCTACTGCAACCTACATCCTTCTGAATCTGCATACTGTATTCATCTCTTGGTCTCCCTCTACGATTTTTACCCTCCACGCTGCCCTCCAATACTAAATTGGTGATCCCTTGATGCCTCAGAACATGTCCTACCAACCGATCCCTTCTTCTGGTCAAGTTGTGCCACAAACTTCTCTTCTCCCCAATCCTATTCAATACTTCCTCATTAGTTATGTGAGCTACCCATTTAATCTTCAGCATTCTTCTGTAGCACCACATTTCGAAAGCTTCTATTCTCTTCTTGTACAAACTATTTATCGTCCATGTTTCACTTCCATACATGGCTACACTCCCTACAAATACTTTCAGAAATGACTTCCTGACACCTAAATCTATACTCGATGTTAACAAAGTTCTCTTCTTCAGAAACGCTTTCCTTGCCATTGCCAGTCTACATTTTATATCCTCTCTACTTCGACCATCATCAGTTATTTTGCTCCCCAAATAGCAATACTCCTTTACTACTTTAAGTGTCTCATTTCCTAATCTAATTCCTTCAGCATCACCCGACTTAATTCGACTACATTCCATTATCCTCGTTTTGCTTTTGTTGATGTTCATTTTATATCCTCCTTTCAAGACACTATCCATTCCGTTCAACTGCTCTTCCAAGTCCTTTGCTGTCTCTGACAGAATTACGATGTTATCGGCGAACCTCAAAGTTTTTATTTCTTCTCCATGGATTTTAAAACCTCCTCCAAATTTTTCTTTTGTTTCCTTTACTGCTTGCTCAATATACAGATTGAATAACATTGGGGAGAGACTACAACCCTGTCTCACTCCCTTCCCAATCGCTGCTTCCCTATCATGCCCCTCGACACTTATAACTGCCATCTGGTTTCTGTACAAATTCGAAATAGCCTTTCGCTCCCTGTAATTTACCCCTGCCACCTTCAGACTTTGAAAGAGAGTATTCCAGTCAACATTGTCAAAAGCTTTCTCTAAGTCTACAAATGCTAGAAACGTAGGTTTGCCTTTCCTTAATCTTTCTTCTAAGATAAGTCGTAGGGTCAGTATTGCCTCACGTGTTCCACCATTTCTACGGAAGCCAAACTGATCTTCCCCGAGGTCGGCTTCTACTAGTTTTTCCATTCGTCTGTAAAGAATCCGTGTTAATATTTTGCAGCTGTGACTTATTAAACTGATAGTTCGGTAATTTTCACATCTGTCAACACCTGCTTTCTTTGGGATTGGAATTATTATATTCTTCTTGAAGTCTGAGGGTATTTCGCCTGTCTCATAGATCTTGCTCACCAGATGGTAGAGTTTTGTCAGGACTGGCTCTCCCGAGGCCGTCAGTAGTTCCAATGGAATGTTGTCTACTCCGGGGGCCTTGTTTCGACTCAGATCTTTCAGTGCTCTGTCAAACTCTACACGCAGTATCGTACCTCCTATTTCATCTTCATCTACATCCTCTTCCAATTCCATAACATTGCCCTCAAGTACATCGCCCTTGTATAGACCCTCTATATACTCCTTCCACCTTTCTGCTTTCTCTTCTTTGCTTAGTACTGGGTGTCCATCTGAGCTCTTGATGTTCATACAAGTGGTTCTCTTATCTCCAAAGGTCTCTTTAATTTTCCTGTAGGCAGTATCTATCTTACCCCTAGTGAAATAAGCCTCTACAACCTTACATTTGTCCTCTAGCCATCCCTGCTTAGCCATTTTGCACTTCCTGTCGACCTCATTTTTGAGACGTCTGTATTCCTTTTTGCCTGCTTCATTTACTGCATTTTTATATTTTCTCCTTTCATCAATTAAATTCAATATTTCTTCTGTCACCCAAGGATTTCTACTAGCCCTCGTCTTTTTACCTACTTGATCCTCTGCTGCCTTCACTACTTCATCCCTCAAAGCTACCCATTCTTCTTCTACTGTATTTCTTTCCCCCATTCCTGTCAATTGCTCCCTTATGCTCTCCCTGAAACTCTGTACAATCTCTGGTTCTTTCGATTTATCCAGGTCCCATCTCAAATTCCCACCTTTTTGCAGTTTCTTCAGTTTTAATCTACAGGTCATAACCAATAGATTGTGGTCAGAGTCCACATCTGCCCCTGGAAATGTCTTACAATTTAAAACCTGGTTCCTAAATCTCTGTCTTACCATTATATAGTCTATCTGATACCTTTTAGTATCTCCAGGGTTCTTCCATGTATACAGCCTTTTTTATGTTTCTTGAACCAAGTGTTACCTATGATTAAGTTGTGCTCTGTCCAAAATTCTACCAGGCGGCTTCCTCTATCATTTCTTTGCCCCAGTCCATATTCACCTACTACGTTTCCTTCTCTCTCTTTTCCTACTACCGAATTCCAGTCACCCATGACTATTAAATTTTCATCTCCCTTCACTATCTGAATAATTTCTTTTATTTGGTCATACATTTCTTCCATTTCTTCGTCATCTGCAGAGCTAGTTGGCATATAAACTTGTACTACTGTAGTAGGTGTGGGCTGCGTATCTATCTTTGCCACAATAATGCTTTCACTATGCTGTTTGCAGTAGCTTACCCGCATTCCTATTTTCCTATTCATTATTAAACCTACTCCAGCATTACCCCTATTTGATTTTGTGTTTATAACCCTGTAGTCACCTGACCAGAAGTCTTGTTCCTCCTGCCACCGAATTTCACTAATTCCCACTATATCTAACTTTAACCTATCCATTTCCCTTTTTAAATTTTCTAACCTACCTGCCCGATTAAGGGATCTGACATTCCACGCTCCGATCCGTAGAACGCCAGTTTTCTTTCTCGTGATAACGACATCCTCCTGAGTAGTCCCCGCCCGGAGATCCGAATGGGGGACTATTTTACCTCCAGAATATTTTACCCAAGAGGACGCCATCATCATTTAATCATACAGTAAAGCTGCATGCCCTCGGGAAAGATTACGGCCGTGGTTTCCCCTTGCTTTCAGCCGTTTGCAGTACCAGCACAGCAAGGCCGTTTTGGTAATTGTTACAAGGCCAGATCAGTCAATCATCCAGACTGTTGCCCCTGCAACTACTGAAAAGGCTGCTGCCCCTCTTCAGGAACCACACGTTTGTCTGGCCTCTCAACAGATACCCCTCCGTTGTGGTTGCACCTACGGTACGGCTATCTGTATCGCTGAGGGACGCAAGCCTCCCCACCAACGGCAAGGTCCATTGTTCATGGGGGGAGTTGAGGCATCATGTAATAGTAAATTTCGAGATGTAAGTGTGTGAGGTAAAAATTGTAGAAGGAGACAACAGGTTTGACGAGCGTAGGCAGGTTCAAGTAGAGGCTCTAAGCACTATGGGACTTAACATCTGAGCTCATCAGTGCCCTAGACTTAGAACTACTTAAACCTAACTAACCTAAGGACATCACACAGATCCATGCCCGAGGCAGGATTCGAACCTGCGACCGTAGCAGCAGCACAGTTCCGGACGTATAGAGACCTGCACCGTATAGACTGTCGTGAGTAACTGCATCAAACCAGTCAAACTGAAGAGCACAACAACCAACATGAAGAACTTAGAACTTCCAGCAACAACTTAAATTCATATAAGACCGACCGAGGTGGCGCGGTATTAGGGCACCTGACTTTTATTTGAAATGATGGGTTTCCCTATGTTGCTTAAGGCGAATGTTGCGATGGTTCCTTCGAAAGGCCACAGTCAATTTCTTTTCCCAGCCTTCTCTATTCCGAGTTTCTGCTACGGCTCTAATGAGCTTATCGTTGACGGGATACTAAGCCCTATTATCACTTCATTTCGCTTCACACTAAAGTGGCAACCATCCATTGCAACACACGCACTGCAACAGAGCATTCAGTTTTGTCGCACTCTCTCAGATATTCGTGTTGTCTGCTGTAGAATGAGGTAGGAAGTCAATCAGTTAGTCTTTAGTTTTTGCAGGAGTTTCATGCACTTAAGACTTCGAGTAACCCAAGAGCAAAAATCCATGGGATAGTACCTCCCATACCAGTCCAGTGATAAGGCTATCTGCTGGTTAGGTCTTCATAGACATTACTTATTATGAGGGACACCCAAATGGAAACTGAACACCCGCCACTCCGAGACAATGGAATGACTCCGCTCAGAAGTAATCACCACACGCGTTAAGACATTTGTCTCACTAGGAGACACGACGATCAATTCTTGTTCCGTAGACGGATCCACAACCGCACCCACTTTTCACGTCCTGGTCCAACAGAAACTAATGTCCATGCATGTCTTTCTTCATGTCAACAAAGAAGTGAAAATCACACAGTGAAAGGTCCGGGCTGTACGCAGGGTGTTGCGAAGTTTCCCAACCAAACTGCTGAAGCGTAGCCTTCCAAACCGGCAGTGTGGGGCGGCCACTGATTCCGTTCAACAGAGTTCCGACAACTCGAGGGCAGACGGCATGCCAACAGCAGGAACATCCCACATCTCCCCCGCCAAGGAAATCCAAAGTTTTTCACCCAAGTCATGATGACGTTCTTCTTCTATTGCTGGCGTCCTCTGCTCGTTGAGTTCCTCGAGTGTGGAATCACAATCGGTGTACAGGGCTCCGAAGATACTTTGCGGAAACTGCGATCCATCATGAAGTTGAAACGCCCAGGAATGCTGTCGGACGGAAGCATCCTGTTGCACGATAACGTCCGCCCCCACACTCTCAGTCGGGAAAAGGCTACGCTTCAGCGATTTGTCTGGGAAACAGTGCATCTTCCGTACAGCCCCGATTTTTCACTGCGTGATTTTTTACGTCTTTGGCGGCCTGAAGAAAGACATTTGTGGACGTCGGATTCAGTCGGACGAGGAAGTGGAAGAGTGGGTACGGTTGTGGATCCATCAGCGGCCGACCGCGTTCCACGAAACAGGAATTGATCGTCTCGTCACCCAGTATGATAAATGTCTTAACTTGAGTGATGATTACTATTGAATGGAACCATTACATGGTCCCGTTGTGGTGGGTATTCGGTTTTCATTTGACTGCTCCTTATAGTTCCTCTTAGCAGATCTCGTACAATACGGGCCTGAAAATTGATAGAGAAACTTAGGTGATGATCGGAGACGAGCATGGAGTAAGGACTTTCAACACCCTAGATACCGCTCTTTCGTCAGTTGGAAACTCCATCACGATTGAGAGACGCTTCACATGTCCGAAAGAACAGATACCATATCAATATAAGTATACAGTTCTGGCAATACCAGCCGTGACCTTCTTCTTCTGTGTGGATGCACACATATTCCCCTTACGGGACTTGGTAAGAATGTCTTCCACGAGTAATCAATGTGTTTGGGTGGGATACTACGAATGTGTGTGTGGACACACAAGGTGAGAATGTGGGTCTCGCGGAAGGCGTGCGCGATATAGTCCCTGCAGTCGCGCCATTCTCTGTGCGCTAGGTGGCTCAAATGGATAGAGCGTTTGCCATGTGAACAGGAGATCCCGGTCGGGGCACACATTTTCACCTGTCCCCGTTGATATATATCAACGCCCGTCAGCAGCTGAAGGTATTAATATAATTTTGATTTCGAATTGAAGTCTGGTCGCCATTATTCACATGTTGTTTATGGTAGGGATGTAACTGCTTCTCCACTAATACTATACTGAAGTCTTCTAAGAGTTCGGTTCGCAAATACACTGGTATCAGAAATTAAAGTCACAAACTGCTGTGTTCCTGTCCTGTGCCTAATTCACAATACAATCATACAAACTGTCAGTCAGATGTCCGTACGAACGTGTTCTGCGCGGAATATGGCATTCCATAACCATGTCAACGATGACATCAGGGCACCTATGAAACGAGGTAGTGTTTGCTTCCTAGCCTTACATCCACAGTCGCCGTGTACACAGTCCCAGACGGTACAATATGGCACAGACAAGATGCCTACAGACTCTCTGCGGCGGAGGGGCATAGAAAGAAAGGAAGCAGGACAGCAACAAAGTGATTGGGTCCGACAGCTTAATGTGAATTGTTGTGTTGTTTCTCGGATGTGACGACAGTTTATAGAGACCGAAACTATATCCCTAATACCAGGGCTGAGTCGACCACGTGTGACTTCAGAAGAGAATAATGTTATTCGGCTGTAAGGGCACGACAGTACCGCCCTAGTAGTGCACGGCAACTGGCATGTGAGCTCGCAGCATCCACTGGACGTGTTGTCTCGAGGCAAACGGTGTACGGAATGCTTCGGCAGATTGGCCTCTGTTGTCGGAGACATGCTGTACGTCTACCTCTGACGCGTCTTCACAGAAGGGAACGTCTAGAGTAGAGTCATCAACACGCCACCTGGAACCGTCTGATAGTGGGCCAATGTTGTTTTCACAAATGAGTCCCGATTTAATGTGGAGAGTGATTCTCGATGGATCGGTATCTGGAGGGAACGTGGAACACGAATTCGGGGCGCTAACATTGTGGAAAGAGGCGGAGATTGTGGATGGAGGATCCCTAATGGCTTAGGCAGGGATTATGTTACCCACTTCAACCCTTCTTCATAAAATTGTACGGATGAATCGGCAAGGTTCAATTGCTGTCAGGTACCGTGAGGAGATCTTGGGACCTCTTCTGCGGTTGTTGCGAGGTGCTGTGAGTCCAGACGTCGTACTGATGGACGAAAATTGCTCGAGCTCACAGAGGACAGATGGTTGATGTTTTCTTGGAAACGAAAGATACTGTGCGCATGGCGTGTTTCGGTGTTTATAAACTGTCGTCACATCCGAGACACAAAACACAAAAATTCACATTAAGCTGTCGGGCCAAATCAGTTTGTTGCTGTCTTGCTTCCTTTCTTTCTATGCCCCTCCACCGCAGAGAGTCTGTAGGCATCTTGTCTGTGCCATATTGCACCGTCTGGGAGCACAGGAAGACTTTAGTGCCATAAAACTGAATGACAAGTGTACTAACAAACAATCAGAAATTGAAAATATTTTCAATACTCATTTTTTAAATGGTGTGGAGAAAATAGGATCTAGAGGCAAGGCTACTAATAGAAGAGGCCATACCTGTGCAGTTTGAAACAACTTTATTTCCACCAACCCCTCCCTCTGAAATCAGTAAAATAATAAACTCACTGAAAAGTAAAAGCTCTTACGGAATTGATGGCATTTCCACCAAGGTACTTAAAGCTTGTTCCCCACAGATAAGTAGGATTCTCAGCCACGTATGTAATAGCTCTTTGGAGAAGGGTGTTTTCCCCGATAGACTGAAATATGCCATTGTAAAACCATTGCATAAAAACCGGGATACGTCGGATGTCAACAACTATCGCCCAATCTCTCTTCTGACATCTCTATCAAAAAATTTTGAGAAAGTAATGTATTCAAGAGTAGCCTCCCATATTTGTAAAAATAAAGTACTAACAAAATGTCAGTTTGGTTTTCAGAAAGGCTTTTCAACACAAAATGCTATATACGCTTTCACTGATCAAATATTAAATGCTCTGAATAACCGGACATGACCCTTTGGTATTTTTTGTGATCTCTCAAAGGCCTTTGATTGTGTAAATCATGGAATTCTTTTAGATAAGCTAAATCATTATGGTTTGAGGGGGGCAGTGCACAAATGGTTTAATTCATACTTAACTGGAAGAATGCAGAAAGTTGAAACAAGTGATTCATGTAATGTTAAACCAACAGCTGATTTCTCAAACTGGGGGGCTATCAGGTACGGGGTCCCACAGGGTTCGGACTTAGGTACTTTACTGTTCTTTATATACATTAATGACTTACCATTCCACACTGATGAAGATGCAAAGTTAGTTCCTTTTGCTGATGATACAAGTATAGTAATAACATCCAAAATCAAGAACTAAGTGATGTAATTGTAAATGATGTTTTTCACAAAATTATTAAGTGGTTATCAGCAGACGGACTCTCTTTAAATTTTGACAAAACACAGTAAATACAGTTCTGTACAGTAAATGGCACAACTCCAGTAATAAATATAGACTTTGAACAGAAGTCTGTAGCTAAGGTAGACTTTTCAAAATTTTTAGGTGTGTCCATTGATGAGAGATTAAACTGGAAGCAACACAGTGATGGTCTGCTGAAACGTCTGAGTTCGGCTACGTATGCTATTAGGGTTATTGCAAATTTTGGTGATAAGAATCTCAGTAAATTAGCTTACAATGCCTACTTTCATTCACTGCTTTCGTATGGCATTATATTCTGGAGTAATTCATCGTTGAGTAGAAAAGTATTCATTGCTCAAAAACGCGTAATCAGAGTAATTGCTGGAGCCCACCCACGGTCATCCTGCAGACATCTATTTAAGGATCTATTTAAGTAACCTCACTTATGAAATTTGTTGTTAATAATCCAACCCAGTTCAAAAGTAGTAGCAGTGTGCATAGCTGTAGCACCAGGAAAAAGGATGATCTTCACTATGCAGGGTTAAATCTGACTTTGGCACAGAAAGGGGTAAATTATGCTGCCACAAAAGCCTTTGGTCACCTACCAAACAGCACCAAAAGCCTGACAGATAGCCAACCAACATTTACAAATAGATTAAAAGAATTTCTAGATGACAACTCCTTCTACTCATTGGCTGATATATAGATATAAATTAAGGGAAAAGAACCAACTTAAACATTAGTGTCATGCAATATTTTGTGTAATGTAATATCTTGCACAGACATTTTTTATTAACCTGACACGTTCCACATCATTGCGAAGTGTCGTATTCATGATCTATGGAACAAGTATTAATCTAATCTAATCTAATCTAATCCCAATTTGGATCCCATAGAGCGTGTTTGGGATGCACTAGGGAGACGGCTTGCATAACGTCAGCATCCACCAACTACTCTCCAAGACTGCGAGCAGCTCTGCAGGAAGAATGGGCGTTACTGCCTCAACATGAGACTGACGACATCATTCTCAGCATGCCCCGACGTTGTCAGGCCTGTATTGCTGCCAGAGGTGGTCACACCCCATACTGAGCACATTAACCAGTTGTCGGAATCTGTGTGCAAATCCATTAAGTTGCTTGCCTTCTGTATTCTTTTAATGTTGTTTCTACTTTGCTATCACCTGTTTATACTGTTTTGTGTCCAATTAAACGCAACCTTACAAAATTTTCTTTTGTTGCTTTAATTATGGGTACGTATAAAGTTAAATGTTGATGAATCTTCTCTCACACTATCCTACAACATCTCAAATTCTACCGTTAGAACAATTCGTTGTAGAGAACGTCAGCCAACTCCCTATTGCTTGAAATACCGAGTCTCTCGTAGATTTCTATCTATGGCGATAATTTTCTTCTAGTGGTGATGAATCCTGACGTGTAATTTATCCCCAGACCTTTCAGGTCTCTACATCCAACCGCGCCCTATGTTAAATGCATGTTTTCAAGTTGTTACGTTACATGCTCGACAACCAGTCATGAACCGTAAGCAATGGTAAACTCCTCTGTAGGCATATCAAAGACTATTGTGTATTTGTGTCTCCTTTTTTCCGATAGCGCCAACTTTGGTACTGTTGACAGATTTTTGTTGTAAAACATGTTGTTATCTGCTGTGGTATACAGTTCAAACATTGGTTTGATGGAGCTCCCATGCTAGTTTATTCTGTGCGAAACTCTTCATCTCCAAATAACTAATGCAACTTACATCCTTCTGAATCTGACTACTGTATGCATCTCTTAGTCTCAATCTACTTATTACACTCTACACTTCCCTCCAATACTAAGCTGGTGACCCCATCGATGTCTCAGAATGTGTCCTATCATCCGATCCCTTCTTCTAGTCAGGTAGTGCCACAAGTTTCTTTCTTCCCAGTTGTGTTCAGTACCTCCTCATTAGTTACGTGATCTACCCATCCAATCTTTGCCATTCTTCTGTAGCACCTCGTTTCAAAAGCTCATATACTCTTCTTGTCAAAACTGTTTATCGTCCATGTTTCACTTCCATACATGGCTACACTCTATACAAACACTTTCAGAAAAGATTTCATAACACTTAAATCTATATTCAGTGTTAACAAATTTCTGTTCTCCAGAAACGCTTTTCTTGCCATTGCCAGTCTACATTTCATATCCCCTCTACTTCAGCTATCATCCGTTATTTTGCCGCCCAGATAGCAAAACGCATCTGCTTCTTTAAGTGTTTCGTTTCCTGATCTAATTGCCGGCCGCTGTGGCCGAGCGGTTCTAGGCGCTTCAGTCGGGAGCCACGCGACAGCCACGGTCGCAGGTTCGAATCCTGCCTCGGGCATGGATGTGTGTGATGTCCTTAGGTTAGTTAGGTTTAAGTAGTTCTAAATCTAGGGGACTGATGACCTCAGATGTTAAGTTCCATAGTGCTCAGAGCCATTGGAACCTAATCTAATTCCCTTAGGGTCACCTGACTTTATAATCCCCCATTTACCTGTTTCTGCTGCCACAGATCTTCACTAATTCCCACTATATTTAACTTTAACCTATTCATTTCCCTTTATAAATTTTCTAGCTACCTACCTGATTAAGAGATCTAACATTTCATTCCGATCCGTAGAACACCTGTTTTGTTTCTCCCGATGACGACGCCTTCGTGATAAGTCCCCACCCGGAAGTACGAATGGGTTACTATTTTACCCCCCCCCCCCCCCCCCCGGAATATACTATCATCACATAAAACATAAGCAATTTAAAGACACATGACTCATACCGTGATTGCTCGTATTGGCCTTGTACCAGCGAAAACATTCGGTTTCGACCATCGGTTCTCCTGTCAAATTAATAATTTTAGGATTCTCTAGTATCTGCTTAGTTTTGAATCTAAAAGTTGAGGGCTTCCCTGTATAACGAATCCAATAGCCTGAACACGCATCCGATACGAGATAACTGTTGATGAACGCGCATGGAGAGCTGGTGACGCTGTGGAAGTTTGCTGGAACCGATCATTTCAGGCAACATGTGCTGTATGTTCACGAGTGGTAGGACGTAGATGTGAGCAGTGTTAATATGAGAGACGAGCCCTTCCAATTTCCTTATTGATAATTACCAGCAGCCCGCATCTCGTGGTCGTGCGGTAGCGTTCTCGCTTCCCACGCCCGGGTTCCCGGGTTCCATTCCCGGCGGGGTCAGGGATTTTCTCTGCCTCGTGATGGCTGGGTGTTGTGTGATGTCCTTAGGTTAGTTAGGTTTAAGTAGTTCTAAGTTCTAGGGGACTGATGACCATAGATGTTAAGTCTCATAGTGCTCAGAGCCATTTGAATCATTTTGAATTACCAGTAACGAAATTCAGTATTTGGCTCCAGTCTTCATATTTAGTTTTACTATCGCACTTAATGCTCACCATCGACTGATTGACAAACCTTGTAGCTATCCATCAGGGCACTGCTGATGATTCAGTTTGAAGATCCGTTGAATACTGGACATGACATATTTACAGTGACAGTCTCACTGATTTCTGTCAGATGCACGTGCGACAAAAATCATAGGGTACGTCTTCCTCCGACAGAAATTTGATCTGTGTCTTCATCCTAATGCCGACTAAAGATAATACCAGAAAATGCTGGCATTCTTGTTATTTTCCCATTAATTTCGAATTATTGTCACACTAAAGCCTTCGGACTGTTTGGACTACTGCATTTACGTCAGGCGAAACAGAATAATCTTTCTATCATTGTTAAAATACAGGCCACTTCAATGACGTCACATCTACCACAGTATCGCTTTCCTATGATTAGTTTAGTAACAACTTAAATCTCTCATATGAGTAGTGAATGCTCTTTGGTACTAGCAACGACATTGTGCATTTTGCTCCAGTCATCAGGTTCTACCCAACGATTCGAATTGCTAAAAAATGTTTCTCACAATTACCCAGTTGTACAAAGGCGGCTAGATTTAATTTTCCTTTCGTTTTCAGTTTCATTTTGTAATTTCCTTTAATTAAAATTGAAGAGATCTCAGTGGTTAATTGTTGACCGGCGTGGAAATAACGGTTCGAGATGGGATCACTGTAACACAGTTCATAATGTAAGATGTACTAGTTAAAAAATTGAAGAGAGTCGTTGTATATTTCTAGGTATTACTAGGCGACAGTGTTAGTACCATTAGCGTGAACACTTCACCAGAGAAGAAGGTTCTGTCCCGGACAGATCTTTTGAACTCGGTTATCATCTGCTAAAAATATAACACACTGATCCGACATGAAAACAAAGTGGTTATGTACGTAAAGTAATTTTTACTTGTGGAAAAAAGAGGACCGATATATAACTTTTCTGTTGTTGTATAATGGATTTTTGTTACCTAAACACTCTTCGTATAATGAGAAGTCGACATACATGTATATTAAATGATACATGCTGCGAAAACAATGCATCATACGTAAATCAACGAAAAATGAAAGCGTATAAGGAATAACACTAACACACTACATACATTAAAGAAAGGGACTGTCTAAAACGGGCCGTAAGAAAGCATCCGATAACAATGAAGCAGCAGAATAAATTTTACGAATGGAAAAAATCTCAATATTTAAACGCTGTATCATTAAAGTGATTTGTGGCAGACACATGAAGGAGGATTATAAAACAATGACGTACTGTGGATATAATTGTGTCTCACATAGAAGCTGCGTTGTTGCGCATTGAAACAATGGCAGCTGTTCTTTTCTGGACTCTACCCGTTATTTCAGACGTCATTTCTGCTATTTTGTGCCTCTATAGCTGGGAATCCTGTCTGTAGCTTATTTTTATTTTCACAGCACTCCCGACTGGTGTCCTTGTGCACTTCCGTAAATGTGTTGTTTTTATGTTCATTAGCCGAGAATGTTGGCAAGCGTCTTCGGCGCCTCCTGCGCGAGCAATGAAATATGTCTTCGTCGCGTTTGTGACGTATGAAGTTCGAGCACAGCCAAGACTTTTCTATTGCAACACAACAGAAAAGTAATTTCAATGCGCAGTTTATTTGTCCTTTTTAAGCTTTAAAGCAACACCTCAAAACAGTCGACTGTCGCTGTTGCCCTACTTGTATTTCGAATGTTCTGCCGGTTTTAATATCGTATTATTCTAAGTTCTTCAACATTTCGGTACACGGACAGTTTTAAACTCAGTTACATTGATGTAAGAATTGCGTTTTTTAAAGTTACCAAGTGCCATCTACGGTGAAATGGCGTTATTGGAAGCGATTGTGTTGGCGCAGTAGTGCGAGTGGACTTCAAAAAGTAGGTTACACATCATTATGGCAGACCAAGTAATTTTTATTGGATGCTGCACTACACTTCGGAGTGACATAGATACACGACACTATTTTTCAACATAATCACCAAACCTCTGCAAATTGCGTACGGAACGCTGTATCAACCTTTCAGTTCCTCGAAGACAGAAATCCGCATCTTGTTCACGGATGCAGTCGAGAACCGTTGTGTTAACATCATCGTCGTTGGAAAATCGCTTTCCCCCAGATGTTCTTTCAGCTTGCCGAAAAGATGGAGATGCAAGATGTGAGCTTCCTGATCAGCATCACTCACGCTTATGCGGCCGTGGTGAACTTGTTGGTCCCATTTCTCTACGGCTGGACAAGTCACAGCACTTAGTCCATATACTGCCACAGTACCGCGGTCAATCTTTGTGCAGTTAAATTGCAAGAATCGCGTTATCACTCGTACGTGAACTTTGGATACATTGTCCGGTTGCGGCGCCATTTCATTCTTGCGCTGTGACGCACGTGATATCCGTACCCTAGCAGAACAGTGTATACAGGAAGCCTGGAACATTCTTCTGACAATGCGTTGCTCTTATTGCGCAATGGTATTAGCGTGGGACGACATGTACAACTTATTTTCTGAAATCCCTACGCGTGAGTACTCATTCTGAAAAAGTATAGCGTAAACGTTGCGAGCACATTCTGAAAACCATTGCTAATGTACCAGGTGTAGAAGTATGAAACTGGCAGGTGTTTACAGATGTGAAAATTACCGAACTATCAGTTTAATAAGCCACGGCTGCAAATTCCTAACACGAATTCTTTACAGACGAATGGAAAAACTGGCAGAAGCCAATCTCGGGGAAGATCAGTTTGGATTCCGTAGAAATGTTAGAACACGTGAGGCAATACTGACCCTACGACTTATCTTAGAAAATAGATTAATGAAAGGCAAACCTACGTTTGTAGAATTTGTAGACTTAGAGAAAGCTTTGGACAATATTGAATGGAATACTCTCTTTCAAATTCTGAAGGTGCCAGGGGTAAAATATAGGGAGCGAAAGGCTATTTACTATTTGTACAGAAACCAGATGGCAGTTACAAGAGTCGAGGGGCATGAAAGGGAAGCAGTGGTTGGGAAGGGAGTGAAACAGGCTTGTTGCCTATCTCCGATGTTATTTAAACTGTATATTGAGCAAGCAGTAAAGGAAACAAAAGAAAAATTTGGAGTAGTAATTCAACCCATGGAGAAGAAATAAAAATTTTGCGGTTCGCCGATGACATTGTAATTCTGTCAGAGACAGCAAAGGACCTGGAAGAGCAGCTGAACGAAATGGACAGTGTCTTGAAAGGAGGATATAAGATGAACATAAACAAAAGCAAAACGAGGATAATGAAAGGTGCTCAAATTAAATCAGATGATGCTGAGGGTATCAGATTAAGAAATGAGACGATTAAAGTAGTAAATGAGTTTTGCTATTTGGGAAGCAAAATAACTGATGATTGTCGAAGTCGAGAGGATATAAAATGTAGACTGGCAATGGCAAGGTAAGCGTTTCTGAAGAAGAGAAATTTGTTAACATCGAGTATAGATTTAAATGCCAGTAAGTCGTTTCTGAAAATATTTTTATGGAGTGTGGCCATATATGGAAGAGAAAAGTGGACGATAAATATCCAGAATGAGATTTTCACTCTGCAGCGGAGTGTGCGCTGATATGAAACTTCCTGGCAGATTAAAACTGTGTGCCCGACCGAGACTCGAATTCGGGACCTTTGCCTTTCGCGGGCAAGTGCTCTACCATCTGAGCTGCCGAAGCACGACTCACGCCCGGTCCTCACAGCTTTACTTCTGCCAGTATCCGTCTCCTACCTTCCAAACTTTACAGAAGCTCTCCTGCGAACCTCGTAGAACTAGCACTCCTGAAAGAAAGGATACTGCGGAGACATGTCGCTAGTTCTGCGAGGTTCGCAGGAGAGCTTCTGTAAAGTTTGGAAGGTAGGAGACGGATACTGGCAGAAGTAAAGCTGTGAGTACCGGGCGTGAGTCGTGCTTCGGTAGCTCAGATTGTAGGGCACTTGCCCGCGAAAGGCAAAGGTCCCGAGTTCGAGTCTCGGTCGGGCACACAATTTTAATCTGCCAGGAAGTCTCATATGGACGATAAATAGTTTGGACAAGAAGAGAATAGAAGCTTTCGAAATGTGGTGCTATAGAAGAGTGTTGAAGATTGGATCGGTAGATCAAATGGTTCAAATGGCTCTGCGTACTATGGGTCTTAACTTCTGTGGTCATCAGTCCCCTGGAACGTAGAACTAATTAAACCTAACTGACCTAAGGACATCACACACATCCATGCCCGAGGTAGGATTCGAACCTTCGTCTCTTAGCGGTGGCGCGGTTCTAGACTGTAGCGCCTAGAACCGCTCGGCCACCCCGGCCGGCATGGGTAGATCACATAACTAATGAGGAGGTATTGAATAGAATTAGGGAGAAGAGAAATTTCTGGCAGACCTTGACTAGAAGAAGGGATTGGTTGGAAGGACATGTTCTGAGGCGTCAAGGGATCATCAATTTATCACTGGAGGGCAGCGTGGAGGATGTAGGTTGCAGTAGGTGCTGGGAGGTGAAGGAGCTTGCACAGGATAGAATAGCATGGAGAGCTGCATCAAAATAGTCTCAGGACTGAAGACTACAACAACAACAGCAATTACACGTCTGTTGTTTGATACTGATAAACAATGTTTTATTCAAAATAATCTCCATTGCTATTTATACATTTCTCCCACCTCTCAGGCAGACTATGAATGTCAAGTCGAAAAAAATAGTTCGTCTATTGAAGCGAACCAGTTAGCGAGCCATTTTCGAATATTTTCATACGAATTCAAGCGTTGTTGAAAGAGAACGTGTCCCAGTCATGCAAACATATGATAATTGGATGGAGCCAAGTCTGAAGAATAAGCCGCATGCCCTAGTATTTCCCAACTGAACGCCTTGACGTTTCTCTGACCCCTTTTGCTGTGTGTGATGGGGCCTCATCATGGAGCAGTATGACTTTGTGTTGACTCTTTCCATATTTCGATCGTTTTGCACGTAATGCTCGATTTAAATCAATCATTTGCTGTTGGTAGCTATCAGTATTAACGCTTTCACCAGGTTTTAGCAGCTCATAATAGATTACACTCTTCTGATCCTACCAAACACAAAGCATTGTCTTCTTTCCAAAGTGATTTGGTCCTGCAGTGAACATCGATGGTTTTCCTGAATTCACTCATGATTTACGACATTTAGGATTCTCAAAATACATCCACTTTTCATCACCTGACACTATTCAGTGGAGAAACGACTTTCTTTTGTATCTCGAGAGCAGGATTTCACAAGTGGTCTTTCGATTTGCTAGCTGTTTTTCACTCACTTCATGCGAAACCCATTTTCTCAATCTCTAAAACTTTTACATAGCTTTCAACCGAAGAGAAAGAGCACATTCAATTCTTCCGCGAGTTCCTTCTGAGTTTGAGCATCTTCTTCATGCAATACGGCCTGTAATTCGTTGTCTTCGAACTTTTTCGGTGGTTTCCCGCGTTCGTCGTTTCTCACGTCAAAATCACCTCTTCTGAATTTTTTGAAGCACCCGAAATACTGTATTTTCCCATGAGCATCTTCACCGATAGCTTCGACCAGCATTCGATGCGATTCTGCAGCAGTTTTCTTCAGATTATAACAGAAAACCAATGCTGTCCGCAAATCGTATTTCGTAGGTACAAAACTCGACATGTTTACGGGTCTGCAACAGATACCAGTGTATGGAAATTGGGTTACTGTGTGTTGACATTCGTCGTCAGCCGTTACAGGAAGCAGATGGCTCTGCAGACACGGTCTCGCGGGCTCTACACTGACGGCTAGCACCAGGGAAATTCCGGTTTCATACTTCTACATCTGCTAAACTACGATCCAAGAAGGATGGAGCACATAAAAGAAATACGCGTTTATAATCAAAATTCTGTCGCTGACAATGAGTGTACGTGTGTACGAAAAATCTGTGGCGGTTTTGAGTGAACTAACAAAAACGTACTTTTATTTGTCTTATGTACATGGTTTTGGTTATATTTTATAATTAGACTGTGGTCAGAAGATTACGGGAATGAACTGTAGGTCATGAAAGTGTACACAGTTGGTGCATATGATCCACCAACTTATGTGCGTTCATATGAAGACGACGTATATGCTTAAAATTACATAAACGTTCTTATTTAACCTTCATTTCACACTTTTCTGTCTGTGAAGTTATGTTATCCGTAAGGGCCTGTAAATATACATTTTTAGCTGAATGTTATTCATAAGAGTGAATGTTAAAATGCAGTCACAAGTTTATATTCTACTTTGGATGGCATCAGAATCTGTGACCACTCGCAGTTCAGAATTTCATGTGTGCGTGTAGAAAACTGCGACTGAGTCGCTTTTTCCTGAAATTTCCAAGCAACGTAACACATTATTTAAAAGCCATTTCCTGTCAGTGGTTTCCCTAAACAGTTTTAATTAATTAACAGTTCGATTTCTTCCTAGAAGCCATGACCAATTTTCTATTGTCCAAATGAGCTAGTGTATCGTCTTTAACGGTCACGTTGTCAACATGACGTTAAAATCTAATCTTCTTTCTTTTATCGGAATAAAGTAGCATTAAGCGAAATTTTTGTACCTACATTACAAGCTCTATCAAGAAAGTTTTTTTGAATACGTTGTAAGTAGGCTGTTTAGGTTTTTATGTTGGTAACGCCACTTAGCGCTCTGTATGAAAATCACTGGCTGTGCTGCGTGCAGTCTGTGGCTGGTTGGCATTGTTGTAATATTCGCCATTGTAGTGTTGGACAGTTGGATGTGAACAACGCGTAGCGTTGCGCAGTTGGAGGTGAGCCGCCAGCAGTTGTGGATGTCGGGAGAGAGATGGCAGAATTTTGAGAGCGGACGATCTGGACGTGTGTCCATCAGAAAGAGTAAATTTGTAATACTGTTTATTATGAACTACATTGTTTGTTGTCTTTTAAAATTTTTCATTTGCTAACTATACCTATCAGTAGTTAGTGCCTTCAGTAGTTAGAATCTTTTACTTAGCTGACAGTATTGGCGCTCGCTGTATTGCAGTAGTTCGAGTGACGAAGATTTTTGTGAGGTTAGGTCACTACTGTTTTCACAGTTACGTTTGCTCCTTTCTCAACCTTCGGTAGTCAAATGTAATACACGTAGTAACTTCAGTTCTGCTTACGCCGACTGCTTTATGTTGAAATTGGGTTAACTGCTTAGCTTACTACTTAACCTCCCTAGCGATTCTTACAATGATCACTGCCTTCTTTACTGAAACGTGTTTGTAGGAAATTCGCAAAAGCACATCGCAATCCTTGGTGATATGCTCTTTAATAAACTGTTGTTAATATTTATTATTATGTCCACTAGATAATGGCTGTAATTACTTATTCTTCATCTATAATTGATATTCATCTGGGCAAAATTTAAGAAGTTTGGTTTTTTGTGTCGAAAATATACGTTTTCTTTGAAATACAGGGTGTCCATAAAGTCCCTTTACAAATTCAAACTTTTATTACAACGGCAGTTGTTGAAATATTTTAACAAAATTTCTTTTATTGTAATTACTGTTTACTAAAGTTTTTATATATACTAAAATTTTGTGTTTCAGATACTCTGTTGATGGAAGGAACTGAACCTCTATAAAATGGCAACTCCTCAAGAGAAGACACAATAGGTGTCCTAGTTTACTGAGACAAAATCGGATGTTCATATTCAACGAAACTTCATAACGAAGTATGGAAGAGATCCGCCATCGCGCCCTTCAATCCGTGCATGGCACAAAACATTTATGAAGACATGGACAGTATTGGATAAAGAGAGGAGCGGGTGACCAAGAACATCCGAGGAAAAAATCGATCCATTTTAAACGTATTCACTCGTTCACCTATGAAGTCAATCCACACTGCTGCCCGACCGATGTAACTGCCACGTTCAACTGTTCGTAAGGTCTTCCACAAGAACTTACGGTTGTACAAAGTGCAACTGTTACAGACACTTGAGCCAAATGACAAGCCAAAACGGACAGAGTTTGCACTCAACATGCTGGAACGCCTTTCGGAGGACAAAGCATCAAAGGTAAAGGTTATTGTTAGTCAGGGTCATTCTTTTGTAGGGATTAAGATTGCGTTGCGCTAAAAATATTGTATTTCAGTGTAGTGTTGATCAGAGTAAGTAAAGAGAGAAATGTCTGAGTACGTACAGCTCTGCTCAGCTGTTTGAAAATAACGTAAGAGGTTTATCAGCACAGTAATTCATAAATTTTTCTAAGGGGATGTTTCAACGTATTTGAGTTTTCTAGAGAGAACGTACGCTGTGTATATATTTCTGCCAAATAAACACAAAGTTCTAGCAAGATTCACTATGTTTCCTCTAAGGTCACAGTCTCTTGATATTTTCTTACGTGTTTTTAATTTCCCAACTTAATTATGATTCAGTTGATAAATCAGAAATTGTGTTTTGCAGCTTATGTTTATTCATTTAACACATCAGTGTATATTGTTCTCTATTTTCACATTTCTTTGGAAGTAAGCTTTCATTATCATTTGTTGTTTGCATCTGTTTAGAGAAAAATGACTAACGCATAGCGTTACGAATTCCTTGACGCTGGAAACGAGACTCACGTACCTAGTAAAATCACAAACAGAGAAACTGTTCCATTTCGTTATTCTTCTCACTTCTTCGCGAAGGACGAAAAGTGTGTTCTCTCTTCGCCTGTTTGCCTTCCTCCTTCTCCACCTGTGTGGTGGGGGTGGGGAGGGGGGCGTACAGACACCGCGGCGAGAGGGTGGGGCAGAGCGAGAGAGAGACAGACAGACAAAGAGAGAAAGAGCATCTAAGGATTATTCAACGAGTGATTAATTATGTTCGGCCTGCGACCCCACTTCTAGCGGGAAGCTCGGCAGCGCTGCGACTGTGGCATCCGGCATGTCTGCCGCACACGCTTCAGCCCGGGTGAGTAAACGATAAATTCAAGGAGTTTTGCCTTGCTGTCCAGGCCATAGAGCACGTACATGATGAAGATACGTGACAGACACTTTGCTCTAAATAACGTATTTTTCAATATGAAAGCATTATAACTGACTATAGGAATTTAAATTCCATCATCACCATATTATTCATCTAGAACGAGTGCGGTGTTTCAGCTTTCGTAGGTAGCACTTAAACACTTGGCGTCTTGGCGTTTTAGTTAGATTTTCTATTGTGTAGTAACTATTTCTCTATCAATGTGCAACTAAACTCCCGGTTAATTTCGATTTGTCCATGTTATTGTTATATACGAGGCATCAATAGTCTCTTTATTTGTGAAGTTCTGACGATAAACTAACTAACGGTGAAAGCAGAAACAACTGCCCAAGTCAAAGAAGGGATAGACCTCGTGCATTGCGTAGAGTGACTTCATATGTTGAGATACACAAAGTATTTTAGTGTGGTAATGAGCACCACCACTCTCATTGAATACCAACCGCTTCCTCGCGCAACTGGTGGCAACGTTACATTGGCCACCACTACATTATAAAATTCTGACATTTTGCGAACATATTTTTAAGAAACTGCTTATGGTATTTTTGCTGTAAGTCTCAAAACGTAAAAATCAGCTGTAAAGAGTTGATCAATATTAATTGTTTCCGACAAGAGTTTACGTTTCCATGAAAGTTCTTAGAGGATTGACAAGAGGTTCTGCTGTCACCCATAATCGTGTACACCTAATGTTCCAAATTAACGTAACTGTGAGTGCAAGCTACTGACTTTGCCATTTAAAGGATTAAGATTTACGTTTCTCATTGTCACGTTGCCTCAGCTAAAAAAAAAAATATGAATGATGATTTTTACAGGGATTATTCGAAGAATGAACAGGGTGACCTTAAAGTCCCTTTACAACTTCAAAATTTTATTACAACGGCAGTTGTTGAAATATTTTAACAACATTTCTTTTATTGTAATCGGTGTTTATAAAAGTTTTTTGACAGTGTTTAATAGACCTCTGAATGGGCGCCTTTAGTTGCACGAAGCACATCAAGACGGTACTCGATATCTTGTCATGTTCGCTGTAGCATAGCGTCATTAATGGTGGCAATGGCATTACGAATCCCTTGTTTCATGTCAGCAATGTCCCGTATCTGTGTTTGATAGACGATATCTTTTACAGACCCCCCATAAAAAAGTCCAAGGGAGTGATATCTGCCGAACGCGGTGGC
This sequence comes from Schistocerca gregaria, assembly GCF_023897955.1. Lineage (NCBI taxonomy): Eukaryota > Metazoa > Arthropoda > Insecta > Orthoptera > Acrididae > Schistocerca > Schistocerca gregaria. The sequence continues at coordinate 748,395,729 of NC_064931.1, forward strand.
CTAGTAATTAGCCTATCCCTCCCAATAATAAACCTAGGAATGTTTCTTTGAGGAACCGACCAACATGCAGTCCCCAATGTCTGGTACACCATCTTGCTGGAAAATGATAGTTGGTTGTAAGTCAGTCAATTGTGGTGCTACATAATCGGTCAGAAGGTCTACATTTACATATCTACATCTACATATATACTCCGCTAGCCATCAAGCAGTGTGCGGCGGAGAGCACTATTCGCGCCAAGTCATATTCCCCTCCCCCACCCCCCCCACCCCTCTCTGTTCCACTGGCGGATAGCGCGAGGGAAAAACGACTACCTGAACGCCTCAGTACCAGCTCTAATTTCCCTTATCTTTGAATGGTGATCATTGCGCGATTTGAAAGTTACTGGTAATAATAATAGCTCTACATTCTCGGCGAAGATCGGATACTGGAATTTAGTGAGCAGCCCCTTCCGCTTATCACGTCGTCTGTCTGCAAGTGTGTCCCACTTCAAACTATGAGATTTGTAACGCTCTCGCGATGGCTAAATGTAGCAGGCACGAATCTTGCCACTCTTCTTTGGACCTTCTCAATCTCTTGAATCAGACCTAACTGGTAATAACGAACAACACTCTAAGACTTGACGAACAAAAGTATTGCAAGCAATTTCCTTTGTTGAAGGACTGCATCGCTTCAGTATTCTACCAGTAAACCGCAGTCTAGAGTTTGTTCTATCAGCTGCTTGTGTAATATGATCATTCCATTTGAGATCATTTCGAATAGTCACACCCAGATACTTGCCGGATGTTATTGCTTCCAAGGACTGCAGTTAATTGTTGACTCGTTGAAGAAAAATGGACCAATTATTCGGTTGCACATGATTGCACACCATACATTCACTTTTGGACTGTCCCGGTGAAGCTCCCTAGTGACATGGGGGTGTTCAGATCCCTAGATTCTCACATTGTGTCTGTTTAATGTCCCAGAAACATGAAAAATTGCCTCGTCACTTAAACAAACTCGTTTGAGGAATGCTTTGTCCTCCGAAAGGCGTTCCAGCATGTTGAGTGCAAACTCTGTCCGTTTTGGCTTGTTATTTGGCTCAAGTGTCTGTAACAGTTGCACTTTGTACAACCGTAAGTTCTTGTGGAAGACCTTATGAACAGTTGAACGTGGCAGTTACATCGGTTGGGCAGCAGTGCGGATTGACTTCATAGGTGAACGAGTGAATACGTTTAAAATGGATCGATTTTTTCCTCGGATGTTCTTGGTCACCCGCTCCTCTCTTTATCCAATACTGTCCATGTCTTCATAAATGTTTTGTGCCATGCACGGATTGAAGGGCGCGATGGCGGATCTCTTCCATACTTCGTTATGAAGTTTCGTTGAATCTGAACATCCGATTTTGTGGCTTCCCTTGAGGAGTTGCCATTTTATAGAGGTTCACTTCCTTCCATCAACAGACTATCTGAAACACAAAATTTTAGTATATATAAAAACTTTAGTAAACAGTAATTACAATAAAAGAAATTTTGTTAAAATATTTCAACAACTGCCGTTGTAATAAAAGTTTGAATTTGTAAAGGGACTTTATGGACACCCTGTATTTCAAAGAAAACGTATATTTTCGACACAAAAAACCAAACTTCTTAAATTTTGCCCAGATGAATATCAATTATAGATGAAGAATAAGTAATTACAGCCATTATCTAGTGGACATAATAATAAATATTAACAACAGTTTATTAAAGAGCAGATCACCAAGGATTGCAATGTGCTTTTTGCGAATTTCCTACAAACACCTTTCAGTAAATAAGGCAGTGATCATTGTAAGGATCACTAGGGAGGTTAAGTAGTAAGCTAAGCAGTTAACCCAATTTCAACATAAAGCAGTCGGCGTAAGCAGAACTGAAGTTACTACGTGTATTACATTTGACTACCGAAGGTTGAGAAAGGAGCAAACGTAACTGTGAAAACAGTAGTGATTTACTCGCTGGACTCTGAATCGAGTAATAAGAGAAGCTGGAACACTCAAACAAGTAATTTTACTTCAGTAGTAAATGTCTAGTGACGGCCTACGTGTATGTAACAATGAAAAATTATGCAAATAAATACAAAAAGGTAGGCCCCTATTGCATACGGGCTAACGTAACACGCTTTTATTGGTACCACATGACGGTGTAGGTCGTAAAGATTAATACGAGTAAAAACTAAAGTGTTCAAGGCTTAGTAACCCGAGGTATGAGAAACAATATTGCTGCCGACTTAGACCACTGAAGGCTTATGATGCGAAACTTCTCTGGCGTTAACTTTAAAATCACCTAGAAGCTGTCTAGACTTGATGTTGTAGAATTAAGGACGTTACGGCTACACGGAATCGTATTTTCAGTTAATGCATTTTTTACGGCAATATTCATCGCTTTTGCTGTTTGCAAATGACTATACACTGCAGAAGTTGGAAGTCCCTATAGGCAGAAAAATATTTGCAATTCAATCGAGGCTACAGAGAATGTCAACATAGAATCTTTGGTGCAACTTCATACATACATGTTGTTAGCAACCTACTGGAACCACATTCTAACAGGATGCAGAGGCACATTTATCTTCATCTTAACTATTCATGTCTCGCGAAGGATTGATAAAACGTTGGATTTTGATTCTATGTTACCTGCGTACAGAGTCCATCCCGGTTATCCGGGGATTCGTTTCCATAAAGCATACAGAGAGTGTTAAAAAATATTTCTATCAAGTATAAGAAATGAAATCAACATTTTCCCAAAAACCGTAAGTGAGAAAGTCCATCCATCACAGAACGAGAAAATTTTAGCGTTTCTTCCACACTGACAAGCAATATTGAGTTAACTGGGTCAAAGTCTATGCAGATAAGAGATTAACGTTTTTCATACATCAGTAAACCTGAAGATGAGTAGTTCTATGCAAGATCGTCGTGGTTTTAGAGAAGCAGCCATTTACAATATATTCCGCTTAAGTGTGGCAGCAAGTGGGACAGTGTGCTCGTACGGGTTTTAGAACATTGTGCCGAACATCAACACCAAGTCGAATGTTGTTGTTGTTGTGGTCTTCAGTCCTGAGACTGGTTTGATGCAGCTCTCCATGCTACTCTATCCTGTGCAAGCTTCTTCATCTCCCAGTACCTACTGCAACCTACATCCTTCTGAATCTGCTTAGTGTACTCATCTCTCGGTCTCCCTCTACGATTTTTACCCTCCACACTGCCCTCCAATGCTAAATTTGTGATCCCTTGATGCCTCAAAACATGTCCTACCAACCGATCCCTTCTTCTAGTCAAATTGTGCCACAAACTTCTCTTCTCCCCAATCCTATTCAATACCTCCTCATTAGTTACGTGATCTATCTACCTTATCTTCAGTATTCATCTGTAGTACCACATTTCGAAAGCTTCTATTCTCTTCTTGTCCAAACTAGTTATCGTCCATGTTTCACTTCCATACATGGCTACACTCCAAACAAATACACTCCTGGAAATTGAAATAAGAACACCGTGAATTCATTGTCCCAAGAAGGGGAAACTTTATTGACACATTCCTGGGGTCAGATACATCACATGATCACACTGACAGAACCACAGGCATCTAGACACAGGCAACAGAGCATGCACAATGTCGGCACTAGTACAGTGTATATCCACCTTTCGCAGCAATGCAGGCTGCTATTCTCCAATGGAGACGATCGTAGAGATGCTGGATGTAGTCCTGTGGAACGGCTTGCCATGCCATTTCCACCTGGCGCCTCAGTTGGACCAGCGTTCGTGCTGGACGTGCAGACCGCCTGAGACGACGCTTCATACAGTCCCAAACATGCTCAATGGGGGACAGATCCGGAGATCTTGCTGGCCAGGGTAGTTGACTTACACCTTCTAGAGCACGTTGGGTGGCACGGGATACATGCGGACGTGCATTGTCCTGTTGGAACAGCAAGTTCCCTTGCCGGTCTAGGAATGGTAGAACGATGGGTTCGATGACGGTTTGGATGTACCGTGCACTATTCAGTGTCCCCTCGACAATCACCAGAGGTGTACGGCCAGTGTAGGAGATCGCTCTCCACACCATGATGCCGCGTGTTGGCCCTGTGTGCCTCGGTCGTATGCAGTCCTGATTGTGGCGCTCACCTGCACGGCGCCAAACACGCATACGACCATCATTGGCATCAAGGCAGAAGCGACTCTCATCGCTGAAGACGACACATCTCCATTCGTCCCTCCATTCACGCCTGTCGCGACACCACTGGAGGCGGGCTGCACGATGTTGGGGCGTGAGCGGAAGACGGCCTAACGGTGTGCTGGACCGTAGCCCAGCTTCATGGAGACGATTGCGAATGGTCCTCGCCGATACCCCAGGAGCAACAGTGTCCCTAATTTGCTGGGAAGTGGTGGTGCGGTCCCCTACGGCACTGTGTAGGATCCTACGGTCTTGGCGTGCATCCGTGCGTCACTGCGGTCCGGTCTCAGGTCGACGGGCACGTGCACCTTCCGCCGACCACTGGCGACAACATCGATGTACTGTGGAGACCTCACGCCCCACGTGTTGAGCAATTCGGCGGTACGTCCACCCGGCCTCTCGCATGCCCACTATACGCCCTCGCTCAAAGTCCGTCAGTTGCACATACGGTTCACGTCCACGCTGTCGCGGCATGCCACCAGTGTTAAAGACTGCGATGGAGCTCCGTATGCCACGGCGAACTGGCTGACACTGACGGCGGCGGTGCACAAATGCTGCGCAGCTAGCGCCATTCGACGGCCAACACCGTAGTTCCTGGTGTGTCCGCTGTGCCGTGCGTGTGATCATTGCTTGTACAGCCCTATCGCAGTGTCTGGAGCAAGTATGGTGGGTCTGACACACCGGTGTCAATGTGTTCTTTTTTCCATTTCCAGGAGTGTATTTTCAGAAATGACTTCCTGACACTTAAATCTATTTTCGATGTTAACAAATTTCTCTTCTTCAGAAACGCTTTCCTTGCCATTGCCAGTCTACATTTTATATCCTCTCTACTTCGACCATCATCAGTTATTTTACTTCCTAAATAGCAAAACTCCTTTACTACTTTAAGTGTCTCATTTCCTAATCTAATTCCCTCAGCATCACCCGATTTAATTGGACTACATTCCATTATCCTCGTTTTGCTATTGTTGATGTTCATCTTATATCCTCCTTTCAAGACACTGTCCATTCCGTTCAACTGCTCTTCCAAGTCCTTTGCCGTCTCTGACAGAATTACAATGTCATCGGCGAACCTCAAAGTTTTTACTTCGTCTCCATGAATTTTAATACCTACTCCAAATTTTTCTTTTGTTTCCTTTACTGCTTGCTCAATATACAGATTGAATAACATCGGGGAGAGGCTACAACCCTGTCTCACTCCTTTCCCAACCACTGCTTCCCTTTCATGCCCCTCGACTCTTATGACTGCCATCTGGTTTCTGTACAAATTGTAAATAGCCTTTCGCTCCCTGTATTTTACCCCTGCCACCTTTAGAATTTGAAAAAGAGTATTCCAGTCAACATTGTCAAAAGCTTTCTCTAAGTCTACAAATGCTAGAAACGTAGGTTTGCCTTTTCTTAATCTTTCTTCTAAGATAAGTCGTAAGGTCAGTATTGCCTCACGTGTTCCAACATTTCGACGGAATCCAAACTGATCCTCCCCGAGGTCCGCATCTACCAGTTTTTCCATTCGTCTGTAAAGAATTCGCGTTAGTATTTTGCAGCTGTGACTTATTAAACTGATAGTTCGGTAATTTTCACATCTGTCAGCACCTGCTTTCTTTGGGATTGGAATTATTATATTCTTCTTGAAGTCTGAGGGTATTTGGCCTGTCTCATACATCTTGCTCACCAGCTGGTAGAGTTTTGTCATGACTGGCTCTCCCAAGGCCGTCAGTAGTTCTAATGGAATGTTGTCTACTCCGGGGGCCTTGTTCCGACTCAGGTCTTTCAGTGCTCTGTCAAACTCTTCACGCAATATCGTATCACCCATTTCGTCTTCATCTACATCCTCTTCCATTTCCATAATATTGTCCTCAAGTACATCACCCTTGTATAAACCTTCTATATACTCCTTCCACCTTTCTGCCTTCCCTTCTTTGCTTAGAACTGGGTTGCCATCTGAGCTCTTGATATTCATACACGTGGTTCTCTTCTCTCCAAAGGTCTCTTTAATTTTCCTGTAGGCAGTATCTATCTTACCCCTAGTGAGACAAGCCTCTACATCCTTACATTTATCCTCTAGCCATCCCTGTTTAGCCATTTTGCACTTCCTCTCGATCTCATTCTTGAGACGTTTGTATTCCTTTTTGCCTGCTTCATTTACTGCATTTTTATATTTTCTCCTTTCATCAATTAAATTCAATATTTCTTCTGTTACCCAAGGATTTCTAGCAGCCCTCGTCTTTTTACCTACTGTATCCTCTGCTGCCTTCACTACTTCATCCCTCAGAGCTACCCATTCTTCTTCTATTGTATTTCTTTCCCCTATTCCTGTCAGTTGTTCCCTTATGCTCTCCCTGAAACTGTGTACAACCTCTGGTTCTTTCAGTTTATCCAGGTCCCATCTCCTTAATTTCCCACATTTTTGCAGTTTCTTCAGTTTTAATCTACAGGTCATAACCAATAGATTGTGGTCCGAGTCCACATCTGCCCCTGGAAATGTCTTACAACTTAAAACCTGGTTCCTAAATCTCTGTCTTACCATTATATAATCTATCTGATACCTTTTAGTATCTCCAGGGTTCTTCCACGTATACAACCTTCTTTCATGATTCTTAAACCAAGTGTTACCTATGACTAAGTTGTGCTCTGTACAAAATTCTACTAGGCGGCTTCCTCTTTCATTTCTTGGCCCCAATCCATATTCACCTACTATGTTTCCTTCTCTCCCTTTTCCTACACTCGAATTCCAGTCACCCATTACTATTAAATTTTCGTCTCCCTTCACTATCTGAATAATTTCTTTTATTTCATCGTACATTTCTTCAATTTCTTCGTCATCTGCAGAGCTAGTTGGCATATAAACTTGTACTACTGTAGTAGGTGTGGGCTTCGTATCTATCTTTGCCACAATAATGCGTTCACTATGCTGTTTGTAGTAGCTTACCCGCATTCCTATTTTCCTATTCATTATTAAACCTACTCCTGCATTACCCCTATTTGATTTTGTGTTTATAACCCTGTAATCACCTGACCAGAAGTCTTGTTCCTCCTGCCACCGAACTTCACTAATTCCCACTATATCTAACTTTAACCTATCCATTTCCCTTTTCAAATTTTCTAACCTACCTGCCCGATTAAGAGATCTGACATTCCACGCTCCGATCCGTAGAACGCCAGTTTTCTTTCTCGTGATAACGACATCCTCCTGAGTAGTCCCCGCCCGGAGATCCGAATGGGGGACTATTTTACCTCCGGAATATTTTACCCAAGAGGATGCCATCATCATTTAATCATACAGTAAAGCTGCATGTCCTCGGGAAAAATTACGGCTGTAGTTTCCCCTTGCTTTCAGCCGTTCGCAGTACCAGCACAGCAACGCCGTTTTGGTTAATGTTGCAAGGCCAGATCAGTCAATCATCCAGACTGTTGCCCCTGCAACTACTGAAAAGGCTGCTGCCCCTCTTCAGGAACCACACGTTTGTCTGGCCTCTCAACAGATACCCCTCCGTTGTGGTTGCACCTGCGGTACGGCCATCTGTATCGCTGAGGCACGCAAGCCTCCCCACCAACGGCAAGGTCCATGGTTCATGGGGAAAAAAAAAAAAGTCGAATAGAAATGAGAAAAAAAATTGTTGATTCTTAGCCTTACGAAAAAAATTCACAAGAGTATATCAGACCGCAGGGAAACATTGGCCACATTCTCTAGGTAATTGTGCTCACACATTAAAGATATCGTCAAAATTATAATTTGCAGTTAAATCCAACAGAATAAGATTATATTTTGATAGACCGTTGATGTCGACGTCATCAGAGATGGAGCACAAGCTCGTAATGGGCAAGGATTGAGAAGGAAGTCAGCGTCGTTCTGTTTTACGGAAAAATCACACCTTGCCTCCAGTTATGTAGTGAAACCATGGAAAATCTAAATCCGTACAGCCGAACGGGAATTTGAACCCCATTCCTTCCGAATACGAGAGACCGAGCGAGATGTCCCAGCGGTTAAGACCGATGACTCGCTTTCGGCCGGTCTGCAGATGTTCTGTTTTTTCCCCATAAGCCAATTATATGTTCAGTATATTATCCTGTCAATTTAAGAGGCCTACTGAGCCTTCCCCGATTGCGACCAGAAGGTCTATGTTATTCGTGTTCCTAGAATTAAATTGCGCTGACTTCCACTATTATTCCTCGTTCGACTTTTTATTTTTTTTAACTTTCTTGGTCCTGTGACAAAAAATGTAAACGCTAGAGGCGATAAGCTGCATCCTGGACTTACACCCTTCTTTACATAATCGGCCCCCTCTACCAACCACTTGTAATACTTAAATTTGGGTTTTGTGGACATTGTTGAGTAATGATCAGTCTGTGTAATTTTATCCCCATTTTTCCCAATATTTCGAACATATTATTCTACCTAACGTTCTCACCAGCTTTGTGTGCGTATACAGACGGTATGGAAGTGTCCAGATTTTTCATTACTGTTCCTCCCAGCACTATGTGCATAGTCGGAATTATTATGATACTATCAATGTTCCTGTAACCGAGATAATTTATGTCCCCAACCTCTCGTTTTCCTTCTGTTCTTCTAAATATTGTTCAAATCTCAATGTAGACAAGTGTAATGTGCTGAGAATACATAGAAAGAAAGATCCTTTATCATTTAGCTACAATATAGCAGGCCTTTCTCGCGAATTTCTGCACTTTTTCGTTTTGTGGTAGGTTCGTATTGATTACACCTAGGCTTGTAACCCGTGATGATTTTTCCAACAGAAGAATTGGCTGCATTCTGCATTTCAGTCCAGTCGCGGCAGGAGTGCGCACGTCGATATTTTTTGTTCAGGAGTCCAGATGTTCGGTACAAACTTTTCACTCGCATTTCTCTTCTTCAAAACTTTCTGGAGAATGTCTTGAACAGTTGATTTAGAGATGTTGCTTCACTGCGATTTGTTACAGAACCACTTCGGCACACAATTGTACACGTCCTCTATTTAACACTGCCTGGTCACAACCGACTGATCGAACGCACATCTGTTGCTTACCATTATGAGTTGTCATTTAAACGCCAGGAATAAAACCAGTCTCGTAACTACACTACTGGCGATTAAAATTGCTACACCAAGAAGAAATGCAGATGATCAACGGGTATTCATTGGAGAAATATATTATACTAGAACTGGCATGTGATTACATTTTCACGCAATTTGAGTGCATAGATTCTGAGAAATCAACCCCCTGAACAACCACCTCTGGCCGTAATAACGGCCTAGATACGCCTGGGCATCGAGTCAAACAGAGCTTGGATGACGTGTACAAGTACAGCTGCCAATGCAGCTTCAACACGATACCACAGTGCATCAAGAGTAGTGACAGGCGTATTGTGGCGAGCCAGTTGCTCAGAGACCATTGACCAGACGTTTTCAATTGGTGAGGGATCTGGAGAATTTGCTGACCAGGGCAGCAATCGAACATTTTCTGTATCCAGAAAAGCCCGTACAGGACCTTCAACATGCGGTCGTGCATTATCCTGCTGAAATGTAGGGTTTCGCAGGGATCGAATGAAGGGTAGGGCCACGTGTCAGAACACACCTGCAATGTAACGTCCACTGTTCAAAGTGCCGTCAATGCGAACACGAGGTGACCGAGACGTGTAACCAATGGCACCCCATACCAGCACGCCGGCTGATACGCCAGTTGGCGATGGCAATACACGCTTCCAATGTGCGTTCACCGCGATGTCGCCAAACACGGATGCGACCATCATGAAGCTGTAAACAGAACCTGGAATCATCCGAAAAAAATGGCATTTTGCCATTCGTGCACCCAGGTTTGTCGCTGAGTACACCTTCGCAGGCGCTCCTGTCTGTGATGCAGCGTCAAGGGTAACCGTAGCCGTGGTCTCCGAGCTGATAGTCCATGCTGCTGCAAACGTCGTCGAATTGTTCGTGCAGATGTTTGTTGTCTTCCTAACGTCCCGATATGTTGACTCACGGATCGAGACGAGACTGCACGATCCGTTACAGCCATGTGGATAAGATGCCTGTCATCTCAACTGCTAGTGATACGAGGCCGCTGGGGTCCAGCAGGGCGTTCCATATTACCCTCTTGAACCCACCGATTCTATATTTTGCTAACAGTCATTGGATCTCGACCAACGCGAGCAGCAGTCTCGCAATACGATAAACCGCAATCGCGTTAGGCTACAATCCGACATTTATCAAAGACGGAAACGTGACGGTACGCATTTCTCCTCCTTACACGAGGCATCACAACAACGTTTACCAGGGAATGCCGGTCAACTGCTGTTTGTGTATGAGAAATCGGTTGTAAACTTTCCTCATGTCAGCACATTGTAGGTGTCGCCACCGGCGCCAACCTTGTGTGAATTCTCTGAGAAGCTAATCATTTGCATATCACAACATCTTCTTCCTGTAGGTTAAATTTCGCGTCTGTAGCACGTCATCTCCGTAGTGTAGCAATTTTAATGGCCAGTAGTATATTTGGGCTGACGGCCACGTATACTTCCTGCAATAATATTATATCCCGCTGCGGCCCTGTCCACAAAACGTGTAGGATAGACAGACCCGGTTCGGTAGGTCGCATTTTGGAAGCGGGAGCGGTAAATGCAAAGAGGTCACAGCTGGTGCGCAAACGCCAGCTGCCGTGAAGCAAGTGAGCAGTAAAGAAGGCGCGCTATGACAGCACAATATGTAATGAGGAATGCACCGCGCTGACCACTCAACCAGTACTAACTCACGTAAACGCAACAAATTCACGTATTTCCCGCCATTGTTCCTGTGATGAGTTTATTACGTAATAAATGAGAAAGCGTTACGGGAAGTGGGTATGAGCGAATAATTGGGATGTAAGTACGCCGGCGCCACACCCAGCCCAATTACTCGACGTCCGCTCGCCACGGTCGGCTCGCCGTTGGCATTCCTCCCACAAAAATCCCGCTCCGCCCGGGAAGTGCCGCTGCCGCTGCCGCCCTATCCTTATGCAAAGCTGCAGCGTCCTCAAACTTCTGCGCAGATTGGTCAACACTTCGAGAGCGTAATACAGACGGTAGCCGAAGAATGCCGTATTACAGATTATTATAGCCACGGATGGAAAACAGCTCCAAGAAATGGCAGATCGGATCTAAACTACTGCAGAGTTTATGAAATTGTGTGTGCGCCAGGAGATACGAGACACAGAGAGCGCCTCAAGGCAATGGCACAACGTAGTAAAAGTGAGACGCCATAGAGAGCTCACGGAACACTGAATGTGTTACGCTTCCGCCCTGAGTCACGCAAATAGGTCCAGAACATTCGCCAAATGCGGATATAAGATGGCACCGACAATTAGTTCGCAAGTATCAACTCTGTTCCTCAGTACAGAGTCAAGAATTCCCTACAGTCGCCGTCCAGAACACTCCAGCTGAACATTGTACACTACTGGCCATTAAAATTGCTACACCAAGAAGAAATGCAAATGATAAACGGGTATTCATTGGACCAATATATTATATTAGAACTGACATATACATTTTCACGCACTTTGGGTGCATAGATCCTGAGAAATCAGTACCCAGAACAACCACCTCTGGCCGTAATAACGGTCTTGATACGCCTGGGCATTGAGTCAAACAGAGCTTGGGTGGCGTGTACAGGTACAGTTGCCCATGCAGCTTCGACACGATACCACAGTCCATCAAGAGTAGTGACTGGCGTACTGTGACGAGCCAGTTGCTCGGCCACCATTGACCAGATGTTTTCAGTTAGTGAGAGATCTGAAGAATGTGCTGTCCAGGGCAGCAATCGAACATTTTCTGTATCCAGGAAGGCCTTACAGGACCTTCAACATGCGGTCGTGCATTATCCTGCTAAAAATGTAGGGTTTCGCAGGGATCGAATGAAGGGTAGAGCTACGGGTCGTAACACATCCGAAATGTAACTTCCACTGTTCAAAGTGCCGTCAATGCGAACAAGAGGTGACCGAGACGTGTAACCAATGGCACCATACGGTGCTGCCAAACATGCTCTTCGTTTGGTTTCCTCATATCAAACAAGAGAGCGATACTTTGTTGACAGTTGTGGCAAGTGTGAATCAAACCTACCTCTGTCATTGTCCTGTTACACCTCTATCCGTGTAAATTCGCAGCTATACAAAAACTTCCGACAGGTTTCAAGACCGTCCCTGGCAGGCTGCCTGAATTTGAGCACATAACGGCCTGATTAGCCAACTTCGATGCTAATTAAATCGGAAACAGCGAGACGTATCGAATTTAGTGCTTAACAATTATTTCTCTACAAAACCTCCCTTGCAAAACCCTCACAAGCTTTTCAGATTGTATCTGCCCACACTGCACATTTGCTTTTAGTATATTATGGTAAATTGTTAGTGATTTGTATTGTTTGAAATTTTGCTGTAGTTCGCAAAAAACCTGTTTGGCCCTGCGAGAAGGCTCTATAGTCGGCACATGGAAGCACCTACTTTCGGTGGTTGTGGTCTCTCTTCGTGCGACGTTCATGTCTGATTCCTAGAGTATATGATAGATTCAAAATACAAGAAAATGGGCGGAAAGGCAACAAAAATAATGTCAGCAGGAGAAGGTGAAAAAGTTCTGAGTGGAGGGATGTTGTAATATGTACAACATGTTAACTATCGTGCAAGTACAGCACACTGCCTGGCAAAAAGCTGTGAAGCACCCACAAGATACGATAGGATGTCAGTGTAACTCCGTTCACCATATGTACATAATCAGCGGCTATGTAAATGATGACAGTTGCAGTTCTCTGTGATGGGCAGAGCAGCACCAGAGTGCATTATTATGGGTCAAGTTTAATGTTGTGCCAAGCCTGTTGAAGTATATATGGATCACGAATAGCTTTCGAGGGTGTGTTCACTGTGACGGACATGGAGATGCTACATAGTCGTTTGAGACAGCGTTATCAGCACCTTGCAGAATTTTTGAGAAGTTACTTAATCGAAAAGTTTATGCATTTGAGACACATAGGGACTAAGTAGGACAATATATCATACTGATATCAGTGGTGGTTAGTAACCACACACTCACAGCTGGCTCAGTAATTTGTGGGCTCATGTGTTGATACACCATGTACACTACTGTGAATTTTCTCACTGCTGCATTACATTAATTATAATGTGAAATGTGTGGTTAAGAAGGGAACGCAGACTAGTAACCATGGTCAGTTGTTGACAGAATTCGTAAGACACCACGCCATGTTGTTACGGTGAACTGCACAGCTTTACTGTCAATTAACAGAACATACTGTTCAAGGAGATAAATTGCTACCAACAAATTGTCTGCAGGCGTGAAGTTAAAAACCTATCAGAATATAGTCGGACTATATTAGATAATGTGAGAGAATATATAGCTGCTGACTAATTTATCTTTTATGTTTATCTGCTGTGTGCGATAAACTAACGAAGAAACGCTGTTTGGCATGGACTTTAGTGTGCAATAATCCAACGAAAAGAAGCTGTGTCATGGTAACGTTACAGGAAAAGTCTTTTTCATAAAAATAAAGTATTCAAGATTGTCACGGATTAGCACGCTAATACACACATTCGGCTTCGAAACGGTCTGTCTACACTCAGTCCACAGTCATACTACTGAAGCGTTACAGGACTACAACGAAAGTGTGCAAATATGCCAGTAGGAGTACATACATGAGGAAATCTGGTTAACAAGTCATTCAGTGCCACAATTAAGCCAGAACAGCTGACAGAAGCAGGAAAAGCAGGCATTAACAAGTGTGTAGTTCAGAAAGAATTCGCCTTCAGATCTACATGATACAAAATCAAGGTACCGACAAAACTTGAGTGGGCAAGTTGCTTAGGGTCTCTTTGTTGATCTTCGATCTGGCTCCTAGTAACTATTTCGCAGAGTAGGTAAAAATCTTGTCCCCAGAGAGACTAGAACCGAAAACTAATGCAGTCTTGCGCTTGAAGGGCTAACATACAGCTACATCAGACAGCACTCCCTTGTTCTCCCAGTAATGGCTAAGTCGGAGCATTCGCAACATAAATGGCGAAATAAGCTGCAGTTTCTGTTGTAAAGAGCTTCCTGGACTCAGAAATGTAAATTTGCTACCTGTATGTCATCCTTTGACAGTAATTTAGAATATTTAATCTAAATGACGAGAAAAAATCGAGTGAATTTGCCAGGTTAATTCGGAATCTCTCCAGAAAGTAAATCGACCGTCACTTAGTTTAAAAATTCAAATGGCTCAAAGCACTATGAGACTTAATATCTGAGACTTATAATTACTTAAACCTAACTAAACTAAGGACATGACACACATCCATGCCCGAGGCAGGATTCGAACCTGCGACCGTAGCAGCAGCGCGGTTCCGGACTGACGCTGTCACTTAGTTGTCTAATGTATTTTCCAATGTTGTCAACTCTCCATTAGACTAATGACAGGCAGAATACGTATCCTCAGCCTAAGTGTTTCTTGAGCTGGCTGGCACTGTGGAAGATTCATTCTCAATGGAGAGAAGTCTTCCGAAGTAAGAGTGATTTCAGGTGTGCCGCAGGGGAGTGTCGTATGACCGTTGCTATTCACAATATACAGTATATAAATGACCTTGTGGATAACATCGGAAGTTCATTGAAGCTTTTTGCGGATGATGCTGTGGTATATCGAGAGGTTATAACAATGGAAAATTGTACTGAAATGCAGGAGAATCTGCAACGAATTGACGCATGTTGCAGGGAATGACGATTGAATCTCAATGTAGACAAGTGAAATCTGCTGCGAATACATAGAAAGAAAGATCCTTTATCATTTAGCTACAATATAGAAGGTCAGCAACTGGAAGCAGTTAATTCCATAAATTATCTGGGAGTAGGCATTAGGAGTGATTTAAAATGGAATGACGATATAAAATTAATCGTCAGTAAAGTAGATGTCAGATTGAGATTCATTGGAAGAATACTAAGGAAATGCAGTTCGAAAACAAAGGAAGTAGGTTACAGTACACTTGTTCTCCCACTGCTTGAATACGGCTCACCGGTGTGGGATCCGTACCAGATAGGGTTGATGGAAGAGATAGAGAAGATCCAACAGAGAGCAGCGCGCTTTGCTACAAAATCATTTAGTAATCGCGAAAGTATTACGGAGATGATAGATAAACTCCAGTGGAATACTCTGCAGGAGAGACGCTCAGTAGCTCGCTACGTGCTTTTGTTGAAGTTTCGAGAACATACCTTCACCGAGGAGTCAAGCAGTATATTGCTCCCTCCTACATATATCTCGCGAAGAGACCACGCGGATAAAATCAGAGAGATTAGAGCCCCCACCGAGGCATACCGACAGTCTTTCTTTCCACGAACAATACGAGACTGGAATAGAAGGGCGAACCGATAGAGGTACACAAGGTACCCTCCGCCAGACACCGTCAGGTGGCTTGCGGAGTGTGGATGTAGATGTAGAAGTAGATCGTCCTTTGAAGATCCGCCATTGCCGGCTGTCACCACGCTTGCTGGGTAATGATGTACCTTAATGTATAGACTAATGACTTTTATTAGCATTTCTGTAGCTATGATTTGGTTCTGAATTGTAGAATAATATCCAGATGCACCCACTGTAACTCGAACATCATAAATAAAGGGCAGGGAAAGCTATATGGTGTCTCTCCTCTCCAGTAGTTGACATAGGTATTTTTTTTTTCCTTATTCGAACTGCATTCACTTTTAAGCATCACCCGACGCTATTAACATTATGAGTAAATGACATTCATTGTTACATTACATATTTGAAAACGTTTTATGAATGCATGCATTGGCACTGTCTAATACATAAGAACACAAAGGAAAAGCCAACATATCAATGTTTAGGAATGTTCGAATTTCTGGTAATCAAATTTCATTAGGTGCAAATAAGATATCGATTCACACTACCAAAGCAAATCGAGCAAGAAAATCTTTGGCATCGACCGAAAAATAGGATTCAAAAGCCGTAAAGATAATTAACCATGTGACTCATTGCTGCTGAAGTTCGAGTCCACCTTCTGATAACGTGTATCAGTTGTGATGAGTATGTGGAACAAAGAAGAAAAAGTACCGTCTGAATTTGTTGAATATGTTGAGAAAAGCACATGAAGACTGATCTTTTCTGTTTGAGACAACTTAATACAAATACAAACCAATGTAATGAGAAGAGGTTACCCGCAGTGAGCGTGGGACGGAATTTCTGGGCAGTATTTCACAGTTAAGGCATTTTGCTCATAGTTTCCCACTCGTTTCAAACTAACGACTGCTCTAGGCTACTACATTATTCATATGAGAATTATAGAGGTGTAATTGTTAAAACAGATTGCTATGTTAAATATTACAACACTTGGGGCCGGATCTGATTCAGAGGATAACGCTAATTGTAATTTCATCTTGAAGACTATGGGAGAGGCTTAAAAATGCTTTTGTGATAGATTCTGCACACATCAACTTTCCTCCTGATACAATCGCTCATTGGATCTTGTTTATTTAAAAATTACAGGGGTGAAATTAAGGACAAACTGACATGGAGACCTGACATCTTAGTCATTATACCACTGTGGAATAACTTGAAAAGCTCAAGCATAGGTAAGCAACGAATTTAAATTACATGAGGTTGGTGACATCTATTAAACATTTCGACATGAAATCTATATCATTTCTGATGATAGAATTTATTTTCAGTAATACATGTAGTGCTTACCTCTTTTATCAATAATTCCATTGTACAAGTATTTCTCGATCTCACAAAAATATTGATGTCATTGACGTCACATACTTCCATGACACCAAAAAAAGAAAAGAAAACGACATAAGATTGTATTTCAACATAGAGCTATCAATTTGCTTGGTTTAATGCTACACGTGATAACTGATGAAGTAGCAGGCGAACTGTGTCTGTCATTTTCTCGGAAACTATTCAGTGTTGGCACCTAAGATAAAACAAGTGTGCTTCTTTATTTTCTCCCTTCTTTTAGTAAGTTAAGCTTCGACTTCACAGAGTGAAGTTTCGACTGTGTCATAGAGAGACCTATGGCGTGTTACCCTCGTAAGATATAGTTTCAAGAATTTTCCGCGGTAACTCTATCCCCGCACATGAAACATGGCGTTCGTTTAGTATTTCCACAGAAGAAACATGGCTCAGCCAATTCCTATGGATTCAAAAAGTCAGTCCTTCGAAACTAATAAATTATCGAAATTAATCACCAAATTCTACGTCCCCCAGGAGTGCTATGGTGATACTAGACTTGATAAAATAAGACTCAACCGCACTCATTCCATGGAAACTGGCATGTTTCATATCCTATCGTTTGTGGACTTCTTTATTCCACATATCTTTTCGACTATTTTCCTGAAACTATTTCATTGCTGAGGTTTTCTGTGAAACTGTAGGGTGATAGTTGGGGACTGCATCGCACTGGGACTGGGGTGACAATAGTACCAGGTGCTGGAATACACAGACGCGTCTGTGTGTTTGAAATAGCTACTGTTATTTTCTCATTTTTCCGACTGTTATTTCATGAGCAATGAACGAAGAGCTGCTTCATGAATATGATTTGAGACCGTGTAAAAGTCACAGAGAACATATTCAATGACATTCTGAGTTCATTTCACATAATGTAATTCACGTGGAAGGGGATAACGACAGAGTAGTTCTTCACGGTCTTTTTTTTCCTTGTTTCCAGTGCGACCTTGAGTTACAAAAGTGTTTAGGAAATGCTTCCAGAAGAAATGATTTATGTTCCGTCTCGAAATGTTGAATTTATTTCATCAACCTAAGTTCATTTAAATTTTTCGTATTACCAATGTTCAACTTTTTCAAGTTATTCCACGTTGATGTAAATACTGAGGCGTCTGGTCTCCATATCTGTATGTCCTTCTGGCCTTACCCTATTTATGTGACCCTAAACTTTTTAGTTGAGCAACAGCCGATGAGCAATTACATCAGGAGACATGTTGGTGTGCAAAGGCTGTATCACGGAAGCGTCTGTGTGTAAATTCCGTCCCACACTCACTTAGGGTAACCTTTCCTTGTTACAGTGGTTCATCTTTGTCTTAAGTTGTCTCTAATGGAAAAGATCAGTCTTCACACGCTTACTGACAAAGCATCACCAGCTGTTATATTGCAGTCCTTACCAGTGGGCGATACTTTTTCTCTCTTTGGCTTTTATTGAATGAATGACGCGTTCGAATCATTACTGTCGGAACTTTTTCTTCCTTGTTTCACATGCTCATCACAACTGATTCTCGATCTATGTTATCAGAAGGTGGAATCAAACTTGAGCAGAAATTATTCACATGCTTAATTGTCTTCACGACTTTTGAGTTAATATTATTTTTTTACCAATTTGCAGTTCCAAGAAGGCAAAAACTAAAAATACCTACGAAAGCTACTGAAGAAGAGAAACTTCTAAATAATTTTCCCTTTTCTTTGTGATGTTCGATTTGCTGCGATGCATCTGGATATTATTCGCCACTACGACCTAGACCCAAATCATAGCTACAGAAACGCGAACAAAAGTAATTGGCTGTACTTTAAGGTACTTCAGCACCCAGTCGACTTGGTGACAGCCGGCACTGCTACGTCGTCAAAGGACGATCTTCCCCAGTGCCAGTCAGTTCAAGAAACACATCGGCTGAGCAAACTTATTCTACCTGCCATTAGTCTAATGGAGAATTGGCAGCATTGTAGAATACGTTGGCAACTAAGTGACCGTCAGTTTACTTCCTGGAATGGTTCGGAATTATCCTAGTAAATTCGCTCGATATTTTCTTGCCATTTACACTAAATATTATAGATTACTCTAACTTAATGGATGGCTCAGAGGTGACAAATTGATGTTTCTGAGTCCAGGAAGCTCGTTACAATATAAACTGCAGCTTACTTCGCCATTTACGTAGTGAATGCTCCATCTTAACTATCATAATGGCAACAAGGGTGTGCTGTCTAATGTAGCTGTATGTTAAAGTAGCCGAAATCAGCAAAGAAACCCTAAGATAACTCTCCCCTTAAGCTTTGTCGCTACCGGAATTCTGTACTCTGTAGTCCTAAAGGTGAAGATCTTTCTGAACTGCACACTTGTTAATGGCTGATTTTTCCGCTTCTATCAACTGTAATGACTTAATTGTCGCACTGAATGATCTATTAATTGAATTTCTTTATGTATGTACTCCCACTGCTACATTCGCGTACTTTCGTGCCAGTCCTGTAATGCTTCGTCAGTATGACTGTGGACTGAAATTAGACACAGTTTCGAAGCCGAAAGTGAGTATTGTCTGACTAATTCGTGACAATTTGGGATATCTTGTTTTACGAAGAAAGACTTACGTTATTATGATAAGTTGTAATTAATTTGCCGGCCGGGATGGCCGAGCGGTTCTAGGCGCTACAGTCTGGAACCGCGCGACCGCTACGGTCGCAGGTTGGAATCCTGCCTCGGGCATGGATGTGTGTGATGTCCTTAGGTTAGTTAGGTTTAAATAGTTCTAAGTTCTAGGGGACTGATGACCTCAGAAGTTAAGTCATATAGTGCTCAGAACCATTTGAACCTTTTTTTGTAATTAATTTGGGTAAGTACAGTGTATACCAACCAGCGTTTCTTCGTTAGTTTATTGCACGCAGTGGATAAACATAAGAGATAAGTCAGTCAGCAGCAGTATACAGTAATATACAGTATTCTCCCACATCCAAAACATTCTGACAATATTCGGATAGTTTTTCCACTTCACGTCTATAGAAAGTATGTTAGTAGCACTTTTATCACCTTGAATGTTACGCTGTGCTAACAGAAAATAAAGCTGTGCAGTTCAGTATAACGGTAAGGTGAGGGGTCTCGCGAATTCTGCTATACATGAAAGTAAGTAACTGAGAATCAGACGCAGATTGTCACTGCAATCTTTTCATCACAGCGCGAACAGAGCTTTTCCCGTAAACTCTTCGTCAAAGATTTGTTAGGTCTATTTTTTAAAGTTTTCAAAATAATTCAGACCCATGTAGCTTACATCGTGCAAAGAAGTGGTGATGAAAAAACCAATGGTATGACAATGCTTATAACGTAACGCGTTTGAAATAGCTACTGTTGTTTTCTCACTTTTCCGTCGGTTATTTCACGAGCAGTGAATGGAGTGCAGCTTCATGAATATGATTAGAGACCTTGAAAAAGTCACAGAGAACATATTCAGTGACATTCTGACTTCATTTCATATAATGTAATTTACGTGGAAGGGAACAACGACAGTGTAGTTTTTCACTTTTTTTCATGTTTCCAGATTGGTCATATTTTTATCGTTAAGAAATTGATTTAGCGTTAATTATTACTGCTGAAACATAGCTCCCATGCAAAAAGGAAATTAGGATCTACATTCGTGTTAACGATGCGTATGTTTGTGACGGTACAAAGCTTGGATAAGCAAAAGGAAACCGCAAAAAATCGGCAGCGTGCCTTCCAAACGTAATATGAGGGCATTTACCTTGAGTGATTTAGGAAAGCCATGAGAAACTTAAAGTTCGAAGGCTTCCTGCTTATTGACCCACCATCCGCAAGCCATGTTGGCGCCTGTCTCTCGTCACCTTCTGCACGTGTCCATCCTATTGTTGTTAGGCTTTACAATGAGTCCGATATCATTTCCATTGGTCCTTCGTGCTTCAGAAACAGCCAGTTCACATTTGATTTACTTTTAGAATGCTGCATATTAACACCTAACGGAATATCCACGTCTTTCCCGCAAATGAGGTCTCATATTCACGACCTGCTTTTCCTTCTCAGGTGTACGTCCTACAGTTAAATGCTCAGTTTAATTTTATAAAGAGCAACTTGAATATTTGTCTTCAATAACACAAAAACAGTTTTTATGGTGTAATTACCTGGCATTGTCAGAAGGCGTGCGATCTGTATATCGATGTAAAAAAACTTACAAAACAGAAATTTTATTGAAAGATCGCAGTTGATACATATCCTCATTACTAGTATCATCATAAGTTATATTGATATTGTAAGCAGGCTGTTTACGTGTTTACGTTGGTAACGCCACTTAGCGCTCTGTATGAAAATCAATGGCTGTGCTGTGTGCAGTCTGTGACTGGTTACTATTGTTGTAATATTCGCTATTGTAGTGTTGAGCAGTTGGATGTGAACAGCGCGTAGCGTTGCGCAGTGGGAGGTGAGCCGCCAGCAGTGGTGGATGTGGGGAGAGAGATGGCGGAGTTTTGAGAGCGGATGATCTGGACGTGTGTCCATCAGAAAGAGTAAACTTCTAATACTGTTTATTATGAACTACATTGTTTGTTGTCTATTAAAATTTTTCATTTGCTAACTATACCTATCAGTAGTTAGTGCCTTCAGTAGTTAGAATCTTTTACTTAGCTGACAGTATTGGCGCTCGCTGTATTGCAGTAGTTCGAGTAACGAAGATTTTTGTGAGGTTATGTCACTACTGTTTTCACAGTTACGTTTGCTCCTTTCTCAACCTTCGGTAGTCAAATGTAATACACGTAATAACTTCAGTTCTGCTTACGCCGACTGCTTTATGTTGAAATTGGGTAAACTGCTTGGCATGACTGGATGTCATGAACTGCTATATATATTGTGACTTTTGAACGCTGTTAAGGTAAATACATTGTTTGTTCCATTGAGTCTAACTTTTGAAGCTGTTGCCGTGTTTGTCTCTGGTGCTGTTTTCGAGATTTTGTCCCATTGTGTCTAACTTCTGCTGCGTTTGTCTCTGTTTTGCAATAATAATGTATTAGTGTCTGGAATCTGTTTCTCTATGCTTTTTGGCAGTGCATTTTCACCGGCAACATTCACATTTTGAAAAGCAGAAAATGTGTCTTGACTTATTTGAGAAAACGGTGAGGACGCAAAACCTGACTCTGTAGTATTTGCAAGATTGTGTCCTGTCATTCCCGATTCCTGAGGCGAGCTGTTGCCGACCGATCGATCGATAATGCTTCCCTGTTCACTAATTGTTTCACTGTCTACACCATTGTTTGCCGCCCGCTCCATTTCTCTATGCACAATTACAAAATTACTATGTTGAACATTAATTAATTCATTACACGGTGGCGCTAACACACTGCTTTCGTCTTAACTGTCATTTCTCAGTTTACTTTGGAACCTAGTAATACCTTTTTCACACGCCATAATTGTCACAATATTTCACACGATAACACAGAAAACCACAATTTGAAGAGCAAAAATAAGAAAACACATTAACAAAGCACGGAAAATAATATCTAGTTAATCGCAAGCGCAGCTGCGAAATACTTCGTGCAAATCTACATGCATGTCACAACTGTTTTACTGTACAACAATGAAAGATTGCAACTACAAAGGAGATTCTCTCTACAATTACGCGCTAGCAATAAACAAAAGCTACACTAATTACACAAACTACAAGAAAAAATCAGATGATTGCAGTGAGGTATCCTCGGCTAAGGGTCGACATATGAAACGTCCCCTTAGAAAAATTTGTGAATGACTGTGCTGATAAACCTCTTACAGTATTTGCTTTTCAAACAGCTGAGCAAAACTGAACGTACTCAGATATTACTGTCTTTACATATTCTGATCAACACTAAACTAACACACAATATTTTTAGCGCAACGCAATCTGACTTTTAATAATCCCTACAAAAGAATGGCCCTGACTAACAATAACCTATACCTTTCGTGAATCACTTACCTCACAAAAATCTTCGTTACTCAAACTAATGCAATACAGCGTGCGCCAATACTGCCAGCTGAATAAAAGATTCTAACTACTGAAGGCATCAACTATTGATAGGCACAGTTAGCAAATGAAAGATTTTGGTAAAGAACAAACAGTGTATTTACCTTAGCAGTGTTCAAAAGTCATTATATATCAGTTCATGACATCCAGTCTTACAAATTTACTGTCTCTGATGGACACACGTCCAGATCATCCGCTCTCGAAACTCCGCCATCTCTCCCCCCACATCCACCACTGCTGGCGGCTCACCTCCAACTGCGCAACGCTACGCGCTGTTCACATCCAACTGCGCAACTCTACAATAGCAAATATTGCAACAATGCTACCCAGCCACAGACTGTACACAGCACAGTCAGTGATTTTCATACAGAGCGCCAAGTGGCGTTACCAATATAAAAGCCTAAACAGCCTACTTACTATATCTTCAGATTATCCGATACGTGGTGACAGAGAGTAAAGCTGTGCAGTTCAGCATAACGGTAAGGTGAGGGGTTTATCGACACGTACAAATCAGACAGCAGTTTCATTTCCCAGTTTTCAATGGCCAGGTGGCAATAGTGGCTTTATAATTCACGCAACCGATGATTTGAAAATGGCAATAGAACTTTGTCGAAACCAGTAATCAGAATATGTATCAACTGAGATCTGGCCAATAAAGCTTCTATTTTCGAAGCTTTTTGCATTATTTTTTTGTACATCATCAGCGTACAATGGTCCTTTTTAATAATTTCAAAAATAAATTTTTAATTTGTTTATTATTTCAAATCTAATCTTGTGTATATTTATAAATGCTGTTCTTTGAAAAGCGAAGAGGTACCGTTGTCAGTCCACATTCGCCCGTCAGGACGATGGAATGAAATTACAGTTCAGAAAAAAATCTGAATGTAGCATAATTACTGGTCAGATTGTTTAAAACGACACCGTCTTCAGACACCCTTCTCTACGCTATGAACTCTAACGGGTAACAGGTACATCACAGTGTACGAGTGAAATGGCTTGACAGTTCGAAATGTGTTCCAAAGTTGAAGTACGCGGGACTATAAGATTCTTGTGACAAAAAAGTTGCACGAGGTTGAGTGTGAAATTCTGGAGGTGACATATAAACCAAATGCAACGTCGTGTCCAGCCATAGGGGAATGGTGCCAACAATTACACCAAAGCCTCAGTGACTATGGCGTCGCTGATCAGGAAGGAGGGCCATCGACACCGAGCACAAATCAGTATGTCCAGCTAGTCGAAGGACTGATTTGCACCAGTCTCAGAGTGGCTACATCTACATCTACATCTACATGACTACTCTGTAATTCACATTTAAGAACTTGGCAGAGGATTCATCGAAACACAATCATACTATCTCTCTACCATTCCACTCCCGAACAGCACGCGGGAAAAACGAACACCTAAACTTTTCTGTTAGAGCTCTGATTTCTCTTATTTTATTTTGATGACCATTCCTACCTATGTAGGTTGGACTCAACAAAATATTTTCGCATTCGGAAGAGGAAGTTGGTGACTGAAATTTCGTAAATAGATCTCGCCGCGACGAAAAACGTCTTTGCTTTAATGACTTCCATCCCAACTCGTGTATCATATCTGCCACACTCTCTCCCCTATAACGTGATAATACAAAACGAGCTACCCTTTTTTGCACCCTTTCGATGTCCTCTGTCAATCCCACCTGGTAAGCATCCCACACCGCGCAGGAATATTCTAACAGAGGACGACCGAGTGTAGTGTAAGCTGTCTCTTTAGTGGACTTATTGCATCTTCTAAGTGTACTGCCAATGAAACGCAACCTTTGGCTCGCCTTCCCGACAACATTATCTATGTAGTCTTTCCAACTGAAGATGTACGTAATTTTAACACCCAGGTACTTAGTTGAATTGACAGCCTTGAGAATTGTACTATTTATCGAGTAATCGAATTCCAACGGATTTCTTTTGGAACTCATGTGTATCACCTCACACTTTTCGTTATTTAGCGTCAACTGCCACCTGCCACACCATATAGCAATCTTTTCTAAATCGCTTTGCAACTGACACTGGTCTTTAGATGACCTTACTAGACGGTAAATTACAGCATCATCTGCGAACAACCTAAGAGAACTGCTCAGATTGTCACCAAGGTCATATATATAGACCAGGAACAGCAGAGGTCCCAGGACGCTTCCCTGGGGAACAGCTGATATCACTTCAGTTCTAATCGATGATTTGCCGTCTATTACTACGAACAGCGACCTTTCTGACAGTAAATTACGAATCCAGTCGCACAACTGAGACGATACCCCATAGGCCCGCAGCTTGATTAGAAGTCGCTTGTGAGGAACGGTGTCAAAAGCTTTCCGGAAATCTAGAAATACCGAATCTACTTGAGATCCCCTGTCGATAGCGGCCATTACTTCGTGCGAATAAAGAGCTAGCTGCGTTGCACAAGAGCGATGTTTTCTGAAGCCATGCTGATTACGTATCAATAGATCGTTCCCTTAGAGGTGATTCATAATGTTTGAATACAGTATATGCTCCAAAACCCTACTGCAAACCGACGTCAATGATATAGGTCTGTAGTTCGATGGATTACTCCTACTACCCTTCTTAAACACTGGTGCGACCTGCGCAATTTTCCAATCTGTAGGTACAGATCTATCGGTGAGCGAGTGGTTGTATATGATTGCTAAGTAGGGAGATATTGTATCAGCGTATTCCGAAAGGAACCCAATCGGTATACAATCTGGACCTGAAGACTTGCCCGTATCAAGCGATTTGAGTTGCTTCGGAACCCCTAAGGTATCTACTTCTAAGAAACTCATGCTGACAGCTGTTCGTGTTTCAAATTCTGTAATATTCCATTCGTCTTCCCTGGTGAAGGAATTTCGGAAAACTGCGTTCAATAACTCCGCTTTAGCGGCACAGTCGTCGGTAACAGCACCATCGGTACAGCGCAGCGAAGGTATTGACTGCGTCTTGCCCCTTGTGTACTTTACATACGACCAGAATTTCTTCGGATTTTCCACCAAATTTCGAGACAATGTTTCGTTGTGGAACCTAGTAAAGGCATCTCGCATTGAATGCTATGGCAGACATTGCTCAGCAGATACACATCTCAATAGACGGAGCTAAATCCACCGTCCCAGATCGTCTCCAGTGTCGGATATTGCGTTCACGCTGGGTTTCGCGATCACTGGCACCTGCACACAAAGGCGCAAGTTTTATAGCGTCTCTGAATTCCTTGCAAGTTTTATAGCGTGTCTGGCCTTCCTCGAGTGTCACTCCGTGGAACGCACTGATTTTCTAAACCGCGTCATTACGGGTGAGGAGGCACTTCATACTTGAAACAAAGACAGCGGCTATGGAATAGAGACAAGCCTCCTCGTCTCTACGGAAGAAGTGCAACGTTCCATCAACAGGGACGCTCGTGGCCTGCGTTTTCTTCTACTGTGAAGTACCTGTGTACACAGAGTTAATGACAGAGGACATCGCCATTAATGTCGAAACTTTACGTGTAACATTGAGGTCGCAGAGCAACACCATAAAGGAAAACAGACTTGAGAAATTAAGCAAAGGCGTTAGTCTGCTGTACCACAATGCAACACATCACACGTCATGGCAGAACACAAAGTTTGCTTCAACGTTGTAGATGGAAGCATTGAAAGCATCTGCCTTACAGTCCAGATATTGCACTATGTCATTTCCATCTTTTCGGCAAGCTGAAGGAACATCTGGGGCAAAGAGTTTTTCCAATGAGGAGGGATTTCACACAGCGGTTCTCGAATGGTTCTGTGCTCAAGGAGCGAATTTCTATTTTCGATTAACCGAACTATTAATAGAACGTTCTCACCTTTGTATACAGAGACTTGGTGACTGTGTTGCAAAATAGAGTCATGCACACTATGTGATCAAAAGTATCCGGACACACGACTTACAAGTTCGTGGCGCCCTCCATCGGTAATGCTGGAATTCAATATGGTGTTGGCCCACCCTTAGCCTCGATGGCAGCTTTCACTCTCGCAGGCATACGTTCAATCAAGTACTGGAAGGTTTCTTGGGGAATGGCAGCCCGTTCTTCACGGAGTGCTCGAATGAGGAGAGGTATCGATGTCGATGGGTGAGGCCTGGCACGAAGTCGGCGTTCCAAAACATTTCAAAGATGATCTATAGGATTCAGGTCAGGACTCTGTGCAGACCAGTACATTACAGGGATATTGTTGTTGTGTGACCACTCAGCCACAGACCGTGCATTATGAACAGGTACTCGGTCGTGTTGAAAGATGCAGTCGTTCGAATTCTCTTAGCTCCGACATAATGCACTGTTCCGACTACGGCCGATCCTTGCGGCGCATTGGTGACATTAGACAGCTCTTATTCGTTGTCAGACACAACAGCGCAACCTCCAAACTTGGCTAGCATCTGAAGTAATGATCGCACGTCCTTTTCTCGCGGTGTTCCCATACATTTGTTCAATCCTTGTATGAAGTAGTGCTAACTTATCAAATATTCCAGTACATAGGATCGGACGGAATTCTGCTGACGAATAAGTTGCTGTAATTAGACGAGTATATTCATATGAAGACGGGTATGATTTACCTAAACCAATAACGTCATTAAAATAAAACAAACACCGTAGGAACAGGCTTTGAAGGCCCAATGGTACCGACCGGCCGCCGTGTCATTCTCAGCCCTTAGGCGTCACCGGATACTGATACGGAGGGGCATATGGTCACCACTCTGCCCCGCCGGCCGTTGTCTGTTTACGTGACCGGTGTCGCTACTCCTCAATCAAGTAGCTCCTCAACTGACCTTATAAGGGCTGAGTGCACCCCACTTGCCAACAGCACTCGGCAGACCTGGACGGTGACCCTTTCAAGTGCTAGACAAGTCCAACAGTGCTTAACTTCGCTGGTATGCCGAGAACCGGTGTTACCAATGCGGCAAGGCCTTTGGCAATGGCATTAAATGAAAACTTTTAAAAGTATCTGTGTCTAGCCTCGTTCTCCACCAAGAATTAGTGACTTAAAAAGACCATCAAGCTGAACCAGGTAGAACATGTATAAAAATTCACTGAAGTGATAAGAGTCATGGGATAACGTCATGCAAAACACAGATGGATGAAGTAATGCATACACAAGGTATAAAAGCGCAGTGCATTGGTGGAGCTGTGAAACAGCTTCTGACGTGATTAGCAGACTTTGAAAGCGGAATGGTAGTTGGAACTAGACGCATGGAGCATTCTATTTCGGAAATCGTTAGGAAATTCAGTATTCCGAGATCCACAGTGCCACGAGCATACCGAGAACATCAAATTTTAGGCATTACCTGTCATGGCAGACAGCCTTCATTTAACGATCGAAAGCAGGGTCATATACATAGATTTCTCAGTGCTAACAGACAAGCAACACTGCGTGAAATAATCGCGGAAATCTATGTGGTACATACAATCAACTTATTCGTTAGGAGAGCGCGGCGAAATCTGGCGTTAATGAGCTATGGCATCAGACGACCAACGCGAGTTCCTTTGTTAACAGCACGACTACGCCTGAAGCGTCTACCCTGGACTCGTGACCGTAACGGTTGAACCCTAGGCGACTGTAAAACCGTGGTATCATCAGATGAGTCCCGATTTCAGTTGGTAAGAGCTGGCAGCGGGGTTCAAGTGTAGCGCAGATACTCTCAAACCGTAGATCCAAGTTGTCAAAAAGGCAGTGTGCAAGCTGGCGTGGGTTGTGTTAACATAGAATGGACTGACTTCTCTGGATATTCTGTGACCTGAAGACCGTTTACAGCCATTCATGGAAGTTATTTTCCCCAAAAACGATGGAATTTTTATGGATGACATGTCATCAGGCCACAGCTGTTCGCTGTTGGTTTGGAGAACATACTGGACAGTTCGAGCGAATAATTTGGTCACCCAGATCTTCCGACATGAATCTCGTCGAACATTTGTGGACATATCGAGAGATCAGTTTGTGCACATCTTGCACCGGCAATACTTTTGCAATTACGGACGGCTATAGAGGCAGCAAGGCTCAATATTTCTGCAGGGAACTTCCAATGACTTGTTGAATCCATGCCTCCGGCCGCTGTGGCCGAGCTGTTCTAAGCGCTTCTACGGGACCGCGCGACCGCTACGGTCGAGGGTTCGAATCCTACTTCTGGCATGGATGTGTGTGATGTCCTTAGGTTACTTAGGTTTAATTAGTTCTAAGTTCTAGGGGACTGATAACCTCAGATGTTAAGTCCCATAGTGCTCAGAGCCATTTGAACCATTTTTTTGAGTCTATTCCACGTCCAGCTGCTGCACGTTGCCAGACAAAAGGAGGCCTCCCATGGCATATCATCTCAGCGTAAGAGCAACAACTTAATGTCAAAGTGCCGTTGGAAGTAACGACCTCCAATCTCAATGCATGCATTACAACTTAGCATTGGATTCAGTACTATTTAGGTACATTGCTTGCACGTATTGTTGGTGATAAGGATTTAATTGTTGACCCATATGTATATTTAACACTGTACTCAAGGCAATTTGTCCTTCAAAAACGAGTTGACGGTAACGTAGCCATAAATATTTTGACGTGTAATCCCACTCGATCTCCTCAAAGTATACTGTGCGAACAGATCTCTGTTTTGTATCTTGGCCAGCTCTCTGTGGCTTTGAACGAACCAAATTCTCTTAAATTTATACTAACACGTGCAGCGAAACTTTTCTCTGTACATTAATTCAGTTTCTGGGAATTCCAGCATCCGAATTTAAAGTTCAACAACACGAAAACTGTCATCAAGTTCGATGCAATTTGAGTGGCAGCGTGCTTAAGACGAACTTCTGTTTTCAGAACTGGGGAAGCGCTCAGTGCACAGTCTTTCCAAATGTGTAGAGCAATATCAAACTTGACACCTCTATTACATGTATGTCGCTTCTCA
This sequence comes from Schistocerca gregaria, assembly GCF_023897955.1. Classification (NCBI taxonomy): domain Eukaryota; kingdom Metazoa; phylum Arthropoda; class Insecta; order Orthoptera; family Acrididae; genus Schistocerca; species Schistocerca gregaria. Next base: position 748,425,528 of record NC_064931.1, read on the forward strand.
TTTCAGTACACAGAGAGAGAGAGAGAGAGGGACAGAGCACTATGGCTACTTACTTCACGGGAAGAATTACGTGTATTGATAGATGCATTTACCGAAAAGCAGTGCCAACAGAAAGTCAAAAGTACAAAATATCACAATAATTATTTTTGCGTGGAGGGTATGTTGTGTCTCTGACAAAGAGAAAAGCTAAATTACCCTTGGCTATTCCGGGAACTGGTGTATAGCTCGTGAGCGTCATCTGTAGTTGCCAGTTTCCACTGGAGCGCGCTGCCGTCGCATATGATCTCATCGCGGCTCACGCACTGTATGAACAAATTGTATCATTTCCGAGCGTTGAGCAGCGTATAGGAGACCATGTAAGCGCATAGGACGTTGAATGCCGCGCGAAGCGGGCTTAATGCTCGCACCCTTGATTTCGTTTCTGGTATTTACTTCTTATAAACTACAGCAACATTAAAATAAAAGTTAACGGGTTCGACTTCTGGTGTATAATTTGCTCTTCTCGTATATAGTCCATAACACTGAGTTACAGTGCTGCTGGTAATATCCGACAGAATCGAGTGAGCGTTTAGATCGCGTGGAAAAGACATTAGGAAATGTTTGCAGAGGGGTATGCGAGAGTGGGCAGGCAGAATGCAGGGATTCCGCGAGCGGGTTGGGCCGGCTAGCGGTACCGCTCCGGAAGTTCGGGGACCCAAAGTACGTGCGGCACATCGGAAAGGCGGCACACGCTGCCAATAAGGCTCCGACCGGCGCCGCGCCTGAACACGGCCCTCCTCCGCCAGTTGGCACGCGACACTGCCATTTGGAGGGAAGCCTTCCTACAGGTTTTGAACGAAGCAAACATCTGTAAGAGGCAATACCTGCAGCAGAAACATATGTACGTCGCAAGTCTGCCACAACGCTCAAAAAAAGTTTTATACGGCCGACATGATATGAATAGTTCGCATTTTTATCTGAAACATTTTTTCAATACTCTTTACCAGCCGGCCGTTGTGGCGGAGCGGTTCTAGGCGCTTCAGTCTGGAACCACGCAACCGCTACGGTCGCAGGTTCGAATCCTGCCTCGGGCATGGATGTGTGTGATGTCCTTAGGTTAGTTAGGTTTAAGTAGTTCTAAGTCTAGGTGGCTGATGACCTCAGATGTTAAGTCCCATAGTGCTCAGAGCCATTTTTGAACTCTTTATCACAGGAAACCGCTACGTATAACCATATTTGTAATGAAGGTAAAAGTAAATCTACTTCTTGGTGATTTTGGTTTTATGGGTACTAGGCCAGGATCCAAGGCACTCTTCAGAGTGTAATGTTTTGCCTCACAATGCAGGAATCAAGTTCAACATCTATAAAGACGTATTTAATTTTCAGATTCAGAAGGCTTTCGACACCGTTCCTCACAAGCGTCTTCTAACCAAACTGCGTGCCTACGGTGTATCGCCTCAGTTGTGCGATTGGATTCGTGATTTCCTGTCAGAAAGGTCACAGTTCGTAGTAAAAGACGGAAAGTCATCGAGTAAAACAGAAGTAATATCCGGCGTTCTCCAAGGAAGTGTTATAGGCCCTCTATGGTTCCTGATCTATATTAACGACATAGGAGACAATCTGAGTAGCCGTCTTAGATTGTTTGCAGATGATGCTGTCATTTACCGTCTTGTAAAGCGGTCATATGATCAAAATGACTTGCAAAATGAGTTAGATAAGATATATGTATGGTGCGAAAAGTGGCAATTGATCCTGAATAAGGAAAAGTGTGAAGTTATTCAGATGAGTACTAAAAGAAGTCAGCTAAATTTCGATTACGGGATGAGTCACACAAATTTGAAGGCTCTAAATTCAGCTAAATACTTAGGGATTAGAATTAAAAAAAGCTAAATTGGAACGATCACATAGATAATATTTTGGGTAGAGCAAACCAAAGACTGCGATTCACTGGCAGAACACTTAGAAGGTGCAACAGGTCTACTAAAGAGACAGCTTACACCACGCTTGTTCGCCCTAGTCTGGACTACTGCTGTGCGGTGTGGCATCCGCATCAGGTGGGACTGACGGATGACACTGAAAAAGTACAAAGAATGGCAGATCGTTTTGTATCATCGCGAAATAGGGAAGAAAGTGTCGCAGACATGATACGTGAATTGGAGTGGCAATCATTAAAACAAAGGCGTTTTTCGTTGCGACGGGATCTTCTTATGAAATTTCAATCACCAGTTTTCTCCTCCGATTGCGAAAACATTCTGTTGGCATCCACCTACACAGCGAGAAATGATCATCACGATAAAATAAGAGAAATCGGGGCTCGCACAGAAAAATTTAAGTGCTCGTATTTCCCGCGTGCCGATCGAGAGTGGAACTGTAGAGAGACAGCTTGAAGGTGATTCATTCAACCTTCTATCAGGCACTTTATTGTGAATAGCAGAGTAATCACACATATATAGATAGATGTAGACGTAAATTTAAAAAAGCTCTTCAAGAAAAACTCTTTGTACATAACTGCGCAACGGTCGGGTCGTGACGTCGGTAAATCGCTACTAAAAACTGCAGATTTACGCCATCGTCTGTTGTGGAGCTTGTATTGCAGAAACCCGCTTTGAACCACTGATCTTGTCGAAATGCTCAACGACACCGCAGGTGCGAACACAAGGAGGGATAGCATATGGTACCTGAAGAGGGACAACATCCTTTTCAGCAAGTCTCGATTGCTAACTGTTCTGGCTGGCCTTGTAACATTAGCCTTTGTTGTACTCGTTCTGTGAATGCCTGAAAGCAAACGGAAACAGCAGCCGTAATTGTTACCGAGGGTATGCAGCTCTGCAGTATGGTATATCGATGACGGCATTCTCTTGGGTAAAACATTCCGAAGATAAAAGGATCCTCCATTCGTATTTCTGGTCAGGAACTTCCGTCGAGGATTTTGTCATCAGGAAAAACAAAACTAGCATTCTTCGAATCGGAACGTGGAAATTTAGATTCCTCAATAGGGTAGGTAAGACAGATAATTTAAACATGGAAATGAATAGGTTGAATTAGGTGTAGCGGAAATTAGTGAAATGCAGTGGTGAAAAAAAGGTCTTCTGGTTGGGTGAATACAGTGTTATAAATACCGTATAAAATCAAGTAGAGTTCATGCAGGAGGAGATCTAACAATGTGTAAGAAAACAGGAACGCGGATAAGCGTCTATGAACAGCATAATAAACGCATTATCGTTGCCGTGATAGACATGAAGCCATATCCATTACAGTAGTACAAGTTTATATACCATCCAGCTCCACAAGCGATGAAAAGATTGAAAGAGTGTATGATGAGATAAGGCAAATTATTAAGATAGTTAAGGCAGGCAAAATTGAATTTCCAGAATGAATTTTCACTCTGCAATGGAGTGTGCGATATGGTAATTCCTCACAGATTAAAACGGTGTGCCGGACCGAGACTCAATCCCGGGACATTCGCAATTTAATTGTGATGAGGAATCGAATTCGACAGTAGGAAAAGAAAGAGGGCAAGAATAGTAAGAGAACATGAAATAGGCGAAAGCAATGAAACAGAAAGCCACCTGTTAAAATTCTGTACAGACCATAATTTAATGGTTGTTAATACTTGGTTTAAATAGTCATGAAAGAAAGTTGTTTCTGTGGTAGAGACCTGTGGTAGAGACGCAGGAATATTTCAAACAGATTACATTATGCAAGGAAAAAGGGAATACACGCTTCTAAAAAACGAGACCAACAAGAAGGGCAAAATGACTTAGCAGGAATGTCAAGACAAGAGATGCAAGGATGTAGAAGTATGCATATCTAGGGGAAAGAAAGATGATGCATTATGGAAAACCAAAGAGGACTTTGAGGAAAATAGGAGCAGCTGTATGAATATCATGTCCCCACATGGCAAGTAAATACTAAGCAAGAAAGGAAAAGCTGAAAGGAATATATACAAAGACTATACAACGGGAATGAACTTTAAGGCAATATTATACATTGGGAAGAGAAAATAGACGAAGGTAAGCAGGGAAATATGACACGGTGAGAAGAAATTTACAGAACACTAGAGGACCTAAGGCGAAACAAAGTCCATGGAGCAGATGACATTCCCTCACAATTACTCACAATTATTGAGATCCTTGGGACAGCCAGGCATGACAAAAATTATTCCATATCGGGTGCAAGATACATCACACAGACTTCAAGGAGAATCAAATAATTCCAACTACAAAGAACACATGCGCTGACAAGTGTAAATATTTCCAAATGATCAGTTTAATAAGTCATGCTTGCAAAATAACGACCCACATTATTTACTGGAGAATGGAAAGCCTGGTAGAAAAGAACTTCAAGGAACATAGGAACATTAGACTTGTTTGAGTTCCAGAGAAATCTAGGAGCACGCAAGTCAGTGCTGACCCTACGATTTACCTTAGAAGACAGGTTGAAGAAACGCAAACCTACGTTTATAGCGTTCATAGATTAAGAGAAATCTTTTGATAATATTGGCTGGAATACATTCTTCAAAATTCCGAAAGTAACGGGGATAAAATGCAGGCAGCACAACGTTATTTCCAACTTTTTCAGAAACCAGACTGGCACTATAAGAGTCGAAGGATATGAAAGGTATGTAGTGATTGATCAGTGAGTGAGACAGCGTTGTAGCCTATCACCTACATTGTTGTCTGTACACTGAGCAAGCAGTAAAGAGATCCAGGAAGAAATTTAGAGAGGGAGTTATAATTCAGGGAGAAGCAATAAAATCTCCGAGGTTTGCCGATAACATTGTGATACTGTCAGAGACGGCAATGTACCTGGAAGAGAAGCTGAATGGAATGAATAGTGCCTCGAAAACAGGTTATAATATGAATGCCAACAGAAGTAAAACTAGTATAATGAAATGTTGTCGAATCTACATTACGAAATGAGACACCAAAAGTAGTAGATGAGTTTATCTATTTTGTCAGCAAAGTAATTGAAGATGCCTAAAGTAGAGAGGACATATAAGGCTCAGTGGCTATAGAGCGAAAAACACTTCTAAGAAAGAGAAACTTTTTTAATATTGAATATAAATTTAAACGTTTGAAAGTCTTTTCTAAAAGTGTTTGTGTGAACTGTAGCGTTGTATGGAAGTGAAACTTGAGCGATAAGTAGTTAGGACATGAAGGTAATAGAAGCTTTTGAAATGCGGTGCTACAGAAGAATGCTGAATATTAGGTGAGTATATCGAGTAACTAATGACGCACTGAATAGAATTGGGGAAAACGAAATTTATGGCACAACTCGACTAACAGGAAGCAAAAGACACATCTTGAAGCATGTAGGAACCGTCAGTTTGATAATGGATGGAGAAGAATTATAGAGGGAGAGCAGGGGATAGCCGGCCGGAGCGGCCGAGCGGTTCTAGCCGCTACAGTCTGGAACCGCGCGACCGCTACAGGCATGGATGTGTGTGATGTCCTTAGGTTAGTTAGGTTTGAATAGTGCTAAGTTCTAGGGGACTGATGACCACAGCAATTAAGTTCCATAGTGCTCAGCGCTATTTGAACCATTTGAAGCAGGGGATAAACACAGTGAGGTGGTTGAAATGGATGCTGGTTGCAGTAGTTATTTGAAAATGAAGAGGCCTGCACAGGATAGAGTAACGTGAAGAGCCATCAAGCCAATCTTCAGACAGAAGGCCACAACTACAAATGCAGAAGAGTTGGTGCCATTTACTTAGTAGTAAGGCCCACACATTGTACACTTTCAGAGCTTCTTCTTATCTGTTTAACTGTCCTTTACGTTTTTGAGTTTTACAGGATCTCTGTGCATCCTAGCATGGTTATGATTGTACCTTGAAGACATTGTAGTATCCGATGATTGAACGTGGAGGTTCCCTCGTAGATGATACCTGTGAAAGTATACGATAACTTTCCAATAAACATTGGTCCGCAAGTATACCGTTTACGAGATAATTGCTAATGTTTAGTTACGCGTCATCCTGGCTTCATTATGAAGTACACTCGTAATCAGCACAAATAGGGGTATAAGTGCAGATACGGTGGTCATCGACAGGGCAGCGGAGGCACATTTCCCAGTTGCTGTAAGACGTCATCTAACGTGGTATTGTGGTCCAAGATAGATAGGGCGTGCAGAATCTGTACCTGACTTTAGTCCTCCGGATTTTTCTGTCTGGGGTCTTCTCAAAAGTGAAGTGTACAGCGCTCCAATTTAGGGAGTCTCAGAGTTGGACCGAGGATTGTTGTGACTTGTTAAGAATGACGAGGTGATGATTGTAGAGGCGAGTGAAGAGGTGCATCCAGACACTTGGAAAACATCCATAAAATAGTATGAGTGTACAGTAAATCGCAACATGTAGCGTGCTGAAATAGTATTACCCCCAGTTAGATGGGGGGCTAATCGAGAAGTTTATTCTGAAGTCAGTGAAGTCTCGTAACTACACGTTACCAACTAGTTCGCCAATCGCTAGTTTGCGGACACATGTTTACTGAAACGTTCTTACTTCTGTTAACGTGTAGCCTCAGATTTTCTGCTAATTATGACGCATCCTGTATAGACCACAAGAAAATACTTACATTCAACCATCTCACGAAATTTATTACACATCGTTACCAAGAAGGATTCTATGTTTCTAAGCCTCATTCTGCTATTGGACTTTTTTCTTGTATATATAATGGAAACCTGAATACACCCATCGCCCTAAAATATTTAACTATTCTACTGACTGCCTGAGACATCGCACCTTTTTATTCGAAAGTAGCAACAGTAACCTTGTGATCTATATCCGGTTTCAAAACTGTTAAACAGCACTGAATATTCATTGAACAGTGATTTTACCAGTAACCGCCGACTCATTAAGAACTTTAACTCTCATTTATAAAACAGCTTCAGACGTCTGATAACTTCGCAAATGAGTTGATGTATTAAATATTTGCCCTAAAGCCTGTAAGCGAGACGTAACATTGGATGAATATGAACTTTGTAATTTGCGCTCCATTTTAAGTAAAATGTAGTTTTTCACGCATCTCAATGTCTATTACGTCATATCTCCTGAACTGTTTGTCTCACAATGATATAATTTTGCAGGGAAATTTGAGATATATAGGAATACTATCTGCAAACTGTGTTGTGATTGTAATTGGTAATAAAGACGGAATAAATTAAAAAGACATGCGCGACACTGAAGTTTGCCTGTATGAAGAGCGAAAATGCAGTAACCTTTGAACCACTTTTCTTTCAGCATTTTGTGGGAGTATTACAGGGAAAAAGTTACGTAAATGTTTTGAATTATATGTAATCTTTATTGGAAGTCGTTAAGTGCTCTCAATCTCAAGTACTGGATGGCTGAAGTCCGTGTATTTGCGTGCTGTCAGTTATGCTGCCTCAATACAAACACACAATTTCTAACTGTAACACTTGTCTTATCGTGTTAAACGTTTAACATAATATGATACCTCTTAATGAGTATATTGTGACAGCATTTTAAATTTTAAATTCGATCAATAATTACGTGTAGTATCGAAAATCGAGTTTTTGTTGCCCATGAGCTGGCACCGTATCCCGGATAGCGTTTTAGTAACATACTGCAGATTATTTTTAATGCACAAAATCTCGAATGAACGAAAGCTCTAAAGTGAGCCGGCCAGAGTGGCCGTGCGGTTCTAGGCGCTACAGTCTGGAACCGAGCGACCGCTACGGTCGCAGGTTCGAATCCTGCCTCGGGCATGGATGTGTGTGATGTCCTTAGGTTACTTAGGTTTAATTAGTTCTAAGTTCTAGGCGACTGATGACCTGAGAAGTTCAGTCGCATAGTGCCAAGTGCCATTTGAACCATTTGAACTCTAAAGTGATAGTCCTATGTGGCCTTGTTAAAAAACTACACACTCGTCCTCTCCTGGACTTACTGGTTTGTTGCACCTGGTCGTGGTAGTCCTACAACCAAATCCACAAACGGAAGAGATTAACAACTGGTTGACTATTTGAACTGCTTTTAACTTTTGTAGACACACAGAAGTTATCAGCGCAGTAGCACATGTTCTGTTCGGTTATGATGTAACGTTCGGTCACAACCGGATAAGCGGAGAAGCTGCAGGCTTATCCGCTTTTCCGCTGCAGTGCGCACTGCAGACGTCGGCAGCATTAATGACCCAAGCCACGAGTCATCGTGCATCCTGACGTCATCTGCGACGCCCATATGCACGGAATTCAAACGAGAAGGAACAGCGTTGCCTTACGACGAAATTCTCTCTCCAGTCCTCAGAACGACTTCACAGACATTACGTCTTCTCGATATTTACGCTTTAATTATCACTGTAATTCCGATCCACTTTGTAATATCTCAAACGGGAGCTTGGTAAGCATTAAATATGTTCGTCTAATGATTTTAATTTCCCATTGTTACAACTTTCGTTATAAGGCGTATCCTTTTTACACGGAAATATTTAATGTCGCACAACTTATGAGATGAAAGAACAAATACAGCTAATACAGGGATGCATTTCTTCTTACCCGTTGGTTCAAATGGCTCTGAGCACTATGCAACTTAAATTCTGAGGTCATCAGTCGCCTAGAACTTAGAACTAATTAAACCTAACTAACCTAAGGACATCACACACATCCATGCCCGAGGCAGGATTCGAACCTGCGACCATAGCGGTCGCTCGGCTCCAGACTGTAGCGCTTAGAACCGCACGGCCACTCCGGCCGGCTTACCCGTTGGACAACACATTTTTGCACTTCACTCTGTACCAGTGGGTCCGTGTAAAAACTTTTGCATTTTTATGTTTTTAAATAATGACAATATTTGGAATAAGTGTAGTCGTTGAGATAAAAGTAGTTTTGAGAAACAAGAAAAAACACCTTTAAAAATAAACGGAACGATCTGAAATAATAATTATGAATTTATGATACATCCTTGTACGCACATTTTCACGTGTCCAGAAATGTGTTACGGTGGCCGAACAGTTCCAGACGCTTCAGTCCGGAACCACGCGCCTGCTACGGGTGCAGGTTCGAATCCTGCCTCGGGCATAGATGTGTGTGATGTCCTTAGGTTAGTTAGGTTGAAGTAGTTTCAAAGTCTAGGGGACTGATGACCTCGGATGTCGAGTCCCATAGTGCTTAGTGCTTAGAGCCATTTGAACGATTTTTTTTTATTCGGAATTTTTGTCTCTGCTTGTGCGACGAGCTTGGACCAGATACTTCAGTAGAGTCAATTAACGTATAATTTTAACTCGACAAACATTGTCAGTTACAGCAAGCACCTTATGGCGCAGTGGCAATAGGGAAATCACAATCAAAGACGACAATGACAAATACACTGTCGTTTCTAAAAGCCAATTTGTTCGACGATCAGAGATAACGGATTACCACAGTGGTGACGGTCATTATGAATGACAATCCTATATACAAAATTATCCAGTTAATAAGTACTGTAAAACAAATAAGATGGTAATAATTAACTAATTAGTTAGCTTCGTTATATAGGTATGAAGCCGAGCATCTATGATGCCCTTTTGGATATAATAATTAGAGGTCTCTTTCAAGTTAAAATTTACTACAAATAGTAAGTTTTAGCGCAAATATGCACTGAAGCCGGTTAAAAAAACTTTTCAACGGCATCTCATTCATCCCTGTACGATTCGTATGTGTTAAGAAAGTTGGATGTTGACTTGAGAAATTTGCGTTTGTAGTTGCTGTTACTCAGGAAGAAATGAAAATAAGGGCTTAATGTTTACAACTGTGGAAAGTAATTCGTTTCTGGTACACAGAACGAAGCACATTTTGTGGCACACTTGCGAAGTAGAAATAAGGAAGTTGTTTCACAAAAGTCAAGTCCATGTCACACGGATAAATTTCATACATATTCATACAGAAATGCGCAACAAACCTGAGGGTATAGGTGATAATGTTTCACAAGTAGTCACAGACACAAAATCAGTATTTCAGCACTTTCTGACGTTAACATGAGCTAAAGTAATCGCTTATCTAAATAAGATATCAGCACAAAGAAGCTTTCTACATGGCTGGATTACTGTCACTCACTACGTTTGATTGGTACTGCTATGGATGTAGTTGTCGAATCGCTGTGTCCAAGTGTACTGTCTCCTAACCGTGTAGTCGAGGAATCTGCGGTGCTCGATACCATGTGGCTACCTCGTAGATGTCATGGGCCTTGGAGCCGTCTGGATGGAAATATATGCGCCGTTTTCTGTAACTTAGCAGTTGATCCACAGCTACAGTTCGTGGGTAAAGTAGGATTCACCATTGCATTTGTGGCTTATGTCGACAAAATTCTGATTGTGGTGTTTACAGACTCCGGACAGTATAGGATATAGATGTTAGGATGCATACGCAGGAATGGTGCACAGATAACAAATTACGAAATTGAATTTATGGAAAACATTATTTTAGAAACGACTCTCTTCATTGTTTCCGTGCTAGAATATAAACAGCTGTAAAACAAATAGTACGGATATAGCACGGATAAAAAAAGAATACAGACTACTTGGACCACGTTTGTATTCTTAAAACATATAGTTCCATTATTAAACGCAAGCGAGCAGCTACAGTGTAGGCACAAGAAAATGTTAGAGTCCTTTTCTTAGGCCAACTTCTCTATGAAACCAATGGATATACGGTGTAAGTTACTGTGTACTGTTTACAGGCACTGTAGATATTTTGCATAAATATCATTCAACCCCTGTAACTAATACTGCAACAGGACTGAGATGAATGAAATTCACTATATAAAAAACACAATTCAAAAGAACCCGTTGAGCTAAGTAACTTTTGAATAGTAATTCTACTGACGTACGAAAACATTCAATTACGTATGAATTTTAGTCAGATCTTTAATATATTACGTGACTATACTGCATTTCTCCTTGTAAATCATTTATTTCAACTAAATGTGGTGTAGTGGCTGCCACATTAATGTTGGGCTTGATACACATTCTGAAGGCACATAAGACTTCAGTATCACGGTTTATGTGGTGATGATAGGATGGATTAATTTAATAGTATTGTTTATCTGTCTTTTAACTCCATTCGTCATTTGTGCAGTATCATATTCGTGTGCAACCACGGTCTTAATACAGTTAGTAGCTGATTAGTTGAGACCTGCAGTTGCTAGTGCAGAGGACATATTTCTCACATGCTATCAATACTTACTGGATTGGCGTTCTGTAGAAAATAACAGATAAAAGCCTAGTCTGGAAATTTTAGCCCCTCGTGTGCTGAAGCATGACATCAGCGTCGACAACTTGCCAGATGAAATTGTTTAACGTTGAGGCCATCCGAAATTATATGAACGAGAGCGTCAGTGATACACTGCCATTCGCATTGTGTAATGCACTAAAATACAGGCTGAAACATTTACATAATCCTTCAATGCCTAAAGCTACACAGAGACGATGAATACAAGCAGTGACAAGTCGTGCTGTGGGAAAAGATTAAAATGTCTATCGCATGAGCAGAACGGTGCCATGCATATATTCTGAAGCTTCATTCTGGACGCACGCCACGCATGACGATTTGGAGTGCATTTCATGGCTTCGCCGATTTAGACTGTTACATGCAGCATCTTCCTAACAATAACTGCAATGTGGGAGCCAGCATAATACCACAGCATATCGCTTCTCCCCTTATTTGCATTTATCCTTTCACATCAACAAGAAAAAACAAACTGCCCAATGTTATACGGCAACGGGTAAACCAGTGTCGTTGATATTTCGATGGCAATGCCTATCTGTTTTCGTACTCTAAAGGCAGTTTTATGGCGACTTGGTGTGTTGTAATAGCAATAACGTAGGACAGACGTTTTCGTCTTTTATGCTTTTTGATTATTCTTTCACAGTGTCGCAACCTTTACTAGCAATTTCCTACCACGTCAAGGTAAAAACTTCAAACTGTGCTTGTTTTAAGCAGTACAATGCGTTTACACATAACAGTTTCCTTAGGTGGCGTTGTCCATTGTCGCATTCGGAAGAGAAAGTTGGTAACTGAAATTTCGTAAAAAGGTCTCGCCCCGACGAAAAACGTCTTTGCTGTAATGACTTCCATCCCAACTCGTGTATCATATCTGCCACACTCTCTCCCATATAACGTGATAATACAAAACGAGCTGCCCTTTTTTGCACCCTTTCGATGTCCTCCGTCAACCCCACCTGGTAAGGATCCCACACCGCGCAGGAATATTCTAACAGAGGACGAACGAGTGTAGTGTAAGCTGTCTCTTTAGTGGACTTGTTGCATCTTCTAAGTGTCCTGCCAATGAAACGCAACCTTTGGCTCGCCTTCCCGACAATATTATCTATGTGGTCCTTCCAACTGAAGTTGTTCGTAATTTTAACACCCAGGTACTTAGTTGAATTGACAGCCTTGAGAATTGTACTATTTATTGAGTAATCGAATTCCAACGGATTTCTTTTGGAACTCATGTGGATCATCTCACACTTTTCGTTATTTAGCGTCAACTGCCACCTGACACACCATACTTCAATCTTTTCTAAATCGCTTTGCAACTGATACTGGTCTTCGGATGAATTTACTAGACGGTAAATTACAGCATCATCTGCGAACAATCTAAGAGAACTGCTCAGATTGTCACCCAGGTCATTTATATAGATCAGGAACAGTAGAGGTCCCAGGACGCTTCCCTGGGGAACACCTGATATCACTTCAGTTTTACTCGATGATTTGCCGTCTATTACTACGAACTGCGACCTTCCTGACAGGAAATCACGAATCCAGTCGCACAACTGAGACGATACCCCATAGCTCCGCAGCTTGATTAGAAGTCGCTTGTGAGGAACGGTGTCAAAAGCTTTCCGGAAATCTAGAAATACGGAATCAACTTGAGATCCCCTGTCGATAGCGGCCATTACTTCGTGCGAATAAAGAGGTAGCTGCGTTGCACAAGAGCGATGTTTTCTGAAGCCATGCTGATTACGTGTCAATAGATCGTTCCCTTAGAGGTGATTCATAATGTTTGAATACAGTATATGCTCCAAAACCCTACTGCAGACCGACGTCAATGATATAGGTCTGTAGTTAAATGGATTACTCCTCCTACCCTTCTTGAACACTGGTGCGACCTGCGCAATTTTCCAATCTGTAGGCACAGATCTATCGGTGAGCGAGCGGTTGTATATGAGTGCTAAGTAGGGAGCTATAGTATCAGCGTAATCTGAAAGGAACCTAATCGGTATACAATCTGGACCTAAAGACTTGCCCGTATCTCGCGATTTGAGTTGCTTCGCAACCCCTAGGGTATCTACTTCTAAGAAACTCATGCTAGCAGATGTTCGTGTTTCAAATTCTGGAATATTCCATTCGTCTTCCCTGGTGAAGGAATTTCGGAAAACTGCGTTCAATAACTCCGCTTTAGCGGTACAGTCGTCGATAACAGTACCATCGGCACTGCGCAGCGAAGGTATTGACTGCGTCTTGCCGCTTGTGTACTTTATATACGACCAGAATTTCTTCGGATTTTCTACCAAATTTCGAGACAATGTTTCGTTGTGGAACCTATTAAAGGCATCTCGCATCGAAGCACGTGCCAAATTTCGCGCGTCTGTAAGTTTTAGCCCATCTTCGGGATTTCGCGTTCTTCTGAACTTCGCATTCTTTTTCCTTCCTGATGAGTCAAAACATTATGACCATCTGCTTAATAGTTTGTTTGCCCCTATTTGGAACGAGGTACATTAGTGATTCTGCGTATGCGGGATCCGACAGTTTGTTGATAGGTTTGTGGAAATATTTGGAATTAGTCGTCTACACACAGGTCATATAATTCGCGTAAATAACTGGCCGCTGATTTACGTGCGCGGTGATGACGCCTAATAGTGAGCCAGATGGGTTCCATAGGATTTGCCTCGGACCAATTTGGTCGCCGAGACATCAACGTGAGTTCACTATAATGCTCCTCAAACCACTGTAGCACGGTTCTCGCTCCGAGACACGGACAGTTATACTGCTGAAAGATGAAATCACCGTCGGGGAAGACAAAAAGCATGAATGGATGCAGGTGGGTCGCAGCAGTCAGTGTTTCTTGAATTACTACCACAGGTCCCACGCAAGCGCAGTAGAATGTTTCCCATGGTATAATACTGATCCCACCAGCCTGTGTCCGTAGCGAACTGCTGGTTTTGAGCTACCGTTCATCTCGATAACGGCGCTTGTGGAGACGATCATCGACCTAGTATGGCAAAAGTGCGGTACACCCGAAGAGCTGACACGTTTCCATAGAACGAAAGTCGAACCTCAATGGTCCCGTGCATACTGCAATCGTAATTGACGATGTCGTTGGGTCAACATGTGAACACGTAGGGGTGATCTGGTGCGGAGCTCCTTGTTCAACAACGTTCGATGATTGGTGTGCCCGGAAACACCTGTGCGTGCGCCAGCACTGTGCTCTTTCAGCAGAGATGCCACAGATCATCTGTCTGACTTTACAGAGCAGACAAGTCTCCGAACCCCACGTTCTGTGAAGAGTCGTGGACGTCCAACCATTTAGCGCATAGTGGTAGTGCACTGTCCTTCTACCCTTTTCCGTAGATGATCACGACAGTAGCACGTGAACATTCGACCAGCTTCGCAGTTTTAGAGATACTCCTTGACAGGCTCTGCGTAATAATAATCTGCCCTTTGCCAAAGTTGCATATCTCAATGGATTTCCCCGTTTGAAGTCCATAGCTTCGCTAGGATGATGCCCCTTCCGTGTCTGCCCCGCTTACGTACTTTTAATACCGAATCAGGTGCCCACAACCACCCCCCTCCCCCACCACCACCCTCTCACCCTTCACCCCAAGCGGCACCAACGTCTCTGTGACCAGTGGTCATAATTCTTTGGCTTATTGGTGTACACAACAGTAATATAGAAGTGCAGGTCTGTTCTCGTAAAAAGTGAGGTGTTATTAAGTAATTATTAATTAGTTCTATGAGTTGTGTCACTTTGTTTTTTTCTATGAGCGCTCGTGTAATACTTTTGGCAATTTTAATCCCTAAATAATACGCACACGACGGTAGCGCGTGAACATTCGACCATCTTCGCATTTTTAGAGATACTTCTTTACAGGTTCTGCGTAATAATAATCTGCCCTTTTTCGAGGTTGCCCATCTCAATGGATACTTGGAGTAGTATAGTACGTCATTTGAACCTCCCTCCATCAGGCAAATTAGTACTGAAGTTAGAATAAAAAAAACTAAAAACAAGTTGTAATTGTTTTATTAGAGAAATACAAAATGGGAAATTGTAATTTATGGGAATTAATACAATTTAGTAAGGAACATCAATTACGTAAAATGTGAAGAACGCAATTTACGAAACCACAGAATCATAAATGGATTTACATAGCGCAGAAATAGTTTTACGGAGAAAAGGGATTCAATATAAACATTCTTTATTGTAGAAATTTCAATTTTTTATCTTGTACATTGCATCACACGAAACTTCGTAATCTTCACTACAACTGTAATCGTCAAAACAGTGTCTGTTCCTTCAGACATGCACGCTTACAGTACATTGTAATGTAATATGCTGACATTGTATAAACACAAACATTTTAATAGTCAGTGATTTCGAAATTACATTCAATTTACCTTATACACGAAAAATTTCACAACTCAGAAAGTGCCGTTCTTCTCGAAAGACCCATGCACGCCTGCCATTAGTAACGCTGAAATATTGCTTTTCTGGTCGTGGCGACTCATGAAATAGCCTGCAACAAAACTGACGCAATTACCCTGAAGTGGCCAAGCTGCGAGATAGAGATGTGTTGATTTTTGTGCACTTTGAGTTCTTAAAATGTGTGTGAATTCCTGAGGGGGAAAACTGCTGAGGTCATCGGTCCCTAGACTTACACACTACTTAAACTAACTTATGCTAAGAACAACACACACACCCATGCCGAAGGGAGGACTCGAACCACCGGCGGGAGGGACCGCGCAATACGTGACACGGCGCCTCAAACCGCCCGGCCACTCCGAGCAGCTTTGGGCTCTTCACACGTATTTTTCTGTGACGTGAACTAAAAATTGCAGTTACTTTAAATGTGTCACTTTTCTTGCCGGGGAGCGATATTTCAATATTTTCTATGTCTTTTAGATGTGAAGTTTAACAACAGTCTGTAGTTACCTCGTTAGGGGCGAGTGTTCCTTGCACGGTAGTAGTTTACCCTTCTCCCAGAAGGAAGGAAGCACAGAGTTTTATACACCGTCGAGAATAAAGTCATTAGAGACGCTGTACAAGCCTGAAATAAACAAGGTAATGAGCTGTGGACTCTTCTAGGATTCACCATAACTCATTTGTAAAACACTTGGAAATCTTAAATTATGGTGGCCGGTCGGGAATTTGAATCCTGTTGTTGCTAAATTCGATTCCTTATCAGTGCACCACCTCGCTCAGTTTTACCATACGAGCGGTGTCAACATGCTTACTTGAAAAAAGAGAGCATATCCTTACCTGGGAGAAAAGACGGTGTTTTCTTTGCTTTTTTTATGGAGGAGGAAAGGCGAAGGATGGGAGGAAAGTAGGACACTTTTTTTCGTAGTTTCGTCTTAGATAAACTAACGACGGTAGTTTCTTACCCATTGGGCGGAGTCCCTGAAATGCGACTCCGCAAGGTCTGAAAAACACCCGTTTTAAGTTGCTGCAGTCTCTAAATTGACTCAAAGCGTTTTCCAGACACAAATATTTTATGTGCAGTAGTGGGTAGAAGTTTGGAGGTGTTGCTTAATGGTGAATAAGTGTACACGTTCCAACTATTCGTACATTACATTTTTCAGTTTTTCCCATTGGCAAAGACTTCCTAATGCAACTCTGAATTTTTCTCACAATTATTTCATACAGTTGTTCAGAATATTTCTTCTGTATTCGCCATTTATTGTTAAAATCTACAGAAGAAGGTGCTGTCTTACATTCCAAAAGACACTGACCGTCATATTTCCAGCAGATGGTCACCCTGACTTCATCTGTTTTAAGCAATTCACCGTCTTCCAGAGACTGCTTTGACTGCTGTTGAGGTCCTAACCGGCAGTGACGGACCAGTGTCTCAACCATAATAACACGTCGGCGCCAGTTGGATTCCTCCTAAAATGGCAAAACACTGCTGGAACAATTATTTTCTCATTTTCATTTTTTCAACATTCAACATACAGTGCAGCCCGTCTTGCACAAAGAATTCTCACAGTTATTTTATAATATGAAGTGCACTTACCGCAGTCTTTCCTCTGGTATATCTATGACGTCACTTATGACAAACACCTATAATTATCCGTCACCACAGTGCGCTATGTCTCGATGCTTTTAACCCAGCGATTTGTCGAGCTGGTGTTATAATGCATTCTCATTCGGGATGAAGACAGTTCACATCTCCTTACTAACATTTAGATTTAGCCTTCTCCTAATCGCTTGAGGCAAATGCCGGGATGGTTCTTTTGAAAAGGACACTGACGGTTTCCCTCCCCCATCTTCCCCAAACTGAGCATGTGTCCACTCTCTCGTGATATCGCTGTCAATGGGACATTAAACCCTAACCTTACTTCATCTTTCGATGTTTCCATGTGTGGTTATAGTTTCGGAACGTTCTACACATCAGTCATCCTCAAGAGAAAGAGAGCCACTTTGAAAACTAGCCACCCATTTTTAACTGTTTAAAATATTTTGCACTGTAATGATAAGCACAGGCGCTTACCTAGAAAGACTTTTTTTTACTCGGCGGACTATTGCTCATTTTCTCGTTGTCTGTGAGATTCGTGTATTAAGTGTATATATTGAGTCTTCGCTTCAGTTTGCAAATATTTATCGTAGGTGCTTCATACTTGAAAAGATCTCATAGAACCGGATAGTTTCATTTGATTAAAGCATCTTTGCTGTGGTTTAAGGCAGGATACCGATTTTTATTCGATAATGAGGTGCTATTCAAGTATAGTCTGGGAGCCTCTACAATACTGTTCAAGTCTATACCAGGTGGACTGAGGCGTCAACGGGAATTTGGATTGAAGAGGGAGGCGTGCTAGGGTGGTCCGTGCAGTTGCGTGAAGCCACTGTGGCAGGCTGGCGTAGTGGTTAGCGCACCTGCCTAGTGAACAGGAGGCGCGGTTTCCAATCCTGGCGTTGCTACAATTCTTCATTCGTCACTTTCGTGGTATCGATAGCTACGATGCCACGTCGTAGGTTGGCACTACAACACCGACACCGACGACAGCGCCCTCCAGCCGGTGCTGAGGTCTACGAGCTCCGCTCCAGATTCAGCCCATTTCATCAGAGCAGACGGCCTGGAACATCGCTTAAACTACAGCGTGTGTCGACTTGAGACCTTGTACTACTCACGAAGGGATGTACGAAAAGTTACGTAACCATTTATTAACTTGTTTTTGCCAATAGTAAACATCTAATATCTTAATCGCAGTACCGAAGTGCTTGTCCCCTCTTGCTCCTACTTGCTTTCTCCGTTCGGCCTACCCTTCAGTTTGTAGGAGCAGATCCACGCGCCGCCTTCCAGGCGGGATACAAGAACTTTAGTCTGTATATATACAATTATATACTGAGTTCTGATGACTGTAATGGTGTATGCAAAGTGTGGCGTCATGTCTGTGTTGTATGACAAAGTGAGAAGGCAAAGAGTGGATGCCAGTGCCTGCACATACCTTACACCTCTTAGCACTGTCAGTCTTATCGTCGACGGACGGATCATCAACCGTGCCACGTACCATCACGTCGAGAGGTTTGGCATTTATTCCCGGGCATTTTCACAAAGCCTAGTGATCAGCCAATTTACACCACCATCTCTCCTTCCCTTTCTATCCAAATACCGGTAGTAAAAGGTTTCTCCCACGATAATGATTGGAGTCAAGAGCCGCCACGTTAGCTTCCACGACTTCAGACGTAGATACTGCGTTGTTGAGAATGAAGTAGTAGACGCCTTGTAAATTTTCACAGACTATGAGTGAATATCCTATGGCGGCACACCGTCCAAAACCAGCAGATTTATGGTGGCCCACTGGTCTTGCTAATCCCTTTCAACGAAATAAAATCCAGACGAGTATATTAAAAAAGGCGAATTAACACATTTATTCCGCAGGACAAGTTGACATTGCATTCACGTGAGAAAAACATTCATTGGCATTATAATTTCTCTTTCGCATACTCCGTCAATAATGGTTGTATTTATTAACTCGGGTTTTACAGTGACAGAAAAATTTTATTTGCACCGTGCCTTTGAGTTGTGAGGCAGTTATCAAGGAAGAGGTTTACAGTTAGGGCGGCAGAGGCGCGAGCGTGCTTGGCGCAGGAGGCCGCTTAGTATTTGAGAGGGGCTTCGGTACGTCACATCCTGGACACCTGGAGCGCACTGCCCACTGCCCACTCGTTCTACATCCGCTGCCACCTCCACACTCCTCGCCATAACTCGCGATGCCCATTCCTTACGCGCACTTCTTCCGTCTTAGTGGACAGCTGCGCCGGCAGTTCTCGCAAACGGCGGAAATATGTCCGGCATTCAAAATCATCCTTCCTGCGCCGTCTGCCACTCCTTCTGGCAGTGCGTTTTTGACGAGGAATGTTCGTTATATAGCTACAGACGAATTTGTGTTTTCCTTATTAAATACACAAAAAACTCGAGGTGCTTTTAAAAAACAATAACTACAATCATATTAGAATAACAAGATTTTCTTAGACCTGCTGGAATTTCATTTCCTCTGTTTATTCTCATCGACAGCGAAAATTTGAAATGTTTTCGTCATGTAACGTGCTCCATGTTAAAGGAAATCAAAATATTTGGGCCCTCCATCATTTTTTATACATGGTAGAACCATCGACCCATGTCAAGCAGGGATTTACTGGTGTATCTCCACCTATTCATAAATCTAAAGTCTCCTTTGCTAAAATCTGTATTTCTTTCAAGAAGTTTTTGCTTTCTTCAGAAGGTCAAAGTACATAATTTTTTGGAGGCCAGGTAACAGTTACAGTGTTTTGTGTTGTATATTAAGTTCACATTCATGACTACTACGGAGCTACAGACTTCAAATGGGTCGTCTAACTTTAACCCTGATACACGTCAAAAACAAAACTCATGGCTCAAATTCCTTCGTGCTTGCGGTCTGTCTCTCTCTCCCTCTCTCTTCCTCCGTCCCTCTCTCTCTTTCTGCATGTCTTCTACACAGTGTTTCCATATGATTTATAATGAGGGAGATTAATTATACATATTTAAAAAATACCTATCTACACAAAGAGCAAATCGCTCTTAAAATGAATCCACAAACAAAATCCATCTGTTAAGTGTATGCTGTCTGGTGCCTACAAAATCGCTTGCAAGGCCTGTGACTTATTCTATGCAATAAACTGGGAGGAATTTTTTTCCAAAACATTCGAATGAAATATTACTGCTTTCAGTTCCAAACAAATTGCAGTAATAAATCAGTAATTACTGTCAAAATAGTGAAAACAAGATACAAAATTGGCAACACAAAAACGGATTAAAGGCGCAACATTATCTTCCTAAAGACTTCAAAACAAGACAATTTTGAAACTGTAGCAATTAGACATTTTCGGAAGTACGGTACAAAAATTAAGAAGCATGTCATATCACTCGTCTCCCCTCAAGTCTTTCGAAAATGATAGGATTAAAAATGAATTCAAATCAGTCCTAACAATATTCTATTAATTCCTCATCATGTAAAATACAGTCACATTCACATCTAATCTGCTTTTGCAGTTATCTCGCCTCTGTTTCAATTCCCACCTTTGCTCTTCCTACCATTCACTATCTCGCATACCCAGTCATACCTATGAGTTCACTATTAATAAACTCTGTTAATACGTCATATTAATAAGTGATTTTTGCACGTTATATGATAGGTTTCTGCATATTGTATTTCTGCACAATATACTAATATTTATTTCTTTATAAAAAAAACATGATTTCCAACTAACGGACATGTTTTTAAGCTGTAATACTAACGTTCCTGTTTAATTTTAACTACTGACAAGAGTCGACGATATTATTATTTTTTCAAGAATATGTAACTGAAACTATTATCAGAGATTTAGTTGTGCTTTATGACATGTAGTTATCGTGACATTTAAACGTGAACTGGTATAATAAAAGACAGTAGACGGAATTCATTATTAAGTTTACACATCTACGGCTTACACTGTGGCTGCATGTTTTTACATGCAGTACCTACACCTTACACTGAACGATTACACAGCAAGTATAGCAGAATTAATTTCTACTATGATGGAGGCAGAGACTATGTTTAAAAAGTGAAACAGAAAAAAATTATCAGTCTACACCATTCCACTTTTGCATATTCACGCCAGAGGTGAATATCTGTTAATGAAATGATCTGCTGGATGAGATTCTCTGAAATGTCAGAAACCAGAGCCAAGTGCAGTCGACCATAGTCACACTGCGAATTTTCTGATAAAAACACGATCATTTCTTCTTTCTTCTTCTGCAGGATAGTTTCCACATCAAAAGAAACTCTGTTCTGAAGCACCACACGATTGTGTTTGACATATGTAGAGATACGTGCTGTCGTCATTTCGTACAAGAACCCACCCGGACATGCACACAAGGTTACAGATATCTATTGTGGCCTTTCATAAGGATGGAGGCAATTCAGTTCAAATCATGCCAACAATAACGTTCTACGAGTTTGCCGGTGCCTATGACACTGGAAGTAGTGTGTACAGATTTATTTTGCTTTTACAATACGTTTACTTCTTATACTGAAGACTTAATTCGGTAAAGGAATATTAGGATTCAGCTTCGTTTCGACGACGAGATAGTAAGAAACAGAGTACAAGTTCGAGAACACAATGATTTAGAAGGATTTTTTAATGTGATTTTCTTCTCTCATCCTTGAGAGTAAGGGTTGGCTAACCATAGTGCAATCGCCGATTTACACCAGAGAGAGTTTACAGATATATACAAGCTAACTTTTAATAAAAATTATGAAATATTGGAACATCTGTACAGTTATTAGAAAGGACTGTTTCACATTGAATATAGCCCATTTTCTTGAGGAATCCGAAATGGCGAGTGAGGGCTTTATGGGTAGGCGACGCTACTCAGTGTGTAACAGGCTGGCTGAGAAGCGTGCTCGGATGGCCGAGGCGTTTAAGGAAACCTCTAACACTGAAAGGAAGTTCCGGGTTCGAGTCGCGGTCCGGCAAAAATCAGCACCTGTTACCATGGATTAATTTCGATGCCCAAATGCGATTAGCGTCACTGAAAACCTTTAAACACTGAAGAAATAGTAGCGAGGAAAGCAAAGCTGCGTTACAGGTCCATGCACGTCACTTGTGTACAACATATGCATGAACTGCGAGATATTCTATCTTAGGAGCGCTGAAAGAATCTGACCAATTACATTACACTGATTTTTCATTTTTCTTTCAGGAGATCCCAGAAAGTCGTGAACTTTGAAGTGAAAGAAATCCGAGCGAGCCAGAAAAGGAGAACACTTAATTTTTAGACAACATAGTTGTATGGAGATAAACAGCGCTTAATTTACTTATAATCAGTTATTCAAAATGACAGTCACAATCGCATTATTTATTTTGCCGTCAACCGGTTTCAAGCCGCGATGGGGTCATCTTCAGGGCAATTTACACCATTTGGTCGCTCGCTAATTAGTTACCAACCGTGCACAGCAGGGTGACGACTCCAGCGAGCAACCAAATGGTGTAAATTGCCCTGAAGATGACCCCATCGCGGGTTGAAACCGGTTGGCGGCAAAATAAATAATGCGATTGTGACTGTCATTTTGAATAATTGATTAAAGGAAAAGACTACAGCTGTGTCTACAAAATATACTTCTAAGCCACTGAACAGTGCGCTTTGCGGGGAGACAGGAGTTGGGGGAATACTCGGTGTCGTCAATACTGGCAATTATCTGTCGTATTCCATTCACGTATCGAGAGAGTGAAAAATTATACACTACCTCAAAAGTAACCGGACAGTCCTGTATGATGCGGAGTCGATCTCCAGATGTCACGAGAGGCGATCCTGCCGTTATAAAAGGAAGCGGGGAGCTTTGAGCAGTGACAGCACAAGGTGCCGATCAGGTGAGCTCCGTGCCTTCGACCGTGGACAAGTCAATGGATGTCGCCTGAGAAACAGATCCATCAGGGACATTCTAATTCTTCTAAAGCTGCCCAAGTCGACTGCCGGTAATGTGACTGTGAAGCGGAAACGCGAAGACACAACCACAGTTAAATCAAGACCAGGCAGAGCTCACGTACTGTTGGACAGAGACCATCGATGTGGTTGTAAAATTCGTGTGAAGCCACTAGAAGGAATCACTCGTGAGTTCCAAAATGCTACCAGCAAACCAGCTAGGACAATTTCTGCGCGCAGTGAGTTAAAAAGAACGGGGTACAATGGTCGAGCAGATTCTCATAAGCTACACATTTCTGCAGTCATTGCTACGCGACGATTGATGTGGTGTGACGAGAGACGCAACTGCAAGCGGAGGGCTGGAAACAGGTGACTTGGAGAGATGAATCATGTGATACTCTGTGGCAATCCAATGGTTTGGCAAATGTCGCGAGAACATGTGTATTGCCGATGGTAAAGTACGGAGGAGGTGGTGTTACGGTAGAGAGGGGGGTTGTGGTTACGTAGTGGTATCATTATATGCTTAAGAAAACTCCAAATGCGGAAAGATATGAACATATTTAACAGCAGCGTACATCGCGCACAGTGACTCTATCTGCGTGACAACGTACCCTGTCATAGAGCAGCACCTGTGAGGCAGTGGTTTGTGGACAACAACATTCCTGAAATGGCTGGCCTGACAAGAGTCCAGGCCTGAACCCAACGGACATATCTGGGATGAGTTAGAGTGTCGATTTAGCACCAGATTCCTGCGTCCAACAATACTACCTTCTCTGGTTTCTTCAGGAAGAATGGACTGCCATACCTCAACAGACATTCAGACACCTAATTAAAAGTGTCTCGAGGAGAGTTCAAGCTGCCATAAATGTGAAGGTGGACACACGCCATACTAATCTCCACAATAGGCGTTCGGATTATGTTGGTCTGAAGCTGTATGCCTCTGTACGGGTCGTAATCTCTCTTATCTTATTCTCGTGACCCCTACGCTAAAGATACAATACTGGCAGCAGAACTGGAAGATCCCACTCGAATCCTGGTTCTCTAAACTATCCCAGCAGGGATATCGGATTTCAGTGTCGCCTTTCTTTCAAAGATTCCTATTTGTTTCCGGCTACCATCTCTATTACTCTTACGTATGTCCTATATCGACTTTTTATGATCCTAGCAGCATGTCTCTGAATTCATTAGATGTATGTTTTAATCTAAATTTGTCAAGGACTCTAAATACAGTATAAGTACTGTAGAATTTCTCGCACCAGCGTTTTGTATGCGATTTTCTTTACGTGTGCACTGCAATGCCCCAGAACCCTTCCAGAAAATCAAGGTCTTACATTCATCTTCCCTTGTCGCTTATTTTAAGTCTTCCTTTCATTTCATATCGCTTCTCAGTGTTACTCGTAAATGTTTACACTGTGTGGCCCGCCGAAATGGTTCACCACTAAATCTTCTAACCGGATTGTGTCGAATTTGTACTCCTTTTTTGAGGGAGTTAACTTATACTAAGCTATATTTAAAAAGATCTACGATTCATTACTTCAGATGGAAATTTATTACGAGTATTTCTGCATTCGCTTATGATCGTCCTGTAGACAACATCATAGTGTGCGAAAAATCTGATAGTTCTGCTTATTCCATCTGGCAAATCGTTTCGTAAATTGAGAACATTAATGGTCCAGTGACTGATCCTTGGGGCACAACCGATGTTTTTTTTGTGTTGAATATTCGCAGTCAGTATAACGTACTCGGTTCTTTTAATCAACCATTCAGTGAGCCAGTCGCATACTTGCGAAGATACTCCGCACAATAGTATCTTGCTAATCAGTCGACGATGTCGAAAAGTGTCAAACGCCTTTCGAAAATCTAGGAAAACTGGATCTCAGGGAACAAATTTGAGCTAAGAAGGTGCTCTATTATCCTGTAACAGACGGACGCCAGATATATTGGTCTGCAATTTTGTACATACTTCTGTTACTCTCTTTGCAAAGAAGAGTACCCGTACTCTTTCGCAGTCACGGAGAAGTGTTCGCTCTGCAAGAGATTCTCGTTAAACATCAGCTAGGAAATGGGCTGACTTTTCACTATATTCGGTGCAAAGACTAATAAGAGTTATGGCAGGGTCTGTAGCCTCATTCGATTTGAGCAGCTTTTATTGTTTTTCAATATCTTTGATCCTTATTTCAGCAGCTTTCATTTTAGACTTTGTGTGACGTTCAAACATGGGACTGATAGTTACATCTTTCACTGTGGTTACAAATATTTCAGTTAAATAAGTCGCAGTTGCAAAATACTTACACGAATTATGTACAGGGGAATAGAAAAACTGGTAGAGCCCAAACTAGGTGAAGATCAGACTGGGTATCGGAGAAATGTTGCACAGCATGAGCCAGTATTTACCCTACGAATTATTTTAGAAGGCAGGTTAAGAAAAGGCATACCTACATTTATGGAATTTGTAGACTTATAGAGAATTTTGGCAGTGTTCATAGCAATACACTCTTTGAAATTCTGAAGGCAGCAGGGGTAAAATACGGGGAGCAAAAGGCTATTTACATGTTGTACAGAAACCAGACGGCAGTTATAAGAATAGATGGGCACGAAAGGGTAGCAGTGGTTGAGAAGAGAGTGAGACAGAGATGTAGCCTCTCCGCGTTGCTACTCAATCTATAAAGGAAACCAAAGAAAAAATTGAAAAAGTAATTAAAGTTAAGAGACAAGAAATAAAAAGCTTGAGCTTTGCAGATGATATTGCAGTTTTATCAGAGACAGATAAGGATTTGGAAGAACAGGTGAACGGAATAGCCACAGTATTGAAAGGGGGAAATAAGATGAACATCATCAAAAGCAAAGCAAGGGTAATGGAATGTAGTCGAAGTAAATTAAATAATGCTGAGGGCATTAGTTTAGGAAGTGAGACATTGAAAGTAGTAGATGGGTATTGCTATTTGTGTAGTGAAATAGCTGATGATGGCAGAATTAGATTGGATGCAAACTATAGACTGCGATGAGAAGAAAAGCGCTTCTGAAGTAGAGAAATCTGTTAACATCAAATATAGATTTAAGTATTAAGTATGAGGAACCCTTTTCTGAAAGTACTTGTCTGGAGCGTAGCCATGTATGGAATTGAAACGTGGACGATAAACAATTTAGTCAAGAAGAGAATAGAGGATTTTTAAATGTGGTGTTACTGAAGAATCCTGAAGATCGGATGGGTACACCATGAATGTAGTCAGGAACTACTGAAAAGAATTGCGAGAAAAAAGAGATTTGTGGTACGACCTGACTAAAAGAAGCGACCGATTGATACAACACATTCTGAGACAACAAGGGGTCATCAGTTTAGTACTGAAGGTAAACGTGAGTTGTAAAAATTGTAGAGGGAGACCAAAAGATGAATACCGTAAGCAGATTCAAAAGGATATCTATTGCAGTAGGTATTTGGAGATGAAGGGACTTGCACAGGATAGATTAGAGTGGAGAGCTACATTAAATCTTACTGAAGACCACATCAACAACAACATTAATAATTCATGACCACACTTTTACACGAGAGATCAGCTGGTAGGTTTGTATGGGATTATTAACTTTACATATGATGAGACATTCCTAAGATTTTCAGATATGTCTTTCACCACGATCTGGCTGTAGAATCTACCGTAAACTACTCTTATAACCTTTATTACGGATGCACGAATTGCCATTAAGTTTTTTTGTCAGTTTATCTGCAATCTGTTTTTTATTGCGAGTGTGGCAGTCTCTGATTTCTACACATTCTTCGAGTTTAAGTCATAACTATTCTGCGCTTATGGGATTTGAACTAAATGTATTTACAAACAGCACCCCCACCGCTAGCTCAGTGAACATGAAAGAGGAAGAAAACAATGATTTAAACAACGCAAGAATGTCTAAATGTTAATGTAAACCACATCAGGGTTATACAGCTGGCCTGTGAACTGTTGAATAGGTGCTCAGAAGTAGTACGCCTCCTCCCCAGGTCACGTGGTACACGCTGTTGCTTACTTGTTCGTCTGTTGTGTGAAACGGTCTTTGGGATAACGGAGTGCCCTCCCCAAATAGCACGACACTGCATAAAGAACGGTTTTTGGCCGAAGTTACACTGAGACACAAATCACACAGCAAGATACAAACTGAAATCATAGCGGAGACCATCACAGGTACTAGCGCAGCATGCCAGAATGGTACGTAAAAAAATTACTCGCCATCTGTCAAATTAAATTGCCGTGGTTTTTTTTATCACTAACCGAGTGTTCTAGGACGCATCCGTGGTGCAGAGTTTGCAAGAAACCATCTAAATCGCTGACATTATCAGTTTAGAGGTTCACCATAAAAAAAATTAATTTCAGTACATGATTTCATTGGAACAACTTGCTCATTAATAGTTTTATAAGACGAGTGATAAAGTAAGTAATACGAAAGTCAAAATTTGCTTTCTTCAACGTAACTGGTGGAAAACGGCCAAGAAGATTTTAGTTGGATGAGGCTAATAACAGTTTTAGTTTCCTCAAGAAGGAAATTTTTAACTTAGTTTACTTTATATTGAATTTCACTGTGTGGAAGAAAAACCATGACATTGGGGATTAGTATAAAGGTAACCAAAGAAGACTTATCAGACAAAAAAGTGCTTAACATTGCTGGATACTAACGTTAAAGTACTTGGTTTGATTCCTAGTACGCGCCTTAAATCTTTCTTTGGTGGGATGTCTGTCCGTTCAGGACAGGACGTTAAACCTAGAGGCTTGCATCAAGCTGAGAGCTACACGACTCTTTTCTTGTCGAGTGTTCAAAGAAAAAAAAAAAGATTTGTTTCAATGTAAGATTAAAATTTTCCGAGACAGAACGGGCATGCATTACGTTAAGAAATAAATTTCTAGTGGTTTGACTTTCACTGTAAAGCTCTACGCGACTAATGACGCAGATTTCCACATGATTGGTTTTCATGAAACACAAATGCACGTTTAGAGCAACAGCCTGGGCATCGGAGGTGCTTTGCAGCGTTGCTTTTTAAAACTGTGTGGTTCCAGCAGAACGAAGCCATACCAGAAGCGAAAGTGGAAACTTCCTTTGCAAATTCTGTTGTAACGAACTCATTTCGCGCTTGTGAACCATCCTTGTTCATGATCAAACCATCAGACTTCTTTCATTTTGGCGTTTTTTCGGAGTTAAATGTATAGTAACAGCCCCATAATTTCGAAAAGATGTAAGTTAACTTTTCAAATTATATCACTGAATTTACATCTGTTACCAATATAACTGTAAACACTTCAAAAGTTCGAAAGAATAGACCGAATGAATAAAGCCCAGGCGACAAATGGCACTGTGTACCTGCATTGTGGGATTGAGACTGCTGAGGGACTGAGCTCACGTACGCCCAGCACCTGTGACAGGAAAGAAGAAAAGCCAAAAGAAGTGGAAACGCGAAAACCATTTTCAGTATGCTCTGAAGACGTCAAATGGAGCAGTATAAGGATATGGGTTAGAGCGGAATAGAACAATGGGTGTATGGAAAATAGGAAATTCAACATTTAAACTCGTACGAGGCATGCTGCTTACAAAAACGCTGCATGGCTGGGACCACAGGATAAGTGAGGGTCATACACAAGGATAGAGGAGGAAGTTGGGGGGGGGGGGGGGGAGATAGTGGACCATGCAGTGTGACTTCAGCGTGGCATTGCTACCATATTGTCCACAATACCAGCGGCTATCTGTAAAGCCTCGTCCACAGCAGAGAATGTGCACTTGTCTACGTCGACTGCTCGACGCTGACTAGATTGACATAGGTATGCAATTACGTAAGCATGTTTCTCTGGAATCCACGGGCATATTAGATGGCATCTGAATTCTGTCACTGATGGGGTCAGTGAGCAAGTATAGTGTTTTTGGACGATTCTCACTTGGAAATTTCCTATAGTTATTTTAGTTGGAACACGATCCACAATCACCACAAATAAAGGCTTGGAGCGGCGATTTGGATGCCATTTGATACACCGCACGATTTAGACTGCTACGTATTGAGAGCAATTTGGACAGTAACTGCTACATAAGGGAGGTTTGAGTATCTGAGATACTGATCCTTCTTCCCACCACTTCATACAGCAAATTTCTAGCAGGAAAACACCTACTGTGGAATCTTTCGAAGAATAACAGCTACCTCTGACTCCTGAGCCTACAAGATCACCTTACATGCCGTCCGGCGAAAATGTCTGCATTATGACTGGCAAGTAAGGCGTCAGTGTTGGTCCTTCCGCAACTAAATCTGATGCTTTGTGGACCAACATACAAACATTGCTGGTGGATGTGCAGGAGAAACACATTCTGGCGCTGATTTGACTGCATGACTCCATTCCTTTACGTTTGGAGGTTATGATTTCAGCACCAATTGCTTTCACACGATACTCACAGTCAGTCATCAGGTGCAATTATGTCATTAAAGTCATTTGTTTATTGTCATCTGAGGTACAGAATTCATTTCTTTTCACAATCGGCACTGCAGTTGTGTCATGAATAACGCCGTGAAGGGAGACATTATGTAAAAAAGAAAAACAGTGAATTTTTTGTGAACTGGAACGCTACTCTTATTAATAGCATATATTGTACGAAACTTCCAGACTGACGAACATGCATTTTAAATAGTGTGTCTGTTGTATTATTACATTATTTTTTACATTTCATTAGTCTTATTCCATGGAATCCGCTAAGAGAGGGATGTGGAAAGAAGTCAAGGATGTAAATTTTATGTAATCGCAGTATAACTTTTACTGTTTTACAGTGCTAATATAACCCTCAAAAAAATCATAACATATATTTTAAGGGTTTTTGCGAAGATACTCTTTAATGCAATAGAAGTAGTTGTCTATCAGAGGGTTTTTTAATACTGTCACGAACTCCACCACAATGCCCACAAGAAATTTAAGAGGCTTTAAGAAATTGTGCCCTTTGTCTAAAATTTTCGCAGACGTTTTATGTGGTGTGCGTTTCACTTGTTTTCTTTTACGAAAGACAAATATTTTGAACATTAATGAATATACAGGGTGTAAAGAAGTTACGTGTACCAAATTTTAGGGTGCGTAGAGGAGATAAAGAGAAACACCTTTTTATGTGACAGGAATGTAACAGGTGCACCGTTCAGCGTTAAGGCGCAATGAGGGTTTTGACGATAGTGATGTTTAGAGGCTGTGTTTAAACTGCCGTGTGAGGAATATGAAGTTAGCTATCTTTCTGAAAATGTCGTCCTTTTATATTAACGCACTTATGGCGTCTACGTACTGACTGTTACCTAACACTCTCAAAACAACGTGTTTCACGTGAAATGACTGCTGCTTCAACAAAGCGGGCAACCAGCTCTGTTAGTGTCTCGAACACGAAGCGCCTAATCTCGCCCCACAAAAGTGTGGTAACATTTACAAAACAATATTCATCACACGGCAATTTAAATACTGTCACTGAACATCACTAACGTCATAACATTCATGGACCCCTATCGAGGAAACGTTGTGCCTGTGTAATTTTTTACAAATAAAAAGTGGTTCTTTTTATGTTCTCTAAAGACTCTAAAATTCTGACTTAGATTCTTTAGACTCTGTATGTGTTGTGACACTGTTGTCAAAGTACTGTATTTTCTCTGAAGGGGTCTCAGCAGGATGTTATCATTAGATGTAGTTCTTATACCAGACTGTCTGTATGCTCTAAAAACTATTCCTTTACGTCTGATTTCCTCCAAAATTATTTCATATCTCATTTGTGATTGGAAATATACAGAACAGACTAGTTTTTTCACCTGTAGGAGAGATAATGCATGCAACAAATGTTGCTCAACTAAGGAGCTTTTTTAAGTCTGGAGAGCGAGTTTTCCAATTAATATATTCTGATCTACCTGTGGTGCTAACACTCTTTTGTATTTCGTGGTCTGAGAATACTATTTTTGTAGATCGAGGAGTTTAAGAGGCGTGAAAAATTGTATGTAGTGAGTCTTTTCAAAATTTAATGATGTTCTGTGGTATTTCCTGATATTCGTTGACAACTTTTCCCTGATGGAACTGGTACTTGCAGGACCTGCAAGAACTACAAAATCTGCGTTTCCTAAAAATACAAGCCGAAGATAATTTATATGTAAAAGAGGGTCCGAAATAGAAGCGTATGGTCTTCCACGTCTGATTTTTTCTTTTTTTTAAGATTTGAGCTCCCGTTGCAACGTGATGGACACAGGACTGATATCCTCTACTTCCTGTCATGTAGCTATGATAAAAATTATATGAGTAAAGAGTGTCTGACCTATTTAAAAAGAAAATGGTCGAGAGTTGAAGTGCGTATTACATCTTTACTTTTTATTCTGTAGCTGTGGGTTTACATGACATACCCTGCTGAAAGCCTGTCTACCCCAGCATGTTTGTTGTTGTTGTTGTGGTCTTCAGTCCTGAGACTGGTTTGATGCAGATCTCCATGTTACTCTGTCCTGCGTAAGCTTCTTCATCTCCCAGTACCTACTGCAACCTAAATCCTTCTGAATCTGCTTGGTGTATTCATCTCTTGGTCTCCCTCTACGATTTTTACCCTCCACGCTGCCCTCCAATACTAAATTGGTGATCCCTTGATGCCTCAGAACATGTCCTACCAACCGATCCCTTCTTCTGGTCAAGTTGTGCCACAAACTTCTCTTCTCCCCAATCCTATTCAGTACTTCCTCATTAGTTATGCGATCTACCCATCTAATCTTTAACATTCTTCTGTAGCGCCACATTTCGAAAGCTTCTATTCTCTTCTTGTCCAAACTATTTATCGTCCATGTTTCACTTCCATACGTGGCTACACTCCATACAAATACTTTCAGAAAAGACTTCCTGACACTTAAATCTATACTCGATGTTAACAAATTTCTCTTCTTCAGAAACGCTTTCCTTGCCATTGCCAGTCTACATTTTATATCCTCTCTACTTCTGTTCTGTTCTGAAGCTGTAAACTTGAGTGTAGCAAGTTTACGTATCCACTAGAGTCCGGTCTACATCTGATGGGTACATCCCCACATCTCTAATACTATAACATTTTTCGTATGCTGTGTGTCACAAGTGCTGCACTCACACTCACGGTGAAGCCTTCTGCAACGTGTACCGTGGCTTAAGTAATGCAAACACAGACTCGATTAACTAATGTCTCACCTGATTATTTAATGGACATAAACAATGTAATTGACACTTTATATACTCTCAGGTGTCAATAAGAGATGAAATACAACTTCTTTCTGCTAATACAAGACAGAACAGAGAAAAAGACACGTATTATTAAAAAATAGTGAAATGCTATGTAGGCGATATTTAAAAATAGAAGCTGGAAATAATTTCGAATTCTTTAGATTTTTCTGTCAATCGTGTTGTACAAGTCTTCTGAATGTGTAGCAATATGATTTGCATTCCTCCTTAACCAGCATTCTTTTGTCATTTTGTGAACGAAATTTTTTTTGTGTCATCAGGCTTCCGGCCAGTACCTGGGAACTCATGATGATTTTTGATCGGTACTTCTGTCCAGTGACTTTTTTCTATCACATGAAAGCAAGAACGCTAGAGACCGCCGTAAGCAATTTCCTCCATTTCTACAGTTTTCGTTGTTGCTAGACATGAGATCGTGTTTTGTGCAGCATCTGTAAATATTTCGAGTTCTGCACATTAAAGTACTCTATAATATATTAAACTGTTTGGAATATATTGTTAATTATTCAGTCACCGAATTTTATGGCAACAAAAAATTTATATATTTTTTAAGGCTGGTGATTTAACGTGTGGACGATAAAGCCGTACTTCGTTGGACGCGCACTATCTTGTACCTTGACAAAGAAGAGGGTCTTTTACCGTAGAACATGGGGTATTTGCAAATTAATTGATTTTCGTTGGTTTCTGTCTTTAAAATGGAAATTTGTGGTGCTTTACAATTAGCTTTAGTTTCAAAATGTATTTAGCTTGTAACCGGTTTTGGATAACACTTCTATTGAAATCTATTTCACTTGGTGTGTTGACTTCAATTAGTGTGTTGTAGAGAAGTAATGTAACAGATGGAGATAGTCATACCCTATCCAAGCAACGAATTATAAGGCTTACATAGTGGTCAGGTTGTTGATCTACAAATACACGACAACTCTAATACGGAAACTCACACCTTAGAATTGCTAGAGTACTGAAATTCAGCTTCATTTGCAGTGCGCATGATTACAGCTATACGTGATTTAAAAATGAAGCAATTAGATTGTTTTTCAAATTTCCAGTCGCTAATGTGTTATGCAATTATTTTTGTTTAAGCCCGACTGGTGTGTATAACCGTTTCAGACTACAGCAGAATGTTATGAGAATTATATCTTCCAGTGATTCTGAAGAACTCCTGCTAAGGGTTCGAGGAACCCGAAAAGACTTGTGCTGCAGTCTAACTGATATGTACAAGGAAGCTAATTTCAAAGGCCTGCTCTTCCACCTGAAAGACAGAAATTTGTATATATAATTAAATTTTATGTTTCATTGATGAACCGGATCTTAATTGGATTTCTGTAACAGAACTTCGAACCTAGAAAATGTTTTAAGTGCTGCATGAAATTCATCTCTTGGGTGATCACGAGGTACGAAAATTCAGTATATCCATTCTTGAAGGGTAAGAGGGAATTAGTTTGGTGTTAATCCATATTACATCCTAGTGCACGTGTTTATTCATCGCGACGCATATGGTACCAGTAATAATCTCTCTCTCTCTCTCTCTCTCTCTCTCTCTCTCTCTCTCTCTCTCTCACACACACACACACACACACACACACACACATACAAACGCGCGCGCGCATGCGCGCAAACACACACGCCTCTCTCTCTCCCTCTCTGTCTCCTGTTTTATTTCTTCTTCCTTTCCTCAATTTCCGTCTCCTCTGACGTTTGCAGCTGATCTTTATCTTGCATGTTGCTCTTATAGTTCCTGGATGCTGTATTAGTAAATGAATATTGACACTCAAACTTCCAGATGCTAAAAACCGGAAAAACTATGCATTTTGAACACTGCTCCATAAATTTAAAGACGTATAGCAGCCAAATATCGGAATTTATTTAGTTATTTAAATGGCTCGAAGAAAGCAAACAGTAATGTAAGTTAATTCCTAGAAAATAAAATCTGCAGCAAATCAGTTTTGCACGATTATTACGATCCCATGTGTTTTTCCGATGACTAATATCAAATTGAATTATCTAACTATTTATAGGAGATTTCAGAGGCAGTTTGGCTTTCTAAGGTCTGACAACTCATAGACGATTCGTTTTAGCCTGAGTTCCAACTCTGTTGTAAATTATGTGGAAGGAAATCGGTTTTGGTCACGTAAAAAGACATGTAGACCTGTTGCAGAAGCCACGAAAAATCATCATCAAAATTTTCAGATTAGTATTTCATTCGAAATTCTTACAAAAGTAGTGTTTCAGCCATGTGGTTGCTGGATCGTCGAATTTTGACATGGATTACAAAATTTCACAGCTCTGAATCACACACGACGCCGATACAAGAACTAACGGTAAGGTTAAACTTGGCTTTCCGGTTTTGTAAATATGTAGGCAAGTAAATATTTCAAGCAGAAAGAAGAAATTGGTACAGTATTATCGGCTGCTAAGCACCATCGATGTTCGTCTGTGTTAGATATTTCAGAGTGAAAAATGAAGGGTGCGAACATTTATACAGATGATTTGTAATCAACGAAGAAAGTGAAAAATGAATGAAAAACGTGATCAGAACGTTGCGTACCTTAGCCGTTTTGCAGTGCTGGTTCCAGAAAACGTTCTTCAATCAAACTCTGACTGCACAGGATCTTCATATCTGCAGTGAAAATATGCTACAACGGACGAGATTCAATAATAGTGCAAAACATGATCCGGTAATACTATATGAACGCGCGATTCATTCGTTCCACAGAAGTACTGTCACAAACGTTTCTCGGAAGGCAATATTTGTAGAGAGTAAAATGATATCCTTTATACTTTTTCTTTCTATTTTATGCCTTTATCTACGACTTTCGTCATTTGGATATGCTCTGTATCTTCATTTTGTTTAGCGGGAATATCCGTAACTGATAAAAGGACATCAGCCTTGTTAAAAGAATCAGCTGAATAAGCCGAGTAGATAGTGTGGAGTGCGAATGCACCCGGATCACGTTTTGTTTCATTACGTAGGTATCATCCTTTTATCCATGGGCAAGTACCTGGAAGTCTGTACACCGTAAATGATAGAAACGACCAAATAAAGGGAACAGATTAGGCACGAATTGATGTTACCTTCTTTTTTCTCCAGTTGTGTTACATTTCATTCGACTCATTGTAGTAACACATTATATAAGAGTGTTTAGAGATTACAAGTACGAAATCTGAAAGTAGTGTTTAGCCGCGAATTAACTGCAGTGCGGGGAGATGCGAATGCGACGCAGCTACTGCACACATTGCCGCTCGGCAGGGTACTTAGGTTTCCGCGTTCCTAGCGGAGCGCAGTACATTTCGGGTTTACGACAGGGCGTAGCCGTAATTAGTGAAGCACAGAGCGCGGAACGCCGCCTGGGGAGGGGTAGGGCGGGGGAGTGGGGAGGGGAGGGGGGGAGGGGTCGCGGGGGCGTGGCCCACCACGTCACTTCCTGCGCCGCCCTTCCTCTGCAGTCCGCGACCGGCTCGCCAAACGCTCGCACATCTTCCCGTGTTTGTTCGCGCTGCCATTGTTCTACTCGGTCGCTACTGTAATAGCCCAGTTTTGAACAGACGAGGCCGTGTTGCCTGCCTAACATTAGATATTTTCCACAGATTCAGCTGGCTTTTAGGGATGCAGAGCTGATAAAAGACAAATTTATAACTCCTATACAGTTCAGGAAAAGTTTGTGCCCCAGTAGGTACGCAGCACAATGTCACTGACCATATAAGAGTACATTCGACGACCAGAGGCGGGGAAAAAAAAACAGTATTTTTCCACACATTTATGCTAGGAAGCAGCTTGGGAAGAAGTAATCAAACGTCTGTTGACAGTCCTGAAATATATGAGAATGTAAAATTTTTACTCTTTTGTTACTGAACAAGATCTTCTTTCACATGTATCTCTGTCACATTACGTGACGAATCCGATAAAAAGTCAGAGAGCTTTCTTACGACGACTTGATTCCGGCATATGATGGGGCTCCATCTAGCTGCACAAAAAATACATGTTGTCCACAATATTGTGCGGCATTGTTGCCCGGTCACATTTATGGCCACTCTAATTTTAACCATAGGCTCCGCATCATTGCTGGTCACTGTTGCTCCCCAATGTTTGCGGAATTACATTTACGAGGCTTGAGAGCTTACACAGGCCATAGTATTACCGCGAAATGGAAGGAAACGAATTACTACTAGTGAGTGAGACTCTCCTGCATTTCCACTCCGCAGTGATTAAAGTTAGCAAGACAAAGAGAAATCTCGTTTTGTGAGTACGCTATTTTTTAAGTAATCGAACTGCTTCCTAAATTATAATTCGTGGAATGATACTGGAAACATACCAATTCTCGAACTTCACCATAATGTTGAAACACCATTGTGAATGTATCGTAATTGCAGTTTATTCTGTTGGTAAGACCAATACCAGTCTGAGAGACTGTATACCAGTTACGACCAGATTGGCGATCGACATTCTGTTTTTGGCTACTGGTGATTCATACAGAATTTTGAAGCAGCCTACTTCTAAAACGTCCTTTCCATCAATATACAACAAAAATTTGCAATACTCTGGTACTAGAACTCAAATAATTTGTTAAAGTTAGTGCGAAGTATGAAGTACATGGCTTCTATGCAACTGAGGCCAGAATTATGGAACGTGCAAAGCACTGTATACAAAGACCGTAATTAACAACAAGTCAGTTGGCAAGTTGCTGCCCATGAACAGGGAGATGCACGTGATGTAACTTACAGAAAGTTTAAGTCTTAAAAAAACTATGTGGAATAAAATTACGATTCACTGCTGATCTTCTAATACTAAGGTTGCAAGAATATACTTCTTCAGATTGCGGTATTTGCATATATTAATTTCTGTGTGCCATATCACTAATCGTACAAAAAATTTATGAATTTCGCTATTGGACACATCTACATTGCCTTATACAATAAACAAATCTATTGCCCCTATGTACGCCCGCCAGTTTTCAAAATGAAGCGAAATAATGCAAAGAAACATGGGTGATAATGAGTGGGATTAGTTAACAGCCAAGTGAAGGTAAATATGGCCCAAACATGAAACATTCTCCACCCATGGTGTACAAAGCTGGCAACACCTTGGCAATAGCCTGCAACAGCCAGGTCCGACAGCAGTATTGCCGGGCCGTACTTTAATACTACATATTGCAGTAGCGTTGATGGCAACGTTATCCGGCCGTACATTAATATGGTCCGAGTAAATACACCATACAGGTAATCTCTGTAAGAAAAATTTAAGAAAGTGTCAATATTTTTTACATTGTACAAGCAGGTGTGTATCACCTCTTGGGAATACTTTTTTTTATTGTTATGCATATTGCTCATGGAACTTTGTTGCGGTAGTAGCTGTATAGAAATTATAGAATACATGTGCTCCCCTTCCACCGTCCATATTGAACGGTTCGTTACAAAAAAGTTCTTGTGTACGTTATAAAATACTACAGAACTGTTATCTGCGTAAGTCGCACAGTTTTTAATATATTCCACAGCACATGTCAAAGGCTTTTAATACCATCTTCTGGTGAATGCACTACGTTTGCACGCGACTGGCGATGTGTACGTGCGAGATTTTTTTTCTTGATGTCGTTTGTGTGGGACTGACCTCAGTATTTTGCACATTCGATATGAAATATGTCGCAGACGACTGTCTGATTGATAAAAAGTTCACATCAATTCATCACCAGCCACATAAAAGCTGAAGATGATACTGGAACGCTACGAAAGTAGTTGTGGTTCTTACTGAAATGTAAGTGAATTATCTGTCACACACAGCTGGATTATTTTATTATTTTGCTTCGCTTTGCAACTATTATTACTCCGGAATTGGAACATGCACCTTCAAAAGTAAGGTCCCTCGACCTTAGCAATTATTATTGCCCAGACGATTCATACATTCAGCCAGCCGTTGTGTCCGAGTGGTTCTAGGCGCTTCAGTATGGAACTGCGCGACCACTACGGTCGCAGGTTCGAATCCTGCCTCGGGCATGGATGTGTGTGCAGTCCTTAGGTTAGTTTGGTTTAAGTAGTTCTAAGTTCTAGGAGACTGATGACCGCAGAAGTTAAGCTCCAAACTGCTCAGAGCCATTCATACATTCACTCTCAAAAGTAAGGTCCCTCAACATTTTTTTTCTGTTTGGTGTATGTGAATATAAAAGCACCTTGGCCGTCGATGAGATGCACTTTTTAAGGTCTGCAAGCACTGTAACTATATAAAGAAATAATGTGACACGTGGATACAAAAACTTTAATAATAGCTGTGATATCAATTACTTAAAAATTTATCCGCTGTTGAAAATTGAAAATGTTTGAAAAATTTTAAGTCTTATTGGTTGAACTGTGACCTCACGAAAATAGTTGACAGGAAGTGAATATCACAACTGTTAATTAAGATGAGCATTACAGAGTTTTCTTAGCCACATGGTTTAATTTTTTTCTTTTTATTCGTGTCAGAATCGATTCGTCGACTTCGGAAGGCTCATGTTAGTCTTACGACTAACACCTGTAGGAAAGAGCAGCGCAGCATGTAATTAGTGACAGATAAAAACAGCAGGTAATGGGAACTTGCTTCCGAAACTCATTGTGCCGACCTATCAGTAATAGCCTGCTGCTAAAGCCGAATAAGTACTGTTGTTTAATAATTCGGCAAGGACTAGTCTTTTCATTTGTGTTATGGCTCTTAGTGTCAGGCACTCAGGACTCCCCGTGAAGTAAAAAAAGTATTTATTTTTTATATCATTTTTATGGGGGCAGCCGAAATACCTTGTTGCCACTACAATGCTATTCTTTAATAAAGGGGAGACTAATCATTCTAAATATGACGCTACCCATTGTAAATGGACGACACTCTCAGACTTAACGGTTTAACGGCACCACAACTTTAGACAGCGGAAATAGAGATTTCTTAAATTTATCGTACGGAAAATTATTGCTTTCGAAATTATGAGAATAATTACTATTGTTTTTTTAAATAGACGTCGGATTGAAAACAGGCTCTGTACATTACATGACTTTCTGTACAAGAATGTAACTCAGTTGGTCAGTTTCGCATGTTATTGGTCACAGACCCCAAAGTTTAAAAGTTTGCTAATGAAGAAATTTCGTTTTGTCTCCAGTATTATTACTGTACCCACACTATCTGTAGTTCGGCTTAGAATAACATGTTCTGATGACTCGGAAAAATGCTCGTGGCAAATAACTAAATCGTGGTTGATCCTGAGAACTCAAAAATTGCGTTCTTCTAGCTGTTGTGACCAGTACTTTCAGTCAATATTGTTTGAATGATTTGACTGAAACTTAACATCCGTTGGAAGGACACACACAGCTAAGTCAGTGTGAGTGTACATAAGGTATTGCGACGTCTGTAGCCGATTTTACAACTTTCGATATAATTTTTCGAACCCGTCCTCCATTTCTTGTTTCTTCCTGATAAATTATAGAGTACTATAGATCTACAAAATTGTTAATGCTTTCGTGGCCACTTGTTGACAAACTGCCTATTGGCTTCTGAAGTTCATCTAATGATTTTTCTGATGGAAAATCTGAAGAGCAAATAAAACATTATGAATCTGATATTAAAGTTCACAACTAGGAATCAAGACGTCACCACATGCTTCGTAAAATGTCACTGAGTCCTTCTTAGAAATGAAATAGCAGGCAAGCTAGCCAAAGAAGTTACTCACAGCGGAGAGAGATGACATATAGGAGTGCCAACTACAGATCTTCTAAACTTCAAACTAATAAACAGAGAGAAATGGGAAGCAGAAGGGCAAGACTCCATGCAATGAAAAGGTCGATATTATGCCAAAATAAACCCGGTACTGTCTACTAAGTTCTGGCACGAGAAAAGTCAATGGTCAAGAATATTCAAGAGTGCTAGAACACGCCTCACCTTGAACCACACCTGCTACAGGAAACACCTACAGTACACCGCATTGACTTGATTGCATCCCCATTATACAGCTGCGGTAAAGAGAATGGCAATCTTATCTTCTTTGGCTGTCCAAACAAATATAATATTAGAAGCCAACCACCACAACACCTGTGCTCCTTCAGCTGCTATAATCGTACCGCTATGTCGTACTAGACTTTGGAGTATGACAATTAGTATATTTATTTTTAATTCGTGTGCAGGAAACCTTTTATTGAGTAGGTACTACTCATATCGAAAATGATGAGTATTGTATAATACGTGTATAAGTCTGTGTGTGTGTGGGCGCGCACGCGCGCGCGTGGAGTTGGTGGCTGTAAATTTGTACTCAAACGTTTCACATAAATGGGTTTCAGTATAGTTTCGTTGATGGTTGTATGAGTCTATATTCGGATGTCAAAAATAAATAACGAAAGATAACTAGTGAAGTGCGTGATCTGTGGTAGTCGCAACATAAAAACATGCGCGTCGATCTGTATTCCCATAGCTGTAATGTGGGATAGCAGCAAAAGGTTTTTAGTTAGCATCTTTGGCTAGTTCCATTACAGAACGCAAGTTTCTTGCTCTCTTCCTGCGTCCAGATACCTCACACATATAATCATGCTGCAGCCACAAAAAGTGACAAGATTTCAGTTTCTGTCGATGTGATTCTGACCAAGTATTGTCTTTCTGTTGGAAACACATTTCTGAAGTTCATTCTTCTCCTCCACAGAACACGCAAGGTGAAAGTTTCTGAGTGCCATCTCCTAACTACTGCTCCATATCAGCTTCTCTGCCTCCACACATTAATTTATTTCCAAAAACGATTTTAGCACATGCTATATGTTTTCCGATTGGTCGTCCCTTATATTGGCTTTATACTGAAGTTTCCGAATGTGGCTCATACATGTTATGCATTAAGATGCCAGAATACATTTCTGAAGTACCTAGAATGCCATAAAGCAAGGTTAATGAAATAATCTTGTATTGGATATGTTACTGGTGCTGAAATTATTTTACATTGTGACCTTAAACACACATTATTGTTATCTTACATTTCAACCGTCTCTGTGCAAAGCGTCATCAGAAGAAACCTTCACATGAGTATTTTTTTAAATTTTCTTGTTATGCGAATCGCAGTGTTTTCTGTTTGCATCCAACCATACTTGGCGTTAGATTGGGCTTGGTTGTGTTGTTTGGGGGAGGAGACCAAACAGCGAGGTCACCGGTGTCATCGGATTAGGGAAGGATGGGGAAGGAAGTCGGCGGTGCCCTTTCAAAGGAACCGTCAAGGTATTTTCCTGCAGTGATTTAGGGAAATCATGGAAAACCTAAATCATGATGGCCGGACGCGGGAATGAGCCGTCGTCCTCCCAAATGCGAGTCCAGTGTACTAACCACTCCGGCAGCTCACTCGGTATATCTAGCCTAGAGCTTGTTACGTCGTAGCTCAGCTATGGTAATGGTTGCGTAATTTTGGCTGATAAACGCGTTTTTTTCCCTATTAGAGCTCTCATAGTGCTTTCGGCTCGCTGCCTTCACTGTACGCTTCGTTTCGAGTACAGCTCTAGCCTCTGAGAGCCGCATTTTGTTGGTGAGGGGCTGTCATTTCCCTTTCTCTGATACTCCATAATACTGACTTTATTACATGTCCGCGACCTGCCGTTCTAATTTCCTTGGGGGAAAACGAAGATATTCACCAGACGTTAAACACACTGGCAGTTTTATATGCTTTTAAAATGGTTTCAGCCTCTCGTTTGTTAAACATTTACTGATAACGAGGTCATTGTGGACGAAGTATACGATTTGATGTACAAGAAGGGGCAGTTACATAGTCTAGGGTTCACCCCGGGGTATAACTTTAGCGATTTAGGAAAACCACTGAAAACCTGCAGTTGGATGGTCGCACGAGATTTGATTTCCGCTCTTCCTCAACACGTGTCCAATGTTTTAATCACTGCATTCTGTCACTACTTGATGGAGTACAGTTGCTGTGCATATTTGAGATATTTTTTTCACCCACTATGGTTAATTCTGTCACTTATCGCTTCTGTTATCCCTGATAATAATTAAAGTGAAAAAGTTGCACCTCGGTAAGGAGTAAAAGTTAAACTGTGAGTCCATTTACAGTTGATTTAACTGTGTAAGTCCTTTCAGAGTTTGGACGAAGGCAAGGACATACCACCTTCAAAGGAATCTGGTTTATTAAATTACTGCAGTGCTCAAATCAAACGTTGAGGGGAAGACTGGTTTACCTACAGTAATTATTCACTGAAAATTTTACTTTTCTCTTTTTTGTCTACGTACATATCATGATATCGGCGGAGGATCAATAACTTGTAATAGTGATAGTGAACATAGTTCTAGATGAAATTTATTAAAGTCGTACATCTTCCCGTAATTATTTTATGACGCTTACTGTGTCCATTCCATCATTCACTTCACTTCAAATAAGAGTTAGTCTTCGAGTTTAAAAGTATGAATCACCACATAGATGTCTCTATTGTATGTTTTTCTGCCTATGATTTTAGTCACCAAAAGTATTCAGATCTTTGGCGAAGAATGTCAGTTGAAATAATCATTTTCCGGATTAAACTGTTCTTACAGGTTGCACATTACACGCACATCTCACAAATTTTGATACACACGAAGTAAATTAGATTGTTTGCAGATTGTCATCAACGCAAGGACGAAGACAGTAAATAAATTAAGCTAATAAGAATGCTGAAGATTAGATCGGTAGATCACATAACTAATGAGGAGGTATTGAATAGAATTGGGGAGAAGAGGAGTTTGTGGCACAACTTGACAAGAAGAAGGGACCGGTTGGTAGGACATGTTCTGAGGCATAAAGGGATCACAAATTTAGCATTGGAGGGCAGCGTGGAGGGTAAAAATCGTAGAGGGAGACCAAAAGATGAATACACTAAGCAGATTCAGAAGGATGTAGGTTGCAGTAAGTACTCGGAGATGAAGAGGCTTGCACAGGATAGAGTAGCATGGAGAGCTGCATCAAACCAGTCTCAGGACTGAAGACAAAAACAACAATATTATTTACCTTTCTAGTAAACTGTTAATGAACAGTCATTGAATGGATGGACCTCTGACCCTCTCTTGATTAGTAAGTTAGCCAAGGAGCAGAGTTTCCACAATAAACTAACAGACAATCCCTTCAACCAGATTTTACTGGTCTAGGGTTACTGAGAATGTAGATCACGGACTAACTTAATACAGGATACCTGTGACGCAGTCTTCATAATTGGGCACCCATCTATTTTGCAGTACGTAATCGAAAGTTACAGATATATTTTGGAAATATGTGGTTTCAAAGTAAGAGAAGTTGCCGCTTGGAATGAATATAATCGTTGATACACTTACGCCATTCATTCTACATTGTAATTTTACTTCACTTACTTTCGGTTTCTTTGTCTTAAGATGGTACTTGGAGCTATATGTTTACTTAAATTAAAGTGAAACGAAAGACTGTTTATGTATGATGGAAGATTATAGCAGAAAGAATACTTGTCTCAGAATGCAGAAGGTAAATAGAAAGCACAATTTTTTTCTTAAATCCACGAATTTGTGCTCTGTCCTATGTTTCGGAACAACGTACTCAAATTCTATCGAAGTTATATACACTGAATTACTTTTTCAGTTAATTAATTGTTCACACTAATTATGGAAGCCATCATAAATGTGATGCAGGAACGAGTGTGTAAAATTATTTTGGGTAGCGTTATTTCTTTCCTTTAAGATTTTCGTTCATTACAAGCTGGTTGTGCGTGTAAGTAGGAGCATGTGACATACACAGAAACCATGGTTCCCGACATATAAC
The DNA here is from genome assembly GCF_023897955.1 of Schistocerca gregaria. NCBI lineage: Eukaryota > Metazoa > Arthropoda > Insecta > Orthoptera > Acrididae > Schistocerca > Schistocerca gregaria. Next base: position 748,469,592 of record NC_064931.1, read on the forward strand.
AGTTTCCTTGAAAACTTCCACTCACCAATGTTAATGTTCTTTTGAAATCCCAGACTGATATACCTTCTGTATTCATCGACAGCTACCACATAGTTTGTATTCCAGCAAAGTTAACGTGATTCGTGAATCTATTTACTTCGTTTCGCAAACGTAAGTTGCAGAGTTACGTGTAAAACACACACACACGTCAGCAAATATCTCTAATAACCTCACTGAAGTCGGGCCATGAGTCATGTTTCGCAGTACGTCCGTTAGGTAACACGTGCTACAGCGAGATATAAACTTTGGAAGCTAAAAAATAATTTGAGATGTTAGGAATACTTGTCTGTAAAATGCATCGTCAAATAGCAGCAAATTAGAGACTTTTTTGTTATAGCCATTATTACAGTACTTCTGACAGGAGCACCTGTAGGAGACAAGACAAAGGAAAGCCGAAGCTCACGACTTGACATGCACTCATCTTTGACTGAGCGTTAAGAGAGACGGCTATCACAATGCAATTACCATGCGCAAAATATTTCCTCGTAGGGCTGCTTGTATATTCCGTTTCTGCAGCCATGTAAACGTGCCTACAGTACAATAAACATTTTTGTCGAGCTACGCTTCCGCTGTGGCACGTTAGGCTCGGGTAAGCAAACAGGTCACACACGCGAGTTATGAACGCCCGCGAATAGCCAATGGAACAGCGTGTCGATGCCCAATGAGAGGAAGACACTTTCTTGTACGCTCTTCAAATATTCAATGTAAGCCACGCCTCAGCGGCAGCCGCTGCCAACTCGGCCGCTGATATTTCTGCTTTCTATGGCGTTTCTTCTTACTTCCAAGAGTAACGCAGGTCAAGTCGTTACAAGAAAGCAATTAATTATTAGTGAGGCACATGTCTGCCACGTATTATTCTCCAAAACCATAAGGCTATAAAAGAGCGTAGCACGTGTTAACTGAATGAGCTCATTGAAATACTGCATATATTCCAAAGCCAGAGTAACAAAAGGGTAAAAAATACATTCATAACAAGATATGTCTTACGGTATTTACAAAAATTCATGATTTATTAAGTTTAAATATTTACAGCCAACGTTACAGAGGCCCCAGACTAGAATTGTGTATACAATCCACAAACTAAAAAGATGGAGATGTGGCAATAACTTACAGAGAAGAAAGAAGCATAGGCAGAAACGTCTACAAAGTAAGTACCTGTGTTGTGATACAAATTTTGGTACCCGAAAAATAACTCCTGTCAGAAGTAGAGTGAGTGATGGAAAGGACCCAGTAAACAACCAAAACATAATGTTATAAATGTAGGATACTAATGAGAAATGCGCAGGTCAGAAGAAATCACTGGATGGTTTTTATGATGCGCGCGAGAGGAAAGTGAAAAATTTGTTTCAGGTTTAGAAATAATCTGAATGAAAATAAATAAAGAATCAAATTTCGTATAAAAGCGACTTAACTATGAAACACTCAGTCTGCAGTCATAATTTTATAATAATACCGTCTCCAAACACTCATCTGCACAATAAAACTTCATATTATAAATGCAACACAAAAGAAGTTTTCTTGCCTGTCTGAATCGTGACATATGTTCCATAATTTTTTGCAACATGTGAAATCTCTTAAAAGGAGTTTGCTACTGATTTCTGCAGTTGCTACAGACAAAATAATTAAATCAACTACGATCTTCCGACTGACTTATCCACCGTGTCACATTAAGACACCCAGAGAGTGTACACAATTAACAGGATATTCAAAGTCTATCACAGGGATCAATATCTGGTCCGCTGTTGTTGATGTTCTACGTAAATGATATGCCATTGTATATCTAAGAAGTTCCATTTGCCGACAATACAATAAATATAATCAAAACTAGCGGAGAAACGTCGATACTTGAAAATTTAAATAAAATTTTCTGGAAATATGTCGACTGGATCTCTGCAAATATACTATCACTGGATTTAGATAAAACACAATACATGCAGTATTGTACCGCATAGATCGTGGCCAAAGCGCTAGAAATAATGCATGAAGGAATATAACTAAATGAAACATAATGTTCTATATTTTTGTATGTTTATATTGAAAAGACCTGTGAGTCAAGCGTTTGCATTACGGTTGATGGCAAACTGTGGTGATGAGAATGTAAACATCTTGACTAGCCGTTTCCACTTTCACTCATTAATGTCTTACGACATCATATTTCCAGGCAGCCCTTCAGTGTGGAGAAAAGTGTTCGTTGCACAGAAGCGTGTGACAATTACAGTATATGTTTGTTTACTCCGCAAACCCTTGTAAAGAATACAGTCTCACTTTATATTTAAATTTAAATACAGATCATCAAAGGTAAAATACTGATGTTTGCTTCAGATTAATAGCAAAGACCATCACGTAAGTTATCCGCATGTTCCCATATTCTTCCCTGAGCACTGGGATAGTGTGTTACATTTGTAAACCAAAAGATGTTTTCCATCTCATAGCATTTCTTCCGACTCAAGAAAGAGCCACAGCTACAATTAATGAAAACTAGGAAACTGTAAAATATGATAGATGCGTCTAATAAAAAAATCTGGTGTTTCTTGGTTACATCTCGATATTGCTTTATAATGTTTGGTCAGGATTTAACGTCTAAGCAAAATCAAGCTCAGCCCAGACGAACTACGATGTTATTGGACTAATTTTGCGGGCGCACGGGCCGTGGATTTGACAAAAGAGCTATCCCAGCATATTGCTAAGATACTTAAGCAAATTACGAGAAACTTCAATGGGGATGGTAAGAACCTCCATCACAATGCAACATCTCTAGAATAGGAGTTCAGTGTCTAGAGTCTAGACCAGGTGCGACGTCGTGTAACGTGGCTGTGACTGGAGTGTCTCGTAGGGCGTGTATGGAGGGAGTGACTGAAACACGCGTGTCACCAACAAATTACAGGGGATGGACAAAAATATGGAAATGTATGCCTGAACATAAATGTGGATGCTAGCCAAGCCTGCAGGCGGCGCTGTTGCATTTGACGACGAACGACACCTGCGCAACGCCCTCGATATGATGCCAGTTTCAGTTGTGGTAAGAATAGTGTTGTGTGTAGCTTTGAGTGCATTATGTAGGAGGTGGGTGAATTTGAAAGTGGGTAAATTTTTGGCCCTCGTATTGTGCGTGCTTCCGTATCCAGGGTAACTCGTTTGGTGTTTCGAGAGCCACCCTAACGGAGATTTATACTGAACACAGGGAAAGTGAAAGAAAACGTCACCCCTTAAGTAACAACACGGGCGAACGTGTGTGTTGAGTCATCGAGTAGGATGGTCACTGAAGAGGACTGTGACAAAAAAAAAAAAAAAAAATAAGAGGAGGGCAGATGAAAAAGTCACTGCACAACTGATTGTCGCACTGCCGAACACTGTCAGCACCAAAACAACATCAACGGAATTCCATAAGTTCGGAATTACGGGGTGAGCTGGAGTTCCATAACCAGTCATCGTGATGCAAATGTCCGAAGTGGAAAACGTAGTGCCAAAGCTATAAACCATGAACATAAAGCAATGGAGAAATTCTTTTAGTCTTGTGAGTATTGTTTCACAATATTTCCAAATTCTGGTCCAGTTTATGTCCCAAGACTGAAACATGATTGGGTTTGGTGATGATTTGGTCAGCCATGTCTTGGTGTTCTATGAGCCCCATGGTTACTTTGCAAGACCGCTTTAATGCCAAGGATAATGTGACCATTTGGTGACTAGGTCCATCCCATGTTCCAATGCTGTCTTCCAAGACGACAGGGTCGCTATTCACACAGCTCCAATTATCCAGGACTGGTTTTGTGAGCACGAGGATGAATTGTGACATCTCTCCTGGCCACCACAGTTCGTAGATCTCTATATTACTCAACCCAGGTGGTCTGCTTTGGAGAGAAGGGCGCGTGATCGCTATCTGTCTCCATCTAGTTACTTCAACTTGCCACTGTTTTACAAGAAAAATGGTAAAGATTCACTTGAAAACCATACAGGATACGTATTTACCTATTCCGAGACGACTGGAATGTAATTCTTGAGTTATTTACTGTTACGGTTTTTTTCTACTGTAATGCTGGATCTTTCAATCGTTGACCTCCAAAATTTGTGTTCTACTTTTCTCGCTGAAGTCAAGAAGTTTTCTAGTAGGAAACATGTGGACAAATGGGTTATTAAGACGCAGCAGACGACTAGAATTTGCAGTTTTCTAACCGCTTCACATGAAACAAAATCATCAGACTTTTGACAGCTGTTACCTAGAGCAAAAGTACTATCTGAAGCCCATGCCATGGACAGTTATCAAAAACGCGAGATTTGCAATCCGTTTCATTCAGTTTGCGAGCTGAGAAAATTCCACGCAGACATGCTACCACAAGAGAATTCAAGACATAGGCTCTAAAGAAACTTCATTATTAGGAATGACTCGGTATTTGTTTCTTGTGATGTACACTTTTCTTACAGATGGGAATTTCAGGCTCATACAGTTGGCGTCGATGCCGATCTATCATCTTGGAAAAAACGATAGGGAAAGCTGGTCCGTCACGGGCAGTCATATCGAGCATACAGCAAACATCTCGGTCTGTTTTACATGTTCACTGCTTTTGGTCGGAGCAGTTCGGGCCTCGAAGGGAAATATTGATCGCTACATAATTTGTGCTGGTGGTGTTTTGGGGAAAGACACCAAAATATTCCACACCTGCAGCTAAATCTTATTTGGCTTATAACTGAATTTTCTCGTGTTTACCTCCCAAAAATGGCAAAGTTCATGGTAAGGATCGTATTGACTTTTAGTATAGCACAGTGTGCAGACGAAGATCCCTCTCAACAGATTATATTGTGACTAAAATATACTGTGATGTACGTTGGTGCAGTTAATACAGTAAAAGTTGCTTCTCCATCGAATTTTATCAACTCAGAAATAGACACTACCCCTGCGGGATAATTTTTTAATAATCTAATACCGGTCACTGGAGTACTTTCAACGTACTTTTCAGTATTTATTTAATCGTATGGCTGCAGCTTGAGAGTGATTTTCACAGGACGTATTTCACTTTTATCTACATTGAAGTGCGAAAGATACTGGTGTAAGCATGCGTATTCAGATGCAGATATATGCAAACAGGCAGAATAGGCGCTGCGGTCGGCAACGCCTATATAAGACAATAAGTATCTGGAGCAGTTGTTAGATGGGTTACTGCTGCTACAATGGCAGGTTATCAACATTTAAGTGAGCAAGTGAGTTTGAACGTGGAGTTTTAGTCGGCGCACGATCGATGGGACACAGCATCTCCGAGGAAGCGATGAAGTGCTGATTTTCCCGTACGACCATTTCACGTTTGTACCGTGAATACTAGGGATCCGGTAAAACATCAAATCTCCGACATCGCTGCGGCTGGAAAAAGATCCTGCAAGACCTGGACCAATGACGACTGAAGAGAGTTGTTCAGTGTGACAGAAGTGCAAACCTTCCGAAAATTGCTGTAGAGTTCAGTGCTGGGCCATCAACAAGTGTCAGCGTGAGAACCATTCAACGAAACATCATAGATATGAGCTTTCGGAGCTAAAGGTCCACTCGCGTACCCTTGATGACTGCACGACAACAAAGCTTTACGCCTGGCTGGGCCCACCAACACCGACATTGGACTGTTGATGAATGGAAACATGTTACCTGGTCGGAGGAGTCCGCTTAAAACTGTATCTAGCGGTTGAACGTTTACGTGTATGGAGACAACCTCATGAATCCATGGACCCTGCATGTCAGCAGGGTGGTGGCTCTGCGATGGTGTGGGGAGTGTGCAGTTGGAGTGATATGGGACGCCTGATACATACAGATTCGACTCTGACAGGTGAGACGTACGAAAGTATCCTGTCTGGACACCTGCATCCATTCATGTCCGTTGTGCATTCCGACGGATTTGGACAATTCCAGTAGGACAATACGACATCCCACACGTCCAGAATTGCTACAGAGTGGCTCCAGCAACACCCTTCTGAGTTTAAACATTTCCGCTGGCCACCAAACTCCCCAGACATGAACATTATTGAGTATATCTGGGATGCCTCCCAACATGCTGTTCAAAAGAGATCTCCACCCCTTGTACTCTTACGGATTTATGGACAGCCCTGCAGGATTCGTAGTGTAAGTTCCCTCCAGCACTACTTCAGACGTTGGTCGAGTCCATTCCACGTCGTGTTGCGGCACTTCTGCGTGGTCGCGAGGGCCCTACAGGATATTAGGCAGGTGTACCAGTTTCATTGGCTCTTCGGTTTATGTGGACGAGCACTGCACGTTACTAAATAGCACCACGATACTGTCGCGTGAACAGTAACGTATGAGGACGCTGGATGTACGTGGCGTAGCGTTGTGCCGTCAGAGATGCCTCAGTCATTACCAGCTGTGATGTAAGGCCATACTCGATTACGCCAGGAGCAACAATGAGACGCCATTCATAAGCAGTTCATGATTGCCGGTCGTAGCACCACTCCAAACGTAGCTGTTTGTGTTGTGAGGTTATCGAGAGCCTACGCGTGAGGCTGTAATTCCCTATCCCCGCTGCTGCCAGTCTCCGACCAACGATACCTGATGACGCAGAATATTGCAGGGAGTTCATTACTTGTCCCCGGATGACAGGCGAAGATATGAGGAGGATACGATATGGCTGGTGCACAACAGGGCGGTCTTCCGTTGTGGTGGCCAGACGTGGTCAAGAGTAACCTGGACAACGTGTATATCAGCCCGTGCTGGGCAGAGGTGGTTGACATTAATTTTGACATCGAGTACACCTGCTCTCAAGTTCCCATGTTGTACTAGATCCATCACATCTGTAGCCTCCACAAATCCTTATACTGAACGATTCGATCAACCGGCCAAATGGACACCCATAATGAGATCCTTTCCAGTCTCTGTAAGAACAAGTGACGCTCTTCAAGCCCCTTGCGTACCATACCCGACCTGGTAACAACACTAAACACGAACAACACTAACGCACCCTGGTGGCTGTTATGTCCGTTAGAGACAACTTGCAACACTAATCACACTCTTATCCGCTGATAATGTGTACATTTAGGAAGCTACATTGACATCCGATCTTAGCTTTTGAGTGCCTCACCTTTTTCATCACGCAGCGCAGATTAAAAACATAATTTGTTTATAAATTCGTCGTAATACTTACTTACGACATTTTTCCCTCTTCTTTACATGTCCTGAATTTCACTCCTATGAAAAATCACCGGAAGCAAATCTTACAGGATGACAAGTACTGAACTATATCAAATAAAATCGTCATAAGTTCTGCACGGTTTGCATTAGGACGTTCAAACTTCACGGTTGGCCGCGGGGCATGATGAGAATTAGTATGCGCATGCATGGTTTGGCTTTGCGACGAAGCCCACTTTTACTTCGATGGGTTCGCCAATAGCAAAATTGGCGCATCTGGGGGACCGAGAATCCGCATTTCGCGGTCCAGGAGCCTCTTCCCCCTCAATGGGTAACTGTGATGTCCACTCACGGAATAATCGCTGCCATATTCCTTAATGGCACTGTGACTACCGAACGCTACCTCACGGTTTTGGAAAATGATTTCATCCCCATTATCCAAAGTCATCCTAATTTCGACAAGATGTGGTTCATGCAAGACGAAGCTCGACCCCAACGAAGCAGGAGAGAGTTTAATGTCCTGGAGGAGCACTTTGGGGACCGCATTCTGGCAACGGGGTACACAGAGGCCACACGCATGAGCCTCGCTTGGCCGCCACATTCTCCGTACCTGAACATATGACTCCTTTTTGTGGGGCTAAGACAAGGTGTACAGCAATAACCCCAAAACCATTGCTGAGCTGGAAACAGCCATTTAGCAGGTAATCAGCAGCATCGATATTCCGACACTTCAGCGAGTCATGCAGAATTTCGCTATTCGTCTGTGATACATCATCGCTAATGATGACAGCCATATCGAACACGTCATAATGTAAATCCGAATCACTGTAGTGAGTTTTACATGTTGAATAAAGAGTGCGCACGCCTTAGTTTGTAACTAATTGACGTTTTCTCCACACAGTTCAATAACTGTCTCCCTGTATATTAAATTTATAAGGAAATACTGTTTCAGTCTATAAATACCAAAACATACAGACGTATAACACAGTACAGTCACAGTAATGTGACCACCTGTCAAAAGTTTGAATAACCACGTTAGTAGCGTGGACCTGCAAGAAGAGGATGAATGAGGTTATGGAAGGTATCGACTCAAGGATGTGAAGTTTTGCCGACTACAGTGCTGTAGACAGCTGCCCCAGATTTCTCAGTTGAGGATGCATGGTGTTAACACCTCGGCCGAGGTGGTCCCACGGATTCTCGATTGAGCTTAAATCCGTTCAGTTTGGTTCCAATGGAGTACAGTAAACACATCCTGACGCTCCTCGATCCACGCTTGTACACGGCGAGCCGCATGACACGTTCTGTTGTACTACTGGCACGTACCATCGAGCCAGGAAAAGAGCCGCACGTAGGGATGGACATGGCCTCTAAGGATAGATGCAAGCTTGTGCTGACCCACTGTGTCACCCAGAATGTCGAGATCACCCAGGGAATATCACGAAAACATCCGCCAAACCATAACGATCCTTCCTCTGACCTGCACCTTTCCGACGATTGTTGCACGGCCGTACGCTCCGATGGAGCATAAAACGTGATCCATCTGAAAAGGCCAGCTGTCGCCACTCAGTGGATGTCCATTTGCGCCATTGGCGTCCAGATTCCAGCATTCCCCGCCGTTGAACAGAAATCAGTACAGGTACATAAACAAGGCGCCTGCTGTGAAAGCCTATACGAACCAACGTTGAAGAGACATTGTTGGTAGCCCCTAGGCTCATCTGGGTAGTCATCTGCTCGACAGTTGCGCGTCCGCTCGCCCGTACACATCACCGCAGCCGCCGTTGACTGCTGTCATTTATGGACCGTGGCGCACCATAGTTGTGTCAGTTTTGGATAGCACAATTTTGCCATGCATGGTATACTTTAAGCTTGCAAACAGTTTATAAACTTAGTCACTTCGGGAATGCTTCCACCCGTAGACCGAAAGCCAATGATCATGAACTTTTGGGGGGTCAGATAAATCGCTCTGTTTCCGCATTACGACAACGACTGCAGCGTTTTCCACGTCCCCCTCATATGTTCTATATACTCTCCACTGCTAGTGCTGCCACATGCCGTCTGTGAATGGTTATTCCACGGCGACGTCGAACATAGCTGGTGGTCACTTTAATGTGACTGGGCCGTGTATCTACCATATTTTCAGAATGACCACTGAACACAATTTAGCAATAAAAGCGAAATGGATCTGGTATGAAACACTCTTAAACTGCCCTAAGCTTAAGACAAAATAAACAATAAAAATTCATGTACAACAGCTGCTGTCCAAGATAGCCAAGCAAACAAACAAAACAATCTGTTTCGTGTGTAGGTTTGCGTTGATTGGAATTTACACTTCTCACTCAAAAATATTCGGATAAATTACGAAAGGTGTGGGTAATACAATAGCCTTTTACTTTTACTTTGATACATTTCTTTATCTTCATGCCTGTTATCTTCCGGCCACCTATTACAAACTTTTGCACCGGAAAACAAAATTCAGTTCTGAACCCTCCGATGAAGCAGTGTCCATGATGGTGGAGTGGTATAGTAATATATAAGAGTGAGTTTTTCGAAAAATGAAGCAAATACTTCGTTTTAATGTGTATAATCCTGCTCCGAAGACACAGGAATATTCAATTACCTGCCAAAAGCATCGATTATAAGGACGATATTAATACATATTTTAGCAACGATGAAGTGCGTTTCTCGGTAGGTCGAACTAACGTGCAAGGATCATCGTAGACAGCGCCATAAACAATATTTAACGCACAGTACAGCACATCACGAGTACTTCGCACAGAACAGGAACAACCAAGCTATATTCTTACTCGTAAAAGGCCATTGCAGCATTCAAGTAAATGAAATGACTGGTAGGTTATCGAAAGAAGTCATTACTGCGGACTGTAAAGAGTGCGACAAGGTTCCATATTCGGGAACGGTAGTTAAAGCGAACAATTAGCAGTTAGCTAGAAAACAGGTCAGACTATGCGTGGGGAAGGTCCAGCGTGTTAGAGGTTTACTGTAGCCCACTGATGTATTCAACGAACAACTACACACCCACACACCCACACACCCACACACCCACCCACCTACCCACCCACACACACACACACACACACACACACACACACACACACACACACACACATACACACTTGATAACTGATGGAGCCTTACTGAAGAGTCAGCCATAATAATTTTAACCAGTATCACTTTGCAGTGAATTCGGAGAAGAATATGACATATACCACTTGTTGTTGGTTGTGGAAACAGGTAAAAAGCAAAAGGCATTCTACATCGTGCCATCTCTGGGGTACGAGAGATCGACTACAGGATGTGCACCACACCAATGGCAGTACATACTCATCGCCGATTATAAAGGCAGGTATCATCACATCAGCAGCCCTTACAATCCAATAAAAAGCCAGAAACCGACTAAAAGTATTGTAATTACTAACAGACAGCACTTGGAATCAGCAGTATTTTATCATTCTCCTAGCCTGCAGATCCCTCATCTATTCCTTCCTAAACTATGCCAATATTGTCTCGATCTCTTCCACTTAAAAATTTTACAAATATCTTGAAATGCTCGAAATACATGCACTCTGCCTGGACATCTGCAATCAATTCTACCCCGCCTCCTACACTGGCTCAACCAATTCCCACAGCTCAGAATGCAAAGGGAAACCCCAACCACAGCCACACACACACATATTACTCTCTTATCTCCAATCCAGCCATGCTGCCGCGCCATCACACCAATATTCCACCTCCTAGCTTTATGCCTTGTCTGTCCTCTCAATCCGGCACTTCACGTGTCCCACTCTCCAACGTGAAATTCGTCACAACATATGCCATAGCCTACAACATTTCATAGCAATAAAACGTATCCTTTCGTTTCTTCCTCGTTCTCCTTGACCACCCTTTCAATATGAAACTGACGGAAATGAAACGTACTACATCGTGAAGTACCAGTCCGATTTTCATCAAAACCTATCTAAATGTTCACCTTATAGTGTGTATTAAATGATTAAACTTGTACGCCCAAGAAATGGATATCAGTCATCAACATCAGATTGAGGTGTGACCCTCATGGGCAGGAATGCACTTCTGTATTCGTTGCACCATGGAAGCAAACAGCCTCTTAATGTCATCGTCAGGAATTTCTTGCTGTACCTGAAACATAAGCTTTGTCAGCCCATAAAAATTGCTAGCTGTAGTCTGGTATACATCCCAGAAGCGCACTGTGGGCGACACACCAGGGGACTGAAAAGTCAGTCAAGGATACATACATTCCTCAAGACATATTTGGTGTGAATTACACAGTAGGCCTGACATGTTCATGCTGGAATATGCTGTTTGGTAATCTGATTATTAAAGGTACGACAACCGAGTATACGATTATTACCGCATTCTGCCAAGCATTCAGCCCTCCTTCAACAATTACCAAATCAGTCCTTTGGCCATATCCTGCAGCTCTCCAGGCCATGATTTCAGAAGCTTTGGAGGCATGGGTCCCCAGAATCGCGACTTGCTGTGACCTTTCAAAGGGTCGCCTACTGACATGTTGGTGCCGCTCTGATCGTGATAAAAAGAATAAGCGGGACTCATTGCTGAACACCACAGAAGGACATTCAATGTCGCCGTTGGCTCTGGCTCTGCACCATGTAAGTCTATGTTGCCTGTCGTATGGTGTGAGAGAGACGATATGAGGCAACTTAAGACCTCAAGCCAGCTTCCAGTAATCTGTTTGCGATAATTTGTGGTGACAGTCTGCCAGTAACTTCCATCCAGATTTCAACTACTGACATTCGTCTATTCGTCAGAGCCAGTAGAACAATCCTACGACCTTCTCGTGCTGTAATCCTGAAAGGACCCGTGCCTACACTTCATGTGACACAGTTCTTCTGAGCCCATCTCACCGTCACTCGTTCTGCAGTCAAAGAACTGCAACCAACTATCTGGGCGATCTGTCGATATGATGTTCCCATGTCCTTCAATTCAGTGATTCTACCTTTCTCAAAGTCTAAAGGATGGCGATAAGTTGCACGTGCACGTCCTCTAAACATGATGTACTGAAATCTCCATCTGAAAAGCTGCAGTAGCCCCAATAGTCGCAACAGCCATGATGTATTCACACCGTTCCGTATTTGCAGGAATGCCTTTTTCTTTATTGAAAAAAAGCTGGCATGTGGACGAAATTTTAATCAACGTGCTTTCATGCTCATGGAAACATTGGAGTATCAGTTTTGTAGCGTTCGGTCAAAGTGTTGTTGATGTAACACTTTCTGTTTCTGCGAGTTTATACGCCGTGTGCTGTTCCTCACGATGTTATTACTATAACCACCTTTTCATCACCATCGAATGCGTATGGTTTTCTTTCATACAGGGTGAAAATTATTGAACTATATGAAATAAAATGGTCATAACTTCTGAACGGTTTTCGTTAGGACACTCAAACTGCACGGTTGGCCGCGGGGCATGATGGAAATTAGTATGTTCTGTATGGTTTGGTTTAGCGACGAAGCCCACTTTCATTTGGAAGGAGTCGTCAATAAGCAAAACTGGCGCATAAGGGAAACTGAGAATCCACATTTCGCGATCGAGAAGTCTGGGTGACTGTGTGGTGTACAGTGCCCAGTCACGCGATAATCGATTCGATATTCCTTGACGGCGCGGTGACTACCGGAAGGTACGTGAAGGTTTTGGAAGATGATTTCATCTCCGTTATCCAGACTGAACCTAATTTCGACAAGATGTGGTTCATGCAAGATGGAGCTCGACTCCATCGAAGCAGGATGGTATTTGATGTCCTGGAGGAACACTTTGGGGACTGCATTCTGGCTCTGGGTACCAGAGGCCACTGGCATGGGTCTCGATTGACCGCCATATTCTCCGGATCTGAACACATGCTTCTTTTCGTGTGGCTATATGAAAGACAAGATGTACAGCAGTAACCCCAGAAGCATTACTAGGCTGAAAATAGCCGTTTAGGGTGTCACCGACAGCACCGATCTTCCGACGCTTCACCGGGTCGCCTGTCTCGGTGGCCGAGCGGTTCTAGGCGCTTCAGTCCGGAACCGCGCGACTGCTACGGTCCCAGGTTCGAATCGTGCCTTGAGCATGGATGTGTGTGATGTCCTTAGGTTAGTTAGGTTTAAGTAGTTCTAAGTTCTAGGGGACTGATGACCTCAGATGTTAAGTCGCATAGCGCTCAGAGCCATTTGAACCATTTCAGCGGGTCATGCAGAATTTCGCTATTCGTCTGCGCCGCATCACCGCCAATGATGGCAGGCATATCGAACATATCAAAACCTAAATCCGAATATCTTTAGTGATGTTTACATGTTAAATAAAGTGTGTGCACGCTGTAGTTTGTAACTAATTTCCTTTTTTTAATATATAATTCCATTATTGTCACCCTATACATCGCCAACACCACAGTCATATCACAGCAGCACCAACTCTGTCTTCTATATCCATTTTAACCTTTATGTAAATCTCTTGTCAACGTCGAGAAACTGTCGAGTTGACAATTGCTTATAGCATTATAATAAAATTATCGCCTGAATTGTTTTATATAATGTATCAAGCTTAAACTTTTATGACGTAAAGAAACTACAATCGTCCAGAAAAAACTTTGGATTCTTTGATTGTTCTGGGACATGGCTGATTGGAACTACAAAATACAAAACATCAGTTAACTACATGACTGATACGAAGATGTACTTAACTTTATACACTCCTGGAAATTGAAATAAGAACACCATGAATTCATTGTCCCAGGAAGGGGAAACTTTGTTGACACATTCCTGAGGTCAGATACATCACATGATCACACTGACAGAACCACAGGCACATAGACACAGGCAACAGAGCATGCACAATGTCGGCACTAGTACAGTGTATATCCACCTTTCGCAGCAATGCAGGCTGCTATTCTCCCATGGAGACGATCGTAGAGATGCTGGATGTAGTCCTGTGGAACGGCTTGCCATGCCATTTCCACCTGGCGCCTCAGTTGGACCAGCGTTCGTGCTGGACGTGCAGACCGCGTGAGACGACGCTTCATCCAGTCCCAAACATGCACAATGGAGGGGCAGATCCGGAGATCTTGCTGGCCAGGGTACTTGACTTACACCTTCTAGAGCACGTTGGGTGGCACAGGATACATGCGGACGTGCATTGTCCTGTTGGAACAGCAAGTTCCCTTGCCGGTCTAGGAATGGTAGAACGATGGGTTCGATGATGGTTTGGATGTACCGTGCACTATTCAGTGTCCCCTCGATGATCACCAGAGGTGTACGGCCAGTGTAGGAGATCGCTCCCCACACCATGATGCCGGGTGTTGGCCCTGTGTGCCTCGGTCGTAGGCAGTCCTGATTGTGGCGCTCACCTGCACGGCGCCAAACACGCATACGACCATCATTGGCACCAAGGCAGAAGGGACTCTCATCGCTGAAGACGACACGTCTCCATTCGTCCGTCCATTCACACCTGTCGCGACACCACTGGAGGCGGGCTGCACGATGTTGGGGCGTGAGCGGAAGACGGCCTAACGGTGTGCGGAACCGTAGACCAACTTCATGGAGACGGTTGCGATGGTCCTCGCCGATACCCCAGGAGCAACAGTGTCCCTAATTTGCTGGGAAGTGGCGGTGCGGCCCCCTATGGCACTGCGTAGGATCTTACGGTCTTGGCGTGCATCCGTGCGTCGCTGCGGTCCGGTCCCAGGTCGACGGGCACGTGCACCTTCCGCCGACCACTGGCGACAACATCGATGTACTGTGGAGACCTCACGCCCCACGTGTTGAGCAATTGGGCGGTACGTCCAACCGGCCTCCCGCATGCCCACTATACGCCCTCGCTCAAAGTCCGTCAACTGCACATACGGTTCACGTCCACACTGTCGCGGCATGCTACCAGTGTTAAAGACTGCGATGGAGCTCCGTATGCCACGGCAAACTGGCTGACACTGACGGCGACGGTGCACAAATGCTGCGCAGCTAGCGCCATTCGACGGCCAACACCGCGGTTCCTGGTGTGTCCGCTGTGCCGTGCGTGTGATCATTGCTTGTACAGCCCTCTCGCAGTGTCCGGAGCAAGTATGGTGTGTCTGACACACCGGTGTCAATGTGTTCTTTTTTCCTTTTCCAGGAGTGTACAATCCACTGCTCCACGAATGTGTGGAATATTTACTTGATGCACACAATTAAAAACTCTTGCTTGAAGTACGAGTTCAGCATTTGCAAAGGTACAGTTCCACAGGAGACATGAATGACACTAGTGTCCTAACTTGATGATGTTGACTGCTTAATCGGAGGTCACGAAGTGCGCAGAGCGAGTCTATGCTCGGCTCTATATTGACCTCCGTACGATGGCGCTGCGGTGCTGAGTGAGAGGGCGTGTCATAAGGAGCGCCTCCCATTCATCGTTGCAGACTGCAGCAAGACATCGCTAATGCCGGTGGTACCCACAACCGTTACCGACTTTAGTGTGTACCACGATCTTTGGGCGATACCACATAAACCAGTCACTACTTTGGCTGCAGAACAGTGTCATCCGCTGCCTGCCAGCCCTTTTGTGGGGAACTGAAATAACAACAAGGAAAAAAACAATAGCGAGCAATCGTGTCGAGTAGCCAGGTAGCATCACCGTCTTAACGCTACTGCTTAAAGTAGAACTCGTCGCGTGGGACCTTTTTTTGGACTACAACACTCTTCCTCGATCTTCATTGTTGAAGTATCGCAATTTACCTTACACTTACACAGCTGCTTGTGCTTATCACAGTTCTTTCTAGCGTGTTTACTATCCTCATATTTGGCAGCGTTGTATTCCATAGAGTGGAACTTCGTTTATATTCTTTCCTTCGTACACTGAATCGCAAAAGAAACTGGTATATGCTTGCGTATTACAGAATACGGCGCTGCGGTCGGCAACGCTTATCTAAGACAACAAGTGTCTGGCGCAGTTGTTAGATCGGTACTGCTGGTGCAATGACAGGTTATCAAGATTTAAGCTAGTTTGTACGTGGTTCATAGTCGGCCTCGCGAGCGATGGGACACAGCACCTCTGAGGCAGCGATGAAGTGGAGATTTTCCCGTACCACCATTACACGAAAGTACCGCCACTATCAGGAATTTGGTAAAACATCATATCTCTGACATCGCTGCGGCTGGAAAAAGATACTGCAAGAACCGGACAAACGACAACCGAAGATAATCGTTCAACGTGAGAGAAGTGCAAACCTTCCGCAAATTGGTGCAGATTTCAGTGCTGGGCCATCAAAAAGAGTGAGCGTGCGAACCATTCAACGATCTCCACCTCCTCGTACTCTTACGGATTTATGGACAGCACTGCAAGATTCATGGTGATAATCCCTTCCTGCACTACTTCAGACTTTAGTCCACTCCTTGCCACGTCGTGTTGCGGCACTTCGGCGTGCTCGCGGCGGCCCTACGCAATATTAGGCAGGTGTACAAGTTTCTTTGGCTCTTCAGTTTATTACTTAAGTCAGCCTGTATTTATAGGCACAGCCTAGGTTGCGTATGATTTCTATTAAGTATACTACAGTACTGATGCCTCTTAGAAAACTATAACTGTTAACTTTGTGAGTGTATGATTTCTATTAAGTATACTACAGTACTGATGCCTCTTAGAAAACTATGACTGTTAACTTTGTGAGTCTGCACAACATACGGGACTAGTTTCGAATGTAGTGTTAAAACTGATCAGTTGTGTCCTGTGTTTGAAAGATTTCAAAACTAAACTACTAAAGTAAGACTGGACATAGAAAATGAAAAACTGATGTTTGAAAAAGACAACGACTCCAGTAAAGCTCATGTGTAGCTGAAGGAAGTACTGTTCAGCTGTACCTCATTTCAATGAAGAGGGAAAATGAGGGTTTAACATTCAGCCGATAACGAAATGGTTGGAGGTCCAATAACAGCTCGTGAAGAGTTGAAAAAATTATTGTGTCTTCATTTATGAAATTCTCAATAAATTAGCTTAACTCAGTTTTGATCTGAACGGCGAAACGAGAGTAAAACTCAGCCAGAAAGAAATGCTTAATTTTATAGAATTCGTTGGCCCGAAAATAGGAGCCTTAGAAAGTGTGTGAATGTTTGTTTCAGTCATTAGTAGCTAAACTAAAACTAAACTAAACTCCGTCCGAACAGGCCTTGGAAGGCCCACAAGGTATCGACCGGCCGCCGTGTCATCCTCACCCACAGATGTCGCTGGATGCAGATATGGAGGGGCATGTGGTCAGCACACGGCTGTCCTGGCAGTATGTCAGTTTACGAGACCTGAGCCGCTATTTCTCAGTCAAGTAGCTCCTCAGACCGGATGGTCTCCCATCCAAGTGCTAGCCCATCCCGACAGCGTTTAATTTCGGTGATCTGACGGGAAAGTCATTAGTAGCCCACTCTGCTTAAGGTTCTTTCTTGCTTCTCTGAACAAAAGTTATGCTGCCATCTACATTTCGCACTATGCATTCTGCTCTAAACACTTCCATTTTTCTCCATTTCATCCAGCGTACTTTGTACAGTGACTCCCCTCTCCGTGTCCCGTTGCATATGAGATTCGCACGAGGGGACTTCAATAAGTAATGAAAGGCATTTTTTTCTGAAAGCAGGTTGGTTTTATTGCACCATATTATTCCCCACTGTTTCGGCTACAAAATCCTATTTTACATTATCTCCCTTACTGGGAGGGCCGGTATTCCCTCGTGATACCGTTCTATCAGTCAGCGTCGGAACCAACCTCTTGCTGCATCAATAACGTCCCCATCATTCGCGACTGTGTCCCGCGGAGTGCATCCTCCATTCGGCCAAACAGACGGAAGTCAGAAGTTACGAATCTGGGCACACAACTTTGAGTACCCTAACTGGTGGATGAATGTGCCAGAACCACCATCAGACGCGTCCAGTTGAGCAGCGAGGTATTTGATTGTGATACGTCAGTCACATTGCATGAGTGTTCGCACGTTCCATCATTGCAGGAGTCAAAGCTATATCCGACCAGCAAGCACGCGGGAGATAGGACAGATTTGTGCGACCTTGATGTGATGATGACAAAAGCCTCGCCCAACGGTTCACCGGGTTTTTGTTCCGTACCAGGTGTCTGTAGACATTCTGAAAACGCCCGTGAATATCAGCGATACTATGGTTTTCCGCCAAAAGTATCATAATGACAGCTCTATGCTTGGAATGCACCTCCGTTAGACGCCATTTTGAAGGGTCGGCGTAGCGCAGCCACCTATCGGAAATTAATGAAACTATAGTGGCTGAAGCGGGAATATTTCACGATGTCTCACAACAGATTCTGAATCTTTTCAAGCGAAATTGGCGGCCAAAAGAGTCTTGCATTATTTACTGAACGCCACTTGTATTTTCTACGCTCCTGCTAATGAAAATCGACATAATTATTGGCACAGTAATTGTTTCATAGCTCAACCATTCAATACGCATTACAAATGCGTGTCAGATGGTCTCTGGTCTATGTCTTCCTTAGACTGTGTTCTTCCAGTTTACCTGTCTGCCTCACGGACATAAGCAAACCTTCAGCCTCCAACTTCTTTTCTTCTTAGGTTTAACACTACGTAGAAGCTGTTTTACGTTACCTTCAGTTGTCTAGAAACACACCGTCATCAGTCATAATGGCCTTATTTTGCAGGGTTTTCTGACGCGTGTCAAAGCTAATTACTTTATTTTCAAGGACTTGACATTCATTTGCTTTGTATGTCTGCTGCAGCATGCACCACTACAACAAAATGAAGTGAATTTTTCTTTCTGGGTATGAAAGATTCGGAGAACTTATTTTTCTAAATAAAAAAGAATATAGCATTCATTTCAAACAGAAATTATCGGTGTTATAGTGACTGGTGGCTTGAACATTGCTGTCATACGGTGGCTATTGAGAAAACAGAATACACAGTCTCGAAATTGAAGAAAAAATTACGTGATTATCCGCTAACCTTACTGCTTGTCGGTTCAGTGAGTGTGAAATTACGCTTCTGAAAGACAGGGTAATGGTTTCTGGTTGGATTATATGGGAGATAAGAAACTTCATCTTTCAGTGCATTGTGTGTGTGAAGATTCGTAAATGAAAAAGGGAACTCCCTTCGAATAGAGAACAAAGTAGTGATCCATATGTAAGACACAGGTGTTAGCGACCAGTATTTTATCTGGTCTCGACAAGTTATCTATATGATGATAATGATGGGGAATAAGTCATACAACCAAAGGTTAGTTTGAACATCAGTCTTTTTCTATAGACAGGAAGAATGAGATGATCATTCCGCCCTCTTCTCTGTGAACCAACTATGAGGCAACTTTTGGTATAACATGAAACTCGAAATGCATGCACATTTGTGCAAGTTTACTAAGCTGCAAACATTTTCTAAACTATTTGATATTGACACCATACGGACCCAGATTCAAGAACGTCTAAGTCACAGAAGCCTACATGCCCAAATTTTGCGAAGCAAAGCACGCGCATGCCAGAGAACTGCATTTATTAAGATATTGTACAGCAATACAGTCTGTGGCCAAATGATTCCTGGTAGCAATACCCGGAAGAACAGCGTGCACCACTACCAGTGAATTGAAACAAAAACATCTGGGAGTTCAGAGAAATAAACCTGTTGATATGTAGAGGAAACGTGGATATATGAGCGATTATTCATGTTCCTGGAGCTCAGATGAAAGGACATAGACGAGAAGCAAGGCTGTATGGTTTCACTGTGTATAAAACAGCATTTCAATAAAAGTTTTACGACGGTCGTTCTATAAGTAATTCCCCACATTTTTTTCTCACAACATATTTATTGTTAAGAGTCAGAATTTGGTGACAATACACATCAATACATCTTGTCCATGTCCTTTTTTTCTGCGTAGTCTCCATCATGTTCTACGGCCGAACGCCAATGTTGTGGAAGAGCATGTATTCCCTGCTGCTAAAAGCTCTTGTCCTGTTAACGTAGTCATGTTTTCACTGCATGGCTGACTCTCTCGGCATCCCGTAGAGAATCTTTAAGCAGCCAAACAGATGGAAGTCCGACGGTGACAGGTCTGAACTGCAAGGTGGATGAGGCAGTGATGTCCAACTTAATTTGGAGATGTGTTCCTGGGTTCTCAGACTTGTTTGAGGACGTGCATTATCTGTTGTGGCAACATTTCTGCTGGACTCTTATCCGATCTAACACGTTGGAATCGGTTCTTGAGTTTATTCAGAGTCTTCACGTATGCCTCTGAATTGATGGTTTACCCTCTCGGCATCACATCCACGAGAATAACGCCATCATAATCCCAGAAGACTGCCATCATGACTTTTCCGGCAGAGAGGGCTGTCTTGAATTTCTTCTTTTGAGGTGAATGAGGGTGTGGACGACCTTTTTGTGTATTTGAAAACGTTAGTTTTCATTTCTGCTACATTTCACTTGTTAGAAGAAAAGCAAAGGTGTATGCCATCATAGGCTGGATGGTCCCCATAAGGTTGTTCAGCTGCCTGCTTGGAAAGAGGTATTCTCTGCTGTAGGCAGTCTCATGTTTAGAAAAGAACAGAACAGCTTAAACGGATAGAGACAGGACGTACGTATGCACAGGACATGTATATTAGTATGTTCTACAGAAACGAGTGGCATTTGAACCACGTCGGCCCACGATTTCAGGCTAGCATTGATATCGCGGTGCAACACCACCTGCCGGTAAAATGTGCCTGCGGCTCTCGTTGTCGCTATAAACAGAAGTTAGTACGTGCAAGATACTTTGCAGACGTATGCGCGAACCGTACCGTCAAATCAGTGAGTTCGAAAGAGGGCGCATTATTGGCATGAGAGACTGTGATGCATCGATCCATGAAATCTCTGATCATGTGGGACGAAGTGTTTCGGCAGCTCAACGAGTGTGTGCAGAATGGTTCACGGAAGGCCGTAGAAGACGACGAGATGGGCCAGGCACACCGCCCGCACCACTCCCCGAAAACATCGACATCTCATCCAAATAGCATTGCAGGATAGATCTGCGTCCTCCTCTAGTCTGGTTCAGCAGCGAAACCGTATAACACATTGTACAGTATCAGAGGTGAACAGTCCGTTGTTTATTAAGACACGAGTTACGTGCGCGTCGTCCACTTCTCCGCCTACCTTTGATGAGTGTGCAGAAACACACTAGACAGCACTGGTGTATGGAACGACGTCACTGGGGACAGGAATGGCATCAGATTGGTTTTTCGGAAGAATCCTGGCTCCATTTCTTTGAAAATAATGGCTTCCTTTTGGTTCGCCGCAGACAGAGGAACCGGCATAACAGTGACTGTGTTCGCGCAAGACATACAGCACCAACTCAAGACCATATGGTGTGGGGTGCTACTAGGTACAACCAAAGATGACAGCTGATGCATGTCCAGGGCACTGTGACCAGTGTGACGTATGGGAATGACATTTTGCCACCCGTAGCCATACCCTTTCTTCACAACACACCAGACACCTCTTTTCAGCAAGACAATGCACGATCACATGTTTCTGTACGAACACTTGCCTTCTTGGTGTCACAGGATGTCTGCCTATTCACTGACCCGCCATATCACCAGATTTGTCGCCAATAGAAAATGTGTGGGATATGATGAAACGACGTGTGCAGCGCTGTGACCCATTGCTAACCACCGCAGATGAACTTTGGAACCAGGTGTGTGCAGCAGGGATGGCTAGAACACACGACGCCAGTCGCGCCTTATACGCGTCGATGCCATCACGCATCGAACAAGTTATCATGGCCCATTACCCTGTGGCTACTAGGCTGCAGGACACATGTTGCACCGTGATGACCGAAATGCTAATAAATTCTGCAGAACATACTAATGTACATTTCCTGTGAATATGAACGTCCTATCTCTAGTTGTTCAAGGTGTTCTGTTCTTTCTGGATGTGCGTGTACGTTTTCCCAAGGAAGTGACTGTACTGAGTTCTTGGAGAATTTGCGCTTTTCATGAAGATGAGAGAAAGAGAAGGGAAATAGTGGAACTCGGTGCCGGTATATGGCGTGGCCAAGGGAGCCACCAAGCTTAATATTTGCACCCGATGGACATACCATCGTCAGATGAATCATATGCTCTCGCC
Source organism: Schistocerca gregaria (assembly GCF_023897955.1). Lineage (NCBI taxonomy): Eukaryota > Metazoa > Arthropoda > Insecta > Orthoptera > Acrididae > Schistocerca > Schistocerca gregaria. The sequence continues at coordinate 748,491,839 of NC_064931.1, forward strand.
CCATGGCCGGCCCCTGTGGCCGTGTTGTTCTAGGCTCTACAGTCTGGAACCGCGCGACCGCTACGGTCGCAGGTTCGAATCCTGCCGAGGGCATGGATGTGTGTGGCGTCCTTGGGTTAGTCAGGTTTAAGTATTTCTAAGTTCTAGGGGACTGATGACCTCAGAAGTTAAGTCCCATAGTGCTCAGAGCCATTTGAACCATCTCGCCCCATGAGATAGTGCGGTGATGTTTGCTGTTTAATACAGGAGATTTCTGCAGAGATAGGCGATTGGGAACTTCACGCTGACAGGTGTCCTTCCTCATCGGCCAAATACCGGCGATGAAAAGTTTTACAGTACCAGGGTACGAACCAGCTACTGCCATCGCAGAGGCGAACGTTAGCGACTTCAACTACTTTTCAAAATATAGTTGGGAATATCTGAAGCTGAGTTGCTAAAAGCTGGATCAGAAACTGCACTGCAGTACGTGCATGAAGGCTCTCTCTATGTATGCCTGTCTTTCTGTGTCTCTTATTCAGCCGAGATTGTTGCAGCAGTCACAGTGATTAATTTAGGCAAAGCACGGAAAATACCGTATAAATCGTGGTGCTACCCTTATGTTTGAAACCAGTGCTCTTCAGTACGTCTTTAGTGTTTTACGTACAGCACCATTTTTCTTGGTGTTGAAGGTGCAGTCTGGAAAGGAACATCTCTGTCGATATCCTGCTATAGTCCTAGTAAGCGACAATAACTATGAAACCTGAATTAGCACGTCAGTCCCTTTCCACTGTTTTCTCATATAATATCGTATTACAAACCCACAGTCCTAAAAGGAAAAAAATACAGCTTCTCTGAGAACAAAAATTCAGAAATGCCTTACTCCCTGCATTCTCCCAGAGACGCACTTTGTCACTATTTTACTGAAGTTTTCCCTTAATTTTACCGCACAGTTGCAGACAGGTCACTGGACAAATCCGTTCTGAACGAGATAGATGTGTCTATTTAAAATACTTAATTATGTTATGCTGTGATTATGGCAATGGAATCATCTGCAGAAGAAGCGCAGTTCAAAGTCTCTTCAGCCATCCGGATTAAGGTTTTCCGTTGGTTCCCTAAACAAGCTCTGACAAATGAGAGACTATCATATTTGAAATGGTCGCGGCTGATTTGTGTCGTTCTCCTTGTACAATTGAAGTATTTCTTCCATCTTTAATGACATCCTCGTCAACCAGACCTTAAACCATAATATTCCTGACTGCCATAAAAATCTCAGTGAAGTGATTCCTTGATACTAATGAGACACAGAAGTAACATTTGAAGAACTGCATGCTTGGCATCGACTTTTCAGGTTTATACGTTATTTTCTAGCATTTTTGGGGGTAGCGACCATCTTCACAGTGGAAAAAATACTGAATATTAGATGGATATGCTATTAAGGTAGTGGTCAGTCCCCTTGTTACTATCTTACTGATAGTCCTGTTTAATCATAATGAAGTCAATTGTATGCTGGTATTGAAACCATATATATTGTATGTCATTCTGTATACATTTTATGACTCTGACAGTTTTTAACTAACGCAATGGAAAGTTGAACTGCATATCCATCTAGTGTACAGTTTCATTTCTTCGGTGAAGATTGTCTCTACAACCACAAATGGTAGAAAATAAGAAATAAATTTGTACAGCTGACGGCAAACATACAGTTCTTCAAATTCCTAACAGCTGTGTCGCGTCACCTCGTTAAAATATTACTTAAGTAACAAATACATACGGTGATAAAAAGAGTGAAAACTCTCAACCAAAATGATTCTTTTTTCTTCAGTCCAGAGAAAGAGTGCCAAACAGCTGCAACCATGCGTCACATAAACCCTATATAACCATCATAATGGAATGATATACGTCTGGGGCAAATGTCTAATGTGGCTTCATAACTGTAAGACATGTTTTCTATCGTGAGCGAACTGCCACAGTGACCGTGCTTTACATTTCCAGGAAATTCTCAACGTAATTTTCTAGCAAGATGATGCATCTACACTTTGATCTACACGTCCACAAATAACAGGTCCAACATTTTTCCCGTCATTGGACTGCAGAAGGAAAACTGAGAAGCACCGTCACATGATCCGTCAAAATCACCGATGTACATTTTTCCCTTGCGGGCTTTTACAAGGACGTTGTGTACAAGATAACTGTAACATTGATTAGCAGTCTACGGGAACACAAATATTCCCATGGTATCGTACACACATTGCGTTGCCACAAAGAAGTTGTCAGCGCGATTCGATTCCACAGACGTTAACGGGGGTTTGCTGCAGCCTGTAACGACATATGGGAGACGTTCATGAAGACTACGCATTTCCTCTCAGCATAGCATAGTCCTCACACTGACGTCAATATAGTGTCCAGTTACCAACCGGAGACCTCAGCTACAGTAGTCAACATCATCGAGTAGAACGGTGACAGTTAAAGTTTCTAATGAAATGTACTTTGCTGATGCTGCATTTTGTACTACAAGAGAACAGTTTGTTACACTGTACATCAAGCGATCCTTTGCTGGTCCATGACAGTTGCAGATAATCCAGTACTCCTGTGGCAAAGTTAAGTAAATCTTTTATACATTAATGTAATGAAGTGAACTAATGTTTCATGTTTACCAGAGCAATCAAAGTACCCACAGTTATGGCTGAACGACGGTAGTTTCGCCTGGTCACAATTAGTAACACGTGACATGCTGCCTTGTACATGGACGGTAACAGATGTCTTCTAGATATCCCTCAACTAGCGAAAGGTCACAGGGGAAGACATACTGACCAATTTCTTCACAAGTTTGTTGAACAGGAAGACAGGCGGCCAGAAAAAAAATTGAATATACAAATCCTGGAAATGTTTTTTATTAACAAAAAAGGTGTCATATACAAAACTTAAGCTTAGTGTATTCGACTAGACAGTCCCTTAAGTTATTTAAAAAGCTGCCATATCTGTGCACGAGCTTTAGAATTCCGCTGTAGTCAGCTACCAACCGTCCACTAAGCCGGTTGTTCACTGCTTTATTCTGCACGGCATCACTTCCAAAACGTTTTAAATTCAGAAACAACTTGAGCTTCGTGAAAAAGGTTTCACGCGTGATTTCTTTCTTCGCCTAATTCTTCAAGTCATCTGTGATGAGTAGCGGACGTACGGGTCGACTTTCTTCATAAACGCTTGCTCCTCCATTGTTGAACAGTTTACACCACAAGCTTACATTTATTCGTTTTCTTACTGTGTCACCTAAACTTCCTCCAGTTAACAGCAAATTTCTGAAGGTTTCGACTTTTAATTATTGACGAATCGAATAACACCTCTGCACTTATAATCGTTGTTACTTCGAAGCACAAAATTCGCTTTTGGCGATCACAGGTTGGACAACGATTCCCAGCACGAAGCCGTAAGGAGCTGATGCAGAAAGACAGACGGCAAATTAGGGTGACTAAAGAAAAATCCAACAGGAAAAAGCGGCTGCCGTGGTCTTCATACGAGAAGGGAACTGCAAGTAAATAAATAATAAAAAGAGGCTGCGTTGTTGTGTCAACCGGCAAAGAAACCAAATCATTCATGACGCATAGGGAATATCATCCGATTGGAACTGAATAAAAATTACCGGATGTGAAATTATTTGAAACAACGTTTCTACACAATTTAGGCGCCATCTACTCTATGAAAGTCACTTAAAAAGTTACACTACTGGCCGTTAAAATTGCTACACCACGGAGATGAAGTGCTACAGGCGCGAAATTTAACCGACGGGCAGAAGATGCTGTGATATGCAAATGATTAGCTTTTCAAAGCATTCACAAAAGGTTGGCGCCGGTGACGACACGTAAAACGTGCTGACATGAGGGAAGTTTCAAATCGATTTCTCATAAACAAACAGCAGTTGACCCGCGTAGCCGGGTGAAACGTTGTTGTGGTGCCTCGTGTAAGGAGGAGAAATGAGCACCATCACGTTTCCCACTTTGATAAACGTCGGATTGTAGGCTATCGCGATTGCGGTTTATCGTATCGCGACATTGCTGCTCGCGTTGTCGAGATCCAATGACTGTTAGCAGAATGGCCGGCCGAAGTGGCCGAGCGGTTCTAGGCGCTACATTCTGGAACCCGGAGACCGATACGGTCACACGTTCGAATCCTGCCTCGTGCATGGATGTCTGTGATGTCCTTAGGTTAGTTAGGTTTAAGTAGTTCTAAGTTCTAGGGGATTGATGACCTCAGAAGTTAAGTCCCGTAGTGCTAAGAGCCATTTGAACCATTTTTTTGTTAGCAGAATATGGAATCGGTGGGTTCAGGAAGATAGTACGGAACGCCGTGATGGATCCCAACGGCCTCGTATCACTAGCAGTCGAGATGACAGGCATCTTATCCGCATGGCTGTAACAGATCTTGCAGCCACGTCTCGATCCCTGAGTCAACAGATGGGGACGTTTGCGAGACAACAACCATCTGCATAAACAGTTCGACGACGTTTGCAGCAGCATGGACTATCAGCTCGGAGACCATGGCTGCGGTTACCCTTGACGATGCATCACAGACAAGAGCGCCTGCGATGGTGTACTGAACGACGAACCTCGGTGCATGAATGGCAAAACGTCATTTTTTCGGATGAATGCAGGTTCAGTTTATAGCATCATGATCGTCGCATCCATGTTTGGCGACATCGCGGTGAACGCACATTGGTAGCGTGTATTCGTCATCGCCATACTGGCATATCACCCGGCGTGATGGTATGGGGTGCCATTCGCTACACGTCTCAGTCACGACTTGTTCGCATTGACGGCACTTTGAACAGTGGACGTTATATTTCAGATTTGTTACGACCCGTGCTCTACCCTTCATTCGATCCCTGCGAAACCCTACATTTCAGCAGGATAATGCACGACCGCATGTTGCAGGTCCTGTACGGGCCTTTCTGGATACAGAAAATGTTCGAATACTGCCCTGGCCAGCACATTCTCCAGATTTCTCACCAACTGAAAACGTCTGGTCAATGGTGGCCGAGTAACTGGCTCGTCACAATACGCCAGTCACTACTCTTGATGAACTGTGGTATCGTGCTGAAGCTGCATGGGCAGCTGTACCTGTACACGCCATCCAAGCTCTGTTTGACGCAATGCACAGGCGTATCAAGGCCATTATTACGGCCAGAGGTGGTTGTTCTGGGTACTGACTTCTATGCGCCCAAACTGCGTGAAAATGTAATCACACGTCAGTTGTAGTATAATATATTTGTCCAATGAATACCCGTTTATCATCTGCATTTCTTCTTGGTGTAGCAATTTTAATGGCCAGTAGTGTAAAATCATTTATAATCAACCAACACAACATGTAACGTATAGTGCATGGAGGCTGACAATGAAACACAATAAACAAGGGCGCAGTCTCCGAGTGCATTGAGTTGCTTTTCGTTGGCAGTCAAACAGCACATAGCAATCGTTAACTCGATTAATGTAGCTAGGTGGCAGCTCTTATATCCCTGCTTCAGTAATCAGTAATGGGACACACAATCTAAAGTTGATCTGTCATTTTATCGTTGTCCCTGTATTGTCTCCATTATATTTCATCCTTTTCTCTTTACCTCCGTCTTAATTGTATACATTAACCAGTGCCCTGTTAATTAGGGTTCAACGCAATTTGTAGAAAAAACTGCTCTGTCATCTGGCTCTGATAAAATCACTTCTTCTTACATACCTCAGCTGTGAATGGAATGTGAGATTACAAACCAACGTCTGCAAGTCATCCGATGTCCTTCGCTCCACAGAAGGTATCAATCAGGAATTCGTCTGGAGAGAATGAAGTGAAATCCAGTTCAGAGTGGCCAGTTTGGGACTTGAGGGAGAGCGCCATCTTGCGAATTGCTGAGAAAGAGAGAGAGAGAGAGAAACATTATCTTAAATTCTGTGCTTGTCTTGACGAGATAAACATCTATGGAGATATCTTTGTCGACTTATCAGTGTACTACGAGGTTCTTCCTTTATGACAGTAAGCTCTACTTATCTTCTTAGCAATTCTCCTGTGGTCACAGAGTTCGCTTCTGTGTTTGGGGTCAGGTTTTTTAATGATTTGGTAATCGATTACTGTTAATTTTGTGATAAATTCCTTTCCTGCCACCTGATCTGAGTGAGGACATAGAGTGATCCTCGATTGGCTGAGGGCTCGTCAACCCATGTTTTTAGCTGTCTTTTGCCCGCCCCCGGTATCTGAGTGATGCCGGCACCGTAGCTCAGCGTGTCCGGTCAGAGCGTTAACTACCCTCTGAAAAAAAAAAAAAAAAAAGGTGAGTGAATGGATCAACGAAGAACGTAAATGGGTGTCATCGGACGTCCGCCTCGAACAAAGTTCAACGAACAATAGAGAACAAAATGAGATCATAAAAAAGGGGGCAGCGTGACAGAGTGTCAATCCTAAAGGCCCGGGTTCGATTCCCGGTTGGATCGGAGATTTTCTCCGCTCAGGGACTTGGTGTTGTGTTGTCGTAATCATCATCATTTCATCCCTATCGACCCTCAAGTCACCGAAGTGGCGTCAAATCAAAAGACTTGCAGCCGACGAACGGTCTACCCCACGGGAGGCCCTGGTCACACGACATTTTTTATTTACCTCTCTTTTGTTTGTTCCGGTTAGCGTAGTGCAAATGGTACTTCTGTAGATTGTTTTAATGCTCTGGATACCTATGACACGATATATTATTTGTATACGAAAGTATTCTACGCCTCACCACGCTATAGAATTACTTTTCCGTTTTATTTTATGTAATTTTGCATCGATAAACAGTTATGCTTTAAGCTGATCCTGCGGCGATATTTTCGAATTAAATTTTCACAGCAGTCTTTGTATGTAGCCATCAAAAATGGCTACATACTAGAACTCAGGTAGACAGAGAAAGTTATGTTGAAGAAAGAAACAAAGCCAAACAGATAATTACAGCATCCAAGAAGAAATCTTGGGAAGACTTTGGAAACAGTTTGGAGACTTCGGGTCAAGCTGCTGGAAAACCATTTTGGAGTGTAATTAGCAGTCTTCGAAAGGGAGGTAAGAAGGAAATGACAAGTGTTTTGGACAGGTCAGGAAAACTGCTTGTGAATCCTGTGGATTCCTTGGGCAGATGGAGGGAATATTTTGAAGAGTTGCTCAATGTAGGTGAAAATACGATCAGTAATGTTTCAGATTTCGATGTACAGTGGGATAGGAATGAGGATGGAAATAGGATCACATTTGAGGAAGTGGTGAAAATGGTCAATCGATTGCAGTGCAATAAAGCAGCTGGGGTGGATGAAAAGAAGTCGGAACTCGTCACATACAGTGGAATGTCAGGTCTAAAAAGGCTACACAGGATAATTGAAATGACCTGGGAGTCGGGACAGGTTCCATCAGACTGGACAAAAGCAGTAATCACACCAATCTTTAAACATGGAAACAGAAAAGATTGTAACAACTACAGAGGTATCTCTTTAATCTTCTCAGGTATTGTTGAAAGGAAAGTGCGAGTATTAGTTGAGGACCAACTGGATGAAAATCAGTGTGGGTTTAGGCCTCTTAGAGGTTGTCAGGACCAGACCTTTAGCGTACGGCAAATAATGTAGAAGTGTTATGAATGGAACAGGGAATTGTATCTATGCTTTATAGATCTAGAAAAGGCATATGACCGGGTTCCTAGGAGGAAGTTATTTTCTGTTCTACGAGATTATGGAATAAGAGGCACACTTTTGCAAGCAATTAAAGGTCTTTACATGGATAGTCAGGAAGCAGTTAGAGTTGACGGTAAATTGAGTTCATGGTTCAGAGTAGTTTCAGGGCTAAGACTAGGCTGCAACCTGTCTCCACTGTTGTTCATATTATATATGTTGCAAACAATAGACTGGTTGGGTGAGGTTAAGATAGGTGAACACAAAATAAGCAGTCTTGCATATGCGGATGACTTAGTTGTGATGGCAGATTCGATTGAAAGTTTGCAAAGTAATATTTCAGAGCTAGATCAGAAATGTAAGGACTATGGTATGAAGATTAGCATCTCCAAAACGAAAGTTATGTCAGTGGGAAAGAGATATAAAAGGATTGAGTGCCAAATAGGAGGAACTAAGTTAGAACAGGTGGACAGTTTCAAGTACTTAGGATGCATATTCTCACAGGATGGAAACATAGTGAAAGAACTGGAAGCGAGGTGTAGCAAAGCTCATGCAGTGAGTGCTCAGCTACGATCTACTCTCTTCTGCAAGAAGGAAGTCAGTACCAAGACTAAGTTATCTGTGCACCGTTCAATCTTTCGACCAACTTTGTTGTATAGGAGCGAAAGTTGGGTGGATTCAGGGTACCTTATCAATAAGGTTGAGGTTAAGGATATGAAAGTAGCCAGGATGATTGCAGGTACTAGTAGATGGGAACAATGGCAGGAGGGTGTCCACAATGAGGAAATCAAAGAAAAACTGGGAATGAACTCTATAGATGTAGCAGTCAGAGCGAATAGGCTTAGATGGTGGGGCCATGTTACACGCATGGGAGAAGCAAGATTACCCAAGAGACTCATGGGTTCAGCAGTAGAGGGTAGGAAGAGTCGGGGCAGACCAAGGAGAAGGTACCTGGATTCGGTTAAGAATGATTTTGAAGTAATAGGCTTAACATCAGAAGAGGCACCAATGTTAGCACGGAACAGGGGATTATGGAGAAATTTTGCAAGGGGGACTATGCTCCAGGCTGAACGCTGAAAGGCATAATCAGTCTTAAATGATGATGATGATGAGCAGTTTTTGTAGACTAAATTATCACTAAAGGTGACTTCCAGATTAAAATTAGCATAGCTTACGTGAGACTCCATGTTGCTAGTTTATACAGCAAATAAAGACGGTAACAGTGGACAACGGCAGTTAACCGGAAGGCAGCAATCTTACAGCCACCTTACAGAAACTTACAGATAACTCGTTTCTGTATGCAGTAAAATATTTTGTTCTGTGAAATGGCATTAGTAAAGTCCAACCAGTAATATTTTGTAGTAACTATTGCTTAAGAACTTTGTACTGTTCCGCTGAACAATTGTTATGCTGATCGCAAAAGTACAAAAAATTCCATACTTTTATTGTGATGCGAACTTAAGTAGCACACAGATCGCTAAAATGGTTTCTCATTTACTGCGCAGGATGCTGCAAATCTTGCATAATATATTATATGTTAAAGAGTAATGACTTATCAAACCACGTTGCGACCTTTCTTGGTGTTTCCTTGGAACACCAACAAAATTTGTGAAAATTATCTGTCTTATAAATTTCTATTGCAATTTTTCACCTTGAATGATACATCCATTTAACATCAATGTTTATAAGATTTAGTGAGTCGTAATACAATTACAGGGAAACATTTACTGCTGTCCTCCACTGTTATTAGAGTGTAGCGCTTCACACGGTCACGTCGATTAAATATTTGGGCGTAATTTGCAGAGCGATATGAAGTGGGACAAGCATGTAATGGCAGTTGTGGGGAAGGCGGATAGTCGTCTTCGGTTCATTGGTACAATTTTGGGATGATGTGGTTCATCTGATACATCCATTTAACACTTATACGACACTAATACGACATATTCTTGAGTACTGCTCGAGCGTTTGGGATCCCTATCAGGTCGGATTGAGGGAGGACATAGAAGCAATTCAGAGGCGGGCTGCTAGATTTGTTACTGGTAGGTTTGGTCATCACGCGAGTGTTACGGAAATGCTTCAGGAACTCGGGTGGGAGTGTCTAGAGGAAAGGAGGCATTCATTTCGTGAATCGCTACTGAGGAAATTTAGAGAACCAGCATTTGAGGCTTGCTCCAGTACAATTTTACTGCCGCCAACTTACATTTCGCGGAAAGACCGCAAAGATAAGATAAGAGAGATTAGTGCTCGTACAGAGGCATATAGGCAGTCATTTTTCCACCGTTCTATTTGGGAGTGGAACAGGGAGAGAGGATGCTAGTTGTCGTACGAGGTACCCTCCGCCACGCACCGTATGGTGGATTGTAGATGTAGATGTACATGTAGACATGATGTGTTGCTTATAGCCTTTCTAGGTTAATGGAAAGCATTTTACAATGTTGACAGGAATATACACTCTGAAAATCAGAAGACAGAAGGGTAAAATACAGGAAGCGAAAGATTACCTACAACTTCTACAGAAACCAGATTGCAGCTGTAAGAGTGTAAGGGAAGCAGTAGCTACGTAGGAAGTGAGACAGCGTCATAGTCTCTCCCGCTGTTATTCAATTTGCACGTTGAGCGAGTAATAAAGGAGCCCAAGGAAAAATTTGGAGAGGCAATTAAAGCTCAGGGAGCATAAATAAAACTTTGAGGTTTGCTGACGAGCCGGTCGGTGTGGCCGAGCGGTTCTAGGCGCTTCAGTTCGGAACCGCGCTGCTCCTACGGTCGTAGGTTCGAATCCTGCCTCGGGCATGGATGTGTGTGATGTCCTTAGGTTAGTTAGGTTTAAGTAGTTCTAAGTTCTAGGGGACTGATGACCTCAGATGTTAAGTCCCATAGTGCTCAGACCCATTTGAACCATTTGTCGACGACACTGTGATCCTGGCAGTGACGGCAAAGGACATGAAAGAATAGTTGGATGGAATGGATAATGTCTTGAAAGGGTTATAAGGTGGACGCTAACAAAGGCAAAAGAAGTGCAGTGGAATGTAATCGTATTGATATCTTGGTTCAGCGATGGTCAACAGCATGTACTAATTTTACAAAATGCATAACACTGTGCTGTCTGTGATAGTGTTACTCATTCTGCTACTGGTTTAGGTTTTAAACCATCACCAACGGCAGCTGCACAACCTACAAAAGTGGTCACTGTGACAACACAAAACGAAATAAGATAAAACAGGAAAAACTGTTAAATCAGTCGAAATACTCATAAAAATTATTGTAGATGTACCACAAGTCATATACGCTTTGACATACGCTCCCAAAAAAAAAAAAGTGACAAGATTGAAAAATGATGGCACATTGACAAAAGGACAACATGTGCTGAATAGCAATAAAAGTCAAAGAATTTCAAAGTCAAAGATGACAGTCTTGACCCAATTCAAAGAAGTTGCCATTAAACAATTCTGTGGCAATCAGATTACAAACGCGAAGTATTGATAGTTCTACACTTGACTGAAATTACATAAAAATATTAATAGAGAAAATGTATGATGAATATAAGAATACATAATATTTTAAAATCCAGCCAAAACTGTAAGCATGCAAAACACAAGCTACAGAGCAGTCCATGAAACTGTAACCAGTCAAGCCACATCTGACGAGAATACACATGTGTGTAAAAGATATTTTAACTGTTACATATACGTTTTACTTTGATTCTTTATTGTACCATATCTCTTTATTAATTTTTATTCGTATAATAAGTGGAATTTCAGTTACATTTTGTGATTGTGTAGACATTGGATTACACATTCCTCTAACTAATACGTAAAAATTTAGATGTTTCTTCACAGAAGAGAAGAAGTTTTTTAGATTGTGGCATATGCATAAAATTTTATAAGTTTATGTTTTACATTTACATATTCTACATTCCTTTTGTATTTTGCTTCTCTCCTAAAAACTGTATTTCTTTCATATTAATTTACTTTAATGTGTATTTTCGTCAGATATCGCTCGACTTCTTGTAATTTCAAGGACTGCTCTGTAGATTGTATTTCACATGGTTACATTTTTCACTGGCTTGTAAAATATTGATTATTCTTGCATTCATCAATCCTCTTATTCTTTTACTTTATATTCGTTTTATTAATGTTTTATGTAATGTCAATCAAGTGTAGAAGTATCAGTTCTTCAATTTTGTAGTCTAATTACCACAGAAGTGTTTAATGGCAACTTCTTTGAACTGGGTGCCGATAAGGCTGTCACACACGATTATGCGGCGCGGCGTTTATGTCCTTCACAGAGATCACTTGACATCTGGCGCTGTTCATGCCCCGTATATATCTTTCCAAGCCTGGTAACAACACTAAACACAAACAACATTAATGATCTTTGGTGGCAGATCTAAATGTCACAGGGAACTGCAACTCTAATACACGCACCAAAAAAATGATTTGCGTCACCCCGGTTTCCAGAACTCCTGAAGATAGATGTTGACTGTGGATACTGTATCACAGACACAGTCCCTTTGACTGTTCAGAGATGTCACTAAACCCGACTAAAGATGTAATCAACGATGCATGAGCAGCGCCTACGAGACGGAGGGGGTCCGAAAGCCGATCAGTTCCAGTCATTCCACCAGGAAGGGGGTACATGGCACGTGTTGTATGTAGTTCAACCAAGCCAAGACAGTCAATACCGCGATTCGATCGCCTGCGCATTGTTACCAGGAAGGGCTCTCAGCAAGGGAAGTGTCCAAGCGTCTCCAAGTTGTTCGGACATGGAGGAGATACAGAGAGACAGGAACTGTCGATGACATGCCTCTCTCAGGCCGCCCAGGGCTACTACTACAGTACATGATCGCTACCTACAGGAACCCTGACAGCAACACCAACATGTTGAATAATGCTTTTCGTGCAGTCACATGACGTCATGTTATGACTCAAACTGTGCGTGCACAATAGGCTGCATGATCCGCAACTTCACTCCCGACATCTATGGCGAGGTCCACCTTTGCAACCACGACACCATGCACCGCGATACAGATGGGCCCAACAACATGCCGAATGGACCGCCCAGGATTGGCATCACGTTCTCTTCACCCATGTGTATCGCATATGCCATCATCCAGACAATCGTCAGAGACGTGTTTGCAATCAACTCGGCCAGGCTGAACGCCTTAGACACACTGTCCAGCGAGTTGAGCAAGGTGGAGGTTCCCTGCTGTTTTGGAGTGGCATTATGTGGGGCCGACGTTAGCCGCTGGTGGTCATGGAAGGCACCTTAACGGCTTACGATACGTGATTGCCATCCTCCGACTAATAGTACAACCATATCGGCAGCATATTGGTGAGGCATTCGTCTTCATTGACGACAATTCGCACCCCCGTCGTGCACATCTTGTGAATCACTTCTTTCATGATAACGACATCGTCCGACTAGAGTGTCCAGCATGTTCTCCAGGCATGAACCCTAACGAACATGCCTGAGATATATTGAAAAGGGCTGTTTATGGACGACGTGGCCCACCAACCACGCCGAGGGATCTGCGCCGAGTCGCCACTGAGGAGTGGGACATTCTGGACCAACAGTGCCTTGATGAACTTGTGAATGGGATGCCACGATGAATATAGGCATGCATCCATGCAAGATGACGTGCTACTGGGTATTAAAGGTACCTGGGTGTACAGCTATCTGGACAATCACCTCTGAACGTCATGCTGTTTGGTGGTACAACATGCAATGTGTGGTTTTCATGAGCTATAAAAGGGCTGAAACGATGTTTATGTTGATTTCTATTCCAATTTTTTGTAAAGGTTCCGGAACTCTCGGAACCGAGGTAATGCAAAACTATTTTTGATGTGTGTAATTTACGTACCAGACTATGATGTGTACGCGTATAAAGTTACGTTGACATACGACCACATCTTCTGGGTGCTTCATTTTCGTTTTTTCAGGCAGTGTAGATTAGAAAATGGCGCACTAAAAGAAGAAGCTGAGTTTTTTTGTTTGGCAACAGAATAAATGACGCTGGTCGAACTAGATGGAATATAAAATGCAGACTGGCAATAGCAAGAAATTCATTTCCGAAAAAGAGTAATTTCTTAACACTAAATATAATTATAAGTGTTAGGAAGTCTTTACTAGAGTTATTTGTCTGGAGTATAGCTTTATACGGAAGTGATATGTGGACGATGAAGATATCTGACAAAAAGAGAACAGAAGCTTCTGAAATGTTGTGCAAAATAAGAATTTTTAACATTAGATAGGTAGATCGAAAATGTAAGGAGGTCATAACGGTAATTTTGACCCGTCGTCGCAGCTACAAAAAAGGCGTAATTTTTTTCAACAGACTCGTTTTGCTTTATTGAGGTAGGCCCTAAAGCATCATCAGTGGTCTGTAAGAATAGGTTTTTTTGTACATACGGTGATTTTTCGGTTGATTTCTCGCTTACATCGGGAAATGCCGTCTGCTAGCACATCGTTGTTTTTCTGGTTAGACACTGAAGAAAATTATCAGTGTCTAACACAGAAGAACAACGATGTGCTAGCAGACGGCATTTCACGATGTATACGGGAAATCAGTCGACAAATCACCGTAAGTACAAACCAACCTATTCTTAACGAACTGTTTTTCGATCTAAGAAGCAAATCAAAATGTAAATAAACGTAATTACAGACCACTGATGATGTTTTACCTCAATAAAGCAAAACCCGTCTGGTGAAAAAATCACGCATTTTTGTAGTTGCAAAGACGGATCAAAAATACCGTCATGAATTATAGAGCAACTACGGACACTATGGCCATACAAATGAAGAATGAAACTAAGGAGGCACTGAATCGTACTGTGAAGAAAGAAATTTGTTCGAAAACTTGACTAAAATAAGGGTTCGGTTGATAGGACACATCCCAAGACCTCATGAAATTTTTGATACCGTGGGAAGTATGGATACAGGGTGAGGAGTGGTGTAAAAATTGTAGCAAGAGACTAATGCTTGAACTCAGTAAGCAGGTCGAAATGGATGTAGGTAGCAGAAGCTATGCAGAGATGAAGAGGCTTTCACAGGACAGACTAGCGTTTAGAAATGCATCAGACCAATATTCGGATTGAAGATCGCAACAACGAAAACATTGGACACTGATTCGTCACACTTGATCGGTGTTGATCTGCGTAGGTCGTACAGCACGGTTTCGATCACATCCATATCAGAGTGACTCTACTAGTGCATACGACGCGATGTGTGAAGCTACTTCGGTACAAGCAACCAAATATAAGTATGTAGCTACATTTTAATTATTAATTAATTAATATAACCACACTGAATTTATAATTTAATCATTAATACAAAAAATGGGAAAACCTTTAAGCACAAAATGGAAGTAAATATATGCATCAACAGGTTATTTTTATTTTTACAATTTTATATTTTAGGGAAAAAATATTTTTGACGTCACTTGTAGTGCCTTCTTCTTGTAAACGCAGTTTACTCAATTAATTCTAAGTGTTGCCCCAAAACCAATGGAACTGGCACTCTGCAATGGACACATTTCAAATTTGCATGTAATATCTCTTTATATTCTACTAATTATCCCTGCACAATTCTATGAGCTAATTACGTTTAATACGTGACCTTCTATATACTCGCAGAATCGTTGCGCAAAGTAGTACAATACTATTACTATTCCATGAGCGAATAATTACTCTTTGTAATATTCTCTCTGGTGTGTTGAGAGAACTTCTAGGATCTTCTCCGTGCCGAATAGCCCCATTGAATAATTGTAATTTTGCTATAGAGATTAGTGGAAGAAAGAGATTGAAAATATATTGTATGCTACTCAAGAAACAAAGGTGTCGTTTCGTTGGTAATCAGAAGGGAACTTCCGATGAATTGGAAACGAACATGCAACTATTAGATCCAAGAGCTCCATTATTTCATCGGATAACTAAACTCTATCAAAGCAAACTTTCCGCTTGATCTGAGGTTTCCCGACTGACTACGAAATGCAAGAAAACCAAGACATTTTATTTACACAGGATTGCAGATCGCTTCGAATCATCGAGACTGCGGACAAGGAGAGTCATCGTCCCATTCTGATTAAACAAGTACTGAAATTTTACTTTTCTCTTCGTTACGAGTATGGGAGTAACACTCTCTGTGAGGCCAGGAAAACACACAGACAATGTGTTTATCCATGTAATGAAACCAATACTGCAAAACAGCCGGTAAATGGTTTGTAGCACACTGGCTTATCCGGGGTGATAAAAAAGTCAGTATAAATTTGAAAACTTAAGAAAACTATGGAATAATGTAGATAGAGCGTTAAAAATTGAGACACATGCTTGGAATGACATGGGGTTTTATTAGAACAGAAAAAAACTATTGCTAGACGCATGAAAGATCTCTTGCGCGCGTCGTTTGGTGATGATCGTGCGCTCAGCTGCCACTTTCGCCATGCTTGGCCTCCCAGGTCCCCAGACCTCAGTCCGTGCGATTATTGGCTTTGGGGTAACCTAAAGTAGCAAGTGTATCGTGATCGACCGACATCTCTAGAGTTGCTAAAAGACAACATCCGATGCAAATGGCTCACCATATCTGCGGACATGCTTCACAACTTTATTCTTCGACTACAACTGTAGTTGAGGAGTGATGGTGGACATATTGAGGATTTCCTGTAAGGAACATCATCTTTGCTTTGTCTTACTTTGTTATGCTAATTGTTGCTATTCTGATCAGATGAAGCACCATCTGTCCGACATTTTTTGAACTTTTTTTTAGGGGGGGGGGTTCTAATAAAACCCCATGTCATTCCAAACATGTGTGTCAATTTGTACCTCTCTATCTACATTATTCCGTGATTTATTCAGTTTTCAAATTTATACTGATTTTTTGATCACCCGGTATTTCTCACACCCATTGAAAGAACGGGCACCACAGTAGTCTCTACAAATGTGAAAATCTGCAGTTATTATCAACAATAAAACTGTTTGAAAGTATTGTAAATGTTTGAGGACAAGCATAATTACTCATACCTGTTAGTTATATCGCAAAAAAGACATTGCAACTTCATTAATCTAAGAACTTTAACAACGCAGATACTGTGCACAAGGTCCTTTTTACACGTATAATAAGAAACGCCCACGTGCGGCTACAATATTCATCATATAATGTTACAAGAAAGTTGCCTGTCAGAACATTCTGAATCTGATGAATTTATGAAGTCAGTATCTTAGAAATTCTGTGCGATTATTGAACAGAAAAATCGGTACTCGTGAGTGTATATCTACATATAAGGAGCGCTTGTTAAGGTACGCCGTGTGTTAACGCCCTGTACACAGAACTGGCAGGGCCTCAACGCTAAGTAGACTGTACTCTATCTTAGCAGGCACTGAGATTCCACGACGCATCGTTGCCGAAGGAAGCTATTTATCAAGCACGCGTACAGCTGCAACATCTCCTCCCACGTTTGTGCCTCGCACCGATATAAATGCGGCCTTAACCGTCGCTCTTCGGGAGAGGAGGAGAAAAAATGGACGGGGTGTCAAACCGTCTCTCAGACGAATATGATCATTTAGCCATGCCGCTCCTTTTTGCCAAGACCGTCTCTCCTACTGAAAAATTGCCTATCGTGTTTCTGTGACACGCACCGCTGTCGTGAAGACTTCGACTCCGTTCGAAAACACGAAGCTTGTTAAATTGGACACACTAATCTCCCTGGGAAAACAGCTCCGCAGGACGTCTGTACTAGAAAATTGGCTCCCAGAAAAGTTAATGACACTCGAGGAGGCGGCGCCGATGAACTACTAAACCACTATCCGGAGAACACTCCAGCTCCATTATCCGTTCCAGCAATTCACGTTTTTCTTTTCTCCGCAGCCCACGACCGTACAAGGTGAACGTCCAGTTGGCTGCTGTACGGGGATAAATGTCGTACGCGATTATTTTTCTCTTTTCTAAAAGACAAAAATGTATCAATTCCGACTCGACTTTTCGCGTTTTGAGAAAAGAAACTTACAAGCAGAGAACATACTTATTTTTCCTTTAGCTGTGATTGCAGATTCCACACGCGAGGACCGTTTCCATTTGTAATTACGTAAAGAATTTCTTCCACGAAGAGTCGTATTGCAGGAGTTAAGTGTGATGACCATATGCCCAACTGGAAACCCAAAATGGGAATTTCTAACAAGGGAGGTCACGGTAGTTGTCAACAGAACAAAACTATCAAATACGCCGGGAGAAATTCAAGAATCACAAAACTATTTTTGTTTGTCACTTACTAGAAAGAAAAACTCTTTAAAGTTTTAGCTGCTATGCCGCAACAGCAGGTGGGGCTGCAATGGGTTTCCCCTCTCTAGTAAAGTCCTCCATTTACGTATCGCTCAGCAAGCAGCGCAGTGGTCACAACACGTCAGATGGGATGGTGTTAGAGCAGATCGGATTATCTTTGTGGTGTGGAACTGCGTTTACAGAGTTAGTAAGTGTTTCCCCCTGCACAATAAGACAGGCAGTAATTGTGCAACTGTTGGTGGAGGTCTTTGGTACAGCAGAAAATGTACCTACAGGAGAAGAGCGTGCTATTTATGAACAAATAAAGCAACAGTTGACGGAAAAGGATCCTGTAATAGCAGAAGTTTCCACACTTTTAAAAGATGGAGAGGCATCAGATGAAGAGAATGGTAGTGTCATGACAGGCCGGCCGGGGTGACCGAGTGGTTCTAGGCGCTACAGACTGGAACCGCGCTACCGCTGCGGTCGCAGGTTCGAATCCTGCATGGATGTGTGTACTGTCCTTAGGTTAGTTAGGTTTAAGTAGTTCTAAGTTCTAGGGGACTGATGACCTCAGATGTTAAGTCCCACAGTGCTCAGAGCCATTTGAACCATTTTTGTCATGACGGTGAGGGAAGAGGCAATGTCACCAATGACGGATTTCCAGGGAAGCAACGGTTCATGTCATCAGCCATCACTTCCAAGTAAACGATCGAAGTTTCCAATAGAATATCTGGCTGATTCGTACAAGACATGATCAAAACAACCAAGGGGAAGAGATGTAAATGTTGCTCATCTCCGTCTGTGCCATTCTGGATTAGCAACTGATATGACACAGCGCCTGAAAATTACAACAGTATTGAGATAGGAAAAGAAAATAAGGAAGAAGACGGTGTTACAGAATTTTCGAAACAGGCTAAAACAACGTCATTAGTTAAACCAAAAAGTTCTGCGGGATATGGTAAGTCATGAATTACGTGATCATTTTATAGTAAAGAGGCAGGAAAACGCAGTAATACGAGGCTTTGGGACTGAATGTAAAGAAAGAATTGATCCTCACGATTCACTGCAATTCAAACCTTCTGACTCGTGGGTAGAAAAATTTAAACTTTAACATGTCTGTCACAAAATAACCCACAAAGTCAGCAAACGGCTGGTTGAAGGGGACGCCAATATTCAACAAGGTGCTTATCAATTCGTGAGAGAAATCAGGTCTCTCATTGAGGGAAAACGTTTGTCACCAAATAGAGTAATTAATGCTGAACAATCAAGATCTGATAAAGGGTTATAATCAAGCCGGCCTCTGGCACTGAAGGGAAAGAAGCATGTCTTTGGTGTGGTTGGATCCAGAGCGGTAACCATACACTCTTGTATGATAATGCCTGGGATTGTGATGAATGGTACCCTGCTACGTCTTTGCATGTCCTTGTATAGGAGCCCACCGACAATTTTCCTGCAAATAGCAATATAATTTTTTTTACCCAACATCAAGGCGTATGCTATAAAATCTGCTAATATGATGAAGCAGGATTTAAAAGTATTCCAAGAACAAATAATGTGGCCAGATAAACAAGAAAAAACTAAAGCCTTTTTTCTTGGTTGAATCCTGGACAGCCAATAGAGATGGTGAACTATACAACAATGTAAGTTCTGAAGGCGTTGATTTTTCAAGATGCTGATTCCAGCAAAGTACACAGGCATTGTGCACCTACCGACATTTTCTTCTTCCGTACATAGAAAAAATTAGTGAAATTTATCACAGATACAATTATGATATCTTCTGGAAATGACATTAAAATATGGCATAGAAATCACTTCTCACGCCTTCAAACATTTGTGTAGTTTCAGTTCTCGGCGGTACGTTTTTCTAACTTAATCAGATTTGTATTTTTCCAATACAGCAACTCCAAAGACTTTTTTCTTGTATTTCAAACGTCATTGGAGTACTGATTTGTGAACTGTGAACAAACTCCTTTCATCAAATTTCCACGCAGTGAGAACTGTCTATACATTGACCATGCTGTTATTGCTGATGTGCATATTGTTTGCTCCGATAGCGCAGTCACCAAAGTAAATGCTGTCATAGAGTTGTTCATGTCATATTATTGAGTATTGGTCTCAAATAATCCATTTATGTAATAAATCATTCATACTTACAGTATTCTTAACGAACCTTTGACGACTGATCTCTCCTGTTCTAATAGTTCACGGAAGCTACAATTTTTTTGGTGTATGTATATTTTGTTGCTCTATTAATTGCTCTGTGTATGAATATAATTTGCGCGACAAGATATTTATAAAATTCGATTCTTCTGACTGCCCATAACAGATCTGGAATACTCCTACGTTTGATTCGCGTGTGAATATAAATAGCCTCAGCACGTTTAAGAAATGATATGACTCAGTTTGGCAGTGGGGTTGAGAGGAAGGGGCGGCGAGGGTTTCGGAGGGAGGGGGATGGATGGAGCAGTACCCTTACAATGCAAGACGCATGGAGCAGTTGACTTGCGTGTTATTTAAACGCCCTTTTGAAGAATAATGGTTAGTGTTAACGTTACCTATGACCTAAGAAGAAACGGCGTTAATAAGGCAAATCTGTCTTCACCGAGAATGTGTGACTTGAACACCATCATGATTTATTAGTCATAGTCGTACTGGAAGTGGTATGGCCCTGACTTTCTCCGAACTTTGAACTGACTTATCCAGTCAGTTAGAGTGGGATCTGCAGTTTAACTCGTATTCCCAACTACAGTGTAACTCTGCCATTTTTAGACGTACAAATCGTTGTTCGTGGTGACAGAAGCAATGGGTGACAGAAAAAACTAGAAACGACTGAAGATTGAATTCTTAGCCTTCTATTGGAGAGGAGAGAATCTAAGAAGAAGAAAAAGAAGAATAAGAAAGTGGCTTCCCCTGTAGAAGCAGCTGTTGTAATGTCAAACGCAGCTTCCATCTGTAGTAGCGTATCGATGGATGACATCCATATCATTCAGCAATCATTTCAAAAACTGAAGTTTTTGAGCTTAGAAGTTGATACCGGGCGGAGATTAGAAAAATGTTTCAGATGGCTCTGAGCACTATGGGACTTAACATCTGAGGTCATCAGCCCCCTAGAACTTAGAACTACTTAAACCTAACTAACCTAAGGACATCACACACATCCATGCCCGAGGCAGGAAATTAGTTACAAACTACGGCGTGCACACACTTTATTCAACATGTAAATATCACTAAAGATATTCGGATTTAGGTTTTGACATGTTCGATATGCCTGCCATCATTGGCGGTGATGCGGCGCAGACGAATAACGAAATTCTGCATGACCCGCTGAAATGGTTCAAATGGCTCTGAGCGCTATGCCACTTAACATCTGAGGTCATCAGTCCCCTAGAACTTAAAACTACTTAAACCTAACTAACCTAAGTACATCACACACATCCATGCTCAAGGCACGATTCGAACCTGGGACCGTAGCGGTAGCGTGGTTCCAGACTGTAGCGCCTAGAACCGCTCGGCCACCCCGGCTGGCCGAGACTGAAAAATGCACTGTCCAGTTACAGTAATGTGACCACCACATACGTTCGACATCACCGCGCAGCAATTACCCGCAGCAGGCAGGTGGCAGCACTAGCAGTGGAGGGGAACAGGAAAGCATTGCAGTCTTTGTCATGATGCGGAAACAGAGCAATTTATCTGATGTCCAAGAGGGCGTGATGGTTGCTTTCAGGCCAAGGGTGAAGCATTTTTGAAATGGCTAAGTTTGTAAGCGTTTGCGCGCCGCTGTGTTTGAAGTATAACGTGCGTGGCAAAATGATGCTATCCTAAACCGTCACCCTGACAACTATGCTATACTACGGGCCGTAGATGACAGGAATGAACGAGGGCTGCTGAGATGTGTAAGGGCGAATAGATGTGCAGATGTTGAGCAACTGAGCGCTCAGTTGGACCGAGGGCCTACCAACAGTGTCTCCTCAACGACCGTTCAGCTACGGTTGCTGTTTATGAGCCTCCGCAGCAGGCGTCTGGTTCATGCACCTATGCCGTCTACTGTTCATCGGCGAAGAAGGCTGGTATTTGCACGCCAGTACCGCAACTACGTCCATTGAGTGGCGGTGACAGGTTGATTTTTCAGATGAAAACATTTTATGCTACATCTGACAGACGGCCATAGGCGTGTACAGCGTTAAGCGTCTGAAAGCAAACACTCTGCAACAGTTGTAAGTAGGCTGTTTAGGTTTTTTATACTGGTAACGCCACGTAGCGCTCTATATGAAAATCACTGGCTGTGCTGTATGCAGTCTGTGGCTGGTTGGCATTGTTGTAATACTCGCCATTTTAGTGTTGGGCAGCTGGATGTTAACAGCCCGTAGCGTTGGGCAGTTGGAGGTGAGCCGCCAGCAGTGGTGGATGTGGGGAGAGAGATGGCGGAGTTTTGAAATTTGTAAGACTGGATGTCATGAAGTGCTATATACATTGTGACTTTTGAACACTAGTAAGGTAAATACATTGTTTGTTCTCTATCAAAATCTTTCATTTGCTAACTATGCCTATCAGTAGTTAGTGCCTTCAGTAGTCTGAATCTTTTATTTAGCTGGCAGTAGTGGCCCTCGCTGTATTGCAGTAGCTTGAGTAACGAAGATTATTGCGAGGTAAGTGATTTGCGAAAGGTATAGGTTAATGTTAGTCAGGGCCATTCTTTTGTAGGGATTATTAAAAGTCAGATTGCGTTGCGCTAGAAATATTGTGTGTCAGTTTAAGTACAGTCTTGTATAATTGTTCAAAGGGGACGTTTCACAGTCTTAGTAAGGGTCCAGGGAACAGGGCACTAACTGAGTGATCTCCTCTTTCTGGAAGCCACAATGCATCAACACCAATATCCATTTATACCTGGGGACTATGCCCACTCCCAGATGCAGTTTGATTTTTCCCCTGGCATGATGGCATCTACCAGCAAGACAACGCAACATGTCACACATGGCGCATTGGTCGTGCGTTGTTGGAAGACCGTACTCCACTAGCTACCAGACTCATCGGATTTAAACCAAATCAAGAATCTGCGGGACCATCTCGATCGGGCTGTTAGCGCCATATGTTCTCAACCGAGAAACGTAGCGCAGTCGGCACTGGAGTCGACGTGTCTTTACATATTTGTCGGTACCCCCCAGGTCCGCAGCTCATGGTCTAATTGCTAGCGTTGCTGCCTCTGGGTCTAGGGGTCCCAGGTTAGATTCCCGGCCAGGTTGGGGATTTTCTCCACCTGGGGACTGGGTGTTTGTGTTTTTCCCACCATTTCATCATCATTCGACACGTGGCGAGGCTGGAAATTGGAAGATTGGAAACTTGAAGGGGCGCTATGACCACGATGTTGAACGCCCCACAAACCAATATCATCGGTATCCTCCAGAACCTCACTGACTCTCTTCCTGCTCCTCGCACAGGTCCGCGCTGCAAATATGGTAATTTAGGCTTTTGACAGATGGTAACATAATGTGGCTGGGCATCTCTGCTCATCGTGTGAAGTATAGTAGGAACTGAGCGATGTAGCAAGCTTTTGAGTCCTCAGGCACGCACTGGTTCGATATCTAGCTACCTCGCAGCTTTAGTGTATCCGGAATGTTTATACTGAGACCGGCGAGCATGGCACTTAACAATGGAGAAGTAGCCGCCACACTGCTACTCGACATTGTAAGTGCATTGGACAAAGTAAGGTATCCAGTGCTGTTCTAGAGGCACATTCAGTTCGGCATCGCTCCGGAACTAGAAAATCTTGTGAATCAGGGAAGGATGTGGAAGGAAATCGGCCGTGTCATCTCAAAACAACTATTCCGGCATTTGCCTGCAGCGACTTAGGGAAATCACGGAAAACCTAAATCGGGACGGTCGTACGTAGGTTTGGAACCGCCGTCCTCCCGAATACGACACCACTGTGCTACCCAACGAGCCACTCGCTCGTGCTTCGCCTGTGAACTCGTATGCCTTGCTTATTCTGCCTGGTATCTCGACAACTGTGCGTTTATAGTTCTTAAATTCAATCGAATTTCTTACAGGTACAAGAGCTGCACTAGTACGAAACTCCGTCCCGCGAATCTGATTTAGATTTTCCCTGGTTACCCTAAATTATGTCATTTGGAGAACAGAATGCTTCCTTCAGAAATGACACGGCCATTGTTTACTCATTCTTGTCCAGCCTGTGTTAGTCCAGTTGTAAAATCTAAAGGTTTTGATATTAATTTTACACTCACTTCGGTTGTAAAATGCGTCTTTGAAGAACAGCTGATCCTCAGAGTTGGGCGGCAGGTTTCCTTGAAGTGTCAACAAACTTTTTGACCTTATGACTGCTCGATATCATTGCCAAAACCATTACAAGTGGCATGTATTTGGCATCGAAATTAGTCGCTATAAACTTTTTACAGAATTTAACACTGAACGTTCCCAAGTCAACAAAGATCTCTCAACCTGGACAAGGAAAAGGCAAAGTTACTTAAAAGCAAAACACGTACAAAACGTTAGTTATGATGATGTCCGCATGTGACAGCGACTTGCTGAATACTGACGTAGATTTAGAATATATAGGATACGAGATCATACGTTCTCTCCAGAAGTGCCACAAAATATCAGAGTGGTGTTTCCCCGCTATACCGTTCAACAATGCCCGTTGTCAAACTGTGGTCACCACAGTAGGGTTCAACAAGCATGCTGTCGGCGCTTTAATTTACTTTGTACAGAGACTTCAAAGTACATTTTTACACCCAACACACTAGCGCTGCCACTCGTTAACCCATTTCAGCCTTTGGCGTTTTGTGGTATTTGGACAATGGGAGCTGACGGAACGACATGCATGCCACTACTATAACAGCAGCAGATGGTTCGAACCGTTGACACCCTCTCAGCAGTTCGTCAGCATCGGACAACTCTGTAGATGAATCTATACTGTGCATTATAACCGCGTGGACATCAAGGCAACCATCCTGTGGACCGAGTACTCGCCCGTCGCATTTCTACCCACTTGTTCCACACACGCATCATTGTCGCAGCTGCATGCACAGCACGACGCTGCTCTCCACTTCGAGTCCTCCCTCGGGCATGTGTGTGTGTGTTGTCCATAGCGTAAGACTTTAAATTAGATTAATTAGTGTGTAAGCTTAGGGACCGATGGCCTAGGCAATTTGGTCCCATGATATCATATGCAAATTTACAAAATTTTACAGTACGACAGTAATGTTGCGGCATGAAAAACCTTTTTCTCGGAGATCTATTACTATGCCCCATTCGAACTCGACAACAGGTTGCCATTACGCCATTTGACATCCACTTCGTCTGATGGCTTTCCTGTGTTTAAACACAAAAGGGTGGTATGCATTTCTGTTCATCCCTGTTTCGATTTTTTCGGGCCGTTAATTGTGGAAGCGAAAATTTTGACAACCGTTATTGTGTTTCATTTGAAACAGAGGCCTACCTGACAGCGCCTACGTCTACGTGGAGGGTAAGGGTGATGTCATTTATTGGAGAACAGTCTGAATTTCCGTGGTAATATCGACCTAGTTACTACATATGCAACAGAAGGTGATGAGCAAGTGTAATAAGAGACCTAGAACTAACGACGTTAATTGCCAGTAGTCACACTCTCATAGATGTATTTGCAACGAAATACCCAAACGGACTGATTCGTACCGCTCAATCATCTGCACCTGGCATGTCTATTCACAACGTAATTTTCATTACGTTGTCGCTACAATGTCGCAGAAAGAAACTACAGCTGACTGTATACAGAGTCTTTAAACGCGTCGATATATCTGAACTTGCAATTGAGACACAAGAAATAGATTGGGAGAGGACTCTTTTTTTCTTTCCCGGATATAAACGACACAAACTTCACGGATTTGCTAAGAACTTATTCTACTATATGACAAATATGCTTTCCTTAAGACCAGAAAAATGACAAGGAAACCGACATCTTGGCTGGTTCATGAGCTAAAACAGTTCATGACAGACTCTGCACGTAGGACATACAAGCTATGTCCTACCCCTGCTAAACGTACTGCTTATAACGAGAAGCGGAACGAAGTCAATCAACTTGTGAGACATGATGATCTTAGGCATCTCTCGAACAGCGCGCCGGAATCTTTCTGTGCCAGCTCTGATTTCTCTTATTTTATTATGATGATCATTTCTCTCTGTACAGGTGGGTGCCAAAAATATTTTAGCATTCGGAGGAAAAAGCCAGAACTTTATATATTTTGCTTTTGACTTGAGCATAGCTGCTTCAAATTTTGACTATTGCTTTCTCGCAATGTAATTTTACGTATGTAGCCTTTGTGCGTCATGAAAATTGTCATCTTGCTTAATATGTTTTTTGTCATACCCAATTTCCTGTGCATTATTTTACAGGGTTTAGCAACATTTCATTCTGATGAAGACACCCGTAGTAGATGTCGAAACCTAGGTCAGTGTACCTACAGTTTATGTGCAACCGGTCAGCTGTTTAAGCCTATGTTGAAAATAGCATACGGTTGATGAATAACAGCCATGGTCAGATCCTGCTTAATTATAAAAACCTACTACACGAATACCAATTGGGTTTTCGGAAACATCACAGCACATCTACTTTAGTGAAAGTAACATCTTGTCAATGAGGGGCAGAGTTTTGTGCATCTCAGACCTAACGAAAGCCCTTGACAATATCGGCTTCGATATGTTACTCGACAAACTTAGAAACCTAAATTTCTTTGCAACAGAAGTGGAATAATTTCGGTCATAGCTGACGTCTCGTTATCAATGCGCCATGCCCGACATAATAACGTCGAAATGGCGACTGTTAGTGTCAGGTTTCCCCCAGTATTCGGTGTTAGGTTCTATACTCTTTTTATTGTATGTCAATAAGTTACATCGTGCAGTAAATACATGTATTGTGATAAATTCCAGTCATATCTTAGTGCAAAACCGATAAACGTTAATAAAGGTATCGTGAATTTCAGTGATGACCTGTGTATACCGTCAAAATGGGCATAGAAACTCAATCCATTCAAAATCCTAGTTGGTCATTTTCAGCTCATCAGCCCGAAGTGTCACGAATCCCTACTATCCTTAATCCTAAATGGGACAAATGTCAGTTTCTCTCCGTCAGCAGAGCGTCTAAGACTAATAATACTTGAAAATATCTGCAACATCCAAGAAAGCATTAGCGTCTCTCCTGTGCATTGCAAAAATATAAAAAGTCCTCTCTTTTGACCGGAAAATGTACAAACGCTTGCCAGTGACGTTATGTGCGTGGTTCTTCTCAGGAAAGCTCATGACGCCTGGAACTGGTGATGAACACTTGCGTCCGATCAATTTATGGCGCTCGACATCCCGAGTCACCATTTTATGCTCAGCTATTTAGGCTACGTGCAGACAAGCGCAATCAATTCCATGCGCTCTGTCTCCTCTACTGTTTTATCAATGTATACAGTCCCTCTTTGGCCTTAAAGTTCTTACCTGAACAACACAGCAGAAACATTCGTTCCTGTTAGAGCAAATTACTTTCTGTTCCACTCCATCACTTAGCCTCTTTCTCGTAGTTTTGTTAGGTGGCACGAATAGCTAAATTTCTCTCCCCCAGAACTCGCTACGTCAGAAACTATCAGATTTATACAACTATAAATACATTTTTTATCTGTCACTGTCGCTGTTATTATTGTTATTATTAGCAGCAATAGCAGCGGCAGCAGTAATAAGTGTAGTACTGCTGGTATTAACATTATTAGTTCTTGGCAGTACTGTTATTCACATTGTCCTTAGATCATTTAGGAAATGATAAATAATTTAGTAGATGTGAATTATCTCAATTAACATCATTTTACTACTATTTATTACATTGTATCTATTGCATTTCTTAAGTAACTATGATGTAAAAAATACTGTATGTGGTAAACCCTGGTCCTATGTAAGAGTGGGATTGATGGTCCTAATTTGCACAGATGAAATAAATAAATAAAAATAAAGTACAAAACAGGGCCGTAGCTCGCAGTCTGATACAGAAGGTCTCACAAGTAAGCAATCCTGTTTAGTTACTACCAAACTGACACATTTACCAAAACAAAGTTTTGAAAGTAACAGTAAGTGTTTAACATCTGCTATTATTGAGAACGCAGATGCCTCAAGTATGTACATTAGCGACGTGCGCAAGAAGACGATCTGTAAATGTCAGACGCAGTACTGGAGTATTTAGTATGCCAGATGTTGAACCGAAATTTTTAGTATGAGAAAGAAGAGAGCAGTTCTAACTAAAGCAGTCATTGGCATATAATGAATGCATTTATTTCCTTCAAATTTTGTTACAAATTGTCGTTTTTTTTCAGACGTGTTAGTTCAACAAGATTTTTTTATGTCGTTTTGTGCAGGCAGTGCTGCACAGCTATTAAATATTTAAAGAAAGTAATTTTATATAACACCATGTTAGCTCGGATAGCCGCACGCGCTAGCACGCCGTTTCGCGTATTCAGGGAGGCCTCCCGGTCCCCGATAGAATCCACCCAGCTGTTTAACGACGAGGGCCGGTGTGCCGGCCAGCCTGGATGTGGTCTTTAAGCAGTTTCCCACATCCGACTAGGTTAATACCGGGCTGGTACCCACATCCCACCTCACTTACACGACTTGCAGACATTGCTAAAAACGTTCTCACACTTTCACATGGGATAAAACTAGACGCAGACAGACGGGGAGCATAAAATAACGTCCTGAGGCGGGAGAAGGAGGGGTAGGAGAAGGGGTTGCAACAAGGAGGGCATCTGGTCGACTTCTACCACTATCGTTTCGAAATCCAGATTAACATGCTGATTTTGCGAAGATATGGATATCGCTGGGAAAAGAAGAGATCATAAGCTGCTAGTAAATAAACATTTATTTCCTTCCATGTAAGACCTATCTCATGATTACGAGGCAAAATGAAATTTTTATTTCAATTTAAATGGTATCAATATCGCTGTTGAGCCGGTAATTAAAAAATTTAAATTATAACAATTCATTATGCGTCGTTGTCTTCACATCAGTTTTGCAGTTCATCAGTATGCACAATGTACTCCACATCACATCAAAGACTATGGAAACATGCAGTGTAGTACCGTTACTCGTGTATGTATACTGATTTAACCTTTCTGACGACAGTGACGTGTTATGGGTTCTCATAATATCAGTTTTATTTTTATTATTGATTTCAGAGCATTAATTACGCCATAAAGACTGTAATAACGATTTTTATATCTCCTGATGAGATCAGTTGCATTGAAAGTGATAGCAAATAAAGGTTTGTCTATTAGCAGTTCATAATTTTTCTTTCTATAACGTAGTTTCTGCAAGGAAAGTTACGGTTCATTGTCCCGTTGACTATGAGGTCGCCAGAGGTGGAGAACGCTGTCGTATTGGGAAAGTGACGGAAGAGAAATCGGACGTGTTGTTTCAAAGATACCATCCTGGCCTTCACTTTACGTGGTTTAGGGAAACCAGGGTAAACCTCACTCTTGATAACCGTACCAGGATTTGAGCCCAGACTTCCTAAATGCGAGTCCAGTGGGTTGACAGCTGCGCCACCTGGCGGGATAAGCGTTTTCTCCAGTAATGACTCCTTAGAATCCAGTTCTGTATTACGACCATCACTCATCGGCTCATTGGAGGCAAGTTGAATGCCAGCGCACGAAAGTTCAGAGTTCATACGGAGGAATGGCCAACATATGTTTGTTTGCGAGAGTCGTGTACAGCTGAGCTTGCTAAAAAACTGACACGAGATACTGGAGTCTGCAGGGACGGACATTAGGCAGAGACGCCGAAAGAGTTGGCCGCAGCGTGCACCCACATGTTGCATGCGCAATCCGTGAGGCACGAAAAAGAAGGAAGGTCAGGGTTTAACGACTTGTCGGTAACGAGGTTATATGATACGGAGCACATCTAGGATTGGTAAGGATAGGGAAGGAAATCATCAGAGTCATTTTCTTCGAACGTACGATTTCGGCATTTGGTTTACGCGATCTAGGGAACCACGAAATAACATAAATAAGGATGTCCTGACGGGGAATCGCCTGCCACCTCAATGCGAGTCCAGATTAATCCATCCACACACACTATCTAATCAAACGTATCCGGACATCACTATGTAATGCGGAATTGACCAATAAATGACACGAGAGGCGGACCTGTGAGTGTAAAAAGAGGCCGAGAAGCAGTAACAGCAGAATGGGTGGTCAGGAGAGTTCAGTGATGCTGAACGCCGACTGGTTACTGGATGTCACTTCAGAAACAAATCCATCAGGGACATTACCGTCCTCCTAAGGGTTGTGAGGGTACTGCTTTGTAGTATCTGTAAGTGGTTGTTCTTTGGAGGGCGACAGTGCCCAGTGGCGCAGAGAGTCGCAAGCAGAGGCAGTTGTTGAGAGGCTGAGGAAGGTGTAGGCTGCGTGAGCCAGAGGCGGTTGCGTAGCGAAGGATTTATCTCTATGTTTAATAGTAGTGGCACGCAGTTTGAATAACAGTGTTTTTATGTTTGTGCAGTGTGATAAAGGAAATAAATTAAATTTTACCAGTTCTTAATGCGTCTCCATCAGTTAGTACCACATCATTGCATTTAACAATGAACGACGTCTCGATATACACGGTGAACTACAACAAGAGGATTGTAACATAATAATAATTAATTAATCCATACAATATCCAAGGAGAAGGGAGCTTATAGTGTGCTCACGTCAGCTGTTGGTAATGTGATTGTGAAGGGTGTAATCTTACTCGCACACACATCAACATTAAATTTCTCATAGTCTCTTCATTGCTTTCCAAAGCATCAAGATTTGTAAGACATACAAAAGAAAAACGTTTTACTTATCTTCATTTTATCTTCTTGTTGTTTGTTGCAGTTATTGCGTCTAAAGGTACACTCTTAAGGGAGAAATTTTCGATTTATTACGTTGTGTGTTCCTGATGACTAAATAAGTGATGAAGATTTGCCTGTATTATTCTTGAATTTTATTCTTTGTCACATTTTTCAACATCACGCCGACTTTACAATTTCCGTTTTCATAACAACATCAATTACATTTTTGTAGACAAAATTCAAAAACACGAGCGTTTCCGTCAGAAGCATGCCCAATACTACCCACATTCTGCAGTACTCACAATATTCGAAAGAGTTTACAAAGCGAAAGAGTTTACATACTTTCTTGACAAAAGAAGAATCATCACTAAGTTAATAACATTATTTTATAAATGAAATAAATTTAATAATTAGCTTTAGATTGTGGAATTAATAAATAATATGAATTTTATGTATACCAGATATTTCGTAATTTCAAATATTTCTACAAGTAGAATAATTTTAGCTCTATCGATTGTAACAACTTCATTCATTTTTATACATTTTAGCCTGAAATAAATACATGGTACACCTGGCTGAAAATGACTTATAAGTTCGTGGCGCCCTCCATCAGTAATGCCGGAATTCAGTGTGGTGTTGGCCCACCTTTAGTCTTGATGACAGCTTCAACTCTCGCAGCCATACTTTCAATCAGGTGCTGGAAGGTTTCTTGGGGAATGGCAGCCCATTCTTCACGCAGTGCTGCACTGAGGAGGGGTAGTGATGTCCATTGGTGAGGCCTGGCACGAATACGGCGTTCCAAAACATCCCAAAGGTTTTCTATAGGATTCAGGTCAGGGCCCTGTGCAGGCCAGTCCATTACAGGGATATTATTGTCGTGTAATCACTTCGCCACAGGCCGTGCATTATGAACAGGTGCTCGATCGTGTTGAAAGGTACGATCGTCATCCCCGAATTGCTCTTCAACATTGAGAAGCAAGAAGGTGCTTAAAACATCAATTTAGGCCTTTGCACTGATAGTGCAAGGGGTGAAAGCCCCCTTCATGAGAAACACGACCACGCCATAACACCATCGCCTTCGAATTTTACTGTTGGCACTACACACGCTGGCAGATGACGTTCGCCGTGCGGGGTAGCCCCGCGGTATACAGCACCTTGTCACGGTCCGTGCGGCTCCCCCCATCGGAAGTTCGATTCCTCCTTCGGGCATGGGTGTGTGTGTCGTCCATAGCGTAAGTTAGTTTAAGTTAGATTGAGTAGTGTGTAGGCTTAGGGACCGATGACCTCAGCAGTTTGGTCCCATAAGAAATTATGACAAATTTCCAAATTTTCCAGATGATTCGCCATACCCACATCCTGCCATCGGATCGTCACATTGTGTACCGTGATTCGTCACTCCACACAATGTTTTTCCACTGTTCAATCGTCCAATGTTTACGCTCCTTACACCAAGCGAGGCATCGTTTGGAATTTACCAGCGTGATGTGTGGCTTATGAACAGCCGCTCGACCATAAAATCCAAGTTCTCTCACCTCCTGCCTAACTGTCATAGTGGATCCCGATGCAGTTTGGAATTCCTGTGTGATGGTCTGTATAGATGTCTGCCTATTACACACTACGACCCTCTTCAACTGTCGCCGGTCTCTGCCAGTCAACAATGCGCCCACTACCGCCGGAGGCTCGAATTCTCCCTCAGGCGTGGGTGTGTGTAAGACCGAAAACAGAAAAAAATGATGAAATTTCTGCGTTTATTTCAGCGTATCACACTGTTACGTGACGTGGATCCTACACTAAACTCATAGTTTCTCAGAACGTTCTAGACACAATTCTCTAACTATACTATTGAGCTCGTATTCAGTGAGACATCTGAACAATTTTGCCCAAACGCTCGTATCTTCGAGAAATTATACAGAGAATACCGAGATGAAAACTGCAAAAGCCAGTGCCGACAAAATTTGCCCCCTCGCCACAGACTGATACAAACCTGCAACCTACATGCAATATCAGTTTTTATTTCGTGTACAACATCAATTCAACGCAACATATAGATTGTCTCACTTCATCAAAATACGGACAAATGAGTAACATTAAGACAGCAAGGCGTTATTCTAGTTTGCTGGAGAACATTTTTCAGAGACAAACGTTGGTTGTATAACTCTGTTTAAAAAAAAACTAATACAGGAAGTACACTACATTCCTATCCTTTTGAATGTATCTCAGTACAAACAACATTCGCAGTAACTAAACTGGGGTGGCAGCTATAGCTTACAGACAGGCATTAGAATTTCTATGTGAACTACAAAAATATACAGAACTCTTTCCCTCAAATTTGAAAAAGAAATTTGTAAAAAACACGTTGCTTCCAATTTTGAATACAGTGACGTTATTTTGCAAAGATGTTTCCAGTAAAGTTTACGGTTCTTGGAACTGTTGATGAACGTCTTCGTACGATATGCAATATATCTGTTACGTTCGTTATTTTGAGTATAGTCCGCCCCTGGTAGCTGAGTGGTCAGCGCGACCGAATGTGATATCTAACGGCTCGGGTTCGATTCCCGGCTGGGTCGAGGATTTTCTCGGCTCAGGGACTGGGTGTTGTGTTGTTCTCAGTCAATGTTGTTATTCAAAATATCAATGTCACAGTAACAATGGAATTACTTGATTTGTTTGTGATCTAGATATGCCCAAAAGTGACTCGACTCATACATTTCACTACAGTATTAATTACAATATTACAGTCATGATCAATTATCTACAACTTTATATAGAACTAAACTGTATTTGTAAGAGTCGAAGGAAGTGAAACAGAGACTATGACAGAGAAAGTGTAGATACATTTTTGTAGCCTACCCGCACTGTAATTTAATCTGTTAACTGGGTAACCACAAAGTGAAAATAAAGAGAAATTTCGATATGGAATTTAAGTCGAGGGAGAAAAAATAATGACCATAAGGTCAGCCGTTATTGTAATTCTATTAGAGACAGCAAAAGGCGAAGAAAATAGGTTATACGTAATTGATATTGTCTTGAAATGAGGTTTTAAGATGGGCAATAATAATAGTAAAACAAGGGAAATGCGGTGCAGTCGAATTAAGTTAGCTGAAGCTGAAAGAATTAGATTAGACAGTGCGGGGTTGAAAGCAGTGGTTTTGCAAGTTGGATAACAAAATAACTGAAGACTTCCAAAGGAAAGAGGATGTAAAATGCAGACTTACAAGAACGAGAAAAGAATTTCTAGAAAACGAGAAGTATACTCTGTATTAATTCTGAATATAAATTTTTAGTCTTAGAAAACGTATTCTGAAAATTTTTGCTTGGGGTGACTCTTTATATGAAAGTGAAACACGGAAGGTAAATAGTACATACAGACGAAGACAAAATGCTCTAAATGTAGTGCTAAAGAAGAGCGCTGAAGATTTATGGCTTATGGAAGATCGAACGAAGAGGAACTGAATAGAAATGGGCAGGGTAGAGCTTAGTGGCACAACCTGACTAAAAGAAAGAATAGGTTCATTCAGCAAATAGGTAAATAATAATAAAATTCCTCTGTCAGTTAACAGCATACATACGTACTATAATGGTTTCTTCCTGAAAACCTTATATCAGTGGTCTGCAGTGCGTAATAGTAACAGCATATCCTATTTCTGAGCACAACAACTCAGTCAGTACAGAGTGAAGGTGCCTCAGCTTTTCAGTCAAGGAAAATGGAAGTTACGGTACACAAAAAGGAAATCAAATATGATTGTCATGATCTTTATGTCAGCAGGCAGTATGTGATAGCGTGCGTATTGTGTGCAGTCATTGGTATTGCGAAATGAATTAACAGTGCAACGCTAGATTCTTACACTAAGAAGTAATGTGTGTGTAGCGTATGCAGTATTTGGTGTCAGGAAATTTATAAACAACGTAACGCTTGTTTCTATAAAAAAAATCTTATACAAAACTGTGTTATATACTACTAATAAACCGAACTGTAGGTGCACTGTCTTTAAAAGACAACTCTTTTTTTCCTGGTAACGGAGGCTCTTATCCCCCATATAACCACTCTGATTTAGATTTTCCTTGGTTTCTCTCAATTATTTCAAGCAAATGCAAGGATGGTTCCTACTATAGGGTCACAGTCGACGTCCCGAACCATCCGTGTCAAACTAGGTTTGTGAATGCCTGTATATGGGCCTATAAATTATATTTTTGTTGTTAAACTTTAGTATCACTTAATGCCGAATATCCCTGTATGAACGATACACTGTTGAGTACAACTGCTATTACTATACAACATTCCGTCGACGACGAAGTCTTTAAAGACAGGGAGCAACCTCAAATTCTAGAAGGGAATCGACCGTGTTCCCTATGAAAGAAGCATCTCGGCATTTCACTTAAGTGGTTTAAGAAATCTACAGAAAATGTAAATCTGGATGGCCAGACAGGGATTCGAGCCCCGTCCTCATGATTGTAAGTCTAGTGTTTTACCACTGCGGCTCCTCGCTCGTTCATTGTTACTTAAGTTTTCCTCATAAGGGATGCAGACGAAAACAGCCAAATGTTTGAAATATTATATTATAGTGAGTATACAAACTCGTGAATGGAATTTATATAACTGTGAGATTTCCATCGGGTTTTTAAAAGAACGTATTCACGTGAGGACTTCAAAAAGTATGTTACATATCATTACGGCAGTCGAGTAACTTTTACTTAATGCTGCACTACGCATCAGAGTAACGCAGATACATGGCATTATGGATCAACACACTCACCAAGTTCATATAAACAACGGTCGGAAAGTTCTACCAATCTTTCCATTCCTCCACGACCGAAATCCACTCCTCGGTCATGGACCATTCGAGAATCGCTGTGTGAACGTTCTCAAAGTCGGGAAAACTGCAATTGATGCGAATCATTTCCTTGAGTGCCTGGTCATTGTTTCTGTGGTCAATGTTGATGGCCTTCTTTCCTGATTAGTGCCAACAGCGTCTATGCTGCCTTAGTCAAATTGCTGGCATAATTTCAATACTACTGGTCGCGACATTGCGTTGCTTAAATTTTCCTTGTAACGGTTGCACAAGAAAACCATGAAATGTAACTTTTACTATTACTGCCAGAATATCACGGTCAATCTGCGTGCAGTTTCATTCGTTTTACTCATAATAATTGTACTGTCCCATGTACTTCAACTTTGGAGTACGTTTATTCGGCCTTATTTCACTCGCACCCGGCGATGCACCAGTTACATGTACCGCAGTAGAACTGCAGGAAACCCGGAACATGTTCTGTCTTCTTGTCAGACTGTGTTGCATCTGTTGCGCAATGGTCCTACCGTGGGACGACGTCTGTAACTTACACTCACGTTCAATAAAACACCTTGAACGACTACAGATTGGACGTTCACATTCACAGGACATGTACATTAGTACGTTCTGCAGAAATGATTACCACTTGAACCATGTCGGTCCGCGGGATCGAGGTCAACATCGACATCGAAGCGCAACACCACCTATTGTTAAAATGTGCCTGCGGCTCTTGTTGTCGCAATAAACCGAAGGCAGTGCTTTAGTGTGACTTGCAGGGCGTGCAGGGTGTCTCGCAGACGTATATGCGAATCGTCCAGTCCAATCGGTGAGTTTGAAAGAGAGTGGATTACTGGCATCAGAGGATGTGGTGTATTCATCCGGGGAATTGTTGCTCGTGTGGGTTCAAATGGCTCTGAGCACTATGGGAATTAACTTCTAAGGTCATCAGTCCCCTATAACTTAGAACTACTTAAACCTAACTAACGTAAGGACGTCACACACATCTATGCCCGAGGCAGGATTCGAACCTGCAACCGTAGTGGTCGTTCGGTTCCAGACTGTAGCGCCTAGAACCACTCGGCCACCACGTCCGGCTGCTCATGTGGGACGAAGTGTTTCGGCAGTGCAACTGGTGTGTGAAGAATGCTGTAGAACACGGCGAGATGGGTGAGGTCGCACCGCCCAGACCTTCCCCCGAGAAGACTGACACCCAATCCAACGGCATTGTTCAAAAATGTTCAAATGTGTGTGAATTCTTATGGGACTTAACTGCTAAGGTCATCAGTCCCTAAGCTTACACACTACTTGACCTAAATTGTCCTAAGGACAAACACACACACCCATGCCCGAGGGAGGACTCGAACCTCCGCCGGGACCAGCCGCACAGTCCATGACTGTAGCGCCTCAGACCGCTCGGTTAATCCCACGTCCTCCTCGGCTCTGGCGCAACAGTGAAACAGTGGAACACATCGTACACTATCAGAGGTGACAGTCTGTCGCCATTTATAACGGACTGGTTTACGCTTGCATCTCCACTTCTCCGCCTACGTTTGACGAATGTGCAGAAACGTGCTAGATGGCAATGGTGTATGGAGCGAAGTCACTGGGGATAGGAATGGCATCAGCTAGTGTTTTCGGAAGAATCTAGGTTATGTTTGATTGAAAGTGATGGCCGCAATTTGGTTCGCCATAGATAGAGGGATCGGCATGACAGTGACCGTATTCACACAAGACATACAGCGCCAACTCAAGACTTTATGGTGTGGGGCGCTATTAGGTCCACCAAAAATCGCTGTTGGTGTGCGTCCAAGGACACTGTGATCAGTGTGACCTACGTGAATGACATCCTCCGACCCCTATCCATAGCCTTTCTGCACAACACACAGGGCGCCCATTTTCAGCAAGACAATGCACGACCACATGTTGCTGTACGAACACGTGCTTTCTTGCCTTCAAAGGATGTCAGCCTTTGGCCCTGGCCTGCCAAATAGCCAGACTTGTCGCCAACTTAAAACGTGTGCGATGAAATTACGGGTGCAGCGCTGTGACCCAATGCCAACTGTCACAGATGAACTTTGGAAAAGTGTTCTTTTTTTCTGAACATTAGTGTATTTTCTGAAGACCTTAAGAATTAATGTTTCACGGAAATCAAGAGCGGATATAAGTAAAATTTACCGCACGCATCAAAAATTTTCACAGGAGAATTTAATCGAGAAATGAAAGGGAAAACTCGAAGTAGATTAATAGAGGACCAGCTTGATTTTCGAAAAATTAAAATCTCTCGAGTAGCAATTTTAGCGCTACAGTTAAAAACAGAGGGCAGGTTAAAGAAAAATATGGATGTCTACAACGCACTTGTAGATTGGGAGAAGACTTTTGGTAATGCAGATTAGTATGGAATAAAATATTTTTTTTTATTAGGTAGTTTGGTATTAAGTACGGGGATCCACATTCTTTATGTGAAACGAAATGGAGTGGACAGCATAGATGCAAGAGGTCAAAATCAGGAAAATGTGTAAGGCAGGGTTATTCATTGCCAGCGCAGATATTTAATTCCTGTGTAAGGTGAAATGGAGAAAGTAAATGATTAGATCAATACTGGAGTGGTTTTTCATAGACAGAAAATCAGGATGATATGGTTCGCTAAGTACAAAGCGGCAGGTGCCGAAAGTGAACAGAAATTTAGTAGTGTGCCTAAGGAAAGGGAGTGAGTGCAATGTTGCAGGGTAGATTGTGATGAGAAGTATTTTGTAAGAAAAAAAAAACGATATATTGCGCCGCTTCCGTGTTAATTAGCACTGAAGTTAGCCAGTCAGGCCGTTGCGCGCGCAAATTCAAGCAGACCGCCAGAGACGGTGTTTGCAAAGGTATGCTTCGTTTGGTTCCCTAATAGGAGAGCGATAAAAAAATTGGGCATGGAACGGTAGAAATAATCGAACCCGAACCAAAGGCTGCGCAGACTCGTGCGCTATGATCTACTTTGTGAGAACAACTGACACTAATTGCATCTGTCAGGCGCCTGAGTACGTTCGCGCAGCGGCCTGACTCGTTAAATTCAAAGTGCAACGTATCTAATTTTTTCTTAACAATTATTTCTGCGTATGAGGTACCCTGTAACACCATTACAAGCTTTTCAGACTGTTTCTGACCACCATGTATAAACAACATGAAAACTAAGCTTATATGTGCAACAGGTGGAGATACTAGAGGGCTGGACTAGATACTACTGAAGAGATTAATGAATTCTCCTATCCAGGAAGCAAAATAGATAAAGAGGGAACATGTAAGGCAGGCATGTGTAGTGTTTACGATATATCGTGACAAACACTGATAGGTTCCGTCGAGCGACACCAAGCAAGCAGGAATATATGTTATAATTTTTTATTATAGTTTTATAGAGCTAATGTGTTGAAAATGGAGTTCGGGAAAGTATTCCAGTGCCTTTCTCACGATGCGGTAGTGGGTGTACCGGGCAGTGTTGGGGTCCAGCCGACGACCGAGGGGTAGCAGACGACCTGGAACACATAGTTGAGACAGAATTTAGTTATTAAAATTTTGTCTTGCTAATAAATGAACATAGAATTGTATTCATTTCTGTATCTGATGTCCGACAGTTAACATTAAAAGTTATGATATATCGGATCTGCACGTGTTGGTGATTGTACGTAATAAGTTCTGAGAAGACATAGTAACATAGTTGAGCTGGAAGACTTTACTGACACGGCAATCTTTAATTTTTAGAGTTTCTAGTTCCATAAAGATTACCCAGGAAACTTTAAAGGACTACTCTTATAGCGCAGGGGAAATTATTAGAAACTTAAACCGACAGTTAACTGACAAGAAACGTTCTTATGCACATAAGAAGATCGGTAATGTAGCAGTATCTCTGAAACTTAATATTACGAAGATTTAGACTGATTATTTTGCCCTCCAGTATTCAACGTGTACTGAACTCTAATGACGTTAATGATTGGTTAACCAGACTTAGACGAATATTATTAAGGGAGTGTCTCAATCCTGCTTATACTACGATTTGAACCTGCGGCGTGACGACACACGAGCAAAGCAAAAGTGGTTTCTATAAAAACAAATCTCTGCTAATATCAAAAAATATGAACACTGAAACAATTAACGAAGATAATAGGGAAAACATATATGAAACATTTAAAAGCATTTGATATGTGATCTCACAGGAGAATTTAAAAGATCAGATGTACTGGTTGAGCAAGAAATGATGATAGCCTGAACGAATCAACATGTGAAAATGCCCAATAAAGCACATAATGAAACGAAGGAGTATAATCGTAGGTCACATATTACGACTTGAGTCGTTACGAAACTGTAGTTGAAGGGATGATAGAAGCAAAAGATTGCAGAGGCAGACTTAGGTATGATTATGCAGTAGTTACGCTGACGCCAGGTGTATGGCTCGAAAGCGAGTGAGCAGAGTACTGCGTCTACCCAATCCTGATGACCGAAACGTCAAAAGTTTGAGTGTCGCCGCAACTCTATAGATGGTTAAGACTAAAGGATATTTCGCATTCGGAGAGGTTATGCGAATGGGCGATGGATCTTTTCAAAGGCGTAAAGGAGGTCAGGAGTGGGCGTTAAGAATGAGGCCGTGAGCGAGCGCGGGGGAGTTGGCGCTGCAGGGGTGGCGCGGGGGTGGAGCTACAGGTGAATGAGGGGCGGCGGTGCAGGCGGCCGTGAAAAATCCCAGCAACAGGTGGCCTGCCACCACAGGGAGGGATGTTTGCCTCTCATCTGATAGGGGGTGCCAATTCCACCCTCGCTGCCAGCCAGGGGCGGAAGAAACTGCTGCCCTCCATCCGTTCAGCAACTGCGTCACTGATTTACGGGAGCAGAAGGGCCTGACCTAACGTCGGTTACCCCAGCGTTAAAGCTCGTCTTCTTTAAAATACGAAACCAACGTTTAACAGTTTCCAGATTCAACAAGAGCGTAAAACAGATGCATAATACTGTAAATGTCTTATGCTCCCTCTTCAGGGTCACGACTGAAATCGCTAAACAGTTTGCCGTAAAATGATTGCGAGTAATTTTCTTTTCGTCCCCTAGCAACAAGCTGCAAATCAGATAACACTCTTTTTTATGGTTATACTACTATATTTCGTGGGAAAAAAAGCTATCAATAAATGACTGGTCATGTTAACACTATAAACTACTCAAAGTGATTATACCATAATAATAATTATTATAATAATAAAAGGAAACATAACATAATACAAAAATCCACATATGATGTACACAGTGTCTCTAGATGAATAGGTCAAACATATTTATGTAGTTGAACATAACATTTCATCCTAGTGCGCTCTTCTAGGTTGACAACAACACTGCAGCCGGTGTAGGCAGAGGAATCTTTGCGTTATCGAATGCGCTGATAAAGCATTTTTCTTGTGTCTTGTATCTGGAACACAAGAATAGTAGATGATTCACGTTTCTTTCTTCATTGCATAAATCACATAATAGAGATTCCTTTAATCTTAATCAGGAGATGTGGTTTAGGAACTAGCCAGGGTTTAAGCGCATGCATGTAATCGTCCTCTGCTCTTATTCCAATGTGTAAACCAAGGGGATAAAGCTATTTTAGGTTGTACTGGCCAGACTGTACTCCTTTTGACATCTTGGTCTAGTCTCACTGCGTCTGTTTTTTTACTGATTAAACTCAGCATTTCTTGATAACGAAGTCTATTGTTTAGGATTTCGCCTTGGTTCATTGCTCGCCTTAGCTGTCTGTGATTTCATTATAAAGTATGCCATTTGTGCCTTGGAATTCAAAAGCAGTTTATTACTTTTCCAGCTTGCTTATTTGTAACGACTTCTTTAATAATGCCTATAACCATAGGCGACACACTTTTGTTTCGTTTTGGTTTCTTTCAGGCTCTTTAGTACACTAAGGGAATCGGTTAATTTTACCATACTGCTTCGTGTGCAAGATCTGCCATATTTTACTGTTTCTCTAACAGAGATGACTTTCGTCTAATTTGTTGTTGCCTCCTTAAGTAGAGAATACAGGGCTTGGTAATTTTCTGCAGGGCTGTATAGCGGACATCCTACTTCGTCTACTTATCTAGTTTTCGATCCATCGATATAAATCTTCACCGAATTCAGGAAAATAATAATGAGCAAATATTAGTACATTTTCTTCCCGGTAGCTCAATTTACATCATATCCGTCGTAAGATATCATCACAAGGGTCTTTGTTCGTTGCTTTCTCTCGAAAGAATATAAAGTAAGTAGCAACATGCGAAAACAAACCATAGCAGCTCAGCTGCATTTATTATTATTATTATTATTATTATTATTATTATTATTACTATCTTCATTATCATTATCGTCAGCACCCGTAGCTGAGTGATCAGCGTGGCTGACTGCCATGTGGAGGAGCTAGGTTCGATTCCTCGTGTTGCCAAGGAATGGGACGTGATGCACTCAGCCTCGTAATGCCTAGTGACGAGCCATGTGATCGAGTAGCAGCGGCCCCAATAAGTTGCGTCCGGGAGTGCCGTGTACAGATTCCTACCTATCCGTACTGCATCCACATGATGCCATAGGCTGATGGGTGACAAGGCGGTCGGTCAGCCCCGATTGCCCGTTTTGTCTAGAAGAGCAGAGCTTACTATTATTAAGCTGTATAAGCCATACAGATTTTTTGACTCAGAATGAACAACAGTGACACACTTTGCTCTGTTCTCATATGTAATTTTCCAGTTTCTACACTGTCTTCGTCTTTCCAAATTTCTTTCCCTTACGTGGGCGTCCAATATCTCGTGTTCCAGTGCGAAGTTTTTCTGTCACTCATTTGTCGGTACTGTTTGTTGGTGCTCTAATGACATGCCCTAGCATCTGCAATCTATTACCCGTAATTTGCGCTTCCGTTTATTTTCTTACATTATACAATTAAGCATTATGTAATATTATTCTATCATTAGTATGTCTCTTAAGGTTTCAAATATTTTACCTAAGATTTTTCTTTCAAATATTCTTAATTTGCTGTCTGATTTGTATGTATAAAACTTTGATTTCCTAGAACGTAGCCTGTGCGTGAAAACTTTCATGAGACCATAGCTACTTATATTATAGCCTTTTG
This sequence comes from Schistocerca gregaria, assembly GCF_023897955.1. NCBI lineage: Eukaryota > Metazoa > Arthropoda > Insecta > Orthoptera > Acrididae > Schistocerca > Schistocerca gregaria. The sequence continues at coordinate 748,534,454 of NC_064931.1, forward strand.
AAATCATGATTGGATTTCGACTTTTTAGAGTTGTCAAAAGTTGGTGTCAGAAGTTGGTGTCAGAATAACCAAATTCATTGATCTATCCAAAGATTGTATTACTAATATGCAATGTATTATTACTTTCTGGAAGAAGAATTTTAGTTAAGATGAAGTAAATTGTTTTATGTGTAAGCATTCAATTCCTATGACTTACGTAACATTTATTAATTATGTCATAAGAGCATTTAATCCATTTCAATTGCTAATTAATAGAGTAATGTAGTCAACGTATGGGAGGATATCAATGCTGCTCCTTATCTGTGCTCCATTATATAATAACTTTGATCTTTCAATTACTTCGTTAATTACAATATTAAATAAAACTGAAGCTAGTGTATACCATTCTCTGAATCCTGTTTCGACCTAGAACCCCAGAGATTTTGATTGTATATATTGTTCTGTATTTGCCTTTACATTAGATAATTGTACTACATTTAATAATTTGTGAGGGATACCAAAATGACATGCATTTCCATAAACATACAAGATGTCCGGACAATGGTAATGTGGGAATTACCTGCGATTAATTTCTGTCCCAGAGTGATCCTTGACACAGAATCACCCCAACTAAACACTACTGTAATCTGTGTGCAACGGACTACATTAAAACGTTAGTTTGTGACACTACTACTCGACCTAAGTTGGCAAACTTGTGGTAAAAGACTAAATAACATGTAGAATCTCACTGAAAAAGGCTACAATTTCTTAAGTGATTAGAGAATACTAATTTATACAAAATGAAAGGTTATTCGTGGTAATAATGGATGGGGTCCCCAGTTTCAGAAGCCTTAACAAGTAATTTTTGTAAACCTCATTGAATAGATCATCTTCACAAAAGTAGTAGCAAAAGACTACAACGCATTATATTGGTTCAGGTATGTGGATGACATCCTTTCATTAATAAACGAACCACAAACAAAAATTGAAAACTACACACTGAAATCAACAAGATACATAAAAACATAAAATTCACAATTGAAGGAGAACAGAATAACAAAGTTAACTTTCTGAATACAGCATTAAAGAAACAAGACCATCTTCAGGCTTTTCACAACCATTATGGATGCTAGTGGCTGCAGAAGGAGCGAGAGAGAAGGGACAACAGTACTTCTACGAATCTAGCTCCGTCTGCCGCCACCAGGAACCTTAATGGCGGTGAAAAGCCTGAAGATGGTCTGAGGAAAGGGCCGAAACCGGTTGCTAACAAATAAAAAAATCTGAAAACGCGATCGATACTGGTTTTATTTGATTTTTAGCTCCGACTCTTTTGACATCTTGTGGTCAATTCCACATTAAACAGGGGCGTCCGGATACTTTTGATCAGATGGTGTCTGGTCAGTAGTGGATCTGGCTGACTTTAACCGAAAATGTCTATACTCTGATAAAACTAAATTTGTCAAAAGTTTTGAGGCTTTGTTCAGTAACGCAGTTCCTCTGTTCTCCCTTTTTTGTATATTGGGGTAAGAACAACTTCATTCCAACCATGTGAGACGCGGTACTTCCGCCAGATGGTAATAATAATCTTGTAGAGGCTGTCTTTAATTGGGAATTAATCGAACTTTCAAATGTCTGTGGCGATGCAACCATTTCCATGAGCTTATATGCGTATTTAGGTGGGGAAAATCAGCTGCTACATAACCACTGAAATTCATCGTGAAAACCTTCAGCTGTCTTTCATTTTGTACAGTTGTACTACTTTCGGTCATAGACAATTTTCAAGCTTAGCAGGTATAAATGGCAGGATTCTTCTATCATGATGTAAACGATTCTAAGCTTCTGTTGCAGACGAATGATTCAATAAACTGTCAACAATTTAATAATTGCACAGAGCAATTGTCACCAGAAGGCTTATTCACATTGAATTGACACAGATATTTGTTTATTTTTATCGTCTTCCTTCACTCTGCTTCTTTTAGCCAAGTTCACTGTCGTGTGTCGCATCATTCCATTCAGCTTTTGTCTTGTTCATATACAGGTTGTCTTTAAAATGAATAAGATCATTGAAACAAAGGCATCTTGCTTTATGTGTTGTTTCCTTTGTTGTCTCAATATGGCTACAGCGTATTTATATTCAGATCATTTGAGAGATTGTTGGTTCCTTTGTTGTTTCAATATGGCTGCAGTCTATGTTCAGATCTTCATTTGAGGGTGCAGTCGTGTACTTGTTACTCTTTGCACGTTGACGGCTCCTGCTTTTTCTTCCACTTTTAACTTCCTGGACTGATTCAGAGTATTCTGAACCTTCGGACATAATAATAATGTTCTGACAATATCGACCTACAACAGATACTAATCTTATAGTAAAACATTGTTCGAACTCGAAGGAGAGTTAGGCTGGTCAATATACGTTACCGCCTAACAATCGTTTAACAAACAGTTGGTTTATTCTTCAGAATGTTGTGTGACTGCCCGACAATAAACACATGCGAGTGTAAAGGCTATTAAATTAAACTTTTAATTAAATAAAAGAAGGATTATTTGAGTTATATGGAATCTTGATGAATGGAGATATCGAGTTTTGTGAAAATGTGCTATAGTCAGGCACCTTCCACAACGGCAGATATTCAATTTTTTCGTATTTTCTGTTGGAAATTGTGAGGCTCTTAACAAAGAACCAGAATCAGCTAATAAACACATTTTGAAAAAAACATGGCGTTTGTTGCGTTTCGTTAAAACGGTCCTCAATCCCTATGTGACTGTTGGGGGTTTTTGGGGGGAGGGGGGAGTCATTGGATGGCCAGAAATTAACATCCAGTGACCTTTTGTTCTCGTGTGAAAGTGTCTCTAGTTTTTTTATTATGATTGACACCACAGCCTGTGTGTCCCCCGTTTCCCTCATCCTTCAATAGTCATTTTTTGTTGCCTTAGGATGTCTCCTGTCAACTCAGAATTTCTTTTAGCGTTTCAGTCACTAACTGCAAAAGTTACGCAGAGGTCAAGTGGCTTGCACAAGATAGTCTAGCGTGGGACGTTGTATCAAATCAGTCTTTTCACTGAAGAATATAACAACAACAACATCAATCACGCTCTTCTTATCGTTCACGTCCATTGCCATGTCTGAGTGAATTATTAAGTTACAGACAGATCTTAATGTTTTTTATATCATTCCCCTGAAATTTACTTCGGTTTTCAGAGTTTTCCTTAGTTTCCTGTACTGATTGCTCTACAAACGAGTTGCATAGCGTGACGTGGTCTACAAGCCTTCCTTACTCTTGTTTCAACCGCTGGCTTCCTTTTTATGCAGTTCAGTTTCTATACAAGTTATGCTAGGACTATGCGAAAAGGAAGGTCCGATCGGTCACGAAATGGAAATAACGGTTAAAAACAAAAGGTTTTATTTGCATCAGTTACCTACACCTTCCAGCTACTTCTCTACATAGTCGCCGCTCCAACTTACACATTTGTCGTAGCATTGTACCAACTTTCCAATACGCTCGCCACACAAGGCAGCCGCCTGTGCCTTCCGCCAATCCTCTATGCTTGTCTACAGCAGCCGCCCGTGGTGGCCGAGCGGTTCTAGGTGCTTAAAAAAATGGTTCAAATGGCTCTGAGCACTATGGCACTTAATCTGAGGTCATCAGTCCCCTAGAACTTAGAACTACTTAAACCTAACTAACCTAAGGACATCACACACATCCATGCCCGAGGCAGGATTCGAACCTGCCACCGTATCGGTCGCGCGGTTCCAGACTGAAGCGCCTAGAACCGCTCGGCCACACCGGCCGGCTAAGCGTTTCAGTCCGGAACCTCGCAACTGCTACGGTCGCAAGTTCGAATCCTGCCTCGAGCATGCATGTGTGTGATGTCCTTAGGTTAGTTAGGTTTAAGTAGTTCTAAGTTCTAGGGGACTGATGACCTCAGATGTAAAGTCCCATAGTGCTCAGAGCCATTTGAACCATTTGGCTTACAGCTCGCTGTCTGTGTGAAAATACTGTTTTCACAGCCAGCGGTGCGCGAGAACAGAAATGAATCTCTGAGGGAGCCAGTTACGGGCTGTGTCGTGGGTGATCAAACACTTCCCATCGAAAATGCTGCTGGGGGCGTCTTCATTGCCCCTGCAGTGTGCGGTCGAGAGTTGTCACGAATATGGAAACACATGACAATTATGTTATGTGGTCTGCATGACGTCTGGCGAAATCTCTCGCCCGGCCCTCATATTTGGCAGGAGTCACTATTTTTGTAGGCATCTTTACGCGCTCATTGTGTGCTCAGAACTGAAAAGAACGCGATAGACGGGCAAACTAGAGACACTGCTCAACACATCTGTGCAAAGCAACATCGAATTGTCACTGTTGTTTCCATTCGCATCCAATCGGACCTTACCTTTCGAGTAGCCCTCGTACATAACCAATCGCTTCCTGTATTTCATCCATGATAACTTCAGAAATCCAGAAATATCATTACAGTCAACACCGTCAAAAGTATTTCCTGAATCTGCAAATACTACAAATACGTATTTAACGTTGTTTAACTTTTCTTAAGAAATAAGGAAGATTAGACGTTAATATTCAGTTAAGAAAGAGGTCATTAGAGACAGAGCATAATTTGGTACTGTGGAAGGAAATCGGCCGTATCCTTGTCACAGGAACAGTCAAATGGTTCAAATGGCTCTCAGCACTATGGGACTTAAATTCTGATGTCATCAGTCCCATAGAACTTAGAACTTCTTTAACTTAACTAACCTAAGGACATCACACACATCCATGCCCGAGGCAGGATTCAAATCTGCGACCGTAGCGATCGCGCGGTTCCAGACTGAAGCGCCTAGAACAGCTCGGCCATTTCGTCCGGCCAGGAACAGTCCCGGGATTTCTCTCAAGTGAGTTACGAACTCGTGGAAAACCTAAATCTGGATGGCCCGACGGGGATTTGAACCGTCGTCCTCCCGAATGTGTGTCCACTGTGCTAACTACTGAATCATCTCCCTCAGTCATCTTATAAGATACCTCGTAGGGTCAGCTTTACCTCGCATGTCCGTATACTTCTACTGAACCCAACACGCAGAGTATTTACACGAGAGTCGGCGTATTCGTACAAGTGGAAGACCTTAAAATTTTGTTTCAAATCGGACTGTGAACGTCAACATGGTTTTTGTGTGATGTACTGAAGCTCTTGGAAGACACCCACTTCTTTCCTCATCTTAGTCAGGTATCGATGGTGGTCGGAAACAGTGTGATAAATTATAATGGTTTTGCGGGGTAGGTTGCGCTGGGAAATAATTGCTTAGAAAAAATTCGATATATTGCGCCGTGCCGGCCGCGGTGGTCTCGCGGTTCTTGGCGCGCAGTCCGGAACCGTGCGACTGCTACGGTCGCAGGTTCGAATCCTACCTCGGGCATGGATGTGTGTGATGTCCTTAGGTTAGTTAGGTTTAAGTAGTTCTAAGTTCTAGGGGACTGATGACTACAGCAGTTGAGTCCCATAGTGCTCAGAGCCATTTGAACCATATTACGCCGTTACCAAATTAATTAGCATTGAAGTTAGCGAATCATGCCAACTTCCGGCAGCTCGCCAGATAAAATCAGTGTCAGCTGCTCTCATAGCATAGATGATAGCGCACCATAATGCTCAGGCTTTTGCTCGGGTTCGATCCTTACTGCCTTCCCAAGTCCAATTTTTTCGCATCTCCCTTGTTCCAGTTTAGGAAACCAAAAGGAGAACAAGTTTGGTGACACCGTCTCTGCTGGCCCGCTTGAATTTTCTCGCGCAATGGCCTGATTGGCTAACTTCAGTTCTAATTAAATTAACTCAGAAACAGGGCAACGTATTACTTCTCAGCACAACCTGCACTGCAACTCTCTTAATAGCTTTTCAGACTGCTTCTGATCACCCCGTATATCTGTTTCATGCACACTCACTAATCACATTAACGTGACCACCTGCCAGAAACCTGGATAACCACCTTCTGCCGCGCGGACTACAGTGGGACGTGTAGGAAGAGTCAACGAGGTCCTGAAAAATAGCGACAGGTTGTGGAGCCATGACGATTCCAGTGGAGTGGCCAGCTGCACTAGGTTTCTCGGGGTGAGGATCCATACCGCGAAGCGAATAGACTGATCGAGGTAGTCCCACAGATTCTCGAGTGAGTTCAAATCCGGGTAGTTTCGTGGACAGAGAAGTACGGTAAGCTCATCCTGGCGCCCTGTAGCGCCGAATAATAACAAACCGTATTTACCGATGAATAGGATAGCTGCATACTTGTGTTGAACCATTGTACTTCCAGAAAGACTAGATCACCAGGGAATGCCACGAAAACATTCCCCAGACCATAACGCTCCTCCTCCAACCTGGATCCTTCCGACGATTATTGCAGGATATTTGCTTTCAGACGTTACACGTTGTACACGCCAGCAGCCATCCGTTATCTGGAAAGGGCCATACCTTTCCTTCAGTGGACGCAAAGTTGTAATATTGTCGTGCAGATTCCAACCATCGTCGCCAACGAAGAGCAGTCAGTATGGGTGCATGGACCAGGCGGCAGCTGTGGTGGTCCTTACGCATTAGTGTTCGCTGAACGGTCGTTGAGGAGATACTTGGCAGCATCTTGGTTCATTTGGGCGGTCAGTGGCGTAACAGCTGCACGTCTATTCGCTCGTACACATCTCCGCAGCTTTCATTCACCCCTGGCATCTGTGGCCCTTGATGTACCACAGTTGCCTCGGAGCCGGTTTTGGGTAGCACCTTTTCCTATATATCGTATTACAGGTACTTTAGCCATGGTGGCACGTGAACACTTTACAAACTTAGCCGTTTCGGAAATGCTTCCACACTTGGCCTGAAAGCCAATAATCATGCCCTTTTGGACGACACATAAATTGTTCTGTTTCCGCATAACGACAACGACTCCCGAGACACTTTATATACTCTACAATGCTGATGCTGCCACCTGCCGTTTGTGAGTGATTATTCCACGTTGACGTCTAATATAGGTGGTAGTCACATTAATGTGACTGGATAGTGTAGATGATTATGATGCTAACTCGTAAAGTGTATTAGCGTGTTGTTAATAATTACAGAAAATAAAAGTAGAGAGATACTATCAGATAATATACTCTACGAAAGACAGAAAATTACAGATGCACAAGTAGTTGTAATTTTCAAATTAGATAAAGTAAAATTACAATTTTCTAGAAATCAGGGACATTAAGTAAAAGAAGCCATGTGACATTATTGGATGGAAGTCCCTAGGGTGTGTTCAGCTCCCTAAGTAAAATACCGGGTGATCAAAAAGTCAGTATAGATTTGAAAACTGAATAAATCACGGAATAAAGTAGACAGAGAGGTACAAATTGACACACAATCTTGGAATGACATGGGGTTTTATTAGAACCAAAAAAATACAGACGTCCAAAAAATTTCCGACAGATGGTGCTTCATCTGATAAGAATAGCAATAATTAGCATAACAAAGTAACACGAAGTAAAGATGATGTTCTTTACAGGAAATGCTCAATATGTCCACCAACATTCCTCAACAATAACTGTAGTCGAGGAATAATGTTGTGAACAGCAATGTAAAGCCTGTCCGAAGTTATGGTGAGGCACTGGCGTCGAATGTTGTCTTTCAGCATCTCTAGAGATGTCGGTCGATCACGATACACTTGCGACTTCAGGTTACCCCAAAGCCAATAATCGCACGGACTGAGGTCTGGGGATCTGGGAGGCCAAGCAAGACGAAAGTGGCGGCTGAGCACACGATCATCACCAAACGACGCACGCAAGGGATCTTTCACGCGCCTATCAATATGGGGTGGCTTTTTGTTCTGATAAAACCCTATGTCATTCCAAGCATGTGTGCAAATTTTACCTCTCTATCTACATTATTGCGTGGTTTATTAAGTTTTCAAATTTATACTGACTTTTTGATCACCCGGTATATTCGTACTTTGAACATGTAATGCACATGTGTAGAGGCAGCGAGTGCAATGAGTACATGTGGCGTATAGTGTAGTTATTGAATATGGCGAGTGTAAGTAAAAGAATGAAACCTGGTGCCATCGTGCAGCATATTCTTTTCTAATATTACTAAGGGGACTACCGAGCTTCATCATCCGACGGACTAACTAGAACCAAGTGTCCTGTAAACTCGTGCCTTGTCATACTGAGGATAACTTCAAAATAAAATCCAAAGAAAATGGTGCGCGGTTTGGTGATGACGTACTGTATAAGAAAGAGAGAGTCATATGGTGTTGGCTGGGAGACCTAGAGAGTTAGGTTCATTTGCTAAATCGGAAGGGTTTTCCTTCTTCACACAATGGTCCCCTGCCTCGTGGTTAGTGACTGTTGCGTGTCAAGTGTATCTGTCGAATGTACTTCACGCCCCCATTTCAAGAGGCTCTGCGGTGAGGTTTGGAATTTAATCCAGGCTACTGTCGATAAGACTGGTGAGCACAGTTTTGCACTATCGCCTAGTGGACAAAAAAAGTGTTTGAGCAAGAGTGCACAAGCTTTGTGGCTAGATTCAGTCTTCCCAAGCAGACAGAACTTAAAAGTATCTCTTAAAGGGAAAAAAACCGCCAGACGTAAAAGTAGCTCCAGGGGAGTGTTGCAAGGTCGTTACTGTTCTAAATATAAAGAAATGATAAACCTCGTGATGTTATTTACCGACAATGGCGTTGTACATAAAAAATAGTGTCGTCAGAAAGTTGTGAGGAAGTGCTGGAAGAACTACAGGATGTTGATGCTTTGTGCTGTGCCTGACAGTTGCTGATCGACATAAACAAAGTTTCAGGACGGATTTTTTTTTTATTTCCGCGTTTGCAGTACTAAAAAGGAACAAATGCTGTTTTACGTCACCCGGTATATGTGCGTCCCTGAAATGACCTTAGCCATGTGTTCGCGCAAACTGACTAGGTGGCACGGCTGTGCTAGCAACACACTGGGTTCTTGGCGCATTAGTTACGGTGACACAGTGGATGCTGTTTGTGATCAAAGAGCTCTGAAAAACTCCTAGTAAAACGTGGACAATGATTAAGCAAGCATATGCTGGCGAGGCATTTTCAAGAAGCCGTGTTTCCGAGTGGCACAGAAGGTTTCCTGAAGGCAAAGATTCAATGCAAGACGATCACAGAGCTGGTCGACCGCCTACAGCACATACCGATGCAAACATGGAGCGTGTAAGGCAGTTATTGCAAATGACCGTCATATAATTGTGCGTCCGATATCAGAAGAACTTGCTCTGAATCGTGATATGTCATAAGATTTTACGCGAAGATTTAGAGAAACGGAAACTTACTGCAAAACTCGTCCCTCACACACTAACGAACGAATAGAAGGAGGAAATTCAAACAATTTCTACTGGAATACTGGATGGAGCCAGACCTGATTCTACATTTCTGTAGAAGGTAGTTGTTGGTGATGACAACAGGTGTTACCAGTAAGACTCTCATCTGAAGCGTCAAAGTGCTGTGCGGCGGAGTCCTGGAACACCAACCTCCAAAAAAGTCAAACGACAACCTTCGAGGACAATCGCATTCTTTGATATTAAAGGATTATTTCACCTTGAGTATGTTCCTCCAGGTCAAACAGTAAACCAAACTCTTAACACTTAAGTCTTGAAACGTTTGCGACAAGCAATTCGACCTCACCAACTGATTTGTGGCATTCATTATTGCGTGACAAGGCAAGACCCCATACTCATTGATCTGTTAGCGAGTATCTGGCCAGACGTTCTATTATTGCCATCCCACATCCGACAAATATGCCCGACCTCCTGATTTGCGAGTGAAAAGGCCACTGAAAGGAAAGTTTCACCAAGATTTGCAGACTTCCAACGGGCTGTGACATGAGCTTACAAGCATCGCAGTTGAAAATTTCCTTGCTTGCTACCAAGACTTCCAGAAACACTTGCAACTGTGTATAGACAACCAAGAGAAATACTTCGATAGGACCTAGGATCATTACTTGGTAAGTGCAATGTTCTATTTAAAAAAAAAGAAAAAACCTGTCGTGGGACTTTTCTGACAAAGAAAGTATAACGTATTATGCATGAACAGAAAGAAATATCTGATGCTTTTGATTACACGAATGGCAACAAATTACTATAACCGGCAACATCAGTAAATATTTAGGAATAAGCGTCTGTGGTAACTTAAAAACAGAACGATTAGTTAAATTTAGTTATAGGAAAAGCAGATGTCAGGCTAACATTTAGTTGCAGAATCCTAAGAAGATGTAATTAATCTGGAAAAGAGGAAACTTACGAAACCGTCTTTCGAGAGAGTAAATATTATTTTGCAGTCTGGGACCATTGGCAGGTAGGGTTAATGGAGGTGATACAGAAGATCCAATGAAGAGTGTCAGGTTTCGACATCGGTTCGTTTAGGAAAAGAGGAAACTTCTCAGAGATGTTCATTAAACTACAGAGGCGGATTTTACACGTTTGGTACTGTACATCACGGCGAGACTTACTGTTAAAATTCCGGGAGAGACACGATATGATACCTGCAGTACCCTTCGCCACACACTTTAAAGTTTCTTTCTGACTATGGAAGTAGCTGTAGACTCAAATAATGAAGTATATTTTTTGCATGTTTTACCATACAGCCCGTATATATTTAAAGTTATGTTCCTGTACCACCAAGAGCTGGTAATCAAACAATAATCTTTGTTCGTAGCCAGCTGATCATCATCAGGCAACCTGTATAGCACAGAAGGTATGTTAAATCCATCTGTTAAATTACAAATCTGTATTTTGTTACCAAACGCGCTTTATTTTATTGGTATAAGAAATCATCCGTGGTCTGTAATGAAACATATTTACAATTTGGCTATCTTTCTAGATCTAAAAACAGTTCATTACAAAATAATTCGATTTTACTTCCGGAATCTTTTGTCCGATTTTCGCTCACATCAGAAAGTGTCGTCTGCTTGCATGGCAACATTACACATTCTTTCATGTGAAACACGACCAGACCCAGAATCACTACTTTGTTGTTTGTTTGCATACGTCTGGCTAAAAGTGTTTCTGTGTGAGCCGTGTGACTAGTGTTGTAAACCTGGCCTCTAGTTGCGGTTTCTCCTTAATCTAAAAATGTTCTCGTCATCTGTAGTATATCATACGTGTGTTATATTATTTAATTATGTATTTATTCAATATCTGAGCGAAATGATACTGTAGCGAGGGAGTTGACGGTCTAAACAGTGAGCAGGTGAGGGAGAAAGAGGAGGCAAAGATGAGCAAAAGTAGTGAACGCTGAGTATAAAGTAGGGCAACCGAGAGTGACATGGTAATGCGATGGAGAAAAATTGGGAGATGACGTAGAGATAAAAAGTAGGGAAGGGAGAGGGAGGGAGAGACGTAGAGGTAAAAAGTAGGGAAGGGAGAGAGAGAGAGAGAGAGAGAGATAGAGAGTGAGAGAGAGAAAGTGTTTTTTTAACTATGCGATTTGTTCAATGATCTTGCATAGTGTCTGCTTTCCAATATTTATCCGTTGATTAAGTAGCTGTGTACTATGCGTTATTTCGTTATTACTTTTTGTATGTGATAGATTTCTTGAAAGGTAAGGAGGTGTCTGTTTTCATGATGCTCATATCTTTTTCTGTTGTGCATAGCCTATGTTACTCCTGTGGGTTATTCGTACATGAAAAAAGTGTGGTGTTGATGTCTTTTCTTATGGTTGTATCTATGAAGTTGAGTATGCTTTCTTGTTCTTCCCCTACTGAACACTTTATGTTCTTGGTGAAAGCGTTTACGTCTTTCTTGTAGTCTCACGGACGGATTTAAAATACCTTCTGTAATTATAAAACAATAAAGGACAATATGGGCACACAAGTGACAAATTTAACTGTTTATGTAACGTTATGTGGTGAACATGCTCACGATATTCCTATAGCATACAAGCAACATTCTGAAATAAAACTGTTACAGTAACATGAATGCTATCACTGTAACTGTGGCATCAATAAAAATACTATTTCACGTAGATCAAAATGGATTCATATAAAATTGTACTATGTTTCACTTCGGTAATACCAATGTAGATTTTCTCACAAATGTTTACAGCTCACAAATGGATGTGCAGCATGTATCTGTAAGGAAAATATTGAACCGCTGTTACTAGTAACACTGCTTTATTTTGCAACGAGCTGTACGCATATCACTTTTCCATCGATTTGTAAAGGGGAATCAGTGTCCAGTTCGCCAGTATGGAAAGTGCACTCCAGCTAGCAAAAGGCAACATAGAAGTGAACAGCGTACCAAGATTATTGAACCGTTTTCATGTATTGTACCCTTGACGACATGTAACATACTGTAAATGTGTCGTATTCGTCCTATTCAGCTATTTCGTTTACATCTATGAAAACAATCGGTTCCATTACTTTGTACTATCGATTTTAGAGTCAGTGACGCAGGATGGTTTTGTATAATTTTATTTCTCTTGACGCCACGGTAACAATAACACCGTATAAGCTACTATAACAATTTTTGTACGAGGGTTTACACTATGACGGTTTCGTGACCATATTCACCACATATCGTTGCTTTTGTTAGATGTTCAAAAGTATCTCATGTATTCTCTCCGCTGCTTAGGAGATTTCTTAATGACGATCGTTTAATGAAAAGTTTTTTCATAAACCGCTACCAGTCGTAAATTTTTGATGACTTACTTAAATAATTTAATAAAGCAGCTTGTTTCGACGAACATCGTCTTCTGGCTGTACGCACTTTTAAGAAAATTACGTACAGATATTGAAGTTGTTTCGTACGGTCTTGGCATGTGTGGTGGCCATCTTTGTTCATAAGAAATATTTGTCTCATTGTGGTGTGTTCAGTTAAATCCATTATTATGGCCCCTTCGATTTTAGCAATGGGTGTAACTGAAGACACCATAAGAAGACAGCCATTTCATATGAACAAAGACGGCTACAGCACAGGCCAAGGCTGTAAAGAACAAGTTCAACATTTATATGTACTTTGGATCAATGTTTCTGAATTGCCATCGTAGCCAGAAGATATTTTTAACTAGAAACATGTTGCTTTAATCAATAATTTAAGTGCGTCAACAAACGTTTGTGACTAGTATCGGTCTTTTCATATTTTTGAAACTGTGGTCGATTAAGAATCAATACGGTTTTTCCTGTTGAAATTGGTACAGATTTGTTTTATTTGCAACTCTTGCTGGTACATAAATAAGTATATTTACAAGTAACGAAGTTAATTGCCTATGAGCTGGACACAGTCAAGTTTATGTCGTGCACAGGACATGTGAAACGCATGCAGCTGGTGCGGTCTTGGGGCTTCGACGTCTGCGTCTTCGGTTCCCGGGTCTTACTCGGCTATCGGATGGGCTAGTCACAGCCACTGTCTGCATAAACTTAAAACGGAATAAATTACTTGGCGATCTTACATGGCTACGCAGACAGTGTCCTCGAGACAACATCTGGCGCCTCTGACTTTGACAAATTAAGTCACATTTGCGGGTAATTTAATATCACGGGCCACGGTACGGATGCCATCCAAAAGCACGAAAAGGAACTCAGCCGTCGAGGCAAGACCACCGTGCAGCTGCCGCTCTTAAATGCTGCCTCGCCATTTTCCTGACACACTGCCAACCTCGGGCAGTGTAACATGCAGAGGTTTCTTCTGAACTTTATATGGTACTGTTACAGGCATTTCCAACCCTGTAACGAAACTTAAACGACTTTGTCACGTGGTTAGTATGAGACCTGCGGTGCTAGCAATACAAGGAATCTCATTAGATTTCTTTTAAAATTTAGGGTTTTGTACCTCATAGGTAAAAACGGAACCCTTACAGGAACACTTTGATGTGCGTCTGTCTGTGTGTCTGACTATCAGACTGTTGAAAACCCTTTCCCTCAGGGACGGGCAAAGTCAAAGGATACGGCGTTTTATGTCACACATTTTGATATTCGCAAAACATACTCATCAACATCTACAAGCTACTTCCCGTTGGCCTAGAATCATGAAATTTGCAAGAAGCAAGGTTTAAAAGTACAGCCAACTCAAAAATCCGAAAATTGTTAATTTATAATGACATAACACGATAAATTTCTTTTATCATTTGTTATCAGTCCGTCTGTTAAGACACCTTTTTCTCAGTAGCAGGTAGAAATCTCAATTTGAAATTTATGTCAAATACTGAGGTCTATAATCCTTTGGTGGCGTAAAAATGTTACGCTTCTATGTCAACGCAATCAATGTCATGTATTTTGACACTCGCAAACTCACTCATTAAAATCTACAGGGTTCTTTAAATTGATGCAGAATCATGAAATTTGGCAAGAAGAAAGGTTTCATAGTACAAGTAAAGGAAAAAAAATCAGAATAATCTTAATTTATAATTATATCACAGGGAAAAATATTTTTTCTCATTTAGTGTCCGACTTAAAGCTTGAAAAATGGTTCAAATGGCTCTGAGCACTATGGGACTTAACTTCTAAGGCCATCAGTCCCCTAGAACTTAGAACTACTTAAACCTAACTAACCTAAGGACATCACACACATCCATACCCGAGGCAGGATTCCAACCTGCCACCGTAGCGGTCGCGCGGCTCCAGACTTTAGCGCCTAGAACCGCTCGGCCACCCCGGCCTGCTTAAGCTTGAAAGTGAAGCATTCTGGAAAGCTTTGGAATCCGTGAGACCGATATCTTGCCATTATCATTGACGATAACAGACAAAAATCATCGAGACCCTTGATTCCTGGAATGGATGAACCGTCTATATACCGAACATAATTAAGTTTTTACAGAACTCTCAGAGTGCGAGTCCTATTTGCAACTACCCGGTAATTTAAATTGTCTTTTGAGTATTCCGCAGTACACTCAGAACATCTTTGAATCTTTTAATCATATATATATATCGACTGGTACTATACAGAGCACGGAGGAGAATTCGCGTACCAGCTTTGGCGACACAAATAGCTCAAACAGCTTTGGCGACACAAATGGTTCAAATGGCTCTGAGCACTATGGGACTTCACATCTGAGGTCCTCAGCCCCCTAGACTTAGACTTACATAAACCTAACTAACCTAAGGACATCACACATATCCATGCCCCAGGCAGGATTCGAACCTGCGACCGTAGCAGCAGCGCGGATCCGGAGTGAAGCGCCTAGGCCGGCCGGTGTGGCCGTGCGGCTCTAGGCGCTTCAGTCTGGAACCGCGTGACCGCTACGGTCGCAGGTTCGAATCCTGCCTCGAGCATGGATGTGTGTGATGTCTTTAGGTTAGTTAGGTTTAGTAGTTCTAAGTTCTAGGGGACTGATGAGCACAGATGTTAAGCCCCATAGTACTCAGAGCCGTTTGAACCATTTTTTGAAGCGCCTAGAACCGCTCGGCCTCCTCGGCCGGTTTGAAGACCCACTTTTCAACTCCGTTGCCATACCGAGTGATGGACAAATGTCTGTCTGTATGCGTCGGTTCTAAATTCTCGTATGTTACTCTGATGTTCCATTAGCCCTAAGGCGAAATATACGATGAAGACTGTAGAACAGCTTCTCTGAGTTTTTTGCAAAATTTTATTTCACAAATTAATTTTTTTGCAAAATCACGTTAGATTAACATAAAACCAAATAACGAAGTCCACTGTTACCACATTAACACTTCAGTTTTCAATATCGAAAATGTGAGAGTGCGTCTTCTTCTTGTCACGCAACTTGTATGTCTTTTTTGAGAAAAGATTCCATAAAAATCATTCCTTTGTTGCACTAGAGCGTTGTTTGTACCAGCTTCTGTCGGCTGTGATTGTACTTTATCTTTTTGCGCTGCATTTTTATGGGACAATTCTTTTTCTTCGACATTTGTCCCCCACACACGCAGCACTGCAGAGCTAATTTCGGATCTGGCTTGTTTAACTTCAGGGGTGACCGATGCTCTTCCTGTCACCATCCCGTTACTCCCCGGGACGGAGTATGTGTACCTCAGCTTTCTGCGTGTACTAATATTCATGTGAAAGTGGGAGGGAGTTTTCGAAATGTTAGCGTGTCACGTAACTTAAGTGGGACTTGGCTACTAGTCCGGTATTCACCTAGCGGGATGTGGCAAAGTTTCTAAAATACTACATCCAGGTTGGCTGACACAACGATGCTCATCCTTAATCCTTCGGGAGGATTCAACCCGGGACTGGCACTCCTCTCTTCCCGGAAGCGGCTTTTTAATATGCACGACTTTCCGGATGCTTTTAAAATTTTGTAACTTAATACTAAATAATTACTACAAAGCATTTTGCGAAACTTTCATTGTACTTATGATGTTTCTGTATTATTTTTTGATGTTCTACTTAATTTAAGAGAACCTTTGCGCATGCAGTCCGCGCACCTTTCATTTATTTCTTGAGTCCAGCGTGAGGTGGACACTTGCCGCATGCGGTTGTAAGTGGACCTTGTCACGCCGTAAGTGCAGAAATAGCTGGTACAAATGGCTCTAAGTACTATGGGACTTAACATCTGAGGTCATCAGTCCCCTAGACCTAGAACTACTTAAACCTAACAAACCTAGGGACATTACACACATCCATGCCTGAGGCAGGATACGAACCTGCGACCGTAGCAGCAGCGCGGTTGTGGACTGAAGCCCCTAGAGCCGCTCGGCCACCGCGGCCGGCCCACAATATTCTATAAGCACGCAATGTCCATACAAGCCGCTTGTGTGGTACAGTGTCAAAAGCCTTCCTTAAATCCAGAAATACGGAACCGTATTTGTCAATAGCACTCAAAACATCATGCGAATAAAGAGCTTGTTGTGTTTCACAAGAACGATGTTTTCTAAACCCATTTTGACAATATGTCAATAGACCGTTTTTTCGAGGTAATTCATAATGTTCGAACACAGTATATGTTCCAGAATCCTGGTGCATATCGACGTTAACGATATGGGCCTGTAATTTAGTGGATTATTCCTACTAGCTTTCTTGAATATTGGTGTGACCTGTGCAACTTTCCAGTCTTCATGTACGGATGTTTCGTCTAGCGGACGCTTTTATACTACTGTTAAGTATGGAGCTAATGCATCAGCATACTCTGAAGGGAACCTAATTGGTATACAATTTGGACCAGAAGGCTTGCTTTTATTAACTGATTTAAGTTGCTTCACTATTCAGGGCATACTTACTTCTACGTTACTCGTGTTGGCAGCTGCTCTTGATTCGAATTCTGGAATAATTACTTCGATTGCTTCTGTGAAGACATTTTGGAAGGCTGCTTTTGGCAGCACTGTCTCCGATAGTATCTCCATTGCTACCGCGCAGAGAAGGCATTGATTGTTTCTTGCCGCTAACATACTTCACATACAATCAGAATCTCTTTGGATTTTCTGCCAGGTTTCGAGATAACGTTTCGTTGCGGTAACTGTTATAAGCATCTCGCACTGAACTCGCCTCTAAATTTGGAACTTCTGTAAAAGATCGCCAATCTTGGGGATTTTACATCTGTTTAAAGTGGCATCGTCGTATGTCTTCCAAGGAATGGGCATATAAATTCCTTGAGTATTGCTACTATACTTTCGTATGGGCTACAACTGATAGCTGTCCATATCGGCAATAGCCAATTCATTTAATGCACTTAACGTCAAAGGCGACTGTGTCAAAAAGTAGACAAAGTGTGTATCAAAACTTGTGTATTCAGTTTCTGTATTACTATTATTATTATTAATAAAGAATATCTTGGTACGGCGAAACGTTCTTTACTTTCTGGATGAATCTTAGTATCAATAATCCTCCAGACTTTTTTGTTTCTCCTCGTCATCACGTAGTATGTATAGTTAGTCAGTAAGCGTAAGTAGTCTGTACGGTGTCTTCTCTGGATGCAATATGTCTTCTGTGTGAGGTGATGTGCCTCAACTTTGCTTAGAACATAGTCGTGCGTCTTGCGAAGAACGCCCATATAAATTCCCTGAGTGTTTCTGCTACACTTTCGTATAGGCTACACTGATCTGTTACGAATTTGTCTGACGTCTGCTGTCACACATACCTGAGAAGAACTCAAACCACAAGAGAATTACTCTAGACTTAGTCCCAGCGCTTCGCTTAGTGATTCACACCTTTACCCATAGCGTCAGAAGCTTACCATTCTCTGGTTACCGGATGATGTTAGGTTACTTGCTTTTGTTATGAGTATTTACATTTATTAAAGTTTAATGACAGGGTGTGAGTGGTTCTGCTTTGTAATCATCGTACGATGCTACTTTCCGATAGACCACAGCATCTTCGGTGAACAGACGTAGTGGTGCTAGTCTAAGCTGATAAATCGTTTAAGCGCACTGTCGTGAAGAACTTAAGGACGAAAACAATTTTTGCATGATGTGTCGCTGTCGAAAACCATAACTCGATGACCAAACACAAGAAGAACTGCTGGGTATACTACAGAAGGTAACTGAACGAAATACGCAATGAGACCAACAGGAACGCCACTTTTATACAAAGATAGTAATGACTTTGAAGTCACCGCGGTACTTGATGGACTCCTGCACATTACGAAAGGAGGAACATGGTTCTTAAAAGTCTCTGTATTTCCATCTTTTTAGAGATGGTTGATGGACTCAGTTGTTTGATTGAAGGTGTAAAAATTAAATGCCTTTGAGCCGTCAAGTTTCCAACCTCATTTTGTTTAGCAACCAGCTCCAGCGTTTTACTACGTCATCTTCAGGTACCTTATCGACGTGTAGGAAGGATCTACATCGACTGTGATCAAAACAGGGGCCAGAAACACTGGTATTAGTAGATTTCTACTAGCTATAATGATCACTTCAACCATTAAGGACAGCAATGCATGCTCTGCAATGTGCTCCCACGTTGGCCGCAAGGTTCGTAAGGAGTTCTTCTGGTAAGACTTTAGATTCCTTCACCAGTGCGGATGGCAGCCGCTGGACAAAAAATGGTTCAAATGGCTCTGAGCACTATGGGACTTAACTTCTGAGGTCATCAGTCCCCTAGAACTTAGAACTAATTAAACCCAAGTAACGTAGGACATCACACATATCCATGCAGGAGGCAGGATTCGAACCTGCGACCGTAGCGGTCGCGTGGTTCCAGACTGTAGCGCCTAGAACCACTCGGCCACTCCAGCCGGCGCAGCAGCTGGACAGTCTTGGGTGATGTGTACGTGGTCCTCCACATTGGCTGTTCGATGTGGTTGGGCAATGTCTCCATAAGAATGAAGTCTGGACCAATGCACCCCTGAAAATACCCACATGGGGAAGGAAAACTCTATCACAATAACGTTGACCAAAGAATATCCCGCGTTCAAAGATCTGCGGGCAGTACGCCCATGCAACATTATGTCTCCCTACGCCATAACACCTGAACCGCCGAAATGATCATGTTCTACAGTATTACTGGGTGCAGTAGGAATTCCCACCTCTCACCATATGAGGGAACATACAGCAGTGTCAGGCATGATCGTTTGGGTAGTCCAAGAGTTGTGGTGTGGGGTGGTATAATGTTGCATCGGCGTACTGACTTCCAAATTTTGAACACGGTACATTCACCGGTGAACATTGTTATGAGACTGTACACCTCCCCACTGCACGTCTTATTAGGAGTGTATACGTTAGTGACTCAATTTTTATCGATGTTGGTGCGCAGCCGCATCAATGAACCCTCTGCCAGGCACTTAAATGTGATTTGCAGAGTATCCATGTAGATGTACACTACTGGCCATTAAAATTTTTACACCAAGAAGAAATGCAGAGATAAACGGGTCTTCATTGGACAAATATATTATACTACAACTGACATGTGATTACATTTTCACGCAATTTGGGTGCATAGATCCTGAGAAATCAGTACCCAGAGCAACCACCTCTGGCCGTAATAACGGCGTTGATACGCCTGGGCATTGAGTAAAACAGAGCTTGGAAGGCGTCTACATGTACAGCTGCCCATCCAGCTTCAACGTGATACCACAGTTCATCACGACTAGTGAGTGGCTTAGTGTGACGAGCCAGTTGCTCGGCCACCATTGACCAGACGTTTTCAGTTGGTGAGAGATCTGGAAAATATGCTGGCCAGGGCAGCAGTAGAAAATTTTCTGTATCCAGAAAGGCCCGTACAGGACCTGTAACATGCGGTCGTGCATTATCTTGCTGAAATTTAGGTTTTCGGACTGATCGAATGAAGGGTAGTGCCGCGGGTCGTAACACATATGAAATGTAACGTCCACTGTTCAAAGTCCCTCATTGCAAACAAGAGGTGACAGAGACGTGTAACCAATGGTTCCCCATACCATCACGCAGGGTGATACGCCAGTTTGGCGATGACGAATACACGCTTCCAATGTGCGTTCACCACGATTTCGCCAAACACGGATGCGACCATCATGATGCTGTAAACAGAACCTGGATTCATCCGAAAAAATGACATTTTGACATTCGTGCACCCAGGTTCGTTGCTGAGTACACCATCGCAGGCGCTTGTGTCTGTGATGCAGCGTCAAGGCTAACCGCAGCCACGGTCTCCGAGCTGATAGTCCATGCTGCTGCAAACGTCGTCGAACTATTCGTACAGATGGTTGTTGTCTTGCAAACGTCCCCATCTGTTTACTCAGGGATCGAGACGTGGCTGCACGATCCGTTACAGCCATGCGCATAAGATGCCTGTCATCTCGACTGCTAGTGATACAAGGCCGTTGGGATAAAGCACGGCGTTCCGTGTTACCATCCTAAACCCTCCGATTTCATATTCTGCTAACAGTCATTGGATCTCGACCAACGCGAGCCACAGTGTCGCGATACGATAAACCGCAATCGCGATAGGCTACAATCCGACCTTATCAAAATCGGAAACGTAATGGTAAGCATTTCTCCTCCTTACACGAGGCATCACAACAACGTTTCACCAGGGAAAGCCGGTCAACTGCTGTTTGTGTATGAGAAATCGGTTGGAAACTTTCCTCATGTCAGCGTGTTGTAGGTGTCATCACCGGCGCCAACCTTGTGTGACTGCTCTGAAAAGCTAATCATTTGCATATCACAGTATCTTCTTCCTGTCGGTTAAATTTCGCTTCTGTAGCACGTCATCTTCGTAGTGTAGCAATTTTAATGGCCAGTAATGTAGATGTAGAATTGCGCAGTGCGGGAACTGTTGGAACAGAGGAAATTCGACGCACGGAATAGCCTGCCTGCACCCCCCACCCCCACCCCCACCCACCCCCTCAATCTCATCAAGCCCGTGTGGGACACGGTGAGAAAAGGTATTGCAGTAGCTCCACATACGTCACTGAACATCCAGCAGTTGTCATTAGTGCTGGCAGAAGAGTGGAACGCTCTGTCACAAGAACTCCCTACGAACCTTGTAGCCTGCCAGCATGAGAATACGTTACAGAGCATGCATTGTCGTCAGTGGTCCTCACACACCGTACTAAGAACCTCGTGCCGCCTTTTGTAATGCCCATTGTACCATTATCAATATCTATTATCTTTGACTAAAAGTGTCGTTCCTGTTCGTCTCAATTGCGCATTTCTTTCAGTTGCCTTCTGGACTCCACCAATTCTTCCTATGTATGGTGCAACTTTCATCAGCCTATGTTACTTGGAAATGACACATCACGTAAAAGTTACTTCACGCTTTGCACACCGGTGTATATTGTGAAAACATTGACACTATTGTTACGATTCCTCGACGTACACCCGACATTACTTTCGCTTACATTTAACGTTCGCATAGGATTATAACGTACTGGATTATATTATTAAAAGAAAGCTCCAGTCGATCACATTTTCGTAACAGTACTCACTATGGCCGCAGCTTAGGCACACTCTATAGTTTAGTAGAACATCGAACGCCCTTTGTAAGTCTAGGAACATAGAATCTACCTTCTCCCCTACATCCGCAATTTGCAAGATACCGTGCTTGAGAAGAGCGAGCTATGTTTCACACGAGCTGCTCGCCTAACCCGCGTTTATCCTTTGAGACAAGCTTCTTTCCTTCTAAGAGTGGCACGAAGTTCGAGCTCAAAATCTGCTCTCTGGTATTCCATCAGGTGGAAGTTAGGAATGTTGGTTTGTAATTCCGCACATTTCTTTCTCTACCCTTCTCATAAATGGAAGTGACCTTCACTTTTATTCAGTCGCGCGCATGTGTTGCGCGAGACATTCCCGTTAAATATCGGATTCCAACATATCATTTCCTCTGCGCATTCGTTATAGAATCTAATACGAATTCCGTTACTGCCTGTTACGTTGTTCACTGTGAATAAACCTTTTATATTTTTTTACCGGGAGTTCTTACGTCAGTGTCATTCATTCGTCGCTTTGTGCAGCAGTGATACGACGATTCTGTAGTAGTATTCTCATGCTAAAATGTGTATTTAAATAGAGAATTTAATCTCTCGTCTTTCTATCTGTCGACTTCAGTTACAACTCCAGACTAATCCATGAGAAACTGGATGGAATGTTTGCATTCATTCTTTGAATTTATTTATGATCAGAACTTCTTAGGATTTCGAGACAAACGTTCCTTCAGGATACTGCTGTGGAAATTATTATAGATCTCACGCATACTCCTTCTTATGAATGTTAGTTTTTTTCCTATTAGTTTCCTCTTTCGTGGTGAGAAATCAACAAACTCTATTTTAACAGCATTCTCAGAATAATTACCATTAAACTGAGGTGTGACTTTTGCTTTTTTTTTACTAACTTATTTTGCACTTGATTGAAAAGATAAATCTACTAAACGATGGGAGAATGGCATTTAATTACTTGTTCGTGAGGATTAAAAGAACCTACTAGGGTAGATCCCAGTGTCCAGTGCAGACGTTCAAGCCGTGCAGCTGTTAGGTTAGGGCAATAACCACTATGGGTCCCTTTTCGAGGAACAAATGTGAATCATTTGTCCTGCTTAAACAATTAACTCCCATAGTAACATTTTGTGTTGGAATCTCCTGTCAGTTATAAATTTTGCCATTCCATGTTCATGTCTTCGCATCAGAATTAGAGCACGTTAGTAGATAGACTTGGCTGTTCACCAACCTGCACTGTGGAGAGTTTGCTCATCTCTGAACTACATGTATCCCGGGCGACACAAAGACCGACCCGAGATTCCTGCTGTTACGTGATCAGTATGCGAAAAGTTCAAATCGATCCAAGGCTGTGTGATTTAGACTAGGCAGAAATTGCCAATGTTTATCACTGTTCACGTGTCTCGTTGAAACTTTTCTGGCTGTGACAGATTATTGTAGCATGGATAATGTTGTGAGAGGCCTTACTGTTATGCGAGAATTCTTAGAATGTCTGCAGTACAACACACATGAAAGAGTATTTGGAGTAGAGGACAGAGGAAACTCAGGCAATGGACAATGCCTATACCATGATACATTTAGTTTGGCTGAGAGTCAATAGCATGGATCTTAATGAAACCTGCACTTCCGCTAGCTTTAATTTAGCGATGATATGAGTAAGAACATAGGTTTCGTGAATTGGAAGAAAAGATAAAAATAACATCGCTTAAGATATAGTATCGCACTGTTGTGTTCAGGACTTCAGAGAAAAAGCGAAGGCCAAACCGAGTAAAAATTAGAATATATGTTTGCTACAGGGGAACAGGACAGAGAGGAAATTCTGGTATAGGTTTGTTCTAAACAAGAAAATTTAAAACATTATAATTATTCTAAGTATGAGAGATTAAATAGCAAGACTAGTTTTAAAGGTGAATAAAAGATGATTCATGGGATATTACTGAAGTCTATCTACTAACGTGATCTATTTCTGATGCGAAGATAGAAGACATCAAAAAGGAATGGTAGAATTTATAACTGACAGGAGATTCCAACACAAAATGTTACTATGGGAGTTGACTGCGAAAGCAGGACAAAAAGAAAGAAAGATTCTTCCATGTGAAGCTTCAGTTATGATACCAGGAAAGGGAAAGGTCATACATTGGTGGAATTCAGAAGGAGAACAAAACGTTTGTCCTTTTCTTCCAGAAAAAAATGTAGTAAATAGATTTGGCAAGGATCAAGTTGAGCTAAAATTGTGGTGACTATACTTCATCAGACAATAAAGAATTGCACAGGACGTGAAGTTCCTAAACTATCTTAAAATGTGAAGTGATTCATAAGATTCAACTTAAAAATGTATACTAAGCTAGAAAGGAACGAATTGGTCAGGCACGTACTCAGAAAAGTAGATTATGAAATGTATTTAAAATGCAGAGGTATACCACATTAAATTAAGCAACAAGTTCAGCATCTTAAAAAATGAAGGTCACATAGCTAGAGACAAAATGGGCAGCTGTTTAACAACAATATTTATGAAATCAACAAACATGTAAAACAAAATGGTTCAAATGGCTCCGAGCAGTATGGGACTCAACTGCTGTGGTCATTAGTCCCCTAGAACTTAGAACTACTTAAACCTAACTAACCTAAGGATATCACACACATCCATGCCCGAGGCAGGATTCGAACCTGCGACCGTAGCAGTCGCACGGTTCCGGACTGCGCGCCTAGAACCGCGAGACCACCGCGGCCGGCACATGTACAACAAAACAAGTCAAGTGTAAAGAGGCGACGAAAGAAGAGAAAATAATTTCGAACAAACTCTAATAGGAATATTATAAAATACGCTAATCTCCCAGAAGGTACATTATTAGCTTGGGAAGAGGAAAGAATAGAAAGACGTGGGTACGAAGAAAGCAAAACAGTAACTTACGTTGGTTAGACATTACTTTTCATAAGTTAAGATGGCAACCAGTTTCAAAAGCAGAACCAACTCGTCGACCTTGAAGACTTACTTGCTCTGTTTAATGGAAGTACCGTGTAACCGTGACTGCAAATAAATTGCTGTTAAATAACAAATATTGCTAATGTTTCTGGGCAAAATGTGTTAATTACTTAGTCCTCTTAAACTGGTGGAAACTGATTCTCTCGGATTATCACAAGGCACATTAGAAAAATTCAGACACGCAGAGTCTTCCCTGTCGCGTTCATAAAGAAGAAAGGTAAAAAATAATATTTCATAAACCCCTAACCTAGAAAGAACTAGATTAATAAGGTCAAATGGACAGCACACGTGTCTCTTTACTTGGCGCAAGTTAGGGGTTTAGGAATTTATGAAATGGTATTATTTTTTACCTTTCTTCTTTATGATCGCGATTGAGAAGACTCTGCGCGTCTGAATTTTTCTATTGTGCCTTGTGATAATCTGAGAGAATCTGTTCCCACCAGTTTTAGTGGACAAACGCAAGCTGTATCTCCAGGAACCTCGTGTTTCGTTGCGTGGTTGACCAGCCCCGCAGAAAGTGATGTCGGGGCATTGAAATTCCGACAATAAGCGCCTAGTGTTAGTTCGGTGCGATATCATACAACTGAGTAAATAGAGCCCGCACAATGTAGCAAGTTCTCAAAGGCAGTCAATCGATACGGTGTTATCCAATTTCGTCAACAAAGACTCAGACAATTGCAGAGGGTGGTGTCACACTACAGTGCACACAACAGACGCGAACGATTTCATTTTTAAACGAAATGATAGACATGCGTTATTACAGCATCAGTGGACATCGACGATGCCAGCTTTAGCTAGCAACTGCGTTTGTACGATATGACGTAATTGTTGATATTCCTCTCCAGAAGAAAGGTGTTTGTTCCCAGAACCGCCTGAATACGCTGTATCTGAACGTGGATGGAATCGTAAATATTGCAGCTACCTCAACAAGAGAGTTGGAAATTGAAACAGCAACTTTCATACAAAAGATCATTATACCGAGAATTCCTAAATATTTGTTACATTAAAAGAAATATGGATATGGATGTCAGCAGTACTGTTACAGTTGATGGATAACAGTTACCACCTTTTTTTCTAAAGAAAAATACAAACAAAAGAAAACTGCCCCGCTCCGCTGTTTGTACAAACAACAATGATGAAGCAATGTGTGTGGACACTGGCTAAATATTTTCATAAACTGAGTCATAAACTGAGTTCTACAGACAGCTATTTTATTTTATAAGCATAAAAATGTTATGTCTGTTGTGCGTCCTTCCACGGTAATCACTTACGTTATCAGTCGAGAATATGACATCACTTTTAAAAGATTACGTCTACAGAATCATTATGGTAACGACTTCCTAAATAACTAAACGAGAAATCGCTGTTTTTAAAAACACGTTATGAATCTCTAATTCATACTTTACAATTACATCAACACCTTACGGTGTATGGCCGAGGGCAATTTGAGTGGGACTGCCATTTCACCCCGTCGTAATACCCTCGCAAATGGTGCACAGGAATAACGACTTCCGGTAATCTTCCATTTAATCTCGAATTATTGTTAGTAGTAGTGGTTTTATTCATCCATAGATCACTTTTACAAGAATATTGGGCAAGTTGTGGTATTGCAATTAGGAACAGCAAAATAACGTAATTTTTATATAAAGGTATCAAGAAAATTACAGGCCTAATTTGACAAGGCTCGGACACGTAGGCGGCGTGGTCTTAAAATAGGAGTCCGACATTAGCCTGTAGTAATTCAAGGAAACCACGGAAAACCTAAATCAGCATGGTCAGACGAAGACTGGAGACTCCACCCTCCCGAATATAAGGCAAATCTGCTTAAGACGGTGCTACATTATTCGTTGTAAATTACCATTTTGTAAATAAGTTATTTACTAATGCAAAAGGCTGGTGCTACACTGTATATTCACTTCTCTCTCCCAATCACTGCCCACACTACACACACTATACACGCATTATTTCACAATGTAACACTGCATACACTGTCGACTGATTTCAGTAGAATAATGACGGTGTTTGGTATCCATTTTGTGTATCGAAACTTGCCATATGCTAACCTGGAAAACCGGGTCAATGACCTACATAATAAGTGATATGTTGAGCTGAGAAAGAGGATACGGTGCTAGTATTACACACTGCATGGCTCTGAGAGTAAAGTTTTCCAGAAAAGAAGGAGTAAAAAATAAAAGAAATAAAAAGAAAAAAATATGATGTGAAAGTGTTATATGAAATGATATTTTGCTATAGTTATTGTTTATTTGTGTTACTTTTTATCAACACTTTCTTTATCAACTCCCCTTCTCTACATAATCTAAGAACCCTTTCACGGTGTAGAATGTATTACTTCATCGACGCATTTTAGCTATCTGTTTAAATAAGTTCGTTTTAGAAGTCTCTTTAATGTCTCTGAACCATTATATTGTACAGCTTTATTCCTTGGTAAAAAAGTTGATTTGAATTTTATGTTTATTCTTTCTTGGTAAATGTAAGTTCAATTTAGAGAGTGTTCCATGCTCATGGGCAGAGCTGTTTGTGCAGTAATTTTAAATGTAATTTTGTATGTGCCCAACTAATTGGTAAATATACTCACACGACGTGGTTAAAATCCGCAGTGTTTTGAACGGATTTTTACAATGAGATCGACTAGTATTTTCGGTCATTATTCTTATGGGCCTTTTCTTTAGTTTGAAAATTGTGTTCATATTTCCTGCATTTTCCCCAGAAAAGAATTCCATAGCTAAAACTGACAGTACATGTGAATAGTACGTAAGCGAAAGACGCTGTCCGTTACACACTGATGACAGGACTGTAAGGGCGTAACATACTGATGGCAGTCTGCTAGATAACATCTTTATGTGTTCAGGCCACTTCAACTGATAATTAATACTCATTCCTATATATTTCACAGTCTATAGAAACACCATCTACATTTAACTTAACAGTATCATTGTCCCTCTTCAGACTGAAATTAGTTTTACTTGTTTTCTTTAGCTTCAATGTCACTTTATTGTATACTGACCAATGGTAAACTTTCTTGAGCGTTTCATTTGCTTTTCCTGCAAGAAGTTCTTTTGCTTTCTTGTTGACTATAATATTTCCGTCATCAGTAAAGAAAATTTTGCTCCGTGAGTAGCTTTGCTGGAAAGTCTTTGATGTCAGTCAGGAACAGTATTGGTCCTAATATGCTACCTTGAGGAACTCCTATATTAATGTATTTTAGTTTTGGTAAGCGTATCACTAAAATTATTTCTGATCTTCCTGTAATGGTCTTTTCACAACATGCTTATGGAAAGACGCACTATGTTCCTCATCACTTCCTCGTGCTTGAATTATTATAATTTTAACGATCGACCATAATATGTAGGTGTTTGTAACTATCTTAATCATCCGAATCTTTAATAATAAACTTGTCAAGCTACTACTTGTTCGTAATGTGAAGAATAGCAACACAAATCTTTGCAAATACACGTACAATGAAGATAGTAAATACATTAAGGTAAAAGTTTGTTAAAAAGAAGTATGGTAAACACGATATGTCTAGGAAAAAAGGTAAACCCAATGCAAAACACTGAATATGTACGGTAGGCTCTGAGAGATTACTGAACGTAGCTGTTAGAAGGTATCTTGTGACCAGGACCGTGAGCACGATGAAGAACTAAAATCTTAAGAGAGATACTTTTGCTTCATCTAAACAACAGTGAGAAAGCAACAAAGAAATACACAACGTTCACTGAAGGTACATAACGCTATAGCGAATGCTTGTCCAGACCGTTTTTGAGGCTCTGAAACACATTTCACACCGAAAGCCTAGTTCTTATCGAGGAAAAAAACTGAACGCTGTGTAAAACAAGGAGAAATACCAGTAGTTACAAAATACTTATCACGATTAAAGTGAAGTTGCGCGTCATTTTGAATTCCTTGTAAGAAAAATACTGTGGATGGAACGTCAACTTGCTGCTTTCTGTAGAGTTAATGATGAAATAAATGTGTTTCGACACTGAATAAATCTCGTAATTACGCGTCAATTATGCATCCTTCCACAGCAGTCAATTTTGTTCTCTCTCTCTCTCCCCCCCTCTCTCTCTCTCTCTCTCTCTATTCGTTTAATCGGTTCCGACTCTTCGTGACCCCATGAACCAAATCACGCCACTTTTTCCCGCCTTGGACTTTCTCCCGTAGACCTTCCAGGTTGGAACACACTGCTTCTGTGATGCCATCGATCCATCTCATCCTCTGGCGTTCTCTTCTTCTAGTTCCTTCAATCTTCCCCAGCATTAATGTTTTTTCCAGCGAGGCATGCCTTCGCATTGTGTGTCCAAAGTAGGTAGCTTTTGTTTTAACATTATAACTTCCAGGGAGAAATCTGGTTTTGTTTACATTTATTCCAGCTATTTTAATCCTTGTTTCTCCTTCATCTAGCCTCGCATTCCTCATAACATGTTCTGCATACAGATTGAATAAGTACGGTGACAGTATGCAGTCTTGCCGGACCCCTTTCTGAATCTTTATCCATTTCGTTGTTCCATACATAGTTCTCACCGTGGCTTCTTGGTCAGGGTATAAACTCCGTATCAGATGACTGAGGTACACATATCTCTGGAATTCTCTTGCTTTTTCCACAATCCACCGAATGTTAGCAATTTGATCTCTAGTTCCTCTTCCTTTCCTAAATCCAGCTTGTTCTTCTGGTAGCTCTCGATCTAGATATTGGCGAAGTCTATTTTGTAAGATTTTTAACATGACCTTGCTAGCATTTGAGATAAGTGCGATTGTTCGGTAATCTGAGCATTCTTTAGAACTTCTCTTCTTTGGAATGGGGATGAATACTGATCTTTTTCAGTCTTCTGGCCACTGCTGCGTGATCCATATTTTTTGACATATTGAGTGCAGCACTTTCACTGCATCCTTTCCAATTTTGTTAGCTGTCAGTAATACGTTATCGTATTCCCCAGTCACACTGTGATAACTATTTGCTAAAGACGTAAAGAGATTCTGGGAAATCAGTGAAGAGAGTCTTTCAGGAGTTATCAGTTGGCAGAAAATATAGCTGATGTAATATCAGGACGATGATTTCTTAAACGCTTACGAGAGACTCATCTAAATAACAATGTGCAAGTAGCAAAGAAAACTACTATACTGGATGAAGATATATTTCTACTGAATGCTTCTCTCGGGCGTTTTTGAGGTTCTAAAACATAGTTAAAACCGAAACTGGACAAGCTACAAAGTGAAACGTGGAACTGTAGAATTATAATGTATCTAAGAGCAATCGAAAATAAATTCAACGAGTATGGTGGTCTCCCGGATCGACGCTCTGAATTTGTTATCAAGAACACACACAGTGATCGAGAAAGCTATTCTCGAGTGTACTACGAGCTCTGTCGGCTACTTTACAGCAAATAAAACGAAAGAAAATAATCGGTGAGTTGGCGGTTGTCTCGCTGTCTCGACAGAAGCGAAATAAGAAAAGGAACTGGGGGTTACGGCGGGTTGG
The DNA here is from genome assembly GCF_023897955.1 of Schistocerca gregaria. Lineage (NCBI taxonomy): Eukaryota > Metazoa > Arthropoda > Insecta > Orthoptera > Acrididae > Schistocerca > Schistocerca gregaria. Next base: position 748,564,673 of record NC_064931.1, read on the forward strand.
TCGGTGTTAGCCTGCGATCGGCTCCTCTCATTTCTGTTTTGTTACAGCCAGCTACGCCCTGCAGTGCCGTCCGGCTGCAGATGGCATTCCAAGGTTTGTATAAATAGCAGCGGATCCCGGCTGCTTACAGAACACACGATATGCAAACGAGGAAACGTGTACAACGGTAGCGAGCGGAGCAGGCCATTCGTATTCCGTCAAATGCCCCTTCTACCCGGCTAGGGCCACCCTTTTGTTCGATCACACACTTTTTGAACACCTATTTTTAAATTAATGCACATTAATTATGCGGGAGGGTTTTTTGTGGTCGCGCATTGTCCGGGGCATATGTTTGCGTGGCTGCCTTGAAGGAGATAAATTCTTGCGCCGACTCGCTGGATTTGTCAGCGTTGTCTGTCCGGGCTGACAACGCCGCCTGCCTATATTCAAATCTCTCCATCTAGAAACATCTATATAAACCTCGATCTTCGTCACAATGCGCTTCTCGAGTGCGCCGGCTGGTCCGCGTTCCATATGTCTTTGTACGGCGTCGTTGTTTGACGTGCGCCTCCGGTCGGAGCAGTGAACTTGGACAAGGACAAGCGAGCGTTGTTCGCTTCTACGCCGCAGCCTCGCGATCAATTTGCTTATCGGGGGGCTAGCGATCCCGGTCCCTGCAGTACTGCACCTGTCTTTATCATTATGCTTTCTACAAATCTGCTAAGTACTTCCGGGGGTAAAATGTAGTCACCCATATTCAATACTGAATCGCATCCGCAGGAATATCACTGTTGCCTTCTGAGTATTACAAAACAGGTAACCGTCAAGAAACTACTTTTTTCTTTGCAATTTTCCAATAAAAATGGCTCTGAGCACTATGGGACTTAACTGCTGTGGTCATCAGTCCCCTAGAACTTAGAACTACTTAAACATAACTAACCTAAGGACTTCACACACAGCCATGCCCGAGGCAGGATTCGAACCTGCGACCGTAGCTGTCCCGCGGTTTCAGACTGTAGCGCCTAGAACCGCTCGGACACTTCGGCCGGCTCACATGGTTGTGCATAAGACATGTCTCTATCAGTTAATGACGAAGATTTAGTACTACTATCACCTACCCAGTTATTTAAATTGTCTTTTGAGTATTCGGCAGTACACTCAGAGAATCTTTGTTTTAATCACATATTTACGTATACACATATACATCGAGAGGGAGACCAAGAGATGAATACACTAAGCAGATTCAGAAGGCTGTAGGTTGCAGTAAGTATTGAGAGATGAAGAAGCTTGCACAGGATAGGGTAGTATGGAGAGCTGCATCAAACCACTCTCAGGACTGAAGACCACAACAATATACATCGACAGGTACTATACAGAGCACGGAGGAGTATTTGCGTACCAGCTTTGGTGACACAAATGGTTCAAACAGCTTTGGCGTCACAAATGGTTCAAATGGCACTGAGCACTATGAGACTTAACATCTGAGGTCATCAGTCCCCTACAACTTAGAACTACTTAAACCTAGCTAACCTAAAGACATCACACACATCCATGCCCGAGGCATGGCAAACTAAACCACATCAGAAACGAAACCCTTTACCATATAACCCAAAAACTCTCACACACACAACGAAAAAAGATTTATGGAGACGTACTTAGAACCGTAGCGGTTCCAGACTGTAGCGCCTAGAACCGCTCGGCCACTCCGGCCGGCAATTTTCCAATAAATTCGGCAATTTAATTATTTACTCACTCATCTCACGCGGCAAGATTAAGGCCTTCATGTACTCTCTTACTTTTAACCAGGCGTTCTTGGTGAGTTAATATTACAAAACTCGCATTACAAGAGCAGCATACAACGATAATAATAACAACTATTATTATAATAACAGATACAGATATGCAAGACACTGTAACACGGTAATCAAACTGGAAGCCCTACACGCGGCTGAAAAACAATCCATCATCAACAATGCCCCAGATGAAAGGTTGGAGATCCAAGAAAGGAAGGTTTTACAAAGAATTCTACACGTCAAGTTCCATAACACAAACTAAACCACATCAGAAACGAAACCCTTTATCATACAACCCAAAAACTCTCACACACACAACGAAAAAAAGATTTATGGAGACGTACTTAGAATCAACCAAGAGGACTAAACAAAAATATGTTTTGACTTCAGCCGCAAAAATTAATAACAAATAAAAATAAAATCAAATAAAACTGAAATAAATAAATAAGGTTTAAGGATACGGAGAATGATATAAAAGAACTACAAATCATCGAAAATATGCTAACAGATAAAACAACAACAAAAAATTATCAAAAAAAAGAAAGAGGAGTTCGAAGTCAAAACCAAAAGCAAACGAAAGATCGAAGCCTTCTGGATAAGAAAGAAAAGCAAATCAGAAAGAATGAAACAATTCTTGGATAACAGAAAGGCACGGAAAATTAAAAAGTGATTCATCTAATGTGCCTCAAAATCTGATGAAAAGAGAGAAGAAGATATGATTCTGTTGTTAGAAGAGCTCAGAGTAGATAGAAGGACTAGAGAATTAGGCTGTTAGACTCTAACAAACACAACGTTTTAAACGAAGTTTTTACATGAACATTTTGAAGTAAGGACAGGCCTTCGACAACGAGATGACCTCCCCGCCGCTTCTGTTTAACATAGTCTAAAATAAAATCATCGGAGAATGGGGGAACGAAGTCGAGACGATATACGTCAGTACCTTGGAACAAAGAATCACAGTGAACTGCCTAGCTATTGTTAACGATCTAGCTATCTTGGCTAAGAGTAGTGACGAAACTATGTATGTCATAGAGAAGTTACACTAGATAGCATCAAAGACAGGCCTCCAAATATCCTATGAGAAGATTCATTTGACGGAAAATTTACATCACAATATCAGAAGATCACCACTATAAACGAAAAATGGGACTATTTCATAGGTGTCTACTTCTAAATATCTCGGAGAAATCATAGTACCATCTGGAAAAGACAGTAAAGTCAATTTAAAAAGAGCCTCAAAACCTAACAAAACGAACGGAATAACATGGAATCAATTAAAATAAAAGAATGGTATCCTGTAATGCAAAACTATGACATTACAAAACCGTCGTTTTGCCTGAAGCATTATATGCCTCAGTAGCTACATCTCTACGAGGCCACCTAAAAACCCGTGAAACTGAAAAAGGAGAGAGAAAAATTTATGGTCCCGTTAATATAAATGGCATACTGATTCAAAGAAAAAATACAGACCAATACGCAGCAATAGACAAGTTCACCAATGAAACACGCAGAAGACGCTTGAAGTTCTATCGTCACATCCGCAGAATGGGTAACACTAGATTAACAAAAAACTCCTTAATGCAATAAATTTAAAGGTGGTAAAATCACTTGGTTAGAAAAAATAAGTAAGACTTACGAGAAATAAACGTCACATAAGATATCATCAGAGAACGCAAAACCTTTGGAATCCTAGTTGCAAATCACACATTGTCAGAGAAAGCCACTGGGAAACTCTGGTCAGAGGAACTCAAGAAACAACACAGCGGATCCATGAACAGATTTTGGGGAGAGAGGAAGGAAAGGTAGCTGTCAGACCAAAGATAATAGTTCAAACTCACTCTTCAAATAGGCATAGCGAAGAAAGAAGAAAGGAGAAGATGTAGTAATGAATATATGGAATTAAGAAATTATTTCAGTCCTGTTATCGTATTTAGCGAATTTCTCATTAACTTCCTGTTCAATGTGAGTTATGGCACCTAACAAAAATGTACGACAGCAACACAGAAAGAATAAAAAGCAGAGACAAAGGTAAACTCACCAGAAAAAGAGTGAGAAATAATAGGGCCAGATTAGCAAATGAGATAGGAGGAAGCAAACAGAAACACATAAGGAAGAGAAAGCATGGATAATGTTGACAATGTGACCTGCGATATGCCGAGAGGGTAGCTTCGCCGATGGTTACAAACTAGGCCTTCATCTCCTCGTGGATGCAAATGAATGCAAGTTACAGACAAGTATGGCCGAATTGGAGGAGGAGTAATTACGGCACTGGACTTCTACGGCATACCATGTTTCAAACGCCCTTCCGGATGTCCTGATTTCTGTTTACTGTGTTTTCTACAAATCAGAAACGGTATAATTTCTTAATTATGTATTTCCGAGAACTTTTAAGCGGTTCTCTCGAAATGGATTCCTCCTTATTTTCGGAGAAACACAGCACATTAAGTTCTGTGAATAAATAGTATAACACCAACAGTTAATGTAGCACATGAATAGGAGTCAGTATAACGGGATAGAACGCTCCACATTTTTGGGTGTACGTATCAGTGGAATTTTGAACCACAAAAAACATGTTACTGAGTTTCGTCAACAACTAAGCTCTGTACTTTTATTCATCATAGAACTGTTGGTTCTAGAAATAATACCTCAACATATTTCGCATACATCCACTCATTAATGCCTTATGAGGCAATTTTCATCACTGATGAAAAGTAAAGTGATTCCGTAAAAGCGAGCAGTGACGATAAAATGTGACTTTCACCAACAATCAATATGAAGACACGTCTTCAAGATGGTAGGCATTTTACTTCAAAATGGTTCAAATGGTTCTGAGCACTATGGGACTTAACATCTGAGGTCATCAGTCCCTTACAACTTAGAACTACTTAAACCTAACTAACCGAAGGACATCACACATATCCATGCCCGAGGCAGGATTCGAACCTGCGACCGCAGCAGTCTCGCGGGTCCAGACTGAAGCGCCTAGAACCGCTCGGCCACTCCGGACGGCGGCATTTTACTCACTCCTTCGCAATATAAATATTAGCTAATAAAGGTCGCCATAACTTATTCATTGCAATATGAGAAGGGGAACCATGTCCGCAGCTACAACAGTAAAATAAAAAGTTACCTTCGTTCATCATTACTAAAGTCAGAAGAGAGATCAATATGCAACCACAGAATTACTTATGGCATATCAGTAATGTAATATATGTGCCGGCCGGAGTGGCCGAGCGGTTCTAGGCGCTACAGTCTGGAACCGCGCGATTGCTACGGTCGCAGATTCGAATCCTGCCTCGGGCATGGATGTGTGTGATGTCCTTAGGTTAGTTAGGTTTAAGTAGTTCTAAGTTCTAGAGGACTGATGACCACAGCAGTCCCATAGTGCTCAGAGCCATTTGAACCATATTTTTTTGTATTATATGTTTGACAGGTAGAAAAACACTTTTTAAACGTAACTAAAATCATTTCTTTCGGGCAACTCACATTCTATAGACGAATGCAGGTAGATGTGTAGTATAGTGCAGACTATTTGATTTTGTTGCTAAATTTGTAACACGGGTATTGCCAGTACTTATAAACTCTTTTTATTAAATTCACGCAACTTTGCTATTCAGTATTTTCTAAATACCCAGCATGCAGCCATACACACAAACAAATCATGTATACTTTCCCTGTTAATTGTCGTGTTTCGACAGAAATGGTACAAATAACACGTGGAATATAGGGTATAATTAGCCATCAGCTGAATATCGTGATGGATCCTCCAACGAGGATACTCTCGATTCAGCCCTCCATCTTCACTGCATTTGAGTTGTCGAACCATTTCTGTTGAATCGATGCCGACTGAGTGTTTAAATTTAATATTCCATTTTTTCTTTTTCCCTCAAATTAAACTCTGCCATTTCTCAAGGCAGGGGAAGGACATAAGGCCTTCAATATGATTGCGTTTCGTCTGCACCGTGGCAGTAAAATCCATGTTTCCATGCATTTCAATTACACTTCTCTCACTTTGGATCCAATAGAGTGTACATAAACCACAAATTCTTGGAATCCCGACTTTCTGCCTCTTTGGCTGTCAGTTGTAGGATTAAAATGCACCTTCATTTTGCATTCACTACTGTGAAGATTACTGCAGAAATGGACATACTTGTGGTACAGTTGGCCAGACTTCCCAATTAAAGACATAACATCAGGTGTTTGTTAAACAGCAGTAACGCAGAATACCATTTAGGAGCGTAACAGCGCACGTCACACCTCACGACCAGCTGGTCGGTAAGCAGTATATTAATATAAATATTGTTGGTACAATACCAATCAAGTTAAAGGTTCTGACCAACACATGAACATGTTGTCCCTATGTCGGAGACCGTGGTTCTAATGTAAATCTCACGTTATATGCACTTGTGGATAAGTTTAAGCAGTAGCCCGAGGACAAGACAGGAAAACCGGAACAGGTTTCTGAGAAGCCAGAAGAGGAACATAACGAAGAAGACAAACAAGTAGGAAGTATAATGCGAAAAAAATGAATTGAAAACCACGCTGCAGTCTGGGATGTCAATGTTTTTCTGTATATAGGTCATATTTAAAATAATTCTGCACGAGGAATATGAGCCGCTGCGACAATAAAAAGCGATCAGAAACGACATAATCAGGTAAACAGCATTTTATACTGAATTTTGTGCAGGACTGAAGAAGAGCTGGTCCTAAACTATTTCTTATCATTAACTGGGAGAACTTGAGAACCATTAAAGTGTTTCGGACGTAACTGAAAATTGTAAAACTAAGGAAGAGGAATGGTAATTAAGGGGCAATAAAATTTTTAAAAAATAACCCCTCAGAAAGAGGCTGTCTACAGTACGCTTATACGTCTTCTTTTGGAGTACTGCTGCACGATCTGGGATCCTTAGCAGATAGGATTAACGGAGTACATCGAGAAAGTTCAAAGAAAAGCAGCACGTTTTGTATTATCGCGAAATAGTGGAGACAGTGTCACGGACATGATACAGGATTTGGGGTCAACATCAGTAAAACAACGGCGTTTTTCGCTGCGGCGGAATCTTCTCACGAAATTTCAGTCACCAACTTTCTCCTCCGAAAGCGAAAATATTTTGTTGACACCGAGCTGCATAGGGATAAACGATCGCCACGATAAAATAAGGGAAATCAGAGCTCGTACGAAAAGATATAGGTGTTCGTTCTTTCCGCGCACCATACGAGATTGGAATAACGGAGAATTATTGTGAAGGTGATTCTATGAGCCTCTCCCAGGCGCTTAAATGCGATTTGTGGAGTATCTAAGTAGATGTAGGTGCAGATGTAGAGCAAATAAATAACTACAGCCTCTGGCAGCATTCCTAGCAACAACTGTTAAAACAGACCTACAAAATGAATGTGAAAGACAAACGATAGAGGAGACTGGCATACAGATTTCGTAGGGTAAAACTGAAATGTCTCTGTTCATTGCTACAGGTTCTATTTTACACAATACCACCACGTCTGCTATATCGTACCTGATTAATATTAAGAAACGTGAGGCATAGCAACAAAGAATTCTGACATCAAGGGAAAGAGGCTCTTTATAAAGAAAATAGAATTAAATTGTACAAAATGTTTGTAAGCTAGTGTTCTGAAAGGCATTGATCTCCGCTAATTTTAACTATGAACACATCTAAAATATTGGAAAGATAATTTTTACGTCCATTGGTTAGCGTACATGGCAATTATCAGACATCTCAGTTGCACGAGACCAATTGCTCGAAAAAATAAATGTGAAAATGACATTTGCCTTGACAGTAAAGTGCATGGAAACGGTCTTTCTAATCACTCTTAACGCGACGCAGTAATTACAGCAGATAATTGAAAGTTGTCTCGGCTACTCGGACGCATTTAAAATCGAGCTGCCGCACAGAAATACAGGTAATTCTGGTTGTGTGCCATTTTGCACTCAGGCACTTCGTTTATCCGAGTCAAGCTAATATAAAATACTAGAATATTTATCCATATAGTCAGGACAAAAACATTCATTTGAAACTCCAATCAAAAAACTACTGATTCTAATAACTTGAGAAGAAATGGCTGTTTATTAGCAACTTTTATTATCAGATGCTCCCAGAGAGGCCTTCTTGAACTTGTTTCACACGGACCAATAGCAAGAGCCACAAGCGAAATTTCCCTCACAAATGATTCTTTAAGGAAATGTTTCGCAATATACTCTTCTTTTCTCGTTTCCAGTACCTACACTTTGACCTTTACTCCGTTCCAGATTGGAAAACATGCAATCACACAACGTCCGATAGCGCTACCTTTATGCTCACAGCAGTCTGACAAGCCGTCATCTTCATACGAATATTCGGAATCCAACGTGCGGAGCAATCCTAACAACGTCAGCCGTTTCAGTTTTTTTTTCATACTTATCATGTAGCCTAACATGTAATAGTAATGTGAAAACTGTAGAGAGACAGAGATTGGTAACTGAGGACGTAGTTTGCAAGTGCTACTCTGAGATGCAGAGGTTGGCACAGGAAAGCAATTCGTAGTGGGCCACATCAAAAGACAAGACTGATGCCTCGATGCGGGGTTCAACCTTAAGGTGGTCCACGGATATATTCTGTCACTTATTGCTTCTTTCATCTGGACCAGTGTTTTGTACATGTTTCATTTTTCAAACTGTACTGTGGTTCGGAATCCATGTTAAACTCCTGTAACCAGATCAATGAATCAGTTGAAAGATCAAAGGGACGGGAAGGGCGTATCACACACATCTAATGGGACCACATTATTACAGTATTGTGCTGTTTAGCCTTCGGATTGAGATCTCTTTTAGCTTTAATATTTAATAACGCATCATTCCAAAACTGATGTTAAATGTGGGGAAAATAATCAGTACTTGGCACTCAGATTACTTGATAATTCTCAATAAAAGGGACCATCGAACATCGACAGAACAAGAATAGGCGAAAATATCTTGTATTGTTTAATTTAACCGTCGGCGATACATATTTAGGTTGTAGTATATTCCAAGATGAGATTCACTGTAAGAATTATTAGAATGTATAAATGATCTAAGAAGAAAACCTCTTCAAAAAATATCTCTTGATCCGTTCTTGAGTCTTTTTTTCTATAACATGCGTCCTCTCAGAGCAGACGTTACAGAAGGTATACAGAAGACTTGAAAAAACCGTACGATTCATTACGGATTTGTTTCAAAAAGAGCGACAGCTGTCAGATATTCTCAACAATCTTCAGTGCGAGCAAATACACTGAAAGGTATCACTCTTAAAATTTTGTAAATTAGTCTTCCAAAACTGGTTTAAGAAAATATTCTTTCCAGAATGAGATTTTCACTCTCAGGCGGAGTGTGCGCTATATGAAACTTCCTGGCAAATTAAAACTGTGTGACAAGGTACTGGCGGAATTGAAGCTGTCAGGACGTCGTTTGAGTCTTGCTTGGGTAGTTCAGTCGGTAGAGCACTTGACCGCGAAAGGCAAAGGTCCCGAGTTCGAGTCTCGGTCCGACACACAGTTCTAATTTGCCAGGAAGTTAAAATATTCTTTCTTTGCCCTAGCGTTCATGCCCTCTAGTACGCGATCCGCTTTTCCAGGATTTGGCAAGTTTTATTTTATTCTGTAACTTTTTGGTCGGGAACACTTCCTGATGCCACAGTCGTCAAGGTAACCTAAGGAAAGGAAGTCGTGTACGCCGTCGGTCTGGGAAACATCTAAGCTTTTCTCGGTGTGGTACTGTATCATAACAGTCAGCGTGTCGTATTTTCTGGGGCAGAATTTAGAGATCAGCCCAGCATTTACCTATGGAAGCTTGGTACACCACCTAAAAGCTATACTCATGTTGGAAAATGTATCAACCAATAGTCGTCACTCGGCCGGTAGGTTTCCATCCGGGTCTAACTCACCTTCATGTTACACAAGGGGGCACATTGCGCGTAACTCCATACAAGCGGGTCGGGTTAATGAAAAGCGCATCTCCATGCATCGGGCTCCAACATTCCCACAACCTACAACCAGTCCGGCTAGAGCCACACTATAGTGATAGTTCGATAGCTGCTACCCTGTCGTCGTCCTTCTCCTGCTTAGTTGTTCGTAGGCCGGCCGTTGTAGCCGAGAGGTTCTAGGCGCTTCAGTCTGGAACCGCGCGACCGCTACGGTCGCAGGTTTGAATCCTGCCTCGGGCATGGATGTCTGTGATGTCCTTAGGTTAGTTAGGTTTAAGTAGTTCTAAGTTCTAGGGGACTGATGAGCTAAGATTAGAGATTAGAGCCCACACAGAAGCATACCGACAATCCTTCTTTCCACGTACAATACGAGACTGGAATAGAAGGGAGAACCGATAGAGGTACTCAGGGTACCCTCCGCCACACACCGTCAGGTGGCTTGCGGAGTATGGATGTAGATGTAGATGTAGATGAAGATGTTAAGTCCCATAGTGCTCAGAGCCATTTGAACCATTAGTTGTTCCTATCAACTAGACTGCCTAGAGCGAACATCTAACGCTAGGTTGATAGGTGCCACCTGGCTTGTAACCGTTTTAAGTATTCGTCGCCGTTTACCGTCCTCGTCGTACTGTTGTACCATCTGCTGGTGTTTCGCAGTCACCGTCGCCGCCGTTGTCCTCGTCGCCACCGCCGCCGATGACGACGCCTGCCACTGTTCTCACCTCCGCAACGCTCCGGATATCGCCGCTGTCATCCCTTGCTGCTTTGAAGACACTTCTTCGGCAGCCGCTTGGCCACAGCTTATCATCTCCACCGCAGCCCATCGCCTTCGATCTCGGCCCCACTTCAGTGGCCACCCACAGCACTCAATGCCGTTCATTACCATCCACCATCATGGATCTTCCCACCCAGTCAATTATCTGTAGCTCCTCATATCCTGCTCCCACTGTCATCACATAGGGCACATCCTCTCAAGCACCAATCTGCGTCTCTTCTAACCAACTCAAAATTTCCTCTCCTACTACAACCACAATTCAAGCATATCTCTCCCTTCAAACATCTCCAAACCAGTTCTGTTTCAGTCTAAAATCACCAGCCGCCACTGCTACGATCTCCGCACACATTTCAACCCGCCGATCAACAGCTGCAACTCCTCACAGACTGAGAGTCACTTCCACAAGACGCAATACATCAACTGATGAAAACCATGCTAAGGTCCTGCACAATGCACTGGTAAGCCTCAATAACGCAATATCCGTACTCCCCCATCCCACAATTTTCTTTCCCTGGAACAGTCACTAAGAAATAACCAAACCACCAAAACACGGACACTGCTCCCAGTCTCACATCTAAAAAGCTCCAAACCAAACAGGACAACACAGTGTACACGGACACAGCTCCTCAGCCTCAGCATCCTCCCCTACCCTTCGCATCTTCACCTTCATCTTCTCCAGTCCAGGCCCAAAATTCCCCAAACCCAACGCCATCATCCTTCAACATAAAAAGTACCTCCCAATATACAAACCCAACAGATATTCCAATGGACAATCAGTCCTTCATAAAATACCTGAATCTCAACTTCCATACTTTACTTCTCTGCAAAAGCAACCATAGCACCTGTATCTATCACCACCTGGACCAAACAAACCCAACCTCACAACCATCCTTCGACCCTCACCACTGATCACAGATGAGTAAATGGACTTCATCTCCTTAAAGATATACCACTGTCCTCTCAAAGTTGAACCTTCCAGATCCCACCACTACCTAAAATGTCTCAGCTGAAATGATCTTCTTGTGGCTAATTCCAGAAACCCACACACCTGTCCACACTGTAAAGCCTCTCATATTCTTAAATAATGCTCTAACCTTGCTGCCCCTCCTACTTTCAACGCCCACATATTGCACGAAATACACAGCCAAGCCCCAAACTACGTAACAGGAATTAACTGTCCCTGTCTCTCCCAACATTAATCCTGTTCATCTCAACAATTACCTCTGCCCACTATCCAAGGCCTAAGATATGATAAATTTTATGACGATAGTACTCCATTTTAATGACCACACATCCTGTAGCAAATGTCCCATGGTATTCTAACGTCTTGTCCTTACCGTTTTCTACAAAACTTAACAGTAACTGTGCAGCCATAGACATCTGATCCAATCTCTCCATACACTACAACTTCCTCACCGATACAGACTGTATCTCTTCAATCTATATTACTGTCACAGATCTTAATATCCATAGCGGATACCCTACAGATCTCCAGCAGATCCGTTACTTTGCAGATTCCCTCCAAGCTGACATTGTCACCCTTCCATAAACACTCATTCTGATACAACACCATCTTGTAGAATCTCACAAACTCATTGCAGCAGTCTTCAATCAAATAAGTAGTGACCATCTAAGTGTCCCACTCAGATCCCCCAAAACGCTAGCTCAACCCCCACCTCACCCCAATGTCTGTACGAATGTTATCTAAGACTACTCCCGCATCAATTGGAATGCTTGTAATGAAGCCATACATACCCATACTGGAAGCTACCCAATATCGTTCCAGAAACCTGATGATATCCCTAACACCACATCTTTCCTGCAGCACAACTTGTCAAAAGCTATTTTTCGGCCATATATCTAACAAGACCGTATATCCTCACAGCCTCGCACTCCTCGCACGATCCCTGCTCCTCCGAGAAACCTGTCGTTTATACAGATCCTTACTACTGCCTCGTGGTAGGATGTACACTCACACGCTACTGGCAAATACAGAGACACGTCAGGAACTTATTAAATGTTAAAAAGCGACTCGACTGGTCCAGACTTGCACCAGATTCAGTGATACACATCCTATGAACTCTTCCAAGTATTGGAAAGCATTCTATCGACTCATGGGCAGTTCAAAATGGTTCAAATGGCTCTGAGCACTATGGGACTTAACATCTGATGTCATCAGTCCCCTGGACTAAACATAACTGACATAAGGGCATCACACACATCCATGCCCGAGGTAGGATTCGAACATGCGACCGTAGCAGCAGCGCGGTTCCAGACTGAAGCCCCTAGAACCGCTCGGTCACAACGGCCGGCTCATGGGCAGTACACATTCCTTCACAAAAACCATCCGCTACCTGACAACCAGAGCCACTTTGGATCCTACATTCCCTACATCTTCACAACTGGTGACGATCCTAATATGATTTTACCCTAATCCACGCAGTACATGAACACACAAATACCACCGTTCCACTCTTGCCTCCCAGCTTCCATTACTCGGACAACATACTACAAACGGAGTGAAATACACCAATCACGGCAAACGACGTAGCAAGTAATTCGCAAAAAATGCAACACTTCCTCCAGTAGCCAATAGACAACCAAAAGAGACCCCCTATCCTTTCCAGTCACCCTTGCAGCCCTTTACAACAACATATTCTCCGTAGTTACCATCCTGAAGTGGTGAAAACACTTAAAATTCTGCATTTCCTCAAGCCACAGAAACCCCCTACTAGTACTTCTTCCTACCGCCCCATTAGTCTCACCACAGTGTTTGGCAAGAATTTCGAATCCATCTTCCCCTGACGCATCCATCGACACCTGAAACTGCACACCTTCTTCCTGTTAAGAAGTTTGGCTTCTGATCCAGCTTCTCGTGCAACTCACTCGCCACCTCTCCCACTTGCTCAAAAACAAAAAATCCGCTATTGTTCCTCTCGACCTGAATACAGCCTTTGACCATGTTTGGGATTCCGGTCATCTTTTTAAATTCCAGACTTATGCACTTTCAGTTAGTTACATATGCTTCATTGAATTCTTGCTATATGATCATCCCTCCGTTGTCACTATCAACAATGCCAATTCCCGCACCTTCCATCGCACAGAAGGCATGCCCCAAAGCTCTGTCCTCTCTCCTCTCCTTTATCTTTCCTACACTGCTCATATGCCCATACCACATCCACTGGCCCAAATCCGTCAGTGTTACATGACACCGCTTCCGTAATCCTCTAGACTATTATTTTGTATTATCACGTAATAGGGGAGAGAGTGTGGCAGATATGATACGCGAGTTGGGATGGAAGTCATTAAAGCAAAGACGTTTTTCGTTGAAGAGAGATCTATTTACGAAATTTCAGTCACCAACTTTCTCTTCCGAATGCGAAAATATTTTGTTGAGCCCAACCTACAAACGTAGGAATGATCATCAAAATAAAATAAGAGAAATAAGAGCTCGAACAGAAAGGTTTTTTGGTGTTCGTTTTTCCTGCGCGCTGTTCGGAAGTGGAATGGTAGAGAGATAGTATGATTGCGGTTCGATGAACCCTCTGCCAAGCACTTAAATGTGAATTGCATAGTATCCATGTAGATGTAGGTGAACTTCCATCTCCATGAGAAGTACAGGGTAGGTCAACAATTACAATCGTCCTAGCCAGTTAACTAATACACTAAAATGTATTGGAATATCCCCAGCTGGCAGGTAACATGGAAATCTTACGTACTAACTATCCAACAGAAAGCCCACAATGGACTAAAACTAGTAACTGGCCGAATTTGGGAATTGCACCCCTACACTATCCTCCAAACTGGCAAACCCTTGATCCCATCCATCCTCTCTTATGCAAATGTTGCAAGAATATCCGTTCCACCCTAGTTATATCTCTGCCTCCAAATCGATGAGCACCATGCTTTATACATCCGTTTACCATCCCCCACCTCTCCTTACCCACACTGAACACCTTTGCATATTCTATAATACCCGCGAACTAGATTAGAACATCGTCATCGTTCTTCCTGTGATCACAAACGCTGGTATGCTGTCACAGAATTTTCAACACGTCCCATCACCCCTAACCTACACACACTGCACAACGTATTCCAATTCATCTTCAACCCAGTACCTCTCCCAGACGACGAAATCCGTTCCGATATTTACCCAGCTTGTCAACTATAATTTCCTCCTCACCTATCCCACTCCACACGACGGATACCCCTAACCTCTTTCCACTTCGCCTTTTATCGTACATTCTCCTTATGATGCCAAGGTCCTACTGATACACCATAATTACTTCCCTTACTGTTTTCCCACTATCAACCCAACATCTACCTTCATTTCTATAGGTAACACCCGAGGGCACATATAGTTTACATCTACACCCTTCCACCCTACAAATGCGCAGTATTTCCTCTCCCAAAAACTATTTTTCCCTCAATGCTGATACTTCAACTGTTTGGCGAAAGTGAAGTGCTCCTTTTAATAAAAGTTTCAATATGTTTTAAACATCTATTTTTTCTTTAATCTTCACTTTTTAGTCTTCTTGATTTTAGTTTAAAAACGAAGAAAAACAGTGCTGTAAATTTTTGCAGATAACATCAAACATTCTTCTTATTTAGATTTTA
The DNA here is from genome assembly GCF_023897955.1 of Schistocerca gregaria. Taxonomy (NCBI): domain Eukaryota; kingdom Metazoa; phylum Arthropoda; class Insecta; order Orthoptera; family Acrididae; genus Schistocerca; species Schistocerca gregaria. The sequence continues at coordinate 748,579,789 of NC_064931.1, forward strand.
AAAAAGTTTTTAAATTTGTATCCCTTACTTCTGTTTGTAATCCATGTATTTATAGTGTTAAAACTTTTGGCTGAAGAGCGAGATGTATTACTGCTGGTAGACTACCCCCGGGCCATATGGGGAGGAGGGATGGATGGAATAACAGTAAATAAAAAAGAAATTAAGAAAATACTGCTAGACCTAAAATATACGGAATGTATCAGAAATACTTCCATAAATTTCTTCGCAGAGAAAAAGAAAAAAAGGTCCGCGTAAAGAAAAGAACGATGATTCCTTTTAAAAATTATTAATGAAAATTTACTTCTGACGCATTTCGATGTAAAATCTAAGCTTATAACCAATAATTAAAGTTCCTTTCAACGGATTATCGAGGTATTAAGTCAGTCTGTTAATGCATCCATTGTATTCTCGATGGCAATTTCTGCTGTCGAACGCCAACATCTTAAAATTTTTGTAAATTCTAGGTCAGCCTGCCTTGAATGATTCAGGTGCATAGCTGTAGCATGTTACCTGATAACAGTTCTGTTTAACCATGACAGGTTATTAACCTCGTTAGCAGTTAAATATAACTTTTATGTACGAGACAAGATCCGTAGCACCACAGATGGTAGATTGAGGAAGAACAAGATTCGACCGTACACCTCACCACACACAACGCATTCTGCAGGCTGTCGGACAATATCAGGGTGTGGACATAACTCGGCGCCTAACATGTGATAAAAGTGTTAGTACCCCAATGATGGTGGTTCATAGGAAGTTCATGTACCCTCATCATCTTCAACATCTGCAGGGTCTTTCGTCTTCCGATCAGCCACCATTGGAGAAGTATGATAGAAACAGTGGATGAGGGGAATCGACAATGGCCAAGTGCGCTCAGGTATTCAAAGCATGTGACGCGAGAATACGCGTGAACGGAATTTTTCTGCAGTCGATAGCGAGCCAGGGTGTGAATTACTCAGAGAATCTACGATCCCCTCCGCAGGCGGGGCTGCTGGCCATTCAAACCACAACTTCAGCGAGGATAGCAAATAGCGAAATTTTAATTATTGTGCGTATACAATATAGTAGGAAAAATATATGACTGAATTTGTACATGATTTGGGGGAATATAGAGTGCGAAATTTAGTACAAGAAGTTGCAATCTCTGGCAGCAAGAACGGTTCTAACCGGCTGGGCGTCGAATCAGACAAAATTTGGGTGAGTGATTTGCATACGTCATTCCATCCTGCTTCAGCTCTGTGTCAGAGTTCATCGATCATAAGGGCTAGCGAGTGGTGCTCTCGATAACAAGTTACCAGATTTTCTTTCAATGAGTGAGATATTTGGAGAGAGTGACGGAAAGAGCAAATCCCAGCACGTCCTGGTAAAATTTTTTTCTTCTTACCCGAGGCATAACACGAACTTCCCACAAAAAATAAACCTTCTGAGGGAGAAACTCGCTGTGTTGTCTTCCCGTATATGCAGACTGTAAATGGCGTAACAAATGCTGACTTCACGGGATTGCACCGAAATCTTAACCATTTGCTTACCTAAGCATGTAGCACAATTCATGTCAGTTTGACTCCTGTTGCAGACCGCCTTCGTGGTGTTGCAATTTTAGTGACTAGCAGCATTATAGTACTGGCGTTCAAGCCCCAATATCGAGTGTCTAAGAGCACTAACACAGGGGAGACGAGATACTGGCCGAATTGAAGCTGTGAGGGCGGGCGTGAGTCGTGCTTGGGCAGCTCAGTTGGTAGAGCACATGCCCGTGACAGACAAAGGTACCGAGTTCGAATCTAGGTCCAGCACACAGTTTTAATCTGTCAGGAAGTTTCAGCAACTACACAGTTTCCATGGTACAACAATTGGAAAACATGTTGGTAACGCAATCAAATGGTTCAAATGGCTCTGAGCACTATTGGACTTAATATCATCTGAGGTCATCAGTCCCCTAGAACTTAGAACTACTTAAACCTAACTAACCTAAGGACATCACACACATCCATGCCCGCGGCAGGATTCGAACTTGCGACCGCAGCGGTCGCGCGGTTTCAGACTGAAGCGCCTAGAAACGCTCGGCCACATCGGACGGTGTAACGCAATCACTTTTACAAGTAATTTATTAGGCGTGGCCCAGTACATCACTTGTTTTACAGTAACACTCATTAACAGCCACTGAAGTTGCTCGTTTACTCGTGGACGGGTTCCCTTCAACGTGCTGCAGTACGGCCTCTTCCAATTCAGCTGTGCGGCGTCTCCTTGGAGCACCATAGCCACACCTGATGACGATGTGCTCACTCCCATCTACAAGTCTTAGAAGTTTGTAACGGGAACTTCCGAACACCCTGCATCATCATCAACTACAGATACATACCATCTGAGTTAATTGTTTCGACAACAGAACTAGCACGTGAATAAATACAAAGCAAACAGTGTTTGCATTATTTTAAAGCCATGGTTTTCAACTGGTAATCAATACCCAAATTAACAATTGTAATTTTGTTTCACGAGGCACAGATCAGTGTGTAGAGACAGATATATAGCGTATCAGAACGATTAGTGGCCTTCTCATTTTACTCAGAGAAGATTTGCGAGAAGAACGGCTTGGTGTGTTCCCGTGAATGGTACCCATTTTCTACGTATAAATTTACCATCGTGTGCATTAAGATATATAGGGGAGAATCGTGAGGCATTGGACGACTTACAGATCCGGCCATTACTGTGATTACCCGTTCCGCCTCCAAGTGGCAGAAGTATACAGTAGGCATAAGCAAGCTTGTGTATCCATGCGTAGTGCAATACGATGTCTTCTCACTCTCTTCAGTGCTCTGTCTGCTCTTAGTGGTTGATAATGACGCTGTAGCTCTTAGCGCAAGGAAGATATTTTGAGGCCTGTGATACCCGTTTTTAAGGTTAGTGATCAATTTCGTTCCTATATGGGAGGGATGTAATTCTCCATCCCCTGAAGGTTTTTCCACTTCCCAAAGTTTATTTTAAACACATCTTGATGCAAACGCTGCAGAAGAGATATTAATGGGGGACCAATAGTGCACCTCCTAAAGTCGGCTTCTATAAATTCAAGAGCACTGTTTGGAGAATAGTTGCGCTGTATTGATAGATTTTATTTCTTGATTCAAATCCATATGCTTTTCCTCTGTTGTATGTTGTTCTGTGTCTTTAGCAACTTTATTCTCTGCTATGGAAGCCATGGCTTTAACAGGAAGTAAGTTTTCTGTTTTTGTTTCAACTTTCTCCTTGTCTTCTTCACTGCTTCCATTCTGACTTGGTGGACAAATGAACGTTTGTTGTGTTTCTTTACCTCTCCAGAGCGACGAAAATCTTTATTACATTCCCTGTATGTACCGCCAGATTCAAGGAGTTTATGATCTGTTGTGTCAATATGCTGATTATACCTCAAGATATATAACCGATATTTCAAAATGCATTAAATTCTCTAAGTACTTTTAAATGCATACACATTACGCTATTGCTGTATTTTCTGACTAGTTATTAAAATGTTATCACATAAGGCCGGCCGCGGTGGTCTCGCGGTTCTAGGCGCGCAGTCCGGAACCGTGCGACTGCTACGGTCGCAGGTTCGAATCCTGTCTCGGGCATGGATGTGTGTGATGTCCTTAGGTTAGTTAGGTTTAAGTAGTTCTAAGTTCTAGGGGACTAATGACCACAGAGTCCCATAGTGCTCAGAGCCATTTGACCCATTTTGTTATCACATAGTGTGGCCCTGTGCAGAATGTTGCTTTTACTTCTTTTACTCACAAGGGATCCACACGTCAGCTTTCCAGATATGCATTTAGATCATTTTTCTGTGACATGTCACTTGCAGCACTTGGCCTCCCAGCACCTAATTTGGAGAGGTGTGTTGGAGCACGTCCACAGCACCAATGATCATCCAGCTGTGAGCCGCTCTGGTGGAAAAATGGAATGCCTACCACAAGAACACCTTACAGAGGATGCCATTGCTGTCCGTGGTTGTCACACACCCTATTAAGGATCACGTCCCGCCTTTTTTTACCTATTTATACGTATCGTCCAAGTTACATCGAGCCATATTACTTGCCAGTGACACATCATGCGAAAGCTACTCTCGTCCTTAAGTTCTGCACATGCATGCATAGAATAAGTTTGAATGTCAGATCACTTTCAGATCTCCCGCTGAACAACAGGCAGACAAATTAAGATGGGGGCACCATCTTCAGTTCCTGTTATAATTATGAAATCACATACAATTTTCGCCCGACTGCAACAACTGCTGCGAAAAAATGGTACGTTTTCAACTACGAGGGTTGACTGTATTGCTCCACGGACGTGCCGCATTTTCGACTTCCAAGAGGGGCTTCCTCCGTCATGTAGAAGAGAACCCAACGACGTGTACTGGGACCATTGCCCACACCATGAGCTCCCGTAGAAAACAGCGGTAAGAGCTTATTGTCTCTGCTGGGCACGTGTCGTGAAACAGGAGATTTCAAAGTGCTCTAATTTTTCAAAATTGTTTCACATCCAAACAGTACACTTCTCGACACGAGGTCCTTACCATAACTTTATCAACTAAGTCTACTGTACAATCCTTAGAAGTCTATAATCATAATTGTAGAACGTCTTTTTCTGTGAACGTTGAGCGAGCGCTTTTAAATTAGGCTGGAATTACAAAGAATTGCATGTTACATTCTAAAAATACTCACTGGTACGACATGACGTCACGTGCTTTGAATACCCGAGAGAAATTTGCCATTGTCGATTCCCATCATCCACTGTCGCTCTCACACTATGGTGGCACACTGGTACATATCTTCTTCAGCACCGGGATCCAAACGTCATTCAATTTCACGCTCTCCTCCTTTCTATTGAAATTCCTCGAGTATTTTACAATCTCTATAGACCATCTGTATAGCTCTTCATGGTATCCGCTTCTGACTGCTACAGCTTGAGTCCTATCAAAATGGAAGTGGTGATCTCCTGGCTGCAAAGCATGTTCCGCAAGCAGCTGATCTACCAATCTCCCCCTTCTACAACTGTCCTTGTCCTCTTACAGTCGTTTTTGAACGTTATTTTTGTGATACCCACGTACACCTCCCCATAACTACACGTAATCCTACAAATCCCTACTTTTTCCAGTGTTCTGCGAGCATCCTTGGCCAAGTAGGTTATCTTGTATCTTCCGGGTGGGTTTGTAGATTACCCGATGTTCCGTTTCTCGAAGATTGTTCCTACCCGGTCAGCAACATACCTAATGAAAAGCAGGAAAATTTTCGATTTACGGGCGCTTGTGCATCGCTATTATTTCTTACGCGGCGGTCTTAATGCTCTTTTTACCTCAGCGAACGAGTAACCATTTTTGAGCTATGCATGGATGAGGTGTTTTAATTCCGCTACAGGCAGCTTGGTTCTCAAATATCCCTTGCTTTATCCTCCAACGTTTTCAGGATGCCTCGCTTCTGTGTACCAGTCTTCCACCATGGGCTGACAGCGACAGTGGACGACGGCAGTCGACAACGGCCAATTGCTCTCGATACTCAAAGCGAGGCCCACAAGAAAGAAAGGCCGCGGCGGATACGTCACGAAGATAGGTTTAAACTCGCTCGCTCTCTCAGCCCAGCAGACAAACTCCTTTTCTGCAACTGTTAACTCGCAGCTGGGCGTGTACGTACTAATGAGAACGGCATCTTCTACTGGAATCTGCTATTATGAAGTCTTACTGATTAACAGTACTGCAACAAAATTTAATTTAAGCTCAGTACTCGATAAAAATGGTATAACGGCTTATTTACAGCAACAACATATTGCAGAAGCTCTGTGGCACCACTTGGGGCTGCACAGCATCTACCTTAAGAACATCCGCACTTGGCGTGGTGTATCCAGTGGCAGAATACTGTGCCCCAGTGTGGCTCAACGGCAAACACACACACGTGGTAGATAGCCAACTTAATGCAACAATGCGTATTATATCAGGCACAATCAGGCCAAGTCCTACAGTGTGGCTGACCGTTCTCAGTAACACAGCCCCACCTAACCAGCGCCGAGAACACGTTCTGGTTAGAGAATTAAAAAAAATCATGACCAACCCTCAATTACAAATCCATGAAGATACTCACGACATCCAAGGAAACCAACTCCTGTCTAGGCATCCTCCACTAAAGACCGCACAGGCTCTGCACCGAACCCACTTTAAAGTAAATGACCGATGGAAAGAGGAATGGGAGAGCAGAACAGCAGTAAACTGCCACAGTATGCCATGCGTCTTTAGTAAACCAAAAGGATTTGATTGCCCTCGCAAAGTTTGGTCAACTCTTAATCGCATCAGAGCCAAATGTGGGAGATGCGCCGACTCCTTACACAGATGGGGTAAACTTCCTTCGGCCGCTTGCGACTGTGGCGCTGAGAGACAGACGGTCAAACACATCGTGCAGGGATGCCCACTAAGAGCATATGAGGGTGACCCACAGGATTTTCTAATGGCGATCGACTATATATTATCTAAGCTGGACGTTTGTTTGCGATTGCTCTTCTGTGAGTGTAAATTTACAACTGGTGGTGTCCTTATATACAAACTGTTATTTATTGTTCTCTTTATAAATATGTGATTTTTTTAAAAATCGTGTTGTTTCTGTAATGTTTACTGTGATGTTATGAGCCATACGCTAAATAAATAAATAAATATAGCATTTAGTCTCTTCTCCTTAACAGCCCTCATTTCATACCAGAAGTGGTGCTTCATGCACTGATCATTTTGGCATGATTTTAATTTAATTGTACCCCGGTACAGCCGTAACAAATTATAAGCAGGCCTATGGACTTCCGATCATTGTAGGACTAATAACAGTAAGACTCCATAGTAGCGGATTTCAGTAGAAGATACAATTCTCGTTTGTACGTACACACCTAGTTACGAGTTGCAGGTGTAGATACGTAGTTTGTCTGCTGAGCTGAGCGAGCGAGCGAGCGGGCGAGCGCAGACCCACCTTCGAGACGTACATCCCCCTTCAAAATGTCCTCCACTGATCGGGACGAAACATTGGGTTTAAATGTGAAATCCATTCGACCACGTCATAATAGCCAGGAACATTTTATTAATTGGGACATTTTGGGTAGTGGAAGTTTAAGTTTTACAATACATATACACATATAAAAGAAGATGTAAACCTGGCGTCTTTAAATTTTTGGTACAGTTTTTGATACAACAGAAAGTAGACATAAATACTTGCACCAGATAAATATGGCTGGTTGATCTCCAAACTGAAATCGAATAAGCAAGCACACTAAAATCTCTAACAAATGAGATTTGGCTGTAGTGCGGACATTGCATAACATTTTAAAACACGTGTCACACTCGACTCGCTACAAGCAAAATAAGGGGCGTGCCACGATTTAAATTTACACCTGCCCTCTAGTCAGAATTTAAAATCATTCCGTTAAAATGCGGTGCACTGTTATGGATACAGCAATGTACTAGAAAGAGCCGGAGTAGGAAACCACGAGTCAGAGGATAGTGCCCTGTGCAGAGCTCACTCCCCCTGTAGCAGTGACAGGCACCAACGGAATGTCTGATTTCATGAATCACAGCTTATTATCCGTCACTTGCAACTGCTCTTCCTCGAAACGGCTTTTGATCTTTTCAAGGGACCAGCTTATTTAACTGTACTGTGTCCCGACGGGTCTTGTTGTCATTTGAGTCATTCTCTCTACTAAACACATGTAATTGCTTGCCGGTCGGTGTATAATGAAATTAGATAACGGTAAATGAATATCATGAAGTCAGATGGGAAACCAGTACTAACAAAAGAAGGGAAAGCTGAAAGGTCGAAGGAGTATATAGATAGGGGTAAACTAGAAGGCAAGATTATAGAAAGGGAAGTGGATGTAGATGAAAATGAGATGAGAAACATGATATTGCGAGAAGAATTTGATAGAGCTCCGAAAGATCTAAGTCTAAACAAGGGAGTAGACGATATTCTGTGAGAACAATTGATAACCTTGCGAGAGCCAGCCATGACAAAATTCTCCCCTCTGGTGTGCGATATATATGAGACAGACGAAATGCCCTCAGACCTTAAGAAGAATGTAATAATTACAATTCCAAAGAACGCAATTGCTCACAGGTGCGAAAATTATCGAACAAACAGTTTAATAAGTCATGGTTGCAAAATACTAACACGAATGCTTTACAGAAGAATGTAAAAACCGATAGAAGCCGACATCGGGGAAGATCAGTTGGGATTCCGGAGAAATGTAGGAACACGCGAGGCAATACCGACCCTACGACTTATCTTAGAAGATAGGTTAATAAAAGCAAACCTAGGTTTGTAGCATTTGTAGGCTTAGAGAAAGCTTTTGACTATGTTGAGTGGAATACTTTAAATGGTTCAAATGGCTCCAAGCACTATGGGACTTAACATCTGAGGTTATAAGTCCCATAGACTTAGAACTACTTAAACCTAACTAGCCTAATGGCATCATACACACCCAAGCCCGAGGCAGGACTCGAACTTGCAACCATAGCAGCAGCGCGGTTCCGGACTGAAGTACCTAGAACCGCTCGGCCACAGCGACCGGCAGTGGAATACTCTCTTTGAAATTCTGAAGGTAGAATACAGGGAGCGAAACGCTATTTACAACATGTACAGAAACCAGACGGCAGTTATAAGACTGGAGGGGCATCAAAGGGAAGACGTGGTTGAGAAGGAAATGAGACAGGGATGTAGCCTAACACCGAAGTTATTCAACCTGTACAATGAACTGGCAGTAAAGGAAACAAAAGAAAAATTTGGAGTAGGAATTAAAGTTCAGGGAGAAGGAATCAATAATTTGCAGTTCGCCGATGACAATGTAATTGCATCAGGCAGCAAACGACCTGTAACACCAGTTGAACGGAATGGACGTTGTCTTGAAAGGAGGATACGAGACGAACATCAACAAAATCAAAACAAGGATAATGGAATGTAGTCGAATTAAATCAGGTGAAGCTGATGGTGTTAAATTAGGAAACAAAACACTTAAAACAGTAGAAGGGTTTTGCTATTTGGGTAGCAAAAGAAATGATGGCCAAAGTAGAGAGGATATAAAATGTAGACAGGCAACGGCAAGAAAAGCATTTCTGAAAGAGAGAAATTTGTTAACATAGAATATAGATTTGAAAATGAAATGAAATGAGCGTATGGCATTGTTGATCGGGAGGCTCCATCCGGGGACGTTCGGCCGCCGAGCGGAAGTCGACGCCACATTGGACGACTTGCGTGCCGGTGATGAGGATGAAATGATGATGGGAACAACACAACACCCAATCCACGAGAGGAGAAAATTTCCAATCGTCAGCACGGGTGTGAAGCACGTTACAACACAGCTAAGCAAGCGGACGAATATAGATTTAAGTTTCAGGAAGTGTGTAGCCATGTGTGGAAGTGAAACATGGACGCTAAACAGTTTAGACAAGAAGAGAATAGGAGCTTTCGAAATATGGTGAAACAGATGAATGTTGAATATTAGATGTATAGATCACGTAACTAATGAGAAGGTACTGAATAGAACTGGGGAGCTTAGAAATTTGTGGTACATCTTGACCAAAAGAAGCAATCGGTTGATAGGACACATTCTGAGACATCAAGGGATTACAAATTTTGTATTGAAGGGAAGTGTGGGAGGTAAAAATCGTAGAGGTAGACCAAGACATAAACACAGTAAGTAGATTCAGAAGGATGTGGTTGCAGTAGTTATTTAGAGATGAAAAGGGTCGCACAGGATAGGGTAGCATGGAAAGCTGCATCAGGTCTGTCTTAGGACTGAAGATCACAACAACACCAACAACTACTTTCTTAAAGTAGGTCACATCTAAGAATATTGTGGACTTCCTGAGGAGAGAAGATGGCCTTTTGCTCCAATCGTAGGGTAAAACATCAATTCTAGTTGCAGCCATTTCTGAATGACATGTCCCTATATTCATTCAGAAGGGCCTCTTTGCTCACAAACAACTGGTGAAAGTCGTTCCATTGGAGATCAGGTGTGCTGGTGACTGTGAGTTACTACACAGAGGCTGCGGATAGCGTTGGTCATAAAAACACATATAGTCACTCATCAGAAATCCCTCATGGTGGATTGTGTCGAGTGTCAGGTAAGACCGACTATAATCGAGTCGGGATCATCCTTAGGCTACATTAAAGTGAAACAGAGGATTTCAGCTGACTGCTTATATCTTGTACCTGATGCGTTTCGAAAAATCGAGCGCTTTATGGGACTGTGCTTTTAGATTTCTCGGGTGTGGCAACCAAACAAGCTAGTAATTGAAGATGAAGCCCAGAATCATCGATTCTTTAAGATATAAAATGGAGTCACTCAGCCGGCCGGAGTGGCCGTGCGTTTCTAGGCGCTACAGTCTGGAACCGAGCGACCGCTACGGTCGCAGGTTCGAATCCTGCCTCGGGCATGGATGTGTGTGATGTCCTTAGTTTAGTTAGGTTTAAGTAGTTCTAAGTTCTAGGTGACTGATGACCTCAGAAATTAAGTCGCATAGTGCTCAGAGCCCTTTGAATCATTTGGAGTCACTCATTTTATTTTTCAAGAGGTTAAAACACTACGTCAATTGTTTATAAACACATGCCTTTCTTTCACAAAAATTAAAATCTGTGTTCTCCTCATACTCCTGCGGCCTCTTAAATGTGATGCAGCAACCGGATGATTTCTGAGAGAATGAAGGATAAACAGGAAATTGAGAAGTGGTCCGCCAATAAGAAGACCCTCATTATTGGTGTTAAGATATTGGTAGATTTTAAAACCATGGTCACATTAAAACACTACCTTGAGGGACACGGTTCACTTGCATAAAACTATGTAATACTACGTTACCAACTTGGTATCGAAAATAACATGTAGAAAGAAGGATTGTAAAAATACTGGATGGGTAAGATACCTCAAGAAACCCAACTTTGCCGAGTAATAGCTGGCCGCTGTGGCCGAACGCTTCTAGGTGCTTCAATCCGGAAGAGCGCGACTGCTACGGTCGCAGGTTCGTATCCTGCATCGGGTATGGATGTGTGTGATGTCCTTAGGTTAGTTAGGTTTAAATAGTTCTAAGCCTAGGGGACTGATAACCTCTGATGTTAAGTCCCATAGTGCTTAGAGCCATTTAAACCAATTTTGAACCGAGTAGAATCGTACGCCCTCTCAAGGACAAAATGAGGTCCGGAGGATGGCACTACGATAACTAGTCGGACACGTAGAGTCTTTCCCAGCCTGGAGGAGGGAAATTAAGATAGCTGTTTTCCACAAACGAGGGAAGCTTTCTCATTCATATAAGAAATAAAAAACTGAGTAGGATTTGTTTTAGTGTTTGCAGTAAGGTTCCACAACATGCTGTAATGGATTCTATTGTAACCTAGAGGCGTGTCTCGTGCTGTTGGCAGCGCTGAACCCATTTCATACGAGGAGTAAGACGGCTATGAACTTCATCGTAGAAGGAACCGAAGTCGCCGCTGCTCATCTCAGCCATAGTTCCATGACAGCTAGAAGCTTAGTCGTGACCGGCGGTGGTTGAAATTTCGCCTCATGATATAGTCAACAACTCTTTTGCTGATCCGGAGATGACAGTATAAACAGAGCACTAGGCACTCTCGCCTCAAACTTTCCTAATGGTCATTCATTCAATCGAAGGTTTAATGTATCGAATTAGGAGTTCAGGATTTTTTATCAAAGTCTCTCCCGGTTCTCCTCAATAATTCGGTCGCATCTAGGCCTTGCAACCCGAAAGACTGCCGCCCAATCTTCTACAGTTTTGCAGCACCTGAAGCTAAGCAGAGGCGCTTTGTTGCTCCTGATAGCCGAGCGGAACTCTTCGCTCCGCCAGAAAAGACTGTCTTCGTAGATGGTCCGAATATTTTGGATTTGACGTACCAGCAGCTTGGTGGATTCATAGGTGTAATGCGATCCACTTATTCCTGTACGCTGTCGTGTTATTCAAACACTACATGTTGGCTTTCCCATCCATTGGGGCGATTTATTTCGCCTACTGATTCATCCAGAAACGGTACTGGTCGTTGGGGTGAAGACGTGAGGCTCAATAGGTCGCCCCGTGGGCCCAATGGTAATTGAACACCATAATCCATTACGTGTATTAAATTTACCACGAAGGAAAAACAAAAGAGGAAGCTGCGCAGTAGGATAAGTGTGGAGCCAGCTACAGCGTATCGCACATCCATTGCTACAGCAGTAGACTGCGTGACTGTTGAGAGGGATAGGCGAGGAATGGCATTCGTCATTCATGACTACAACCTCTTCCAAATAACTTGAGTCTTTCTGTGGAGGGTGTACTTCATCGTCACAGGGGTTTCAAATTCTTAAACATGTGTCTGCTGGCAACAGAAGCACATTGGTCTTCCCAATGCTGAGAGTTGTAAGTCGGCTGTTTAGGTTTTTATGTTGGTAATGCCATGTACTGCTGTGTATGAAAATACCTGACTGCGCTGTGAGCAATCTGTGGCTGGTTGGACTCATTGTTGGAATATTCGCTTGTGTAGTGTTGGGCAGTTGGATTTGAACAGCGCGTAGCGTCGGGCAGTTGGAGGTGAGCAGCCAGCAGAGGTGGATGTGGGGAGAGACATGCCACAGTTTTGAGCGGACGATCTGGACGTGTGTCCGTCAGAAAAAAGGAAATTTGTTTAATTGGATGTCACAAGATTATGTATACATAATGACTTTTGAACACTATTAAGGTAAATACATAGTTTGTTCTCTATCAAAATCTCTCATTTGCTAACCATGCCTATCAGTAGTTAGTGCCTTCAGTAGTTAGAATCTTTTATTTAGCTGGCAGCATTGGCATTCGCTGTATTGCAGTAGTTCGAGTAAAGAAGATTTTTGTGAGGTAAGTGATTCATGATAGGTATAGGTTATTGTCAATTGTTCAAATGGCTCTGAGCACTATGGGACTTAACTACTGAGGTCATCAGTCCCCTAGAACTTAGAACTACTTAAACCTAACTAAACTAAGGACATCACACACACCCATTCCCGAGGCAGGATTCGAACCTGCGACCGTAACGGTCTCGCGGTTCCAGACTGTAGCGCCTAGAACAGCTCGGCCACTCCGGCCGGCTGTTATTGTCAGTCAGGGCCATCCTTTTGTTGGGATTATTGCAAGTGAGATTGCGTTGCGCTAAAATATTGTGTGTCTGTTTTGTGATGATCAGAATAAGTAAAGAGAAAACTGTTTGAGTACGTTGAATTTTGCTCAGTTGTTTGAAAATCAAATAACGTAGAAGTTTACCAGCACAGTCATTCATAATTTTTTTAAGGGGACGTCCAGAGTCTTTACGTGTTTTTCCTGGATATGAATCCTGAAATCATTTTCGTTTCTCTGGCGTATAAGGGACGTTTTATCGGCGAGGATTTTCAGCTTATGCCCATTTTCTAACCAGGATTGTCAGCGTACGGCATCTGAGTGTTTAGAGATGGAACGAGTTGCTTTCCTCCCGTAGACAGAGGGTTCTGTAGATAGGTCCTCGTCAGGTTGGTCTGAAGTCTCTGTGGAAGCATTGTCTGGTGGGTTTGACTACACGCTTTGAGACTGTCTCTGGCTATTCCATTTCTTACATAGAACTACTTTAAAACTACTTCGACCCTATTAAGAAACGCTGCATGAACTCTACCTCTATATTTAGATTTATCTGTCCATGTCTCGCTTCCATAGAGGCCCTGACATAGCCATGGCTTTGTAAAACCTTATTTTTGTGTCCTCCTGGTTTATTTTACAGTACGATCGTAATTCGTCCGCACATATAATTATATCCCCCAATTCTATGATTAGAATCTACTTGATTTAAATGTAATATATATCACCATAGGAAGTTAAAATTAGACATTTATTCGATAAGTATGTCTTCTACAGTAACTTTTCGCCTTTTTCCGTAAATGCCTTCACCTCACTTTTTTCTTTAGAGATGTTGTTGTTGTTGTGGTCTTCAGTCCTGAGACTGGTTTGGTGCAGCTCTCCATGCTACTCTATCCTGTGCAAGCTTCTTCATCTCCCAGTACCTACTGCAACCTACATCCTTCTGAATCTGCTTAGTGTACTCATCTCTCGGTCTCCCTCTACGATTTTTACCCTCCACACTGCCCTCCAACGCTAAATTTGCGATCCCCTGACGCCTCAAAACATGTCCTACCAACCGATCCCTTCTTCTAGTCAAGTTGTGCCACAAACTTCTCTTCTCCCCAATCCTATTCAATACCTCCTCATTAGTTACGTGATCTATCCATCTTATCTTCAGTATTCTTCTGTAGCACCACATTTCGAAAGCTTCTATTCTCTTCTTGTCCAAACTAGTTATCGTCCATGTTTCACTTCCATACATGGCTACACTCCAAACAAATATTTTCAGAAATGACTTCCTGATACTTAAATCTATATTCGATGTTAGCAAATTTCTCTTCTTCAGAAACGCTTTCCTTGCCATTGCCAGTCTACATTTTATATCCTCTCTACTTCGACCATCATCAGTTATTTTACTTCCTAAATAGCAAAACTCCTTTACTACTTTAAGTGTCTCATTTCCTATCTAATTCCCTCAGCATCACCCGATTTAATTGGACTACATTCCATTATCCTCGTTTTGCTTTTGTTGATGTTCATCTTATATCCTCCTTTCAAGACACTGTCCATTCCGTTCAACTGCTCTTCCAAGTCCTTTGCCGTCTCTGACAGAATTACAATGTCATCGGCGAACCTCAAAGTTTTTACTTCGTCTCCATGAATTTTAATACCTACTCCAAATTTTTCTTTTGTTTCCTTTACTGCTTGCTCAATATACAGATTGAATAACATCGGGGAGAGGCTACAACCCTGTCTCACTCCTTTCCCAACCACTGCTTCCCTTTCATGCCCCTCGACTCTTATGACTGCCATCTGGTTTCTGTACAAATTGTAAATAGCCTTTCGCTCCCTGTATTTTACCCCTGCCACCTTTAGAATTTGAAAAAGAGTATTCCAGTCAACATTGTCAAAAGCTTTCTCTAAGTCTACAAATGCTAGAAACGTAGGTTTGCCTTTTCTTAATCTTTCTTCTAAGATAAGTCGTAAGGTCAGTATTGCCTCACGTGTTCCAACATTTCGACGGAATCCAAACTGATCCTCCCCGAGGTCCGCATCTACCAGTTTTTCCATTCGTCTGTAAGGAATTCGCGTTAGTATTTTGCAGCTGTGACTTATTAAACTGATAGTTCGGCAATTTTCACATCTGTCAGCACCTGCTTTCTTTGGGATTGGAATTATTATATTCTTCTTGAAGTCTGAGGGTATTTCGCCTGTCTCATACATCTTGCTCACCAGCTGGTAGAGTTTTGTCCTGACTGGCTCTCCCAAGGCCGTCAGTAGTTCTAATGGAATGTTGTCTACTCCGGGGGCCTTGTTTCGACTCAGGTCTTTCAGTGCTCTGTCAAACTCTTCACGCAGTATCGTATCACCCATTTCGTCTTCATCTACAGTATTGCCTCACGTGTTCCAACATTTCCATAATATTGTCCTCAAGTACATCACCCTTGTATAAACCTTCTATATACTCCTTCCACCTTTCTGCCTTCCCTTCTTTGCTTAGAACTGGGTTGCCATCTGAGCTCTTGATATTCATACACGTGGTTCTCTTCTCTCCAAAGGTCTCTTTAATTTTCCTGTAGGCAGTATCTATCTTACCCCTAGTGAGATAAGCCTCTACATCCTTACATTTGTCCTCTAGCCATCCCTGTTTAGCCATTTTGCACTTCCTGTCCATCTCATTTTTGAGACGTTTGTATTCCTTTTTGCCTGCTTCATTTACTGCATTTTTATATTTTCTCCTTTCATCAATTAAATTCAATATTTCTTCTGTTACCCAAGGATTTCTAGCAGCCCTCGTCTTTTTACCTACTTTATCCTCTGCTGCCTTCACTACTTCATCCCTCAGAGCTACCCATTCTTCTTCTACTGTATTTCTTTCCCCTATTCCTGTCAATTGTTCCCTTATGCTCTCCCTGAAACTCTGTACAACCTCTGGTTCTTTCAGTTTATCCAGGTCCCATCTCCTTAATTTCCCACATTTTTGCAGTTTCTTCAGTTTTAATCTACAGGTCATAACCAATAGATTGTGGTCAGAGTCCACATCTGCCCCTGGAAATGTCTTACAACTTAAAACCTGGTTCCTAAATCTCTGTCTTACCATTATATAATCTATCTGATACCTTTTAGTATCTCCAGGGTTCTTCCACGTATACAACCTTCTTTCATGATTCTTAAACCAAGTGTTACCTATGACTAAGTTGTGCTCTGTACAAAATTCTACTAGGCGGCTTCCTCTTTCATTTCTTAGCCCCAATCCATATTCACCTACTATGTTTCCTTCTCTCCCTTTTCCTACACTCGAATTCCAGTCACCCATTACTATTAAATTTTCGTCTCCCTTCACTATCTGAATAATTTCTTTTATTTCATCGTACATTTCTTCAATTTCTTCGTCATCTGCAGAGCTAGTTGGCATATAAACTTGTACTACTGTAGTAGGTGTGGGCTTCGTATCTATCTTGGCCACAATAATGCGTTCACTATGCTGTTTGTAGTAGCTTACCCGCATTCCTATTTTCCTATTCATTATTAAACCTACTCCTGCATAACCCCTATTTGATTTTGTGTTTATAACCCTGTAATCACCTGACCAGAAGTCTTCTTCCTCCTGCCACCGAACTTCACTAATTCCCACTATATCTAACTTTAACCTATCCATTTCCCTTTTTAAATTTTCTAACCTACCTGCCCGATTAAGGGATCTGACATTCCACGCTCCGATCCGTAGAACGCCAGTTTTCTTTCTCCTGATAACGACATCCTCCTGAGTAGTCCCCACCCGGAGATCCGAATGGGGGACTATTTTACCTCCGGAATATTTTACCCAAGAGGATGCCATCATCATTTAATCATACAGTAAAGCTGCATGTCCTCGGGAAAAATTACGGCTGTAGTTTCCCCTTGCTTTCAGCCGTTCGCAGTACCAGCACAGCAACGCCGTTTTGGTTAATGTTGCAAGGCCAGATCAGTCAATCATCCAGACTGTTGCCCCTGCAACTACTGAAAAGGCTGCTGCCCCTCTTCAGGAACCACACGTTTGTCTGGCCTCTCAACAGATACCCCTCCGTTGTGGTTGCACCTACGGTACGGCCATCTGTATCGCTGAGGCACGCAAGCCTCCCCGCCAACGGCAAGGTCCATGGTTCATGGGGGGGCTTTAGAGATGAGCAGATTATAATTCTTAACTATCCCATAGATTTTGAACAGCCTTCTTCGGAAAACACCCTCATTATTTGAAAGGATAACTTGTCATCAGAACACATACGGATCCTTATGAATTTCTGTTCCTCTACGTCCTCTCCAATGCGCAAATTTTCATCTGATTTTTGCCCCGTATAACAGCTTCGTCAAGGTAGAGGTTTTTACGGTACCACATTCCACAGTCTTGTTGTTCTCCAATATTTAATAAGACGGAAAAAAAACCTCATGCATAAAATTCACTATATTCATTGTGGATGGCGAACTGTAACAAAATTCCCGTTATTTTCACCTCAACCATGACCCTGCGTCTATGGTTTTGATAATGCTCCTGGAACACCTCCACCTGATGACGAGCTTACAGTGGCTGCAAAACTAGTTAATGCTACAACAAATCTATCAAAATCGAAAAATTGACTAGTTGCATATTATGCCTACGTAATAAACCAGTTCTCGTGCCTGATTGTGGGGTTTTCAAACATGTTTCAGATTACTTAGGAGCGAGGCTGTTTCTTACACCACAGGAAATTTAAGCACCACAGTAAAACCAATTTCCCTGTCCCAGCCCTTCGTCCACTTTCGTTTCGTTCACTTCTGACAACTGCCGAATTTAAGAGACTTCATTCTCCCTAATCAATACTTGACGGTAATTAAGAGAAAAGAAGACTGACGAGTTCTGGGGCAGCTATTGTCTACATTAATAGAAAACATAAATAAAGATTAAAGAGATAAGTGTAAGTTTCTGTTGTTAATGAGATTTAATAGGAGACGCACAGAAAACAAATCGAAGAGAACTTCTGTCACGTAATTTTAAGTTTGAACGATACCTTGCGGAGACATACGGCTGCCGATGTACACGGCCTCTCTCCCCTTCCTCAAACATCAGCCGTGCCCTCACTCTTGTTCCACGATAACTACGAGGGCCGGAGAAACAGAAAGACAAAGATCAAAGGCGGACAAGAAATGAGAGTGCTTCAAAGAGGTGGCAACGAATGAGATAGTTC
This sequence comes from Schistocerca gregaria, assembly GCF_023897955.1. Lineage (NCBI taxonomy): Eukaryota > Metazoa > Arthropoda > Insecta > Orthoptera > Acrididae > Schistocerca > Schistocerca gregaria. The sequence continues at coordinate 748,598,065 of NC_064931.1, forward strand.
GTTAATTTACTGTCGTTTTTGGTTTCTCATTATCAATCGATCTGCTTCATCCCGACTTCTTTTCAAATAGACGCTCTTTCAGGCGCACACTGCCTTCTGCATATTTGCTCTTTTTTCTCATATTCCATTCTTGTCGGTCCGGGCGGCGCGGCCGTCCGGGGCCCCCTACCCACTCTTTAGCTGTCTTACAATCTCCGGACAGAATCAACCCATCAAACTCGGGAATACCTCGCTTATTGCTATTATTAATATCCCTCTCCTGACGCCCGCCGCGCCTGCAACTAGATAAAATATGAGCCACCATTTCGTCTCAAATGATGTGCGCTTGTTCGTTTGGAGGACACGATGGCTATACGGATGTCATGCTCGCCCGGACTCGGCTCAAACACAACAAAACGACGACGAAACACAGCCTTCATTGTTCTCCGGCTAACAAATATCTCTCTGTATTTCGGGGCACGTCAGTATTAATTGTAAGCGCTTCTTCTCGGATTGTCGCTGTGTGTAAAAATCCTTACAGGTAACGCGGCGCTCTCGTTCCCCCTTCCCACGCCTCGAAAACAGCGCGAATGTTGCTTTTCAGGCCTTCTTTGAATCGCAATGTAAAAACGGCCCCTGTCACTGAGCATCGTAGAGCGCGGTCGGGCTTTTCAGTACTCGGCGGACATGCTCCCAGAGTGCCTTAAAAATAAATAAAAAGGCGCCCTGCCCTCCGTGTCAATAGAAAGCACGCCGCTTTATAGAAATTACGTCCCTTCTCCGCGCGGGCACTCCTTCAGCTTTTATTTGGAACCTACATTGAAGATGAAGGCCGTAGCATTCGTGTGTACCACTATCCATATCTGTCCGGCGGCGAGAGAGATAAATTGACTCGGTGATATTTTACCGAGTCTTTAGATGGCCGCATCCATCTTATTCCACTTCTCTTCAAGAAATGACCGACGCCGAATTCCTACTATTTTATTATACCTGCGAGGGAGCAACGCACGTAGATCCGAGTCTGAGACAACGAGGTCACGTTGTCGCGAACTGGAAACAATAAAACGAAGAGGAGAAAGAGAGGGAAGTGGGAGGAGAAGAGCGAGGAGCGACTAGAAGTGAAGGAAACCGAGTGTCTAGAGGAAGACGTACCTCCTCCACGCACCGTGGTTATTACCCTTTCGCAACCTGTGCCCGCGAGAGGAAACGCGCGTAAAGCAAAATGAGGAACGCGTTACAAACCTAGTTCTGTAAATAAAACGAAACGCGGCGCGACCATTTAAAGAAGCAGACCGGCCGGATAAGCTACCTGGCGGCAACGTTGCGTCACGCAGCAAATCCCTCTGGGATTCCGGGCCTGTCAGGTATAAACATGATAAACGAATCCTGGAAATCGAGGGGCCTAATGAAATATTTTTGACCTCCGCCGTTTTCGAGCCTTTTCCGTCGCGCGTCGCGTTTTTCTTAATAAAATCCTCCGGAGATTTAAATACGACGGAATGAATAGCTCAGTTCAAAGTGGTTTTATGAGCGTTATTAACGCAGGAAGTTTAATTACAGAAACCTGTCGAGGTCGGGATTGATTTATAGTTGGGGTTGACACGTGGCAGTGAGTAATGCGCTTTACGCACAGCCGGAGCCCTGATGAAGCCGGCACTGCGCTCTGCCGTACTTCTCGAATCAACATTTGTACGGACGCGAACTTTCTTAAGCTCACTTATAGACGAGTCGCTAGAGGAGTAGGCAAAGTGTTTCTAATGTCTTTAGTATTCTCGGAAACTGCATCGTTAGTGTCTTCTTCTTTCTGCATTTCAGATAATGAGTAATTTTCATAATAAATCTCAGAATATCATATTAACTGATTTCTTCGTAGACTCAGAATCTCTTCACTGATACTCTTTATAATTAGTAATAAGAACAAATCGAAATGAAATAATAAACATAACTTAAGGAGTCAGACAGGAGCGCATTCCGGAATCCAGGACAACCAAAACAGTTTTCACTAGTGAGAATAGAAAATTTTATATTGTTATTATTCAGTGAAGACCTAAAAGGGTCGAATAGGGGAAAAATTCGCGTCTCTGTAAATTTTTGCACAATGGTAGGAAGGAGTGTCATGAACAAAATACTAGAAATCAAGACCAGTGGTGTGTAAGCTTGGAGTTTGGCGAAGGGGGGGGGGGGGGGGTTCGTGTAAATGTCACTTTTTATGTTTACTTGAATAGCTCGAAAATGTTTCCTGCTACAAAATTAAACTGCACTGAATACCCTACTAAAAGATCATATTCATTTTTGTCTAGGATTAATTGCAGGGGATGGAAAATTGCAAGTTATTACAAGTAGTTTTTCAATCGCATAAAATTAATATTACTTTTTAAATGAAGTGGGTTAAGTGCAAGTATCAACTGTGTGTACCCCGTGTAAGTGCAGTTGATCTGTACTAATAGATAAATTGAGTTGTAGGGGTGTAACAAGGTGGAGGGAGCGGGATAGAGAGTAGACGCATGAGGGAAGGTTCCTTCTTATGCCTACATACTGAAGAAATAATAGGTAATTCTCACTCTGTCTACACCAGTATGTCACAAGAAGCAACTACAGGGTCTTTCACAGAGCTATACTACTCTCAGCAGGGCGCCTTATGAATCACTGACAACCCACATGGAATAAAGGTATGAGTTACGGACAGAATCTGCGTAAATCTCTGCACAATGTTCTACAGTGCTACAGGGGAAATTGATTCTTTGTCATCATGTAAGGCGGCTGTTGCGTTGTACCAGGCTAAGCAAGTTCCCCCACCGCGAGCACTGCTCACTTTCCAGTTTACAGACAGACTATAGCTCCCCAGTGCTTCCTGTCCAGTTCGCTTATGTAAATTGACAAAATAACTTCACTGAACTCGTGTTTATATAGAGGAACTACTTTCAAGATATTAAATGAATAATTATTTTCATGTGTTACGCGAGATATTACATAAAAAAGTTCAACAGCAGGAACTGTGAGCTGTCTACCACACTGAAGAGCTTGCCCCAAGTGTAGCATGCAGTCAGTACGCAAATGTGTCCACTGTTACTAGGTAGAATGATTTTCACAGAATGAGTAGTATCAAATGCATCATGCCAGTCGCAGCTCTCTCAGCTTCTGGAGAGATCCTGAGGTTTCATTGTCTCCCTGTGCAACAGAAGGATCACTAGGTGGTACGAAACTTTAAGATATTTCAACGTAAGTCATGCAATGCATTGCAGCAGATTACTATTATAGACTAGAACATGATCAGTCCCATTCCATCAGACATATTCACTCCTACCTTGGAAGATACTCTGTGGATGTGTGGTAAGTGGCTCAACTCGGTACAGGCCACTTTACAAGTGCCAGCAATTCCTGAATGGAATATATTTCCGCAGTTTACCAGCGACACAGTTAATGGTGAAATAAGTGCAATAGGTTCCTGGTCATTCATGAATTCATCACTAAGCGACTACAACACAGTTACCTGGCTCTACAATACACTTTCCATGACAGACGGCCGCAAGATGCCACATTTACCAACCCAGTCCATGTCCCACCAACACTTACAAACAATAGACTTCTCAACCATTTGTTTGTAGGAAGCAATTTACATAAAAGCTCACATAACAAGTGCAAGTAAGTACTCACTTAATAAACTGAAAGTAACTCCACTATATAAACACAAGCTCAATAAAGTAATTTTGTCTGCTAACATAAGATAACTGGAGAGGAAATACTTGGAAGGTGTAGTTTTTCTGTAAACTTAAAAACGATCAGCATTCGTGGCGAGGGAAATGGCCTTTCTCGCAAGAAAGTTACAGCTACCCTACATAATGACTAAGAATCAATTTCTCCTATAGAAGTGTAGAACGGAGTGTAGAAATTTACAAAGATTTGGCCATATGCGTTTCATGCATTGGCATTATTTAGCATTTTATCAACCTCAGCAACTGAAATCGTGTATAACAAAGAAATAAGCAACCAGTTGCCTAATAGAAACTTAATTTCTTTATCGGTTTCGGGCACTTAGTGGCCTTCTTCAGAAGGTTACACCGATTGCATTACATGCGAGTATCAACAACAGCAAGCATACAGCAAAATGCTGTGGTCTTGTGATGCATAGTGTCTGTATAAAAATAGTATGAAGAAGCGAGACAATAAGTGCAGACATCATCATCATGACCACAGTATTTTGCTGTATGCATCCTATTGTCTACACTCGCAAACAATGCGACAGGTATAACCTTCTGAAGAAGGACACTATGTGCCCGAAATCGGCAAAGAAATTAAATTTCTTGAATGCAACTGGTTGTTTATTATTTCGTTATGTTTGTATTATTAATAGCTTATACATGTCTCCATGTGGTGTTAACGCGCAGTGCATAAAAATAAACACCCCTGGGCCTGCCTGCGCAGTGCATCGCCAATGATTCATAAGACGCGCTCCTAGGGTCGGTATAGCTTTGTGAAGTAGCCTGTAGTTGCTTCTTGTGATAAAGTGGGTTGGAGTGGGGAATCACCCACTTGATCTACACTTTTCTGGTGTATAAAGGACAGAAGTACATGACCACAATCTCACTAATACCTTCCGACGTGCTTCTACCCTCTACCCCGCTCCCTACACCCAGTTACACCCCCAGAACCCAATTTGTTCCATCATACAGCTCTACTGCACTTAGAGGTGGTATACTCAGCTAATATTTGATTTTGACAAACTTAATTTACTAAGAAACATTAATTTTATACCATTAAAACACTGTTTTTAATAAGCAGCGACTTTTCTATCCCCTGCAAGGGGGAAGCTATTAGTCCTAGAGAAAAACTGAACAGGACCTTCCTGCTGGAAATTTAATGTAGTTAAATTTTGTACTGGGAAACATTTCCGCTGGAAGCGGTGCTGTTATCGATATTCAAGGGAAACATAACAATTTGACCCTAAAACGCCCCTCCCCCCGTCTCCCCGAACCCTCATGCTCACACCCCAACACTCAGGATTTTTAGTATGTTGTTGGTGCCACTCCTTCCTACCACAGTAAAAAATAGCCACTACTCCGGGTTTTCCCCTATTTTTCTTTCGTTGGATTAACTACTTATGGTCTCGGCTAAGGTGCTTTCTGAGTCACTTTTCCATTGATCATACGGAAATGGAGTAGGAAATCGCTAACCTTGATGAAACTTACCCCCTGCCATGCACTGTATTGTGGTTTCTATGTATTCAGATGACGAAAACAAAACTCACTTTGCTTTCCGCTCTCACAGCAGATTCTAATTACGTCATCTGCACTTTTCACAAGTAGTTACCAAACAAGAAATTGATTTCGATACAGCTTACACGCCTTGCTAACAGAGGACGATGCTGTTACTAGCCTTATTATCTACAACGTAATTTCTTAGTTTTACTCCATGGTGGGGTATCACCGAGGGTTTCCAAGCTGGTATGATTCCAGCTCCAAAGAGGAAAGTAATCATCTTTCTTGTAGAGAAATTTCGCATTTGAATGTTAAAAAAATTCGTTTCTTCCACCAACGTTTGTTTATTACGAACAAATTTTCGGTTTATGAAGTCATCATTAGTTGAAGAACTAGGGAAATCAGCCAATAACAGTTTTCAATGAGTTGCAAATATATAAGATGACAAATAACATTTATACCACCAAGCGAGGTGGTGCAATGGCTACGGCACTGGACTCAGGCAAAGCGAAATTCCCCGTTCGGAAATCTTTAAGTTTTCCATATGATTTTTAGGATGGTTCCGTTAACAATACAGACTGAGGAAGATGGTGTCGTGGTTAGCGCACTGAACTCGTATTCTGGCGGACGGCGGTTTATATCTCCTTCTGAGCATCTAGATATAGCAGTATATTCTTGGTTTCCCTTAATCAGTCACGGTAAATGCAGGAACGGTTCCTTTGAAAAGGGCATGCCATATTTCTTTTCCCAGCCTTCCCCCAATCCGATATAGCGCTCCGTCTCGAATGACTTCGTCGTCGACGGGACGTTAAACCCTAATACCGAGCGAGGTAGTGCAGTGGTTAGCACAGTGGACTTGCATTCGGGAGGACGACGGTTCAATCCCGCGTCCGGCCAACCTGATTTAGGTTTTCAGTGATTTCCCTAAATCGCTCCAGGTAAATGCCGGGATGGTTCCTTTGAAAGGGCACGGCCGACCTCCTTCCCCGTCCATCCCTAAACCGATGAGACCAATGACCTCGCAGTTTGTTCTTTTCCCCCAAAACAACCCAACCCAAGCCCTAATATTTTTTCTTCCTTTAAAAAGAAAGAGCAGGTTTCCTTTCCCATTCTCGTACGTCGTTGTGCACAACTATTTCGTTTTTCCAACGGCCTCTGTGTCTACATAACAATAACGCTCCTTCCTGCCTTTGATCCCCAAAAGCGGAAGTTTCAATATTCGGAACTTCAGCTACATCGCGTGGATCGTTACATGGGAAGAAATACTTTTAAACACAATTTTGCTGGACAAATTTACATCTATAGTCTACAAACTACAAGTATCTTACGGTGTGTGGCAGTGGGTGCTTCGAGAAGCACTATTGTTTCAACCATTTGCTGTTTCATTGGTGGATGTTGCGTGTGGTAGACGACTGTCTGTAAGCTGACGGATGAGGTCACATTTCTCTGATTTTCCCGTCACGTAAATTTGGCGAAACTTACCTCAGAGTAATTGATATAATACTTGGCCTCCTAGCAACACAAAATCCTGAACAAATGGGCAGCGTCATGTCGGATACAGGGACTAGTGAGTGAATACCGTAACATCCATAGCCACCAAAAATAAACGCAAAATATATCTATTTAAAGAATCAGATAAAAATGCGCTTGACGCCTTCATAAGAAAGCGTAGACCAGATGTGGTTTAAAGTCAGAGAAATAGTATCGACGGTGATTGAGACATATACATCAAATAAATCAATAAAGGATGGTACTGATCCCCCATGGTACACAAAACAGCTCAGAACACTGTTGCACAAGGAACAGAAAAAGCACGCGAAGTTTAAGAGAACACAAAACCCTCAAGATTGGCCCAGTTTTACACAAGCTCGAAATTTAACGCGATCTTCAATGCGAGACGCTTTTAATAGTCTCCACAACGAAACTCTTGTCTCGAAATCTGGCAGAAAACCCAAAGAAACTGAGGTCATATGTAAAGAACACCAGCAGCAAAATGCAATCAATACCTCCACAGCGCGATGGCAATGGAAATGTTACTGATGATAATGCCACTAAAGCAGAGATACCAAACACGGATTTCCGAAATTCTTTCACCAAAGAAGACGAAGTAAATATTCCAGAATACGAATCGAGAACAACTCCCAACATCAGTAATTTAGAATTATCATCATCGGTGTAGTGAATCAGCTTAAATCACTTAATAAAGGAAAGGCCTCTTGTCCAGATTGTATACCAGTTAGGTTCCTTTGAGAGTATGATCCGTACTTAGTTATAGCTAGTCCAAAGATCATTACGTCAAGACTGGAAAGTTGTACAGGTCACACCAATACTCCTGAACGGAAATAGTACCAGTCTGCTGAATTACAGACCCATATCGCTGACATCGATTTACTGTAGGGTTTTGGAACATATACTGTGTGCGAACATCATGAATTACCTCGAAGACAACTAATTTTTTGACAAATAGGCCGCGCGGGATTAGTCGAGCGGTCTCAGGCGCTGCAGTCATGGACTGTGCGGCTGGTCCCGGCGGAGGTTCGAGTCCTCCCTCGGGCATGGGTGTGTGTGTGTTTGTCCTTAGGACAATTTAGGTTATGTAGTGTGTAAGCTTAGGGACTGCTGACCTTAGCAGTTAAGTCCCTTAAGATTTCACACACATTTGAACTTTTTTTTTTTGGCAAATAGCCAACATGGATTAAGAAAGTATCGTTCTTGGGAAACACAACTACCTCTTTATTTTTACGAATTAATGAGTACTGTCGGCAGGGGATGTCAAATTGATTCCATAATTATAGATTTCCAACTGCTTTTGACATTGTTCCTCACAAATTACTTCTAATCAAATTGCGTGCCTACAGAGTATCCTCTCAGTTGTGCGACTGGATTCGTGATTTGCTGACAAAGATATCACAGCTCGTAATGAGTGACAGAAAGTCAACGAGCAAAACAGAAGTGATATCTGGCGTTCCCAAGGAAGTACTATAGGCCCTCTGCTCTTTCTGATGTAACTAAAGGAATTAGAAGACAATCTGAGCAGCCTTCTTGGATTGTTTCCAGGTGATGCTATCATTAATCGTTTTGTAAAGTCCTTAGATGATCAAATACAATTACTAAATGACTTAGGCAAGTCATATGTGTGGTGCGAAAAGTGGTAATGGACTCTAAAACACTGAACAGTGTGAAGTTATCCACATGAGTACTTAAAGGACTCCCCTGAATTTCGGTTACATGATAAATTCCACAAACCTAAAGGCTGTGAATTGAACTAAATAAACTAACGGGACAAAAAATGTATATCGCCTAGAGGAATCATTACAAGCATCACTTAATACCTTGTAATTCCATCAAATGGTTCAAATAGCTCCGAGCACTATGGGACTTAACATCAATGGTCATAAGTCCTCTAGAACTTAGAACTATGTAAACCTAACTGACCTAAGGACATCACACAACACCCACGAGGCAGAGAAAATCCCTGACTCCGCCGGGAATCGAACCCGGGAACTCGAGCGCGGGAAGCGAGAACGCTACCGCACGACCACGAGCTGCGGACAAATTCCCTCAGGGACTAGATAACCCCTTGGATTTGGTTAGAAAGACAGTCCACAAGGTTGTGATGTTACGTCGCATCCAGGACAAGTCATTCGCTTAGGATATGATCGCGCAGTTCCAACAAATTGAGGGGATGCTGGTGTTGGAGTTTTACCCACTGTTCTAACATGTCTCACACATTTTGTATGGACTGAAGTCAGGTGATTCTGCAGGTCAGTCGAGATGCTGTAGGGTAGGGGATTGTTCAGAAAACCAGTCACAGTTTCTTCCAGCCCGATGAATTTTCTCTTTTTGTCTTTATGTGCCTGTGTGAGCGATAGTCTCTTACGAGGTGACCGACTTCAAATGTTCATTGTACGGGGTTCCCGTCGCCATGATCTCTCGCTAATAAGTTGGGATGGACCTTTATTCACTGCCTGCAGTAGGAGACGATTTTGATTCAAAGGAAGTGAAACGCGTCTCCGTCCACTCTCAGTAATAAATGTCTCACTGATTTCTACTGATCTATGCTCACTTAGAGGCAGTGCGCGCGCGGTTGAGCACGTGGAGGAGGAGGAGATTAGTGTTGAACGTCCCGTCGACAACGAGGTCATTAGAGACGGAGCACAAGCTCGGATTAGGGAAGGATGGGGAACGAAATCGGCCGTGCCCTTTGAAAGGAACCATCCCGGCATTTGCCTGAAATGATCTAGGGAAATCACGGAAAACCTAAATCAGGATGGCCGGACGCGGGATTGAACCGTCGTCCTCCCGAATGCGAGTCCAGTGTGCTAACCACTGCGCCACCTCGCTCGGTCGGTTGAGCACGTGACTCGATCGCTGCACCATCTGTAAAGGCTCATCGATTGAACTCTGCATGAGCACCTGAGTGACTAATTTTTCGTCCGATCAGCTTACCTAGGGATTGCAATTACGAGTAACTTAAATTGGAAGATCACATATATGATATTAAGGAGAAAACGAACAAAAGGCAACGATTTATTGGCAGAACACTCAGAAAATGCAACAGTTCTACTAAAGAGATTGCCTACACTGCGCTTTCCGTCCTCTTCTGGAATATTGCTGCGCGGTGCAAAATCCGCATCAGACTGGATTGACGGAGGAGATCGAAAAAGTTCAAAGAAGAGCAGCTCGTTCTCTATTATCCTGAAATTGGGGAATTCCGAGGATGTGGTACGCGAATTGTGGCAATCATTAAAACGAAGGCGATTCTCTTTGCGGCACGATCATCTCATGGAATTTCAATCACGAACTTTCTTCTCCGAATGCGAAAGTTGGCGCCCACCTACATAGGAATAAATGGTCATCACAATAAAATAAAAGAAATCAGAACTCGCACGGAAAGATTTAAGAGTTCGTTTTTACCGCGCGCTGTTCGTGAGTGGAACAGCTTGAAGGTGGTTCAAGGAACCCTCTGCCGGGCACTTAACTGTGAATTGCAGAGTAATTATGTAGATGTACACATAACCTGACTCTTCCTGGGACGGAAGATTACCCGTAAAAGCATCGGTAACGCAAACGTCTTTCTTCTGGGGCCTGCCACTGGATTACTGTGAGCATCTCCGTGGCGAAACGGACCACTCTTCTTTGGATCTCCTGTATTTTCTGTGTGCCTTTAAAGACCCCAGACTGCAGAGCAATACTCGAAAACTGATCTAGCAAGGATTTTGCGAGTTATTTCTTTCGTTAGTGATTTATACATTCTTAGGATCTCTCGAGCAGTCTAGTATCTGTTGATATAGCTAGTTTTACGTGTTCGTTACTCATTACATCGCTCTAGACGCATGTGTTGTTGTCTTCAGTCCTGAGACTGGTTTGATGCAGCTCTCCATGCTACTCTATCCTGTGCAAGCTGCTTCATCTCCCAGTACCTACTGCAACCTACATCCTTCTGAATCTGCTTAGTGTACTCATCTCTCGGTCTCCCTCTACGATTTTTACCCTCCACGCTGCCCTCCAATGCTAAATTTGTGATCCCTTGATGCCTCAAAATACTAGCTATTTACGGATGTATCTGTTTAATTGATCTTCAAAGATTTAAACCACCGAGTATACGACTTTACACCTATTTACGAGCAATACTTTATAGTTTCTTTCTTTCCAATTGTAATATTGCTAGGAATGAATATTGATTCTCAGTTGAAGTGGTGTGGACACACAAAGTACTTGCAAACAGAAAGTTACCCGTATGTTATGTCCTTAGAATCCTATCATCAGTGTGTAACATGCAGCGTGTTTTAGTTACATACTATTCATATGTATACTCAGTTCTTAGCTATGGAATTCTTTTTTGGGGAAGAAATACACAAAATATGAACACAATCCCAAACTCCAGAAAAAAGCCATAAGAATAATAACCAAAAACACTAGTCTAGCTCCTTGTAAATATCTGTTCAAATCACAGAGGATTTTAACCGCTCCTTGTGAATACATTTACCAGTCAGTTGTACATATCAAAAATAACAATGGTTATTACTACACAATCAACTTTGTCCATGACCATCGAACAAGAGTTAGACTCAACTTACATTTACCAAGAAAAAATATACATAAAACCCACAATAGCAATTTCTACCAAGGAATAAAACTGTACAATAAATTACCAAAAGAGATTAAATAAATTGCAAAAATGCATTTATGTAAAGGCATCTAGGAAGTACCAGTTATGTAATACATTTTATACATTTATCATAGACAAAACAGAATAGGGGTTTGGTAATAAAATATGTTATGCGAATATATAATAATAATGATTATAAAGCATCCAACATTCCACAGAACACCTTTACACCAGGTTTTTTCCTTCTTTTTTCATTTTCTAGAACAACTTACCGTCAAACTATGCATAGCACAACACTAACACCTCTTCCTCTTTCTGAGCTCAACATCTCACTCATCTGACTCAGTTCTTCAGGATAGCAAATGGGAAGCTGCGGTACAGAAAATATCTCAGAGATCACCAGTGTGTTTGTGTGTGTGTGTGTGTGTGTGTGTGTGTGTGTTTGTGTATGTAGCGAGTGAAGTGTTTTGAAACAATGTGTGTACAATGTGTGCAGTGACTGATAGTGAGGTAGTGAGGTATGAGTGAATAGTGTGGCAAATACATTGTTTAATAAGTTATTTGTAAAAAACAGTATCCTAGACCTGGAATAAATCTAATGATTGCCTCTGACTAGAAGTCTGTAAATGTTTGTGTATACGAATTTGCATTGTTTAAATTCGTCTTCACTTGTAAATACTTTGACTGGTCCTATATCCTTGTAAAAAGAGATCCACGGATGAATAAAGCCACCACTACTACTACTACTACTAGTGAATGGTAACTGTCAGTCACTGCTCCTTCTAAGCCCCCATCCCCTACAGATCTTTCTGCATTTCGCTATAATTTCTGTTAACCACCAGATCATTTACACAAAAAAGGTATCACATATTCTTACAGGAGGTAGCATTGGTCAAAACTGTAAGACATGTTCCTACACTACTGGCCATTAAAATTGCTACACCACGAAGATGACGTGCTACAGACGCGAAATTTAACCGACAGGAAGAAGATGCTGTCATATGCAAATGATTAGGTTGGTGGCGACACCTACAACGTGCTGGCATGAGGAAAGTTTCCAACCGATTTCTCATAAACAAACAGCAGTTGACCCGCGTTGCCGGGTGAAACGTTGTTGTGATGCCTCGTGTAAGGAGGAGAAATGCGTACCATCCCGTTTCCGACTTTGATAAAGGTCGGATTGTAGCCTATCGCGATTGCAGTTGATCGTATCGCGACATTGCTGCCCGCGTTGGTTGAGATCCAATGACTGTTAGCAGAATATGCAGTCGCTGGTTTCAGGAGGGTAATACGGAACGCCGTCCTGGATCCTAACGGTCTCGTATCACTAGCAGTCGAGATGACAGGCATCTCATCCGCATGGCTATAACGTATCGTGCAGCCACGTCTCGATCCCCGAGTCAAAAGATGGGGACGTTTGCAAGACAACAACCATCTGCACGAGTAGTTCGACGACGTTTGCAGCAGCATGGACTATCAGCTCGGAGACCATGGCTGCGGTTACCCTTGACGCTGTATCACAGACAGGAGGGCCTGCGATGGTGTACTCAACGAAGAACCTGGGTGAACGAATGGCAAAATGTCATTTTTTCGGATGAATTCAGGTTCTGTTTACAGCATCACGATGGTCGCATCCGTGTTTGGTGACGTCGCGGTGAACGCACATTGGAAGCGAGTATTCGTCATCGCCGTACTGGCGTATCAACCAGCGAGATGGTATGGGGTGCCATTGGTTACACGTCTCGGTCACCTCTTGTTCGCATTGACGGCACTTTGAACAGTGGACGTTACATTTCAGATGTGTCACGACCCGTGGCTCTACCCTTCATTCGATCCCTGCGAAACCCTACATTTCAGCAGGATATTGCACGACCGCATGTTGCAGGTCCTGTACGGGTCTTTCTGGATACAGAAAATTTTCGACTGCTGCTCTGGCCAGCACATTGTCTGCTCAATGGTGGCCGAGCAACTGGTTCGTCAGAATACGCCAGTCACTAGTCTTGATAAACTGTGGTGTCGTGTTGAAGCTGCATGGGACACTGTAGCTGTACACGCCATCCAAGATCTGTTCGAGTCATTATTACGTTATTACGGCCAGAGGTGGTTGTTCTGGGTACTGATTTCTCAGGATCTATGCACCCAAATTGCGTGAAAATGTAATCACATATCAGTTCTAGTATAATTTATTTGTCCATTGAATACCCGTTCATCATCTGCATTTATCCTTGGTGTAGCAATTTTAATGGCCAGTAGTGTATAATGGTATGTTCGGAAACCAGTACCTGCTGAGATGCAGGCCAGTTTATCCTCTCATTCCCTTATGTCTGTTACGTAGAAGATGACAATATGGGCTATGCTGCATGGGGTTACCAAGGATCCTGGTAGCAGTTACTTCTGTAAAATATCTGGGAGTATGCGTGCGGAACGATTTGAAGTGGAATAATCATATAAAATTAATTGTTGGTAAGGCGGGCACCAGGTTGAGACTCATTGGGAGAGTCCTTAGAAAATGTAGTCCATCAACATAGGAGGTGGCTTACAAAACACTCGTTCGACCTATATTTGAGTATTGCTCATCAGTGTGGGATCCGTAACAGGTCCGGTTGACGGAGGAGATAGAGAAGATCCAAAGAAGAGCGGCGCGTTTCGTCACAGGGTTATTTGGTAAGCGTGATAGCGTTATGGAGATGTTTAGCAAACTCCAGTGGCAGACTCTGCAAGAGAGGCGCTCTGCATCGCGGTGTAGCTTGCTGTCCAGGTTTCGAGAGGGTGCGTTTCTGGATGAGGTATCGAGTACATTGCTTCCCACTACTTATATCTCCCGAGGAGATCAAAAATGTAAAATAAGAGAGATTCGAGCGCGCACGGAGGCTTTCCGGCAGTCGTTCTTCCCGCGAACCATACGCGACTGGAACGGGAAAGGGAAGTAATGAGAGTGACACGTAAAGTGCCCTCCGCCACACACCGTTGGGTGGCTTGTGGAGTATAAATGTAGATGTAGATGTAGATCCTGACACGACCAACAGCCCTTCTTTGCAGTGAATCAAGCACTCTTTCAAGTACTCCTGGCTCCATTTGGATTGTGTCACGTGCACGGTTCACACGATACTCGAACAGTCTAACGTCTGCACATTGTCGATGGGTTCGGCATATACCACTGCCTTTAAATGTCCCTATGGCTAGAGATCCAAAGGATTCAGGTCCGCAGAACGCGGAGGCCACGCTACGGAACTCCTCAACCAGTGCATCGCCCATTCAGTGAGGTACTGTCGCAAGATCCCTAGAAAGGAGGGTGGTCCCCGTCGTGCATACGTAACAGTCTTCGTCTTCGTGAAAGGTTAATGGTCTGTAATACTGCCGGCAACTCGTCGCACAAAAATGTGATTCACAACACCAGTTAACCTGTTTGGTAAAGTGTGCGGATACAGCATTAGGGTCAGAATTTAAAAAGAATAGTAGTAACGTTCCGTCAGAATTCCTATAATTATTGAGACAAGTGGCAACCAGATGACTATCCAAGTTTGTGTGTAGAATATATGAGATTGGCGATGTACCATCTGACTTTAGGTAAAATATCGTCCACATGATTCCGAAGATAGAAAGGGTCAATAAGTACAAAAATTATAGCACAAACAACTGAACAGCTCATGCATCCAAGCTGCTGTCAAGAATAATATACAGAAGAATGGTGAAGAAAATTGAGAATGTGTTAGATGACGATCAGTTTGAATTATGGAAGGCTAAAGGCACCAGAAAGGCGGTTCTGAAGTTGCGTTTGATAAAGGAAGCAAGATCGAAGAAAAATCAAGACAGGCTCATAGCATTTGTCGATCTACAAAAAGTTTTCGATAATGTAAAATGGGGCAAGATGTTCGAAATTCTGAGAAAAATAGGAATAAGCTATAGGGAAAGTCGGGTAATATACAACATGTACAAGAACCAAGAGCGAACAATAAGAGTGAAAGACCAAGAACGAAGTGCTCGGATTAAAAAGTGTGTAAGACAGGGTTGGCATGGATGGCATCTACTATTCAATCTATACGTCGAAGAATAAATGACGGAAATAAAAGAAAGGATTTCAATAATAAGATTCGCTGATGACGTTACTGTCCTCAATGGAAGTGAAGAGGAATTACAGGACCTGCTGAATGGAATGAACAAGCTAATGAGTACCAAAACTGGATGGAGAGTAAATCGAAGAAAGGCGAAAATAATGAGAAGCAGCTTGGAGGGAAAATGACCCATGACGGACGAAGCAAGCTAGATATAAAGAGCAGAGTAGCACAACGAGGGAATTCCAGACCAAGAGAAATCTACTGGTATGGCCCATAGGCCTAATTTGAGGAAGAAATTTCTGAGAATGTACGTTTGAAGCACATCATTGTATGGCACTGAATCGTGGACAGTGCGAAAATCAGAACAGAAGAGAATCGAAACATTTGAGATGTGGTGTCAAAGAAGAATGTTGAAAATTAAGTGTGCTGGCAGGATAAGAGATGAGGAGATTCTCCACAGAATCAGTGCAGAAAGGAATATGTGGAAAACAATGAGAAGAAGAAGGGACACGATGATAGAACATGTGTTAAGACATCAGGGAATAACTTCCATAGTGGTAGAGGGAACTGTTGAGGGAAAAATCTGTTAGGGAAGGCAGATGATGGAATAAATCCAGCAAACAATTTAACTGACGATGTGGGATGCGAGAGAGGTGCTGAAGAGGTTGATGCAGGGGAAGAACTCGTGGCTGGCCGCATCAGACTAGCCAGAAGAGTGATGGCTAAACCATTAATAATAAGAAATATAAGAAATAAATCAAAATGGCCCTGTGAGTCTGTCATCGACAGTTCTTCCCCATACATTGACACTGACGTTATGAAGATGCCTCACTTCTATGATGTGTCCACACGTGCAAGCAGTGGTAATTTAATGCGCCATCTCTTTTGAACTCTGCCTACACCACCAAATACTACACATTACTCGTCACAATGGCTCATATCTCAACATATATTGTTTCATAGGGAAATTTCTTCTTTTTTTAACCAATACTACCTCCTGTAGGGATACGTGACACTGTCCTTTAGACATCCCGCACATACCATGAACAGCAACGGTGCCATAATATTCCCGTGGGGTTCGCCCGAAATTACTTTACACCCGACAATTTCGCTTGGTTAAGAACTGTCTAAGAAGTCGTCAGCCGTCTGATGCTGTATACGAACCTCTCGGTGCATACGAACAGTCTGACAGATATCACTCTTTCTCATTTCAAGACTGAGTCATGTGATTTTCCTTTAGGGGGTACTTTGGTTCAGATCCCCATCTGGCCATGCAGATATACCTCCCCTCCGTGTTTTCCTAAATCGATTACGGCAAATCCTGGGATGATTCCTTTCAAGAGGACAGACCGATTTCCTTCTCCCATCCTGTCAAAATCTGAGCTTGCCCTCCGTCTATAATGTGGTCATTTTCGACAGGATGCTAAAACCTGATCTCCCTTCCTTCACTTCTCATCGAAATATAAGCAATGATTATTTGCCTAAGTATCCGTCTGTGGCCTTCATAACTGCAAGACCTGGAATTGTGTACCTCTTAGCGCACATTATGTCTCTGTTGCAAGTGACAAGTGACACACAGCAGTAATTTCCACACCTATATGAGAGTCCAGCATCGGAGAAAATTCTCACCCCTTAAATGTCTTAGTGGGAGACAAAGACAAATGAACAATTTCGTGAAACGGCGCACTGTGTGTTAAAACTTGCGTCTGTCAGGCGCGTTATTAACGGCGCCACTTAATAGCTACGATTAATCACCGGCGTGATTAGCAACGAAAAACACTGCCTTCGGGGGTACCGTATACGTTGTGGGCCACGTGCTCCAATGTAGATCACAGCAGCTGCGCGTTTCGAATTTCCCCTGCTCAAAAAGTTTATCATCATTATATGCAAACTGAATTCTAAATAAAACACAGCTGCACTCAACGTTAGTGTGCTCCACGCTCTGGGACGTCTCCACTGCTTCCCTGCTGAGTGAAATAACGCGAGCATGCAGGCAACTGACTTTGTTACCGGTAATTTCATACGGAGCCAAAAAGAATTCAATTCTGACACCACTCCTTGCTCTCTGTTTTTAATTCATTAGCCTCTTACAGCGGAATACTTTTGCACGTAGATGTATACTTTTCTCGGAGTTTTGAGGTATATTAGGTGGGAAATGGCTTCACCTCGCTGAAAAATATATGTATGTATATGTCATACGGAATTTCCGTATTGAAATCTGGAAACGTAAATTTTTATTGGTATCTTTCAATTACCTACCCTGATGCTATTTAAAATTGTCCTATCCTGTATACCAATTTTTTACTCTCAAACGTACAGCAGTTTTCAGCGATACGTACCCTCAAATGCAACTGTTCCTTACAAGCTAACCGTGGATAGCATTTTCTGAGGTAGTCGGATCGGCTAATAGTACCGTATGTTCAACAAGTTTTCAAGTGTTTCCTCACTCTGTCTACTGCATTCCTCGTAAAGTGAATCTTTCATCCAAAAAATCTATAAGTGATTTCAAACACAACATTTAAATTATTATAGTTACATACTTCTGTTACCCTGTTTGTGAAATCATTCATCAGTTTTTTTTACAAATTGTCTATTACTTACCTCTCACGGGAGGAAACCCTGTTCTAAGCAAAGAAGGGAAAGCAGAAAGGTGGGAGGAGTATACAGAGGGTCTATACAAGGGCGATCTACTTGAGGGCAATATTAGGCAAATGGAGGACGATGTAGATGAAGACGAAATGGGAGATATGATACTGCGTGAAGAGTTTGACAGAGCACTGAAAGACCTGAGCCCAAACAAGGCCCCGGAAGTAGACAACATTCCATTAGAACTACTGACAGCCTTGCGAGAGCCAGCCCTGACAAAACTCTACCATCTGGTGAGCAAGATGTATAAGACAGGCGAAATACCCTCTGACTTCAAGAAGAATATAATAATTCAAATCCCAAAGAAAGCAGGTGTTGACAGATGTGAAAATCATCGAACTACCAGTTTAATAAGTCACAGCTGCAAAATACTAACACGAATTCTTTACAGACGAATGAAAAAACTGGTAGAAGCCGACCTCGAGGAAAAGCAGTTTGGATTCCGTAGAAATGTTGGAACACCTGAGGCAAAACTGACCCTACGACTTATCTTAGAAGATAGATTAAGGAAAGGCAAACCTACGTTCCTAGCATTTGTAGACTTAGAGAAGGCTTTTGACAATGTTGACTGTAATACTCTTTTTCAAATTCTGAAGGTGGCATAGGTCAAATATAGGTTGCGAAAGGCTATTTACAATTTATACAGAAACCAGATGGCAGCTATAAGAGTGGAGGAGCATGAAAGGGAAGCAGCGGTTGGGAAGGGAGTGAGACAGGATTGTAGCCTGTCCCCTTGTTATCAATCTGTATATTGAGCTAGCAGTAAAGGAAAGAAAAGAAAAATTCGGAGTAGGAATTAAAATCCATGGAGAAAAGATAAAAACTTTGAGGTTCGCTGATGACATTGTAATTCTGTCAGAGACAGCAAAGGACTTGGAAGCGCAGTTGAACGGAATGGACAGTGTCTTGAATTGAAGATATAAGGTGAACATCAAGAAAAGCAAAACGAGGATAATGGAATGTAGTCTAACGAAATCAGGTTATGATGAGGGAATTAGATTAAGAAATGAGACACTCAAAGTAGTAAATGAGTTTTGCTATTTGAGAAGCAAAATAACTGATGATGGTCGAAGTAGAGAGGATATAAAATGTAGACTGGCAATGGCAAGGAAAGCGTTTCTGAAGAAGAGAAATTTGTTAACATCGAGTATAGATTTAAGTCTCAGGAAGTCGTTCCTGAAAATATTTGTATGGAGTATAGCCATGTATGGAAGTGAAACGTGGACGATAAATAGTTTAGACAAGAAGAGAATAGAAGCTTTCAAAATGTGGTGCTACAGAAGAATGTTGAAGATTAGATGGATAGATCACATAACTAATGAGGAGGTATTGAACAGAATTGGGGAGAAGAGAAATTTGTCGCACAACTTGACTAGAAGAAGGTATCGGTTGGTAGGACATGTTTGGAGGCTTCAAGGGATCACTAATTTAGTACTGGAGGGCAGCGTGGAGGGTAAAAATTGTAGAGGAAGATCAAGAAACGGATACACTAAGCAGATTGAGAAGGTTGCAGTAGGTACTGGGAGATGAAGAAGGTTGCACAGGATAGAGTAGCATGGAGAGCTGCATCAATCCAATCTCTGGACTGAAGACCATAACAACAACAACGGAGCAAAAGAGGTATTTTGCTTCTGGTTCAGCCTGTCTAACATCAGTGCTAAGCTCTCCTGGTACATTTCATTACTACTTTATTGAAACAAAATTCAACAGTTGCCAGTTATGTCGCAGTTTTATTCATAGGACCCATTTCGACTCTATTACGAATCATTCTTAAGTGTCTGTCTGAATTTAAGTATGCGTTTCAATTAGTTCCAGTTTAACAAGGACATTAACATTGACTTGCACATGGTATGCTGCTTATACTGCAAGTGGTTCCGCAGAAGGTGGCCGAGAAATGAGCTCAGAATAGAATAAGTGATACAGGAGAAAACTCAGTACAGAGGTAGGGAGCAATTCAACATTTAATTATTTCATTTGGTGCATAACAGAAAAATTGAAAATTAAATGAAGTAGCATAATTCTACATAAGTACAGACAAGTACAGGGGTTGGAAAAAATATGGAAACACCAAATACACAACGCATTAACATGCCCAATACTGTGTAGGAAATCACTTGGCATTCAAAACAGCTTTCAGTCGTCACAGAATGGATAAATACGGGCGCTGCATTGTTTTCAAGGGAATCTTTCAGTTATCTTCCTACAAAACAGTGGCAAGTTGAGGTAACGATGATGGACGCTGATAACGATCACGCATCCTTCTCTCCAAAGTAGACCAAAAAGGCTGAATAATATCCAAATCTAGTAGGTGGTGGCCAGGGGAGATGCGAAAATTCAGCCTCGTGCTCGCAAAACCAGTCCTGGACGGTGTGAGTCGTGTGAACAAGGGCCCTATTGTCTTGGAACACAGCATCGCAAATGGCAACAAATGGTGTACCGTGGGATAGACCTGATCAGCCAAAATGGTCACATTACCCTAGGCAGCGATGCGACCTTCCACAGTAACCATGGTGCCCATGGGAAACCACGACGTGGCTGCCCAAATCATTACAGAATTCCCGCCACACTCCACTCTTGCGATGTAAACTCACCCTGAAGACTTATGCCACCAAATGATTTTCTCCCATTTCTCCTTAGCTCAGGTTTTACGGTTTAGCACCACGCTTTTCTGCTAGGGGTATTTGCATCACTTAAGAATGGTTTTGGAATTGCGGCTTGTCCTGTAATTCGCCGCACGGTCGCGGTCTGAGAATTGCGCAGCCGGCCGCGGTGGTCTCGCGATTCTAGACGCGCAGTCCGGAACCGCGCGACTGCTACGGTCGCAGGTTCGGATCCTGCCTCGGGCATGGATGTGTGTGCTGTCCTTAGGTTAGTTAGGTTTAAGTAGTTCTAAGTTCTAGGGGACTAATGATCACAGCAGTTGAGTTCCATAGTGCTCAGGGCCATTTGAACCATTTTTTTGAGAACTGCGCGACCCCTCCCGCCGGAGTTTCGAGTGCTCCCTCGGGCATGTGTGTGTGTGTGTGTGGGGGGGGGGGGGTGTTGTTGTTAGCATAAATTAGCTGAAGTAGTGTGTAAGTCGAGGACCGATAACCTCAGCGGTTTGGTCCCGTGGAGATTTACCACAAATTTCAAAATTTCCAAATTTTTTGCTTGTAATTCCATGTTTCTGGAGCACCCTTCGTGTTGTTTTGCTGCTGATAGGGTCCGCGAGTACTACATTCAGTTCTGCAGTGACTTCCACACTGTCGTCTCACAATCCTCTTCAGTGATCGTTCAACAATAATCCTCTTCCATGATCACTCAACGCGCGCTTTGGTCCGCGTTGTGACTTAGCGGCTGATGTTTTACGGCTTCCCCTTTGTACGGTATAAAAATTCGATGCGATGCCTTTTGAAAAACCAAAGCTTCGGCTCTCTTGGTTACGGAAGCCCTCACCATACGAGCACCGACCACTTGCCTATGTTCGAATTCACTTCGCTCCGACATAATGCGCTCCCAACTACAAATAATATAGGGTGCGTCAGAAAAATGTATACACACTTTGAAGCGTCATAGAAAATTTATTTCCCGTTCTACAATGTTAAATTTCTGGAAATGGAAAGCTTAAAGTCCAATTGGAAAAATAAATTTACTTTGCAAATGTGATTAATGTTCAAACTGGTGGCTTTCAGCATCAATACATTTCCGAGTACGAGTCACCACTGATTCCGTACATCGTACCTAAGTGTCCAGTGAGATTTCTGATCACACCGCCTGAGTCTCATTCCAAAGTGTGTCCAGGTTAAGTGGTTTACGTTTGTACACCTCATCTTTTACTGTGCCCCATAAGAAGAAATCCAGCGGCGTGAGGTCTGGAGAGCGTGCAGGAATCTCGATTGGTCCCCTGTGTCCTATCCACTGGCCTGGCACATTGTGATCCAGGTATGCTCGTACGTCCCTACGATAGTGCGGCGGGGCGCCATCTTGTTGGAAATAAAACTCATCATTACCGTATAATGCACGAATGGCAGGGAATATGGAGTCAGCAAGCATTGTCAGGTACGTTTCTCCAGTAACAGTACCTTCAAAGCGGAAAGGCCTAATGAGTCCCCTTGCAGACAAACCACAGCACACATTTACACCAGGCAAATTCACAGCCTTTTCAGCTGTAATGTGAGGATTATCTTCAGCCCAGTACACACAATTGTGCCTATTGACAGTTCCATTGAGTTTGAACTACCCATAAATCCCGGTTCGCGTCTCACCATCTCCTGAATCCATTCACAAAATTCGAGCCTTCGAGCTGGATAGTCGTCACTTAGCTGTTGCACCGTTGTACCAGCCTTGGAATGTAGACACGAAACTTGCCTTTCTTCAGAATGCGTAGGACACTACTAGCACTTACATTACTCTCACGTGCCGCTTGCCTTGAAGATATTTGAGGCGAACGCCGAAACAGTTCCAAGACCGCAGTTGTGGAATCATCACTTGTAGCCGTGATCGACCTTTATGCACATCACACACTGTTCCATGAATTTCGAATTTGTCTCGTAGACGTGTAATTGTTAACCCTGAAGGTGGTTCTGTACCATACTCACTTCTCGACTGTCTTCGAACCGCAGCTACATTCTCAAACTTCCAGTACCACTTAATTATGCTTCAAAGCTCCCGCGCTTCAAAGCTCAAACGCACGTCCGCCATGTTGCAGTTACTTCCTTGCCACTGCTGCCACCTACTGAATAAACATAACCTTACTTTCTCACAGATATTTAACCTTGTAGAACGGGAAATAAATTGTCTATGACAGTTCAAAGTGTGTATTCATTTTTTTGACGCACCCTGTACTTTTCTGATCACGACCGTCACTTGCAGTATTGAGGAAATTGCACAGTTGCCGTTTGTGCTAAAACAGAACAGTGTAACCCTGAGGCTGAATTCATGTTCCAGCATGCATTTCTTTCGGTGTTTTCATATTTTTGTCCAATTCCAGTACGTAACATTATGCGAGTAACACATATGGTTCAAATGGCTCTGAGCACTATGGGACTTAACATCTATGGTCATCAGTCCCCTAGAACTTAGAACTACTTAAACCTAACTAACCTAAGGACATCACACAATACCCAGCCATCACGAGGCAGAGAAAATCCCTGACCCCGCCGGGAATCGAACCCGAGAACCCGGGCGTGGGAAGCGAGAACGCTACAGCACGACCACGAGATGCTGGCTAACGCATGTGAATATGCGCAGTACATAAGTGAAAGTTTAACTAAAACTTGGGGTTACGGCCAGGACAGCACTCTCACAAATAAGACTAATAAAATCTGGCGACATGCGTCGTTCCTAGTTGCAGGAAAAACTGGTTACGGTTTAAGAAATTTTTGCTTACTCTGAAATCGAATTAGTTTATTCTTTTATACCGTAGTCTTGTCAATAAAGAACAAACCTACCGATAACATTATCTTAACGAGTCTCACGTCTTCCACATTTGTAACTGTTCCGCCGCTGTTTCATTGTTTCTCTAATACAAATATTGAAACGACGGAAAATGACTGGCTCTGCTTTCTGTTTTTTAATGCTTGATTTTATTACTACCTTAAAATACGCTGGAAAACGACAAGAAGCCTTGATTGCTTTAGAAACAACGTGTCTGAAGCAACTGGGGTAAATTAAATTCTCCTGTTAAGTAAATGAATGATTGCAGTACCTGCTTTGAGGGCACTACTTTTGTGAAGATTCTCATTATGCTCTATGTGTGAATTAATTTCACGAAATAACATCTGATTGTATTCCAGCGGGTCCTGCAGTCTGTTTCAGTCGTATCACTTGCTAAACAAAATGCTGCTTACCAGAGACCATCGTTCACAAATATATTGTGCTTTGCGAATGATTCGTTGTTGTAACGAAGTGATAATTTCATTTCTTCTCTACCGTTACACACCTGAGTATCAGCAAAGCGGAGTTATCACTAAGTCCTTTGTTTATCCAGTAAAAATCGTAGATAGCGCGGTAGCAAATAATCAGCAAAATGGAGTAATTCAGTCTCCAACGTATGTAAATCATTTCTTTTTAAAATGTCTTCACTGGTAATAGCGACAAAATTTTAGGTCTGAGCAAAATGAAGATTTTCCGGTGATTACGTCTTGCAACCGAAATTTATGGAAAAGGGAATACAGAGTTCTTAAAAAGAAAAGAAACATGAATACTATGGCCTGATGAACGATGTGATCTGATAAGCCCAAGCCTTAATATTCACAAAGAAATTAGAAAGGGAAGGCTGGTTTCATTAAGGCAGCCAAGGTCAACATTAATTACCTCATGTCAAACAGCTATCAGCGACCAATTATTCGTTTCTCACGCTCCACACAAATTTGCTGAAACACAAACAAGCGTGACAAACAAAGCTTTTAGCCTTCATCTACGTCGAGTGTTATGGGATGACTAACGAACTCAATATACTTTCGCCTGTTTAAGTACGAAACATTGATGATATTCAGATGAAGGACATCTATTGATTTACTACAATAGCAACATTTAAGGAGCTGAAAAAGTTGGCTTACTTGTTATGAATGAAATTTGCTCTACGGAACGAATTCAAATTATCGGCAGCCTTGGTTTTTTACTAATGTTCAAACCACATTACCATAGCGATTCAGGGTAAAAGAAAGAATTACAACTTCAGTCATATGATCCTAACGCAGAACTGCAATTTTATATTTGTGATATTTCGGTTCGCCATCTCTTATCCTGGATCATCTTCTGCACAGCATACCTTGGAATAAGGTAACTATATGTAATTCAGAGACAAAATAGTGCAAATTCCGCTTTCATAGTTCAACAAAATGACATTTTATCTTTGTTAATTGATTTCATCGGCAGACAAGAAAGGCACTTGAAACTCAGTAAGTGACAAACCCGGCATTTTCAAGGTATTGACTTTGCAAATTTTCTATTGGAAACGAGAACTAAAAAAAAGAACTGTGTTTGTAGCGGACTATCAAAAAAACGCTGTCATGTGTCAGGAATTTCCTTAAGCTGATTCGCCTTTACGAGTATCTTAGTAGTAAAGAATAAATGTATTAAAACTTCGTGCATCATGCGGCATTTTTTCACGTAGCTCAGTGTTTATGACGTCATATCTCTTGAACTATGTGCCTACAATAATATATTTGTGAGGCACAGTCAGCGGCATACATGGATACTGTCAGAGAAATATGTTGCGAATACACTTAGTAACAAAGCAGTAACAAAGTTAAACGTCATGTATGATGCAGCAGTTTTTCGTGCGTCTCACTGTTTATAACGTCATATTTTCTGAACTACATACACTATGTGATCTAAAGTATCCGGACACCTGGCTGAAAATGACTTACAAGTTCGTGGCGCCCTCCATCAGTAATACTGGAATGCAATACGGCCGCCGAACTCCCCCGCCAACAATGCCATACGATCATATTTTTCAGTATGGTGTTGGCCCACCCTTAGCCTTGATGACAGCTTCCACTCTCGCAGGTATACGTTGAGTCAGGTGCTGGAAGGTTTCTTGGGGAGTGACAGCCCATTCTTCACGGAGTGCTGCACTCAGGACAGGTATCGACGTCGTTCGGTGAGACTTGGCACGAAGTCGGTGTTCCAAAACATCCCAAAGGTGTTCTATAGGATTCAGGTCAGGAATCTGTGCAGGCCAGTCCACTACAGGGATGTTATTGTCGTGTAACCACTCAACCACAGGCGTGCATTATGAGCAGGTGCTCGATCGTGTTGAAAGATGCAATCGCCATCCCCGAATTGCTCTTCAACAATAAGAAGCAAGAAGGTGCTTAAAACATCAGTGTTGGCCTGTGTCGTGATAGTGCCACGCAAAACAACGAGGGGTGCAAGCCCCCTCCATGAAAAACACGACCACACCATAACACCACCGCCTCCGAATTTTACTGTTGGCACTACACACGCTGGCAGATGACGTTCACCGGACATTCGCCATACCCACACTCTGCCATCGGATCGCCATGTTCTGTACCGTGATTCGCCTCTCCACACAACGTTCTTCCACTTTTCAATCGTCCAATGTTTACGCTCCTTACAGCAAGCGAGGCGTCGTTTGGCATTTATCGGCGTGATGTGTGGCTTACGAGCAGCTGCTCGACCATGAAATCCAAGTTTCCTCGCCTCCCGCCTAACTGTCACAGTACTTGCAATGGATCCTGACGCAGTTTGGTATTGCTGTGTGATGGTCTGGACAGATGTCTGCCTATTACACATTACTACCCTCTTCAACTGTCGACGATCTCTGTCAGTCAACAGACGAGGTCGGCCTGTACGCCTTTGTGCTGTACGTGTCCCTTCACATTTCCACTTCACTATCACATTGGAAACAGTCGACATAGGGATGTTTCGGAGTGTGGAAATCGCGCGTACAGACGTATGACGCAAGTGACACCCAACCACCCGACCACGTTCGAAGTCCGTGAGTTCTTCGGAGCGCTCAGTTCTGCTCTCTCACGATGTCGAGTGACTACCGAAGTCACTGATACGAAGTACCTGGCAGTAGGTGGCAGCACAATGCACATAACAGGAAAGACGTATGTTTTTGGGGGTGTCCGGAAACTTTTGATCACATAGTGTATATGCGGTACCAGGTATCTTTCGTGGGTGCATTTAGTGGCATATGTAGATTCTGCCTGTAAAATTTATTGCGAATACAGTTAGTAGCAAAGAAGTAATACATTGAATCCTCATGCATGATGCGGCAATTTTTCACGCATCCCATTGTTTGTGACGACATATTTCCTGAACTATGATAGGGGTTCTTACCCCTCAGAAATTGTTACCTGACAGTAACGGTATGTGTACCAAGTTTGGTTGAAATCAGTCCAGTGGGTTAGGAGGAGATGTAAAACATACACACACACGCAAGCACACACACACACACACACACACACACACACACACACACACACACACACACAAACATCCGTATTTGTAATATACCGATATACCGTACATTGATAAAAGAATCACAGATTACCCAAATATCCATAACAGCGGAAAATTATATTGTTAGCATTTGCAGTTATTTTTCCTCCGTTGCTACTTCAATTGTGATTCTGTTAGAGTATTATCTACAAGATAAACAGCGTAACTGCAAATCCTTTTGACTCATATGGGTTAGAACAACTATGTCATGTATAGTGTAATGGCTTTCAACGTCTGCTTCATTACATCACTAAGGGGATGCTATCTCGGGAGTTAAATTTAACGAAGACAAATGTTACAAAAGCCGGCCGCGGTGGCCGAGCGGTACTAGGCGCTTCAGTCCGGAACCGCGCTGCTGCTACGGTCGCAGGTTCGAATGCTGCCTTGGGCATGGATGTGTGTGATCTTCTAAGGTTAGTTAGGTTTAAGTAGTTCTAAGTTCTAGGGGACTGATGACCTGAGATGTTAAGTCCCACAGTGCTCAGAGCCATTTGAACCATCTGAATGTTAAAAAAGTAACAAACACCTTCTCAACTAGTCAGATATGGGAATCTCAGATTTTGTCGTCTCTTTACTTCTAAATTTTCTGTTGATTTTAAAACATTTGTTCATAGCCGATATAAACTTCCTGCTTCGTCCAGAAAGTTAAACATGCGGAAAGGAAAGTTAGAAAAAATGCGTTCATTCTTAGCAGATCATACAACAGGGTATTAAGTTCAGGTAATGTTCTGCCGTGTCAACGAAAAGAGCCAGCTGACGCTATGAAGTCAATATTCATTGCACGTGGTGTTAATGCGTGCTGCTCATATGGAACTAATTAGCGGCCAATTAAGTGGATCTAAATACAGAAACTGCCTCGTGCGTTTAACGAATTATAAGTTTCTAATGAACAAGTCAACAAATGCGAAACAAAACGATGAAATGAAAGACACGTCCAGAACCTGCGTTCTAATCATTGCGGTACAGAACGAAATTATCTGCGTAAAACGCATAACTTTGCTTAGGTTATCGTGGAGCAATGACATATAAATTATAAATTGGGTGTGTGTGTGTGTGTGTGTGTGTGTGTGTGTGTGTGTGTGTGAGAGAGAGAGAGAGAGAGAGAGAGAGAGAGAGAAAGAGAGAGAGAGAGAGTGAAAAAAGTATGTGTCATGTTAAACTGAAGTACTGTAGAAGTATAGATCTTATATAATCAACTAACACGAAACGATTTTCCTTTCCATCAAACTCATTGAAACTTGTAAACAGCATGGTGATGAGTCTGTACGATACATTATCTGTGCAGTAAGTAAGTGACCGAAAAATTTATGCGGTAGACAATAGATGCGTATTTGGTGAGAGTACATTAAAATTTGTGGCATATAATATCTTAAATGAAAGTACGGATGCGCGTCAACAGTTATACGAATTCGCGAGCAAGTTACCGTAGCGAAGCAACAGGTAACTCATTGTTCAGTTACTAGCTATTTGCAGAAACTGAACAAAGTAAAAGTCGGTTCGAGTGCTGGGGGCATATTTCGGTAAAGCGGTGTCGGGCGTGGATTACTGTGCGAAGAGAAGAAGCAGGTCACACATCCGGCAACCGTGTACAAGCCGGCATGCCTGATTTGAATAGCAATACCGACGCAACTGCGTATAAACACCTGTACTGACTCAACTCCGAAGCAAAAATCTCACTGCGAGCGCATTTTGGCCACGAATAAATAATCTTCTAGAAATGCGATTCATTTATCATGCGCCTGTCGCGGTAATTAACGTTAGCGCAAGACAATACCACTAACGAAGGCAATTACACAATACTGCGAGTTCACAGCGGCGCTCTCCCCACAAATCTAAATTCCGCAAACTCATTCCTCGGAGGGCCGCTCCTAGAAAAACAAACACCAAGGACGAAGAGTGGGAGAATGAGAGGAACGGCAAGTTCCAGGATTAATTCCGACTTACAGCGACAAAGAAGTGGGTCTTCTCGGAATGTAAAAAACTATAATGGGATTCAATATTAAAAGAAGCATAAGTCACAGCCATGTATAGATGATGCTGTCTGTGTAGTGCGCGCGGCCTGATATTTCGGTAATCTGCATGCTAACGCTCATCTGCTCCAGCGCACATTAATTAAAGATACTGAAAAAAATATAAAAGAGCGCCGTCATCTTATCTCTGTGGTCGAAATAGCGATATAATAAATAACTGCCACGTAAAATGGGATGTTGTCTTTTGAGATACAGGCAATGCGCGCTGAGAGATGATGTGTTGCCTACACTCGAAAGTTTTCCACAATACACATGGCCATGCCAGTCAGCCAGGTGAAAAATTATGGTAGGTGACAGGCAGGAAGCAGTGGTAGGACAAATTGCACACACGTAGATGCGTATGCGCCTTCAGCTTAGGCTGTAACACGTTAAGGAGAAAAAAATGCGTTCACAGGAGTACTTCACATTTGGTCCCATTTAAACAAGAATCAGACGTGCCTGACTTGGGAATGGTACAGTAGAGTGAATGAAGAACGCTACAGCAATTCCGTGAAGCATTACTGTGACTGGAATGGAGCTCCATTCCACAACCAAACTGATTGGTTTTCCTAGTGTTAAATCATATATATTAAAACACGTTAAGCTAGTCTATAAATATAAAAATAACAGTACATCCCAGGAGATTAAAGCTGTGCGCTGGAGGAAGATACGGACTCGGAATCTGTGGCGTGCCCAGGCACGAATCACGATCCATTCTCACAACTTGACGTCTTTTAGTACCTGTCTCCCAATGTCCAATGCATCTTGCAGTACTAGCACTTAATCATCGTTTGGGTGTTGCAGCTTTCCTTGCTGTCCGTGCTTGCAAAGAAAAATAAAGAATAATTTCTGCCTTATGCAAGTTTTCTGGACAGAAGCTTTGTGTTTTGGTGATAAAATGAAGTGAAATACGTTTGCATCTGTTAAAACAGCAATAGCGAACAAAGTGTTTTAATACATCTGATACAATAGTCAACAAAATGACAACACCATGAACAGTGACAAGCTGTACAAAGAGGTAGCTTTATGTAAGACACAATAATGATGTGCTGCTGAACATCTGTGGGTAAATCACAATAAAGCAACTGTCCTGAGTAAGGCGGAAATTCTCTCCATATTCTGGGCTGGTACTGCTCGAATACAAGGAGTTCGTGGATAAACGTCTTAGCCACATCTTACGGGTTATTTCTCGAATTAATCTTTCATACAGCGATATGGTTTGCTTCTTCGTATCAGATTAAAACTTTTTGCCGTCCAAGGACTCGAACCTGGTATCTCACCTTAGACCTTAAGTCTAACCCAAATTTTATGAAACATTTCGTGGGTGTTGCTGAGACTCCAGAATTACTATGATAGGTTCATTATGTCGACAAGATAACGTGCTAAGTGTGTGTCAGTATCGTGTTGATGACTTAACTGCGCTGTCTAACAATGGTACAGAAAAATTTCCGATGTTTACATGGATTCTATTCTTCTAAAATAACAAATACATGCTTCACTTAATTTCCTCGCCCCTTAGACCGATCTCCATCAACAGTGTCGCGCGTTCCGACTACAGCCGGGAGAAGGATTATATATCTAACCCAGAACAATGGCGTAAAGGTAGGTGATCCTGTTTGTAGACCATTACAAATCCATCATGACAGTCTATTGTTACGGAGGAGAATTTATTCCACCCATAGGATTCGATGGAGCTGCTTTCCCGCTCAAGATTCTACAGCTACATCTATACTGTATGAACTGACGTGAATTGCGTGGCAGAGGGTACTTTTTATTTTAGACTGTAGTACTATGAACGATCTATGATCGTAGAACGTGATCAGTGTGTCTCCAATTCTTTCAGACGTCATTTCCTGACGCTGCTGTTGTTTCTTTGTTGAAGGAGCTCCTCATCTGACCCGTTACAATTCTGTTTACCTCAAGAAAAAACTGTGGCGGTACTGGGAATCTAAACCGCTTCCTTCTACAACACAGTCAGCGACGCTAACCATTTTCTGTTCCCTTCATCTTTCAATCTTTGTCTTGTTCGTGGTTCTGTGCAGACATCGCAAGACATCTTCCACATTTTTTTTTTAAGAGCTTCTTTTTTTATTACGGAGGGTGGTCATTCCCCCTACCGAGCACCTCCATTGTACGATATACTCTTATTAACGTTTCTTTACGTTTCATTCTCTGATGAAGCGTGTAACAACTATTTGTACACCACTGTGCAAGCTTTTATTTGCGTAATATTATCATTTCGCAATTCTGCACTGATAGACCTTTCAGATTTCATACGCAAGTTCTTGGGAGTTTTCTAGTTCATATTTTTCAACATTTCTGTTTCCCTCTCTCGCCCGTCCAACTAGCCCGTGATCACATGTATATCACTTCTTTCTATACGTGTGATGTGGATGCCATGCGCTTCCACACGGACCGCACAAGCGTCTAGTACGTTACCTCCTTTGTATACAAAATGCAGTTTCCCAGTATGGGACCAGTGCGTGTTGTCAAAAATGGCTATGAGCACTATCGGACTTAATTGCTGTGGTCATCAGTCCCCTAGAACTTAGAACTACTGAAACCTAACTAACCTAAGGACATCACACACATCCATGCCCAAGGCAGGATTCGAACCTGCGACCGTAGCAGTCGCGCGGTTCCGGGCTGAGCGCCTTAACCGCTAGACCACCGCGGCCGGCGCGTGTTGTCATTTACTTTTCTAAATCTACATCTACTTGGATACTCTGCGAATCACGTTTAAGTGCCTGGCAGAAGGATCATAAAATCACCTTCACAATTCTCTATTATTCCAATCACGTACAGCGCGCGGAAAAGCGAGCGCCTATATGTTTCCGTGCAGTCTCTGATTTCCCTTAATTTATTATGGTGATCGTTTCTCCCTGTGTAGGTCAGCGTCAGCAAAATATTTCCGCATTGAAAGGAGAAAGTTGGTGACTGAAATTTCGTGAGAAGTTTCCGCCGCAACGAAAAACGCCTTTGTTTTCAATTATATCCATCCCAAATCCTGTATCATTTCAGTGACACTCTCTCCCCCATTTCGCGATAATGCAAAACGTGCTGCCCTTCTTTGAACTTTTTCGATATACTCCGCCAGTCCTATATAGTAAGGATCTCACAGTGCACAGCAGTATTCTAAAAGAGGACGGACAAGCGTAGTGTAAGCAGTCTCTTTAGTATATCTGATACATTTTTTAAGTGTCCTGCCAATAAAACGTAGTCCTTGGTTAACCTTCCCCACACAATTTTCTATGTATTCTTTCCAATGTAAGTTGTTCGTAATTATAATTCCTAGATATTTAGTTGAATTTAAGGCATTTACATTTGACTGATTTATCGTGTAACCGAAGGGTAACGAATTTCTTTTAGCACTCATGTGGATAACCTCACACTTTTCGTTATTCAGTGTCAATTGCAGATGTCATTTCTAAATCGTTTTGCAGTTTGTTTTGGTCTTCTGATGACTATACTAGTCGTTAAACGACAGCGTCATTTGCAAACAACCTAAGACGGCTGCTTAGATTGTCTCCCAAATCGTTTGTACAGATAACGAACAGCAAAAGGCCTATAACACTACCTTGGGGAACGCCAGAAATCTCTCCTGTTTTACTTAATGACTTTCCGTAAATTATTACGAACTGCGACCTCTCTGACAGCAAATAACGAATACACTCACATAACTGAGACGATATTCCATAAGCACGCAGTTTCACTACAAGTCGCTTGTGTGGTACAGTGTGAAAAGCCTTCCGGAAATCCAGAAATACGGAATCAATTTAAAATCCCTTGTAAATAGCTCTCAATACTTCGTGCGACTAAAGAGCTAGTTGTGTTTCAAAAGAGGGGTGCTTTCTAAATCCGTGTTGACTCTGTCAATAGACTGTTTTCTGCGAGGTAATTCATAACGTTCCACACTACTGTTGCACATCGACGTTAATGATATGGGTCTGTAATTTAGTGAGTTACTCATAAGACCCTTCTTGAATATTGGTGTGACCTGTGCAACTTTCCAGTCTTTGGGTACGGATCTTTCGTCGAGCGAACGGTTGTATATGAGCTATTGTATCAGCATACTCTGAAAGAAATCTAACAGGTATACAATCTGGACATGAAGACTTGCTTTTGTTATGTGATTTAAGTTGCTTCACTACTCCGAGGATATATACTTCTACGTCACTCAGGTTGGCAGCTGTTCTTGATTCGAATTCTGAAATGTTTACTTCGTCTTCATTGGTGAAGAAATTTCGGAAGGCTGTGTTCAGTAACTCTGCTTTGATAGCACTGACTTCGATAGTATCTCCATTGTTGTCGAGCAGAGAAGGCATTGATTGTGTCGTGCCGCTAATATATTTCACATACGACCAGAATCTCTTTGGATTTTCTGCCAGGTTTCGAAACAAAGTTTCGTTGTGGAAACCATTATAAGCTTGTAGCATTGAAGTCCTCGTTAAATGTGAAGCTTCTGTAAAAGATCGCAAATCTTGGATATTTTGCGTCTGTTTAAATTTGTCATGTCGTTTTTCGTTGCTTCTTCAACAATGTTCTGACCCGTTTTGTGTACCAAGGAGGATCAGCACCTTCGTTTTTTAATTTATTTGGTATAAATCTCTCAATTTCTGCTGATACCATTTCTTTGAAGTCAAGCCACATCTGGTCTACATTTACATTGTTAATTTCGAAGGAGTGGAGATTGTCTCTCAGAAAGGCGTGAAATGGATTTTTATCTGCTTTTTTGAATAAGTATATTTTTCGTTTATTTTTGGAGGATTTGGGATTACAATATTCGATCTCACTACGAGAACCCTGTATTAACTAAACGCTGTATCCGTTTTGATGCTCGTTATTAACTCAGGATTATTTATTACTGAGAGATCATGTGTGTTTTCCCAACTGTTTACTATTCGCGTGGGCTCATGAACTAACTGCTCGAAACAATTTTCAGAGAATACGATTAGCGCAATTTCGGATGATGTTTTATGCGTACCTCCGGAAACATATATTTTAGCCAACATGTCGAGGGTAAATTAAAGTCACCACCAACTATGAAATTGTATGCGTCGAGTACGTGTTTGAAATCAAACTCAAGTTTTCTTTGGATGTATCAGCATTTGTATCATCTGTATTGGGAGGTCGGTAAAAGGACCCAGTAACTATTTTATTCCGAATGCCAAGTATGACCTCTGCCCATACTAACTCACAAGGACTTTCTTCTTCAATTTCGCGATAAGGTAAACTACAACTAACAACAATAAATGTGCCGCCGCCAACTACGTTTAGCCTATCCTTTCGGAACACCGTTAGGTCCTTCGCAAAAATTTCGGCTGAACTTATCTCTGGATTCAGACAGCTTTCAGTGCCATTAACGATTTGAGCGTCAGTGCTTTCTGGATGTAACAGTTTGTGTGGATATGAAGTAGAATGCCCACATAAGCTCAGTCGTAGGTAAAGTAGAGCATATTGCTTACACCACAAAACCCATCCCAGAATGTGTGGGGCCCATATCAGATAGGACAAACAGGGAATAATGAACGCATAAAAAAAGGGCAACACAAAAGACAGCACGTTTGTTTGGCTCGCAGGGGTGAATCGCGTAAATGCTGAGACTGCAATGCCAGATGCTTGCAGATATACGCCGATATCCAAAACGTAAGGAGGGATGTAACTTCCGCATGATGTGCCACTGCCAAATAACATAGCTCGAGGAAACTTGGACGATACATGGAAAGAACTGCAGTACAGAAGGTAACTGGAAGAAATACACAATGAGACGAGCGTAAAGAACATTTTTATTCAAAGAAAATAGTTGGACTGTAGTCACTGCGATTAATTATGGTCCCCTGAATGTTACAAACGACGGGACATGGTTCTTAATAGGGTGTGTGATCACTACGAACGGCAATGCATGCTCTACAACTTGCTCCCATGCTGGCCCATGGTTGCAAGTTTTTGTGTTAGGGAGTTCCATGTCTCCTTTAATGCGGTTCACAACTGCTGGCTGGTTCCTGGCGCTGCAAAACATCTCCCCGACGAAACCCATACGTGCGACTTCATTCCCCTAGTCTCGAGCGTTTACAGAATACTGCGCTCATCAAGCACCTGAGGAACATTTCGCTTGGACTAACCCTTCACTAGTAATAAAATGTATTATTCTCTGAGCAGGGCGAAAGGTTGTATTGTGTTGCAAACGAATCCATTTTTCAGGGGAACCCGGCCGCATTCTGAGCAACCACGAGAACCACTCACCTCGATGCAGGTTTTTCGGGTGGGAGAAAGGAAGGCAAACACCGAACTATTTTCCACACATTCAAAAATCGTGACGAAGCCGATTCGTTTTTGTGGCAGGGCACGCCTCAGTAATGAGCACGGGCTATCATTAATATGCCAGGCGCGTGACACTCTCTTCTAGAGAAATATGGAAGCCATTTAACAAGAGCGCTACCCTATCAAACATTCTCAAGGGTTTCCTTTTGTTTTACACAAAGAGCTGAATATTGAGTTTACCTCTCTTCGGCTCCGTCGACTGTGTACTAACAGAGCACGGCAGTTTCATCAGCAACTTGGATACATGGAAGTGAGTAGTGCACGCAGGAATGATTGAATTTTTAAAATGGAGCATATTAGGTACAAGAAGATCTGGGGAATATAAGTTTGGGTTCCGGAGAAACGCAGGAACACGCGAAGGAATACTTACACGACCCATAGAAGTTAGATTCAAGGAGGCCAATACACATTTATAGCATTTGTAGATTGGGAAGAAGCTTCGAAAAATTGTTGACTGGAATACACTCTTTCAGATTTTAGAGTTATTGCGGATAACATGCAGGGAGCGAAAGCCTGTCTACAACTGGTAAGGAATTCGTACAGTAGTTATAAGAACGGAAGGTCGTGAAAGGGACGCAGTAATTGAGAAGGGAGTCTGACAGAGCTGCAGCCTTTCTCAGTGTTATTCCATCTGTACATAGAGCAAGCAGAAAAGGAAACCAAAGATAAAATTGAAAAAGAAATAAAAGTTCAAGAAGAAGAAAAATTAGTTATCTGATGACAGAGACGGAAAAGGACTTAGAAAAGCAGTTGAGCGGAACAGTGTCCTGAAAATAGGTTATAAGTTGATCATAAAAAGTGGAACGAAGGTAATGGAATATAGTCGAATCAAATCAAGCGATACTGAGAGAATAGATTCGGAAAGAAGACACTAAATGTAGCAAACCAGGTATATAATTTGGGCAGCAAACTGACGATGGCGAAAGTGAAATTGCTACCAACTGCTAACTGACAACAGCAATGACAGATTTTCTGAAAAAGAGATAAACATGAACATCGAATATAAATATTACTGTTACTAAGACTGTTCTCAAAGTATGTATTTGGAGTAGAGCCTTATATCTAAGGGCAACGTGGACGACAAACAGTATTGGCAACAGGACAATAGAAGCTTGGGAAATGTGGTGGTGTAGAAGCACGCTGAAGATTAGACGGGTAGATCGAGTAACTAGTGCAGAGATACTGAACCGAACTGAAGAGAAAAAAAAAGGGCACAGCCTGCAACATAAGATAAAAGATAATTTAGAAATGTGAGGAAGTGTGTGAGGTAAAAGTTGTAGATGGAGATCCCAGGTTTGACTAGAAATGTCAGGTTCAGGTGGAGTTAGATTGCAGTAGTTATGCAGAGATGAAGAGATAATAACAACACAATGGTGAATGCAACCCTCGCATACCTAAATAATCTCGGTCGGTACTTGAGCAGTAGTTCTGACTCGACTTTTCGCATTCCTCAAGAAGCTTTAGGTGATTAACGGAAAGTGTAGATTATGAAAATTTCTTTGAGGATACTGAGGTATAAACCCGCGTCCGGTCATCCAGATTTGGGTTTTCCGTGGTTTTCCTAAATCGCTAAAGGCAAATGCCGGAACGATTCCTGTGAAACGGCACGGCTGATTTCGTTCTCCGTCCTCCCTAATCCAAGCTTGTGCTCCGTCTCTAATGACCTCGTTGTCGCAGCGCGGAGTGACTGTGCGGTCTTTGGCGCCATGTCACGGATTGCGCGACCCTTCCCCCTGGAGGTTCGAGTCCTCCCTTGGGAATGTGTGTGTGTTCTTAGCATAAGTTAGTTTAATTTACGTTAAGTAGTATATAAGTCTAGGGACCGTTGACCTCAGCAGCTTGGTCCCTTAGGACCCACATTGAACAATTCTTTGACCTAGTTGCAGACGGAACGTTAAACACCAATTTCATTCCTCCTGCTTCTCTTCCTCTTCCCGATGCTGAGGTATGACAGATCAAATTAAGCAACAAGTTGAGTATCCTAGATAACGAAGACCATAGCTATGTACAAGAAATTGGCAGTTAGGTAATAAAAGTAGTTAGTAAATAGCAAGAGATTTTGCTAGTACGAAGAAAAGCAAATAAAGAGAAATCTCAAATGGAGCAATTTAACTGTTAAAGGGAGGGCTAGAGTTTCTAGTAAACGAGAACAAAAGGTCAAATAAATATGCTGAACTAAATAAAACCGTCCGGAATATTCTTCGAGGCGAAGTGAGAAGATGAGGTGAAATAATACAAGAGAACAATTGAAACAATAATAAGGTGAAAAAAAAGACACAGCTTCGAATCCTCCCTCGGGCATGGATGTGTGTGATGTCCTTAGGTTAATTATGTTTAAGTAGTTCTAAGTTCTAGGGGGCCGATGACCAAAGCAGTTAAGTCCCATAGTGCTCAGAGCCATTTGAACCATTTTGAACCAAAAAGACGCAAACACATCTTAAGTGCACATGACGTTTCAACGGTAAAATGAAATGAGCGTACCGCATCGTTGGCCGGGAGGCCACATTCGGGGAAGTTCGGCCGCCAAGTGCAAGTCTTATTTTATTCGACATCGCATTGGGCGATTTGCGCTCCGGTGAGGTGGATGAAATGATGATGAAGACAATACAACACCCCGTCCACGAGCGGAGAAAAACCTCCAACCCGGCCGGGATTCGAACCCGGTCCCGCTTGCATGGGAAGCAAGCACGTTACCACACAGCTAAGCAGGCGGACATTTCAGTTGTTAAGATAGCATGTATCGCAACCAAAAGAGAAGCGAAGTTATACTGCCACCCCAAGTCACCTGATCTGTCAGTGTGCGATTACCTTGTGTGGGGAGCCCTCAAGTCTAAGGTGTATCTCAACAACCCTCAGAGTCTTCAAGAACTGTAGCAGGTTATGTTACGTTAGGTTGAGAACATTTAGGATGAGACTGCAGTGTTTCCAGCAGTCTAGATTCGATCCTCCTGCAGCAGCTTGCTGACCAGGGCACAAAAGTGCCAAGAAATGAATGGTAGCTACTTCCAGCAGCTGCTATAGTCAGACTACTACTGTATTTTCTTTCCTCAACTATGTTTCTTTATGCCATGGAACACTGTTCTCCGGGCTACTTTTATTCGCCCATCCTTATATTTGTCAAAGCAGTCCAAAGTAGGTAATCAAGGTTAACAGATGTCTTTAAGATGTAATTGTCAAAAAATTTCTTTGACAGTTACACCTTAAAGACATGTGTTAGCCTTGATTACCTTCTTTGGGCTGCCTTGGCATATATGACTTACTAATTATCTAACAACCTTTAGCATTGTAATTGATAATGGCGTAAAAGACGAAACTTAGATAGTACAGAAGATAAATATAACAGCACACTTTCAAATGGCGGTTCATTCTTT
Source organism: Schistocerca gregaria (assembly GCF_023897955.1). NCBI lineage: Eukaryota > Metazoa > Arthropoda > Insecta > Orthoptera > Acrididae > Schistocerca > Schistocerca gregaria. The sequence goes on from NC_064931.1 coordinate 748,636,711, forward strand.
TAAAAAGTATTGCATGATTGTGGCCAACGCCATCGAAAATTTTTGTAACTGTCAAACAGTCGTCACACTACAACCCATGTGCGGAAAATGCCGAAAAATTCCTGTTCCCTTTGGTAGTCCAGATAAGTTGTGCAGTGGTTGGAAGGTTTCCAAAACCACTTACAAAAAGTTCAAATGGCTCTGAGCACTATGGGACTTAACATCTATGGTCATCAGTCTCCTAGAACTTAGCACTAACCTAAGGACATCACACAACTCCCAGTCATCACGAGGCATAGAAACTGCCTGACCCCGCCGGGAATCGAACCCGGGAGAGGGAAGCGATAACGCTACCGCACGCCCACGAGCTGCGGACAAAACTACTTACCAGTGCCCACTTTGGAACCACTGGAAAAGCTTGTAAATTTTAGAGCTTCACTGTTTCAATAGTTCCCGCAAATCCTTTATGAAATATGTGAGTCCGATCCACAGATTTTGTTCTTTTATACCAGGAAGGGTCACCTTAGTTCAGATCAGACTCGTCGCAAGGAATATAGATCAGGCCAACCCAATAGTAGCCCTCCACCAAATTCTCAAACACGCATCGTCAAAACTTCGAATGCTCTTTGGCAAGTTATTTTTTACGTGGTGCTCTCTCGAATCTTTATACTAGGAGCAGTCAAAGGAAAAAGAGACAGACGAAAAAAAAGTAAACTGTTTATTATTTCAAAAGTAATCCCATAACTGCTAGCAAATGTTAAATCCAGCTTAGTCGTAAATATGGGGTCTAGAAAGCCTGCCTTATCGGTTCACTAGACAAACAATTCAAACAAATCGTATTAATGAGTTTTATTACAAAAGGAAAATATTACAATACTTAACTTTTAACAATTACACCGATGTGTCGCAAGCAAAGGGCGACATGCAAAGTAAACAATGTTCTTCAGTGTAAACAAGTCGCTGCTATACAAGTCACGGGTCGTAACATATCTGAAATGTAACGTCCACGGATCAAAGTGCCGTCAGTGCGAACAAGAGGTGACCAAGACGTGTAACCAATGGCACCACATACCGCCACGCCGGGTGATACGACAGTATGGCGATGACGAGTACAGTCTTCCAATGTGCGTTCACCGCGATGTCGTCAAACACGGATGCGACCATCATGATGCTGTAAACAGAACCTGGATTCATCCGAAAAATGACGTTTTGCCATTCGTGCACCCAGGTTCGTCGTTGAGTACACCATGGCATGCGCTCCTGCCTTTGATGGAGCGTCAAGGGTAACCGCAGCCATGGTCTCCGAGCTGATAGTCCATGCTGCTGCAAACGTCGTAGAACTGTTCGTGCATATGGTTGTTGTGTGGTAAACGTCCCCATCTGTTTGACTCAGGGATCGAGACGTGGCTGCACGATCCGCTATAGCCATGCTGATAAGATGCCTGCCATCTCGACTGCTAGTGATACGACGCCGTCGGGATCCAGCACGGTGTTCCGTATTACCCTCAGGAACCCACCGATTCCATATTCTACTAATAGTCATTGGATCTCGACCAAAGCGACCAGCAATGTCGCGATACGATAAACCTCAATCGCGATAGGTTACAATCCGACCTTTATCAAAGTCGGAAACGTGATGGTGCGCATTTCAACTCCTTACACGAGGCATTACATCAACGTTTCACCTGGCAACGCCTATCAACTGCTGTTTGTGTATGAGAAATCGGTTGGAAACTTTTCTCATGTCAGCACCTTGTAGGTGTCGCCACCGGAGCCAACCTTGTGTGAATGCTCTGAAAAGCTAATCATTTGCATATCACAGTATCTTCTTCCTGTCGGTTAAATTTCGCTTCTGTAGCACGTCATCTTCGTGGTGTAGCAATTTTAACGGCGAGTAGTGTATGTTGCGCCAGGCTGGAGGCTGGCCTTGCCATTGTGACGCGCTGTCTGTGTATGGTTGAGTCCTGTATCTTCTGGCGGACGCTGAGGTGTCATACAAACCTGTGACCACTCGTGCAGCCCCCCGCTGTATAAGTTCAATATCCGCTGCTACTCCTTTTTGTTACGGGTCTCACACATTTGAGCAGTATGTTAGGAAGGGTCCCACTAGTGTTTTGTAAGCAATGTCGTCTGTAGTCTGCATTTTCGCAGTACCCTATCAATGTACCGAAGTTCGTCATCTGCTTTACCTATCACTGAGCATATGTCATCCCATTTCATATTCCCACAAAAAGTTCCGCATTGCCCCCTAATAAACAAAATACGAGTGTGCGTAATATCAGACAGACTGTGTGATTGGACTGAAAAGTTTCTCGAAAACAGAACACAGCATGTCATTCTTAACGGAGAGAAGTCTTCCGAAGTAAAAGTGACTTCGGGCCCAACCCAAGGGAGTGTTATGGCTCCACTACTTTTCGTAGACAACTTTGAAAGTTACATGAGGCTCTTTGCGGATAATGCTTTTGTACACAGAAAGACGCAGAGCTAGAAAATTGCAAACAAATGTACGAAGACGTGCAGAGGATCGACGTTTGGTGCAGGAAGTATCAGTCGACCTTAGCAGAAACAAATGTAATGAACTGTATATACAGACAGACAGAGCTATTATTGTATGACTACACGATTGCAGAACATTCATTGGAATCAGTTACTTCCATAAAATACCTATAAGTATGCGTAGGGAGTGATATAAAGGCGAACGACCACATAAAACTAATAGCAGGAAAGAAACGTGCTCGGCCGAGATCAATTGGAAGAATCACCAGGAAATGTAGTCCATTAACAAAGGAGGTAGCTTACAAAACCTTTGTTCGACCAGTACTTGAATACTGCTCGCCAATATGGGATCCGTGCCATACAGGACTGACAGGGGAAATAGAGATGATCCGATGAAGAACATCGCCTTTCTCTACAGGGTCATTCAGTGAGCACGAAAGCGTCACAGAGATGATCAACCATCTCCCGTGGCAGACGTTGCAAGAAAGGCTTTCTGCACCACGGTGTGGCGCAGTGTTAAAGCTGCGAGAGCGTTCGTTCCTAGAAGAGGCAACAAATATGTTGCTTCATCCTACGTATATCTCTGGAAAAGCCCATGAAAATAAAATTACATAAATTCCAGTCCTGGCGGTGGCTTACCGACAATCTTTCTTTCCACGAATTATTCGTGAGCGGAACGGGAGAGCGGAGAAGTGACATTGATACATAAGGTACCCTCCGCCACACACCAGTAGATGGCTTGTTGAGTATAATTGTTGTAGATGTAGGTAAAGTGGCCGTTGAACCCAGGTATTTGTATGGACTGACTCATTTAGATTATAGTCACAGGATACCACTGTTTTCGTTTTGTGAAATTTACAGTATTATATTAATGAACATTGAATGCAAGTTGTCATTCTTCGTACCACCGTGAAAACGCACGGAGACCTGACTGAACACTTGTGCAGTTTTTTTTCCATAGAGTACTTCATTATAGCTTACTGTATAATCTGCGAGAATTATGAGGATACTATTAATAGTATCTGCAATATAACTAATATAAAAAAAATACATGAAGGGTCTCAACATACTTCCCTGAGACACTCCTCAAGCTAATTCTACATCTGTCTACTATTCTCCATGCTCGATACCATGCTGCGTCCTCTCCATCAAGGAATCCTGACTCCAGTCACAAATTTCACTTTATACGCCACTACGGTGAAAACTGTAGACTGTAATGTGGACACGAGTCGATGAAATTTGCAACAGCTTTAGTTAGCGTTCCCTTCTTTGCGCCAGTATTGTCCGACACAGACCGGAAACAGTTCGCCCGCTAACACATATTCCCAAATCCCCGTTTACCAGTCTGAGAGACAGGTCCGCTTTTGTGGAAGCATCTTCTACAGCTACTTGACCTTTTCGTGCTGGTACACTTCGTGAGATAGAGCTGTACGTGGCGCATGTCTTCCATTCCGATCCATTCAGTGGACATAGTGTGCTTCTTCGTCGTCGTTCGTTACCTAATCTGGTGTTCGTGCGTTCCACCTTAGCACTGAATTGAGCTTTGAGATGCCACCTTTCATTAGTAGCAGCAGCTCACAACGCCAAGTAGAGCATATGACTATGTGTTCGCAAGTGCGTCCACGAATAAGAATTTTTAATGCATTTTCATTTGGATATTGTTATTTCCACCGGAATTCTAGACAAACCTTGTAACTGTAGCTAAGGGTATAATAGTTAAAGTACGAAATTGTTAAGAATATTAGCAGAACAGTGAATAAAGTTCACTTACGCTGCAGTACGAAAACTAATTTTATTGGTTAACAACTGATGGAGGAAGGCAGGAAGTAATACAAGTAAATATGCCATATTAGCCGGTCGACAAAGGGAAAAGACTTCGAGTTATTTGATGTTCATGAGTTATGACAAAAGTTTTTTATTTCTTTATTGATACTTCCAAGCAGGCCTTCTTTTATTAGCCCCATAAAATTTATTGCCTTCTGCAATATATCGATGATAAATACAGCAAATTACAGTGTGGTACAACTTAAAATGTTGTGGAGCCTCAAAAAAGTGAGGCAACCCACAAGTTTCATTCGGAGTTGTGGCTTTTCGTGGAGAACAAGCTAGGACTTTCGCAACCGGCCACTGGGCGAGGATGCGCTGATTCATTTTCCTGGATATGGGCGACCGGGCGCGGTATGTGTGCCAGGCGTTCACCGTTACTCCGTGACTGTCTCTTTCCGGCGACTCTTTAATTTCGCATTACAACGGCCTTCGCGCTCGGGCTGCGTGCATTAAGCCCCGGTCTGCCTAATGTCTCCCCACACACAATTCCACAAATGCGGCCGCCCCAGCTGTGCGCCACAAATTCCGCACCAGAACGGCTGCTGGCCCACATCTAACTCCTCGCGCGCATCGGAAGGAAGAGCTGCAAGCCACCTGTTGCTAACGCCCACTCCCAAAAAGTAGAAAACCTTTCCCGCGTAACGTGAAATCTTGTTTACGAGGGTCGGAACTCCATTAGCTCTTGCACGGGGGAGATTAATTCCCAGTTACGAGGTGAAGCAGTGTACCTAGAATGCAATGGGACTATATTCTGAAGGCTTCAGTTTCGTATTCAGATACAGAAAAGTTTGACTCGTATTCTCACTTTAGTTAACTGATTAAGTATACAGCGTTTCTAAACTTTATCGTAATAAAACAGCATCTTTCTTTCAAACATAAACAAAATTGGACATGTATGATATCCGTGTTCTAAAGGCAGTAGTGATACGCTCTGTATGTTGCTAATATATTTACACTTGGGCCAATAGTCAACGTGACACCATAAAATAGATTACAGTGAGTTATCGAAACTTAATAAACGGTCGAGATGCAGGTATAATTTTTTTAATACAACTACGCTTTTTCTATAACAGTGGTTCCCAACGTGGGGTAAATAGGCCCTTAGGGTAAAATGAAATTATCTGAGGGCTAGAAATCAAACCATTCGATTCTGTTTTAGTCACGAAAGTAAATTATTTTAAAAAGGTCATTACTGTTATCACAAATTGTAAGACTCTAATACTGATTATGTAAATTACCCATAAGCACTTTTTCTCAAATGGTTCAAATGGTTCTGAGCACTATGGGACTTAACATCTGAAGTCGTCAGTCCCCTAGACTTAGAACTACTTAAACCTAACTAACCTAAGGACATCACACACATCCATGCCCGAGGCAGGATTGGAACCTGCGACCTTAGCGGTTGCGCGATTCCGGACAGAAGCTCCTAGAACCGCTCGGCCACCCCGGCATGCTACTTTTTCTCACTTAGTAGAATTAATACTGTGGAGATTACACGTTCCTCACATAGTCAACTCACTACACACATATGCTGTGCTTTGTCATGCACATTGCTCATGATAAATGTGAGACATATGCGTAACAAATGCTAAATATCTCCAAAGAATGTCTTCTCGTAGCTGTACATAGTACCTGCCTTAGCCCAGAAATTGCTTCATTACTCGCTTCAAAACAGATAATTGAATTAATTGACAGCACGACACATCAGTAACTACATAAGGGCTACTATAGTGCTATACACAGTATTATTATTATTAGTGGCTGTGGTCAGACACAAGGCGTTAACAGCCTGAAGTCTTCCAATTTCTGCCAGTTCAATAGTAAGGAGGGCACCAATCAAGTGATTTACGAACAGTAAATATAGTTAACACATTTTAACTTGGTTGATTTTAATGTTTCGAGTGGCTCTGAGCACTATGGGACTTAACAGCTATGGTCATAAGTCCCCTAGAACTTAGAACTACTTAAACCTAACTAGCCTAAGGACATCACACAACACCCAGTCATCACGAGGCAGAGAAAATCCCTGCCCCCTCCGGTTGATTTTAATAAGTGGGTTTGCATTGTGCGGGCTAAGCAAGTGCCGCAATGAAGAGGACTAATGCAGGGGAAGTATATTTTGTAACTACTGTTTACCCTCACTGCGGACAGTTAGCTTTCTTACCTGAGAAGGAGTTGTAATTAGGTATTAGCTAATGTGTGATTGCACTCAGGGGTAAGGTCTAAGAAATGCTGGGAACTACTACTCTATATAGTTAGTATATCAACAGCTTTTCTTCGTTGCTAAAAATCACCGTAGGCTTATAAAACATTATGAAATTAAAAACATCAAATAATTTACGGGAAGTATACATTAAAAGAGATTCGGCAATGTTTCAACACGTCTGCCCTACACAGATTTTTAATTCCACCGTACTTCATTTAAATCTTAAGGAGTTAAGCGGTGTTCTGGCCCTGACAGTAACGAACTAAAGGAGTAAACAATAGAAATAAACAGACCCCATCCCGAAGAGGTGAGGTATGACTGGAGAAAACATGCGAAACCTGCAATTATGAAGTTCCTGTTCACACTTCTCAAAGAACCGAGAATCTTCGTTCACTCTTATGCTATAACATCTTACAACACTCACTTCATTGACCGAATCTGCTACAAAGCGGTTTCTTCGTCTTTCAAATATCTAAAGGAAACCCTGTGTTGCCCAAATTCCACCTGTGATGAAAAGGTGATCGCTTCGATGGAAAACTTTGTCCAGAGAAAAACTGGGGAATACTACAATAATGGAATACAACAGGCTGTACCTGATTGGGAAAAACATGTAACCTGAGGGAGATCATATGAAATGAAGTAAGTATTCCAAAGCTGAGGTCTATATTTTCTTTTTTTCTCTACTCAAAATTATTGACTATACGAACGGCTGTGCCAGCCTCTGTGGCCTAGCGGTTCTAGGCGCTTCAGTCTGGAACCGCACGACCGCTATGGTTGCAGGTTCGAATCCTGCCTCGGGCATGGATGTGTGTGATGTCCTTAGGTTCGTTAGGTTTAAGTAGTTCTAAGTTCTAGGGGACTGATGACCTCAGCTGTTAAGTCCTATAGTGCTCAGGGCCATTTGAACCACAAACTCCTCTTCTCCCCAATTATATTCAATACCTCGTCATTAGTTATCTGATATACCCATCTAATCTTCAGCATTATTCTGTAGCACCACATTTCGAAAGCTTCTATTCTCTTCTTGTCCAAACTACTTATTGTCCATATTTCATTTCCATGCATGGCTACACTCAATACAATTACTTTCAGAAACGACTTCCTGACACATAAATCTACACTCGATGTTAGCAAATTTCCCTTCTTCAGAAACGCTTTCCTTGCCATTGCCAGTCTACATTTTATATCCTCTCTACTTCGACCATCATCTGTTATTTTGCTTCCTAAATAGCAAAACTCCTTTACTACTTTAAGTGTCTCATTTCCTAATCTAATTTCCTCAGCATCACGCGAGTTAACTCGACTACATTCCATTATCCTCGTTTTGCTTTTGTTGATGTCCATCTTATGTCCTCCTTTCAAAGCACTGTCCATTCCGTTCAACTGTTCTTGCAAGTCCTTTGCTGTCTGTGACAGAATTACAATGTCATCGGCGAATCTTAAAGTTTTTATTTCTTTTTAATGGATTTTAATACCTACTCCGAATTTTTCTTTTATTTCCTTTACTGCTTGCTCAATATACAGATTGAATAACGTTGGGGAGAGGCTACAACCCTGTCTCACTCCCTTCCCAACCACCGCTTCCCTTACGTGCCCCTCAACTCTCATAACTGCCATCTGGCTTCTGTACAAATTGTAAATAGCCTTTCGCTCCCTGTATTTTACCCCTGCCACCTTTAGAATTTGAAAGAGAGTATTCCAGTCAACATTGTCCAAAGCTTTCTCTAAGTCTACAAATGCTAGAAGCATAGTTTTGCCTTTCTTTAATCTTTCTTCTAAGATAAGTCGTACGGTCACTATTGCCTCACGTGTTCCAGTGTTTCTACGGAATCCAAACTGATCTTCCCCGAGGTCGGCTACTACTAGTTTTTCCATTCGTCTGTAAAGAATTCGTGTTAGTATTTTTCAGCTGTGTCTTATTAAACTGATTGTTCAGTAATTTTCACATCTGCCAACACTTGCTTTCTTTGGGATTGGAATTATTATATTCTTCTTGAAGTCTGCGGGTATTTCGCCTGTTTCATACATCTTGTTCACCAGATGGTAGAGTTTTGTCAGGACTGGCTCTCCCAAGGCCGTCAGTAATTCCAATGGAATGTTGTCTGCTCCGGGGGCCTTGTTTCGACTCAGGTGTTTCAGTGCTCTATCGAACTCTTCACGCAGTATGGTATCTCCCATTTCATCTTCATCTACATTCTCTTCCATTTCTATAATATTGTCCTCAAGTACATCGCCCTGTATAGCCCCTCCATATACTCCTTCCACCTTTCTGCTTTCCCTTCTTTGCTTAGAACTGGGTTGTCATGAAAGCTCTTGATATTCATGCAAGTGGTTCTCCTTTCTCCAGAGGTTTAATTTTCATGTAGGCAGTATCTATCTTACCCCTAGTGAGATAAGCCTCTACATCCTTACATTTGTCCTCTAGCCATCCCTGCTTAGCCGTGTCCATATTGGCACTGAAATGGAAGCTGGTGGACAGAAGATCAAAATACTCATGTATGTCTTCCGAAATTGTTCCACCGCGAGAGATCATAATACGATCCCTCCTTACAACCTTCGCACTAACGATGAAATGGCAGATACTGATATCAATGATCGCGGAACACAAAAGCAACTACAATCGTTTAGTAGTGGAGCAGATGAAATACCTGTCAAATTCTACAGAGATTGTACGAAAGAACTTGCTCTTCTTCTAGAAGCAATTTATCGTAGGTCGCTGGAGCCACGGAGGGTGCATAGGGGCTGAAAAACGAACAGGTAATGTCCGTTTTCAAAAAGGCTGTTAGGAGAGATGCACGTAAGAACAAGCGTATATCGCTGACGTCAGTTTGTTGCAGAATTCTAGAGAATTTTTTATGCTCAAGTATTATTACGATTTTGGAGGACGAAAATTTCCTCTATAATAATCAACCTGGATTATGAAACGGAGATATTGCGAAACTCAGCTCGCTGTTTTCGTCGATGAGATACAGAGCATTGAAACATTGGCGCTCAGGTTGATATACCGGGTGGTTATAATTAAACTTTCCCTATTTAACACTTTATAACACGGAATATAATTACCGTAATAGTAACAAACTTGGTAGCATTATTGTCGAGAGTATGAGGTACATGATTTCCATGCGTCACGCCGCCACTGTCCAGTTCCAACTATGACCCCCACGTGCCGTGATCAGCCATCGTCAGTCATAGTTTCACACACCTAGCCAGTCATATTGCGCTTGACGTGTCAACATGAGCTTGGGCAAAAGGAGCAGGGCATTATTGGTGAAGCGCTGTTGTAAAAATAACTAGGAAGTTTCAGGTGCACTTCGAGAATATCGCCGGCTGAAAAGATCACGGAAGGGAGTTCGAATCAACTGGAGAACTGAGCGTCGCTCTGGGAAGAGGTCGACGACCGTTCGCACCACAGGCGGTTGATGAAACCGCTGTTGCTATGGCAGACAACGCTGCGCGCCATTCCCCATCGTCAGGCAATGCGCGTTCTGTGTCACGACAGTTGAACATCCCGTGGTAAACTGTACGGAAGGTGCTTCGAACCATTCTCAAATTGTATCCGTACAAGATCCACACTGCACAGCAGTTTGCACCGGAGGACGCACAACGATGTGTTGACTTCGCTCTCAACTTTCTCGAAAGCATTGAAGTTGACGAGGGCTGGCCCTGAACCATCCTGTAGACAGACGAAGCTCATTTTTCTCTGACGCGTGAAGTGAACACACACAATTGCCGAGTATGGGGATCTTCACCTCCAGTCACTGTGCATGAAGTTCCTCTGCACGGTGAACGTGTCACCGTATGGTGTGGCTTTGCGGTTGCGTTCATCATTGGCCCATACTTTTTTGAACAGGTTGGCGCTCAAGGACCAAAGACGTGCAGTGTGATTGATCAACGTTACTAAGATACGCTTCGCCAGCATGTCACACCCGCCTTACAGGAGAGAGACGCATTGAACTCAACAGTTTTCATGAAAGATGGTCTTCCACCACACATCGCTCTAGAAGTTCACCTGCTTCTCCGAAACACATTTGGAAACGATCGGATAATCAGTCGATCGTTTCCAAATGCTTGGCAGGCACGATCATCCGATCTCACTCCCTGTGATTTACAGTTATGGTGTTACCTGAACGAAAGAGTTTACCAGGACATTCACACATGTGCTGATCTAAATCGCAGCATATCAAGAGAGATAGCCACCACACCTACAGACATACTTCGTTCTGCTGTCCACAATGCAATCCGGCGCTTTCAGACTCTTCTGGACACTTATGAACGCCATATTGAACCACTTTTGTAGCAGTAATGGTACCGGTATGTAATGGTATGATGTACCGTAGCAGCACATTAAAAGTGTTTCAATTGAATTTATTCGGCATTATTTCTCTTCCCCATGTACTTGAAATTAATGCTACCAACTTTGGTCCTCGTATGGCGATTAGTTTCCGTGTTATAACGTGTTAAATAGGGAAAGTTCAATTATAACCACCCGGTATATAAATAATATAGTAAACAATACCGGAAGCTTCATGAGGCTTTTTACAAATGATGCGGTTGTCTAGAAGGGAACACCAACTTCAGAAAATTGTAGGAAGCTGCAGGACGACCATTAGAGGACTGATGAATGTTACAGGGATTGACAATTGGCCCAAAATGCAAATAAACGTGACATATTGCGCATATACGGAAGAAGAAATTCATTAATGATCATTTAAATTATTGGCCAAAAATCCTTGTAAAAATTAAGTTCCGTAGAGCTAGCACGGAGTCTTACCAGCAGTCATTCTTCCGATCCGAAGATTTATTGGAATAATTCTGACATAAGATTCATCGGAACAGTTCTAAAATAATATAATATATCCATGAAGGAGCTAGCTTACAAAACTTTCGTCCGAACTTGTTCATTGGTACTTACATATCTGCGCCAAAGGAATTGCCACAGTGGTCACACCAGTTCCCGTCGTATCACCGAGGTTAAGCGCTGTCGGGCTTGGCCAGCACTTGGATGGGCGACCGCCCGATCTGCCGAGCGCTGTTGGCAAGCGGGGTGCACTCAGAGCTTGTGAGACCAACTGAGGATCTACTTGATTGGGAAGTAACGGCACGGTCACGAAAACTGACAACGGTTGGGAGAGTGGTGTGCTGACCATATGCCCCTCCATATACGCATCCAGTGACGCCTGTGGGCTGAGGATGACACGACGGTCAGTCGGTTCCGTTGGGTCTTCAAGGCCTGTTCGGACAGAGTTTAGTTTGGTTTAGTTTAGTTTTACCTACATACCAGTAACAGAGTAACAGTAGTTTATATGACAGAGTATTCGAACAGTTTCCCTCCGCTATGCTGCACGTCCGCAGCGCATAAGAAGCAATAATCTGGCATTATAATCATACGAATAACCACAATATTTTATTCGAAAATATACGGTTTTTTATACATCCTTTAAATTAGCGGTACTTAGCTGAGTGGTGCCGGCACGGCAACTCAGCGTGTTCGGTCAGATTGTTAGCCGTCCTCTGTGGTAAAAGACTGAGTTAATGGAACGACGACGAACTTAAACAAACGTTATGGAACGTCCGCCCCGAACAAATAGAGCGAACAATCACGACCAAAGTGAGATTTTAAAAAAGTGGTAATGTGCTTGCCTACCATAACGTTGGCGTGGGTTCAATTCCCGGCCTGGTTGGAGAGTTTCTGCACCCATGGACTAGATGTTTTGTTGTCCTCATCATCATCATCTCATCATCACGGACGAGCAAGTCGCCAAATGTGGCGTCACCTGAAATAGGACTTGCAACCAGCGGTCGAACTTCTCCGAACGGGGCCTCTCGGCCAACAATGTCTGACGATCATTTCATTTCATCAAGGAATCCGTGAGAACTAGCACACTTAAAGAAATATAGTCTCACACTCGGCAATGCATTTCTTGGAGTGAGCGTCTGAAACCGAGAGACAAGAGAAAAATGTGTTCTACAGTTGACATCATGACGGCAAAAATGTCACTGGAAGCGATGTGTCATTGATGGATGTGGCGTAACTCGTGGTTGAGTACACCTTTTTTCCCCACATCCACCAATACCAGTTATCTCTGCGAAATCTAGTTGATTATCTGAGGAGAGGAATGAAAGAGGCTATGTGTGGAATTCTTGGAGTTCTATACCATTCTGACGCGACAATTTTACTGGCAGTATGTTATGTAGTACATCGAATTTGTTTCCAAGAATAAACAGTGCTTCAGAGGGTTAAAAACTAAGCAAAATACGAATGTTCCGTTCAAGTCGACTACGAAGTCTAGTATGTTGTGAAAAATGTATGAATTGTCCTACATAGTTATTCATAGAATGACTTGGCTGACTTTTTTGCTGTCATTACCAAAAAGTTCCTTTTTTGAAGAGAGGTCATTACCCCTGTCACTCTTCCTAAAATATGAGACGTTCATTTAGAATTTGTTCCACTTAAAACTTCCAGTTTATCAAATGTTCTAATTTATATTTAAAAAAAACTGTGTTAACGCTATTGAGAGTAACTATGAATGTTTCATTTTCATATGGAGCACATATACTTTTACAACATTTCAGTATAACTAGAGGAAACAAAAATATATATGGTGGTGGTTAGTGTTTAACGTCCCGTCGACAACGAGGTCATTAGAGACGGAGCGCAAGCTCGGGTTAGGGAAGGATTCGGAAGGAAATCGGCCATGCCCTTTCAGAGGAACCAAATATATATATATATATATATATATATATATATATATACTCCTGGAAATTGAAATTGAAATAAGAACACCGTGAATTCATTTTCCCAGGAAGGGGAAACTTTATCGACACATTCCTGGGGTCACATACATCACATGATCACACTGACAGAACAACAGGCACATAGACACAGCCAACAGAGCATGCACAATGTCGGCACTAGTACAGTGTATATCCACCTTTCGCAGCAATGCAGGCTGCTATTCTCCCATGGAGACGATCGTTGAGATGCTGGATGTAGTCCTGTGGACGGCTTGCCATGCCATTTCCACCTGGCGCCTCAGTTGGACCAGCGTTCGTGCTGGACGTGCAGACCGCGTGAGACGACGCTTCATCCAGTCCCAAACATGCTCAATGGGGGACAGATCCGGAGATCTTGCTGGCCAGGGTAGTTGACTTACACCTTCTAGAGCACGTTGGGTGGCACGGGATACATGCGGACGTGCATTGTGCTGTTGGAACAGCAAGTCCCCTTGCCGGTCTAGGAATGGTAGAACGATGGGTTCGATGACGGTTTGGATGTAAGTGCACTATTCAGTGACCCCTCGACGATCACCAGAGGTGTACGGCCAGTGCAGGAGATCGCTCCCCACACCATGATGTCGGGTGTTGGCCCTGTGTGCCTCGGTCGTATGCAGTCCTGATTGTGGCGCTCACCTGCATGGCGCCAAACACGCATACGACCATCATTGGCACCAAGGCAGAAGCGACTCTCATCGCTGAAGACGACACGTCTCCATTCGTCCCTCCATTCACGCCTGCCGCGACACCACTGGAGGCGGGCTGCACGATGTTGGGGCGTGAGCGGAAGACGGCCTAACGGTGTGCGGGACCGTAGCCGAGCTTCATGGAGACACTTGCCAATGGTCCTCGCCGATACCCCAGGAGCAACAGTGTCCCTAATTTGCTGGGAAGTGGCGGTGCGGTCCCCTACGGCACTGCGTAGGATCCTACGGTCTTGGCGTGCATCCGTGCGTCGCTGCGGTCCGGTCCCAGGTCGACGGGCACGTGCACCTTCCGCCGACCACTGGCGACAACATCGATGTACTGTGGAGACCTCACGCCCCACGTTTTGAGCAATTCGGCGGTACGCCCACCCGGCCTCCCGCATGCCCACTATACGCTCTCGCTCAAAGTCCGTCAACTGCACATTCAGTTCACGTCCACGCTGTCGCGGCATGCTACCAGCGTTAAAGACGGCGATGGAGCTCCGTATGCCACGGCAAACTGGCTGACACTGACGGCGGCGTTGCACAAATGTTGCGCAGCTAGCGCCATTGGACGGCCAACACCGCGGTTCCTGGTGTGTCCGCTGTGCCGTGCGTGTGATCATTGCTTGTACAGCCCTCTCGCAGTGTCCGGAGCAAGTATGGTGGGTCTGACACACCGGTGTCAATGTGTTCTTTTTTCCTTTTCCAGGAGTGTACAATCCACTGCTCCACGGATGTGTGGAATATTTACTTGATACACACAATTAAAAACTCTTGCTTGAAGTACGAGTTCAGCATTTGCAAAGGTACAGTTCCACAGGAGACATGAATGACACTAGTGTCCTAACTTGATGATGTTGACTGCTTAATCGGAGGTCACGAAGTGCGCAGAGCGAGTCTATGCTCGGCTCTATATTGACCTCCGTACGATGGCGCTGCGGTGCTGAGTGAGAGGGCGTGTCATAAGGAGCGCCTCCCATTCATCGTTGCATACTTGCTCCGGTCACTGCGAGAGGGCTGTACAAGCAATGATCACACGCACGGCACAGCGGACACACCAGGAACCGCGGAGTTGGCCGTCTAATGGCGCTAGCTGCGCAGCATTTGTGCATCGCCGCCCTCAGTGTCAGCCAGTTTGCCGTGGCATACGGAGCTCCATCGCAGTCTTTAACACTGGTAGCATGCCGCGACAGCGTGGACGTGAACCGTATGTGCAGTTGACGGACTTTGAGCGAGGGCCTATAGTGGGCATGCGGGAGGCCGGGTGGACGTACCGCCGAATTGCTCAACACGTGGGGCGTGAGGTCTCCACAGTACATCGATGTTGTCGCCAATGGTCGGCGGAAGGTGCACGTGCCCGTCGACCTGGGACCGGACCGCAGCGACGCACGGATGCACGCCAAGACCGTAGGATCCTACGCAGTGCCGTAGGGGACCGCACCGCCACTTCCCAGCAAATTAGGGACACTGTTGCTCCTGGGGTATCGGCGAGGACCATTCGCAACCGTCTCCATGAAGCTGGGCTACGGTCCCGCACACCGTTAGGCCGTCTTCCGCTCACGCCCCAACATCGTGCAGCCCGCCTCCAGTGGTGTCGCGACAGGCGTGAATGGAGGGACGAATGGAGACGTGTCGTCTTCAGCGATGAGAGTCGCTTCTGCCTTGGTGCCAATGGTGGTCGTATGCGTGTTTGGAGCCATGCAGGTGAGCGCCACAATCAGGACTGCATACGACCGAGGCACACAGGGCCAACACCCGACATCATGGTGTGGGGAGCGATCTCCTACACTGGCCGTACACCTCTGGTGATCGTCGAGGGGACACTGAATAGTGCACGGTACATCCAAACCGTCACCGAACCCATCGTTCTACCATTCCGAGACCGGCAAGGGAACTTGCTGTTCCAACAGGACAATGCACGTCCGCATGTATCCTGTGCCACCCAACGTGCTCTAGAAGGTGTAAGTCAACTACCCTGGCCAGCAAGATCTCCGGATCTGTCCCCCATTGAGCATGTTTGGGACTGGATGAAGCGTCGTCTCACGCGGTCTGCACGTCCAGCACGAACGCTGGTCCAACTGAGGCGCCAGGTGGAAATGGCATGGCAAGCCGTTCCACAGGACTACATCCAGCATCTCTACGATCGTCTCCATGGGAGAATAGCAGCCTGCATTGCTGCGAAAGGTGGATATACACTGTACTAGTGCCGACATTGTGCATGCTCTGTTGCCTGTGTCTGTGTGCCTGTGGTTCTGTCAGTGTGATCATGTGATGTATCTGACCCCAGGAATGTGTCAATAAAGTTTCCCCTTCCTGGGACAATGAATTCACGGTGTTCTTATTTCAATTTCCAGGAGTGTATAATAAATTTGCCAGATTTTATTTGCTTGGTGCAATACATGGGACATTCCTCACAGAAGAGTACAAGGTTAGCTGTGGATGACAAATATCATCAACATTAGCTCCGCATTCTTTTTGTGGGGGGGGGGGGAGGAAATCATTATATTTTCATTTATTTCTGGAGATAGATATTCTTTAATAACTATTCCGAAAGTCTGGTGTCTTCTAAACGAACAGATTCTCTTTAAATAACTCAGTCATTAATGTCGTCATGATAATCCCGTTTACATTTGTTGCGTTAAAATGGAAACTGTATGCTTTAAAAGAAAGAAAATCAAGTGTTTTTTGTTCCTCAACGACGAGGTCATTACATATGTGGCACAAGATCGAGTTTGAATAGGAGAGGAAACGAAATCGGTCGCTTACATTTCAAACGAACCAACCCGGCACGTGCCGTAAGTGATTTAGGAGAACCAAGGGAAACTTATGTCGTCATGTCGGACGGAATTTGAACCAACGACCTTCCAAATGCGAGAACACTTTGATACCACTCCACTGTCTTGTGCAGTCTGTACATTCCAGACACACATGTTGCTCAGATATAATTTCCACTTTGTCGGAATTCTATTTCGTTACCACTAGTGTCTTAGCAAATTCAGTATCTTGGTGTTGCACGCGAAGGTCACAAGATCAGTAGATGGACTGAACTGTAGTCGACAGAAGAACTCTGCAAATTCGATAAGCCTTGAATAGCTAAAGAGTATATTTATATGTGATGAATTCAGTGTCAGCTAGCATTTATCATACGCAAACAACGTGGCTTACAAAGATTTGGTTTTCAGTGGCTTTTCGGGAAAGAAGGTAAGCAATGAGAAATATGAAACCAAAAACCCACACTTCATTAGGTGAACCAGTTAAAAATACGAAGTGGTGCCCAGCAGAACAGTTGGATACATATTCAAAAAGCATTTCTGGTGGAAAAGTAGTGAATGTGACAGTTTCCTTCGTAAAAATGTGTACTTTTTACCTCCTCCTCTAGCAAGCCATCAAAATTTTAAACGAATTGTTCATACTTTTCGCCTACTTCTCACTGTATAAGATCCTACTTTCAACGTTCCTTTACGTATGTGCTTACATCTAACAAGTCTCTTGGTTTTTAGAGACTTTGAACCTTTGATGCTTGTAAAAAGTGTTGACTTGTGTCTTTTGTTTCGTTCCTGTGATTAACACCCACTGATTTGTCAAAATGATTACAACAGGCTCCTTTGGTGCTTGTAAAAAGTGTTGAATTGTCGTATTTATTTGGTTCCTCTGATTAACACACACTGTTTCCTCAAAATGATGGTGACAGACTTCTGTAACTCCAGATCTAAACTGCACAAAGGTCCATAGCATGCACGGCCATCAAGTGGCTTTGACCATATTTGCATTAATACGGCAGCTAGTATAATACCTATTAGCTAACCTTTGATGTTCTGACGAATAGGAGTTAATCCTTCGCTTCTACCTGCTATGAGGGTAGCTTCAGTCTTCATTGCATGATGCAGTTCCGAAGTACACTATAAATACGCGGATTACATACACAGCAACATGTACATGTCTGCTTTGCAATTCACAGTTAACTGCGTGGCACACTATTTCTCCAAGTTCCATTCTCGGACAGCGTACGGGAAAACGAACATTTACATCTTTCTTTGTGAACTCTAATTTCTCTTATTTTAGTATTATGATCATATCTTGCTATATTTGTTGGCATCAAAAAAACATTTTCGTGTTCAGAGGAGGAAGCTATTGATTTAAATTTCGTGTAAATATTTCGTCGCAACGAAAATCGCCTTTCTTTTAATGGTCGCCATCGCATATCGCGTATCATACGTTTGACTCTCCCCAGTTTTGGTATAATAAAAAACTAGCTGCTCTTCTTTGACCGTTTTCGATGTCTTCCGTCAATTCTATCTAATACGTATCCCATACTGCGCAGCAGTATTCCAGAAGAGGATATGTAAGCGTAGTGTTGGCAGTGTGTTTAGTACTCCTGCTGCATCTTCTAAGTGTTCTGCCAAAGAAGAAACGTAGTCTTTGATTTGCCTTCCCCTCAACATGTTCTGTGTGATTGTTCCATTTTAAGTTGATCCTAATTGTGATACCCAGGTAACTAACTGAATTGACTGCCTTGAGATTTGTGTGATTTATCGTGTAACCGAAATGTAACGTATTCCTTTTAGTACTCATATGGCTGACTTCACGCTTTTCATTATTTACAGCCAATTGTCACTTTTCGTACCATACAGATATCTTATCTAAATCATTTTGCTTTGATTTCCTGATGACTTTACAAGACGGCAAACGATAGTACCATCTGCAAACAACGTAAGAGGGCTGCTCAGATTATCTCCTAATCGTTTGCATAGATTAGGAAAAGCAGCTAACACTTCCTTGGGGAACGACAGATACCATTTCTGTTTTACTGGATCACTTTTCACCGGTTACTACGAAGTGCGACATTCTTTCTGACAGGAAATCACCAATCCAGTCACACAACTGAGACGATACTTCATAGGCGCTCAATTTGATTAGAAGACGCTTGGGGGAAACGGTGTCGAAAGCCTTCTCGAAATCTAGAAGTACTGAATACATATGGCATCCTCTGTCTATACATGGATTGATAGATATAGTGCAAATACATTTTACACAAACAAACATTAAGTTGCTGTTTCGAGGCATGCTAGTTTGGAATGGTAGGTCCGCAACTGTCTAATATTGAGGAAAATTTAATAATTATTTTTATTTTTTCCGTCGCAGTTGCATGAATATACAATTTATTGCTGCAGTGTCACCGGTTTCTGGCTGACTCGCCCAGTCTCAAACCATACACCTTGTTACTAGCCGTAACTACCGTATTTACGCGAATCTAATGCGCCATGGAACGTAAAGCGCACCCCCATTTTAAGAATTAAATTAACAAAAAAAAAGAATTTTGGCACATAGCTGGTAGGGTATTTTTGTATTGTTTAAATTTATTTTACAGTGCTAACTTTATTTCAAACAATATTGAATATATACGTGAACTATAAAAAACAACAATAATTTATTTTTAAGTTAGTCATTACGGTAATAAGTGACATTTTCATTATTAAAAGAGAACGCCTAACTTGACTGCCTGCATGACATACAAAGAATCATACAGTAAATTACAGGCCTCCGAGTGACTTGCATTTGGACTAATCGCGGTGATCGGCTAGACCGACGTGCAATGCAAGAGCCTCGCCCCGGTGGAACCGCCTTCATGATCAGGGTGTTCTCTACGCCAGGTAAGTATCACCAAACGAAAAATAAGAGTACGAGACGAATTTAGTGAAGGAAGAAACAGCACGCACAGTTATTTTTTTATCATATCCATCTTCAGTCGAATTTGTAAATTACGAATATTTCTTCTCACAAAATTATTTTCTATGGATCCTTATCGAGGGTACCAAATATTTTCGAACTTCTTTGTCAAACAATGTTACCTCTACACGGTTTTTTCCTGGAAAGGACTGTACTTCTCCAGCGTTTAGTCAGCATTTGTATGTGTAGCGTGGACAAATAACAAGGACACACTCGCGTGAAGAAGCGTGTTAAACGTAGCGCTGGTGCCCTGTGTCGGCTGTCTGCATGAAAGAGCGGTTACACTGGCATACAGGTCACCGCCTGCGACGCGGAAGGGCCCAGGGATTATAGACCAGACCCGAGACCCCTTTCTGGCTCTTTTTGCAGGAAGTGCCGTACGTGGATTCAGCCGAGCTAAAAGGCGGGTCGGCGCTTCTTTATAACTGACGAGTCAAGATAGTCGGCTGGGCACAAAGTGACATTGTGCGTTAGGCAGGGCCCTTGCTGCGCTTTTGTACGCAGGCAACTTTAATCCGGACAGCTGCGTCGCCTACGCTGCACGTGTACACGCACTGTTTTGCCCCACACGTGCGAAATAAGTCGCTTCTTTCTCGCTAGTTTCACGGTGAAGCTGCAAACAGTCAGGCCCACCATTACAGTCTAGAAAATAGTCTTGCTTGGCATCGGTGATGATCACATCAAAATCGCAAACGGGCGTCGTTAGTTAAACACATTCGTAATCTATATCAGAATTTCGACATTCTTGAGGAGTCCACGGAAATTTACAATTTTCAAACAAGCATCGGTCGAAAAACTCAAGAACCACATTTATGACACCTCAAAACAGCACGAGTTCTAAAGATAACTAACAATAATGTTTTATGACGCTCCATATTCGCTCGCATGAGGCACACTCTGTCGAGAAACGTCTCCCGACTTTCCATTCTGAAACACATTAGGCTATACCTTCGAATGTATACAGGGTGTCGCAAAACGTTTAAGGTCATAACTGTGCAGGAAACCTACACTAGGTATTTTGAGGTATGGGACCAATGGTGGGAAAGAAATGTTTCAGGATGTACGAGGCAGGATCTGTACAAAATGAAGTAATAAGATATTATTGCATTCCATTGAACGCTGCACGTTACTTGGTGATCGATTGGTATGTGTTGTTACAGTTGCTGGGCACGACACTTCTTGTTCTGGACGAGAAGACGCGTTTTCACCACGACATCTTACCTTCCCACTTCTATATTAATGGCCGTAAACTTCTGATCAACATACATTCTAATCTTTGATTTATAAGGGAGGTTCTGACCCTAGGTCAGCATAGATAATTTGGACAGTTTCGTATGGTGTTGTAATTAGATGTATTAAGCCCTAGTAGAAGCTGAAGAGGAAATGGGTGGTAGGGTCCTAGCTACCTGGTTCTGGAATATTTGAGAGTGTGTGGAAAAATTTTATGCGTCATTATAACGGTTTCTGCCCACAACACAGCACGGTTTTAGAAAGCACCGCTCGTGCGAAGCTCTGCTTGCCCTTTTCTCACATGATATTTTACATGCTATGAAAGAAGGACAGCAGGTGGAACCCATATTCCTAGATTTCCGTAAAGCATTTTACACGGTGCCACACTGCCATGTGTTAACGAAGGCACAAGCAGATATGTGAGTGGCTCGGAGACTTGTTGAGTAACAGAACCCAGTATGCTGTCCTAGACGGCGAGTGATCATTGGACACAAGGGTATCTTCAGGACTGCCCCAGGGAAGTGTGATAGAACCGCTATTATTTTCTGTAAACACCGGCAGACTGGATGGGTAGCAATCTGCGGTTGTTTGCTGATGATTCTGTGGTGAAGAGGAATGTGTCGAAGTTGAATAACTGTAGGAGGACACAAGGTGACTTAGATAAAATTTATAGTTGGTGTGATGAATGGCAGCTAGCTCTAAATGTAGAAAATGTAGGTTAATGCTGATGAGTAGGAAAATCAAACTCATAATGTTCTAGTAGAGTATTAGCAGTGTGCTGCTTGAGACACTCACGTCGATTAAATATCGAAGCGTAACGTTGCAAGGTAGTATGAATGGGGATGAGCAAGAAAGTATAGTAGTAGGGAAGGCGAATGGTGAGTATTGTTTGAGTATTTGTTATTCGAACCAGGTTGAATTGAAGGAAGACACTAAAGTAGTTCAAAGGAATGCTGCTAGATTTGTTACCGGTATGTTTCAACAACACCCAAGTATTACGGAGATGCTTCGGGAACTCAAGTGGGAATCATTGGAGGGCACGTAACGTCCTTTTCGAGGAGCTCTGTTGAGAAAATTTAGAGAACCGGCATTTGAGGCTGACTGCTGAACGATTCTACTGCCGCCAACCTATACTTCACGTAAGGACCACAAAGATAAGATAAGGGCTCATACGGAAGCGTACGAAGTTGTCACAATGAACGGTTTCTATGACCATAGTCTGTTGTTACAAATATGTTATCTCATAAGTCAATAAAAAAAGAAATACTCATTTCCCTCCATGAGTTCCTTATCTCAAAGCATCACTTTAAGATCCTCTAGTATCTGTGCAATTTTTACCCCAAAGGTTAGGGTGTGCCCTGTATAGGTATTACTTGGCAAAAAGTCACGCTTGAAACTAGTAACGGAAAAGTAAATCTAATACAATTTGCAAGTTTGACATAATTGTTACCAAGTTTTATACATATTTTATTATAGCTGCGGAGCACAAAATAGAGAAAAAAAGATCAAAACGCCGTCACGGGTCAATGAAGCAGCGAAAGATGATGCTTCACGAGGTACTCAGGTTCGCATGAGTGAACTACGTGGAGGCTTCCCGAACAGTATTTGGTTGAGAATTTGGTGGTGACGTTGAAATTTGGTGGATCTGATATGATAGTACGCTTTGGGCTTGGGCCATTGTTTTTGGTCGATGGGGAAGTCAACATAGATGCTTATGAAAACGTTTTAGAGACGGAGTGTCAGTATGATGATGTTCTCGCCTACAGTGTTACATCATGGTTACATAGCTGGAATTCCTATACTTCTTGATCAAAGGCGTGGCCTGAACCGTGTCGAAAATCTCTGAGGAAGTAAGAATAGGACTTCAAGTCCCGTCGACGACGAGGTCATTAGAGACAGAGCAGAAGCTCGGACTGTGGAAGGATGGGGTAAATAATTGGCTGTATTCTTGTCAAAGAAACCAATTCAGCAATTTCATTTAGCTGTTTAGGCAAACAACGGAGAACCTAAATCTGGGGGACTGGTCGTGAATTTGAAACCCTCCCCTCCCGAAGGCGAGTCCAGTGTTACGACAGAGGCATCGCGCTCTGTCAGACCTCTAGGGAAGAATTTCAGAGTCTGTTTGGATACCAGATCAATCCGCTCTTCACCACGCCTTAGGAAAACTGAAAATAAATTCAGTCTTCAGTATTTAAAAATTCAGCCGAAAATTTTCGTCGAGTACATAAGCACTTCAGTAGAAGCAAAAGGAGATCGTGCATTAGTTACAAACATTACGTCTTTAGAATGAACAGATGGGTGCGCTCGTTCAGTTTTGATGACAAAATGCAATTTGACATTTCACAAGGTAACGGAATTGCAGTGGCAAAGTATGAAGCGTACATTCTGTAAGAAAAAAACTCTGTATTAATTCCGTAAATATCTAATGGGAAGAAAACACGAATACTGAGTGATCTTCGGCATTATCACTAAGAAAATCGCCGATGCAATCTTGAAAAATTAGCTTTACATCCTTGCGACCCAAGCCTATAGATTATCCCTTCATTGTAGTAGGTCTACTACTACGAAAAGCGGAATTTGGTTTTGTATTAACTCTGGCATCATGTTATATCAGATCTCATTGCTAAAGAAAAGAGAAAAAAAGTAACAAATTAAAAAGTGCTAGAGCTTTCTATCTCACAACTTCTGTATTTCGATGCGTCTTTGTCTGCAAAGCGTGCGGGTTAGTGTGTCTGTGTGCGTGTGAATGGACAGATCCCTTCTCCTTAGCTACAGATCCCCAAAATGGTATCGTGTTTTCTTTCAGTCTGTTTATTTAGTGTTCCATCAGTCGACAGATTGTGTACCTGCGTACTTCAAGAATGACACATGACAGGCACTTCTATAGTGCATGTAGAATTTTTTAGTCTGTTTATACTGTACTGTTGGTACAGAGACAGTTAGAAGGTTATTGTGTTCAGAAAAGAGCTGAAGTATTGAACGCTCTTTATTCTTACCAGCCAGACATGAACGTTGCATCGGAGATAACTATGAAGAATCAACGATACTGAGTGCCCCTTGACAAAGTAACGGAGTTAGAGCATCGCTTTCAGAAATGTGGTTTGTTCTGCAGTGAAAGTGTACTGGCTAATCACACAGATTTCATGTGTGTGTGGAAAACTTAAGCTAACGAGAAGCAGACGAGTCAGAAAAACATTAAGTGTAAAATGTCAGGCACGTTACTTACGTGACAGTGACGATCCGTCGAAAGCCATCTCGACTGCTGCATGGTTACATGTGAGCCGTCGCCTAGCGACATAGCTAGTTAACTTTTTCTGACGCGTGGCCTGTGAGTACGTGTTCCACTGCGTAGGACCCCTGCACAGCAATCCAAAGATTCCGTCTGCCTATTTCCAACATACCTTCTTTTCTTATGAGTACATACAGTATGCTTCAGACGCTGTAAAATGAACGTAATCCTCAACAAGGCTTTACCCAGCGTCTTGATGGATGACTGCTCGATATAATGACATGGAGCACCACTGAGTGCTATGGACGATTCCTGTAGCTCTTTCTTGCAGATATTTTAAAAAAATTACGTAGAATACCTGGAATGGCACCCTTTCCCTGTGGAATTGTATTTAAACAATCTAATACTAGTCCATAACCCATAAGTAGCAAAATAAGTAATGATGGTCGAAGTTGGGAAAATAATAAATGTAGACCGACTATGACAAGAAAAGCGTTTCTGGAGAAGAGAAATTTGTTAACATCGAGTATAGATTTAAGTGTCAGGAAGCCTTTTCTCAAAGTATTTGTATGAAGTGTAGCCATTTATGGAAGTGAAACATGGACGATAGTTTAGACAAGAATGCTGAAGATTATATGGGTAAATCATGTAACTAATGAGAAGGTACTGAATAGAATTTGGGAGAAGAGAAATTTGTGGTACAACCTGACTAAAAAAAATGGATCAGTTGGTAGTACACATTCTGAGGCATTAGGGAATCACCAATTTAGTACTGGAGGGAAGCGTGAGGTGTAAAAATCGTACAGGGAGAACAAGAGATGCATACATTAATAGATTCAGAGGGATGTAGGTTGCAGTAGTTACTCGGAGATGAAGAGACTCGCAGAGGATAGAGTAGCATGGAGAGCCGCATCAAACCAGTCTTTGGACTACAACAACAAGAAGTCATAAATAGGGTTGCAATCTATTAATTTTAATGTGCTGGCCAACGTTTTGAAAAACACATGGTTGTGGAATATAATGGCTAACATTTTACAGTTTTATGAAAATAGTTACGGTACTATATTTTGTATGTCTATACTTTTGACCACGCATAAACGGCAGAGAAAAGTCGAATTAATGCAAGTAACATGAATTTGCATAAACGAAATACAAGTAACAAATATAATAGTCTTTCTGTTCTCATTTAACAGATAATTTACACTCATTTTTGTTTCCCCACTACTCATCGTCGAAAGAGGTGAACATTTTACTTGGAGATCAACAAATTAATAATTACGTTAAACAAACGAAGTGTTTTTCGGCACGATATTTACAAAAGGAAGTTCTTTCGTATTTTAGCGAAAGCAATAGAAGAAATTTCATCTTCTGTTCTGTTCGATTATCAGCACAACCGCCGGCTTCAGAAAAATCTAAAATGTAAGTATTCATTTAATGATGCGTAACTATCGCTTCTGTACGTAGCCGTGCAGATGTGTAACATTGAATTGGATTTTTCTAAGACAAATTTTTACAGTATGCACTCAAATTAGTGACAATGAGAAAATGCCAGACATATCTTGAAAGATGATAACAAGTGCCGTCTCTTAAGAGGTGTATTAAGATGCAGAGCTCGTCGGACTACACTTTTACTCCAGCCCGTATACTGAACTGAGTGAGATCTCAGTCACTGAAAATGTTTGCGACTTCGTCGATTGGGGATTCGTTCATGACGTGCAGTCGCCAATAAAGCTAAATATTGGACTCACGCTGAAACTGTCTTCGGTACCTTATCAACGAAACACATTAAAACTCTTGTCTGATTCGACGTCATGACGCAGAGGCCTTATCGCAACGTGTGTTATAGTTTCCAAGTACTGATTTTGAGAAATAAATACAGTTTTATTGCTCTATAAAGTTAATCGGTCTAATGTATCCAGAGAATAATTAGGAAGGTCAGAGTGTGTTACGTTACGGCGTCTCCTACAAATAATAAGCATGAAGAAAGACTAGTTAACGAATAGATCTTTTGTACAACTCTGACTATAGAAAACTAAACCTTCTACACTTCTTGATAGCAGTTGTGTAGCGTTTCATATCGGTGTTGACAGGAGACGAGCCTGTGGTGAACCTTTCCTTCAATTACGTACAGGGGATAGGCAAAATACACTTGTACGTACTTGGGAGTGGCTTAAGAATACGGGGTTGAACCCCCATTTGCTCGTAATACAGCTGCGATTCTTCTTGGAATACTGGAATATAATGATTGTACAGTCTCTAGTGGACTGTTATGCCACTCTCCGACCAGAATCTCTTCTAATTCCAGTAATGACGAGGGAGGCGGAAATCTGCTCCGGAATCTACTCTCCAGTGCCACCCACAAGGGTTCGATGATGTTCAAGTCCTCGGTCTGTGCTGGCCAGGAAGATGCGAATTTCAGTTGTATGCTCCACGATTGTACTGTCCTGGCTGTGTGCATGAGTGCATTATCGTCCTGAAATATGGCACCATTGTTGGGGACACAACCCTTGAATCACGGGGTGCACCTGATCACCTAACCTAGCTATAACACGACCTTTAAGAGTAACGATGGGACCAGCAGAATACCATGATATGGCTGCCCACATCATCACACTTCCACCTCCATGCTTAATCGTTGGAATCAAGCAATCAGGATTGTAGGCTTCTTTTGGCGTTCTCCAGACATAAACTAGGCCCTACATTGGAAATAACGAAAACGTTGACTCGTCGGACCATATGACGTGTTTCCACTGAGGAGCCACCAATGATTTATGCTCCTGACACCATGTTTTATTCTTCTTTGCGTTGGTTGTCGTCACTAATGGTTCCAGTATAGCAGCTCGCCCATGAATATTCGCTTTATGGCGTTGTAGATGGACAGTGGCAATAGATACGGGATCTCGAAGATGGCTATTGAGCTCTGAAATCACTTCATACGCCGTAGCTTTGTGATGTTTCGGCACGATTCGTGTTAATGTACGACGATCTCTGCCATTTACTTTTTATTTGCGCCCATTATTACGTTTACACGATGATGCCTTTCCTTGTTTTGTGTAGACTATGGTGACTGTTGAAACAGTTGCTCTTGAAACATTAAATACGTTGGCTGTCCTGGTTACTGATGCTCCAGCTGATCGAGCCCTTACAATCTGGCCTCTTTGGAACTTTGTTAGGCCTTTCATTACACGTCGACCTCGGACTCTGAATGCAAATACAAAGTATGTACCACTCTTAACATTCTGCACTGATGCCTAGTACGTACTGAATACTGGCCCCCCTTCTAACAGCCGTGTACCGCAAGTCTCTAGAGGAACGAAAGGTTCCAAATGATTGGAAAAGAGCACAGGTAGTCCCAGTCTTCAAGAAGGGTCGTCGGGCAGATGCGCAAAACTATAGACCTATATCTCTGACGTCGATCTGTTGTAGAATTGTAGAACATGTTTTTTGCACGCTTATCATGTCGTTTCTGGAAACCCCCTACTCTGTAGGAATCAACATGGATTCCGGAAACAGCGATCGTGTGAGACCCAACTCGCTTTATTTGTTCATGAGACCCAGAAATTATTAGATACAGGCTCCTTGACTTCCGGAAGGCGTTCGATACAGTTCCGCACTGTCGCCTGATAAACGAAGTAAGAGCCTACGGAATATCAGACCAGCTGTGTGGCTGGATTGAAGAGTTTTTAGCAAACAGAACGCAGCATGTTGTTATCAATGGACAGACGTCTACAGACGTTAAAGTAACCTCTGGCGTGCCACAGGGGAGTGTTATGGGACCATTGCTTTTCACAATATATATAAATGGCCTAGTAGATAGTGTCGGAAGTTCCATGCGGCTTTTCGCTGATGATGCTGTAGTATACAGAGAAGCTGCAGCATTAGAAAATTGCAGCGAAATGCAGGAACATCTGCAGCGGTAGGCACTTGGTGCAGGGAGTGGCAACTGACCCTTAACATAGACAAATTTAATGTATTGCGAGTACATAGAAAGAAGAATCCTTTATTGTATGATTATACGATAGCGGAACAAACACTGGTAGCATTTACGTCAGTAAAATATCTGGGGGTATGCGTGCGGACCGATTTGAAGTGGTAAAGCGGGTACCAGGTTGAGATTCATTGGGCGAGTCCTTAGAAAATGTAGTCCATCAACATAGGAGGTGGCTTACAAAACATTCGTTCGACCTATACTTGAGTGTTGCTCATCATTGTGGGATCCGTACCAGGTCGGGTTTACGGAGGAGATAGAGAAGATCCAAAGAAGAGCGGCGCGTTTCGCACAGGGTTATTTGGTAACAGTGATAGCGTTACGGAGATGTTTAGCAAACTCAAGTGGCAGACTCTGCAAGAGAGGCGCTCCGCATCGCGGTGTAGCTTGTGGTCCAGGTTTCAAGAGGGTGCATTTCTGGATGAGGTATCGAATATATTGCTTCCTCCTACTTATACCTCCCGAGGAGATCACAAATGTAACATTAGAGAGATTCGAGCGCGCACGGATGCTTTCCGGCAATTGTTCTTCCCGCGACCCATGCGCGACTGGAACAGAAAAGGGAGATAATGACAGTGGCACGTAAAATGCCCTCCGCCACACACCGTTGGGTGGCTTGCAGAGTATAAATGTAGATGTAGATGTAGAACACGCACAGTCCAGCAGGACACGTGCCTTATCTGCGTTGTTGACCGTCAAACGCAACATCCCATTACTACCACTGATCACATTATTTTGCCTATTCCCTGTACTTTCATTAAATATTCCCATCCCCTTATGTATACAGTGTATCGCAACACCGAGTTGTTGCGTAAGGTTCATTCGAGCAGCTATATGATAGAGCCTTCTTTCAATAGTATTCGCAATGCCTCGGAGAGATGCTCTCAATTGACGTATGAAGCCCTGCTATTCCGGAATTCCCTTTCCCCATCTGCATCGTGCAGTGAAGAGGTCGAGATGAAGTATGCCGACAGAATTCACTCACAGAGTGCGAAACTAAATGTGAAGCGCCCGCGGTAGATCTGTTCGCTGCTACGCCAGGATTGACGTCGAAATCGGCTGCTGTCTGGCGCCTGCTGCCTTCATTATTTATTGTTGAAAGCAGACACCGGCCAACTATCGGAATAAGTGCCAAGTTATTTTGGAAGCGCCTAAATTCGTGGCTCTTAGCAGATTAAGGGCACTTCCATTACCCGCTATCTCCAATGAACGACAAGCATATCTTTACGGCCGAGTTTCGACGAAAATGTGAGTCGGTTTGAGAGCTTTTAAAAATTCATCCTCCAGTCTGTGGTGGGTTGGCGCGATTTTTCGAGAGAGGAGTAAACTGTGTTCCAAAAACATCGACTGCTACAGCTTTCAGGGCACGGAACGAATTGCAGATAAGCGTTGGTCTACTAAATACGTTTACAATCTTGTTCTAAAAACCTGCTTAAAATCTGACAGTTGTGCTGTTCGTTTCACATTACCCTAAATACATTGCCCACAACAAAGGCAGAAAATGTCTCGTTTTAGACGGTGTTTCTTGGAATACATACATAACCTCTGCACTAACCTTTCGTATATTTACAGCTTGTAGTTAATCAAGCTGAACGCCTCATGAAGTGCCTAAGTTATGAAAACAACATGGGTGTGCCTTGACAAAAAGCTTCTTTCAGTATCGTTTAGCGCGCAATTGTCAAATAACGAGACACACTTTAAATTTCTCGGTACTTGCTGACCGCCGAACGAAATGGTGCAATGGTTAGCACACTGGACTAGCATTCGGGAGGACGACGATTCAATTCCGCTTCCGACCATCTTGATTTAGGTATTCCGTGGTTTCACTAAATCGCTTCAAGCAAATGCCGGAATGTTTCGTTTGAAAGGGAAAGGCCGAATTCCTTCCTCTTTCTTCCCTCATCAGATGTGACCGATAACCTCGGTATTTGTTCCCCCCCACTCAAATCAGCCAACTTAGTGACTGTATCTATGAAACTTTTTTCTGGAGCAATTACTTTCTAGTCGGTTAGTTGTTACTGCGTCAGTTCTTCGAGGAGACCATTCTTCTATCACTGATAGCGTTGTGTTAAACTCGAATAGTGACAACTACTGTATAGTCTCACATATTTTCCCTTGACTTGCTAATAGCATTGAGCATACCACAGCGATAGCTCAGTAGTTCTGCTTATTTTAACAGCAAGCTTATTAATTACTCAATGGCTGACGCACACCCTCCGTTCGAGCTTCATCAGCTGGAACTTCAGAGAAAAAGGTTACCGAAATTTAAGGCAAGTATACTATACTACAACCACGAAAAAAAGTATACAAAATGGGGTCCAACTGTAAATTACTGCGAAGGGGATGGTAGAGAGAGGGACGTATTGGGGAAAGGCATAAGTTTAGGGAAATACGGGCGTAGATATTATACCAGCCTAGGCTACAGTCACTTTGAGGTAAGTTGAATCGCTTTTACGTACAACTGACAAAGGTAATCTTTATTACTAATAAATCCCCTTTTTTGTTATAGCGAGATAACAAGGGAAAATAAGAAATCGTATAAGACTTACGTAAAGAGCATGGTTATCTTTGAATGTTAGACACTGGAATCACAAAGGAGAAGGAAATGTTGACTTCAGTTCGACGGAAAGAGTTTTCTGAGGAAAAGTTGTTATGACTTTGCTGAGGCCCGTTAGGAACAGCGTCGTACTGGCAAAATTATATTCAATAATGACTAAATTAAACGACTACCACAATACGATCATTTTAAAAGAATAGTACGAAATAACTATTACCCCACAAAGAAAGAAAATGTTGCAGACCACTAACAAGTTGGTTGCAGGAGGTAAAGAAATCTACAGCTAACTGAAAAGAACAAGGCGATGAGAAAGAAGGGGACTAGAAGCGAGCGACACTCACCACTGTACGAGATTCACAAACTGACGATGACGACTGAAGAAATCTGCTGTTTACTAAGTGCACGCCGATCCATCATCAAATTGTTCACCAACAGCAGTAGTACATGTTTCGGATAAGGAAAGATATACTCAGACTTCCTGTTTTCAGTTAAGAACGAAATTCAGTACAGCTCCTTCATCTGTAAATTCAAATTCTTTTCCGATATATTTTGATTTTCTTCGCAGCATAAGAACTATTTCCCTGTTCGACCGTTGCTGGTTCCGTTATGCTATTGTTTTGTATGATGAGTGAATTCCTCCGTTGCTGATAAGTGTGAATGCGCAATAGACACCATGTAAATCGTAGTCTTATTTATACAAACAGTCAAGCAAAACTGTAACAGAATACAAATTTTAAAAAGTAAGAAATTATTTTTATATCGTCTGGAGACAACTGTGGCCGCTAAAGTAGTTAACATGCTTTTGTTATTATTACTATTATTATTTTCCTATATATTCACAATTACCTTTACTGATAGTCGTTTCAGACGACTGAAACAAGTCGCCTGAAAGATAATCGTAGTTGTGACGGAAACTAAAAAAGTGCTCCAATTTCAGTTAGCATATTAATGTCCCTCTTCCTTTCTTACATTACCTTTGTATGTGGATTTCTGAGAATTTAGCTGTGTGTTATTAGAAAACTTAAGTGATGGTTATCTCTAATGATTTTAACAAAATCTCCATCCGTGCTTATTTTCCAAATTTACAGACGTTGTTTTCTGATCGTATTTCTAAGGGTTCTCTCATTTTAAACCAACCAGCTTTAAACAGTTTTCTCACTGTTACAGATATAATTAGACTTTTTTCTGTCACATTCGTCCAACAAAACACTCTCATAATCAAACACTGGTCTCGTATTTGTGAGTAATATTGGTTCACATAGCAATCCGTCCGACCGAAATACGTTTCCCGTCGTTTGCTTGGATTATTTACAATTTATTTACCAGTTCTTCTCCATTCTGAACTTTTGGTCTGTCGCAAACGATTTAGTGGACGACAGGACGACAAACACTTGGTATTCGTGTGTTATTCCTTGTTTCACTAGATGCGCCCGTGTTAACGTATTATTATCTGTAAGGCAGCACAGCCAACGATTAAGTTGTTGCTATATGAGGACTACCAATTTAAATTTATTCTCAAATATTTGTAAAGTGGTCTAGCCTCGTTGCGGACCCAAACTGGAAACGGGTGTGTCAGTAGAAATATCCTCTCACTGTTTGCGCTGTGTATGAAACAAAATATTGTACAAAAGTCGCTTATAAACACACGTATTCATTGATCTTATCGATCAATAGTACCTAATAATAACAATAATAACAGTGATAGTAGCAGATAGAAGATGTGTTTACAGGTGTACAAAAGTGATCTTTTCTGACATAGCGAGTTCTGAGGGAGTGCTATGTAGCTAAACTGCACCACCTGAATACTTTAGGAATAATGACGGTCTGGATGGAAGGAAAAGTGTTTAGTCACAAGGAACTACCGAATGCATACAGGAACAAAGGTAGATATCATTGTTGTTTTAGAAATAGGTTTGTTTTTAGATAACTTTTCTGCTACCAGTCATAATTTCTTTCATTCGCATTGTACATGATGCGTGATTCCATTTTTCATGTATGTTTTATCTTTTTAGTATGTCATTTTTACTTACTATTTTCGCTGTGTCAGGTTCTGCTTTGCATTGTTGACTTTAAGTTTTCTTATGGACGTAACTTTCATTGCACAGTATACATCGAGAATAACATGTGAGACTCTCCACAAAGGGACCATAAGAAAAATTTAGGTCAACAGAACAAAGCAGAACTTCGCACATTGAAAATATTACGAAAAAATGGCGTAGTATAAAGAAAAAACACGCGTGAAAATGGGAATCATTTCCTGAAACGCGTTGTGCAGAATATGAATAAAAGAAAGTAGTGACCGGTTTGCAGAAAAGCTATCTGAAACAAACCCATCATTTACACAGTCGCATGATTTTAAAAAACCATATATAATGGATGAAATCAGTTCTTTAGTAGATATGTCATTAACTGTCTTTCGAAGCTGAAGACGTTATTCAGTTTTCTGCTATACTGAAGGAGGTAAAGCCAGTGTCGGGTTCCTGGTACTGAAAACGACATTGAGAAAGCGATCGAGTGACGGAATGGGAAAGAAGGGATATTTCTCTGATGGGAAAGAGTGTTGCTGCTGTGTTGTTTAGCCAAGAGCGTTAACGTAGGGGCAGATATGAGGGACTGAATACGTAGCTAAGACGGCAGAAGAGAGAGCGTGTATGGCAATCTCTGCGCTTGTCTGCACGAAAGCTGTGCGTGAGATGGTGATGGTTCAAATGGATCTGAGCACTATGGGACTTAATATCTCAGGTCATCAGTCCCCTAGAACTTAGAATTACTTAAACCTAACTAACCTAAGGACGTCACACACATCCACGATCGAGGCAGGATTCGATCCTGCGACCGCAGCGGTCGCGCGGTTGAGATGGTGAAGTATGTTCGAACGACAGAGGTGTATCGTACGCAAACGTTCATCATCAGTTTCAAACGCCGTTGGTTTTACTGAGAATAAGTTTGCAGGATGACAAAGCTGCATTCAGCAAGTAAAAGTGTACTCTAAAAAAAAAAAAAAAAAAAAATGTACAATGAAGGAATTATCCGAATGGGGCAGATGTCTATAGATGTGATGTGCATGTACAGACAAACGAGTGATTACAGTTTCAGAAAAACTGGATGATTTATTCAAAAGAAAAAGCTTTAAAAACTGAGCAAATCAATAATGCATCTCTGGCCCTTGTGCAAACAGTTATTCAGCGTGGCATTGACTGATAGTGTTGTTAGATGTCCTCCTGAGGGATACTATGGACACGTCTCAATTGGCGCGTTAGATCGTCAAAATCACGACGTGGTTGGAGGACCCTGTCCGTAATACTCCAAACGTTCTCATTTGGGGAGAGATCCGGCGACCTTGATGGCTAAGGATGGTTTGTCAAGCCGAAGACAAGTAGTAGAACCTCTCACCGCATGTGGGTGGGCTCAGCTTGTTGAAATGGCTCAGCATGGCTTGGCACTTGGCAACAAAACGAGGTGTAAAATATCGTCGACGTGCCGCTGTGATTTAATCATGCCGCGGATGACAACCAAAGGGGTCCTTCTATGAAAAGAAATAGCACTCCAAACCATCACTCTTGGTTGTCGGGCCATATGGTGGGCAACAGTCAGGTCGGTATCCCACCATTGTCCGGGCCGTCTCTAGAAACGTCTTCGCTGGTTATTGGGGAGCAATTCGAAGCGGAAATCATCGCTGAAGACAATTCTATACCATTCAACGAGATTACAGACCGCAGGCGCGCCAATTGAACAGAATTTGCCAGAATATCCCTCAGAAGGACGTCCAGCAAGCCGAATAACTGGTTGCACACGGGCCAGAAGTCCGCCCCCGGTAGCTGAGTGGTCAGCGCGACAGAATGCCCATCCAAAGGGCCCAGGTTCGATTCCCGGCTGGGTCGGAGATTTTCTCCGCTCAGGGACTGGGTGTTGTGTTGTCCTAATCATCATCATTTCATCCCTATCAACGAGCAAGTTGCCAAAGTGGTTTCAAATCGAAAGACTTGCACCCGGCGATCGGTCTACCCGACGGGAGGCCTGGTCACACGACA
This sequence comes from Schistocerca gregaria, assembly GCF_023897955.1. NCBI lineage: Eukaryota > Metazoa > Arthropoda > Insecta > Orthoptera > Acrididae > Schistocerca > Schistocerca gregaria. The sequence continues at coordinate 748,671,444 of NC_064931.1, forward strand.
TTTACTTAAGGGGCAGAAGTGGACCACCACAAGAAGAATGTATGCAGTGATAGGAATAAGTGGTTTCTCCTCTCGCCTCAAATAGTGAAGTACAGTAATACAAAGTGTTTCTTCTTGGTGAAATCAGTGAGACAAAGTGCTTCTCACCAAAACAACTGTCATGCTCGCAGCCAAATCAGTGTCCAAAGTACAGTAATACTAACAGTGTTTTGTTTTCGTTATTTTACTATTTTGTCTAGGATACAAACATTACTTAGTGGAAAGTGCCAACTAATCATAATTTTTTTTGAATGATTTCCTTTACTATATGCCCTATATTGTTTACTCACACTTCCCTCTCTGCTTCACTTATATAATATGACATAATTTTCCTCTCTTCTTCAATTTATGTGTAATTTGTAGTATATGTAAAAAGTTTTCTTCTACTTCTGCTCCATCTATCATGCTGATGTTTCGCTCATACTGTCCCACCTAACAGTGCCAAGTAGAGGAAGAGATCAAGCCAGAATGCACAATGTGCCTGTGGCAGCATAAGTGCATGACATACAGAAATTTGAACTCAAAATCAATGTGTCGATGCTACATATAAATTATTATGCCTGTCCTGCAATGTTTTTACCCAAAAAGGACGACAAATGACCATGTAAAAGGATTCAAGGAACAACAATAAGAGAAAAACGAAAAAGAAAAGAATATACAAACGGAAACCTATAAAATGACAGTAATGTTAACCAAACTAGGAATGTAATAGGTTAATAGAATTAAATGTTTTTAAATGTATCGTTGTTAATATATTTAAATAAATATATATATATGGTTACAAAAAAACACGTTACTAACTTGCTCAATTTATGAAACTCTTTCTCAGCCGCTTTTTCTGAAATTCTAATCATTTGTTTGCGTGCACAGGTACACCACACCTAGCGATTTCATCCCATTCGGATAATTCCTTAGTGGTGCTTATTTTTCCCCCTCGGATTGTACAAACGTTCCTGCAACTATCTTTTTAAGGTAAAGAGGGAAGAACGTTTTTGCATTTCTGTACGATGTGGAGAAATGCCGACGCCTATTGCGGCTGTGTGTTCAGCCCAGTTTAGGTTTTCGTTAGTTATTACTCCTAAACTATTTACTGAAGGAGAAAAATGCATATTTGTCCCATTTAGGATTAAATATGGTAAAGATTCTTGACTATTTCTAGCTAATAAGCGTAAAATGGCCAACCAGGATCGCTTGGGTTTTGTTGGACTGAGCTTTAACTCTACATTCTGTGCTCATTTTAATAACTTATACAGGTCAGTACTGAAATGGCCTACAGCTGTCTTCAAGTTGAAAGCTGATTGGTTCGCGCCTACGCATGTTTCGTTAAAAACAAAAGTAAAATTCAGATGGACGAGTAACAACGATTCTTATCCACAAGATAAACATCAACGAAAATTTAAGCGATTGCTCTTTGGTCAGAGACATGATTTGACAACGAGCATGGCGACGACCTAAGCGTCAGTCCTGAAGATGTAAACACTGCAATCGCTCAGATGAATGATGATCTGTCTTCAGTAGTGACATGGGCGAAACACCTCTGCCTTCTATTCTTGTCGACGGTATTCCAATACCATATCAGAAAACAGTTAAGAACTTTGGTGTAACTTTGGATGAGCATTCCTACTGGGCGGAGAATGCAGTCGCAGTGTGCCGGAAGACGTCCGCTTGTCTCTATGCTCTCAAAACGTTTCGGAACGTATTTCCACATGACGTGAAAAGCCAGCTCGTGCAAGCACTCGTTCTACCGAGCCTCCGCTATTGTGATGTAATTCAACAAGGCACGAGCAGTGAAAACAAAAGACTGCTAGAACTAACGCCTGTGTGCGTTACACCTGCAACATTCTCCGATATGATCATCTTAGTGCTTCATACTCCCCGGTAAGGTGGCTGGGGCCGGACAAATTGCGCGGCTACCACACTCTATGTCTACTTCACCAACTCCTCGTCAAGCAAGCACCCCACTACCTTGCTTCACAGATTTAACACCTTTCATGCCATCATAATTGAAACACGAGGTCACTGTTATTTGGAAACCTAACTGTGCCCACTCACAAAAAAAAAAACTTTTGCAAACTCCTTCTCAGTTGGCGCTGTCCGCCTGTGGAACAAACAGCCGCTTACCTTGCGCAAAATTCAATCCCCTGCTGCTTTTAAGAAGAAGTTAAGGCATTTCCCACTATCATCCTCATAACGTTTTCCAGAAAATTAATGTACAAGGCCAATCCTTCCCTCTGTCAAATAGCAAAGCTAGTGTCTCCCATCTTGCACCTTTCTCTTCTTTCTCGTCATCTATCTCTATTAGCCACGCCTCTTTTTTTCCTTTATATTTCCTTAATTATGTTCATCATGTCTCTGTTCTTCTACTTCCTTCACCGTCAGTCTCGCTCATACTCCCTGCTGCTAGCACTCCTATCTAAAATCAGTCTGCCGCCGCGGTGGCCTAGCAGTTCTAGGCACTTCAGTCCGGAACCGCGCGACTGCTACGGTAGCAGGTTCGAATGCTGCCTCGAGCATGGATGTGTGTGATGTCCTTAGGTTAGTTAGGTTTAAGTATTTCTAAGTTCTAGGGGGCTGAGACCACAGAAGGTAAGTCTCATAGTGCTCAGAGCCATTTGAACCATTTTTGAATCTGTCTCTTTCGTAATGTCTAATTATAAAAGTACTTATCATCTACGAATATAAACTGTGTATGTATGTATTTTTCCAAGTGTGCCTTTGTAATTGTTTATTTCCCTTTTTGTACTAGATGTAGTTTAACACGCCTACTAAAACATATGAATGTAAAATAAGTAGAATGCCTGGTTAGGTGTAAGAGAGGGCCTGATGGCCCTAATCTTGCCAGGCTAAATAAATAAATAAATAAAAAATATCAGGGCTGGTGTGAAACAGTGTTATTCTAACAACGGTCCAGAGTCTAACGCTGCTTCGTCTCAATAGATAGAACTAAAAATGTGGGAAGGTACGAAGGAAGAACAAAAACGCGTTATGTAAAGTGTTTACCTCGGAATGAGCTAAGTCACAGCGGTCGTTAAGCGCAGTCCACTTGTCGCTATCCACCGCTGGCTGCACAAAACCCAAGTCAACAGAGTCTTGCAGAAGAGGTACGGCCTCCGCACCGCCCCCTCGGTGCCCATATCTGACAGCAGGAAAGCTCGCGGCAGCCGGCCCAAGGCGCGCAGTAAAAGCCTTTTCCTATCACGCTCGTTTTAGTACTGCCGTCTTCTGATGCCCCCTTTCACATTTAAGCGGAGCAATAATTTATCGAAAGTCAAGAGCTCCGCAGCCCTTTGAAGTGGAATGCCAGCACACGTGTTCGACGGCGGCGCACACCCACGTCCTGTCACGCCGAGCTAAATTACATTTTCTGTCATACATAAACGCGTTTGCCTGTTCATCGTGGGTCAGCGAAGATCAGCGTGCAGATAACGTGCTATTTGATTCTTTGACTGTGCCCGTCACACTTCGTACTGCACTGCGATTTAAAATCGGTTATCAGCTTGTCTTGTCATTTCTGTATGCAGTGTGGCTGCGAACAGTGATCAACAATATGAAGAATGTTGCTTTTCTAGTTACACTATCCGCGAGTATTATTCGCTACACAAAAGCGAGGCATGAAATTTAAATTGCGCTGTGGCTCAACGAGTCTACAAGCGCTGTCTGAGCCATAGCAAGAATACTCGCTTCAGATTCACTGTTCATGTACGCGATCGAGTAGAAATTCAAACGAAATATTTATCAGATACAGTGATCGAAAACAATTTTCTTCACTAGGGAGCATTTCATAGGAGTGAAAGTTTTCTACACATATGTTGTTGTTGTTGTTGTTGTTGTGGTCTTCAGTCCTGAGACTGGTTTGATGCAGCTCCATATGCGATATATTTTTGCGAGTTGACTGTCAGTTCTGGAACACAAGTTCCACAGCACTCATATACTCCAAAAGTCAAGTGTCAGGAAGACTGGGTGATTTGTAGGAGGGGATCAAAGAGTGAGGTCATCGCTCCGATTGGATTAGGGAAGGATGGGGAACGAAGTCGGGCGTACCCTTTCAAAGGAACCATCTGAGCATTTGCCTGAAAAAATTTAGGAAAATCACGGAAAGCCTACACCATGATGGCCGGAGGCGGGATTGATTGAACCGCCTTCCTAAAGAATGGAAGAACAGTGGACTAACGCCTACGCCACCGCGCTCAGTTGTCAGAAAGACTGTGTAACATTTGGTATGCGTCGTCTTATTTTATTTTAATTATTTTTAACAGTGCGCCGTATTAAATATAAACTGCCTGTTATCTTTCTCATCAGATATTTCTGGTGTACTGTCTGCGATGGCCACTGAGGCCTAGCGGTTCTAGGCGCTTCAGTCCGGAACCGTGCTGCTGCTACTGTGGCAGGTTGGAATCCTGTCTCGGGCATGGATGTGTGGATGTCCTTAGGTTAATTAGGTTTAAGTTGTTCAAAGTCTAGGGGACTGACGACCTCAGACGTTAAGTCCCATGGTGCTTAGAGCCATTTAAACCGTATGAACTGTCTGCGAATAGTAAAATTTATTGATCAGTCTATGAAATTCATTCGCAACAGCGGAATCGCTGTGATGTTAACTGCATTAGGTATGAAGACATTACCTACTGGTGACACATGAAAATTTGTGCCGGACCGAGACTCGAATCCGGGTTTACAGCTTGTCGCGAGCGGTCTTCTCAACCATTTCAGCTTCGCTGGTGGCAAGCAGGAACACCTGGTTTGAATCCCGGCTCGATACACTTCTCATATTTTACCAATACTTAGTACCTTCGTACCTAATGCAGCTTATGTCAGCAATATTCCGCAATTGCGAATACAGTTCATAAATTTAATGAAACTACAAGATCGTCACCAATGTCCATTTCTTCAGACATCGTTAAAAATAACTATTGCAAGCCTCTACTAGCAAAATTATGCTCGTAATACACACGTTGAATTCGTTTGTCTGCTCGAAGCACCGTGGTGGGAATCCGTGTAAAGTTGCAAGCGATGGAATCGTGGGGGGGAAGAAGAAGGAGGAGGAAATTAATGTTTAACGTCGCGTCGACAACGAAGTCATTAGAGACAGAGCACAAGCTCTGATTAGCAAAGAACAGGGAAGGAAATCGGCCGTGCCCATTGTCCAAGTAAACATTCCGGCATTTCCCTGAAGCGACTTAGGGAAATCACGGAAATTCTAAATCAGGATGACCAGGCCCGTGTTTGAAGGTAGGGTCGTAGACAGTATGACATATGGAAGCTTGGTCGACCCTGGAAGCGTGCTCGGATAGCCGAAGTGATTCAGGAGACTGCTCACGACAAGGGAAATCCGGGTTCGAGTCCCAATCCGACAGAAATTTTCGTGCGTCACCCTATCTTCATACCTAATGGTGTTAATGTCAGAATCCAGCGCGACTGCGAATAAGTTTCCCAAATTTAGGACAGCTACAAGATCGTCGTTAAAAATAAGTTACCGATATCAGAAAATCAGATTATCAGTCTTGGAGCCCCAACGAATGTCAGATATAGAGAAACAAAGAAAATGAATAACTCATTAGTCACTACTTGTGCAGTTTATCAGAATATTTGGACTCGAGTTTTTAAATTGCGCATATAATTTGACCCTGCCAGTAGACAGCTGACAGTACTTTGTGTTAAGCTATATAAATGATTTTTCTGAAGTATTAGATCAACACAGCAGCCGAGTAGAAGAAAGAAACTAATGGGCTTTCTCCTTTCTTTTTTTTTCAAAGTAGCTGCTTTTCTAACACACGTAAACATATACGACGTGATCTAGAAGTAATTCTGATAATAACCAGTATGAATGGATTAGAAGTAGTCATCACTTGTAGTTAGTATACTTAGTAGAGTGTCCGCGATGGTATTGCGGGTAGAGTACTAAACACCAGCCCTCGAAATACCTAAGTCAGACAGATACATTTCCTCCTTCTGTCTCTCCAGGAAGGCCCCAGGTTCAAGTAGCCATTGCCTCCAATGGCTACTTGTGTCTACGAATGCATAACGTCACTTCTTCCTTGATACCTGAAGATTCGCCTTCACGAAGGGAGCTACAGAACACGATGTGTGTGTGAATGAATGAATGAACATATCTGAAGTCTGTAAACCACTATAAGGTGTGTGGCGGAGTGTACAAGGTGTACCAGTATCTTTCCACCCGTCCCTCCTCATCTCTTCCTATTCCATTCGCGAAAGGTGGGAGCGGGGGAAGGGGGGGGGGGGTGAAGGAGGAAACTAGGCTATTGGTACTACTACCTGTTCATTAAGCGATATGTATGTTGAAGGAAGGAGCACGTTCCTTGACTCGTTTTATAACGTGGACTCTCGGAATACTGTGAGTAAGGTTATCCGTGATGAAAATTCCTCTTCCGGAACGTCTCGTACAGCATTTTGTTGGGCATTTCTGCGACGCTCTTACGCGGACCAAATATGTCCTGCCGAAATGTGCAGCTCTTCATTTAATGTTTTCTATCTCTTCCGTTAATCCAGCTCAAGTTCCAGGATGACGAACAACACTCAATAACAGGTTAAGTGATGGTTTTGTAAGCGATCTGTTTCTTGCCAGAATTATACTTCCTTATGATTCGTCCAATTAATCTGACATCTGCCTCTCCCGCTGAACTATATGAAAAAAATCTAAATTAGTTACAAGCTACGGCGTGCACACACTTTATTCAACATGTAAACGTCACTGCAAATATTCGGATTTAGGTTATGACATGTTCGATATACCTGCCATCATTGGAGATGATGTGGCGCAGACGAATTGCAAAGAGATGCGGACTTCCACCTAAAATCGTTCCGGACAGAAACGCCTAGATAACTGAAGACTGTAACTGACACCAGTATCGCAAATCTGGGCAACTTTGTGACTGCGGGAACAGCGCGCTCTATGAGATTGCTGGATATATCGCTAAAATAAATAGTCACTTGCTATTTATTCATCATTCTTATTTATTGGGACGTTTTGGGGCACAGCCCATTATCAGAACATCAAAAAGAGAAGTCGTCATACACAGTATGGAGTTATATATATCAACCACCAGCATCTGAACTCAACTCATCAGTAGAGTTCTGATGCTGACGGTTGATACAGGGTGACAATTATTGAACTATATGAAAAAGAAAAAACTAAATTAGTTACAAGCTACGGCGTGCACACACGTTATTCAACATGTAAACGTCACTGCAAATATTCGGACTTAGGTTATGACATGTTCGATATGCCTGCCATCATTGGCGATGATGTGGCGCAGACGAATAGCAAAATTCTTCAGTACCCGCTGCAGTGTCGGAACGTCGATGCTGTCGATGACCTCCTGAATGGCTGTTTTCAGCTCAGCAATGCTTTCGAGGTTATTGCTGTACACCCTGTCTGTAATATAGTCCCACAAAAAGGAGTCGCATGTGTTCGGATTTGGAGAATATGGCGCCAAATCGAAGGCGATGCCAGTGGCCTCTGGGTATCCAAGAGCCAGAATGCGGGCCCCAAATTGCTCCTCCGGGACATCAGACACTCTCCTGGTTCGATGCCGTCGAGATTCGTCTTTCACGAACCACATCTTGTGGAAATCACGGTCACTTAGAATAATGGAGATGAAGTCATCTTCCAAAACCTTCACGCACCATTCGGTAGTCATCGTACCATCAAGGAATATCGTACGGACTATTCCGTGAGTGGACATTGCACACCACACAGTCACCCCTTGAGAGTGAAGAGACTTCTCGATCGCGAAATACTGATTCTCAGTCCCCCTAATGCGCCAATTGTGTTTATTGGCGAACCCATCCAAATGAAAGTGGGATTCGTCGCTAACCAAACAATACTTATTCCCATCATGCAGCGCGGCCAACCGTGCAGTTTGAACGTCCTAACACAAACCATTCAGAATTCATGACATCTACGTGATTACTCTGCTATTCACAATAAAGTGCCTGGCAGAGGGTTCAATGAACCACCTCCAAGCTGTCTCTCTACTGTTCCACTCTCGAACGGCATTCGGGAAAAACGAGCACTTAAATTTTTCTGCGAGAGTCCTGATTTCCTTTATTTTGTCGTGATGATCATTTCTCCATATGTAAATGGATGCCAACAGAATGTTTTCGCAATCGAACGAGAAAACTGGTGATTGAAATTTCAAGTGAAGGTCCTGTCGCAACAAAAAACGCATTTGTTTTAATGATTGCCACTCCAATTCATGTATCATGTCTGTGGTACTATCTTCCCTATTTCGCCATAATACAAAACGAACCGCCCTTCTTTGAACTTTTTCAATATCATCCGTCAGTCCCACCTGATAGGGCTCCCACACCGCACAGAAATACTCCAGAATAGGGCGGACAAGTGGGGTGTAAGCAGTCTCTTTAGTAGATCTGTTGCACCTTCTAAGTGTTCTGCCAGTTAATAGCACTCTTTGGTTAGCTCTACCCACAACATTAGCTTTGTGATCGTTCCAGTTTAGGTTATTTGTAATTGTAATTCCTAAGTAATATAGTTCAATAATTGTCACCCAGTATATGTGACTCCAAAGTCCGTATGAAAACTTTTCTTTTTGATGTTCTGATAATAGACAAGGCCCCAACCACGACTATAAATAAGAATTTTTGAACAGTAAGTGACCAGTTATTTTAGCGACGTATTCAGCAGTGGTATAACTCTCCTCAAGTTTATGTCAAGGTCGCAGGCCTTCTGCGCGACTACATGTGGCCTCTTAAGAGCGCTCTAGTTTATTCTTCAGAACTGTAACTCGGCTCAGCACTCAACAGAGCTCAGTTGCAGTGTATTCTTACATAGCACTTAGTGACTGTACTATAAGTATTTAAATGCATTACTCTTGAACTGGTCACGGAGCCATTTTGTTTGCTTGTTGAAAAACGTGTCTTCTACTGACGATACCTTTGCAGAGCTGGGTAATTGGAGGTAAGTTCATATAAATAAGTTATATGTGCAGGCCATTCTGTATAGGAGTTAAATTTTACAAAAATTTCTTCAGCCATTGGAAAGAGAAAGGTTATTTATGTGGATTATAAGGGTAACTTTATGACAGCATACATAATTGCAGAAACAAATGGAGCAATTAAAATTATAGAACTCAAGTCTCATTCATGAAATTAGGGGCATTTTTGAACTGTGTGGTAAAAGAGAATGTTGTCACCATATATAACTACTTTTGTCCGGCCTTAACTATGGGTTCTTTGATTGCTCTGAAAAAAGGAGCATCAAACTAGAGCACATGAAAGAATAGTTCACTTTATTACATTAATGAATAATAGACTTACGTAACTTTGACACCGCTGTCACTGACTATGAAAACATCACCAGATGCAAAAGGTAAAAAAAAAAAAAAAGAAATAACTGTTCTCTTAAAGTACAGTGCTAGACATTTACAACAGGACAAGTTCATCTGAAACTTTAACAAATCGTTGGTCCTACACTATGACGTTGTCTCCTTCAGATGAGGTCATAACTGGGCAGAGCACTTCCGTGTTCGGTTCTATGCTCACCTCCAGTGCGATTGCGGGTTGCCGTCAGCCCTCGCTTAACGTCAGTCTCATAGATATGCGTTGCCGACTTTGGTGTGGCACTACGAGTTCTGAACGATACCACCAAGACAAAATTTTATTACACTTCATAACTTTGTTTCTAAATATAACATACAATTGATCAGAGTACTGTATTAAATGTATCATAACTTTCTGTTCATTGCTCTGAACTTGTGTCTAACAGACTGAACTTATTACCTTGCTTACAGGATATTGCGTTAAATGTAAGTGTTGTGAGCCGTTTTTTCCTCACAGGGTTCCACTGAACAGCTGCGTAAAAAAGTGTGTACGAGTTTTGTTTAATTACTTTGCTTGATGCATTTTAGGTTTTTTCGATCTTCCTTTGATTCAATGATGATAGGTCTACGTATAATTATTTGAATTTCAAGATGATTAGAAAAAGAAATCTCACCAAATGAGCAAACTTTGTGACAATATTTTTCTGCATAATAAAACAACACTCAGAAGCTGGGCAAATTTGTAGCAAATATAGCGTAACTCTCTCATGAAGAAACTCTAGGTCAGCCTATCTTTGTGGCAGATGAATTTAACTCTACTTTCCTTGTCTTAGACTTCAAGTCACAATGTTGTCCTGAGCTGGGGGTTACTATGTAACGGTAATAGTCCAGATTCCGAATAATTCTTTCTTTTTTTCCTGGCCTAATCCCGTATTGAAACAGCCCAGTAAGTGCCCTAATAGTTGTTTCCTCAAACCACTTGCACGAAAAATCTTTAAAAATGTGTCATGCTACATATTTCATACAGTTTTCGTTATGAAGCGCCTCCTGAGTGGGACAAATTACTACAGACGTTCCACAGGGTTTAATATGGAGACCGCTCCTGTTCATGTTCTTCATGAATTACCTTTCATCTTACAGCGACATAGCAGAAATTGTGCTCTTTGCTGACGACACAATTACTACAATGAAACATAACAGAGGTGCTGCAACAGAAGAAGCAATAAATGAATATTTACAAAAATTATTGACTGGTTGTCTGTCATGTGACTTACAAAAACAGCGTTCTGTAAAATATAGAATGTATCATCCATAAAAATCGAGACAGTGGAAAGGGACTGTGTAATACTCAATGTTGGAAACCTTTTGCGAATATATTCATCGGAACTTGTACTGGAAATTTTGCGTTACATATTTCACTACAGGCATGACTTCTAAATTATTTCTTCTGATTGTAAATGCTGATGTCGGTGATTAAAGAGTCAGCAAGGTGTAAGGATAATGTCTTGTGTCTCTCTTTCAAGCATCTACACAGATCAAAAAAAAAGTTTTGCATCCTTCGGTTCCGAGAGGTCCGGAACCTGCACAGAAATTTGGAACAGACAGCAACATAAACATCATTTCTGCCCTTTTTATTGTTCATGTAAACCACATTGCATGTTGTACCGCCATACAGCGAGACCTTCAGAGGTGGTGGTCCAGATTGCTGTACACTCCGGTATCTCTAATACCCAGTAGCACGTCCTCTCGCACTGATTTGTGCCTGTATTCGTCGTGGCACACTATACACAAGTTCATCAAGGAACTGTTGGTCCAGATTTTCCCACTCCTGAACGGCGATTCGGCGTAGATCCCTCAGACTGGTTGGTGGGTAAGTCGTCCATAAACAGCTCTTTTCAATCCATCCGAAGAATGTTCGATAGGGTTCATGTTTGGAGAACGTGTTGGCCACCCCAGTCGAGCGACGTCGTTATCCTGAAGGAAGTCATTCACAAGATGTGCACTACGGGGGCGCGAAGTGTCGTCCATGAAGACAAATGCCTCGCCAACATGCTACCGATATGGTTGCACTATCGGTCGGAGGATGACATTCACGTATGGTATAGCCGTTACGGCACCTTCCATTACCGTCAGAGGCGTACGTCGGCCCCACATAACGGCACCCCAAAACAGCAGGGAACCTCCGACTTGCTGCACTCGCTGGACAATGTGTCTAAGGCGTTAAGCCTGACCGGGTTGCCTCCAAACACGTCTAGGACGATTGCCTGGTTGAAGGCATATGCAACACTCATCGGTGAAGAGAATGTGATACCAATCCTTAGCGGTCTATTCGGCATGTTGTTGGGCCTATCTGTACCGCACTGCATAGTGTCATGCTTGCAAAGAGGGACGTCGGGAATGAAGTTGCACATCATGCAGCCTACTGCGCACAGTTTGAGTAGTAACACGACGTCCTGTGGCTGCACGAAAAGCATTATTCAACATGGCGGCATTGCTGTCAAGGTTCCTCCGAGCCATAATCCGTAGGTAGCGGTCATCCACTGCAGTAGTAGCCCTTGGCGGCCTGAGCGAAGCATGTAATCGACAGTTTCCGTCTCTCCGTATCTCCTCCATGTCCGAACAACTTCGCTTTGGTTCACTCCGAGACGCCTGGACTCTTTCCTTGTTGAGAGTCTTTCCTGGCACAAAGTAACAATCGATCCGCGGTACTGACCGTCTAGGCATGGTTGAACTACAGACAACACGAGCCGTGTACCTCCTTCCTGGTGGAATGACTGGAACTGATTGGCTGTCGGACCCCCTCCGTCTATTAGGCGCTGCTCATACATAGTTGGAAAGTCCGCGTGGTTTGAGGCGCCATGCACGGACTGCGCGGCCCCTCCGGCTGGAGGTTCGAGTCCTCCATCGGACATGGGGAGCCAGTTCCGGGCCGTATGATGGGTAATCTAACACTTCCCATGGAAAACGCTGCAGAAACGTCCTCATTGTCCCTGCGGTGTGCGGCGGAGAAATGTCACGAAAAAGGAAATGTATGACAGTTACGCTGTGTGGGCTGCATGAAATCGGGCGACATCTCTCACTGGCACCCATAGTTGGCTGGAGCGGACCTTACTTTCCGAACAGTTCTCGTAACAATAGCTTAGCAGTATATTTACCTTCTTATGAATTTCGTTGTGATGAACTGGAAACAATTTGAAAATAATGCTAGCATTCTTAAATACACTCCTGGAAATTGAAATAAGAACACCGTGAATTCATTGTCCCAGGAAGGGGAAACTTTATTGACACATTCCTGGGGTCAGATACATCACATGATCACACTGACAGAACCACAGGCACATAGACAAAGGCAACACAGCATGCACAATGTCGGCACTAGTACAGTGTATATCCACCTTTCGCAGCAATGCAGGCTGCTATTCTCCCATGGAGACGATCGTAGAGATGCTGGATGTAGTCCTGTGGAACGGCTTGCCATGCCATTTCCACCTGGCGCCTCAGTTGGACCAGCGTTCGTGCTGGACGTGCAGACCGCGTGAGACGACGCTTCATCCAGTCCCAAACATGCTCAATGGGGGACAGATCCGGAGATCTTGCTGGCCAGGGTAGTTGACTTACACCTTCTAGAGCACGTTGGGTGGCACGGGATACATGCAGACGTGCATTGTCCTGTTGGAACAGCAAGTTCCCTTGCCGGTCTAGCCATGGTAGAACGATGGGTTCGATGACGGTTTGGATGTACCGTGCACTATTCAGTGTCCCCTCGACGATCACCAGAGGTGTACGGCCAGTGTAGGAGATCGCTCCCCACACCATGATGCCGGGTGTTGGCCCTGTGTGCCTCGGTCGTATGCAGTCCTGATTGTGGCGCTCACCTGCACGGCACCAAACACGCATACGACCATCATTGGCACCAAGGCACAAGCGACTCTCATCGCTGAAGACGACACGTCTCCATTCGTCCCTCCATTCACGCCTGTCGCGATACCACTGGAGGCGGGCTGCACGATGTTTGGGCGTGAGCGGAAGACGGCCCTACGGTGTGCGGGACCGTAGCCCAGCTTCATAGAGACGGTTGCGAATGGTCCTCGCCGATATCCCAGGAGCAACAGTGTCCCTAATTTGCTGGGAAGTGGCGGTGCGGTCCCCTACGGCACTGCGTAGGATCCTACGGTCTTGGCGTGCATCCGTGCGTCGCTGCGGTCCGGTCCCAGGTCGACGGGCACGTGCACCTTCCGCCGACCACTGGCGACAACATCGATGTACTGTGGAGACCTCACGCCCCACGTGTTGAGCAATTCGGCGGTACGTCCACCCGGCCTCCCACATGCCCACTATACGCCCTCGCTCAAAGTCCGTCAACTGCACATACGGTTCACGTCCACGCTGTCGCGGCATGCTACCAGTGTTAAAGACTGCGATGGAGCTCCGTATGCCACGGCAAACTGGCTGACACTGACGGCGGCGGTGCACAAATGCTGCGCAGCTAGCGCAATTCGACGGCCAACACCGCTGTTCCTGGTGTATCCACTGTGCCGTGCGTGTGATCATTGCTTGTACAGCCCTCTCGCAGTGTCCGGAGCAAGTATGGTGGGTCTGACACACCGGTATCAATGTGTTCTTTTTTCCATTTCCAGGAGTGTATAACAATAGGGACAAAAATAGTCAACACTAATCACTACATATACATACTTCTGCACAGAAACGACCAAGGCAGGAAAACATAAAAATATTTGACTAATTGCCACGTGATTTAAAACTGCTAGCAAACAATGGAAACAGTTTGAAAACGAAATTGAAATTATTTATTCTTGACTACTCAGTAGATAAATGTCGCAATAGATAATATCTGTAAGTGGTTTGGTAATAGTTATTAAATTTAATTGTAGATTGAGATTGGAGCAAAAATCCAGTTATGTAAATCGTCGTTGTGTAGCCATACTTCCACTCTGAAATTTGTAGACTTGACATACTGCCACATTCAGTGTCATAGTGAGTTGTCACAAATATGATGCACGAGAGGAACAAAGACCTCAACGAATCTCAGACTATGTATCTGAGAGTGTGTATTTACAGAAACTTTGAACCAAAATCCTAGACGCATTTTCTGTTACAACACGTGAGCGGAGGAGCTTGAAAGAGTTCCAAGAGAGCATCCTGTAGGGAAAGATAAGTAATATCATACCTCAAGGAGATCACAAACAAGTCATAGTCGTGCATTTTCAATGTTTCTGAGGTTATTGTGAAGTGGGAATGTCACGGAAATACTAAAAACAGTAAGTGTATTGGTAGGACATAGAAATGAACAGACAGGGGCCACTGGACTATAAACAGTATCGGCCAAGACAAATATTCGACATCCATGTTAACTATTGCTTAAGCACAAGCACGGCAGACGTCTATGAATTATTGTGTTGAGGGACGATGGATGTGCGTTCTAATTGTTGTGCTGCTGCCAAGAGGCTACTGATCACAGAAAGAAAATGCACATTTTTGGCTTAAAGTCATGCAGAATGAAGTCACAGAACTATTGAGCACTGGAAGAAGGTTTTATGGAATGATCTTGTCATAGTCTGCACTTTGTATCTGCACAGTGAGTGTACTAATGTGTGCAAACTTAGCTTACCACATAGCAAACAAATGGACATAACATCTGAACTGTCTTCTCAAGCCCAGGGCGTTAAACAGACATTATAAAAACATATGAACGTGGCCCTGTAAGGCAGCTAATATCAGGTGCGGATCGTAACAAAAATCATTAGAAATGCTGCTGTCACATATCTAGAATGCATGAATTAATAAGTGTGAAAGTTTGGGGTATATTCTAGAAAGACAAAACAGCTATTCCCTTTTTTATTCTACATACAATTTATCAACTGTGCTTTCAGGGGTCAAGTGATACACAACAGTTATAGGTCAAGTGATACACAACAATCATACTCAGTTACTTTTGACACTCAATAACAAAATATTTAACTCTTGGACATATTGAATTGACGATTACTAAAATCATTCTCTCTACACATAAAAATTTTTTGCATAGGAAAGAATGACTAAAAATATTCATCAACTCATTTACATCTACGTTGTCATAGCTGGTCAGTTCACTGAGTTGGTGGAGAATAAATTTACTTTTTGAACCAATGAAAAAACTCTCACGTATGCAATGTGAGAGTAGGTTAGTATCCTAGCTTTTGATATTCAATGGTCAAAGTGTACACAAGTTGGAGTGAGCAGTTCTAGACTCAACATTTACTGTGGCCTAATGCACAATGGTACTTTACCAAGTGGCATCTGCAACAGCGTTGTATCTGTACTGGATCTGAAATGCTAATTCCCTACTCTGGCCTTCACTGAATTCACTCAGTCTCAACTTTCCTGCGTTCCATAGAACGTTAATCTTTCCCTAGGCAAAATAATGGCTGTTGCACACTTGCTAAGGGTTGGAGTGAATCCACACTTTCTTAGCCTGCATAAATTCCCACAGGAATAGTTAACTGCCTCTTTGCTACCTGTCGCCACGATATGTGAAGCAGTGTATCGTCCTCACTTCACAGAAAGCAAAACTCTCAACGCCCTCGCTATTTTCCACACACTTCTGCAGTCCGCCGCGAGGCGAGAGAAAGATCTAGAAAAAGTTAGTTCTCAAAATGCTTTTGTATAATGGGGATCTCCCCAGCGTGTCACGTCTGCATTGCCCAGTGTGGCTTCAGCCAATCATCGTCTAGAAGTGAATTTTATTTTTCTTGCTGGGTAGCAGCCTTGCTCTGTTAATGCCGTGCAGCCACTTACTCTTGGTCCCAGCCGTATTTATGTTAAAAGGAGTTATGTATTGTTCTGGCCTTATCCCTTTCTGTGCTGAAGTTCGCCGTTCTCTTGTTAAATGGAATATTCCAATGCCATTAACCACCTGCTTGGTTCATCTCCAAAATGCATTTCACTTTAACTTGTTTATTCATGGCCCTGTCTATATATTGGTAGATATTGTTTTGTTAGTTTTCAGTACATGATATTAATGGCAATTTCCTTTTGTTGATATAATATAATTATTATTTTCTGAGGGTCATAACTGTCGTTATGGATCAAGCTCATGTAAGGTCCATAAAATCCGGACGCCTTACAATCTATATCAACATGTAAAGAAGGAATGGACAAATCTTCAGGATGCGTTAGTCATATATAGAAGAAGAAAATATGTTACAGAGATATTGGACCGTAAGCATATCTTATTTCCACGATAGGTCTGATTTTCTACAATGTTAAACCTACGTGATTTAAATGCTATCTTAGACAATACCGCACCTGAACAATTAGAAATCGCGCCTTTAACAGTGCGAAAAATCATACGCTTCACGCATGATAAAGTTCTTTCGTCGGCTTCAGAATGACAGATTCTGTGAGACGTGGATAGGAAGAGGCGGGCCAGTTCTTTGACCTCTGCGCGCTCCGTGCCTAACCTCAATATGTATTTACTTGTGAGGGTATTTGAAACTTCTTGTGTATCGAACCCCAGCGCAAGACGCAGAGAATCTTCATGCCCGTATTGTGGAAGGCTGCGAATCAATTCTCCAGAGAGATGTCAATGCATCCGTGATTCAATGTGCGACGGCTTGATGTGGTGATCCTTTTGAACATTTTTTGCAAAAACCGAATTTCAAATGTAATTCTGGAACATTCTGCTCCTTTGTCTTTCCTGTATTAATATTTCATGAAAAATCGTACAAAATGAGTTTTGACATGGAAATAAAGTGTTTCAGAACTCACGACAATATAACATATTTCCTTCTTCGATGTATGGCGGATGTCTGCTGAAAATTGATCGTATCTTCGTGCTACACATTGTATACTCCGAAAACCAATGTACGTTGCATGGTGGTGAGTAATTCTTTCTAATAGCAACGAATGTCTGTTCTATTCTTTTAAGCATTGAGCGAGGGAAGAATGACTTTCAATTTCCCTCGGTTGTAGCCGTGGGGGTCTAGTAGGCTGTACTCGCTTCGGCGGTGCATAAACTAAAATTGAAATGATACAAAGAAAATTAACATGGCCCCTAAACTTAAAAAAGAAGAAAGATAGTTTGAATAATTGTAGCCAGTTGCTTATGTTTGATTGCTATTTTTGTAATATGACATTTAAACTTGACTCAACAGCCAGCAGGGGACACAGGAACTAATTTATCGATAGATTCAGATCGTGGCTGAACACTTTAGCCATACCACAAAATGGGAAACACTTAACTACATTACACATGAAATTGTGAACACTATTATTTAAATTAAAAGAATATTTGAATTGAGTGCTTTAACTGCCCATTCATGAAAACTAAAACTTATGCTTGCTTAATAATTAACTCCACAAAGTCTGTTAACCTTTGTTACGGAAAATAATTGCTGTTCAGTTCAGTAAGACAGGATTCTCGGATTTACATAGCACTTGGGATAGGACTTTGTCTGACTAAGGGCAAATACAGTGGCTCAACACAGAGTTATTACTGAAAACGAAACCATATAACTGGTCCATGCAATTATACAGTACTCAACTACTAATGTGAGAAGAAGTGGTGACAGTGTCGATCACCTGTGCAAAAGTATCCATGGCTCTTCCTATGTGACAAGCTCTGAAAATTTTCTTCTTAGCCCTGGATTTTCATAGTACAGAGCTAACCAAAGTATGCCATGAATAATAAGCTGCTTCCACATCCGAGGCTATATTATACAATGTTGCAGTTATTCTCGCTTCTTTCATTTCACAAGATGCGCACCAATTGCCTGCTAGCCGCGACTGATTCATGCCACAGAGGAGCTTTGCAGTTCGACCACCAACTCCACCTTTTCTATTCCCTCCTAGCCAGTTCCGTCGCGCAGGCCGGTGTGGCCGAGCGGTTCTAGGCGTTTTAGTCTGGAAACGCGCGACCGCTACGGTCGCAGGCTCAAATTCTGCCTCGGGCATGGATGTGTGTGATGTCCTTAGGCTAGTTAGGTTTAAGTAGTTCTAAGTTCTAGGGGACTGATGACCTCAGATGTTAAGTCCCATAGTGCTCAGAGCCATTTGAACCAACCAGTTCCCTCGAAGTCTTACATAATTACAAATTACTATAACTATACACGAACCAGTAAAATATAACATTTTCATTCTTGTAAAGCACATTGCTTTTTACATTGCATACACAGATTAATATCAATTACATAAATTACCATAAATGTTCAACAAAACATTTACATGGATGTTACATCAAAGAGCATAGTTATACAGGAATCACATTAAGCAAAAACAGACAAAGAAATTAGATAAGACCATAATAGATACTGTCGATAATAGTGTTACATGTTTCCAATTATGACGCTCCGTTAGTTACTAAGAACTGTTATCTTCCTAACAGGAAATCGCGAATCCAGTAGCACAACTGTGATAATAGCTCATAGGTAAGCTATTTGATTAGAAGCCGCTTGTTAGGAACCGTGGCAAAAGCCCTCAAGAGATCTAGATGTATTGAGACAACTTGAGAGCCCCTGTCGATAATATGTACCCTCAACCAGTCACTCTACGGTGGTCTGCGGAATAAAAATCAGTAGGAAGAATCACACATGAAGTCGTTCGCGTATTTATTTTGCAGCTATTGTTGGATATGTAGTAAAAGAGTATGTTATTCGAGTCGTATTCTTTATTCTTGACACACCCGATAGACTCATATCCGACCTCCTTACACTCAGTGGTATAGGTTTGTACAGAATGACTTCTCAGTGTCACATGTTGTATAAAATACTCATCTCATCACATATTTCAACAAGACACAGGTGCTTCACGAACGGCAAAGGACACAGTTTACCAGTTTCTCATACGGTTAGCTGTTGGTGAAGCCAGATGTCTGGTCTGAAGAGCTGATAGACAGGGAGTCAGCCCTCCTCGTAAGTACGGAGGCTGGAAGCAGTGTACACTTTCTGTTCCCAACACATTCAAGTACATTAGCGTGTAATTCACAAAGAAGCTGTTTTCTAGATGCACCATATGTAGAGGGGTGGCTCTTTAAGCATGGGGGACTCGTGCTTTTCGGTGGAACCATTAATTTTTAAAAAATAATTAGGAGGTTACTAATAGTACAATAATTGTCTTGAGAAGTTGTTTTTACTATTTGTGTGAGACACACAGAAGTATTAAAAAAATTGTAATAAACTGATCTGATCGTTGTAAATTGGTTCTCTCTGCTGGTACCAACGCAATTCCGTGTACTGCTACCGCCTAATCCTGTCCGTGGGAAAACTAGCACCTTTCCATCATTTCGAGCACAATATCTGTCTTTCCGCAACGAAGCAAGCTTTGTTCAGGGTGAGTTTGGTCGATAAGTCACTGCCAAGCTCTTTCAGCCGTCCACAGGCACGCTGGATCTTTGTAATTCCGCCGCAGATAAGTGGAACACATTGGGCTGCAAGTTTCCTTCCTGTTGGAAATGCCGGCAGTGGGTGGAAACTCAACACCAGCTATTCTGGCTGCGTGGAATGCGGCCGCCGGCAACGCCCCACTGAAATAATCCCGCCCCGCTATGGCGCGGGGCGCGGAGCCGCTCCCCTCTCCCTCGCCAGCATTTAACCAGCTCCTCATCTGTCCGGCTCACGTTTCCTGTGATCGTATTAAGAAAATCGATAATCTTTTTGTGGTCCTTGCAGGCCGTAAGTGCACTTTTGATTTTAGTGCTGGCATTTGGCATACAATGTTATATCTGGTTGTGCATTCAACGTACCCTCGATGTGTTGGCGAAAATACGTATTGAGTGCCGGTCAAAAATTATATTAAGCTGTTAGTTCAGGCAGGCCGATGTGGCCGAGCGGTTCTAGGCGCATCAGTCCGGAACCACGCAGCTGCTACGGTCGCAGGTTCGAATCCTGCCTCGGGCATGGATGTGCGTGATTTCCTTAGGTTAGTTAGGTTTAAGTAGTTCTAAGTCTAGGGGACTGATGACTTCAGATGTTAAGTCCCATAGTGCTTAGAGCCATTTGATTTTTGTTAGTTCAGGAGCCTACTCGAAGTGTAACTGGTTGCGAAAACATACTTAACTTCTTAGTATCATATAATCCGGGGCAGATGGAGAGTATCAATACAGATACAGGAATTAGGGACCACAAGATCGTAGTAGCGAGACTGACCACCGGAACATCCAAATCCAGCAAAAGTAAAGGCAAAATATATCAATTTTTTATAAAAAAAAGAGATAAAATTCGTTTGATACCTTTCTAAGAGCCAGTCCCGAATAACTATGTAAGTGTGCGAAAGGTGTGGCTTAAATTCAAAGCTTTAGCATCCAAGGCGATTGAGATGCTGGTGGTGGTTAGTGTTTAACGTCCCGTCGACAACGAGGTCATTAGAGACGGAGCGCAAGCTCGGGTTAGGAAAGGACTGGGAAGGAAATCGGCCGTGCTCTTTCAAAGGAACCATCCCGGCATTTGCCTGAAACAATTTAGGGAGATCACGGAAAACCTAAATCAGGATGGCCGGAGACGGGATTGAACCGTCGTCCTCCCGAATGCGAGTCCAGTGTGCTAACCACTGCGCCACCTCGCTCGGTCAAGGCGATTGAGAGATTTATACCAAAGAAATTAACAAAACATGGTGCTGATCCCCCATAGCATACTAAACAGGTCGGAACACTGTTGCAGAAGCAACGAAAGAATTTACAATAGCACAAACTCTCTAAGATTGGCGATGTTTTACTGAAGCTCGAGACTTAATGCTGACTTCAATGCGATGTTCTTTTAACAGCTTCCTCAATGAAACTCCGCCTAGAAATCTGACAGAAAATCCTAAAACATTCTAGTTGTATGTAAACTACAACATTGGCAAGACACAATCAACACCTTCACTGCGTGATACCAAATGTAATATGACTGATAACAGCGCCACTAAATCTGAGACATTAAACGCGATTTTTCCGCACGAAGTAATGAGTGCTGTCGCCAGGGGATCTCAAATTGTTTCCATATTTCTAGATTCCCGGGACGCTTTTGACAACGTTCCTCACGAGACACTTTTAATCAAATTGCGTGCCTATGGAGTATCGCTTCAGTTGTGCGACTGGATCTGAGATTTCTTCTGAGAAAGGTCACAGTGCATAGTAATCGACGGAAAATCGTCGAATAAAACAGAAGTGGTATCCGGACATCCACAATGAAGCGTCACACGACATCTTCTGTTCCTTTGCTAACTGTTTGCAGATGATGCCTTTCTCAACAATGTGAGGAGAAACAAAGGGATTCAACGTTAAACTGTGGGTCCCCTTTCCCCGGTTCGGTAACTGGGGAAGGCTAGGACCACAAGTCACATAAGTGACATCCAACAGAAAGACCTGCATCAGGTCACTGAGCCGAAATTACTATTATTATCTGTAAACATAGTTAAGTTTATACGAAACCCTCAGAGCGCAAGTTTCAATCACACGTGCCCTTTTTCTTTTTTTTTTTTTATTTAAATATCGCAGTAACACAAACTTGAGTGCCACAATGCTGGCTTCTGGATAGAAAGCTTCGCTCAGGGTAACAACGAGCTTTGGAAAATAGATTAAAGATGTGTAAAATATAGTAGTCGGTTGCTTTTACAGGCCATTGGTCTAATATGTCGACAGAAATACAGCCTCAGGCAAAACTAGAAATATATAGCGAGTAGGCTATCAAACTTCTGATTGGATGGAAGGGTATGTGCAACAGCCGGGCGAAGTGGCCGAGCGGTTCTAGGCGCTACAGTCCTTAGGTTAGTTAGGTTTAAGCAATCTAAGTTATAGGGGACTGGTGAACTCAGATGTTAAGTCCCATAGTGCTCAGAGCAGTTTGAACCATTTGAACTTCAAAAAATAAATTACACATTATTATGACAGACCAAGCAATCTTTATTGAATGCTACTCTACATTTCAAAGTGACACAGATAAGACGCATAACACTATTTTTCAACATAATCAGCAAATCTCTATCAACAACGGTTGGAACATTCTACGCTACCAATCATTCAGTTCCTCGGCAATAGAAATCCGCTGCTTTGGCACGGAGCCATTCGATAACCGCTGTAAAATCTCCCCCCCCCCCTCCCCTCCACACAAGATGTTCTGCAATTGCCTGGATACTGTCATCAGCAACATAAAGGAATGACGACAATGAAAATTTATGCCTGACCGCGACTCGAACCCGCATTTCCCGCTTAGCGTGAGCGGTCGCCTTACCGTTTGGCTGTATCGTATCGTATTTATTCGCCAATACCAGGCAGATGACTTTAAAACAAAATATCTCGCCTGTACCAGAATATATACAATGGATCCACGGATGGTTCAAATGGCTCTGAGCACTATGGGACTTAACTTCTGAGGTCATCAGTCCCCTAGAACTTAGAACTACTTAAAGCTAACTAACCTAAGGGCATCACACAAACCCATGCCCGAGGCAGGATTCAAACCCGTGACCGTAGCGGTCGTGCGGTTCCAGACTGTAGCGCCTAGAACCGCTCGGCCACACGGGTCGGCAATAGATGTACGAGTGCAGGCTGTGGACGCTTGGTTGACGGCATATGGAATTTTGGTTCTGGCCCTGAATCGTGCAGCCGATGGTTGTCCTTATTCGCACTTATGAATTCATTTAATGTTTTTCATAACGGCTGCAGTCGCCGCAGTGTCTGTTAGTTTGGACATGCATTCATGTCTAAAGGAACTTTGCATTGTAATCAGAATAACGCAGGAACTGCAATGTCGAATTGTGATCTGTGGTCTATGACGATGGCAATCCACCTCAATCAGCATCATCCACGTCTATACGGCCTTGGTTAATTTATTGGCAACATTATACTAGGCCTTCACGTGGCATTGCATTTGTTCCATATACCGGCATAATTTCGTGGTGAATCTGCGTGCAATTTAGATTTTTAGCTCCAAGAACAGAACTGTCCCACATACTTCAACTTTGGATTTCAACTTGCTGCGTCATTTCACTCCCATACTGTGATGCATCCGCTATCCGTGCCGCAGCAGAATTGTCTCTGCAGCAAATACGAAACATGCACTCTCTTCTGAGAATGTGCCACTCTTGTTGCTCAATAGTCTTATCGTGGGACGAGATGTGTAACTTACTTTTTGACATCCCTACGCCTCTGAAAACACAGGCAGCTACTGAATCAGGTGACGCTCATTTCGAAATAAAATTAGACATATGTCTAAACAAGATATTGGTTATGTTGACTGGTATTCTTACACTCCTATACAACATTCTTAGATCAGTTTTATGAGTCTGTGTGATAAATATGAGTACTTGCAAAATAATGAAGCGTGTAGAATTAACGTGCACTATGTCTCAACCCCTTCCTTTCTCTTCCTATATTATGAATATGATCTTGTATTTCGTGTATCGGATTTGTGTAGCTGGTAACCTATGGTTTTTGAAATACTCATTTGACAAAACTAGCTTTCGGAAGCTGTTTCCCATAAATCCTATCATTCACTGTGTTGCATGAGCGGTTTATAGTTTCAAAGTATTTCAGTAATGCGGGAGAAAACCTAGTAATGAAGACCAGGCTTTGAGATTCATGATGTATGTTTGCAACTGAAATCGTAAAAGCAAATATATACCAAAATAGCCGGCCGTGGTGGTCTCTCGGTTCTAGGCGCGCTGTCCGGAACCGTGCGACTGCTACGGTCGCAGGTTCGAATCCTGCCTCGGGCATGGATGTGTGTGATGTCCTTAGGTTAGTGAGATTTAAGTAGTTCTAAGTTCTAGGGGACTGATGACCACAGCAGTTAAGTCCCATAGTGCTCAGAGCCATTTGAACCATTTTTTTTATACCAAAATACTCGTAAACTTATCGGAATTCTGGTGCTGATAGCAGAAACGACTGGTAAGTTGCAAAAATTCACAGTTTTACGCCGAGAACATTGTGCTCAATGAACCTGAAACTTCGAGACGTTCCAGTTGCGCTTAAGATGGGATACATCGATTGTCACCACATTATTTGGTAATAAAAGTAAACGATTTTAATGAAGTGGTTCCCCGTCAGGCTTTCAAATGTACCACACATTTTGCACAACGCCTTGTGCATACATTCACATGAGTCATACAGATTACATATTTCTAATTTGGTTTGTAATCGAAACACATATGAATTTTTGATAATATAAGTAAAAACAGCAAAAAAATTGCATTTAAGTGAGGGAAACCAGGGGAATATTTTTATCTTTGCAATTGACTCTCAGTAGTGAACCAATCACAAACACAGAATAGGTCCTACAAGCCCCAAAACACATCTAATCTGCTAAAGAAAATGACAGAGGAACTAAAATATTGTCCAGTAAAATTTTTCAGTGGCGTTACTGTGCTATAAATTTAAGTAATTAAATTAGCCCATATTTTAAATACAAGCTGTTACAATCCTTTAACATTTAGATCTGCTTCAGTTATGACAACCATTTAGAGAAACCACACAAAAAAATGAAGCTGAAACTAATACCTTAATCAAGATAAACGTATCCCAGCAGAAGAAGCTGTTCTTTAACTGTTGCTAGAGGCTAACAGACATGTCTCAGGCCCCTGAAAACTGAGTTACGAACCCATCGGTTGGTCGGTTACTATAAAATATATTGGACTAACTTTAATTTTTGTCATTTTGGTCAGGGTTTCGGTCAAATACTCAACTGTGCATTGTCCAATGTTCTTACCATCATCACGAGGCATTTATTATCCACTGCTGGATATAGTTCCTTTGCAGACTTCTTCATAGATTTCGATATTCATTTTTTTCATCCATATATGTTCACTTCTTAATGTCGTCAGTCCTGTTCCATTAGGTTGTCCTCTAGGTCTCTTCTTGTCACGACGAATAAAAAACAGAATCTCCTTAGTCCATCTCCCATAATTTAAGTTGCTATATGCCCAGCCCATTTCCTCTTAGGTTCGTAAATGTCACTCTCACGTCCTAAACCGCTGGCTTTTCTCTTATCCATTTCCTTCTTTTTTCAGCCCTTCCTGTTATGACCAACGTGCATCTTTTCATTGTTCCTAAATTTTTATTCTGTTTGCTCACATTTAGAGTCCATTTTTCATTTCCTTAACAGAGTACTGGCACTACACACTGGTTACAGACATTTCGTTTAAGACAACTCAGGAATTTTCTTATAAATACAGCATTCAGTATCGCAAATGAACTTCAAGCCATTTACGTCATTCTGT
The DNA here is from genome assembly GCF_023897955.1 of Schistocerca gregaria. Lineage (NCBI taxonomy): Eukaryota > Metazoa > Arthropoda > Insecta > Orthoptera > Acrididae > Schistocerca > Schistocerca gregaria. The sequence continues at coordinate 748,696,964 of NC_064931.1, forward strand.
TTACTTTTTTAAGTGTTCATCCACTTGTTGTTTTCAGTTGTCTCAAGAATAAAATCTTTTTAACTGTTTATTTAAGTTCATCATTAACCTTTACTATTCTTGTAGCGGAACATCGCTCGTACATTATTTTCGTCTTGCTGTTGTTAATCCTCACGCTTACTGCTGTGCCTACTCTGTTCAGCTGGAGTCCAGCGTTCCACTTGGTAACACGTGTTCCATTTGTTGGACCCTGGACGAACCAAGTCCATATTTGTGCAGAGTAATACAGCGTCCGTGGCGAGGCACGTCCCTGCTGTACAGATGCCCGAGGTTGGCAGGCGTCTTCGTCCGGATAACGATTCCTTGCAAGAAGAACAAAGCAACCAGAGTGAGGCGTGTGCTGTGTCGTTCCGACGCCCGGCTCGCATTTATTCACAAATGCGGGTATGTTTCTCGGGAGTGCTCTTGTATGCGATTAGGCTGGGCGGCGCTTACTCGCCAGCGTAGGTTTTATATGCACGGAAGCTTCATCAATCATATCGGCTGACATCAGCTATAGGCGAAGTTGGTCGTTCACCTCGGCCTCCACCGCGTCCGTGGCAAGCCTACCCAGCGAAATATTATGTTTCCTTTATAAACTGTTCCTGAAAAATACCGACTCATTTCATTTACATTTCAAATGACTCTTTCGCCATACAAGGATATTGTGTTTTTATTTTACCGATGTCCTCGTCTCACCCACTTCCATTACCGAGGCAGCAGCCTTAGGTGGCGTGTCGATATATCATAAACAATGGCCTCCGAGTTCGATTTCTTTATAATAAAGCGATAAATTGCGGCAAAATAATACCGCGGTATGCCGGCCGACTCGTTCGTGAGATCTGAACGAGTTTACAGTTCCACATTTCTCAGTTAATGTCCCGAGCTAGGCCGTGTGGGGCATTCAGTATCTGTTTCACCAGAGCCTCGAATTAAATTACCAGTACTCCATCGACCTCTTAGTTAAAGTAATGTTGCATACATTACATTGCTTGATTCTAGGGCTTATCTGCGTTCATTAAGTATTAGACACTTTCCGATGCACGTACGTATATCAAGAGTCAAAGAAAGTGGATCGCTTTCTGCTAGCCAAGATGCAGTTTTTAGTAGTCGTATAGGCGGAGTCCAGTGTGTTCGTGCTACTTCTGATGTTTTCCTCACTCATGCACACAGTTATTAGCCAATATTACACACAGAAAGGATCTGTACTCATTACTAACGACATTGTATTTAGTTATTAATCACTTCACGTTACCAGAATGAGATTTTCACTCTGCAGCGGAGTGTAAGCTGATATGAAACTTCCTGGCAGATTAAAACCAGAAGTAAAGCTGTGAGGACGGGGCGTGAGTCGTGCTTGGGTAGCTCAGTTGGTAGAGCATTTGCCTGCGAAAAGCAAAGGTCCCGAGTTCGTGTCTCGGTCCGGCACAGAGTTTTAATCTGCCAGGAAGTTTCACTTCACGTTGACTCGTCAGAAATTTATCTAAACGAAAAGAATGTTCTATGTTGCATTTTCATGCACAGTGAACTGAGTCGTGGTTTATAGTGAACACCGACGTTTTGTGCACTCTGTCATCTTTCTCAAGTGTAACAAAGTTGTAACATTAGTATAAGTACCGAACGCAGAATTTCATTACGAGAAGACGTGTCCGTGATAAACGTGAAAGATAAAATCACCATGTCCCATATTTCTCACACAGTATACCCAAAATGCGCGAAAACTTCGTGAATTTCCTTCAGCCAGTCATAGCGAAGTACAGACTTGTAATGACGATGAAGATCACTGAAACAGATGGAGCCAGGGAACTTGATGAAGTAAAACGTAAGTTCATTATGTTAACACTCAGAGAGCAACGGAATTATCAGCGGAGAAGTATCATCTGGAAATCAGCTGAATACAGAATAAATATCGCGATAATAACTTTGTTCATAATTGCATACGTTATTCGAAACTAAAAAAATTATGTACTTCGTTAATTGACAGGAAAATTCAGCTTCTTAGAAATGTGACGTTCATTTCACTGTGTGTAAAGTAAGCAAATACACCACAGGAAATATGGTCTGATACGAAAAACTTTCAATATGTATTTAAAATGTCAGTTTCTTTCCATACGTAGAGTTACCTGTTAGCTCAATTCGCTATTGTCAGTCAGATATAGACCATTCATTTGTTAGATTAGGATTGAGATCCCCGTAAAGCGAAAGATGCTTAAAATATAACCAATTTCCAGCTTCGAAATTATTACAAATAAAGCATTAGTTTTGTTTCGAATACGACGAAGAAAGGAACTGACCTTTGCTTTTTTTTTTTTCTTCAAATAACCGACCGGCATCAGATATCATCTCTATTCACAAACAACTAACGTTTACAAGTTTCACTTTCAGGGATTGTGAATCCAGCAAATGGTACTGAAAAGTCTGTTGTGTTCTGCCAGGTGTACTAAGAACACAGAATGAGGTAACAAAAGTCACAGGATAGCAATATGCTATATACAGATAGTGGTAGTATCGTGTACACAACGTATAGAAGAGCAGTGCACTACGGAGCTGTCATTTGTACATAGATGATTCATATGAAAGCGTTTCCGACATGATTATGGTGGCAAGACGAAAATTAAGAGACGTTGAACGTAGAATAGTAGTTGGAGCTAGACGCATGGAATACTCCATTTCGGAGATCGTTGGGGATTCAATATTCTGCGATCCACAGTGTCAAGGCTGTGACGGCAAACCACATTTCAGGCATTAAAGTTCAAATTGCTCTGAGCACTATGGGACTCAACTTCTGAGGTCATTAGTACCCTAGAACTTAGAACTACTTAAACCTAACTAACACAAGGACATCACACACGTCCATGCCCGAGGCAGGATTCGAACCTGCGACCGGAGCGGTCTCGCGGTTCCAGACTGCAGCGCCTAGAACCGCACGGCCACTTCGGCCAGCATTTCAGGCATTACCTCTCACCACACACAACACAGTGATCGACAGTCTTCACTTAATGACCAAGAGAGCGACAACTGTGCAGAGTTTTCAGTGCTAACAGACGAGCAACACTGCGTGAAGGAACCGGAGACATCAATGTAGAGTGCACGACGGACGTATCCGTTAGAGAACTGCGGAAAATGTGGCGTTAATGGGCTATGGCGGCAGTCGACCACTGTCAGTGCCTTTGCTAACAGCGCCACATCGCCTGAAGCTCCTCTCCTGGGCTCTTGACCGTATCAGTTGGACCCGAGACTACTGGAAAACGGTGTACTAGCCAGATTAGTCCAAATTTCAGTTAGTAAGAGCTGCTCGCATGGTTACTGTGTGGCTCAGACCCCACGATTCCATGAACCCAAATTGTCAATAACGCACTCCGCAAACTGGTGGGTGCTCGATAATGGTGTGGGCTATGTTCATATGGATGGATGACAATGCGCCATGTTAGTGGGCTACAGTTGTTCGCAGTTGGTTTGAAGATCATTTTGGAAAATCCGAGCGAATGTTTGGCCACCCGTATTGCCCCACGTGAATCGCATCGAACATTTATGGGACAAAATCCAGACGTCAGTTCATGTGCAAAATCCTGCACCAGCAACGCTTTAGATACTATGGTCGGCTACAGAGGGAGCATGGCTCAGTATTTCTTCAAAGGACTTCCAAGGACTTGGTGAGTGCTTGCCACGTCGAGGTGCTGCACTACGCCGGGCAAACTGAGATCCGCCACGGTATTAGGAGGTATCCCATGACATTTGGCACCCAGTGCTTCATGGTATGAGTTGTGGCATTGCTGTGTCGGCCTCTGTAAGAAATAAAGCGAGGTATTATGATTTCTTGTTGTAGTTTCCCGGTGACTGTTGAGCATCGCACTTTGTGTAAAACGTTTGTAACATCATACACCTTTTGATAACAGCAATCGTATCGTAACTGTTCAAAATAGCTGCGTATTGTATAGGAACAGTTTGGAGACGATGATTGTATCACCATGACAATACAGACTGCATAAAGCAGCATCTGTGATGCAATTGTTTGTTTCAAATGGTTCAAATGGCTCTAAGCACTATGGGGCTTACCATCTGAGGTCATCAGTTCCCTAGACTTAGATCTGCTTAAACCTAACTAAACTAAGAACATCATACACATCCATGCCCGAGGCAGGATTGGAACCTGCGGTCGTAGCAGCAGCGCAGTTTCGGACTGAAGCGCCTATAACCGCTCGGCCACAGCGTCCGGCGCAATTGTTTGTCCACAACAGCTAACATTTCTAAAAAGCACTGGCTTGCCCCGATTCCCTACATGAACCCAATGGAATATCTTTGGGATATGTTAAAACGGGCCTTGTCCCGGTCCCCGGTCCGTGCGGACCCCCCCCCCCCCCCTCGGACTCCTCCCTCAGGCATGGATGTGTGTGTTGTCCACAGTGTAAGTTAGTTTAAGTTAGATTAAGTGGTGTGAAAGCTTAGTGACCGATGACCTCAGCAGTTTGGTCCCATAAGACCTTACCACCTTTATATATACACTCCTGGAAATGGAAAAAAGAACACATTGACACCGGTGTGTCGGACCCACCATACTTGCTCCGGACACTGCGAGAGGGCTGTACAAGCAATGATCACACGCACGGCACAGCGGACACACCAGGAACCGCGGTGTTGGCCGTCGAATGGCGCTAGCTGCGCAGCATTTGTGCACCGCCGCCGTCAGTGTCAGCCAGTTTGCCGTGGCATACGGAGCTCCATCGCAGTCTTTAACACTGGTAGCATGCCGCGACAGCGTGGACGTGAACCGTATGTGCAGTTGACGGACTTTGAGCGAGGTCGTATAGTGGGCATGCGGGAGGCCGGGTGGACGTACCACCGAATTGCTCAACACGTGGGGCGTGAGGTTTCCACAGTACATCAATGTTGTCGCCAGTGGTCGGCGGAAGGTGCACGTGCTCGTCGACCTGGGACCGGACGCCGCGACGCACGGATGCACGCCAAGACCATAGGATCCTACACAGTGCCGTAGGGGACCGCACCGCCACTTCCCAGCAAATTAGGGGCACTGTTGCTCCTGGGGTATCGGCGAGGACCATTCGCAACCGTCTCCATGAAGCTGGGCTACGGTCCCGCACACCGTTAGGCCGTCTTCCGCTCACGCCCCAACATTGTGCAGCCCGCCTCCTGTGGTGTCGCGACAGGCGTGAATGGAGGGACGAATGGAGACGTGTCCTCTTCAGCGATGAGAGTCGCTTCTGCCTTGGTGCCAATGATGGTCGTATGCGTGTTTGGCGCCGTGTAGGTGAGTGCCACAATCAGGACTGCATATGACCGAGGCACACAGGGCCAACACCCGGCATCATGGTGTGGGGAGCGATCTCCTACACTGGCCGAACACCTCTGGTGATCGTCGAGGGGACACTGAATAGTGCACGGTACATCCAAACCGTCATCGAACCCATCGTTCTACCGTTCCTAGACCGGCAAGGGAACTTGCTGTTGCAACAGGACAATGCACGTCCGCATGTATCCCATGCCACCCAACGTGCTCTGGAACAACTACCCTGGTCAGCAAGATCTCCGGATCTGTCCCCCATTGAGCATGTTTGGGACTGGATGAAGCGTCGTCTCACGCGGTCTGCACGTCCAGCACGAACGCTGGTCCAAATGAGGCGCCAGGTGGAAATGGCATGGCAAGCCGTTCCACAGGACTACATCCAGCATCTCTACGATCGTCTCCATGGGAGAATAGCAGCCTGCATTGCGGCGAAAGGTGGATATACACTGTACTAGTGCCGACATTGTGCATGCTGTGTTGCCTGTGTCTATGTGCCTGTGGTTCTGTCAGTGTGATCATGTGATGTATCTGACCCCAGGAATGTGTCAATAAAGTTTCCCCTTCCTGGGACAATGAATTCACGGTGTTCTTATTTCAATTTCCAGGAGTGTATATGGCTACATCTCAGAGAAGTTTCATCAGTGAGAGGTCAGTGTAGGCTATACACTATCTGATCAAAAGATCCAGCCATCTGTTGATGGACTTTAATATGGGTTGTCTCCACCCTTCACCCTCACAGCGACTTTAACTCTGCGTCTGAATGTCTGTGGAGGAATGGCATCCCATCCTTCCTCAATAGTCGAATCTAGAGAAGGTAGTGATGTTCGATGATGCCGTACGGAGCGAAGTCATCGTTGTAACATGTCCCAAAGATATTCCATTGGTTTCATGTAGGGACTATACGCAGTATAAAATGCTGCAAAATAGGTTTGTACCCTTCTGAATTTACTTTTTTCTTAAGTACAGCAAGATGATCATACGATAACCTCCAGAAACAACCCCATACTGGAACACCACTCCCTCTACACATCACCGTTGGCACTACACGCGATGGCAGGTAATGCCCTCCATGTATTCGCCAAACCCAATCGCTTCCATCAGATTGCCACAGGATATAACATTGTTCATAACTTCAAATCACTCCTTTCCAGTCATCCACTGTCCAGTGGCGTTTCTCCTTACACCACCATAAGCTTCACTTAGCACTGGCTCTACCATTGTACCCCATTCTTTTTAACTCCATACTCACAATAATTGTGTCAGCTGGACTTCTGGTAACACATTGGAATTCACGGGTATTCCTTCCGCTGATTTCATGTGATTTTTACAGCCCCACTTGAGATTGCTCGGCGGTCCCCGTCCGCCAGTACATAAGGTGTGCTCGGTCTTGTTCTTCCGCGTTTCCACTTAAGAAATATCACCAACAATCGACTTCAGCAGTTTCAGAAGGGCTGAAATATCCCTGACAGATTTGTTACTGAGGTGGCTTCTAATGACTAGTCCATGTTTCAAGTCACTGGGCTCTCCTTATCGACCCATTCTGCTGTTACTGCTACTCCACTGAGAAAACTACTCCTGTACTCCTTTTACACAGGCGGGTCCACCTCTCCTGATATTCTGTTGTCAGTTCTACTTTACATACGAGTGACTGGATAGTTCCGATCATATAGTATATTTCTTCACTTCCATTTAGTTTGATACACTCACGAAATTATTTACACGACTGATTCAACGCTTTGAATTATGACATAAAAAGAGAGAAAAATAAATCAAAACTCCAGAATACCTATATGCATAATGACCTCGATACCTGGAAACGATTAATTACAGATTTCAGAATTAAAATTTCACTCTGCGGCGGAGTATGCGCTGATATGAAACTTCCTGGCACATGAAAACTGTGTGCCGGACTGAGACTCGAACTCGGGACTTTCCTCTTTCGTGGGCAAGTGGTCTACTATCTGAGCTACCCAAGCACGACTCACGACCCGTCTTCACAGCTTAAATTCTGCCAGTACCACGTCTCCTACCTTCTAAACTTCACAGAAGCTCTTCTGCGAACCTTGCAGAACTAGCACTCCTGGAAGCAAGGATATTGAGGAGACATGGCTTAGCCACATCCTGGGGGATGCTTTCAGAATAAAATTTTCACTCTGCAGGAGGGTGTGCGCTGATATGAAACTTCCTGGCAGATTAATACTGTGGGGAGGTTCGCAGAAGAGCTTCTGTGAAGTTTAGAAGGTAGGAGACGAGGTACTGGCAGAATTGAAGCTGTGAGGACGAGTCGTGAGTCGTGCTTGGGTACCTCAGATCGTAAAACACTTGTCCACGAAAGGCAGAGGTCCCGAGTTCGAGTCTCGGTCGGGCACACAGTATTAATCTACCAGGAAGTTTCAATTACAGATTTGTTTAAATAAGTGAAAACTACAGGAGAACTGAATTATCTTATATTATATAGTGTCCACATTTTCTGAAGAGATATACGCCTATACGGTCGAGAACACGAACAGATGCCGCTGATTTTGTACCGTCTCGTTGTCACTGTAGGCTCGTACCACGGCAAGCAAGAAGAGGATGTTGTTTGGTGGCTGGTATCCTCTACAACGCAAACTGTACACATATATTAACAAGGGTTCTTTATTAACCAGAGCAAGAACTAACTTATCTTTAAGCTAGTTGTTGTGGTACAAAGTTCTCCGTAGCCTTACTCCTGATGAAGTACAAGTTCCGCTATGTACACTATGCTGGTCGCTAGGCACTGACTGACTCTGAGCTAGAGGCTGACCTAACTGCGACTGCGACTCACACTTGGCTGCGACTGATGACTCGACTCGTTGACTCACTGGATGACTGACTGCGTCCTCCGGCCCGCCGCGGCGATTGAAATACTGACGGTCGAGAGGGCTTTGGCAGATCGTTGTTTGTGAGTCCGCCGTTGGTCTCTCTCCTGATAGGCTCGTTACTTGCGCCTACTCTCGATTTCTCACAACCTTTTTCCAGTCAGGTGTGCTGGCGGCAGCTTTCGCCATCACAGGTGATGTTCTATAACACCAAAAATTTTATTACTTATTCTTACTTCAGTTAAACACATTCAGTAATTTAATATACAACTTTAAGTTACTTGTATTTCCCGTTTTGCGTGATGACTGGGTGTTGTGTGATGTCCTTAGGTTAGTTAGGTTTAAGTAGTTCTAAGTTCTAGGGGACTGATGACCATAGATGTTAAGTCCCATAGTGCTCACAGCCATTTGAACCATTTTTTTTAGTTCCCGTTTTGTCTTTACAAGAGTTTACTTATTTCGTTTTAAATGAACTGTATCTCGCGAATTAAAGTGGTTGTCAAAGCACATCGATCTATGGACAGGCATAGCAGTCAGTACTTCGTTGGCATACAAAGGAGACACATTGTCACGGTCTAAATCGTGCTTCCAAATGGTAGTCACGTCAAATTTTAAATTACTGGTTCAGTCAGTGTTTTAATGTGATATAAGTATTGATACTAAATTGTGCTGAGTTACAAGAGTGAAATGTCAAAAACATGATACTGAGTATCCAACAATGCTGTTTACATGCTTTTAATTATTTGTCAGTTATCTATAGACCAGATTATTTCAGCTATTTTATCCTCGCAGTATTTCGGTGTGCTTCTATCATTTCTTTAGTCCATATCTGTCCTGTCTTCTTAGTCTGGCTGGCTGGAAACTCCGTTTTCCATCAAGTTTCTTCTCTAGAGGGTCACATTTCATGATGCCATTCTGTGAAGCCCCTATCTCGTGCATGTGTTTCTCTACTTCTTTGAACCAGAACCTTCCCGTTTTATAAGTAAAACGTTGACAAAGACCGGACTGGGTAACTTTAATTGATCTCATACCTCATATGAACAGAGAAAGTGACCCTACTTTTCCAACATTGTTTGTAATTTTCTCCTTGTGTGAAAGTAGCTCACTGTTAAGTATTCTTCTGTACTCTTCTTTTTAACTGACTGGGCCCAAGATCTCTGTCAGAAACGACCATTCTTTGGATAGCTATCCTATCAGAACGTTTTCATTCATTATGAAGTATTATGCTGTATACGCAACTTCGACTGAATGACTGTAAAGCAGTAATGAACACTTTCACTCTGAAACGAAATATGCGCTGTTTTGGAATTTCCTGATTATACAGGGTTATGTTTTACATTGATGGACATTGACGATTTTGTACAAATATCTGTGGTATCATTGGATTACTGTTTGTTATAAATTGTGTTTTTGTTTTTATTGTTTTATTTAATTCCTGCGGTCTTACGTCCCTGCTCACAGAATCCGAATGATTAGTTACGATGTCATTTTCACCTACAATGACTCTTTATTTCGACCTGACACTCTTTACTTTGTTTCAAAACGTCATATGTGATTATTGTAGAAATTACACTGAAGAGCCACACGACGTGGCATGGACTCGGTTAATGTCTGTAGTGCTGGACACGTTTGACACCATGAATCCTGAAGGTCTGTCCGTACATACATAACAGTACGAGGTGGTGGAGATCTCTTCCCAGATATGCTCAATAATGTTCATGCCTGGAGAGTTTGGTGGACAGCGGAAATGTTTCGAATCAGAATAGTGTTCCTGGAGTCATTCTGTAGCAGTTCTGCACGTATGGGCCGTCGCTTGTCCTAATGGACTTTCCCAAGTCCGTCGGAATGCACAGTGGACATGAATGGATGCAGATGATCAGACAGGATGCTTACGTATGCGTCACCTGTCGGAGTCGTATCTAGACGTATCAGGGGTCCCATATCACTCCAACTGCACACGCCCCACACCATTACAGAGCCTCCACCAGCTTAAACAGTCCCCTGCTGACGTGCAGGGTCCAGGGATTCATAAGGTTGTCTCCACGCCCGTGCACTTCCATCCGCTCGATAGAATTTGAAACGAGGCTCGTGAGACCAAGTGACATGTTTCCAGTCGTCATCAGTACAGTGTCGGTGTTGACTGGCCCAGGCGAGGCGTAAGGTTTTGTGTCGTGCAGTCATCAAGGGTACACGAGTGGGTCTTCGGCTCCGAAAGCCCAGATCGATGATGTTTTGTTAAATGGTTCGCATGCTGACACTTGTTGATGGCCCAGCATTGAAACCTGCAGCAATTTGCGGAAGTGTTGCCCTTCTGTCACTTGAACGATTGTCTTCAGTCGCCGTTGGTCCCGTTCTTGCAGGATCTTTTTCCCGCCGAAGCGATGTCGGAGATCTGATGTTTTATCGGATTCCTGATATTCACGATACACTCGTGAAATGGTCGCACGGGAAAATCCCCACTTCATCGCTGCCTCGGAGATGCTGTGTACCATCACTCGTGCGCCGGCTATAACATCACGTTCAAACTCACTTAAATCTTGATAACATGCCATCCGATCCGACCATATTAATGTGGCCACTACCTATGATGACGTCAATGTGCAATAACCGTCACATACTGCTGATGTCAACAGTAGCAGTGGTGGGTACGTAAAGCGTGTCGGGAGGAAGACGGTCAACACTGTAATCGTTGTCGTAATGTGGAAAGGGAGCGATTTATATAACGTCTAAAAGTACATGATCAGTGGCTTTCAGGACAAGGATGAATGTCCAAGACGGCTAAGTTTGTAAACTGTTCGCTTGCCCCCGCAGTTAACGTATACCGTGCATGGAAAATGGCGCTATCCAAAACTGGCACCGAGGCACCTGTGGTGCATCAAGGGCCATAGATGACAGGGGTGAACGATGGCTGCAGAGATGTGTACGGGCGAACAGACGTGCAGCTGTTGAGCAACTGACCGCCCCGATTCATGAAGGGGCTATCAACAGTTTCTCCTCAACGACCGTTCACCGAACGTTGCTGCGTTTGGGCTTCCGCAGCAGGCGAATGGTTCATGCATCCATGGCTGTAAGCAATATGAGACAACATCTGAGGTCATCAGTCCCCTAGAATTAGAACTACTTAAACCTAACTAACCCAAGGTCAGCACACAAATCCATGCCCGAGGCAGGATTCGAACCTGCAGCAGCGCGATTCCGGAATGAAGCGCCCAGAACCGCTCCGCCACAAAGACCGTCCATGCATCCATGCTGACTGTTGTTCATCGGCGACGAAGGCTGGAAATTGCATGGCAGTACGGCAACTGGACATCCGTTGGGTGTCGAAAGGTGGCCTTTCTTGATGATAGACATTTCTGCTCCAGCGGACAGACGGCCGTTGGCTTGTACGACGCGAAACGTCTGAAGCAAACAAAAAGGGAGCGTTCTTGTCTGGGGAGTGTTTTCGTGACCATTTCCTGGGCGATCTCGTCATTCTGGAAGGCATAATGGATCAACGTAAGTGTATATCTATCCTTGGGAGCCACGTCCACTCCTATATGCAGTTTGCTCTTCCTCGGCACGATGGCATCTACCAGCAGGACAATGCAACGTGTCGCACAGCTCGCAGCGTGCGTGCGTGGTTGGACGAGAACAAGGATGAGTTTACCATTCTCCCCTGGCCACCAAACTCCGCCGGCCGTAGTGGCCGAGTGGTTCTAGGCGCTACAGTCTGGAGCCGCGCGACCACTACGGTCGCAGTTTCGAATCCTGCCTCGGGCATGGATGTGTGTAATGTTCTTAGATTAGTTAGGTATAAGTAGTTCTAAGTTCTAGGGGACTGATGACCTCAGCAATTAAGCCCCATAGTGCTCAGAGCCATTTGAACCATTTGAACCATCATACTCCCCGGATTTAAGCCCAATCGAGACTGTGGTACCACCACGATCGGGGAGATCGTGCCATGAATCGTCAGCCGAGAAGTCTGGCGCAGCTGGCCACGGGACGTGTCGGCATGGCTCCTCATCCCTGTCGGTTCCTTCTAGAACCTTAATGACTCTCGTCCTGCACGTCTCTCAGAGGTCCGCACAGCAACAGGTTTTTGGCAGGTGATCACATTAATGTGACTGCACAGAGTATATTAACACAATTTATTAGGGTCTTCAGCATCTCTCTTACGTCTAACCAGGCATTCTTGGTGAGTCGACACGTAGTATATGAGAAGTACATAATGATAATAATAATGACAATGCTATAATTACAAGAGCTATAATAATGAGTATGGAGAATTTAGGAAATAATCGTCTAACTAACATCGTGTTATGCAATTTCGGCGTTGCATTCTTGTCGAATGTGAGTAATTATATCTAGCAGCAATAGTACAGAAAAACAGAAGGAATCAAATGTGGAAAAGTAGTTGATTGCCCAGAGTAAGGACGAGAAGCAATAGGGGAAGTTAACAGACGAGATGGAAGGAAGAAAACGAATAGATAGGCATAAGGAAATTATAGATGGTTTCAGCAATGTGACAGAAAATCCGGTTCGCTATTGGACAGAAGGAAAACAGCAATCAAAATAACGCAAGTCAGACGTAAACCAAACACCGCATTTCATAGTAATAATTGGAACACAACAAAAATGGCTCTGAGCACTATGGGACTTAACATGTGAGGTCATTAGTTCCCTAGATCTTAGAACTACTTAAACCTAACTAACCTAAGGACATCACACACATCTATGCCCGAGGCAGGATTCGAACCTGCGACCGTAGCGGTCGCGCGGTTCCAAACTCGAACACAACATTCAGCGGCCTTGAAGAGGGACGGCTTGAATTAATTATTCACATGAAAGCGAAATAATGATGTCAATACGGTGAAATAGTTGTCCAGGAACTGTGAATACCATTTGTTATGGAACAACTTTGAAATACGCAATACTACAGAAAGCAATGAAAGGAAACGACAAAGACTGAATAGGATGGCTAATATAAACAGTATTTTATCTATAGCCTGAAAGCTCTCGTAGTCTCACAATACCCCCATACTTCGCCAGAAGGTGATAGGTATGAAATTCGCCCAAATGTCGCGGAATTTCAGCGCTACCACCGGTTAGATACACGAGAGCTTATCATCAGCATTGTATACTGATAAAGTCCATATTCGCAATTCTAGTACTTAAGTTTTTTTATCTCCTTAGATATCTTGAGACCATCTGAGCTGTAGCTAACTGGTTACAGAACAATGTACTACATATGATGGTACAAAATGAGGAACGCTACAACAGAGTAAAGGAGTCCGTTGACTTAAGATGTGCAAATCTTCTGAAATATTTAATTTCCGTTGGCAGCCAACTGAAAATAAGAACCGCTGAATTGTGTACACACTTCTGTCAAAAAGGTTAATAAAATATTCTGAAAGTTGAACTTGTTTTCCTTTCCGGCATTGACTTAGTAAACGCTCCAGTTGCATCAGGCAGTATTCGTTCTACGATGACTTTTAGAATTTCAAGATTCCTGTAACAATGGTTACTCGAAGTTCGCGAAGTGACACCGCATACCGTCCCAGTATGATTTTTCTGGACTATGAATATCTTTATTTAATGCATAGAGTATGAAATCAAGCATAGGAAACTACGTTTCGCATTTCAGTATCAGTGGCAGTTGAAAGCTGCGTGGTCGTGAATAATATCAGCATACAATTTCGCTGTAATATCCTGGATGTAAAATTCGATCTTTCTTCAATTCTAGATGTTCAAAGTGTGCAGTTCAATTATTTCATCATATTGTGCTAACTGATTGCCGCATTTACAAGACTTCTGCCTCCGGAACTGCCTGTGCTTTCTTTCGTTGCAATTTACCAACGGTTTGCTTCCCATAAGTCTTGTGCTGATTTACTGACCTATTTGCCGAATCATTTACATATTTCACAGCTGATCTACTGGCAGATAATGGACACACCGATAACTGATACAAACAGGGTACCAATAGCAGACCACCTCACATTTCATACCCTCCGCCACCTTTTCTTTTCACTGACCTGGTTCGGTATTCTGCACCTGCGTAACATCGCCTGGAAGTCGTAATTACAAAGGACGAGTATTTCATATAGAGGGCCATAAATAAAAAATAAAATATGGTCTGTGACAGAAACAGAAGGCCAGTATATAAAACCACACACACACACACACACACACACACACACACACACACACACATACACACACAGAGTAAGGATCGCGCGAGTGCCACAACCTAACCTGCCTCACCCCGGTTTCCCACTCCACTGCTACGCTCTACTGTTGGCACGATCTCTCTGTTAACCCCGCAAGGAAAGTCCATAACACGGTGTGCAGCACCAAGGCTATGTTCAGTGACTTGAAGTTGACCGAAAACGCATCAAAGAAATTTGAGTCCACAAATGCTTACACCAGAGCTAGTGAACACACACGAAGCATAGGATGCATAAAAGTAAAAGCACTGTCTTGTACACGTAAATATTAAGGTAACCTAAAAGCGCCATCTAAACATTATATATCTAAAAACTAAATATTTCAGCCGCTTCAGTAGGCAGTATGCTGCCATCAGGAGCATTACAGTTATATGTACATGACATTCATCTGTCATCTGGATTGTGACGTGAAAAGAAGGGATTTTAATGTGTAGCACCTTTCCGAAAACATGGCTCTTTTCCACAGACAGGCCAAGGAACGCATTTGTGGACATGAAATGAAGCAAAATAAGCACAGAATTTTTGACATGTTGCAGCCCTGTGAGCAGCTGTGATAATTAATATGTCAAAAATCCGCCTCAGTTGCGAAATGTTACTGGTCTTTACCCATGTATTGTAGAGTAGTAAAATAAAATTTTAACAAAATGTAAGTTTGATTTCCAGAAGGGTTTTTGAACGGAAAATGCTGTATATACTTTCACTAATGAAATATTAAGTGCTCTGAGTAACCGGAAGTCACCTGTTGGGATTTTTTGTGATCTATCAAAGGCTTTTGATTGTGTAAATCATAGAATACTTCTAGATAAGCTTAAGTATTGTGGTATGAATGGTACAGTGCTCAAATGGTATAAGTCATACCTAACGGGAAGAGTGCAGAAGTTGAAATAAACAGTTCACATAATATGCAAAAAACTGGTGATTCCTCAAATTGGGGAACAATCAAGAATGGGGTGCCGCAAGGTTCGGTCTTGGGTCCTTTGCTGTTCTTAATACATATTAATGACTTGCCGTTATACATTCACGAAGATGCAAAGCTGGTACTTTTTGCCGATGATACAAGTATAGTTATCACACCCGACAGACAAGAATTAACTGGTGAAATTGTAAACGATGTTTTTCAGAAAATCATTAAGTGGCTCTCTGCAAATGGGCTCTCATTAAACTTTGACAAAACACACAATATACAGTTCCACACAGTAAATGGAATGACCCCATTAATAAATATAGACTTCGATCAGAAATCGGTAGCTAAGGTAGAATACTCAAAATTTCTAGGTGTATGCACTGATGAGGGGTTGAACTGGAAAAAACACACTGATGATCTGCTGAAACCTTCGAGTTCAGCTACTTACGCTATTAGGGTCACTGCAAATTTTGGCGATATACATCTCAGTAAATTAGCTTACCAGGCTTATTTTCATTCTCTGCTTTCGTATGGCATCATATTCTGGGGTAACTCATCATTGAGTAAAAGAGTGTTCATTGCACAAAAGCAATCAGAATAATTGCTGGAACTCATCCAAGATCATCCTGCAGACACTTATTTAAAGAGCTAGAAATCTTCACTGTAGCATCACAATATATGTATTCTCTTATGACATTTGTTATTAACAATCCGAACGAATTCAAAAGTAATAGCAGTGTACATGGCTACAACACTAGGAGAAAGGATGATCTTCACTATTCAAGGTTAAATCTAACTTTGGCTCAGAAGGGGGTAAATTATGCTGCCACAAAAGTCTTTGGTCACTTACCTAATAGCATCAAAAGTCTGACAGATAGCCATATAGCAATCAAAAGGAAATTAAAAGAATTTCTTAATGGAAACTCCTTCTACTCATTAGACGAATTTTTGAGTGTCATATAATATTTCGTCTAATGTAATATCTTGTATAGACACCTTTCATTAACCTGACACGTTTCACATCATTGCGAAGTGTCGTACTCATGATCTATGGAACAAGTACTAATCTAATCTTATCTAATCTAATCTGAAGGTTTCAGCTGGAGTAATCTAGCCTTCTTCAGAAACATAAAATAAATTAATACGTGCCCGAATAAGGCACGGTCAAACATAAAAAGCTGAAGTACCGTGGTACCATGTCAAGCTACGTTACTTAATGAGGAACAGCCCTGGTCCCACTTCGTGGAAAGCGGTCGGTTAGCCGCGGACGCTACGTTGGTGTGGCCGAGCGGTTCTAGGCGCTTCAGTGTGGACAGTCGCAGGTTCGAATCCTGCCTCGGGCATAGATGTGTGTGACGTCCTTAGGTAAGTTAGGTTTAAGTAGTTGTAAGTTATAGGGGACTGGTGACCTCAGATGTTAAGTCCCATAGTGCTCAGAGCCATTTGAACCATTATTTTGTCCGCAGATAACCGATTGCTATCCACGAAGTGGGACCGGGGCTGTTCCTCAGCTAAGTAACGTAGCTTGACATGGTACCACAGTACTTTAGCTTTTTATGTTTGACCTTGACTTATTCTGGCATGTATTAGTTTATTTTATGCTTCTGAAGTAGGATAGATTACTCTAGCTGAAACCTGGGTAAAGACCAGTAACATTTCGCAACTGAGGCGGATTTTTGGCATATTAAAATAAGCACAGTTTGTTGCATCATTTTGTGATATTACTACATTTTGCACCTTTTACCTTCTATTCCATACTTAAGCACATTTCCCCATATTTTTACCTACATGTTAAATAGATCAGACAGAACGTTTTATCTCTTCTCCAACAGGATTTCAAGATTTTGTTGAATCAGAAGTCAACAATGGTAAACAAATATTAAAATATGTCTTGATAAGGACTGAATCTGAAGTAATGAATTAAAATTTGTACCAAGCCCATGACTTGAAGCTGGATCTTCTTCTTACTAGGCTGATGTGCTATCCACTACACCATCTTAGCATTGTGGCAGGCACAGCTCCATAGACTATCATCGACCAGTGCCCTCCCTAACCCAAATTTCACCTTGCGCCTCAGCCCCTCTTGATTTTCCTATTCCTTAATCATCATCGATGCTCTCCCATACTGGAATAGCATCCCAACTTTGTACTTAATGGGGAGATCACGCCTATACCTCAGGTGTAGGTGATCTCTTGATCTGATAGAATTACATTTTCCTGGATACATGCTGAGTCTCTATGTTATATTATATTAGGATAGAAGCAGGAGATCGGGGTTCAAGTTCCTGCCTTTGAACAAATTTTAATATATTACTTCAGCTTCTATCGCTATTCAAGGTAAAGTTGAGAGACTCAATAAGTCTCTATTAAAATGTAATTCCATATTAAAATATGATTTATGGAAAGCACCAGTATTTATTCATATCCGAGAAACAATGGCCAACCGAGAAACAACAGCCAACCTCAGTAATAATCGTCAACCTGCATTTATGAAATCAAATAAGGTTTAAACGATGATGTTGCAACAATTGCGAGCTAAATTCAGTTAGTGCCGGCATGAATTTTACGATTCCTATCTCTCGATTGTGTACTGTCTTGCTGACCGTGTTAGTGTTTTACCAGAACGAATTTATATAAAAAAATAGATCTTGCCAAAGGTTATGAAGGAGATGGTGTGTGCATTTTCAGAATAATTCAAGACTTAGTTTATCGAAACTGATGGCATTATTCCGTCTGAGAAGTAATATCGTAATCGATAACAAATCTAAAAAAACAATAAACGACCCCAACCACAACAACAAACATTAAAGAACGCTGAACTTAGCACGTCGAAACCTAAGCAAACTACTCTGATACACACCTTCGCTTTTGCATCTGAAGAAAAGTGCTTACTAAATGAGTTTATTGCTGATCTTGCCATGGTATTAACCTAGTCAGGAATTCCAGACCACTAGGTAAAAAATCCTACCACTCTGAGAAAGAGTTACATACAGCCAATTTTTGAGAACGCTTTTTCAGAAAAAAAGGTGGTCGGCAAACATGAAGTGGGATTCGTTTTATATGATGCTACTGATGAGCTGGAAAGATATATTTTGAATGTGTTGGTTTTTCCATTATCGGGTAAAAGCTATTCTTTTTAAAATGTACGAACTCGAGAAGACAAATGCCTGCCCGATAATACAGTCATTCAATGATACATGTGTGAACTTGTGGCGAGGGAGCAAACAATACGAAACAGTCAGGCTTGTGGTGGCTGATCAAACACACCTCATGCTTTCGGCTTTCCAACAATTGAAGGGCTTGCACATCAACATCAACCATCTGACATGTATTTCGCTTGGTGTACACCGTGTTTGCCTAAGTATCTGGGAGAATTACTGCAGGGTAAATGACTTAATTGCTTCTCTGAAGCAGATTCTAGTAAAAGCTCTGCGCCGTCTAGTATTGTATCAAGAAATGACACGGCTCCACGTTCCAGTTTCCTGTTATGATAAGGTGGCGTACGTGGATAATATGCGCAGTTTAATTGTGCGGAAACTTTGATGAAATGAAAGACTTCGTATCTGCCCTAGTCTCAATGGACGTAGCAGCCATCCAGCACGTACAACAACTAGTCAACAATAGTACAACGAAAAATCAGCTTAAGTTGCAAATTTGACTTATTTATGCACTCGATGACTAGTTTCGGGCCTAGACCCATTTTCAGATCATGGTAACATAATCAAAAATAGTATTTCCGAAAATGCAAAAACCATGTCAAAAAGATGCAAATGAACAGTTACATCTGTATGCGCTGTAACTGATTGTTTGCACATTTTTGACATGGTTTCTGAATTTTCGGAAATACCATGTTTGACTATGTTACGATGATTGGACACTGGGTCTCGGTCCGAAACTTCTCATCGAGTGAAAAAAAAAGTTAAATTTACAACTTTGGATTGGTTTTTCGTTGTACTGATCAACAGAAGTCGCTGACCCGCAGCTATTTCAGAACGGTGGATGGTTACAAGTATTCGCCTGATGTGATTCAGAATTTGAAAGAAGAAGGTATGGAGAAGGAGGAACACTTGAGGAAGTTGTTAAGTTTTTGGGATATCCTTGGTGGATTTGCTAAACACAAATTCGAATTAAATTTGAAGAACAATCCACCCGTGGAAACCTTTACATCTTTGACTGAATGTATTTTACAGCTGCTGACAAGATATGCTCCATTGGATTCCATAGATGTCGAGCGCAGTTTCTCTGTATATAAGAAGCTATTGAGCTCAAAGGACCAGCGACTTAGTGTCAAAAACATTGAAATGATGTTTCTAATCCAGTATAACAGAACACTATAAATGGGACAAAGAATGTTAATGTAGCTGGTTTAAACTAAAGTAAAGCAAATTCACCAGCACTCTTTTTGTTCGTTTTTATTCTGAGAACCTTCCGGCCACCCCCCCTCCCCTCCTTCCCCCCTCCTCCTGCCCTTTTCTGGTCATAATTTGCACCTTAAAATCCTCTCACTAGACTGATGTTAATTTTCTGGGGGTGACCAAAATATAACTCTGTACAGAAAGATACATTTATTTTTTAGTGTGCACCATTAGTGGGTTGTATACTTTAAACCATTTCCTCTTCGCTGGAAATTTAATTGTCTGGTACACACAGAACAGTAACAAACACTTTATAACTTAACACTTTACGTTCAGATGCTTGCTTAAGTCCAGAGTCCCTTAACTGATAAGGTAAACTACTTTTAATTGCTAAGATAGTACCGACTCGCACATACTATGAAGATGAAACTTTTTTAAATATAGATGTATTTATGTAACGACACGTATTAAATAATATGTTTATTTCATTAAGACATTATTTTAATAAAGTAAGCTTTCAATATGAGAGTCGTTTTTGAAGGAAACTATATTGCCACTTTCTAGCTCATTATTATTTTGGAACCTGTTACTAAGTACTGCGCCATGAATGAAAACTTATAATTTCTCATACAGCTCCACGTGCTGTCCCTTGCCAGTTTTATATACTATATGAAGATCATTCGTGATAGGTTTGATTATAAACAAATAAATCTTCTGCTACCAGTCACGATTTTTCTTTATTTTACTATTCGCACGACGCGTTTCGAGAAATAATTCCCACTTTCAAGTGCGTTTTTGTGTGTATTAAGCCATTTCTTTTGATGTTCTCAGTGTGTGTGAGTCTGCTTCATCTGAGGAGCCTGCCGATGTGGCCGAGCGGTTCTAGGCTCTACAGTCTGGAACCACGCGACCGCTTCAGTCGCAGGTTCGAATCCTGCCTCGGGCATGGATGTGTGTGATGTCCTTAGGTTAGGTAGGTTTAATTAGTTCTCAGTTCTAGGAGACTGATGACCTCAGAAGTTATGTCCCATACTGCTCAGAGCCATTTGAACCATTTGTCTCAGAGGGTGTCGCAGTTTGTTGTGTGTTGTGAAAGAATTGTTACTGTTGTGCGGTCTTTAAATGTTTGCTATTCCGTAAGAGAGTTTGCCTGTGATTGGTAAGCAATCAGTGGGTTTCTTTTTTCATTTTTTGCGTAGCAGTTGGTTTAACATTGATGATAAAACCTTCTCGAGAGCGACGCTTTGACTCGGCTGTCAACCCTAGAAGATTCTATAATCGAGAATCGCAGAAAAAGTCTGCATTCTCGTATGTTATAACAATGTTTTTTCTTTTCTGTGTGAGGTTTTCCACAAGTGTGTCATCAGAGCCAATAGCTGCGCCTGTTTGTTTGATCGTGTTGAGTTCATCGTGCTTTTCGTGTTTACCCATTAGTGTATTACTGGCTCTGGTAAAAATATGTTTATAGTTAACCCAAAAATTATCTTTTGTATTTCCTGGTAGGCCACTGAAGTTGGCTATTACAATAGCTGAAATATGTTTCGTTAAAGACGATAGTAAAATTTAGCATCTGCAGGATGGACAGTACTGAAGTAGCAACTGGGGAAGAGTGGCTGCAAAAACTAACATTACGAATAAGGGATTTATAGGAAAGAGGTCCAACGACCTTCCTCCAACATTTTTCCACATTAACGGTAATACCTGAAGGCATGGCGCATCTATACAGGACGTCTCTACAACGACGAAACACTATCATGGCACATCAGAAGAAAATAAAGGCGAACGCACCGCTAAAATCAGAATTCTGTGAACCACGCGTTCTCTTTCTCCGTATTTATGAGATACAGCGTGGGAAGATGTAACAGGAAAAGGCGAAACAAAGAAATCATTATTCACGTATGAATACCACTCGGAGCCGTAAGAAGTGATCCACGGCTCCAAGTAAATGAATGCCACGTCTGGCCTTCTTTTAAGAGGCCCTGCTGAGCACTCCCCATCTCAGACAAAGCCCCTTTCTGTCCCGACACTGAGACAGTTTTGAAGGAAACGACGACAACACAGAAACTTTTACAATTTGCATACGACACAAGAACCTTAATGTGGTCCCCGTCTCCCCTGTCGACATGGAACGTAGTAGAGGAGGTGTCTGGAGAGGGGGAGGGGGGAGGGGGCGGAGGAGGGGGAGGAGTAGGAGATGAGGAAGCGGAAAATTTTTTTGTCTGCGTCAATACACGCGCACCGTGTCATTCCTTAGACAAAGAGCAGAAGATTTAAACCAAAGGGCACTCACACGTGCTCGGTGCTTTTTTTTCCGGGAACTGCGACGAACTTTTAACGACTTCTCCCAGTCTTCCGCTCAGAAGAAAAGATTAACGTGGAATTGAAGACTTTCTGTAAGAAGGGAGGTGAGGAATTACGGGTCCGCTTTTTGCTTATACGTTCTCCGCACCTTTCTACTTTCGGTATTGTGTCTCTCGTCGTAACCGAAACCGAATCACACGTGTTTCGTATTTGTACTTGCAATTAATATAGCTGTCGTACCTACCCCCTACTAAAGCATGAATAACATTAGAAGCAGCCCTTCACCTCCGACGACGCTACCTCACTTCTAATTTCACGCTAAAACATAGCCACTTTTCAAAATCATTAATTATGCAGAATATCCGTACAGTGGCTATCGGCTATTTCACTGGACGCTAGTGGATCAACAAACAAGCGCTGACGCATGTTCTAGATTAAAATGGTTCAAATGGCTCTGAGGACTATGGGACTTAACATCTGAGGTCATCAGTCCCCTAGAACTTAGAACTACTTAAACCTAACTAACCTAAGGGCATCACACACATCCATGCCCGAGGCAGGATTCGAACCTGCGACCGTAGCGGTCGCGCGGTTCCCGACTGTAGCGCCTAGAACTTCTCGGCCACCCCGGCCGGCTGTTCTAGATTACTTTGCAATAGAAGAACGCCAGCAAAAAGTGATGTGCGCTGCAGCTCTATTGTGTTACGGCAACTGTTATCATACATCCCTTGCACAAATAAAAGTAAACGAGCTGAATGGTACCTATCGTGACCCTTCAGAGTATGTGATGGCGATACAAGTCTTAGGACATATAATGGACGCCAAAATATTGTGTACAGATAGTTCCAAGAATTCAAATGGTGCCGGATGTGCATTCATAGACCAGGCAACACAAATCTGGAGTCTTATTAACCTGGGTTAAAGGCCACAGCGGCATTCGCGGCAACAACTCACTACACAAGACGCGGCTTTACGAACGCCATGTCATTCAAAGGTACCACACGCGGAATTAATATGATGATCACACAGACTCCGTCATGAGTAAAGCAGGTAGCGGTCTTTTGTTTAGTGGCAAAATACTAGGGAAGATCAGTCCGTCTACAAAGGAGACTTCCTACAAGTCTCTCGTGCAATCCGTCCTAGAATACTGCTCAAATGTGTGGGACCCGTACCAAATAGGAACAGCAGGTTATATTGAACGTATGGAGAGAAGGGCAGCACGAATTGTCACCGGTTTGTTTGTCCTGCGGCAATGTCACAGAAACAACGAAACAACTGAAGTGACAGACACTTGAAGACGGAAACTGCCTCCTCAAAGTCTACTAACCAAGTTTCAAGAATCAGCGTTAAATGATGACTCTAGTATAAACTACAACTCCCTTCACAGCACTCCCATAGGGATCGTGAGATCAAGGTTAGTACACACAGAGCCATTTAAATAATCATTCTTCACACGCCCCATACGTAAACAGAATGGTAAAAACCCCTAATAAATACATTGGGATTTACCCTCTGCCATACATTCAGCAGTGGTTCGCAGAGTGTAGATGTAAATTTAGACTTAAAAAGACTATACGAATATTGTGGGACGAGGAATGGAGCAGACGAACGAATGACAAAGGGAAGCATTATAAAGCGATACACCGTGTGATCCTGTCAACGCCTTGGTGTATGTAGCACACTGTGTCAAGAGCATTTTATACAATCGCTGCACGAATGAAATTCAATATCGGTCGCTTTGAAAAAGACACAGCCCGGGACTGATCGACAAACCTCTTTGTACTTGTGGAGAAGAAGAGTGCTATACAGCACAAAGGCCTCCAATGAATCTCGGAAACAACAGACGTTAGGTTGCATAAACTCATATACGGTGCTGTCAAGGAATGGAGAGTGTCAACATGATCAGCCACGTCAAAATCTGGATTCTGAGAGTACGGCAGGGAGGATGAGGAGACGGGCAACATGAGACCATAGTAGAGCAGAAACGATGAATTGTATCGTCTGGCGAATGGACCTCAATGCATCAGATGGCAAATCGGATATACGAAGTGAAGTGTGTAGGTACAGCTTCTTAGTTACGAATATTACACTTTTTGTTCCAACTTATTTTAATGTTGTACCAGCTTGTTAAAAAATTCTACGTCTTTTGCTATAAATGGTTTAAATTTGTACATAGATAACAGTCAAAACTGAGAGCTGTTACTGATATGTATAACCTATGGTTGGCTGTGTGGTCATGAAACCGAAAGTCAATAACTAAATGCATAAAATGACAACACATTAAAGCATACTCTTCAAACTCTGTAAAGAAAATAATACTTTTTTTGCTCAGTTTCACAACAATGGGCTGAAATTTGACATAAAAAGTTCTGCCTGACTTCAACAAAGAAGTCGTACTTCACCGTTATTCTCTTCAAATGCTCAGGAGGAACTTTAAAATAACTTTCTCAACAATTAACTGTTGCAAGAGAGTACCAAAATTCTTTAAACTTACTTTTCTCTAAATTATTCGGTTTCAAACTCTTTTATAAAGAAAAAGAAAAGGATAGAGCAGAACGACCCACCTATGTCGTGGTCATTACAGACAAAACACAAGCATGGTTTGGACGAGGATAGAAAAGGAAATCGACCACAAAGTACCATTACGACAATCGCCTTTACCGAGTCTCGAAACTCGTGGAAACCTAAATCAGGATAAGTTCATAGTGAAAGTTTAGCGCATATAAATGAAGTAGGTAAACGGCTGCACCACTATATTAGTTGATTTTATTTATTTATTTAGACATCAAGTTCCGTAGGACCAAATTGAGGAGCAATTCTCCAAGGTCATAGAACGTGTCAGTACATGAAATTACAACATAAATGTAATAACAGATAAAAATAAAATGTTTATGAACCCAGAAAAGTCAGTCAATAAGTTTAAGTAAACGCAATCAACAATACAACAAGAATCAGCTTAATTTATCAAGGAACTCCTCGACAGAATAGAGGGAGTGACCCATGAGGAAACTCTTGTGTTTCGATTTGAAAGCGAGTGGATTACTGCAATTTTTTTTTTGAATTCGAGTGGTAGCTTATTGAAAATATATGAGGCAGTATACTGCACACCTTTATGCACAAGAGTTGAGGATGTCCGATCCAATTGCACGTTTTATTTCTGCCGAGTATTAACTGAGTGAAAGCTGCTTATTCTTGGGAATGAGCTAATATTGTTAACAAGAAATGACAGTAAGGCATATATGTATTGAGAGGCCAATGTCACAATACCCAGACTCGAGAACAGTGGTCGACAAGAGTTTCGTGAAATTACACCACATATTGCCCGAACCGCCAGTTTCTGAGCCAAAAATTTGCTTTTAGAATGGGAAGAGTTACCCCAAAAAACAATACCGTACGACATAAGCGAATGAAAATAACCAAAGTAGACTAATTGTCGTGTCAAACGATCACTCATTTCAGATACCTTTCGAATAGTAAAAATGGTAGTATTAAGTCTTTGAACATGAACCTGAACGTGGGCTTTCCACGACAATTTACTATCTACCTGAACACCTAGAAATTTGAACTGTTCTTTTTCACTAATCATATGCCCATTCTGTGAAATTAAAACGTCCGGTTTTGTTGAATTGTGTGTTGGAAACTGTAAATACTGAGTCTTACTGTGATTTAGAGTTAGTTTATTTTCTACAAGCCATGAACTTACGTTGTAAACTGCACTATTTGAAACCGAGACAATGTTGGACACAACATCCTTTACTACCAAGCTAATCAGCAAACAGAAATATTTGAGAATAACCTGTAATATTGGAGGGCATATCATTTATATAAATAAGGAACAGGAGTGCCCCCCCCCCCCCCCCCCACTTGGCCGTACCCCACTCAGGTCCAACATCACAGCCATTCTCAACATTGTGAATAACCTTTTGCTGTCTGTTTGATAAGGAAGAGATGAACCAATTGTGAGCTACTCCCCGTATTCCGTAATGGTCCAACATCTGGAGCAATATTTTGTGATCAACACAATCAAATGCCTTAGTCAAATCAAAAAAATATGCCCAAAGTTCGAAACATTTTGTTTAACCCATCCGGTACCACAGAGAAAAATGAGAATATAGCATTTCCAGTTGGCAAACGACTTCTGAAGCAGAACTGTACATTTGATAGCAAATCGTGTGATATAAAATGATCAATTATCGTTACATACACAGCGTTTTCAATAACTTTAGCAAACACTGACGGCATAGAAATAGGTCTAAAATTGTCTACATTATCCCTTTCTCCCTTTTTATAAAGCGGCTTTACTACTGAGTACTTCAATCGTTCAGGAAACTGACCATTCCTAGAGCAAAAATTACAAATATGGCTAAATACAGGGCTAACATGTGCAGCACAGTACTTTAATATTCTGCTACGCCCTCCATCATATCCATGAGAGTGCTTAGTCTTCAGTGATTTAATTATAACTTAATCTCCCCCTTCTCTGTATCACAGAGGTGTATTCCAGACATCAGTCTCGGAAAGGCATTTGCCAAGAAAGTTATATGATTCCTTGTAGAAACTAAATTTTTATTTAATTCACCAGCAACGCTCAGAAAATGGTTATTAAATACTGTAAATATATCTGATTCATCAGTAACAGAAATATTTTTACCACAGACTGACTATATATCATCGATCTTGTGCTGCTGACCAAACACTTCCTTCAAAACTGATCATATGGTTTTAATTTTATCCTGTGAATTAGTTTTCCTATTTGCATATCTCATACTCTTCGCCTTCCTAATAACATTTTTAAGCATCTTATTATGTTGCAATGGCTACTGTAGCTTCATTATGAATACTTCTAACATTTTGACATAGTTCGCACTGTGTTCTACATGATATCCTTGTCCCACTAGTCAGCCAACCGGGCTATGTTATCGGCACTATAAACATCCTGCCACTCTTGTTCTGCCGCCGGAGTGGCTGATCGGTTATAGGCACTTTAGTCTGGAACCGCGCGACCGCTACGGTCGCAGGTTCGAATCCTGCCTCGGGCATGGATGTGTGTGATGTCCTTAGGTTAGTTAGGTTTAAGTAGTTCTAAGTGCTAGGGGACTGATGACCTCAGATGTTAAGTCCCATAGTGCTGAGAGCCATTTGAACCATTTGAACTCTTGTTTCTTGACAAGGTTTAAAAAACTCTCTACTGCTGTTGGATTAACTTTCCTACACAGTTTGTAATTACATGTGACAGTTGTTTGAGTACAAAAGCCTTTTAGTGTTAAAATTTGTGCATCGTGGTCTCAAAGTCCATTCACCCGTTTACTAACGGAATTCCCATCTAGTAATGAAGAATGAATAAAAATATTGTCTATGGCTGTGCTACTGTTCCGCTGCACCCTAGTTGGAAAACACACTCTGCAACAGATCATATGAATTTAGGAGATCTACCAAAATCCTTTTTCTTGCACCATCATATACAAAATTTATACTGAAGTCACCACATATAACTAATTTCTGGTAACTCCTACAAAGTGAATCAAGAACCATCTCTATCTTGAGCAGAAATGCTCTGAAGTCAGAGTTAGGGGACCTATAAACAACAACAATTAGAAGTTTAGTTGCACTAAATTCAATTGCCCCTGCACAACATTCAAATATCTCTTCAGTGTAGTGCCGTGATACGTCTATGAACTCTAATGGAATTCTGTTTTTTACCTACATAGCCACTCCCCAACCCAGCAAGGAACTCCTCGAAAAACAGCTAGCTAATCTGTACCATGGTAAAGGGAGCCTGTGAATTGTCCAATTATTTAAGTGGTGCTCCGATATACCCATAATTTCAGAGCCAACATCTGTAAACAGTTCACTAACTTTATCTCTAATACCTCTCATATTTTGATGAAATATGCTAATTCCTTCTCTACTTGGAAACATGACGTCCTCTGAAGGTAAGCCCTTACCTAGAGGGACTTCCTTTAAGCGGGTATACTATCAGCTGACTTGAACCTAAAAAAGGTGCAGCTCTAACACCAACTACTACAGGAATTTTTCCATGAGTGAACCCACCACCACCCACTACACTGTCACCTATAGGCTTTGCTCACTCCTTCCCATACCTACTGAGGTACAGGCCATTCCTAGTGCAACCCGTGTCCTCTACCATCAGCGCCATCTCCAGCCCTATGTTAACGCTCCTAACAGTCGCTTTAAGATGAGGCCGAACATGACGCTTAACAGTTGCACGAAATACACATTAGTGCCACCAGTTTGAGTAGCTATCTTTACCAGGTCACCACCTACATCATATTCCCCGTCTGTGTCAAGACTATTCCCTGCTCCCCTCACTATCACTACCTGATCCTCCTTCGTAAAATTCCTACATAATTTCCCTATCCTGTCAGTCACCTGAGTTAATCCTGCACTAGGATTCACATTGCTGGTACTCACTCCCCAACACTTCCTGCAACTGCTGGTCCACACCCCTACCTTGCGAACTATCTAGCAGCAGAACCTTCTTCTTCCTGTTAGACTTTGCAACTGAACTAGGCCTCCTAACTGCCGAGGATTGCTGCATGTTCCCTACATCTACAGCTACAAGAACATGATTCAAAATCTAACACAATATAGTTCGTTAAACATGTTCCACAATGAAATTGTTACAGGTGAAGTAAATAGACCTCATGGTGAAAGTAATAACATTTCAACACCAAGCATCACGAACACAATAATGGAAAGTGCAAGAATCATATAGGAGTACTGCGCATTTATACCAATGAATTTATGAGAAAGTGCACGTAGAGCGGTAATCTGTTATCATAGAACACAAACTTTTCTGTTTCGCTGATAAATAATAGCACGAACTCGAAAGTGGCGCATATTTGGTCGATATTGTCTAGCGCACATGGACAGCACAGCATACATCAAGTTGTCCTCAGCTATAACCGTTTCTGGTTAAGGAACTGATTATTAATAGTTTATAAGAATCTTTATTAGTTACCGTCTGTCGTCCTGCACAGCGTCATATCGGTTTTGTTTGTAATCACAGAGCACAGCAGACATGCTGCAGGCAAAGTAGCAACGTATAAAGAAATTAAATAAAAAGATAGTTTAGTAAAATTTTCAAAGCTTTCAAGATTGTGAACATGCAGGGGTACCGGCACAAAATTTGCCTATTGTGATTGGTCATGGAGCTTTATTATTCCTCCGCAGTTTTATTTTATTTATTTATTTTTAGCCATCACAGAATTTATTGTGAGTGGTCATTGTGTTGTACTATTCCGCAGCTGTGCTCCTAAGTATGCAGATGGACCCATTATCTGTCCAATTTCCTTGCAGAATTTCACTCAGCAACACTCCTGCTTTTGTCTCTATTTACGTAAACTACATGTCTTACGAGCAAAAAAACACACGTTAAGCGATGACAGAATGTAACATTCTGGAGGGGAAATATCGCACGCTATATTCTTAATGGTCTCAGAGAACCAGCTATTTGAAACTGTCAGTAATCATTTTGGTGTCGGTGATGATAAGTTAATAGATCGGTTCATATTTGCCAAATATCCATTTTTTTACGCATTGTATGTTGTATACGTCAATGGCGTAGGTATTTCATACCCTTCTCTGTTTCCCTTGCGATTCCGTAACGTAAGGCAGTAAAATCTCTAGGTCTCATTAGCAGATGCACTGCACATTGCTACAGACCTCCAAAAGAATCCCAGCATACCATTTGCCCTACCTGCAATCGGCTTTTCGAGCGAATTTCAGTTCATATCGTTTCGTAACGTTACCACTAGATAACAAAACTACGTGACAAATGCACGAGGTTTATTAATGCTGTTACGGAGTCGTATGAGAATTATTTCTCATAGTTTTCCACCTTTAATGCTGCCTTTCATTCACTACAACAAGTGGACTTTTGGTTAAAACCCTGTATAGTGATATATTATTGTAGTAAACACCATCGTTAACGAGCGACGGGAGAGTGCTTCTGGTTTCGACACTTAAATCGTTCGTGTATCAACTATTCAAAACATTTATGATCCTATAAACTACATTCTCTTTTGCGTAAACAATACCCGCAGCGCAGATTCGATGAAGAAATTACACACTGATCGACATTCCTGCTATTCCTAATACAGAAGAACCTTGCGTGTCTTCCAGTAGGGAAAATACGACTAGTTCGTGATACTTAGTAGACGTGTCCCTATATGTCAAACGGGCCCATTATTCCACAGGACTTTTTTTCAGCATTTTATTGCTTCCGCTGTGTGTACTCCCGTCTCTGCTGACGACTGTTGCTCCACAAAAATGTGGCGCGACGAGTAGTTATTGCTTTCGGAGCGCGCGGAGCAAAATTGCCAACTTAAAGACCGTTACGGCGGCAGTACGCCGACCGCTACACAATAGCACTTACACGGCGTAGCCGCACCTGCACGCATAAAGAGCAGGGCAGCCAACCGGGCAAAACTGACAAATGTTCGAGACGGCGACGCGCCCGAGCCGACGCGGCAGCTGCACGCAAGCCAACGCCCGGGGCACAGATCTCAAACAATGAAAGAACCGAGGAAAGAGGTGGCAGCACGGAAGGAGTACTGTCAGTGTTTCAGCGTGGAAGATAAACATTTGACGTTACAGTTACGCCGCAGAGGCATTGTACGCCTTGCGAACCACATGAATACTGATTTTAGAATAAAAAATTTCATTGTCTGTCTATTACGCCTACAGTGTGTTTTCAACGCATGCGAACTTTTCTCTTGACGAAGATGGCTTTTATCATTACGACAGCTATAACAGAATGCATTGCAAGCCTTGTAGCCAACAGTTACTGCATCGTACATTAACTGGTAACGCATGTTAACTGACACGTGTATGTGCTTGGCGATCGATACAGTAAGGAGATACTTGTGTTGAAACCAACCATAAAAATAATGAAAACCATTCTCATCAGCACTAAAGCATTACAGCATGTCGCAATTGTAAATAAAGTAATATTTCTTAAGATAAACGTCCTGTTTATGTACTGCTAAGAAGACCACATACCGTGCAGATTACTACACGTAATTTACTTTTTATTGTTCTACAACGTCAGCTATACAACCGTGGAGTGTTAGAGTTTAATTTCTCATCAACATCGTGGTCACTGGAGATATCACGACTTACATCGCTGAACAAGAACTGGAAAATGTATTTGCCTTGATTACAACAAATATACTGTCTTGGTATTCATCTTTAGCGATCAAGGAAACAATTGAAAACGTGAAATAGGGTGGACTGATGGACATTTGGATCGCGCGCCTCCCGAATGTGATTCCACTGTCTTAACAATTGCAACATCCTTCTCGCTTCGAACTTATAGTAATATGACCCACTCACTGTTACTCATCTTCCAATGATATCGTGTCATTTTATTATTAACAGCATCTAGAACAAATATACAATGATATGATTGCGCCGGCCGCAGTGGCCGAGCGGTTCTAGGTGCTTCGGTCTCGAACTGCGCGTCCGCTACGGTCGCAGGTTCGAATCCTGCCTCGGGCATGGATGTGTGTGATGTCCTTAGGTTAGTTAGGTTTAAGTAGTTCTAAGTTCTAGGGGACTGATGACCTCAGATGTTAAGTCCCATAGTGCTCAGAGCCACTTTTGATTTGATGGCGTATGGATAACAGGTGTAAAACTAAGCACAGGGCTATAGATAGACTGAGGCTCAATGAAACGCGTTAGGCTGTCAAGTGAGCAATGCGTGAAGCCTTCAGCGACTACCTTTGGAGAATATAATCGGAAGATCTGTTAGAAAACTCAAAAAATTCTGGTCGTATGTAAGGGATGTCAGTGGTACCAAACACAATGACACAAGAACTATATTTGAAGACAGCAAAGAAAACGCGCAAGGCTGAACTCGGATTACAAATTTTTCCTTTACACTTGACTACCAAGGATTACTGCCCCAATTTAATTCCCGCACCACAGCAAAGATGAATGAAAAAGATATTCGGTCAGTGACGTTGAGAAACCACTGCAATGTTTAAAACTGAACAACGCTCCAGATCCTGATGGAATTTGAACACACTCTATACAGAATTTGTCGCTGAGTCAGCCCTCTTTCTAACCATACTAGATCCCTAAAAGGTGTGGCCAGTGGCTGAAAGAAAGTACAGGTCACACCCATCTGTGAGAATGGCAGCAGAAGTGATACACAAAACTACTGGCAAATACTGACAACCACATATATTGAAGCTTACACACATTATGGGCTCAAATGTAATGACGTTGTGTTGTTGTTGTGTTCTTCAGTCCTGAGACTGGTTTGATGCAGCTCTCCATGCTACTATATCCAGTGCAAGATTCTTCATCTCCCAGAAACCACTGCAACCCACATCCTTCTGAATCTGCTTAGTGTAGTCATCTCTTGGTCTCCCTCTACGATTTTACCCTCCACGCTGCCCTCCAATACTAAACTGGTGATCCCTTGATGCCTCAGGACATGTCCTACCAACCGATCCCTTCTTCTGGTCAAGTTGTGCCACAAACTTCTCTTCTCCCCAATCCTATTCAATACTTCCTCATTAGTTATGTGATCTACCCATCTAATCTTCAGAATTCTTCTGTAGCACCACATTTCGAAAGCTTCTATTCTCTTCTTGTCCAAACTATTTATCGTCCATGTTACACTTCCATACATGGCTACACTCCATACAAATACTTTCAGAAAAGACATTCTAACACTTAAATCTATACTCGATGTTAACAAATTTCTCTTCTTCAGAAACGCTTTCCTTCTCATTGCCAGTCTACATTTTATATCCTCTCTACTTCGACCATCATCAGTTATTTTGCTCCCCAAATTGCAAAACTCCTTTACAACTTTAAGTGTCTCATTTCCTAATCTAATTCCGTCAGCATCACCAGACTCAATTGGACTACATTCCATTATCCTCGTTTTGCTCTTGTTGATGTTCATCTTATATCCTCCTCTCAAGACACTATCCATTCCGTTCAACTGCTCTTCCAAGTCCTTTGCTGTCTCTGAGAAAATTACAATGTCATCGGCGAACCTCAAAGTTTTTATTTCTTCTCCATGGATTTTAATACCTACTCCAAATTTTTCTTTTGTTTCCTTTACTGCTTGCTCAATATTCAGATTGAATAACATCGGGGAGAGACTACAACCCTGTCCCACTCCCTTCCCAACTGCCACCTGGTTTCTGTACAAATTGTAAATAGACTTTCGCTCCCTATATTTTACCCCTGCCACCTTCTGAATTTGAAACAGTGTATTCCAGTCAACATTGTCAAAAGCTTTCTGTAAGTCTACAAATGCTAGAAACGTAGGTTTGCCCTTCCTTAATCTAGCTTCTAAGATAAGTCATAAGGTCAGTATTGCCTCACGTGTTCCAACATTTCTACGGAATCCATACTGATCTTCCCCGAGGTCGGCTTCTACTAGTTTTTCCATTCGTCTGCAAAGTTTTCGTGTTAGTATTTTGCAGCTGTGACTTATTAAACTGATAGTTCGGTAATTTTCACATCTGTCAACACCTGCTTTCTTTGGGATTGGAATTATTATATTCTTCTTGAAGTCTGAGGGTATTTCGCCTGTCTCATACATCTTGCTCACCAGATGGTAGTGTTTCGTCAGGACTGGCTCTCCCAAGGCCGTCAGTAGTTCCAACGGAATGTTGTCTACTCCCGGGGCCTTGTTTCGACTCAGGTCTTTCAGTGCTCTGTCAAACTCTACACTCAGTATCGTATCTCCCATTTCGTCTTCATCTACATCCTCTTCCATTTCCATAATATTGTCCTCTAGTACATCGCCCTTGTATACACCCTCTATATACTCCTTCCACCTTTCTGCTTTCCTTTCTTTGCTTAGAACTGGGTTTCCATCTGAGCTCTTGATATTCATACAAGTGGTTCTCTTCTCTCCAAAGGTCTCTTAAATTTTCCTGTAGGCAGTATCTACCTTACCCCTAGTGAGATAAGCCTCTACATCCTTACATTTGTCCTCTAGCCATCCTTGCTTAGCCATTTTGCACCTCCTGTCGATCTCATTTTTGAGACATCTGTATTCCATTTTGCCTACTTCATTTACTGCATTTTTATATTTTCTCCTTTCATCAATTAAATTCAATATCTCTTCTGTTACCCAAGGATTTCTACTAGCCCTCGTCTTTTTACCTACTTGATCCTCTGCTGCCTTCACTACTTCATCCCTCAAAGCTACCCATTCCTGTTCTATTGAGTTTCTTTCCCCCATTCCTGTCAACTTCTCCCTTATGCTCTCCTTGAAACTCCGTACAACCTCTGTTTCTTTTAGTTTATCGAGGTTCCATCTCCTTTAATTCCCACCTTTTTGCAGTTTCTTCAGTTTTAATCTACAGGTCATAACCAATAGATTGTGGTCAGAGTCCACATCTGCCCCTGGAAATGTCTTACAATTTAAAACCTGGTTCCTAAGTCTCTGTCGTACCATTATATAATCTATCTGAAACCTGTCAGTATCTCCAGGCTTCTTCCATGTATACAGCCTTCTTTTATGATTCTTGAACCAAGTGTTACCTATGATTAAGTTGTCCTCTGTGCAAAATTCTACCAGGCGGCTTCCTCTTTCATTTCTTTGCCCCAGTCCATGATCACCTACTACGTTTCCTTCTCTCCCTTTTCCTACTACAGAATTCCAGTCTCCCATGACTATTAAATTTTCATCTCCCTTCACTATCTGAATAATTTCATTTATTTGATCATACATTTCTTCAATTTCTTCGTCATCTGCAGAGCTAGTTGGCATATAAACTTGTACTACTGTAGTAGGTGTGGGTTTCGTATCTATCTTGGCCACAATAATGCGTTCACTATGCTGTTCGTAGTAGCTTACCCGCATTCCTATTTTCCTATTCATTATTAAACCTACTCCTTCTTTACCCCTATTTGATTTTGTGTTTATAACCCTGTAGTCAGCTGACCAGAAGTCTTGTTCCTCCTGCCACCGAACTTCACTAATTCCCACTATATCTAACTTTAACTTATCCATTTCCCTTTTTAAATTTTCTAACCTACCTGCCCGATTAAGGGATCTGACATTCCACGCTCCGATCCGTAGAACGCCAGTTTTCTTTCTCCTGATAACGACATCGTCTTGAGTAGTCCCCGCCCGGAGATCCGAATGGGGAACTATTTTACCTCCGGAATATTTTACCCAAGAGGACGCCATCATCATTTAATCATACAGTAAAGCTGCAAGCCCTCGGGGAAAATTACGGCCGTAGTTTCCCCTTGCTTTCAGCCGTTCGCAGTACCAGCACAGCAAGGCCGTTTTGGTTAATGTTACAAGGCCAGATCAGTCAATCATCCAGACTGTTGCCCCTGCAACTACTGAAAAGGCTGGTGCCTCTCCTCAGGAACCACACGTTTGTCTGGCCTCTCAACAGATACCCCCCCGTTGTGGTTGCACCTACGTTACGGCTATCTGTATCGCTGAGGCATGCAAGCCTCCCCACCAACGGCAAGGTCCATGGTTCATGGAGGGGGGGGGGGGGTGTAGTGACGTATCTCGCACTAAATGACCTCCTCCATACCAACCAGCATGGATTCCGAAAATGTCGATCATGTGAAATCCAACTCACACTTTTCTCTCATGACATCTTGAAAACCATGGATCAAGGCAGACACGTAGACACAATGTTTCTTGACTAGCACAAGGCCTTTGACTCGGTACCACTCATACGCTAATTATCGAGGGTAAGTTCATATCAACGAAATTTGTGACTAGTTTGAAGATTTCTTTGTAGAGAGAAGACAGCGTGTTGTCTTGGATGGACAGTTATCGACAGATTTAGAAGCTACTTCAGGTGTACCCCAGGGAAGTGCGTTGGAACCCCTGCTGTTCATGTTGTATACTGGCGCCCTTGCAGACAATGTTAATACTCATAGCAACCATAGACGTTTCGCAGATTAGGCACTTGTCTATAATGAAGTACTGCTTGAACAGAGCTGCATACATATTCGGTCAGATCTTGATAAGATTTCGAAGCGGCACAAATATTGACAACTTGTTTTAAATGTTCATAAATGTGAAACCGTGTGCTTCACAAAAGGAAAAAACGTATTACCCTATGACTAAAATACCAGTGAGTCAGATTTGGAATCGGTCAACTCATACAAATACCTGGGTTTAGTAATTTGTAAGGATATGAAACGGAACGATGACGCAGGTTCCGTCGTATGTAAAATTGTTGGCAGGCTGCAGTTCGCTGGATGTCTGCGAGGAAAATGCAGTCAGTCTACAAAACACTAGTGCGACATCCTAGTATACTACTTAAGTGTGTGATACCATCCAAAATAGGACTAACAGGGGATATTGAGCGGATAAAGAGAGTGACAGCACGAATGGTCACAGGTTTTTTTGACCCGTGTGAGATCGTCACGGAGACACTGAAAATTTAAAATGACAGACAAATGACGACAAATAGCCCATTAAAGCCTACTTGAAAAAAATTTCTAGAACCAACTTTAAGTGATAAATCTGGGAATATACTACAGCCTTCTAAGTATCGTTTCCATAAGGGTCGCGAAGACAAGATTAGACTAATATCTGCACGGAAAGAGGCGTTTAAGCAGTGGCATACTGGGACATACATTCTACTATGCACTTCACAGTGGTTTGCAGTTTATAGATGTAGATGAGATGTTGATTTACCTACGATACTTGATATGCACAATCTAAGCAGGTGTGTGTCCGAAAAGGCAAGTTTGCTGTATTCATTTTGCTTAACACCACGGTCAATGGAATCAGTATATCCCATTCGCTGAACGGGCATGGAGGCATCATTTCTAAACAGTTTAGTTCGTGGATGCTTGGCGTGCCTCTGTAATGAAAGTGTATCGTGAATGGATTAAGGCCACCACTGAAATCAGCCGTCAGAGTAAACGTAGCAATAACGTCTGGGATGAGAGTCGACTTAATGCGCGAAGCCTAAGGGACACGCTACCGTGTATCACATCATTGTACAGATAAACTAGATATCTACAACTTTACATATAAAACAACAGTTCACGGAACTCTGCTTGATACGAGATTTTGACGGAGCTGATCGATAATAATGCTAGTAATGTTGCACCAAAGGGCAAAAATTTAAATCTGACCGACAGAGTTTAAATTCGACTAACGATCGGCGAGTGGCAGGTATCCTCGATGAGATGAGTAAGATTTTAGTACGAACACTAAAGAGTTAGCTGTCGTGCCACCATGTAACATATATGAGAGGACGTAATGCGCTATCTAACTTTTCATGTAATAGTAGACGTCTCGCTGAAGTAAACGCTTCTTTTGGAGTCTGCCATCCCAGTAATGGTATCGCGCTACTGACCGCACTCCGCTTCTTTGCACCTTTTCTACCTCCAACTCAAAGTGCTTCCGAGGTTTTCCCCCAGACTATACTCGTATACAATGTGAGCAGTAACGGTCCTATAACAGTTCGTTGAGGTAAGCCTGACGTCACTTTCATACGAACGATGTGTTCAGTGCTATCTGCAACGAAGTCCACAATCTCATTAAAATGATGCTGCGGTATTCTGAAAGCTCGCATCTTGGTTCAAAATGCGACAGTACGGAACAGTATCGAGTGCCCTCCAGAAACCGTAATTTACGTGTGTAAAATTCTACTTTCCAAACAGATCAACGATCGCACCGTTACAGTCTATCGTGAAACATAAATTTTAGCTAAAATGGAAACTTTTGACACGATCTGACTAATATTCAAATATACAACACAGTGCAAGCCGCGAATTTACAAGATACATGTTGGTGATCCAAATAACTGAAAAAAATGTCCTCTGCAGTAGAACCTTTTTGGATGTAGTTTCTCTAGTTTGGATTTTAAGGCTGTCGTTTGTTATTGCGGCTAATTCTGCAGTAGATTAGGCGACGTATTACATATTTTTCCGCGCAACCGGCATTATCGAGGTGGTTCACAACGACTGATCACTTGGGCGTTCAACGAGGATGAATCCTTTCAGTGGCTGGTTCAAGCAAGTATTTTCAAGACTGCCACTGTCTTAGGGCTATCAGGGTCCAATGTGATGAGGGCATACATGACTTCTGATAGGATATGAGCGAAGAGAGCCTCTGTTCCGTCTCCATCGACCTGGACCTCGACAAGACATTAAGCTCTAACCCTTACTTCTTCCATTATTTTGGTAATGAAGGCGACTTTAAAATGCACACACACCAAATAAACACGAAATTGTCCTGAATGAGGAAAGCTAATTTTTCGCAGAATTGATATAGAAATTTTAAAGAATTGTTTGAATTATATTACGTACAATTTTTTAAATAGATTTCAGTGCCACTGTGATCTCGACAGGAGTACCCAGATCGCAATAGCAACTGTGGCCTAACACATCTGTGATTTTGAGACTGAATTATTCTACCCTTTTGAGGAATATACGCTGCGTTGTTTATATGTGCGATGTTCAAATTTTGTGTTGGAGTAGTACTTGAACCCAAACTGCTCTCGCACAGGCGCACAGTTTTGAAATCTCACTTATGACCAACACAGCGTACATTTGGCAAAACAGTAGAAAAATTTCATCTCAGTAACTACTCTGAGTTGGTGGAAAAGCCAGACTCCCCGTTGTATCAACACTGTCGAAGGTACTGATCTTGCAGCATCCTATAAGAGCCCCTACTGAGATTAGAAGGGAGCTTCTGGAAAACTGAGTCTCTAATCCACTTGTCCATAAAATAAATTTGTACATGCCGATTTGGGACAAAATTTTATTAAGGTATTTCATTGGAATAACTCATAAAATGAGAGTGTTGCGGGGTCTGCTGTGATGAGGTGTTACGAAAATCACTGCAGCGGATAGTTTCTCATTACTATACTGTGCATAAGCCATTTAAGCAAAATTCAAGACCAAACAGAGCACTGCAAAGTAAAGATACAAGACCCTTTTTGTGCTTCAAGTAGGCACTACAAGACTCGTCGCTACGTTGGTGCTTTACGAGAGAATCAGAGTATGGGTCAGGGCCTACAGTTAGCCTCTCTTCTCCTTTACATTCCATTTTCATCATATTCAACACAAAAATATCAGTAAATGTAACTTAGATTTGCTACAGTAGTCCCCATAGAACAATAAGTCACATCACATGTAGTCAAACAAGAATAAATGAAGGCACCGGAATGTGACATTCCTACAGTTCCTGAATTTTCACATTTTCGCTGGTGAGCAGTATGAAGAGCATGTGTAAGTACCTCACTTCAGGACCTTCCGTTTTAACTCAACTGTTATGTGCAGACGTCCTAGTACATTTCCTCTGGCGTAGTTAAATCGCGCCGCGTGGGTTTAGCCGCGCGGTCTAATATGAGCCGCCACTGTAGTTCAGCGTGTTCGGTCAGAGGGTTACGTGCTCTCTGTAATAAAAAAACTGAGTCAATTGATCAACAACGAACACAAATGGATGTCTTACGACGTCCGCCCCGAGCAGATACAACGAACAATAGCGAACAAAATGAGATTAAAAAAAAAAAAAATGGCGCTGCAATCATGGACTGTGCGGTTGGTCCCGGCGGAGGTTCGAGTCCTCCCTCGGGCATGGGTGTGTGTGTTTGTCCTTAGGATAATTTAGGTTCAGTATTGTATAATCTTAGGGACTGATGACCTTAGCAGCTAAGTCCCATAAGATTTCACACACATTTGAACATTTTTTTGAGAAAATCGTTGAAAGTGTTTCAGATCTAGCTTTACTTTTTTGTAGTGGGAAGCTTCACCTGCTAAACGTAAGAGCTGCACAAAATCTTACTATTTGACATAGAAGATCGGTAAAGGCCGTGGTTGCACCTAAAGTGATTACCGTTGTCATGAATGTGACCCCTGTGCTGTACGCGGTGGTCTAGCGGTTCTAGGCGCTCAGTCCGGAACCGCGCGACTGCTACGGTCGCAGGTTCGAATCCTGCCTCGGGCATGGATGTGTGTGATGTCCTTAGGTTAGTTAGGTTTAAGTAGTTCTAAGTTCTACGGGACTGATGACCTCAGCAGTTAAGTCCCATAGTGCTCAGAGCCATTTGAACCATTTTTTTATTTCGATTATTGGCACTTTTACTGAATGAAAAACCTGTCCACTTTTCTCAGTTCATCCGTATTTTATCGAATATGCTATACAACTGTATTCAATGCTTATACCCTAATGTTCAGAAGAAAACAGAACAGCTTGAACGCCTAGAGATAGGTTTAAGCAATCTAAGTTAGGTTTAAGCAATCTAAGTTATAGGGGACTGATGACCACAGAAGTTAAGTACCACAGTGCTCAGAGCCATTTGAACCATTTGAACCTGTGCTGTATATGGCTACTAGAAAACAGCCTGAATGAAAATGTTGCTAGCGTAGTAGCTCTATAAGCATAACATTTGAGATGAACAGCCGCGCGGAGTGGCCGCCATGTCTAGGGCGCCATGTCACGGGCTGCGCGGCCCCTCCCGCCGGAGGTTCGCGTCCTCCCTCGGGCATGTGTTGTTCCTAGCATAAGTTAGTTTAAGTAGTGTGTAAGTCTAGGGACCGATGACCCCAGCAGTTTGGTCTCTTAAGTATTCACATACATTTGAACATTTTTTGAGACAAACATTCTGTTGGCAGTTCTCTTGTGAGGCATGTGCAAGCACCAGGCAAAGTGGCCGTTAGTCGTACAAGGGAAGCAGAGGGTGGAGTACCGACCAATAGAAACACGTTATGTAGTTTGAGGAGTCTACTGCACAGTGGCTGCTGCTACAGGATGCTTCACATCATCAAGGATACCAAAGAGAGCGTGCAACACTGAATACCTTTTTTCAGATGTGAAACGCATTGGAGACACCACTTTATTCTAAGGTCTCACTGAAAGAAGCAACTTGTAACGTGGTAGCCTGCTTAATGGAAATATTCATTCAGTATTGCAAGCATGGTTTCTTTCAATACATTGCACTTTCCAACACGATAATTCTCCCAGTCACAAGACAGGTAAGATACAAGACTAACTTGATGATTGTGAGAACGACATAACACTGCTCCATTTCTACTGCCCACGAGGTACACGCCTATATCGCAGAGAGCGCAGTTTAGGTTAGTTACAAAAAGAAGAGATGACGGCGAGTATGCAGAACAACATCACCTTCTTCCTCGATTCGGATTCAGTAGTTGACTGTTGTCTTGCATCTACCAGCTAGGACGGGTAGCAGTGCATCAAGAAAGAACCTAATTTCACAACAGAATATATTATGATACAATGATACGTCAGGAGTTCAAAGTACTAAGTCACACTCAAGGCACATATAGCAGATAAGGTGTCGTTAGCTAGATAACAAAGGTAATAATAAAACTGCAACACTACAACTCCATAGTTTAAACATTTAGAGCAAAGAACTGAACAAGAGTTTACGCAAATAGCTCGCAGTAATGAGGTAGAGTCGGAATACTACGTACTGTGGCACCGGGTCGGCGGCTGCGTGAGATTTCGGATTTATGTGGAGATACGATTTGAAGATGACTGCTTTGCAGAATTTTGCGACTCGGATTTCCCAGTGACTTACTTCCACCTCACGAGATGAAGACGCGGCTGCAGCCGCTACATTTACGTTTGACTGGTTATGGAATGAAGAGGTTCAGATGGTTCAAATGGCTCTGAGCACTATGGAACTTAACTTCTGAGGTCATCAGTCCCCTAGAACTTAAACCTAACTAACCTAAGGACATAACACACATCCATGCCCGAGGCAGGATTCGAACCTGCGACCATAGCGGTCGCGCGGATCCAGACTGTAGCGCCTAGAACCGCTCAGCCAATTCGGCCGGCGAACGAAGAGGACTCCCTTAAGGTGCTTCTTCAATGCACCAGCACCAAATGGGTCTCTAAGCAAACTAGGGCTTAGGATACGCCTAGAAATGTTTCCTAAACACCCACGTACTGGCCTCTTAGAACAGCCTATATGTCTTCGAGTCAGTATACCTGGGCAGGAAGTGTACATGTGTCTGGCAAGGCACTTGGTATCCACCATCTGAACTAACTATCTAACTCTCCAATCGGAAATTGACGAAGATATTGTCTCCACTCGCTCCGAGAGGAAACACATCAAAACCAGTAATTCTACGTGATATGAAATAAACCACACATTTAAAAAATTCACATAAATATTAGTTCAAGTTGTTCCAGGTTTTGAATGGAAAATATTATCATGAGCCAGTTATAAGTGTGGTTTCACACTGTTACTTAACAACTGACCCCGCCCGTATGACCGACCCCTGTGCTGTACGCGGTGGTCTAGCGGTTCTAGGCGCTCAGTCCGGAACCGCGCTGCTGCTACGGTCGCAGGTTCGAATCCTGCTTCGGGCATGGCTGTGTGTGATGTCTTTAGGTTAGTTAGGTTTAAGTAGTTCTAAGTCTAGGGCACTGATGACCTCAGATGTTAAGTCCCATGGTGCTTAGAGCCATTTAAACCATATGAACTGTCTGCGAATAGTAAAATCTATTGATCAGTCTATGAAATTCATTCGCAACAGCGGAATAGCTGTGATGTTAACTGCATTAGGTATGAAGACATTACCTACTGGTGACACATGAAAATTTGTGCCGGACCCATAGTGCTTAGAGCAATTTTTTTAACAACTGACGTTCGAAATAGTCACATTCGAATATCCACGAATCTTTATGGCACTGGAGAAACAATTCTTTGCCCATTTCCCTGCTTCCGCATCTTTGAAGAAATTAGATGTTTCATTTCGAAAAGTTTTATAAAATTCCTTTGTTCACCTGCAGTATTTGGGCTATTTTGTATTTCGCAAGTGGTCCTACGCTACGTTAGGTAGACGTTGGTGTTATTATGTCTGTCACATCGTGAACTTACATGTGCCTTTTGATGGAAATAATTGTCATCCACTACACCACGCTTTCCACATCCGTTTAGCAGCCCACATCAGTGCACTGTACTAACTGATAAAAGATACCGCATACCCTGAAACAATTGGAATGCGTTCGTCAGTCCTATGTATCTCTTAAAACCGGAATGCCAGCAGCTCACTATATTCCCCTTCATCGAAAAGCAAGGTCTGCTTCGGCAATTTCAATACCATTTCCCGCCTTCCATACCTGTCCACACAATCTATGCCCTTTCCCAGGGTAATTTCAAACGTCTCTGCTCTCAGATCAAGAAGTCCTTGCTGAGTTCCATCCATACTACCAACTGCAGCCTACCTTACCTCTTCCTTTTCTAAATGAAGGCTCCAACTCATCCTTTCCCAGCTGTACTGCAATCCTATCACATGCAGCCCGTTTCTTCGCCCTTGCATTCAAATTTCGCACTGAGAAAATGTGCCCACAGCTTCGTCATCCTTGTAGTTTTCACAACACACATCGCCACCTTATCAAGTTCATCACAATAATAGTTTTTATTCAGATACTTTTAACGATTTCAAAGGCTGAAAACTGATGTGTTGTACTGCAGCCGGCCCACCTCTACGGGGCGTGGCGAGTGGGGGATGGGGAATGTAAATAAGAAATAAATAAATGAATAAAGCTGGAAGCGCTGTATGTGAGCATGCGAGCTCCGGTTATCAGTCTACATCCGAAGTGTCAGGACCCTGGCAATACCGTGGCGAACGCTGTGGAGTGTCCACTAGCCGAACAAGCGCACGTCGCCAGATAGCTTCAAATAAATTGCGAGTGGCCGGTGGAAGCGGCAGTGGTCCGGCGGAGGCGAGGATAATTCGTCGGGCTTATCTGGAGATGAGGAAGAATGCTGCCGGCTGAGTGACAAGGGCCGCATTCCGCTCCCAGCGATCCCTGGCGACGCTTATGACAACTTCTAGATATTCAAATTTCCCAGATACCTCGCTTCTGTCCTTCCATTGTTCTTACTCGGGCCCATCGTTAGCCAACGTCACGCATTTCTTGCTCCACAGACGTGCGCGTTCATTTATATTCATTTATTTTGTTCGACTTGCCCGAACCGGCCGGTTTACGTAAACTGGAGTACCATTGTCTTCTACTGCGCATGCTCCCACTCGGATTGCTGAGTGGGGTACGTTTTCCTTGCCTCCATTCCTTTGTCTCGGCTCTCAGTGTACTTCTTGCTGACATCTCTTACAGTCCTGCGTGCTGCTGAGGACTCCGAATGAGATTATCAGTAGTGAATTAGGACTCATTTGACAAT
This sequence comes from Schistocerca gregaria, assembly GCF_023897955.1. Taxonomy (NCBI): domain Eukaryota; kingdom Metazoa; phylum Arthropoda; class Insecta; order Orthoptera; family Acrididae; genus Schistocerca; species Schistocerca gregaria. The sequence continues at coordinate 748,741,044 of NC_064931.1, forward strand.
CACTGCTGTGACGAGGCGTATTGCGACGCTCGATGTGAAGCGATGCGAAGTAAAGGCTGGCAACGCAACATTTTGCCACAGGGAATTCCACAGAAATGCTCAGGCGACAGTGCTTGTGAGCTCCATCTCCCTTTCAACTACTGAAAATAATGTTAAAAATTGCGGTTACAGTAACAGAGATTCGTGTAAAATGTGCAACAGTAGAAATTCAGGCTCGAACACGAGTTTCTGAATGGAGAGAAGTCTTCCGAAGTAAGAGTGATTTCAGGTGTGCCGCAGGGGAGTGTCATAGGACTGTTGCTATTCACATTATACATAAATGACCTTGTGGATGACATCGGAAGTTCACTGAGGCTTTTTGCAGATGATGCTGTGGTGTATCGAGAGGTTGTAACAATGGTAAATTGTACTGAAATGCAGGAGGATCTGCAGCGAATTGACACACGGTGCTGGAAATGGCAATTGAATCTCAATGTGGACAAGTGTAATGTGCTGCGAATACATAGAAAGAAAGATCCCTTATCATTTAGCTACAATATAGCAGGTCAGCAACTGGAAGCAGTTAATTCCATAAATTATCTGGGAGTATGCATTAGGAATGATTTAAAATGGAATGATCATATGAAGTTGATCGTCGGTAAAGCAGATGCCAGACTGAGAGTCATTGGAAGAATCCTAAGGAAATGCAATAGGAAAACAAAGGAAGTACGCTCGATCGCCCACTGCTTGAATACTGCTCAGCAATGTGGGATCCGTACCAGGTGGGGTTGATAGAAGAGATAGAGAAGATCCAACGAAGAACAGCGCGTTTCGTTACAGGATCATTTAGTAATCGCGAAAGCCTTACTTAGATGATAGATAAACTCCAGTGGAAGACTCTGCAGGAGAGACGCTTAGTAGATCGGTACGGGCTTCTGTTAAAGTTTCGAGAACATACCTTCACCGAAGAGTCAAGCAGTACATTGCTTCCTCCTACGTATATCTCGGGAAGAGACCATGAGGATAAAATCAGAGAGATTAGAACCCACATAGAAGCATACCGACAATCCTTCTTTCCACGAACAATACGAGATTGGAATAGAATGGAGAATCGATAGAGGTACTCAGGGTACCCCCCTCCGCCACACACCGTCAGGTGGCTTGCGAATTATGGATGTAGATGTAGATGTAGTTTAGGGGGTGTTACTTATCGATCCATTTATCAACCTTTGGCCAACTTGGCTGTAAAATCACTAGATTTTTCCGAGTTTCCTAGCAATTTATGAGAATTGCAAAACATGACATCATTTGCAAATAAAAGTGGCTAGATAAGTAACTGAAGGCGACAAGTACCTGTTATTGAAACTGAACAACGTTTATTTTATTAAATAAAACTGACTCGCGGATTGTCGCCTCACAGTGAAAGAAATGAAATAAAATCTTTTTTGAGCAATTCGTCAGCTAGGTTCGTACATGCCTGTAGTAGATCTAGCAGTACGTCAGGGCGACCTCCCATTCCGAGCAACCATCACAAGCGGGCATTCAGTTTCAGTGTCTGAAAGAGCCCTAATCTTATCAAAATAGGAACTAAAGTAAATTAAATGATTCTGTAGTAACTGAAAAGCGATAATAAAAATTTCTAACCAGCACTACTAGTTCGCGAGGAATTAATTTAAACAGGCTTTAGTTCACTCGAGCACCTCATAACACACTGAAAAATGTAATGTTTCAGCTTGCTTCACTGTCTAACACCAACTGAAAATTGAGGTTTGTCTAGCACCCAATGGTAATCGTAGTTCTCGCAGTCTACCGGCAGCTATCACCAGCGAATAATGAATTAAGGTAGAGTTCAAAATGTAGTGCAAAACTTAAAAAGTCTTTCGCGTATAGGGCGGCCGACATGTCGCAAAAAAATCTCACTCCAGCACTGGCTATTACCGAACTCACCGCCGAGACACAAAAGAACCTGCGCCACTGGCGAGTCTCGCTTTAAAGTGTTGAGGTCACACTACCCTGTTCGTTACAACGAAAATTACTTATATGACCACCATTCAGATTTTGCAAATGAAACATCTGGGCAAACAGAGGTAGTCAGGCTAGCTGCCCGGAAAGGAACAGTGCCGACTTACGTTGCTAATTTAAACGTTAATGTCGACGGGAAAACTGCAACAATTAGAGAAACAGCGAATATAAACATAGGTATGAAGACTAGATGACAGTCACTGAAAGCAAATCTTCTTGGCAAAAGACGACACAGGCAAGAGTAAGCGAACTGAAAGTAGAATTAAAGGAGAAAATATGGCAATGGACGATAGAGCAGGAATTATTATTTGGCAGGTTGGAACAACTAAAAAGATAAAACAAAAGTTATAGAGAAAATCCACAAAAACCAGCGAAAACATATGCAAGTGCCGTGCTAACGATGCCACCTAGTAGAGACGTAATCAAAACAGCTCCTGCAGCTTAGATCACAGCAGTGCAAACAATGCAACAAAACACTTTGTTCATTAAGTCAAGAACAAATGAAGAGGCAAAGGTAGTGCAACAAAAAGTAACGACCTTAACAAACCTCACCAAAGAGAAAATTTGTATAAGAAAGATCAAGCAAACCAATAATGTACTCATCCTGGAAACTGCTACACAAAGAGTCACGGAAAAGATATCATCATCATCATCATCATCATAATCATTTAAGACTGATTATGCCTTTCAGCGTTCAGTCTGGAGCATAGCCCCCTTATAAAATTCCTCCGCCATCCTCTATTCAGTGCTAACATTGGTGCCTCTTCTGATGTTAAACCTATTACTTCAAAATCTTTCTTAACCGAATCCAGGTACCTTCTCCTTGGTCTGCCCCGACTCCTCCTACCCGCTACTGCTGAACCCATGAGTCTCTTGGGTAACCTTGCTTCTCCCATGCGTGTAACATGACCCCACCATCTAAGCCTGTTCGCCCTGACTGCTACATCTATAGAGTTCATTCCCAGTTTTTCTTTGATTTCCTCATTGTGGACACCCTCCTGCCATTGTTCCCATCTACTAGTACCTGCAATCATCCTAGCTACTTTCATATCCGTAACCTCAACCTTGTTGGTAACCTGAACCCACCCAGCTTTCGCTCCCATACAACAAAGTTGGTCGAAAGATTGAACGGTGCACAGATAACTTAGTCTTGGTACTGACTTCCTTCTTGCAGAAGGGAGTAGATCGTAGCTGAGCGCTCACTGCATTAGCTTTGCTACACCTCGCTTCCAGTTCTTTCACTATGTTGCCATCCTGTGAGAATATGCATCCTAAGCACTTGAAACCGCCCACCTGTTCTAACTTTGTTCCTCCTATTGGGCACTCAATCCGCTTATATTTCTTTCCCACTGACATTACTTTCGTTTTGTACATGTTAATCTTCATACCATAGTCTTTACATTACTGATCTAGCTCTGAAATATTACTTTGCAAACTTTCAATCGAATCTGCCATCACAACTAAGTCATCCACATATGCAACAGTGCTTATTTTGTGTTCATATATCTTAATCTCACCCAGCCAGTCTATTGTTTTCAGCATATGATCCATAAATAATATGAACAACAGTGGCGACAGGTTGCAGCCTTGTCTTACCCCTGAAACTACTCTGAACCATGAACTCAATTTACCGTCAACTCTAACTGCTGCCTGACTATCCATGTAAAGACCTTTAATTGCTTGCAAAAGTTTGTCTCCTATTCCATAATCTCGTAGAACAGACAATAACTTCCTCCTAGGAACCCTGTCATATGCCTTTTCTAGATCTATAAAGCATAGATGCAATTCCCTGTTCCACTCATAACACTTTTCCATTATTTGCCGTAAGCTAAAGATCTGGTCCTGACAACCTCTAAGAGGCCTAAACCCACAGTGATTTTCATCCAATTGGTCCTCAACTAACACTCGCACTTTCCTTTCAACAATACTGAGAAGATTTTACCCACAAGCTGATTAAAGAGATACCTCTGCAGTTGTTACAATCTTTTCTGTTTCAATGTTTAAAGATTGGTGTGATTACTGCTTTTGTCCAGTCTAATGGAACCTGTCCCGACTCCCAGGCCATTTCAATTATCCTGTGTAGCCATTTAAGACCTGACATTCCACTGTATTTGATGAGTTCCGACTTAATTTCATCCACCCCAGCTGCTTTATTGCACTGCAATCTATTGACCATTTTCTCCACTTCCTCAAAGATAATGAACAACAAAAAGAGGCGCAAGAGACACTGACTTGTGAACATCCTAAGAAAAAGAGAACTTTAATGAGACTGTACGACACCCCAGAGGCCACAGTGCAAATGCACTAAAAGCCACATTATAGATGTAGAACCTTGAAGATCAACTGGCTAAGGAAAGCTTCGAAAGCGGCTTTACAGTACGATTTAGGACAGGACTAATCGGAAGAAAAGTGGCCCATCAAGTTACTGACGTGAGCCCTGAGGTTATAACAGCTCTCATTAAGAGAAAAAAAGTATATCTTGGGTTTCGTATATCTAGTGGTGAGGCAATGCGTTCAATTCTGAGACATTGGTCATTTGGCAAAACATTGTGATAAACTGGCAGTAATTTGTGGGCATTGTCACGAAGAAGGCTGAAATGAAAGTTCAATAAAATCAAACAAGGGGCAGTTTGCGTACCTTGTAAATATAGAGGTAAAAAGTGCACTGGGAAGAGAGATGAATGTCACACGTATCAAACCTCCTAGCAAGACAGATTTCAAGAACGGATTATGGGTGGGCGTCTCATAACACTAGAAAGCAATGAGGACTCTAATGCCACCATCAAGGGCCGTTATTGTAAGAGGGAGGGACGTCGACAGAGCGAGAAATTTCTGGCAAAAAATGAGTTGTAAATACTACAGAAAAGAGCATGCGGCACAGACCGAAGTAGAACACTATGCACCCACGAACAAGCAGGACACAAGTTCTTGACGAAAATCCAGAACTGTGTGGTATAACAGAGAAACAAGATCAGAGGCGGATGTAGGAGTGACTTATAATACAGCCGATCGGGATCTGATGACAGCTGTATGTAGACTTGCGACAGCACACATCCTAAGGAATACACTGCGCTGCCTACATGAGTAAAAGAAGATTTGCCAGTGCAGAACGTGAATATGCAACACTAACACTACAAGACTCAGAGCCATTTCGGAGAAGAAACAAGCACCTTCTACAAACAAATAAACAGTGAAACACGGACCGGTACAGATCTGCGACAGATTTGTGAAAACATAGAAAACGTTATGCATCTCACTAGACAGGAACAGCCGATCATGCTTATTACAGCGTTAAGATATCTAGTAAGAAATAAGCATCGAGAAGGGGAGTGTACTACTTTTCCTGTACCTGATTCTATGCACAGAATCCATCTCAAAGTGAACAGTTGCCAACGGAAGTGGAGAAACTGGAGAAGTTACTGAAGCATGTTTCTGCCAGAAGAAATGAATCATTCCCCTTAGATACGTTGTAATGACGCAAGGTCGTATAGCATCGGATTATAGGGGAGTAGGGAAGATTGTGGAATATATACCCACCATCGCTAACGTAAATAAAGATAGGACAATACCATGCGAAGTGTCAACGTATTGCATAAGGCTAGAAGAGTGGCGGAAGAGTGACAGAAGTGTTGCAATTGGACGTATCGTGTTCCTAGAACTGTATACGATGGCAGGAAAGATCCGGAGTATGCCAATAACAGGGCAGCGTCCTATGGCAACAATAGTAGTATTTAAGAAGGCCACAACAGTGACAAAAATATCACAGTACTGATCAGAACACGTAATCTGTGTGGAAATGTTAACCAGAAGGAAGAGTTACATCCTGGTCCGCATGTATTTCCAATTTCATGATAAGATCGACGAGTGTCTGCTAAAACTAAAAGATATGAGTCACCTAATGCGAACTAAGCCTTTCGTGTATTCCACTGATGCAAATGCGAAGCCAGTATTGGGGCATAGCCGCTTGACTGAAGACCGTGAAAGACTACTAGAAAAAGCCATTATGGAACTCAACCAACAGGTACGGAATGCAACTCTCAGTCCGCCAACCTAAAAATGGAGGATCGGAGCAAATTTAAACACTGACGTCACTTTAACAAACACGGCAATGGCGCGCCAAGTGAAAAGCTTGAAGTTTGAGAGTGAAATGACATCTTGTGACCACAATATCTTACACTATACCATCACTGTAAGGGATATCCAAGACGCCAAAGAAAACGTCTCCCAAGGCCCAAATACAACAAGGACGCTAACTGCGAAGAACTAAGAAGAGTGTTCAGTATCACGGAAGTCCATCTCTGGGTGATAATGTAGATGTTAAAGCGCAAGAACTGGCAGTGGCTGTACAATAGAGCAATGAAGGAATCGATACCTGTCAGGAGAGGTCTTTCTATAGGTGTACCTTGCATCTGGACCGAGGCGCTGCATAAATTAAGATGTGAAAAGAAGGGCCAGGAACTGTACCAGAGCAGCATGATCCAAGAAGAAAGACTCTGAATGTTGCATAGATACAGATATGTTAAACGACGTTTTATGGAAGAGTTGTGGAAAACAAAAATGGATCGATGGAAGCAATTCGTGGAGGATAACTTAGAAACTGATCCATGGGGTGTACCGTATAAAACAGTCTGCGAGAAAAAACGATCATCAACAGTCTTATCTACGCTCAAAAGGAATGAAAGGACGGTAACAGAAAGTTGGGAACTGGCCTGCTAATGGGATAGTACTTCCTGACGAAGGAGAAGAAGGTGATACACATGATCAGCATAGGTTACGAAAAATGTTATGGGAAGACTAAAGAAACGATGAACTTGTGTACCCCTTCGTATAAGAAGAAATCAGGAAAATAATTTTAAAACCGAAAAAAAAAATCTCCAGGACCGGACGGGATACTTGCCGAAGTAATACAAGCCCTATGTCACCAATTAGATAGTTACTTGCGCGAACTGTACACCGAGTGTCTCTTGCAAGAAAGTGTCTCTGCACAGTGGAAGAACGCTGAAGTAATTATTAGTACAGAGCAAGGTAAGGATCCAATGATACCCAAATCCTAGAAACCAATTTGTCTTTTGAACGTTCTCGGCTAGATATTTGAAAACCTATTATGCAAAACATTACAAGATTATAGACTGATACATGGGATGAGCACTCACCAGTACGGGTTTAAAAGAGACAAGACAACTGAAGCAGCAATTAATAAGGCGATTTCGTTAGCGACAAGTACTCATTCTGCGTACGCTCCAGCGATTAAGATCGATAGTGCTGGCGCTTTTGATAACCTAAGTTGCCTGTCTTTCTTTGGTCGCCTTAAGGATTTGGAGTGTCTAGAAGCGCTGTACAGCTGCAGGACAGATTATTGCCAAAATATACTTCTTTAACTTACCCAGGAAAGAATAAACGAAGACAATAAGAAAAGGCTGTGAGAAGGGATCAGTGTGCGACCCAGAGTTTTGGGGTGTAGCACTGGAGCCCATACTACAGTAGTTACGTGACAGCGGTAGCATAAGTGGACTGGTAGTATTTGCTGATGACGTGCTGTTCATTGTAAGTAGTGACTCAAGAAGAACTACAGAAGACAAATTTGATGCGGTGCTCCACGAATTTGAGGGCTGGGGTCGAAGTGATAGTTGTCACTAGCACTTCACAAAACAAGGTACATCCTGCCGAAAAATGAAATGAGATGAAATGTGTGGGGAGGGCCTCCCGTGGTGTAGACCAGTCGCCTGGTGCAAGTCTTTTTCGTTGACGCCACTTCGGCGACTTGTGCGTCGATGGGAATGATATGATGACAACGGAGACAACACAACACCCAGTCTCCGAGCGGAGAAAATCTCCAACCCAGGCGGGAATCGAACCCTGGCCCCTTTGTGCAGCAATCCGCAGCACTGGCCACTTTTTTTAAAAAAATCTCATTTTCTTCATTATCCTTTGTTCTATTTGTTCGAGGCGGATGTCCATTAACTCAGTATTTTTATTACAGAGGTCAGCTAACCATCTAAACCGAACACGCTGAGCTACCATGCCGGCGACTGAGCTATCAAGGTGAACATCCTGCCGAAAGTGAACTTAGTAGCAAATCCTAAAATAAAATTATATGATGTAACGATCAGGAGAAGCACAGTAACGAGATAAAATGGTTCAAATGGTTCTGAGCACTATGGGACTTGACATCTGAGGTCACCAGTCCCCTAGAACTTAGAACTACTTAAAGCTAACTAACCTGAGGACATCACACACATCCATGTTCGAGGCAGGATTCGAACCTGCGACCGTAGCAGTTACGCGGTTCCGGACTGAAGCGCCTAGAACCTCTTGGCCACTGCGGCCGGCAGTAAAGAGATATCTTGGGGGTATTTTAGGACTAACGCGATAACTTCACACATTATATAGAGGGAGCATGCAGAAAAGGTACAGAGGTGATGAATAAAATTATAAACGCTGCAAATAGGCAATTTCGGATTCCCTTGAAAACAATCAGAGTGTATCACGAATTCATATTAGCATCAGTCATAGGATATGGTGCAAGCCTTTCGGCCCATAGGTTGCAGCTAGTGAAGTCAGCCTCTTAGTGAGAGGAGTTCAACGAGGAGTGCTACTAAGATTAACGGCCGCCTACTGCACTACCTCCAATGATGCTTTGTTAGTAATTCTAGGAATATGCCCAGTGGACTTGAAAATTACGAAAAGGGGAGCCTTTTACTGGCTAAAGAAACCCAATCCAATGGAAGTACGAAGGCTGCTTGAAATTGAGGCCATTCCGAAAAAGATAATAAAATATCACATACTACAAACGTGGCAAAATGGATGGGACACTTCATACACAGGCAGTAGAACATACGAATTTCTCCCTAACCTCAGGGGGAGATTAAAAATTAGATTTCGTAACTCGCTGAGCGAGCTGATGCATTGCCTGATTGTCCATGGCCCGTATGCTACGTATCTATACAAAATCAAAGAACCTGATGAAAGATTGCTGCACCTGCGGCAGTGTGGGCACACCAGAACACACATTGTGGGTATGCGCGCTCTGTGAAGATGGGTCGGGGAATGGACGTCAGGTATTAAGGATGTTGGATCCAAATGGTTCAAATAGCTCTGAGAACGGGACTTAACTTCTAAGGTCATCAGTCCCCTAGAACTTAGAACTACTGCAACCTATCTAACCTAAGGACATCACACACATCCATGCCCGAGGCAGGATTCGAACCTGCGACCATAGCTGTCGCGCGGTTTCAGACTGTAGCGCCTAGAACCGCTCGGCCACTCTGGCCGGCTGTTGGATCCCAAGGCAGCACTACGGAGCGAGTGGATTATCGCATCTGGGACGATACTGGAGCCGCAGTACCCAGGAAGGCCAAGGAGGACTTCAAGAGGCATTCAAGCATAAGTCAGTATGCTGCCATCCAGGCTAGACAATATACTTCAAATGGCTCTGAGCACTATTGGACTTAACATCTGTGGTCATCAGTCCCCTAGAACTTCTTAAACCTAACTAACCTAAGGACATCACACACATCCATGCCCGAGGCAGGATTCGAACCTGCGACAGTAGCGGTCGCGCGCTATAAGACTGAAGGGCCCAGAATAATGCTGTAGATATATTGTGCGTATGAACGATATGAATGAAGAATCATTCCGGCTTGCCGACAATATACTCTGCAAGTGGAAAGAACATAACTGAGGTCGCCTACAATCGAATGAAATAATTTCCCAATAATCCACATTGTGTTGGTGCAAGTTATCATGAATGCGTGGACTTTAAGACATAACAGAGATGGGTGCAATTCCTTGCTATAGTGGAAACGCTGCTGACGTTCTGCCCGCCGCCCAAGGAATCCAGCAGACAACGGCTGTTGACCGGGGTAGTATGAGAGCGGATCCTGTAGCGGTAAAAACTATCTACAAGTAAAATCCACCAAAATAAATGTATAAACAGAGAAGAGATTCTGTAGGGCTTATAGTAGTGTTAGAGGTTGGGTAACTGGTTAAGGGTTTATTGTAGTTTAATAGTAGTCGAAGTAGGTGTAGTATTAAGCATTAGAAATAAGTAGCTAATGTAGAAATTTATTACTACCCAAAGAAATGTGATTTGTATGGCGTATTTTAGCTTTTCTGACAACAGTCTGAAATTATAAAAAATAAATAAATAAATAAGAAATTAAAAATTGCAAATAAAACTTTAAAACTATACATGTATAAAGACGGTCAGCTTTCTTGCGATCATTTGCCACCTACAAATTACATTGCAAGTCAACTGATACGTTATTATTGACAAAATACATACTGAAAAACTTTTGCAACATTGCTTTAGACAAAGAATTCATGTTTATTGCGAACATAAAATTAAGTGACCAGTTATTCTAAATCATCTTTCGACGACCTTTCAGTTAGTGCCCCCAGAATTTACAATAAACGCACATAATTTACATGGCAAAATCCTTTATTAAAGAGTGGTACAAAAATGGCTCTAAGCACTATGGGACTTAACATCTGTCATCAGTCCCCTAGACTTGAACTACTTAAACCTAACTAACCTAAGGACATCATACACATCCAGGCCGGCCGGAGTGGCAGAGCGGTTCTAGGCGCTTCAGTCTGGAACCGCGCGACCGCAACGGTCGTAGGTTCGAATCCTGCCTCGGGCATGGATGTATGTGATATCTTTAGGTTAGTTAGGTTTAAGTAGTTCTAAGTTCTAGGGGACTGATGACCTCAGATGTTAAGTCCCATTGTGCTCAGAGCCATTTGAGCCATTTGAACACACACCCACGCCCGAGGCAGGATTCGAACCTGCGACCTTAGCAGCATCGCACTTCCAGACTGGAGTGCCTAGAACCGATCGGCTTCGGCGGCCGGCAAGGAGTGGTACAAATAAATTTAATATTGCTATTAAAAACGCAGAGTATTATAAAATCACTCAGAAAGGACATAGGTAATGGATGTCCCAATACAGTGTGGGCGTGATATTACATGCTGCTGTGGGGAATTTCGTATTCTGGATTACTTTAAATTCAACATTGTTTGTTGCCCGTAACGTTTGTATGGTTTCTAGTTTCTATTTGGTATTCAAGGAAAGTGATGTGAGCTTTTCATTTTAATTGGATGTGGCGTTCTTCGTATTTGTTCGCTTAATATTTTTTAAGCAGTTGTTTCCAATAGTCGACATGTTACGCGAGATGTGCTGAGTAGAAGACTGTGGTTGCTGGTAGCTTTGTCGTGGCAGTGAGCATTCTAAGACCAGCTAGTGAGACAGTCGGATGTTAGCTATGCTACCGAGCGGATGAAAATAGCTCGCAGCTCACAGACATAACGATGCAGAGAAGAATAAACTTTTATTTTGTAGAGGTTAGTTGGACAAATTAAGATTTTTGAGGTAAAGATATCGATTGCTTGCGCATAATCGTGATGTGTGTAAATAACGGAAAGTTTTATCGGGATCTATCGTTATTGATTTGAATTAGTTGGTTTCATTGTTCAGACGGGAGCTAGTAAAGTTTTCTATTCACACGGCCTGTTCACAGAAGTTATAGATTCTTACGTTCCTTTAGCAATTTTACAAATTAAAGTTGCTAGAAAAGATAAATTTTTAATTATGATTGTTATAGTTATATAATGAGTTTGTTTTTGCAATACAATTTTTTAAAGATCAGTTTTCCTTAAATCATTTAATAAGCTCAAGTCCACCACTGTCTCCTCACAAAAGACTTTTATTTTCTGATTATGTATGTTGCTTCATTGCTCTCTGCGGAACACAATAGTTAAAACTGAGACATGTTTTCTTTAGAATAGTTGCACGTCCTTGCATTGTACTGCACAAGGTTTTTTCTTTCCTTTTAATGTGCTTGCTGTTACGCGGCATATTTTATTTTCATCACACCGAGAAGTAGCAAGTTTCCGCTGGCACAGGTGAGCCACGTAAAATATGTTAGAGCCAGTTTTGCATTCGAGTCATGATAGGTCATTCACAGGTAGAATTGCTTTTCAAAATTCATTGTTGAACGAAGTTCAATTAACATTACATTTCACATGCAGAGAGATTTATTTTCACGGTTGACTGTTATATTTGCAAGCGTATTATTCAGTGTTTGGAATTTAGTTCAGTCGTATTGAGTACGTAAATTTAGAGAGCATTTTTGTAGAAACCTGTTTGTCCGTTGTTCTTTCAAAATTACACTCCTGGAAATTGAAATAAGAACACCGTGAATTCATTGTCCCAGGAAGGGGAAACTTTATTGACACATTCCTGGGGTCAGACACATCACATGATCACACTGACAGAACCACAGGCACATAGACACAGGCAACAGAGCATGCACAATGTCGGCACTAGTACAGTGTATATCCACCTTTCGCAGCAATGCAGGCTGCTATTCTCCCATGGAGACGATCGTAGAGATGCTGGATGTAGTCCTGTGGAACGGCTTGCCATGCCATTTCCACCTGGCGCCTCAGTTGGACCAGCGTTCGTGCTGGACGTGCAGACCGCGTGAGACGACGCTTCATCCAGTCCCAAACATGCTCAATGGGGGACAGATCCGGAGATCTTGCTGGCCAGGGTAGTTGACTTACACCTTCTAGAGCTCGTTGGGTGGCACGGGATACATGCGGATGTGCATTGTCCTGTTGGAACAGCAAGTTCCCTTGCCGGTCTAGGAATGCTAGTACGATGGGTTCGATGACGGTTTGGATGTACCGTGCACTATTCAGTGTCCCCTCGACGATCACCAGAGGTGTACGGCCAGTGTAGGAGATCGCTCCCCACACCATGATGCCGGGTGTTGGCCCTGTGTGCCTCGGTCGTATGCAGTCCTGATTGTGGCGCTCACTTGCACGGCGCCAAACACGCATACGACCATCATTGGCACCAAGGCAGAAGCGACTCTCATCGCTGAAGACGACACGTCTCCATTCGTCCCTCCATTCACGCCTGTCGCGACACCACTGGAGGCGGGCTGCACGATGTTGGGGCGTGAGCGGAAGACGGCCTAACGGTGTGCGTGACCGTAGCCCAGCTTCATGGAGACGGTTGCGAAAGGTCCTCGCCGATACCCCAGGAGCAACAGTGTCCCTAATTTGCTGGGAAGTGGCAGTGCGGTCCCCTACGGCACTACGTAGGATCCTACGGTCTTGGCGTGCATCCGTGCGTCGCTGCGGTCCGGTCCCAGGTCGACGGGCACGTGCACCTTCCGCCGACCACTGGCGAGAACATCGATGTACTGTGGAGACCTCACGCCCCACGTGTTGAGCAATTCGGCGGTACGTCCACCCGGCCTCCCGCATGCCCACTATACGCCCTCGCTCAAAGTCCGTCAACTGCACATACGGTTCACGTCCACGCTGTCGCGGCATGCTACCTGTGTTAAAGACTGCGATGGAGCTCCGTATGCCACGGCAAACTGGCTGACACTGACGGCGGCGGTGCACAAATGCTGCGCAGCTAGCGCCATTCGACGGCCAACACCGCAGTTCCTGGTGTGTCCGCTGTGCCGTGCGTGTGATCATTGCTTGTACAGCCCTCTCGCAGTGTCCGGAGCAAGTATGGTGGGTCTGACACACCGGTGTCAATGTGTTCTTTTTTCCATTTCCAGGATTGTAGATTTGTAAGTTTATATTTCATTCTATTAGCTTTGTGTTAGAATTGCAGGTCACGTATTGCGACGACGCGCAGTGTAGTACTTCATCGTACTGCACAATAGAATTTCACAGAACAATGTATTTAATATACATCTGAGCTTTCCTATCACCTTGGAAAGTAAGTTAATTTTGGCGACTTGTTTCTTATCAGTAGCGATTCTGTAATTGCACCACTTGTATTGTTCAGGACAACTTCACAGGAAGGAACACAAGTATAAACAAGATCAGTTCAGTTTACTCTAGTTCCTCTACACGAAAATAAAACAAGTAGAAAAGTCACACGTTAAAACTACTTACTGTATTAGAGTATTTCATTTGCCATCTACTTTAAGTTCTCGGCACCTTAAAATTAATCTGTTAAGGAAATTAGCGTAAATGACAATTATTAATATTGCTGTAACTTGCATAGTTTTTTGCGCATGAAAAATTCTAGACAGCGACGGACTCCTCTCTTCGACAGCCTTGGGATAAGTATAGCATTATTGGGTTGTGTGACACTAAATATCCAAGATTTCGCGTTCACATATTTCATTTCAGCGAGCATTCTCGCCATGATATCACTTTTGCTCTGCGGATGTAATGTATTTTGGCAGCAGAGGAATCGACCACGTGTTCAGTGTCTTTAATGCCTTGCCATTTAGTGGTAGCCAGGATCCGTGCTTGAGCTCCACCCCTTGGGCTGGACCGTCACCACGCCTTCTGACTGGTGCGCATGTTTAAAACCAACTTTTTGTCACAGCTTGAAACGACCAACTTCAAACAACTGATTCTACATATATACTGATGTGTAAAATATAAAGTCTAAAGTAACTTTCGCATTATGTGTCACTGACAGCTGACATAGCTCGATGAAACTTGCACCATACACTGAAGCACTAAAGAAACTGGTATGTGGGCATTCCTATTCAAATACAGATGTATGTAACGAGGCAGAAAACGGCGTTGCGGTCGGCAACGCCTATATAAGACAACAAGTGTCCAGCGCAGTTGTTAGATCGGTTACTGCTGTTACAATGGCAGCTTATCAAGGTTTAAGTGAAAGTGGGGTTATAGTCTGCACACAAGCGATGTGACAAAACATTTTCGAGGTAGAGATAACGTGGGGATTTTCCCGTACGATCATTTCACGAGTGTACCGTGAATATCAGGAATCCACTAAAACATCAAATTTCCGACATCGCTGCGGCCGGAAAAATATCCTGCAAGAATGGGATCAATGACGACTGAAGAGAATCGTTCAAGTGACAGAAGGGTAACACTTCCGCAAATTGCAGCAGATTTCAAAGCTGGGCCATTAACAAGGGTCAGCAAACGGACCATTTAACGAAACATCATCGATATGGGCTTTCGGAGACGAAGGCCCACTCGTGTATCCTTGATGACTGCACGACACAAAGCTTTACGCCTCGCCTGGGCCCGTCAACACCGACACTGGACTGTTGATGACTGGAAACATGTCGCCCCGTCGGACGAGTCTCATTTCAAATTGTATCGAGCCAATGGACGTGTACGGGTATAGAGACAATCTCATCAATCTATGGACCCTGCATGTCAGCAGGGGACTGTTCAAGCTGGTGGAGGCTCTATAGTGGTGTGGAGCGTTTGCAGTTGTGGTGATATGGGACCCCTGATACGTCTAGACACAACTCTGACAGGTGACACGTACGTAAGCATCCTTTCTGATCACCTGCATCCATTCATGTTCATTGTACATTCCAATGGACTTGGGTAATTCCAGCAGGACAATGAGACACTTCACACGTCCAGAACTGCCACAAAGTGGCACCAGGCACAATCTTCTGGTTTAAACAGTTCCGCTGGCCACCAAACCCCCCCAGCCATTAACATTATTGAACATATCTTGGTTGCCTTGAATTGTGCTGTTCAGTAGATATCTCCACCCCACTCGTACTCGTACGGATTTATGGACAGCCTTGCAAAAAATGGTTCAAATGGCTCTGAGCACTATGAGACTTAACTTCTGAGGTCATCAGTCCCCTATAACTTAGAACTACTTAAACCTAATTAACCTAAGGACATCACACACATCCATGCCCGAGGCAGGATTCGAATCTGCGACCGCAGCGGTCGCGCGGTTCCAGACTGTAGCGCCTAGAACCGCTCGGCCACTCCAGCTGGCGACAGCCTATGGTGTCAGTTTCCTCAAGCACTACTTCAGACATTAGTCGAGTCCATGCCATGTCATGTTGCGGCCCTTCTGCGTGCTCGCGGGGACCCTACACGATATGAGGCAGGTGTACCAGTTTATTTGGCTCTTCAGTGTAGAAATAAGTGCTATAGCATAGTACGGAAGGTAACTGAAAGAAATACGCAATGAGACGACCAGAAATGACACATTTATACCAAGAAAATCATTGTACTGAAGTGACCTTGATTCATGTTGGTTCTCTGGACATTACAAAAGGTGGGACGTGGTTCTTTATAGGATGTGTGATCACCACGGATGGTAGTGCATGCCATGAACCATGATACCATACTGGTCACAATTCTGGTAAGCAGTTCTAGTGGTAGGACATTCCATTTGCCACCAGCGTTGTTCACATTGGTTGGATGGTCATTGTAGCATGTGGACGTGACGGAAGAGGTCTCCCCAACTCATTCCACACATGCTGCCTAGGATTAAGTCAGGGGAACCGGCAGGCCAGTCCATTTGCCGAATATCCTCTTGTTTCAAGAGCTCCTCCACCTGCGCTGTTCGAAGAGTTCGCAAGCTGTTGTACATAAAAATGAAGTCAGGGCTGAATGCACCACCGAAAAGACGTACATTGAGAACGAGAACAGTTCACAGTAACGTTGACCGGTGAGTCAACCGTGTTCAAAGGTTTGGAGGACAGTCCGCCAAACATTATGCCTCCTCGCACCATAAATCGCATATGACGAAGGAGTCATGTCCAACAATGCTAGCCGTATCCTCATATGGGGAGAGGTGGAAAAACTGTCGAACATGTTCGTTATGGTGGTCCAGGCGTTATGATGTGGGGACGCACAATGTTGCATGGACGTACTGACCCAAAAATCTTTGAACACCGGTAAATTCACCGGGCAACATTATTGTGACTCTGTACTCCTTCGCCATGTCCGTCTTTTCAGAGGCACATTCAGCCCCGATTTCATATTTATGGATGAGGATGCGCTACCGCGTCGAACAGCGCAGGTGAAGAAGCTCTTGAAACGAGAGAATATTCGGGGAATGGACTGGCCTGTTCCTTCCCCTGACTTAAATCTCAGCGAACATGTACAGGATGCGTTGGTGAGACGTACTGCTCACTTCCTCGTGTACTAACGCCCATCCAGCAATTGTAGGCCACGCTGGTGGAGAAACGGAAAGCCGTGCCACAAGAACTTCTTTTCCAATTGTGGCCAGCATGGGAACACGTTGCAGGGCATGCACTGCCGCCCATGGTGATCACAAAAACTATTAAGAAACGCGTCCCGCCTTCTGTAATGTCCAGGGGACCACCAGGAATAGTGGTGACTTCAGTGTAATTATTGTCTTTGAATAAAAGTATTTGGGGCGTCTTTCGCCACGTTTTGGGCGTGGAGTCTCATTGACTGGAGTAGAATTGTCTTTAGTGATGCGTCCCACTTCCAATTGATCCCCGATGACCAGCGAAGGCGTATTTGGAGGTGCCCCGGACAGCTGTGTGGTACCAACCTGACTGTCGGCCGCCATATTGCCCGACAGCCAGAAGTGATGATCTGGGCTGTCATTTCATTTCATAACAGGACTCCACCCCTTTGGCTGTCAGCCGTGACACCCTTACGGCACAGCGATACGTCGACGATATTCTACGCACCAGTTTGTTGCCCCCCATGGCAAACCATCCTGGGCTTTTTTCCCATCAAGGTAATGCACGTCTGCAGACGGTGAGTGTTTCTAC
Source organism: Schistocerca gregaria (assembly GCF_023897955.1). Lineage (NCBI taxonomy): Eukaryota > Metazoa > Arthropoda > Insecta > Orthoptera > Acrididae > Schistocerca > Schistocerca gregaria. The sequence goes on from NC_064931.1 coordinate 748,758,581, forward strand.
TGCTTGTCTCCCTGCTTTCCAAACTCTACTTTGGCCAACAAGGTCGCCGGATCTATCCCAATTGAGAACGTTTGGAGCATTAAGGGCAGGGCCAGCCAACCACCTCCGGATTTTGACTATCCAACGTTTCAATTGGATTGAATCTGGCACGGCATCCCTCAGGAGGACATCCAACAACTCGACCAATCAATGCCAAGCCGAATAACTGCTTGCATAAGGGCCAGAGATAAACCAACACATTATTGGTTTGCTCAATTTGTGAAGCTCTTTCTATTAAATAAATCCTCCAGTTTTTTCTGGAATTTTATCTGTTAGTTCGTCAGTACATGTACATGACATGTATCGATTTCCATCCCTTTCGCATAATTCCTTCGTGGTGCGTCGTTTTCTTTTCCGTTTTTGTGTTAGAGTGTACAACAATTTTGATTTAAAATGTTCGAGGTTAAATTCGCAACACTTGACCATTCAGTAATGGTGGTCTTCAGCTGACACAGTACTGAGCAATGACCGTCTATAAATAAAAACAACGTGACATCTGAAGTTCATTTTCATTTACAACAATAACGTACTGCACCACTCTACTTAGTAATGTACACTGAGGAGACAAAAGCGATGGAATATCTCCTAATGCCGTGTCTGACCTCATTTTGCCCGGAGTAGTGCAGCAGCTCGGTGTGGCATGGACTCAACAAGTCGTTGCAAGTCTGCTGCAGGAATATCGAGCTTCCACTACAGCCGTCAATAATTACGAAAGCATTGCTGGTGCAGTATTTTGTGCATGAACTGGTATCGCTATTATGTCCTACAAATGCTCGACGGGTGTCCAAGTCATTCGCGCGAAATGTCCAAAATGTTTTTCAAATCATTCGTCAACAATTGTGGCCCAGTGACATGGCACATTGTCATCCACAAAAATTACTTCGATCTTTGGGAACATGAGGTCCATGAATGGCTCCAAATGGGTTCGAAGTAGTCGAATATAGCCATTTACAGTAAATGATCGGTTCAGTTGCCCACAGAACCCAGTCGATTCCATGTAAACACAACCCACACCATTACAGAGCCACTACCAGCTTGCACAGTACCTTGTTGACAACTGGAGTACATGGCTTGGTGAGGTTTGCGCCACACTCGAACCCAAAATATCAGCTCTTACCAACTGAAATCTGGACTCAACTGAGCGGTCTACGATTTTCCAGATGTCTAGGGTCGAACCGATATGGCCACGAACCCAGGAGAGGCACTGCAGACGATGTCGTGGTGTTTAGCAAAAGCACTGGCCTCGGTCGCCTGCTGCCAGAACCCATTAATGCCAGATTTTGCCGCACTTCCTAAACGAAAAAGTTCGTCGTACGTTCCACGTTGATTTCTGCGGTTATTTCACGCAGCGCTGCTTGTCTGTTAACACTGACAACTCTATGGGAACGCCGTTGCTCTCGGCCGTTAAGTAAAGGCCGTCGGCCACTGTGTTACCCGTGGTGAGAGGTAATGAGTGAAATTTGGTTCCCTCGGGACGCTCTTGACAGTGTGGATATCGGAATATTGAAATCTCTGACGATTTCCGAAATAGAATGTCCCATGCGTCTAGCTCGAGCTACCACTACGCTCTGAAAGACTGGTAATTCCCGTCGTGCGGCCGTACTCACGTCGGAAACCCTTCCACATGACTCACTGAGTACAAATGACAGCTTCGACGCTGCAATGCCCTTTTATAACTTGTGCATGCGATAGTGCCGCCATCTGTGTACGTGCATACAGTTATTCTATGACTTTGTCACTTCAGTGTAAATCTACATGAATTCGGTGCATGATTCTCAAGATCTCGTGAACTACAGCAAGGAGTATTGTATTCGCTTCTACACGAATGGCAGGGACAGAATAGTAAGTGTATCACAACAAGTACCTTTGACTTGAGCTATTTTCTCAACTATAAAATGGTTCAAATGGCTCTGAGCACTATGGGACTTAACATCTGAGGTCATCAGTCCCCTAGAACTTAGAACTACTTAAACCTAACTAACCTAAGGGCATCACACACATCCATGTCCGAGGCAGGATTCGAACCTGCGACCGTAGCGTTTTCAACTATAGTACGACGAAGATAGAAGATAACAATCTCAGCTTGTATACATGTATCCATCAAAAGATATGTATAATTTTTTTGGTAGTATACATTGAGAAAAACAGCGAACAGCCACCATGTATAACTCGATTCTATTTCATTACCCATTGAGAACTTCTCAAGACATTCTGGTTCATTCTATAGAGAGAAATATTACAATTTGTTTTCATACGTACCACGCATAATTTTGCGTTATCACGGCGCAAAGTAATAACATGTTCTCATTTGTTTCCAAGAGGTGTTCTGTGCTAACTACATGTATGGCTACTTTGTAAAGTATATTTTCCCAGGTTGGTTGGTTGTTTTATTTGAGGGAGGGGACCAAAAAGCGAGGTCATCAGGCCCATTGGATTAGGGATGGATGGGGAAGGAAATCGGCCATACCCTTTCAAAAGAACCATCCCGGCATTTGGCTGAAGCGATTTAGGGAAATCACGGAAAACCGAAATCAGAATCATATCAAATGAATTCGCGAATAGGGACTACCATCAGCTGTAGAATGGAATGACGACAATGAAAATTTGTGCCGGACAGGGACTCGAACCCAGATTTCCCACTTATCGCGAGTAGTCAGCATACCATTTGGATAACCGTGTACTACTCACGGCCATACACAAAACTTCCATATGTCACCAACCATGCGTCTACGAGCTGTACATGCGTGCATGTCCAAAGGAACTTTCCATCGTAATCAGAATAAAACAGACGCTGCAATATGGCATCTCCTAAATCAGGATGGCCGGACGTGGGTTTGGACGGTCCTCCTCTCAAATGCGATTCCAGTGTGCTAACCACTGGGCCACCTCACTGAGTTTTTCCCACGTAGAAGGTCTTACGTAAGCTGACCAGTGCAAATAATTGAATAAATAAATTAAGTATTAAAAGAGTTCAGGAATTTACATAATTTGTCTCTGGTCACTACTTTTTATTCATAGAGGAAAATAGCGGCAACTGAATTATCCGGAAGTAAAGCGTGTTTGTCACAGGAAAGGTGCTTACTGACAAAAGGTCGTATGGAAGAACTATTACGATACTAGTGGAGACTTCGAAATAATTCACTCCAGTTGTACCTCTCATTTGTATGAGTCATTTAGAAAGACGTAAAGAGCGCTCACGAGTATTTTCGCTAAACTGCATATAATCTGCAGGAAAGCATATCAAATAAGTCTTTGAGCTGCGCAATGTACATAACTCGGGAAATGCAACAGGTGCTGGGGAGGGGGGGGGGGGGGTATCAAAGACACAAGGAGTTCCAGTGGTGCAGAGATAGCAAAACTCAGGCATTTTCTAAAGACAGCGCAGGCGCAGATAGAACATTCACGCAGTGTACTCTCAGGTACTAGAGTCCATCAGTTATTTACAACATTTAATCTTCGAGTATCATTTAAAAAGCTGCAACCGACCGCTAGTTTCATACAGAGAAATATACACTGCTGCGAACTGACAAGGGGAGGCCACGACGTTTGGAACGCGGATTTACTGCAAATTTCGTACACTCGTAGTGGTCCATGAGGACAACAAAATGTGTTAGCAGTAGCGCGTACTTCTCAAGCGTTATTGAGAAAATCGCAAGATAATTTTGGTCGTCAAATATATATCTTCGCGTGGCCATTTTTACCCTGAAGCTGTGGCAGCCGAGTGGTGAATCAGTTTTGTTTCAGGGTTTCCTTCGCCCCGCACTTTGCTCTCTTTCTTTGTGCCTTTTTCTACAACTATTAGCATGGTTTTAGTTACGTGCGTCCCCAACTCGACGCAACGAGTGCACTTACTAGTTTTCTGTTCCTTGCTGTTAAAGAAGAAAAAAAAAAGTCGCGACCACTGCCCACCTTGTCTCCGCCAGCCCCCTACCTGATCCATCTAAAAAAAAAAAAAAAAAAAAAAAAAAAAAAAAAAAAAAAAAAAAAAAAAAAAGTGGTTAGAGTTCAAACTCCGTAATCGCTGGATCGCTGGCTCGAGGGCCGTTCGTCAGTTTTTTTTTTCAACAGTCATTTTCTTTACCGTTTATGTTACAGTTGATATAATGGGAAAAATACACTCCTGGAAACTGAAATAAGAACACCGTGAATTCATTGTCCCAGGAAGGGGAAACTTTATTGACACATTCCTGGGGTCAGATACATCACATGATCACACTGACAGAACCACAGGCACATAGACACAGGCAACAGAGCATGCACAATGTCGGCACTAGTACAGTGTATATCCACCTTTCGCAGCAATGCAGGCTGCTATTCTCCCATGGAGACGATCATAGAGATGCTGGATGTAGTCCTGTGGAACGGCTTGCCATGCCATTTCCACCTGGCGCCTCAGTTGGACCAGCGTTCGTGCTGGACGTGCAGACCGCGTGAGACGACGCTTCATCCAGTCCTAAACATGCTCAATGGGGGACAGATCCGGAGATCTTGCTGGCCAGGGTAGTTAACTTACACCTTCTAGAGCACGTTGGGTGGCAGGGGATACATGCGGACGTGCATTGTCCTGTTGCAACAGCAAGTTCCCTTGCCGGTCTAGGAATGGTAGAACGATGGGTTCGATGACGGTTTGGATGTACCGTGCACTATTCAGTGTCCCCTCGACGATCACCAGAGGTGTACGGCCAGTGTAGGAGATCGCTCCCCACACCATGATGCCGGGTGTTGGCCCTGTGTGCCTCGGTCGTATGCAGTCCTGATTGTGGCGCTCACCTGCACGGCGCCAAACACGCATACGACCATCATTGGCACCAAGGCAGAAGCGACTCTCATCGCTGAAGACGACACGTCTCCATTCGTCCCTCCATTCACGCCTGTCGCGACACTACTGGAGGCGGGCTGCATGATGTTGGGGCGTGAGCGGAAGACGGCCTAACGGTGTGCGGGACCGTATCCCAGCTTCATGGAGACGGTTGCGAATGGTCCTCGCCGATACCCCAGGAGCAACAGTGTCCCTAATTTGCTGGGAAGTGGCGGTGCGGTCCCCTACGGCACTGTGTAGGATCCTACGGTCTTGGCGTGCATCTGTGCGTCGCTGCGGTCCGGTCCCAGGTCGACGGGCACGTGCACCTTCCGACGACCACTGGCGACAACATCGATGTACTGTGGAGACCTCACGCCCCACGTGTTGAGCAATTCGGCGGTACGGCCACCCGGCCTCCCGCATTCCTACTATACGCCCTCGCTCAAAGTCCGTCAACTGCACATACGGTTCACGTCCACGCTGTCGCGGCATGCTACCAGTGTTAAAGACTGCGATGGAGCTCCGTATGCCACGGCAAACTGGCTGACACTGACGGCGGCGGTGCACAAATGCTGCGCAGCTAGCGCCATTCGACGGCCAACACCGCGGTTTCTGGTGTGTCCGCTGTGCCGTGCGTGTGATCATTGCTTGTACCGCCCTCTCGCAGTGTCCGGAGCAAGTATAGTGGGTCTGACACACCGGTGTCAATGTGTTCTTTTTTCCATTTCCAGGAGTGTACGTGTAATCGGCTGAACTTTTATTAAATTTACATTGTTATTTGGTGTCTACAAATTGTTATTATCACAAATAATATAATATTCATAACTATTGACTAGTAAATGACCAAACGCACAAAGTGATACTGAAAATGTATGCTTGTCCGTGATTTGAGAAATCTCTTATACTGGAAAGTGCCCGCAACTACCTGTTACCTGCAAGTTTTGACCGTTACACACGGCTTTCGAAAGAAGTACAATTAATCGTGGCTTGCGACATTACAAGTTGCAGGATGGTATCTTTCGTCAAAACATGTAAATATAAAGTTACGAATATTATATTATTTGTGATAATAAAGATTTGTAGATTGCCAAATAACATTGTAAATTTAATAAAAGTTCATTTGGTTACACGTATTTTTCCCATTATATCAACTGTAATATAAATAGTAAAGAAAATGACTGTGTTGAAAATAAAAAACTGAAGATCGGGACTCGGTCCAGCGATAGAGCGATTACGGGGTTTGAACGCTAACCACTTTTTTTGTTGTTGATCTCATTTTGTTCTATATTGTTCGTTGAATTTGTTCGGGGCGGATGTCCGATGACACCCATTTAGGTTCTTTGTTGATACATTCACTTAGTATTTTTGTTACAGAGGGTAGATAACCCTTTGACCGAACACGCTTTTTTCTTAATCTCATTTTGTTCACTGTTGTTCGTTGTATCTGCTCGGGGCGGACGTCGTAAGACATCCGTTGAAGTTCGTTGTTGATCGATGAATTCAGTTTTTTTTTATTACAGGGGGCAGCTAACCCTCCGACCGAACACGCTGAGCTACCGTGCCGGCGACCACTCGGTTGCACCAGCTTCATGGTAAAAATGGCCACGCGCAGGTAGATATTTGACGACCGAAATTATCTTGCGATTATCTCAATTACGCTTGAGATGTACCCGCTACTGCTTACATATTTTGTTGTCCTCATAGAATACTACGACTGTACGAAATTTGCAGTAAATCCGCGTTCCAAACGTTGTGGCCTCCCCTTGTGAGTAGATGTCCGGAGGTGAGTAGCACGTACCGCCCAGCGACGGCGACGCTAAGTTGTGGTAGAGTATCACATGGCTTAGGAATCCCCGGAGACTGCCTCCTTATCTGACATCAGTCCATCCGCCCATTGCAGTATAGTCCAAGGCAACACAGAACTACCTAAATATAGATATTAGACTCAGTGTCATTCAGAAACACCTGGAATCCTTGCAATTGAACACGGCCCCAAGACCCCATAGAATCCACGTCAAAAACTGTACAAAATTTGCAGCTGAGGTAGCCAGCTATCTTAACTTTACACCATCGGATCAAAAGTATCTGGACATATTTATGTAATGCAGAACTGACCGTTCGATGTCACGAGAGGCGCATCCGTCACAAGAAAAGGCGGCGGGAGATGTTGCGTGATGAAGGAGCAGAAACAGCAAAATGGTTCGATCAAGAGGGCTCAGTTATTTCAAATGTGGATTATCAATGGATTTCACCTGAGTAACAAATCCATTAGTGCTATTTCAGCCCTTCTAAAGCTGCTCAGATGAGCTATTGGTTGTGTGATTGTGAAAAGGAAACACTAAGGAAGAACTACTACAAAAACAAGAACAGGCAGACGTTATTTAGTTAGTTGGTTGCGTGCTCCATTGATCAATCGCACGGTACGGTAGCCGTTGTGATGTGTAACGTGTCAAGTGCACAAGAAATGCAAATATGAAACAAGATACAATACAGTGTAAAAGATTATATTTCTGTTATTTACCCCATTCCATTAAATGGCACAATAATCATATACTATATTTATAGATTTATTTATTCCTATTCAAGAATTCATCTATGGTATAGAAAGAGTTGTCAATGAGATATGATTTCAATTTATTTTTGAAGCTATTACTTCTGTCTGTCAGACATTTTATTTCATCTTGTAATTTGTCAAAAAATTTTATAGCACCATATTTTATCCGTTTCTGTGTCAAAGATAGGTTGAGTAAAGCATAGTGTACGTCTTTCTTTTATCTGGTATTATAATCATGAATGGCACTGTTGCTTTTAAACTGGTCCATGCTGTTGACAACAAATTTCATTAGTGAGTAGGTGTACTGTGAGGCTGTTGTAAGAACTCCCAATCTTTTAAAAAAATGCCTGCAAGGTGTGCGACTATGGACCCCACACATTATTCTAACCACTTTCTTTTGAGCAGTGAATACTTTTTGTCTAAGTGTTGAGTTACCCCAAAATATTATTCTGTATGACATCAGCCGGCCGGAATGGCCGAGCGGTTCTAGGCGCTACAATCTGGAACCACGCGACCGCTACGACCGGAGATTCGAATCCTGCCTTGAGCATGGGTGTGTGTGATGTCCTTAAATTAGTTAGGTTTAAGTAGTTCTAAGTTCTAGGGGACTGATGACCTCAGAAGTTAAGTCCCATAGTGCTCAGAGCCATTTGTATGACATCAGAGAGTGAAAGTATGCAAAGTATGTTAGCTTACTAATTTCTATATCCTCAAAATTGGACGTTATTCTGACTGCAAAAGTTGCTGAACCTAGTCACTTTAGAAGATCCAAAATATGAATTTTACAATTAAGGTTCTCACCTATATGTACACCCAAAAACTTAGGATGCTCTACCCTGTCTCCAGACTTTTGCTGATACGTTATATTTAGTGAAGGAACTGTACTTTTTTCAACAGAAAATTGGATGCACGGTGTTTTCTCAAAGTTTAAAGCAAGTCCATTTTCAGAAAACCGATAAATGACTTTTCCAAAGATTTTATTTGTATCATTTTCAATTAGAGGTTCTTTTACTGGATTAATAATGATGCTTGTATCATCAGCAGGCAGTGTCAGTTCAGCTTTTTGTTTCAGATAAGATGGGAGGTCGTTAACATATATCAAGAATAGAAGGGGATCCATGACTGAAACCTGTTAGATGAAGTGGCAAACTTATTTAAATCACTTGATCCATATAAAGAATCTTTTTGTTTTCTGTTCTGTAGGTATGGCTTAAACCAGTCATACGCTGTTCCATTTATACCATAGAATTGTAATTTCTGTAATATGTCATGGTTCACACAATCAAATGTACCAACTGACAGGGACTATCGAGCACTGTGGAAGGAGTCTGTAAAATATCGCCTGAAATCAGTGGAACGAATCTGTAGTGTGTTACAAATTCCACGAGTACTTCAGCTAGCACAATGGCTGTGCTTAGGGAGTTAAAAAAAACGAATGGTCGAGCAGCTCCTCATAAGCCGCACGTTTTCTGTAGTCAGTGCTAAGCGATGCTCGAGGTGGTGTGAAGAGCTGCGCCACAGGACGGTGCATGCCTGGAAACGAGTGGTCTGGAGTATGACTCACGCTATACTCTGTGGCAAATGGATGGAGGGGTTTCTGTTTGACGAATGCTGGTAAACGCTACATGTAGTAGCCTGTAGTGCCAACAGTGAAGTACGTAGGAGATAGTGTTATGATATTGAGGCGTTTTTCACGCTTTCGATGTGGTTCGCTTATTGAGCTTAAGAAAACGCTAAATGTGGAAGGACACGAAGACATTATATTGGGTACATTAGGGGAACAGTTCTGAGACAATGGTTTTTCGTATCAGCATAAAACTTCACCCTATCATAAAGCAGTATGTCTGATACAAGGAATTTGTGGACAATAACATTCCAGAAATGGACTGGCTTGGTCTGAGTTCCGGCCTGAACATAATGGAACACCTTTGAGATGCACACATATATGGATATCGTGTCTGTTCTTTCGGACATGTCCGAAAGAACAGACACGATATCCATATAAGTATATAGTTCTGGCAACACCGGTCATGACTTTCTTCTGTGCGGATGCACACGTACTCCCTGAACTCTTACGGGACTTGGTAAGAATGTCTTCCACGACTAAAGAGTGTGTTGGGGTGGGACACTACGAATGTAGTGTGTGGACATACAAGGTGAGAATGTGGGTCACGCGTGAAGCGTGCGCGAGATAGTCCCTGCAGTCGCGCTATCCTGTGTGTCCTCGGTGGCTCAGATGGATAGAGCGTCTGCCGTGTAAGCAGGAGATCTCGGGTTCGAGTCCCTGTCGGGGCACACATCTTCACTTGTTCTCGTTTATATATATCAACGCCTGTTAGCAGCTGAAGGTATTAATATAATTCTAATTTCGTACTTTTGAGATGAGTCAGAGCGTCAATTTCACGGAACCCTCGTCCAAGAACCTGTGCCCATCTGTAGAAATAAACCACAGATAACACCCGTCTACAAGCAGGGTAGTATAAGTGACCCAGAAAACTAAAGTCCAATGTCACTGACATCCATCTGTCGCATAAACGTATAACATACACCACGCTCAAAAGCAATAACGTGCCTGGAGCAGAATGACCTTGTCCATGCACAACCGACATGGGTTCCGTAAATACGAATCACGCGAAACCCAAATCATGATTTTATCGCATCGTATCCTGACAGCCGTGGAAGTTCATAGAAATGATGTGGATGCAGGAGATTTGCACTTCCGCAAAAGTAGTTAAATAAGTATCACACTACCGCTTATTGACGAAAGTACAATCATATGGTGCATAATGCGGAATTTGTGATTGAAATGAGGATTGAGGTGGCTGCAGTGCATGGTCATGTCGTAGGCACAGTCAAATCAGATACCGAAAGTAGGGATCTCAGTGAAGGACAACAGTTAGCAATAAAAAAAAAAGTTTATTACGAACACTCGCATATAGCAAGAACAGAACTGAACTGTTGCATAGAAAGTGCTGCTATTTATAAAAGACTGTGCGGAATGGCCGCCCTGTTTGAGGCGTCATGTCACGGATTGCGCGGCCCCTCCTGCCGGATGTTCGAGTCCACCTTCGGGCATAGGTGTGTGTGTTGTTCTTGGCATAAGTTAGTTTAAGCTAGTTTAAGTAGTGTGTAAGTCTAGAGACAGATGACCTCAGCACTTTGGTCCCTTAGGAATTCACACACATTTGAATACATTTACTTATAAAAACAGCGAATACTGCAAAATATACAAACGTTAAAAACATAAGAACTTCGAAGAACATTCCACAAATGATAAATACCAAGTAATATTAAAAAGGAAAACGCTTCGTGATGTTCTGCAAAATTTTGCAGAACATTAGGAAGAGTTTTCCTTTTTAATATTATTGTCACGTTCCGCCAAGCACCTGCGGAAAATTTAGTTAATGTTAAATACCAAATAATAAATAACTGTGGGTGGTCAGGTATGAAATGGTGACCTTGCAGTACGCCAGTCAGAGACGATAACAGCTAAGCCTCACTGCAGGAAATTACAGAGCTCGCACCACGGCAGTTGTTACTCTTATTGGCTAGACAGGTCGATTGCTATGTCATGGACTCTTTGTACCGGACCTCGGTTGTCGTGTCTCAGGTACACTTACGCTTGTGACAAAATGTGTGTGTGAGTTTGTGTATAAATTAAATATAAATATCTCGCTAGGCACTGCAGAATTATGCCGGAAATGGTGGCGGTGTTGAGGTGGGGAGGGGTGGGGTCGTCGGAGGGGGGAGAGGGAGGCGGGAATTGCAAGTACTTCGTGTCAATACTGCCTGACGACAGTAACAGAGTTAGACTACTTACAGGAGAAATGATTTGCTCATGGTGAACTTACTGAACCACAGAATTTTATATATTTTACATTTGTGTGAGTTCATTTTTCACACGATGAAACAATATTCGACGACATAAATGAACTATCAAATCATATGATGTTATGGAAAACGCATTTCTTTTCCTTTCGTAACATTCGCTAAGCGTGATTTTCCTTTTTGATTTATAGCGTTAGTTAACAGTTGAGAAAGTATCAGTAGCTCGTTTTCTTAGTTAATTATGTTTCATAGGTCGTTTACGTGCCTTTCATTAAAACGGTGTGGAATAAATCAGTTTATAAGCTATGTAAGCCGCAGTTCATTACAATTAAATCACCAAATGTCAAATTGGCAAGAAGTGAACTACATGGCATGCCGGGGTGGCCGAGCGGTTCTAGGCGCTCCAGTCTGGAACCGCGCGACCGCTACTGTCGCAGGCTCGAATCCTGCCTCGGACATGGATGTTTGTGATGTCCTTAGGTTAGTTAGGTTTAAGTAGTTTTAAGTTCTAGGGGACTTATGACCTGAGCAGTTGAGTCCCATAGTGCTCAGAGCCATTTGAACCATTTTTGAAGTACATGCTTGGATACGCAAATGCATTCGCATTTCAGTACAACCGCGCTAACTATCTAGGAGTAACGCCGCTACATTCTGTATTTAGACTGTCAGACAGAAAAAGCAAAGCACCCAGAAGGAGAGAAGGAAAATAACTGAAACTTCTTGGTTTGAGAGGATATGTAACGTAGTTTCAGTGATTACAAAATCGAATCAAATTTACAATTAACTTGTCAGTATGAACCCAAATACCAGTTTTACGTTTCATCCCAACTTGCCTGGTTACATAATCTGATTGAGCTGGGATGTGTCTAATAAAGCCGTTCCATCCTCTCGTAAGGCTAAATGGCCCACACATGTTTTAACTGGTCCTTCACATCCTGGATACTGGCACTGAGACAGAATTGACGTCCGATTTGATCACACACATGTCATATCGAGAACAGATCTGGGGATGTTGTTGGCCACGGGAGTACTTCAGTATCACGCAGACGGTTCCAAGAGAAACATGCCCGGTGTGGACGATCATTGTGCTGTTGAAAAATGGCACCACGATATTGCCGCATGAGAGATAACACCCGAGTAAACAAGATATCGGTGACGTACCATTGTGCCGCCAAAATTCTCTCAATCTCTACCAGTACTCAGCTCGTGGTTTAGTGGTTAGCGTAGCTGCCTCTGAATCACGAGGGCCTCGGTTCGATTCCCGGCCAGGTCGAGGATTTTCTCCGCCCGAGGAGTAGGTATTTGTGTTGTCGTCATCATTTCATCATAATTCAGGAATTGGCGAGAGTGGATAATGCTGGGTGGAAACATCTTACAGGTTTTGTATTGCATATAGTGAGTCTTTTCGAAGTTTTCCGCGTTTGTATATATACGCTTGAGGATTCGCTTGCTCCTGTTCACTGTCGCTAGTGATAATCGTTAATCCGTAAGTTATAGAGGTATTATCTACAGTCATTAGACACTTAAAGAGAAAAGGCCGCAAAAAAGAAGAAATGCTTTTAATTAGTACGTGGTCTGGAACCATATCAGCAGATAAGGAGTTGTCCATGAAGCGAAGATTTCCAGTCCATGCGTTTGTTTTCTACATCTCTCTCCGTAGTAGTAGGATTTGAGAGCGAAGACGGCAGTGGTTCGTTAGCTGTTCATCTGGGGCAAAGGAGTATTCGACGCTTTCCACTACAAAATGTTGGAAGACGTGCCATTCAGCAGTTTTATTTTAACAGCGAAGTGAATATTTTGGCGCCGCTGCTCCCACTTGTGTTTAACTTGGCCGGCATACATAATAATCCCGGAAGGCCCTTCCCCCCGGGCTCTGTAAATAAACCGCGGGTCTGACTTAGCCCACGGTGAACACACATCGGTTTTGTCAAGACTAGAATGGACAGCCACTGTTTGCCGCACCCAAGCTGGAGGCTGCCTACACTCTTTCACCTGATGGGTGAGATTGTGGGCGGCTGTCAGTTCGTCTCCTGCACTGTTAAGCTGGTTGTTTACGTCCTAGCCGTTTTCTGACCGAGTGAAAATATTACTGCACCCTCAAAGTCATACGATTACTCAGTATATTGGAAAACTACGAAGATTCACTCTTTCATCTGTTCACAGAAAAGGTCTCTTGTTCATTCAGGATATATTTCTTTCATAAAGACGATGGTAGCTGTATAAACAGCAGTAGGCAGGATGTAAAATAATTTCTTTCATAAAGACGGCACTGGTTGATAAACAACAATAGGCAGGATGTAAAGTACAATGTTAAGACAATAGGCTCAGTGAACTTTATTTCTGGTGAACATCTTCGATGAAGATAATTGTTGTTGATATGAAATGGACATCGACAATGAAAGCAATTACACATCCATATCGAATGAGACGTTTCAGAGATTAATGCACAATTCTGGTGCAGTGATGTTCAAATCTTGTCCGGAAAAGTTGATTTAAGTATTCCATCGCATACATTGGGGACCATCCTCTACCAGTTTTATTTTTCTCCATCTTTCAGAGCAGCCTCTAATATTCTCGATAACGATGGGACTCTAATCTGAAACTTCCATCCCATTTTCTTTTCTATCGCCTAAGTCATCATCAAGATCAGTAGCATCAGTCATCAGTCATTTTTCAAGAGTTACGGTAGCAGCTACATGCTTTCTTCTTGCTGCTGCATGTCTTCTACTGTCATCAACCTACCAGCTATTACGTCGTCTTCTACGAATTTTCTTACGTCTTTGAATACAGAAACTAAATTTCACCTGGATTCCCGACCACAGCAGTTTCATTTTGATTATGATCGTAATTACGTCTTCCACTCCACTCTGTTCCGACCTGCTCAACTATAGGACAATTTTTATTGAACTGTTTTTTTATGTTCCATTCTAGACTTCTTCACAAGAGTGAATATTAGAATTTTCTTTATCTTCGCAGAGCAACTAGAAATTTTTTCAGAAAACATGGAATCTTATCGGATTCCTTTTGGCTTTGACTTTCAAAAAATGCAATTTAAATAAAAGGTCGTTGTTTTGTGATGTACCTGATGACAGATATTGAGTTCGAAACTCAGAATTTACAAGATATCAAAAATAGTTCAAATGGCTCTGAGCACTATGGGACTTAACTGCTGTGGTCATCAGTCCCCTAGAACTTAGAATTACTTAAACCTAACTAACCTAAAGACATCACACACATCCATGCTGGAGGTAGGATTCGAACATGTGACGGTAGCGGTCGCACGGTTCCGGATTGTAGCGCTTGGAACCGCTCGGCCACTCCGGCAGGCTACATGATATCCAATGAAGGAATGATTGTGTAGTAGGTATTTGAGTTCTCCACTAATAACCTATATATATGATTAGTTTATACCGTAAAATATTTGACATAATAATTAGTTTATTTTCTGCAGCTGATGCACAACACCTCGTAAATATTTTAAGAAGTTCATTTTCCTCTAACACTTAGAGCTGCTAATAAAAGCAACTTTTATTTGCTACCAGTTTTGATGGACCTGATGACCAGTAAGCAACATAAAATTGTTATCTGTTTTATGTTGTCTGATGGATAACCAGTTCGGTCGAAATTGGTAGCAAATAAAAGTTCGTTTCATTAGAAGATGTTGGTGCTACAGGAACATACTTTCTTGATATAATAACACCGAATCGATATAAAGTATCAGTTACATCTGATGATGAGGCTAGAAGGCACGAAATCTACCATGGTATAATAAAATGAAGAGCATTTAATTGTAGTCTGACGCAATTTGTGTTTTTCTTAATTAATCGTATGACTACGTTCCCCATAGCCTGCCAATGAGGGAATATAAAAATGTATATGAATATTGTACAACTTGTATCAAAATACGCTATTTGGAATCAAATGGTCAGTAATACAGGGTGCGGAAAAATATCCTCCCTAATTTAAAGCTCAGATAAAAATAGACTTATCAAAATAAAGATACTGTATTAACATGAATGGTATATATCCAGTGGAAATTTTTCGTTTTTAAACAATGTGTCACTCAAATCGTGGCCTCCACTATCAGTGCATTGCTGAACACGAGTTACGAAATTCTGCATCACCCTAAAGAGCATGTCTTACAAAATTTCTTCCTGTATTGCATTTCTCTGAGATGGTAAAGCACTCGACCTATGTTTGAACACCTCAGCCTTAAGATTCCCCTCCACCTCAACGCCCACCCCCCCCCCCCCCCACACACACACACAAAAAAGTCGTAGGATTTACCATTTGTGATTGTGCTGGCCAGGGGACGTTGCCACGTGAAGAAATTAAGAGTCCAGGAAACATCTGTCTCAGCACTTGAGAGAAATCTGAGTTGTGTGAGCGGTGGTTCCGTGCTGTTCAAACCACATCTAGTCTGTCTGCATCGCAATGAGCCTTGGTGCCAAAGATTCTCGATCATGTGAGTGTATCGTTGAGAGTTTACTGCTACAGTTGCACCATCCTCTTCAAAAGACTAAGGTTCAATTTTCCCGACTCTTCCAACCGCGCACCATGCAGTAACACGTTCGTTATGTAGTGGTTTTATATAGAGTTCACGAGGGTTCTGTCCACTCCAGCATCGGAAATTTTGATGACAAGCACACATCGACAAATGAAAATGTGCTTCATAACTGCGAAGGATTACAATACCCTCAGGCACATTTTAAAGGACATTTGCCGTTGACCTCACACGATTCACATAATCACATTCAAACAGTCGTTGAACAACGAGCAATCCGTTTAGATAACTGAAGAATTCTTGCGTGTTTTCCAGCAGCACTCTTTGGAAAATGCTGAAATGAACGCCTCACTGCATCAACCCTCTTTGGAGTTCGGAAGCTCCATGGCCTTCCTCCTCTTTTGTTAAACACGTTATCACTAGTTCTAAAGTCTGATACTCACAAGCTAATGGTTTCCCGATCTGGTACTGTCGCACGGGAGGGAATCTGGAAGCGTTTCCGGAAAGCACGCTGGGCAGCGACAATAGAATAAGCGTTTACCGGAAATGATTCCACAATCCGTCCTGGAATGGTTGCAGTTGGTTGTAAATCACAGTTTGCACTAATTCGTCAGTTCCATGTATCCAATGTCCTATTCAATCCTTGTTTTGATACCATTACGATTAACCGTACAAAATAATTAATGGAACATGAAAATAGGTAATTATCGCCTGTGTCACCTATTGGTAATGCAATGCATGTAAACAAATTTCCCCATTCCATAGATATCAATCATGTTAACATGGTTGCTTTATTTTGATGCATGTATTTTTTATTTGGACTTTAAATTAGGGACGATGCTTTGCAGCTCCATTTAGTTACCAAGGTAATTGACCATTAATAAAAATAATTAAATAATTAGAAATATTGTTCAGCTCTGAGATATGGCAGACGTACCAGGTAGTCTGATTCCTCGTAAATATCTCGTAGACGAAAATATCTCCACTATCCATTTGACCTACTCTTTTCATCCGTCTCATGTGGTTTTCCACGTATACTTACCCTGGCGACGGTGTTTCGAGAATCATCATTCCACCCGAGTTTTTTTCATGCTTGGTGGCGGATCCCAGAGCAATCTCTGTGCGCCGTGACGTGCGGCGAGTAGAGATATGCATGTGACACAGTGTCCTCTAAACCCCATAGCGGAGAGGTATCGAGCAGTTTAGGTTTTCCGTGGTTTACCTCAATCGCCGAGGGCAAATGTTGAGACGATTCCTTCCAATAAATGAAATAGACAGTGAGCTGAGCTAAACACAACCGACAGAAAATGACAACAAAGGTGGTGAATACGGATACATGTTAAATATAGATACTGGTATGGTGACACATAACAAAATAAATATGATTTGCCGGCGGCGGTGGTCTAGCGGTTCTAGGCGGTCAGTCCGGAACCGCGCGACTGCTACGGTCGCAGGTTCGAATCCTGCCTCGGGCATGGATGTGTGTGATGTCCTTAGGTTAGTTAGGTTTAAGTAGTTCTAAGTTCTAGGGGACTGATGACCACAGATGTTAAGTCCCATAGTGCTCAGAGCCATTTGAACCATTTAAATATGATTTCCTCTTTTGTGACAAGACGTTCCAAAATTTAAAGTCACTAAAATCGAGACGAATGTAAATACATCAAACTAATGGTGTGAAAATTAAACATCATTATCACACACGTTCAGTTAGACCACAAGTGTATGATAATCATCTGAAGCGGCGTTAGTGTTACTAGCAACGCAATTTAATGAATAGAAATCTAATAACAATAACCGTAAAACTAAAAGGATAATAGGCAAGAAAGTAAGTTACTAAATAAACGGTCCATTCACGTTAATGTGACCATCGCCTATGTTCGACGTCAACGTCCAATAACGACTTACAAATAGCGGGTGGCAGCAGTAGCAGTGGAGTGTATATAAAGTATTCGGGGAACACAGTGCAGTAGTTGTAATGCGAATATGGAGCAATTTGTCTGATATCTCTAAACTACAGTAAAATACCATGAGATGTTAAATGGATACGGATACACGCAAACGTAAAGGAATAATGTGAAAGTGAAGACGTCACTGACCTAATCATATTACAAAGAGAGTTACGGAAAGCTATAGGCGACGACCACAATGAGTCTCGCTTTTAACGTAGCCAAGCTTCCAGAGTTTTGTATCAATGCTGGGTACTTTCACCTTCAGTACGAACTTACATACCTACAATTTTAAAGTACTTAAAGTGCCAGATGTTTGGAGACAGCACGCTTGAATGTAACGGCAACAAAACGAATGGAAATTGTCGCGAAGCAGCCCATGACTGAGGACAGTATGTTTATCTCCCCCACGACGTACTAATTGTGATTGGGGTCACGCTGTATGGACTCGAGGTTGTTCCGTGTACCTGGAACAACAAACATTCGAATAAATAAAAAGGAAAAAGCGTGTATCATTTAGCGAAGCGATAAAGCGATACAACGCGTAACAGCGCCAATATATGTGTGAAGGCTCAGACAATAAAAGTAGTTGCAACGATCTAGAGGCACAAAACAGACACCACTTTCAATACAGACACAAGCAGGTAACTAAGTCTGGAGATAATAGTCGTAAAGGTCCACCACGTCGTTTGGACAGCTGAAAAAGTGTCTCACTCTATGAAGACTCCATAATCACCACCTAAAGAAAAACTAAGCCAAAATTATAGGAAAAAGAGCCCAAAAATATACAATCATTCTAGGCGACTCGCGCTCAAGGCATCAGCTGAGGAAACACTGACCGAATGTAAGGGGGTTGTAAGAATCTCACTGAGAGATCAAAAAAAAAAAAAAATTCATTACCTTTTCTGCTATTGTAGTTCCCAACACAGCGGATAAAAAGGGAAAAGAGAGAGAAAACTTCGTAGATAAAATGGTTCCCATACCGCATAGAAACCCAATTTGGACCAGGTCTCATGTGGAGACGTTATAAATTTCATCACCTGCAAGAGATCAGCTTCAGAGCGACAGACATCTTTGGTCGAAGGAATGTCTCCATAAAAAGGATGACCTTTGTGGAAAGAGGGCTAAATGTGACGTTTCCGTATTTATGAATGACAAATACGGTGTTTTGTTGCTTACGTTGCTCCCTAATGAAGCTCTATAGTCTATAGCCCGATTAAAATTGCTTGACAGTTGACGTCTGTCACTTGCCGCTAAAGCGTTGCCACATCGGCTGCTGACAACTGCTCGGTTATAGGTGACACACAAACTCGGCGGGTCACTTCACAAATGCTGTTAATGTGTAACGCCGACCAATGTTGGAACGTATGACGGAAATGTAAGATGCGCTGTTGACACCTGATTTTAACTGACCAACGACTGATCTGTGGCACACAAAGCATTTTGTAGACCTGAATTTAATAAACTCACTATCTCGTGATGTGTAATGTAACTCAGAAAACGGCGCCAAGCAATCTGCAGCATAACTAAAAATCACGATTTCTTTGTTCACTGTGATAAAAACTAACCTCTACGAGCAAACTCAAGACAAAAGAATTCAAATTCAGCGCTAAAAGCAAACTAATTTCTCGCTACTGTTGGTTATCTGAAACTATCGTCACGCTGGCTACACGAGCTACCGTGTTACCAACGGACGAGCAGACCTTGCACCTTGGTTGCAGATTATAGGCGATACCGGCAGATTCCATACGAAAAAGAAGAAAATAAGAGCAAATGAAATGGGCAACACAATGCTGAATACAAAGCGGAAAATGATTAGAAATGCAAAAAATTACATTTAAACCAGTTAAGTGAGTAAAAATAGTTACCAAACTCTTTTCATCAGATTTAAAAATAAAATACCATAACTCCATTGGACGAGATTTAGACTGTCATCTAAACGTCAGGTTTATACGCTAACCACTGCGCTACCGCACAACATTTGATGAACTGGTTAAATTCATTACTGTTGTGACCTAGTCGCAACGCTGAATTGCAGCTTCCAAAAATTCAGCTTCACGAAATGTCGTGCGAAGCTCATCTGATGTAAGCCGACATCTGCGCTTATCATTACTATATGTATGACGCTGAATCGCGTCTTGTGTGGAAGTATTCAGTAGTGTTTAGTGTATTTCATTAGTATCGTTGTATGTGTGTGTGTGTGTGTGTGTGTGTGTGTGTGTGTGTTTTTGGTGTGGTTATCATGTGTGATGAACTAAGAAATAAAGGTGCCAGATCCGTGATTCTGGATCCAAACACATTAAGAAAAATTGCCGGACAAGGATTTGGAACTGAACTGACTAATTGTTGTGGCAGCTTGGCGATGGCGTACTGTTTTGGCGTGACGCTGGGATCACTGATTGAAGGAAACCGCCTCCAACTCGTAAAATGTCAGCCGTCAAGTAATTTTAATCGGACTGTAGAGTCTATTAGATAATGGAGTTCTTCACAACATTATCACATACCTGCCGAACTACTCTAGTTACCAGACGATCTACGCCTTCTAAACATAGGGCAGAGCACACCCTACAACACTTAGAGATTCGTGTTATCCAGTCGTAGCAAACAGTGCTAAAAGAGAACTGGTCAATGACCTACTCGGCAATTACCACTTCCATGTCTAGATACAAGTAGGAAAATCGAACAGCACAATGCACCGAGATGACTGCAAAAGAAGGCGAACTGGACACTGAACAACAACTGTTCGTTTTTGAACGTACAGACAGCGTCCAGGAATGGCTCGATCACAATATCAACACGATCTATCATGCAACTGATGCACCCACGCCAAAATTTTCATGACCGATTATAAGACAGCTTGTTCTCTGGTGGAAAGATAAGTGCCATGCTGATGTCAGAAGCAAGCGATGGAGTCTGTTGATGTTCAAATGCAGACATGTGCTAAGGGTCTCGCCGCCTTTCGTACAGCGGGAGCAGAATGCCGTCCTGCAATTAAGGAAACAAATGGCGTTCATCTACATCTACTTTGCAATGCACACTTAAGCTCCAGGTAGAGGATGCACAAAACCACTTTCACGTCCTTTCTCGACCGTTCCACTCTCTAATAACACGTGAGAAAAATTAACGACTAAATTTTCACACGCGAGCTCTGATTTCTCTACTATTACAGCGATTGTAATTTCATCTGATGTAGGTGGGAGCCAAAAAAGTATTTTTGGACTCGGAGGAGTAAGTTGGTGGCTGAAATTATGTGAAAAGATGTCGCCGCAGCGCGAAACGCTGATTGGCATCACAACTTGCGTATCATACTCGTGACACTCTCTTCTGTTTCGCGGTAATACAAAACGAGCTGCCCTTCTTTGGCTTTTTGGATCTCCTCCCTCAGTATCATCTAATAAGGACCATATATCGCACATCTATACTCTATCAGTGAATGGACAACCGTAATGTAGGCAGTCTCTTTAGTAGATTTGTCGCGTCTTCTAAGTGTTCTGTCAATAAAACGTAGTCCTTGGTTCGTCCTCCCCACAACATTTTGCATGTGTTAGTTCCAATTTCAGGTGTTCGTAACTGCAATCCCTAGGTATTTAGCTGAATCGACAACCTTTGAATCTGTGTGATTTGTCGCGGAACGGAAATTTAATGGATTCTTTTTAGTATTCTGTTGGATGACCTCACACTTTATATTGCTCAGGACGAAATGCCACTTTCCCCACCACACAGCTATCTTGTCTAAATCATTTTTATAATTGTAATTGACCTTCTAATGAGTTTAATACACTGCAAATGACAGCATCATCTGCAAACAAGCTAAGAAGATTGTTCATGTTGTCTCGCAAATAGTTTATATAGGATAAAAACAGAAGAGGGTCTATAACACTTCCTTAGGGCTTTGATCCTACAGTTGCTGCTCCAGCCGTGTACAAGATTTTAAAATATGAGACTCATTTTACTAAGGTTTGAAGCCCCTCTTGATGTTCTTCCGTGTTTGCGATTTAAAAATTGGGTTGTTTCGAAAATTAGCCTTAAGGAAATACAATTAATTTTTATTTTATTTTTGTATTTACCCAGACATCTTTCGACACCTATGTGTCACCTACTGAGGGTCAAATTTTATTTTTTAAAATTGCACCTCTAAATGAACTACATTATTATGTATCGGTTTTTGTGCCATTTTTCGTCTCTTTTTGCGACAGCATGTCCTCTGCAAAAATTTTTGTTCTGTTGCGTGTCTCTGGTTAATGTCTTGATGAACTGCTACTCAGTGCACTGTTTCCAAACAGTTTTTCACAAAAGGTTTTTCGCTCACTAGTTCACCTCGCACGTATTTTCACAAAAAGTGTCGAAACGTGATCCGAGCAGACACTTCTGACTCCATACTCCTGGTGTCAGTATGGAGTCAGAAGTATCCGCTACGATCACTTTTCGCAACATTTTGTGAAAGTATATGTGAGGTGAACTAGTGACTGAAAAAAAATTTGTGGAAAACTGTGTGGAAACAGTGCACTGAGTAGCAGTTCATCGAGACATCAACCAGAAACACGCAACGGGACGAGAAATTTTGCAGATGACGTGCTGTCGCAAAAAAAGACGAAAATCAATAAGAAACTGATGCATAATAATGCAGTTCCTTTAGCGATGTAATTTAAAAAAAAATATTTGACCACAAAAAATGACACATAGGTGTTGAAACACGTCTGGGTGAGCGTAAAAATAAAAAAAATAAATTAATTGTGTTTGCATAAGGCATCAAGGGATCACCAAATTAGTATTGGAGGGCAGCGTGGAGGGTAAAATTCGTAGAGGGAGACCAAGAGATGAATACACTAAACAGATTCAGAAGGATGTAGGTTGCAGTAGGTACTGGGAGTTGAAGAAGCTTGCACAAGATAGAGTAGCAAGCTACTTCAGACCAGTCTCTGAAATGAAGACCACAACAACAACAACAACAACAAGGCTGGTTTTCAAAACAGCAAAAAAATGGTTCAAATGGCTCTGAGCACTATGGGACTTAACTTCTGAGGTCATCAGTCCCCTATAACTTAGAACTACTTAAACCTAACTAACCTAAGGGCATCACACACATCCATGCCCGAGGCAGGATTCGAACCGGCGACCGTAGCGTTCGCGCGCTTCCAGTCTGTAACGCCTAGAACCGCTCTGCCACCTCGGCCGGCTTTCAAAACAACACACTTTTTAAGATTTGTATTTATAGAATGCACAGTTGGGTCGTAAAACTGGTGGAACAAAACCTGAAACAAAAAGATTAAGAAATGTCTTTCGACACTTCCTAAATAGATGCTGAAACGGTAGCGATACTGCCATCCTAGTCTAGTCTGGGCAGAAAATACTTGTACGTAGTTTGCAATCCTGCACACTCCGTTCTTTGTGATTTCAAACAGAAGTCGTTTTCCTGTTGTATTCATGATAAAGTATGGAATATCAGTCATTCTTACAAATTAATCCGAGAAACCTTATAAATTTAATTCGAAAGGTGATAGGAGAATCAGAATACAGCTTGTTTATGTTACCTTGGCGTACGTATACGAATTTGATTCCGCTTATTTCTTGTCTCTAAGAGATGTACTTCAAGTACTGTGACAGGTATGTAGGTCAACTTAACGTCGAAACAGAATGTGAAATCTTTAAAGAAATAAGAGAAATGAATAGATAATGAGGGATCCTGAAAAACGTGTAAATGCAAGCGACTATGACTTGCGTAAGCGAAAAGTGCCCTTATAATCGTAGCGGCAGAAAAACGGAAACACGCATCGGCGATTTGCATATAGCCTCGGACCTAGCTGTATGGATTACAGATGAAAATTCACTGGTAGAATCAAGTTCCTGCTACGATTAAAGAAAATAACTTTACGTTGCAGTTATTCAAGCGGGTAACGCTCATTTCACAATTTCCGCAAACGTGACGGCATTTTGACGTCACACAAAATATCGACGAGCGCATGATCGGCTATCGACTTTCTTAGGATTCGACACGGGTCTCTCACGAGATTTCGTGCGCGCGTACTGGAAATTTACAGAAACTCGTCATTCTCGGAATGACTTATTATAATTATTGCTATAACAAAATGTCACTTAACGCTTTCATATAAGAGAGCTCTCTTACGAGTGAGTTATTATCGTCAACAATTTACAAATTAAGAATGAAAACACACTTGTTTTATTATTTTCTATACGCAGTTTCAGTATAACGGAGCATTGAAAATTTATCACAGACACATCGTCATTATCAGTTAATGTCAGTTAATAATGCATCAGCGGCAAAAGGTTTCAAGATAGAATATAATAACCAAGATCGAAGTTAAATATCGCATGGTTAAGTGCTAGCATGACGAATAACGTCGTGGTTTCTGGAGTCGAAAGTTATTCGATCGCATTCCGTTAGATGCATTTTTTTTCATGTTAGCGTTGGTAACACGTTCTGTTACTTTCTTGTGAATGTAATACAAATATGTTCTGCAAAATTGGATGTTATTTACATTCAGTCCGGTCTGAGATAGAAGGACATAACAAATATTTAGCGATTTCCAAGTAAGTAGTTAAGCAGGAACATAAGAGGACAACTTAAATTGCTGCGATTGCAACGAGCAACAATAAAATTCATATTCTTCCTTCCCACAAATTTTTGGCTCTTTATTTTCTAAATATGCGCCACCTTTCGAGTGGGTGATTAGGCAGAAACCTAAGAGGACAGTTTAACTTCCTGCTAGTGAAGCGAGGAGGATTAACATTCATATTCTTCCTTGTCACAAATATTTCGCTGTTTATTTGCGAATGTGTGGCGTCTTCCGAGGGTGTGGTTAGGCACGAACGTTAGAGTACAGCTTTAATTGCTGCGACTGAGACGAGCAGCAATAAAATTCATATCCTACCTGTTCACTAATATGTGGCTCTTTATTTCCGAATATGCAGCGACTTCCTAGTGTATGATTACACAGGAACCAAAGAGGACAGCTTTAAGTACTACGAGTGAATGGAGGAGCAATAATATTCATGTTCTTCTATGTCACAAAGTCGACAGCCGATCATGCGGTCGTCGATATTGTGCGTGACGTCAAAATGACGTCACTTTGGAAGGAATTTCTTCGAAACGAGCATTCCTCTATTCAGGCGGGGCCTGAAGACTTATGAATAAAGGGCGCAGAGATGGTGGTTTGAAACGAGTGAAAATCGCGGATTCCTTATTACGCTAGCGTAAAACTTTCGATGAAACAGGCAGCTACGTTTTACAGAATCATTTTTATCATAATTTCAACACTTCTGATTGTTGGAAAAGCACGTTCACAATGGAAATTGAGATACATAAAACATTCGTACAAAATGTATTTGCTTTCCTTCCGTTTTCACACAAGAGCCATTTTTGGCAACTGATATGGGTCACATTTCAGTACTGATAGCCAAGTATTTCAGTAAATCTGAGTTAACGAATGCCTTGCGATGTACGAGGGCTATCCACAAAGTACATTACGTTTTGGAATTAAAAATAAATAAAGAATTGGAAATTTTTTAATTATATGCAGCTGAAAGCCACACTTAAATACTACTTCTCTACATAGTTACCATTTAAATTAAGGCACTTATCGTAGCGATGGACGAGCTTGGAAATTCCTTCGTCGTAAAATTCGGCCACCTGCGCCTTCAACCACGTGGCGACTGTCTTTTGGGACAGAAAAGGTGTGATTTTTGTGGATTTCCTGGAAAGAGGCACTACAATAAACTCTCAAAGGTATTGCCAAACTCTGCAAAACCTCAGGAGAGCAATACAAAACAAGTGCAGGGGAAAGTAGGGCTCAAAGATCTTGCTGATTCACGACAACGCCCGGGCCCACACGGCAAATGCCCCTCGTGAAGTTCTCGAATCTTTTAAGTGGGAGTTGTTTCCTCATCCGCCGTACAGTCCCGACCTGGTACCGAGCGACTTCCACTTATTCCCAGCAATGAAGAAGTGGTTGGCTATGCAGCGTTTTGATGACGACGCACAGCTTCAAGAAGAGGTAACCACGTGGTTGAAGGCGCAGGCGGCCGAATTTTATGACGAAGGAATTCCCAAGCTCTTCCATCGCTACGATAAGTGCTTTAATTTAAATGGCAACTATGTAGAAAAGTAGTATTTAAGTGTGGCTTTCGTCTGTATATAATAAAATAATTTCCAATACTTTATTTATTTTTTAATTCCAAAACGTAATGTACTTTGTGGATAGTCCTCGTAAAATAAAAGCAAATCTTTCGAATACATGGCAGGTGATTTTAAGCTCTCTTCTAAGGAAATTGCTTAGACGCTGTTGTTTCTGTCAGAGAGTTGTCAGACCTTCGGGGAATTCAAGCCCCAGACCTTGGGCGCATTATAGTTGTCGTACTATCCACTCGCTGCTCTCGCATTGTAAGACTACAGTTATTCAAATTATCCGTAATGAAAGTGGCTGACAGCGCCACAGTCCGTTCGGTATATTAATAACTTTGTGGGAAGGCGACATTGTGTCGGAAATAGTCTGTGGACCACGTTATTTCTGTACAGTTATCTTTCATCAGAAACGAAACGCGCTGCCCAGATGGCGTATTGACATCACAACGTTTGTTACAAAATCCCATCTATGGCAGCACGTCCGCGTGTTATTATCGCCTGATATTTTAGCCTTGTTGTTTCTGGGCTGGCACATGCCACTCAGCGCCCGTGACTGACACAACACGAAACTCGATAGCTT
The DNA here is from genome assembly GCF_023897955.1 of Schistocerca gregaria. NCBI lineage: Eukaryota > Metazoa > Arthropoda > Insecta > Orthoptera > Acrididae > Schistocerca > Schistocerca gregaria. The sequence continues at coordinate 748,784,973 of NC_064931.1, forward strand.
CCTCCAGAAATACCGAACGCACACACAATATTAAGCCATTAACGCGACTAAAAAGAATCACACAACGATGAACTCGCTCTGGTTATTTTCCATTAACTGACGGAAAGGTGTCTATTTTGTACGTCACCTCTAGGATTCGTTTCCGAGTATTTTGCCTTCTTCTGACAGAGAAGAGCCGAGTCCTGTTTACTGAGTTAAAAATGTTTCCATATAAAATTACGGCGCACGGAGTACACCTAATGCACAGGCAGTCTCGATACACTTGATCACAACCAACCGATGGACAATTTTCCTTCAGTTTTTTAATGTATTCCTGATTGGGCCAGAGTCCGCTAATGATACGAAATCGATCATCGACGATTTGGCAATCGTTTTTACTTTGCGGGCAGGCGGCTTCCCTGCTACCACAAACGCCAGTTAACCCTAAGTCTTTTAAACTTTGTTTTACGTGTATTCGTATTCTAAATGACTGTATATCGCTAATTTTATAAAACTGCTGCAGGCTATTCTGTAATTCGTAATACGAAAGAAGTATTCGGTCAAGGTCTGACTTACCTCAACAAAACGTAAGCTAGAGATCTCCTCGTACAAACATACTCAAGACATAAATATCTTGTGTTGTTATTTTGAGTTGTTCAGACTTGTCTTTGTCACAGAGCGAGTGAATATCTTCAAACTGCGTGTAAATAAATATGGAGGTTTCCCGATGAACATCACTTCGCCTCAATGAGGTGTTTCAGTTCTTATTTACCTACTGTCTACCGAGCGAGGTGGCGCAGTGGTTAGACACTTGACTCGCATTCGGGAGGACGACGGTTCAATCCCACGTCCGGCCATCCTGATTAGGTTTTCCGTAATTTCCCTAAATCACTCCAGGCAAATGCCAGGATGGTTCCTCTGAAAGGGCACGGCCGACTTCCTTCCCTAATCCGATGAGACCGATGACCACGCTGTCTGGTCTCCTTCCCCAAACCAACCAACCAACCTACTGTCTGTTACAATTTCGTGGACACTTGCGACTACTGAGATACTTATTCCAGTTCCCGAAAATGGAAATTGGCAAATGCTGAAAAGACATAAAAATGATGCAGTACGATAGACACTAAGAATGACAGCTGTGTACTATTTGGCAACCTGTCATGGCATATTTCAGGAGTGAACTATGTTTAATCCGAAAGAAACGGTGAATTATTTTGTTTAGTTACTCATCCTAGTAAAACTTACTTGGTTTCTACACTGCTCACATTCCCGGGCACACAACCCAGTAGATAAAACTTTCCATTTGTATTTACATGAATGATGGTATGTTTTGTAGCAACGTGAAATTTTGACGCGAACAGTGGCTGTTGCCGCTAATATTTGTCCCTGCTCGTATCTCCATTGCTAATCATTGCAGGAACAAATATAAAACATAATTTAAGAACACAGACTGTCGTTATGCTCATTTATATGTCTTACAGATAAAAAAAACCCTTGCTTTTGGGGCTAAGGTGCGCCGATAAAAGGCAAAGCTTATTCGCTCACTATCAATGTATATTTTTAATGGGGAGACTCTAGCAAATGTACATGATTCTACCATATGTTTATGTTTGCTGGATAATGATAGCGGTAAATGTGACACCCTTTTTCGTTTATAGCGGTGTGCCTGATGCCTGAAAAATCTCGTTGTCGGCTAATGGAGTCTCTAACACCGGGATGTTGCAGTAAGTTTCTCCTTGATATTGTAGGAAGCCCATGAACGAGACATCGATCCCCCTCCGTGTGTCATATTTCTTAATGTGCTGAAAGTTAAGTTTCTGTCGAAGTGTATTGCATCTTCGGAAACCACTTGATCTAGATATATACTCAAGAAATTACGAGATGATAAAAGTAAAACTGATCCGAAATTTGTTTACACCTTTCGTGAAAACGTAATTTAAACAACAAGCATGTCGTTGGAAAACTATTGAACTCAGTCCGAACGCCAGGAACACTGCTCAATTTAGAGCCCGACAAAGGCAACGTCGGTTAGTTGGGGAAGTGTGAATTAAACTCTCGATGTGCCAGAACATTATTTACATCTTTTCAGAATGAGATTTTCACTCTGCAGTGGAGTGTGCGCTGATATGAAACTTCCTGGCAGATTAAAACTGTGTGCCCGACCGAGACTCGAACTCGGGACCTTTGCCTTTCGCGGGCAAGTGCTCTACCATCTGAGCTACCGAAGCACGACTCAGGCCCGGTACTCACAGCTTTACTTCTTATTTACATCTTTTGTTTAGAAATGTTCTGTTGTAATTGAGTTAAAGATTCTAGCCCGACCTTTGAGTGTTCAGCTATTCTTGTGGTATCACAACGAAATGGCAGCGCACTCTCCGGATACTCAGGTTCTCATTCCTGCAGGTGAGGTCTGTCTTATCATGTCTGGGTATGCGAACTCGCAGAACACGCGCACCAGAAAATCCCCATCTATATGTTGAAAATCCGCTGAGTATGACTAATTCTGGCCATCATAGAGGTACGCGCGAAGACAAAAACTCTTCGTTTGAGAAAACAGTGTTGTCTGATGAACTGAATAACAAAGTGGCATTCTTGATTACGGTAACTGTGTCAGACAGAAAGCTAAAAGCCTACCAATCAGTTCGATTTCAGTGTTTTCAAAGATAGCGGCTTTAAGTATACGAACAAGGGCCTCACCATGCATTGCTCATTCAGTACCTTGTGATGCCTGAAACATTCAACTGCGAGAACTGTCCTCCTTATCTCAAATTACTTGGCTTAGGATATTGTACCACCTGTCTATTTTTGACCCCAAAGATTTGAGACATCCCGGCAGTTAATATACGTGCGAAATATGCTCTCAAATCATCATCTAATTATCGTATTGTTATATAGCATTTATCAACTGCACTGTGTCGTTTCATTACAGAGGTAGTACTACTTTCTCCAATACTATTTACGTCTGAACTCTTACACATGTCCCCACTCGCTCATATTCTTCCATTTGCTGATAACGGAATCCTTTTTGAACCATAATACATCTTTGAAACCAGTCATTCAAGATGGCAATTCACGCATGTCGATTACACATGCAGCTCCCTTGGATGGAGAACGCAGTGTAGTTTGGCAAAATACTTTAAATATAGGATACCTGATTACGGTAAACTCATCCTGCAAATCTCAAAAGTTTCTATAATAAATTCTGAGACAGTGAATTTTATACATAGTGGATGCTGTCGAGCTGCGTGACTCTTCCTTTATAGGGTGTAGAAAAGTATCCGCTACCAGTCACAATAAAAGGTTATTTATTTGTCACACGACCGATTTCGGGCTTAGATGTAGAGATGTTGCTCATACAGAAACGTAGCAGATGTAGAGATGTTTCTCATACAGAGCAACATCTTTACATCTGCTACGTCTAAGTTCTTTGACCACAGCCCACATGTTTGTATGTAAACATAGTGTATTTCACGAGTGCACATCGTGATAGTGAAATATGAAGCTATACTTGGTAAAACTGAAATATGGACGTGGCAATGATAATAAGTGTGTAACTAAGTGTCAAAACTTTCACCACAGCTTAACTATAATAATGGTGTTTCATCTTTATGTAGGTACAGATATATTTTAGTCAAATGCTGCCTTGCCACTTAAAATTGTCCCACTTGTATCTGTGTAGTCACCAGCAGTTTTTTTGTATTTATACAGTGATATCCAACAGTACAAACATGTACATGAATTTATAAACACCTGAGAATGGGTTCAAGCCCGAAACCAGTCGTGTGACAAATAAATAACCTTTTATTGTGACTGGTAGCGGATATTTTTCTACAACCTAATTCTGAGACATTCTGAATCCCGTCCAAAATGAACTTAATTACGAACTGTATTAACTGATTTGCACCACCCACGTAATTACATGGGCTAGATCCCCATGTAATAAAAGTGGGTGATTCAAACCTGTAAATACTTTTGGTGTTTTATCAGAGAGGTGGTACTATATTATCCGGAATAAAACGGTTTCCAAAAAATGACCAGTTTGAGGCTGTTTGATGAATTGAAGGCGGCGGCTGTGCCGGTCTTATGGGAAATTGCAGCTAGTAAGGCGGGCGGCGGGAATCATGGCCTGACAAAGGAAGCACACAATATCGTGCATCCGTTCCGGTCGGGTAACATCGCTTCCCTGCTGAGTGCCACGTTGTCTAGCGGCAGCGGGGGTCGTCTGCATACCGACAGACCAAGAAACCAATCGCAGCCACGGAGAGTAGACGAAGGGCATGTTTCAGTATGAACAATGAGACACGAAAGACTAGATGGATAAGATACACGATTATACAGAGTGAAACAGGTCACAAAATGTAAGTGATTAGCGTAGGGTCAAAACTTTTAAATCCACGGGTTTCGTGACATATACAGTGTGTCCCAAACATCTAAGGTCAAAATTACGAGTAGGCAGAATTTAGGTGATCCTTCACTGTATATCTTTAGGTAAGAGATCAATGAGTGGAAACGAATATTTCAGGTAGTATGATGGCTTCAATGAAGGACACGTCTGACGTACGTCATTGTCGATTGCTTGTGTTTTTATAACTGCCTGCCGCGCGCGACGTTAATGGCGCTATCTGTGTTGTGTCCACAGCGGTATTTACCACCACCTACAGACGGAACAGTACTCCTTACTGGAACTTACGGCCATCATTTAATGTATGGTGGAGGTGGGTGTACTGCACGGAGAGCAGAACGAGTATACAGAGTAAAGAACGGCAACAGCTGTCATTCTAATTGTAAGAAATTTATTTATTGCTGTGGATAGAAACTTACGAGAAACTGTGTCGTTCAAGTTACAGAGAGCCGGGTTCTCTATACAGAATTTGAGATGGTGCCAGATCGTGAGGGAGAAGAAAGTGTACAGCGTATCCTGGAGGGTACTTCTGGAATACGAAAATATTTTTTCAGAACTTATGAATAACATTGTTTTAGGCAAAACTATGCACAATGTGGGAAAAAATTGTGATTTGAAGTTAGTAACAAGTTGGTAAAGTAGATATGGATATGCTGCTCCTATTGCGAGCCCGAATTTTTAGCCCAGTATTGCATTAAGGAGAATTTGGTTGTTACTGAATTAAGTAAGCATAACATTGCTATTGAGAAACCCATAGCTGTAGGAATGGGTATTTTACATATTTCTAAAACTGAGATCAAAAATATGCGCTCTCAAAACTGAAACACAACACGTAATCCATAGAGTGACATATATGAAACGTTCATCAGCTAAGGAATTAAGCAGTCATCATTACCATGAATGTGTATCACATGAGTTTGATAAAGCGACTGTTCAGTGTACAATTCGATCCAAACTACAAACAATTTCCAGTAATAAGCAATGTAAATTGGCATTATCAGCAAAAGATGATGAAGACTTATTACTATGATAAAATGAGCACTGTTGCGTGCGATCATTTGTGAGAATGCAAAATTTCGTTAGAAGTTGTGTGCCCAACAGAGGGCGATTTACAACTGATTTAACAGTAAAATACTTGTTCCAAATGTAAAGTACAGAAATTGTGACCTACATGTTATTGATGTAGAAAAGATGTAAACTGGAAATGTAAATTGCAAAATGGTTCAAATGGCTCTGAGCATTATGGGACTTAACATCTGAGGTCATCAGTCCCCTAGAACTTAGAACTACTTAAACCTAACTAACCTAAGGACATCACACACATCCATGCCCGAGGCACGATTCGAACCTGCGACCGGAGCAGCAGCGCAGTTCCGGATTGAAGCACCTAGAACCGCTTGGTCATAGCGGCCGGCTGTAAATTGCACGCGATTTTAATGTCACGTACTGAAATTGTAGCCTAAAGGTTGTAGAGAGAGAAAAGATGTCATGGTATCAGTAAGCGCAATTGTAACATACCTTGTATAGATGTAGTATGATAATGGAAATGTAACACACTGGTTATAGATACATTTTAAAAAAATCTATACCTATGAAGCCAGTCTGAATCTGCGTGACAGATATACAAGCGAAGTACATGACAGCTTCATCCTGCAAAGTGGACAATTTATGCAATGGCCATCACTGATGGAAAAGAACGATGTCATGTCTCCTCCTGCCCATTCTTGTCATAGGAAGCTGTCTGATTGGCTGTATCATTTTTATGGCAGTAAATTAATGAGCTTTGATTGGAAGGACAAAATATGTGTAACACAGCTGTCTTAGATGCTCTCTGAGTAAAATATTTTCAAGGAAGAGGTATTGCCTAGGAAAAAATTGAGCAATGTGATTGGGCAGTGAAATACAGAACTGCCATTGGGAAGGTTAATTGTGTGCGCTCGCTTATATGCTGTCTGATTGGCTCATTTTCAAGAAAGGGTCATGGCTTTTGTAGGGGAGGGGAAGGTATGGGATATGGCTTAGGAATTGGTGAGGGCAAAGGGGAAAGGAGAGGAGAGGGGTGATGAGTTGAAAGGGGTTATGAAGAGAGGGGGGAGAGGAGCTAAAGAAATGTATTTAATACAAGCATTGAGTTCTGGTATGTATCAAAAGTTTGGAAATGAAGAAACTTATAAAAATTATTAATTTCCTTGGAATGGGTTTCATTTCACCCCTCTGGAAATGTCAACTGTGAAGGAATGATACCTTGCATCACGGAGAAATCTTTACATAGTCGATGAACATTAAGGAGACTTATTTCATAGAGGTGGAAATGAAGAGAGTTTACTTCTGGTCATGTTGAAAATTTAATTGCTTCACCACTTCTAAGAATATTTTAGTGACTTTGAACATGGTGTCCTACTTATTCATCGAGTGCCGAACTACATCGTTGCATGAAGAGACTAACGGAAGTGGCAACAATAGAGTGCTTGGTATCTATGTTACCCTAATTTGTTCACCTGACTTGTTGCAACTTTAATGCTGCTTTGAGAGGTCTGAAATATTTAAATGACAACATTGCGAATTTATAAGCTCGCGATCAGCTGATTCATATGAGACAGGTACGCATGCACTTAATCAGGAGACAATACAACACAGCATAAAACTTAATTCATTCGGAGAACGTGCGAACGCTGCAAATTTCGCATGGATGTTCTTAATGACAAAAATTAACACTGTCTGTGATCAAAGATATGAATAACACCAGACCTTATCGACTTAACAAAAGTCAGTTACAACTAACGCTATAAAGACTTATTTGGAGCCTGGATTAAATTTTGTGCCATAACAGGATTATATAATTGATATATTGACGTCTGAAAAGATTTTTGCATTATTTTGTTGGATGGTTACCAAAAGAATTGCTCACACGTTATGAGAATGAGAGACATTGCATGCATGAAGAGGCAGAAGGAATCTAACATTCAACAGAAAGTTAAGAGCCATCTTCTGACGGACATTGGCTCTAAAGTCATTCTCGCGTTAATGGTGGCGCTATCGAGAGCCTGAACCATAAAACTACTTCCTACAGTGCCTCTCCTCAAGTATGCGGAGAGAAGTAGGGGCTCTTGTTATAATTCTGCGGCCAAACTCCCAGTATCGTTTGGGACAACACAGTGCTCTTCACGCCACTTTGAAATCAGCTTGTTGTTCTACACATCAGAAGACTCTCCACTATTACCAAGCCTCCAAACGATCTGTGCCGTTAAATAAGACGGCGGCTACAGCAAAACCACGTAATGGGATCTAATAGGCTGTGTTAGATACATGGCCTAAGGCACACTGCTCCGCTTATGTCTCGTCCGCAAAACGAACGAATGATGTCCACCGCGAAATAACCCACCTACAAAAAAGATTTATCACAGATATTACATTACTCTGAAAGTGAATAGTTTTATGCGGTCATAAACACACATCATGTAAATGACTTTTCGGAGAGTTTAGATATTTTCTCGAGATTGCTTGGAGAAGAAATTGTAATCAATATACTTGATCCTTACCGAGATAACTAATGAAGACAGTAGAAGGACGCATACAGAATTGGCGGCTCATTTTGGGAGTCGTAGCTGATGCTAAACGCTATAGAACCTAGAGGAATACACTCAGGGATACCAGTGAGAAATACGAGCAATAATACACAACCCGACGCCTCCGATGAACAATGCTGCCTAGACAACAGATCCGAGTCGAACGTTCTGATGTATTTTCATGCGTGTTAGTGAGACAACTGAAATACCGTGGCAGGGTACATCTTCCTTCGTAGCAATATGTGAAGTGTATATCGGGGCCTATATTGTATGGGTAGCTACGGACACTGACGTACACTATTGTGACTGAAACCACAACTCCTCTTCTTGTGGGGGAAATAATACTGATGATACGTTTTCTGTGGTTTCCCTAAATCGCTTAAGATTAGTGGCGGTATGGTTCCTTTGATAAGGAAATGGGCGATTTTCTTCCTCATCCCTTCCCCAGTCAGAGGTTCCACCCCGTCACTACGTCGTCACCGACGGAGCGTTAAACACAAATCTTCCTTCCTCTTCAAGCGATAAATTAGCGAAAAATCAGTATCCGAAACGACAGAGAATCGGAACCTTATCCGAAAGTTCATTCAGCCACTCCTCTGAGCTTCATGCAACGTAGGAGCGTGGGATAAGTGCCATTCCAGTTAATAAATGGACCATTCTGAAGCTGGGGTCCATATACGCTGACGGAAGTGGGAAATGTACACCATGAAGCAGTATTTATAAAACTTCGTAGAGTTGTTCAACGCGATAGGAATATTAAGTGATTAAACATTTTTTCCATCCAAAACTGATATGCATCTTCAACATCAGTTCCAGGTGTGACCTATCGGACACTCCTATATTCTCCGGAAAGGTATATTTGTGCCACCAGCTGCACAATTTTATGTTTATTCATTACCGGGTTCGATTGTTACAATCATCTTCAAGGAGAGAAAAATTTAACATCAATAGATCAACCATGCATTTCCGTCATATATGAGACATACAAATGAAGAACATGTATAATTGTCATAACTGTCTGTCTTAACGCAGTCCATATAAACCAAATGTGCACTACAGTAATTGTGCCAAGGCACATTGTGTTTATGTTGACTGTGTGAGACAAACTATTTGACAGCTGTACATATTCTATGTATGTATGGCTCATGTATGACGAAAAATATGGTTGATCCATTAATGTACAATGTTTTTCTCCTTGAGGATGAATGTCACAGTCGTAACCGGTAGAGAATAAACATAAAATTGTACAACCGATGGCACAAATATGCTTTTTCCAAATTATTTAACAACTGTAGACAATTATCTACCAAAAAACTCCTATATTGGTTGTGGTACGGAAGCAAACAGCTACCAACTGTCATCTTGAGGAAGTTCTTGCCGTACCAGAAACGTTACTTAATGAGAATTCCTCACTGGAGGTTGGCTTGAAAGTGTACATCTCCCCACAGCAAACCTAGGCATGCGCTATGGATGGGGGTCTTGCATTGTTCCAGTGGAATATACCATTTGGTGTTCTGCTCAAGAAGGATATGGCAGCATGGGTTAACATTTTTGCCACATACTGGCGATTACTTAGTCTCCCTTCACCAATTACCGAATCAGTCTTGGTGTATATCCAATAGCTCCCTATACCATAATTCCAGGGGTTAGAGAGAATTTCCACTTTCTGTGTCCTTTCACTAGATTAATTTTCACTCTGCAGCGGAGTGTGCGCTGATATGAAACTTCCTGGCAGGTTAAAACTGTGTGCCGGACCGAGACATGAACTTGGGACCTTTGCCTTTCGCGGGCAAGCGCTCTGTCTCTGAGCTACCCAAGCAGGACTCACGACCCACCCCCGCAGCGTCACTTCTGCCAGTACCTCGTCTCCTACCTTCCAACTTCAAAGAAGCTCTTCTGTGAACCTCGCAGAACTAGAACTCTGGAAGAAAGGATATTGCGGAGACATGACAGTTTCAATCTGCCAGGAAATTTCATAGCAGGGCACACTCCGCTGCAAAGTGAAATTTTCATTCTGGAAATATCCCCCAGGCTCTAGCTAAGCCATGTCTCCCCAATATCCTTTCTTCCAGAAGTGTTAGTATTGCAAGGTTCGCGGGAAAGCTTCTGCGAAGCTTGGAAGGTAGGAGACGAGATACTGGCGGAAGTAAAGCTGTGGGGAGGGGTCGTGAGTTGTGCTTGGGTATCTCAGATGGTAGAGCACTTGACTGCGAAAGGCAAAGGTCCCGACTCTCGTTCCGGCACACAATTTTAATCTGCCAGGAAGTTTCTTTTCACTGGATTGTCTATGTGCACGTTGGCGTCGACAGAACACAGACACCAGTGAGACGCACTGCTGAATACCACAGGACGCCAGCCAGTGTCCCTATTAACAGTGGATCTACATCTTGCAAGACTCTGTTGTCTGTGGTATGGTGTCAGCGGTAAATGGCATGTGGAAACTGGAGATCTCAAGCCAACTTTGACTAATCTGTTTCCCACGATTCTTAGTGGGACTCTCTCTAAATCACTGCCCAGAGTTAGGCTGCGGTGTTCCGTCTGTTCTTAAGGGCAATTGACCAATAATACGATTTTTTCGTGGTGTAATCTTTCTGAAAGGGAACATGCCTACTCTTTTTGCCACACTGTTGTCTTGAGTTCTTCTCATCACCATTCTTCCTGCCGTCATTGAACTTAAGCAAACTGTCCATTCGACCTATGAATATGACGCTCCCATGTCCCTCATGCCCATGTTTCGGCTCTTCTCTAAGTCCGACAGATGGCGATAAGCTGTACGCGCATTTCCTCTGGGTGTATTGTGATGCAATCTCCACTTGGAAAGATCCGTTAACGTATACACATTCAGTAGCCACCATGTCTTCATTAGTAGGAATGGCATAACATCGTTCATGTGAAACACAACTAGCTCTTTATTCCCATGAAGTGCTGAGTGCTATTGACAATGGATTTCAGATCGATTCCGTATTCCTGGATTTACGGAAGGCTTTTGACACTCTACTACACAAGCAGCTCGTAGTGAAATTGCGTGCTTATGGAATATCGTCTCAGTTATGTGACTGGATTCGCGATTTCCTGACAGAGAGGTCACAGTTCGTAGTAATTGACGGAAAGTCATCGAGTAAAGCAGAAGTGATTTCAGGCGTTCCCCAAGGTAGTGTTATAGGTCCTTTGCTGTTCCTTATCTACATAAACGATTTGGGAGACAATCTCAGCAGCCGTCTTCGGTTGTTTGCAGATGACGCTGTCGTTTATCGACTAATAAAGTCATCAGAAGATCGAAACAAACTGCAAAACGATTTAGAAAAAATATCTGAATGGTGCGAAAACTGGCAGTTGACCCTAAATAACGAAAAGTATGAGGACATCCACATGAGTGCTAAAAGGAACTCGTTAAACTTCGGTTACACGTTAAATCAGTCTAATCTAAAAGCCGTAAATTCAACTAAATACCTAGGTATTATAATTACGACAAACTTAAATTGGAAAGAACACATAGAAAATGTTGGGGGGAAGGTTAACCAAAGGCTGCGTTTTATTGGCAGGAAACTTAGAAAATGTAACAGACCTACTAAGGAGACTGCCTACACTACGCTTGTCCGTCCTCTTTTAGAATACTGTTGCGCGGTGTGGGATCCTTACCAGATAGGACTGACGGAGTACATCGAAAAAGTTCAAAGAAAGACAGCACGTTTTGTATTATCGCGAAATTTGGGAGAGGGTGTCACAGAAATGATACAGGATTTGGGCTGGAAATCATTAAAAGAAAGGCGTTTTTTGTTGCGACGGAATCTTATCACGTAATTCCAATCACCAACTTTTGTTGTTGACACTGACCTACATAGGGCGGAACTATCACCACGATAAAATAAGGGAGATCAGAGCTCGTAAGGAAAGATAAAGGTGTTCATTCTTTCCGCGCGCTATACGAGATTGGAATAATAGAGAATTGTGAAGGTGGTTCGATGAACCCTCTACCTGGCACTTGAATGTGATTTGCAGAGTATCCATGTAGATGTAGATGTAAATACTAAAAATAAACTCGCTTAATGTTGAAATTTTAACCGACGTGTAGCACAGATATGGGAATACTGGTGTTTCAATTGGGCGACGATTGGCCACAGAGTTTATGCTGCAACACTTCCCATTTGCGTCAGTGAATTTCGTTTTCAACCACTCCCTAGTATTGGGAAAAATCGTGAACCGCTTTTACGGCATTGTTCACTGAGCGAAGGCCGTAGCGTAACGGAGCTCTCAATAATTTGCATTTCCACTGAGTTTCTCTCAGCGCCTCGTAATCAGAGGAATTCCAGCTTCTCTGAGCACACTCCCGTGCAGACAAAAGGAGTGAAGTGCGTTGTCGGTTCGCGACGAGTTGCATCCGTGCGCTGCAAGGCACGTGTGTGTGTGTGTGTGTGTGTGTGTGTGTGTGCGTGCGGTATCGCGTGATGCCTGGTAGCTGCGAGCGCTTGTCCTGCTTCTTTGTCTCCTCATTAAGCATGTAAAGTAGCCATTAAGAAGGCGCAGCAACAAGCCCACACGAGAGGACCGCGCAAAATAAAATAGCTCGCACCGCTCGTTACCTGCGCGCCGACTAGCTGCAGCAAAAATTCCATCGCGCCCTCGCACACTGCGCCAAGTAATTACATTCCGCTCCCTCCAAAACACATCTGGGACACTCGGTTTCACTCCCTAGCGACGCATCTCTTATTAATATCAGCTCGGAAAGTGCCTCTGCATTCTATCTCATTTCGGCTTTATTAATATTTACAGTTATTTAAAGTTGTTATTTAACTGTGGGATAATAGGTAATAAAATGTTAGAGACAGCTGCGAAGGAAACGAAGCAAAAATTTGGAAAGGCTATTAAAGTGCAGACAGAACAATTTAAAACTTCTAGTTTTGTCAATGGCATTTTAATTCTGTCAGAAACGGCGAAGGACTCTGGAGAGGATTTGTTCGGAATTGATACTGATTTTAAATGTTGTTATAACATGAATCTGAGCAAAAGTAAAACAGGGGCATTGGAATTTAATCGAATTAAATCAGGCAGGAAACACATAACACTTGTCAGCATTCGAACAATTTATTTATTTGCTACCGGTTTCGATTGACGACCATCATCTGGCTCCTTAATCAACGTTAAAAAACAAAAATGTCAACAAAGTCTCAATATACAAAACGTCACGAACACACGAAAATACAAAATGTAACTTATGAAAAATTGGCTAATACAAGTCACAAATCAATCATGTTGAACTACAGAATAGGATTAGCTATCAATCTCATAAATAATATCACACAAGGACACTAATTCTTCCTCATCAGCAACTTTCGACTTGCACACAAAACTGGAAACTGGACGTATATAGTCTGGACACTTCATGAGCAGCCCAAGTACTCATAGCCTCAAAGATAACACCATAAAGATGTCATGTTGATATGATTCATGATACACAATGATAATTTTAAGACAAAAACAAGCATAATTACAACGATTACAGTAAAGTCATAAGTAACACTTGTACAAAATTCGGCAATGGTACCATCACTTAACCACAAGCATCAATTTTCATTTCTCAATTTTTTTCTTTTTTTTTTTTTTACAATTTATCACATCACCTGTTCAGTAAGCATGAAATAATGATGACGCAAATAATGCAAGCTGTGACTAAAACATTTGATACTTAATAAAAACAAAAGTACCAATAATATATATTGCATACAATTTCTAAGTACAATATACAATTCAGTGCATCACATATCCCAACAGACATGGATTCAGGAACAAATTCCATGTTGGAAAATTACTGTTCTTCTGTGTTGTTACTCATGAGCTTGACAGGTAGGGCTATTCTATGGTTCAACATGAATGACCTGTGACTTTTATTAACCAATTTTTTACGTTTTGCATTCTCGTATCTTTATGACCTTTTGTACTTTCTATTGCTTGACATTTGTTCAGGTGCCAGATGATTGTCGTTGACCACAACTTGCAGCAAATAAGTGAATTGTTGTTATGCAGGCAAGCGTCATGAGTTTCCTGAAACATTCATACGGAACAGAGTCAGGAATTGAATCAGTAAAAGCAGTAGATGGGATTTGTTATTTGGGCATAAAATAAGTGACGGTCGCGGAAGTGAAGAAGATGTAAAATGCAGTTTGGTAATGGCAGGATCAGAATTTCTGAGAAAGAGTACTTTGTTAACACTATAGATAAATTTAAATTTACAAATTGCTGTCTGGAGTGTAACCTTGTCCGTAAGTCCCTGCTCGTATAACGTAACGCGCAGCGCGCTAGCTTGCGAGACAGAATGGTGAAACAGACCGGGAACGTATCTGCGCGATACACCAGCCAGCCTGAGGCGGTCTCCTGTCCTCGTTTAGGCAACTGTTGGGCTCGTCCCCTCTATCCACCCAAGAAATTAATCAGTTAAAATAGATCACATACACAACGAATTTAAACATTTCACGGGCAGTTCGCGTAGGCGACTTAGGAAGGACATCCATATGCCCTTAAGACAGTGATTGAACTTGAATAATACACTATTATTCAATTTTCCCCTTTTTGTGTTTTTTTCTTCTTTTTCTCTTCCAAAAACCTCTTCATTCTTTGACTGTGTTCATGTTTCCTTTGTGCTGTTCATATTTTCCCGGTCTCTTCCTTTCTTTTACTTTTCATTTCGTGTTCATAATTTTGTTTCTGAATTTCTCTCGTTCATCTATCATTTCTTTATTGACTCCTGCTTGTTTTAGGTCTTCTTCTATTTCATGAAACCAGCTGGTTTTTTTTTTGATTGAGTTGTTGACTACATCAAAAATCTTTGTGAGTCTGGTGTTGTTCGTTCTATGTATGTGCCCAAAGAATATTAACTAACGTTTTCTGATTATGTCTGTGAGTCTGTCTGTATGTTCGTACAGCTCTCTGGTTGGCCTCTTCATCCATACACCATCTCTATGTACAGCTCCAAACAAATTTCGAACTATTTTACGCTTTCTGAAGTTTTCCTGTTCGTTTTGTAGTGGATGCCTTGTTTGATCCTCCTATTTGTATGTATTCTCCAAGATACTAGAATTTTTCCACTCTGTCAACCAATCCGTATTTTGTGTGCATGACTTGTGTATTGTGGTTCTTTCTTTCCATGTACTGTGTTTCCTCGTATGATATCTGCAACCCCTATTTAGCAGAGACTTCATGTAAATATTCCAGGGCTTCTTATGCTTTTTCTCTGTTGATGCTGAGTATTGCCAAGTCATCTGCAAATGCTATACATTTTATGATTGTCTTGTTTGCACGTGTTCTTCCTAACCGAATACCATTTACTTTTTCTTCCCAGTGCTTGATAATTTTGTCGAGGACTATGTTGAACAGAAGTGGTGAGAGACCATCTGCTTGTCTGACCCCTGTATGTATCTCAAATGGCTCTGAGATTCATCCCATAAATTATATTTTGGATATGGTATCTGTGAGTGTCTATTCTATCAGTGCCCTAGTTTTTCTGCCTGTTACATATTCTTCTAGTGTGTTAAAGAGAGTCTGCCAGTCAATGGAGTAATAGGCCTTCTTAAAGTCCACACATGTAGCTACAGTGTTGTTCGCCTGTCTGACCTTCAAGTGTGTTCGCAGGTTCCAAATTTGTTCATTACAGGATCTTCCCTTTCTGAACCCTGCCTGGTATTCACCTATCTTTGTATCTTCTTGTGGTTCCAGTCTGTTCAGTAACATCTTGGACAGAATTTTGTAAGTGACCGGTTATAAAGAGATCTATATATAAAATAAGACAATTAATTTGCAAAACTTGAGCTCAGCAGAACCCATAAAGGTCGCAGGTTCGAATCCTACCTCGGGCATGGATGTGTGTGATGTCCTTAGGTTAGTTAGGTTTAAGTAGTTCTAAGTTCTAGGGGACTGATGACCTCAGATGTCAAGTCCCGTAGTGCTCAGAGCCATTTGAACCTTTTTTTTTCAGTGGTGGCCAACTTCTTCATGGAACAATTGGAAGCACAGGCACTGAACTTGGCGACTTGCAAACCTAAGGTGTGGTACAAATACGTCGATGATACTTTCGTTGTGTGAATACATGGTAAAGAACACCTCGGGGACTTCCTTAGACACTTGAACAGCCTCCATGGCAACATAAAATTTACCATGGAGGTAGAAAAGGACAAAAAAAAACACTCATTTCTAGATGTGATGGTCACAAGGGATGGCGAAAACCTGGGACACAGCGTGTATCGAAAACCGACACATATACCTGCACAAACTATCAAACCACCACCCGAGCCAGAAAAGAGGCATGATTAATACGCTCGTAAAGCGAGCAGAACTAATATGTGAGCCGCAGCGCCTGAGACGCGAAATGCAACACCTGGAAAGTGTTCTGAGAAGCAATGGGTACTCAACAAATTATATTAGAATTGTAACAGAGCCAAGTAAGGCGAAGTAATGAATCAGAAAAAGCAATGTCGGGTGCGGCCTTTCTGCCATACATTCCCAGAGTGACGGACAGAATCGGCCGTATATTGCGCAAACATGGCGTAAAGACGATTTTCAAACCGACAAGGAAGATCAAAGAGTGTCTTAGATCGGCAAAGGAGAAACGGGACCCACTTGCACTGTCGGGAATATGCCGTATACCATGCACATGCGGAAAAGTTTATGTCGGAATGGCTGGACGATCAATCAACACCAGGATCAAAGAATGTAAGCGACATTGGAGGTTGGGGCAGGTGGAGAAATCGGCCGTGGCAGAGCACGCAGTGAGTGACACCGACCACATAATAAAAATCGCCAGCACGGAAGCTCTGGCTGTAGAGAAGCACTATCACACGCGCTTGTTCAGAGAAGCTGTAAAAAATACAAAACACGCGAACAGCTTCAACAAGAAAGAGGAAAGCCTTAAGGTAAACGGATCCTGGCTTCCCGTACTGCAGCGAATGACCGTCGCAAGTAGCAAGAGGATAACCGCACCGGAAATGACCGCGGGGAAGCCCTCGGACGTTGGCACGCCAGGTACATATAGTCTGCGGCCGCGAGCTCGGCTCCAGTTCACCACTGGCAATGGAGGGTGAAGCTTTGACAATGCCAGCCACTCGTGCTGGCGAAACGTCAGTAAAATCATTAGATGAACGTCGGCCGAAGTACCCGAGGCAGAATCCAATAAGCAGTTTGATACCAAATATCGTTTATCTTGTACTTTCCGGTCGCGAAACTCTGCGACTATGGTTAAATTGCGGATGACTTAAGCGGAAATGGCAGCCAGTCACTTCATAATGGTTTTGCGCTATTTATTGTCCCATTATCAGTTTTCGAGCACCTGCAGTTCGTCATATATAATACATGCTGGGTATTTACAGCAACTTTATATCAAACACCACGTGCAGCCGGTTGATATTACTGAGGTACTGCAGCAAATAGCTGTATTTAGATAGAGTCCATGGAATTACGCATAAAAATAAAATATATCATTGATAATTGGTTATTTAGATGTCATAAAATCAAGAATGATGTGAGCGTGGCACTTCAAAGGCGCACTTCTATGTACCTGGTTAGCTTATAGCACACAGTCATTCAACTTTGCTTATGTGTTTTTATGAATCTCATTTCTGTCCACTTACAAACGTAAAATACAACAGAAGTGCAAGACCAACTCACCATTGTTTCCTTCACCACTGCTTTGGAGGTGTCCATGATATGAAACAGAATTACTGTTCACCAGTGATCTGTTATTAACAACGTAATTATAGCACTTGAAACGACTGCATCTACACTTACGCACATAACATAATAAATAATATCTTTATCTTCACGTAGACAAGAAGATGTTGATGCACCTATATGCACTACCTTTCTGTAAAATAAAACCAACATGTCAAAGATGGCGATATGGTGAAGTATCATACCTCATATCTCGTGACTTAAGTTGAATTTTTGAACTCTATACGTTAGACCATGTGCATCTAACAAGGGAAAGTCCCCAGTCGATAATCCGTCAAAAAGTAAACAAAGATCAAGAACTAAAACAGCAAGATGGTGTACTGAAGTGTAACAAGAGAAGCGAAATAGAAAGAGCGAACGGTCCTAGCTCAAGATGTGCACAATCCAGCGAATTTGAATAGCCACGGTGTTATGGTTATGTGGTCATGGTGTTTGACTACGAAAGGGGAGACCCGTCTTCAAATCTCCATTATATTCCTTTCTTTCACAAAATTATGAACTGGCTGTCTGCTCATTGACGTGTCTCTTCGCTGTACACAAATTTTTGTCACGGTGTAATGTCTGTTTGCAAAAGCTAGGTGTAATTAAAGGACCTCCAGACTTACATGCCTCCTATTAGTTCTACACAACTAACACACGCTGTCACTCTTGTATTCCGTTTTGGAAGTCTTAACTCTGTAATTCCTTCGTTGTAACATACAATAATTCACACACGTTTATTTGTTGTTTTCATTTCTGTGAGAGGTGTATCGGAATCTTGCCTGCTCTCGCTATTCATCACATTTACTTGGGATAGTAATATGTTCTTACATCATGGCTTTGTTATAACCAATACATAGTATGACAATTGCCAGAACTACAGAAAGCGAACAAACACGTCAATGACTAGACGGACAGTTCATGAATCTGTGGAATAAAAAAAAGAAAATGGGTCGGGCAAGAGGGAGATCTCAAAACGGATCGCCCGCTTTGCAATCTATCACAGTGACCACATAATTACGACATCGTAGTTCTTACAGCCCTATCGATGTCGCACATCTTAAGCTTGGACCGTTCATTGTTTCTATTTTGCTTCTTTTTTTTACAGATCAGTAACCCTTCTTTCTGCTTTCATGCTTGATCTGTGTATAGTTTTTTGACGGGCTATCCATTAGGCCATTTTACCACCAGATCTGAGGGGATGGGATGGAGAGCTTCCCATGTAAGTGTTCTGTTTCCATACTGATACGTAATGGATCCATGCCAAGCTCACGGCCTCCTGGAATACGATTTGTAAGTAATCCTGTCTTTCAATTTTGTGTGTAATTCGTTTCATTCTACCTAAACCTGTCTATTCTCACTAACACCACAATCATAACGACTCGATGTATGCAACATAAAGTTGCTGTAAATTCCACCATCTGATACGGAGCGAGGTGACGTAATGGTAACACACTCGACCCGTACATAGTAGAACTACGGTTCAAATCCCTGTCCAACCATTCAGATTTAGATTTTCCGCTATTTCCTCAAAATCACCTCAGGCGATTGCCAATTTCATTCCCACTCCTTCTACGATGTAAGTTTCTGATCGGTTTCTAATGGCCTCGTAGACGTCTGAGCGTTAAACTTTAATCTTCCTCACTTCTCGCCATTTGATCATCAGCCTGCTGTGGCACGAACGACAGCTTACATTATAAAAAAAAAAGTTGAATAATGTTACAAAGTGACTGGCTGTAGTTTCAAAAGAAATTATCTGCTAAGCGGTTATACAGTTTTATACAATACATTGTGTGGTGGACTGGGCTGATTTCTGCTACGTTAGTGTCCTAACGAGAACTGCCATCTCAGAGAAAGAGCTCGGAGCTACTCTCGTACACCAGGTGACAGAAATAAAGCTGACGCATAACCTTTCATAATGGTGAAGATGAACAGTTTTATTTAGCCGGGCGTTGTGGCTGAGCGGTTCTAGCTGCTTCAGTTTGGAACCGCGCCGCTTCTACGGTCGCAGGTTCGAATCTTGCCTCAGGCATGGATGTGTGAGATGTGCTTAGGTTAGTTAGGTTTAAGTAGTTCTAAGTTCTAGGGGACTGATGAACTCAGATGTGCTCAGAGCCATTTAAACCATTTGAACAGCTTTATTTACTTGGCGAACCAGCAGGCCCCGAGGCACGAAGAGACTCCAAGCAACCAACTCTTCTTCGGAGTGATTTATCGGATCATAATAAATCAAGAAGTTCATTTCCCTCAAATTTGATTCAACCCGAAAGGTTGAGAACAGCAATGTATTATGTCTCAAAAAAGAAAAAGGAATTCTGTTGAAAAATGGTTCAAATGGCTCTAAGCACTATGGGACTAAATATCTGAGGTCATCAGTCCCCTAGAACTTAGAACTACTTAAACCTAACTAACCTAAGGACATCACACACATCCATGCCCGAGGCAGAATTCGAACCTGCGAACGCAGCAACAGCGTGGTCCCGTACTGAAGAGCCTAGAACCACTCGGCCACAGCGGCCGCAAGGAATTCTGTAATCGATTCGCAAATCCAATCTATATTTTTAATGCTGATCTTGATTTTAGCTATTGAATGGTTATATTCAGTGCGCTTAAATCGAGTAATATAGAGTCATCAAGCTTGTGACAGTACATGTTGCTATATGACTTTAAGACATACATCACCAGATGCTAACTAACTATACGACTAAGACGTACATTGCCAGATTATAAGTTCTTTATTTATTTACCGTGTAGCACTACACATGAAATACAGTCAAAATACATGAAAAATACATAAAGAAGCATAAATACACGTAATACATTGAAAACTGACGTTATATTCAAATGTCCAGTCTCCCTATCCAGCCAAGGTTGATGCTGTGGCCACAAAAAAGTTGTTTGAGTCACACAGGTAAGTTCTCAGTTTATACTCCTCGACAAATTGCAGGATGGTCTGGTTCGGCGTTCCACAGTTACAGCTAGGGGTGGGCTGTCCACCACATTTGTGCAAGTTGTATGCATAGACTCCGTGTCTTGTTCGGATGCGGTTTATATTCTTCCGCTAATGCAGAGGGAGTTCAAAGTACTTGGGTCTCTGTAGAGGATCAATAAGTTATCGTACTTCAGGTGGAGCATTTGCAGTCCTGAATTCACGCCATTTGTTGTCAATGATGAAGTTGCTATCTGCAAGCTGCTGGGCCAGTCGCAGGCGTGGGTTTCTGGAACGAAGCCAGTTTTTTTCTCAAACGGGGAAAATCGTCGTGGATGGGAAGTTAATAATTAATTTTTTTAAAGATATTCTTTGAACAGGGCTTCTTCTCTTCTTAACACAGGAGGAGCTATGTGGCGGAGTGCTTGTAGTCAGCATAAAGGAGCAGCTATTATTGTCGTTATATTGCGCTGAATGTCTATTTTACGTGAGGACCGTTCACCTATACCGGAAAGTAATACTCAATGTATAAAACATTAAATTGTGCGCCGAAATTCAAAGTGTATCTGCTGATGCTCCACATCTAGTACTGCAGACGTTCTGGATGAAGCTTTTTCGTGTGCTTAATGCCCAAAAAGTTTTTCTAGATGCTTCCTGACAGACAGCGTCCTATCAAGAGACATTCCAAGATAATTTGTGTGACTCTGGTAGGGAAGCACTGTGTCGTTCATATGGACCTCCAGTTTATAATCTGACGTTTTGTTGTTTAAGTGTAAACTGCTGACTTCGGTTTTAGAGACATTGGATATGAGTCTCCGCATGGTTTATATTTACGTATTTTGTTGAGATCATGAGCTAGAGTGCTTTCAGCACGTTTGAATCCTTTGTGCTGAACCGCGAGTGCTAGATCGTCAGCATATACAAATAACTATACAACTTTAAGACGTACATGGCCAAATTCTAACTAACTAGTTAGAATCTGGCCACGTACATCTTAAAATCGTATAGTAACATGTGTTGTCACAAGCTTGACGTGTCTATATGTCTCGAGTTAAACGCACTAGCTGAATCGCAATAGCTGAAATCTAGACCTGCAATACAAATACAGATTGGATTTGCTACTGATTGCAGAGTTCCTTTCCTTTTTGAAGTTCATTTCCACTTTGGAATCTTCTAACTATTAGAATAGTCTCTGGACGAACTGATAACAAGGAATTTATTACTCTAATTCGTAGCACATGATGCCCAGATAGACATGATATTACATTCAGTGTTCGTTCCATAGATCGACAGTGAGGAGGTCATCATGGATTTTAGCTGTATAGTTTCAATACATGTGTTATAAGACCCAATTCTCAACTTTCAGTCTTTTACCAGCTTGTTTCTAACGTATCCTCTTCACTGTTTGTAGCTTACTACTGTGATCAAAGCACAGAACACAGACGTGTGTTTCAATGTTTGTTGGACTACTGAAATTTTTTTTCAGGTCCATTATGTTGGAAAGAATACTATTACGAACTATGCTGGGACGATGCCGGAGTGTGTTGAAGCAAGCTTTTATTTATAGACGGCATTTTTGACATGAATAATTATTTTCATCTCTATTTTTCCCACAGTTCTTATAGGTAACTGCGGGATTCCACTGTCAATATGCAAGAAAATATACGAATATCAGGAAGGCATACTTTCTACTGAAAACGTCACATGACACAAATGCAAGAATCTCCCTAAAAACTGGCAGTCAAGCAAGCCACAAACTTTCGGAAGCATTACTCACGAGACGTCAAGCGACTCGCTATCTGCGCAATATTACTTCTCTGTTACATAAAAGATTTCCAGGATTTTCAGATACTTTTTATACCGAAGAGCGCACAAGTTACTGACGTCTTAACGGCGTACGAAGACAGGAGTGTGTGACCTCGAATCTAATTCTTCCGAGTGCGCAAGCGAGTGATTAAGCAGAAATGACGCGGAGGAACCAGTCCCGGCATTATGCCCTCCCCTCCACATTCTTTAAGCGCCTGCACAAAGTTAGGAACAGCTTACCATTTTACGTTCTAAATCCTAATGAGCTTAGCCAAAACCAGCGGCTAATGACGTTAACATTGCTATGTAGTAGTAGAAGATTGTATAACAAGGATGCTGCCAGCAAACATCTTTTACGAAAATCAGAGAGGACACATTTCCAGCGCAAGAGTGTTATCGTTCCATCGACAGTAAGAGCATTAGAGACAGAGACGTTCAGTTACAACGGATGGAGGAGTAATCGGCTGTGTACATTCAATGATCCCGCTCAACATTATCCCAAACTGATTTAAAGAAGCTAAGGACAGCATTAGTTTAGATGCTCACCGGACATCTGAACGTTGCTCGTCCTGAATAGGAATCCATTTTGCACGATAGGACTCTGGTTCTTGATAGAAGATTTGCTTCCAGTCTTGCTAGCGCCGGATTCGTTTAGAAATTATTTCACAGAAACTAGGAGGTCACCCACGTGACATATTACATGCTATGGAAAAATCCATCGAACTCCTCTTCAGACGCTACAAGAGAGCTGTTATGTGTTAAGGAAAGGTTTACTGTTAAAATTCCGAGAATGCAGGATCCAAGAACAATCAAGAAACGTATTACAGCGTCATACAAACATTTCGTGAAATACTCTCGAAGGGAAAAAAAAAACATTCAAATGGCTCTGAGCACTATGGGACTTAACTTCTGAGGTCATCAGTCCCCTAGACTTAGAACTACTTAAACCTAACTAACCTAATGACATCACACATATTCATGCCCGAGGCAGGATTCGAACCTGTGACCGTAGCTGTTGCGCGGTTCCAGACTGAAGCGCCTAGAACCGCTCGGCCACTCCGGTCGGCGCGTAGGGAATACGAGATGAGTTCGAGCTGATACATATGCTTACCGATAGGCGATCTTTCCACGTACCGTTGGAGAATGGGACACGAATAGGTGGAATTGGTAGTGGTACCAGAAGCACCTTTTGCCACACTCCGTGAGGTGGTTTCCGCGGTACAGAGCGCATGTACACATTTCTACCTCTGAAAAATCGTTCACAACTCGGAGGCAGACCTCAGAAAACACCTTCACTATGACCTTACCACCAAAGCAAGTCTGTGACTAATTAAATCACCATTTAGACGGCGTCAACAGGAGTTCAGGATACCTGACACGTACAATATTCAGATTTATGTCTGAATCAATGTGGTGATAAAAGAAAGAAATTGTCAGATTAGTGTAACTACCACTTACTTAAAACATTAGCAAAAGCATGGCAAGTACACTCAAGTTCAGGAAAAAAACAGAACACCTTGAGCGACTAGAGACAGGACATTCATATTCACAGGACATGTACATTAGTATGTTCTCAAGAAATGATTAGCATTTGAACAATGTCGGCCTGCGGGTTCAAGGTCAACATGTATATCGCGCCGCAGCACCACCTACCGGTAAAACGTGCCTGCGGATCTGGTTGTCGCTATAAACCTAAGGTAATGGATCAGTGTGACTTGAGCAGACGTACGCGCAAACCGTACCGTCAGATCAGTGCGTTTGAAAGAGGGCACGTTGTTGGCATGAGAGAATGTGATGCGTCTGCGGGGAAACTGTTAGTCGCGTGGGGCGAGGTGTTTCGGCTGTGCAACAGGTTTGCGCAGAATGGTTCACAAAGGCAGTAGAACGCAACGAGATGGGTCAGGTCGCACCACCCAGACCACCCTACGAGAAGATCGACACCTCATCCGAATGGCATGAGTTACGTGCACGTCGTCCATTTCTCCCTCTACCTTTGACGAATGTGCAGGAACATGTTAGGCGAAGATGGAGCAGGAACGATGTCACTGGGGACAGGAATGGCATCGGATAGTATTTTCGGACGAATCCAGGTTCTGTTTGTATAAAAATGGTGGCCACATTTTGATTCGCCGCACGCAGGGGGAGAGGCATAACAGTGACTGCATTCGCACAAGACATACAGCGCCTACTCAAGGCCTAATGTCCAAAAATGTCCAAATGTGTGTGAAATCTTATGGGACTTAATTGCTAAGGTCATCAGTCCCTAAGCTTACACACTACTTAACCTAATTTATCCTAATGAGAAACACACACATCCATGCCCGAGGGAGGACTCGAACCTCCGCCGGGACCAGCCGCACAGTCCATGGCTGCAGCGCCTGAGACCGCTCGGCTAATCACCGCGCGGCTCAAGGCTTTATGGTGTGTGGTGCTATTGGGTACAAACGCAAATCATAGTTGGGGCGTGTCCAGGGCACTGTGATCGGTGTGACCTACTTGACTAACATCCTACAACCGGTAGCTGTACCCTTTCTGCACAGCGCCCCAGACGTCATTTTTCAGCAAGGCTAAGTACGACCATATGTTGCTGCACGAACACGTGCCTTCTTGGAGTCACAGGATGTCAAGTTTTTGTCCTGGCCCGCCATATTACCAGACTTGTCACCAATCGAAAATGTGTAGAATATGGTGAAACTACGGGTGCAGCGCTGTGAGCCAATGCTAACCACCAGAGGTGAACTATGGCACCAGGTGAATGCAGCATTGATGGCTATACCACAGGATATCATTCGCGCCTTATACGTATCGATGCCATCACGCGTGAAACTAGTTATCAGGGTACCTGGCGGACCCTGTGCCTACAAGGCAACAGGAGACATGCTAAACCGAGGTGACTGAAATGCTAATCATTTCTCCAGAAATGTCCTACAAATATGAACGTCCTATCTCTAGGCGTTCAAGCTGTTCTGTTTTCTTCTGAACATTAGGGTATAAGCATTGACTGCAGTTGTATAGCATAATCGATAAAATACGGATGAACTGAGAAAAGTGGACAGGTTTTTCATTCAGTAAAAGTGCCAATAATCGAAATAAAAAAATTGGTTCAAATGGCTCTGAGCACTATGGGACTTAACTGCTGAGGTCATCAGTCCCCTAGAACTTAGAACTACTTAAACATAACTAACCTAAGGACATCACACACACCCATGCCCGAGGCAGGATTCGAACCTCCGACCGTAGTAATCGAAATAATATAACGTGAGAACAAGCGTTTTTTCTCAGGATGACAAGGAGGGACAGATGAAGATTAGTGTTTTACGTCCCATCAATGTTGCAGAGTCAAGTATTGCCTCACTCGAGTTAGAGAAACCGTAGAAAACCTAAATGCGTGTGACTTTACGAGGATGTGAACCCCGCTCCTCCTGAATGCGAACCCAGTGCCTTAACCACTCTGCAGACACACGGAGATGAATTCATGCTGTGTGGTGTCGTCATGAGGCATCAGAATGGTTCAAATGGCTCTGAGCACTATGGGACTGAACTGCTGAGGTCGTCAGTGCCCTAGAACTTAGAACTACTTAAACCTAAATAACCTAAGGACATAACACACATCCGTTCCCGAAGCAGGATTCGAACCTGCGTCCGTAGCGTTCTCGCGGTTCTAGACTGAAGCGCCTTGAACCGCTCGGCCACACCGACCGGCCATGAGGTATCATAAAAGTGACTAAACAAGTGTAACGTTCATGTCGGCGCAAAATGTGAAACACTAGCAGATGAACTGATCTTGCATTCTTGAAGCTGCAAAGGAAGTTTTAAAATTCTTCTTTGTTTGATTTGAATATACCAACGATAAAACTTTTCTGAGATGGAGGCACAGCATATTTTTAAAATAAATAATTATAACCTGCAATGATCTGGTATGCTCAGGAAGCGCAAATATTCAGTATGATTGATGCAGGAAGAGAACCGTAAACTCACGAAGTTTGCATTTCTCACACTAGAAGTGTTCTATGAGTGCCCCTCTGGCCACACGACCCATGTCCAAGCGGTAGTCAAGTTCGTTCCATACCTTACGTACCAACATCCTGTTCGTCACAGTAGCATTGGTGCGTTTTTCAGAACTGCTCCAGCGTTCTTCGCAACGGGGATATGTAAACACGGTCCTGAATGAACCCCAAAAGAAAAAATCACAGTTCGTTAGGTATGACGATCTTGGGGGCAGAGGGAACAAAGTCAGATCATCTTCACTACTATGCTCAATTCAGCGATACGGGAGTTAGTTGTTTAGGTAGTGACTAACATTAATGCTCCAGGGAGACAAAATGAAATTCTCGTAATCAGCAGTCAGTTATAGAAACAACCACAACTGCAACATATCAAGGTAAGAGGTACACGTTCTAACAATACCACCACCCGCAAAGTAGCTTAGAAATCAGATTAATAATGTTGCTCACGCAGCATACGTTCGCTTTATCGGACAACAACAAAGTTATTGACTCTGGATGGTATCGTCAGAATTGAAATAATGAAGTCACTGTAAAAAAGTCATTAATTTTGGCACTTATCTTGAATGGATTCCCACGTAGATTTCGTCGAAGTTGTTATGGCTCATCTTGTTGA
The DNA here is from genome assembly GCF_023897955.1 of Schistocerca gregaria. Taxonomy (NCBI): domain Eukaryota; kingdom Metazoa; phylum Arthropoda; class Insecta; order Orthoptera; family Acrididae; genus Schistocerca; species Schistocerca gregaria. The sequence goes on from NC_064931.1 coordinate 748,811,968, forward strand.
TTCTAGGGTGATTCCACTTTGACTGCTAGAAGGTCCAGATCTATATTTTAGCGATATTTTCTAAACAAATGCGTTTTTCAGGAAATTCTTAATGGCCAAACAATCCCAGATCAGGACAATGGTATGGTAGAAATAATTTTTGACTTGGTGTTCACGATCCACATTTTTATTAAACTTCTTGTAAATTCACATCTACTTCTTCTTAATTGTCATATCAACAAGAAAACAGTTTTGTATCAATTTTCAAATGTTTAATTTCCACTTTAACCAAACACAAGGCTTGACTGTTCTTCTACAAAGCGAAATAACAACTTAACTTCTGCAAAGTGAAACAAAGACTGCTCTGTGCGCATTCACACCAAAACGGTTACAAGTAAGTCAAAGATTATGACAGTCTCACAGAAATGAATACACACAAGAACCATATCACTGTAATATATCGATACATCGGAGTACCTACACGTTAATAAAACCAAATGTGAATATTGTCACAAAAATATATCTGTTACTTCGCAGAAAAGTAGTACGATATTACTGGTATCGAGAACTGGGGTTGGAGAGCGTAATGGTAACGTAAATAAAGAACAATTACAATGTCACAATCTTCTCACAGAAGAACAACGGCCCCTACATCTTCGTCTGTGACACTGCACAGAAAACATTAATCTTCGGCGAATCTCGTTCATGCACAACAATTTCATGAGGCTTTTCAGTGCCCCACACTCTCACATCATGGCGATTAACCTTTCCACATAAATGTAAGGTTGCTTCGTCGCTGAAAATCAGCTTGGAGGCGAAATGGTCATCTTCAAGTGCTTCCTGCATTGTGATGCAAAACTGATGGCGCTGGCCATAATCTTCTGGGTTTAATTGTTACACGAACAGAGGTCGGTACGGTTTGAAATGTAACCGACATCGCAAAATCTACTACAGAGTCTGCTACGATATTCCAAGCTTGTGGCTTGCACGGACCGTTGATTTTTTAAAATTTTTTATTTGTGGACTGCATAGGAAAGTTTCTCTCAGCCTCACTGCGGTTGTATCTGGGACATGTCGTCAACCGGTACTTTTCTGTTTACAGAGAAAACCAGTATCACTGAACTGTCGATACCAACACGCAATGCTGTGTTTACATAATTCATTCTGAATGCACGCTCCATTGTTGTAACAGATAAAAATCTCTCATATTCCAACACACAAAAACTCTCTTCGTGCTTTGTCGGCATTTTGTCGAGGCACTGCACTCTTAACACCAAATGATGGCACAATGCAAACTCGACTAGTTTACAGTTCTATGCTGGCCTCATTCATATTTGCATAAGCAATACTTTGAAAATTATAGCGCTTTCAAAACGAATGAATCATTTATAGTGGCCTTATATTTTTTGAGCTGAGTGAGGTTAAAAGTGGAAAAATAACAAAAATCCAAAAACCATAAAAATATAAACATTTTCCAAAAATTACACACTCACACACGAACGGTAATACCAAAATAATGTTTATAGTCAGTTCTAAAACTTGCGATAAAAATAGTAGTTCAGTGGAACGATCTAAAATATTGTAATTGGACTAAAAACGATGAGCCAGCCACAATGTACTACACTAGGACCTCCAGCGTAAAAACTTAGACTGGAATCCAGACAATACAGAAATTTTTAGAAGTTTAGCTACACTCGTCTCGTCGTCAGTTAAAATGAAGGGCAAATACCTAAAACGCACTCATTTAACATGTGGCGTAGAGTTACTTGTACGCCAGAGACATCACACTGTGGGAGGTCCCCTCACTGCAGTACAAAGTCATAAGTTAATGGACTGTGTCCAGTTCAGGGTGACTTCTCCCGGCGGAGTGACTGATACGACGTAGGCCGCGGTCGGATGGTCGGCTTCGTCGACCGCAGTTTATTGTACTCTAATGGCCGGCCACTCTTCCTCACACAGCTGCGCGGCTCTGAACCAAGAGCGAGACGACAACCCGCAAGGGAATGTCACACGGTATAGCATTGTGTTCCCTTCGTCCTTTCTGCTCGGTTTGCTTGCTAGTTCACCGGTTTCTTAGTAACCTCAGAACCCAGCAGAAGGGTACGAGCTTCCCTGCTGTTGAAGAAGCATCAGTTTGCCTTGCGTTGTTTGAATTTTTTCTGCTGGGTACCTTTACTTGGACTGTACTAAGGGTCATGTACGTAAGGAGAATGTCTTAGCCACTGTGACACATTGCTCTGTAAAGGAATAAAGCAAGATAAGCGTCCCTAAGAAAGGGCAGATTGTTGTTGTCCAGCGCCTACGGATGAGCATATCGGAAATGTCGAAGCTGGTCGCCTGTAGGTTGAAGGACAGTGACACTACGATGACGCACCAACGTTGGCGCTGGCATAAGGTCGACTTTAAGATTTTCGATGTATCGTAAAACGCACTGTTTTACTGTGAACGTTTCAATAAATGTTTGGGTAAATCAAAGGTTAATGAAAGATAACATTAAGGTGTCGCACCGTTCCATAAATGTTGGTCACAAACACTAGTGAAAAAGCTGTCTGGCATCTTGGTAAACATCTATACCTTCCTGATAATTATTGAATCAATACTAGTTGAGACATGAGACTGGATCAGTTGGGACTGAAATTTATGTGCGAAGGGAATGATATATTAATGACTATTCTAAAAGGTCTATCGTTAGAAATGAAGATAAGCATGGAAAACGACGCAAAACTTTATTTTCTTAGTTATCACAATAATATGTAATAAAAAGGTACGGCTAATCTTTCAGGATAGATTCCACACACATAGAAGAAGAAAATATCATATATGCACACTTAAAAACTCATTTTCTACAACTCTTCATAGCGCATTAATCATGGGAAACACACAGGAATAAAATGTATCAGAATACCACATGAAAATATTTCGTATATAAAATATTCAGCATATCCTCTTAAATATGTAACAATAATATGTAATAAAAAGGTACGGCTAATCTTTCAGGATAGATTCCACACATGTAGAAGAAGAAAATATCATATATGCACACTTAAAAACTCATTTTATACAACTCTTCATAGCACATTAATAATGGGAAACACACAGGAATAAAATGTACCAGAATACCACGTGAAACTATTTCGTATATAAAATATTCGGTATATCCTCTTAAATATGTCTGCCTAAGCTGTAATTCTTAGGTTCATGCGTGGCCTATATTGACAGGTTCAACAGAAGGAATCACAGTGCTTTCTTAGAAGTCACACAACCTGATCTGCTAGATGATGTGCCATCAGCAGTGCGACGAAATATGTACTTTATGCACGACGGAGCAGATTCTTATTTCAGCATTAATGCCCGTCGGCTTCTAAGTAACAAATTCCGTATCGATGGATATCAAGAGACAGACCAGTGTCCCGATCTCCACAGTCTCCGGACTCAAAACCAATACACTTTTATTTGTGGGGGCTTTTCCATGGTCTTGTGTACAGCATGCTTAGTGTCTTTGGTTCTGTATTATGAAAGACTGCTTTCGATACGCAATACTCCAGAAATACATTAGTGCATCCAGAACTCAAAGCCCGAATATCAAGAGCAGTGCTCAATGTAGTATCATTCTTTTTTACGTACATGCTGCGTGCCCGTCATTCCATCGACAGTTTATTAACTTCCGCGATCGACGCTTAACAGTTTCCAAAGGATGGTCTCTACCTTGGTGACCGAAAGTTGATGACCACTCCTTAAGCAGCTCCTGAGTGTCTGTTCTTCCAACTGTTACTCCAGTTAAAAATGTGAGAACAGTACTGATTTGGGAATTCTTCCATCTTTCATGCGTGGAACATGCCAGCAACTCGTGCGGTAGCGTTCTCGCTTCCCGCGCCCGGGTTCCCGGGTTCGATTCCCGGCGGGGTCAGGGATTTTTCTCTGCCTCGTGATGACTGGGTGTTGTGTGATGTTCTTAGGTTAGTTAGGTTTAAGTAGTTCTAAGTTCTAGGGGACTGATGACCATAGATGTTAAGTCCCATAGCGCTCAGAGACACACATGCCAGCAACGCTTTTGTGCAGGCCCTTACTTAATAGAGGAGCACAGCGAAAGATTTGTGGACTTATTTATGGAGTCTAATTGCCAAATGGATCGCATTCGTCGGAAGGACTGTAATAACAGGGAAGGCTACTGCAACGTAGCAAATTATTACGAGTTGTCATCTTGCTCTGAAAACATAGCTTGCCGTGGAGCCGGGAGGAGAGGAGGTGTTGGTTGAAACTTCCTGGCAGATTAAAACTGTGTGCCGGACCGAGAGTCGAACTCGGGACCTTTGCCTTTCGCAGGCCTTTCCGGCACATACCAGCGCACACTCCGCTGCAGAGCGAAAATCTTATTCTGAGGTGTTCGTTCTTACGCTCGCACAGCTGACATGGCTATTGGGCCGGGCGAGCAGTGTACTGACTTAACGCCGCGTGCAATACGTTACACATACTCTCTATGAATTTGTAGAAGTATTATTAAATATTAATCGATCCTTCTCATACTTAGTGCACCAAATTCTATAGATAGCACAACAACACCGTAAGAATTTCAAATCAATAAATGCAATATTTTCGGAGATATAAACTTTTACCTAAAACACATAATACCTGTGCTGGCATTGTGAAACTAAGTTACGGTCTGTAACGTATTCATACACAGTATCAATGGAAACTACAACCAAGAGGATAGGTTCATATAATCTAATTTTACGGAATTTTCTTTAGCTTCATTGCCGCAGATTTCTGAGGTAATTAACAGTACACTGGAAAATTACTATTTCATTGTCTTTTGGTTTTGTGAATGTTTTGGAGAGACTGAGAGTGAATAGAGGACATACGTAATGTGACAACGTGATATTTTACTAAAACTATGGAAAAGTAAGAGAGAGAAAGTTGTATAATAGGGGAATTTGTGACACACCTGTATGTCCGAATGAGCTTGATTTTGTAAATGGCAGAGGAAGGGCCGTTGAGTATAAAATTTATTATTAATTTATTTTATGGAAAGGAATCGTATTTTGTTTTCATTAAATTTTATTTAATTTCGGAATTACGACATTTTTAGTCTAAATTACTGTGGTAATCTGATGGGCTGATATTAGAAATACCGCGACTATAGAAGTGTTCGACATGATCTGACTGGCTGTTTAACTAACTAGCCAACAGAAATTCGGCATTTCCCACACGTTTTAGTACGGCTTTGTGCCTCCGCTCTATGAATCTATATAGACGCTCGGGAGCCGTCTTCTGGTAAATACCTATGTTAAATCGCGCTGATCAAATTTGTACCAAAATTAAGAAATTCGTGCATTTGATCGGTTCTCGTGTAACTAACCAAAAGTGACTACAGTGCTGAGTATTTTGTGAAAGTTTGAGCTTTGTGAGTGATTTATTTTACGGGATTTTGCGTGTGAACATTTCATAAACTCCGCGTGGCGTGTTTCGTGCAAATTACGAGATATTATGGAGAGCACTTCTGTACAAGAAGACTAATGAACGACTATGTTAACTCACAAACAGTTGTGGGTCAGTGACTGTTTAGGATGTTTAAAATATCGGGTCGGACTAAATAACTTTTTTCTCTATTCAAAAAAGTTTTATGGCACCATACGATAAGCTTGTTAATACGGAAAAGCGTATGGGGCCTGAAGATGGCAATATTAAGTTGCCGAAACTGGTAGCATTTGATATATAAAATGAAATAACCGAAAATATACGGCTGTTGGTAAAGTTTATTGAATTGAGAAGTACCTACCAGCCGATGTCCATTGGCCATAATGGACCGACAGAGAATAAATATCTTTTGTGTGCTTTTGGGTGTGAAATTGTTACAGAGACAGTCGGTAACACTGCACAGTTTCTGTCGGGATATTAAATAAGGACTTGATAGCCATTTTCTGGCTTTTAACGACAATAAATCAGCTTACAGGAAATTTTAGACATTTTTCAAACGAGTCTTGCAAGAATCCCGAACGCCCGATAGTTTAACTAACTTTCAGATGCTGCCCATGGACTGGAATTATGTGGCCTATGCGTGGTAGGTAGTTAGCTGACTTTTCGTGAACGCTATTTCCATCGACTAGACCAGTATCTACCATCGCAGAGGGAAGGGGCAGACAGCCTGAAATCTATCCAGGTAGCTGTGGACTGATTGTTTAAAGTTCAGTGAGAGAGCAACCCGACCCGCTTCGCTTCCGAGATATGTGTAACTGTCAACATCTTGCAGTATCTTTTGCTGCACTATAATTTGAGTAGATACATTTCCACTTTTAATGCACTTTGTAGTTGTCTTATTACCATTTACTTTTAGCGTTACAGAGCTGGCCATTCTATCCATCTTGATAGTCACTTGTAATCTTTGTGGTATTTCTGCCAGAATAACGATGTCATCAGTAAAATCCACATTCGTAAGCCTTGATTGTTCATTTCAACGTATAACCATATTGGAGTTGTCCATCGTTTTTCTCATTATGAAATCGATGGCTAAAATAAAAAATAATGGTGACAAAATACAGCCTTCTCTGACGCTTGTCAGTATCCTAAAAAAAGGGGTGTTCCCATCTTCTTTTCTTACATAGCAATTGTAGATACAGGTTTCTGAAAACATCAGTGAGGTAGTCAGGAATCCCAAATAGGCCTATAATATTGCACAATGATTCTCGGTGTATACTGTTAAAAGCTTTTGTAAAGTCAACGAAGTTTAGGTGCTGAGGACAGTTGAGTTCTATGCATTTTTCTTCTACGCTTTGCAGAACAATATTTGCTCAAAACGTGATGTCCCGTTTCGGACGCCAGCCTGTTCTTCTCGTAGTCGACAGTCTGGTGATTTAAAAGAACGAGGCAAAAGACTTCAATAAACGAGAATATTTGGCAACCAAGATCGTGTGCTGTAACATTCTTACTTTATTTCACATCCCCAATGACCGGTATCGACGAGGTCGAGCTGTCATCTTCGGATCTTCTGCGACTAATATTACTGTACAAAAATCGCACAAACATAACGAGAGCACACCCGATTATAAAATAAAGGCACCACAATGGCTTATCATATGCATAAAACCGGGCATATAGAAAATACACAGCACGAACAGTGTGTCGCGGAATGGACGCGAGTTCATCAATAAAGCTATAATGGCTTTGTATTTGACAAGCCAATGTGGTGCCTTTGTTTTATAAACGGAGAGTGCTCTCGTAATGTTTGTGCGATTTATGCACAGTAACGTTATTTCGAGAAGAGCCAAAAATGACAGCTAGACGCTGTCAAAATCGATCATTGAGGAAATAAAACAAAAATATTACAGCACGCGATGTTGGCTGTCAAATATTCTCATTTATCAAATATCAGATCGCTCCCAGCACCATGTGAAACTTAAGCAAAAGACTTTACCACCCACCGAGACAAGCTTAGAACCTTTCCACTTTGTTCATTCGGTTAGGTTTCCTTTCTTTGGTAGTTTAACAATGATCCACTTCTCCAGCCCTTCGGAACTTGACTTGATTGCAAACGAGTACTGCACATTGCTTATTTTGGAAACAGACTAAAAATCAAAGTTTTCAGTTGCAGAAATGGACATGCTCTACATATACACAACGGCACGCCTTCTCCACTAGGACCACAACTACCGGCCACAGTGACGGATCTTAACACTTGTCTCCAGCGTTCACAGAATACACGAGACGGCACGTAGTGGATTTTATTCCTTCGGTGCCCAGAACTCTCCAGCCCCATAAACTAATATCCAACGATGAACATCAAATACTTCAATAAAGGCAAGAAAGAGACGCTTACGTATGTAAAACATTGAGAGATGGTGAAAATATAGAGAAACAAATGGTCAGAATAAGGTTCCATTTTGTCTATAACGACGAGAAATAAAATTAACGATGCCTTCAAGCGAGTAACAGGAAGATCATGATATTCCTAATTCCTAACGAACGTCAGTTCCCTTGGCCAATAAGCTAGCAGTGTGAAGCGATGACCCGATATGGCTGTCATGGCTTGAATAGCTTCACTAACGATTGAAACACTACCTTTATGCTGAACACTACGAGTATAAAGGCCTGCCGAAGCAGTCGCACAAAGAAACGCTTGCCAATTTCGTGACACCGCGTAGCGGCTTAATTACTTCAGAAAAATTCCCCGACTTAGAGCCCGTCTTGTACTTATTTGAAAGCACCCATTGTTTCGAGACAATCAGTGGGTGAAAGCCAGCATCTATAAAGGCGCACGCAGTCAGATCGGCGCGTCTTCTCATCGCGAACGTCTTTCTGCCCGATCGGCCGACGAAACATTCCCACAGCTTTTATTTTGTGGTACGATAAGATTTACCAGCGCTGGAACGCTACGCTGCTCGGTAATAAATGTTCTGGATAATGTACGTAACAACAACTCGATCGGGTTCGTCTCTGGGCATCTTTGTTCATTTTAAGAACAACGTAACGAGATAATTAGACAAGAAACTTACACAGTTCGAGAGATGAACGTAGTTAGGGCCACTGCCAGTATACATATGAGGAAGGAAGGAGGATGCTAAAAACTAACTTCGCAATTTCCACTTCTGGGATGTTCACGCTCCGGCAATTGATGAAATCGATATAGGGGACTGATGACCTCAGAAGTTAAGTTCCATAGTGCTCAGAGCCATTTTTTTTTTTTACTGCTCTTAACGAGCTAGTGGACCTATATTTTTCCTCCACATTCAGATGATTGTTAGTATTTTGTGCTGTCCATTTCAGTCGCTACCTCGATTATGTTTATCATGAAGGTAAGAATAAATATCATGCTTCCTTTGCCAGTGAATGTTTATTATCATTTTTCAACCAAACATGTCTCACCTTTTCATATTAGGTATCATTAGTGGTCTTACGTCTCCTATTCCTTTCGTGTGCTTACACAAGAACCAGTGGGTACACGAAAAGAATAGAGGACATAATAAAAAACCATTGACGATACCATATAATGCCAAGTGAAACACGTTTGTTTGGAAACCATAATGAAAACCAATTGCAAAAGATGGATAATATTAATTGTTGTCGACATGATAAAAATTATTCAGATAAATGTGCACATAAAAATTATTAAAATTCGTGTTGTAATCATCCAAATTCGTGTTAGAGTGCAATTCACTTCATTCGACTAATGGTCAAAACAATTACCGACACAGTTTTACAACAAATTTTATTCTGTTCATAATGCATTCCTGCCATTATATACCATTTAATTGTAGTTTCAGTGCAATATCCGATCTCTCTAGTATACTTATTGTATCCGCCCTCTGACCATAAAACTCCCTTCTCCACTACTGCCATTAGCCTATGTGAGAAACTATCCCATAGCATGATCAGGAACAGTACTGTATTTAATAGAGCTGAAAACCTCTCTGCTGCGATTTAAGTTAAGAGGCGTAACTAAGCTGTGAAAACAGCGAAATATCCCGGTCCCCCGACGATATGCAACCGAAGGCGCCCAAAAAAGGAAAAGACAAAGAAAATCAAAACAAAGGAAAATGAAAAATAGAGGAAACCCAGTAATCCAAACAAAACTGCTCGAGAGAATTGGCACCACGAATCCTGCAGGGCTGTCCATAAATCCGTAACAGTGCGAGGGGGTGGAGATCTCTTCCGAACACGTTGCAAGGTATCCCAGATATGCTCAATAATGTTCATGTGAGTGTTCCTGGAGGCACTCTGTAACTATTCTGGACGTGTGGGGTGTCGCATTGTTCAGCTGGAATTGCCCGAGTCCGTCGGAATGCACAATAGATATGAATGGATGCAGGTAATCAGACAGGATGGTTACGTACGTGTCACTTACCAGAGGTGTATCTAGACGTATCAGGGGCCCCATATCACTCCAGCTGCACATGCCCTTGTGTGTGTGTGTGTGTGTGTGTGTGTGTCTACTTGATCTCCTGTCCTATCCCCGGGCGGGTGGGAGGGATTAACTTTGAAATCAAATCTTCAATAGGAAGCCCCAATTTTTATTGTGGAATCGGGTTCTCCGGGAAAAAATTTGTAACTTTCATGTGGAACAATTTTCGTTGCGTGATAGAGGGTGCTATAATCGACACGAATCAAAATAGGTCACAATCGGTTGAAACATAATAGTATCTCACTAAATTACCCAACCGATTAGGATTCCAGGAGCGTAGAAGGGCAGTATTCTTACACCCTGTAATGCTGCACATGTGTTTTATAGCAAACCAACGTGATCCTCCAGACCTTAACACATCACGGTGTTCACATTACTGGTGTGAATTACCTTCGCAGATGGCGCCGAACCGCAAAGTACTTGGAACAGTAACAACTACATTTGGTGTTACCCAGAAACAGCGACGAGGACGCAGTACTGTTTCGTTCCCTTCTGGTTGCTTTTTTAATGTGCGACCCCTTGTCTCTCATCCTTGGGGTGCTTGTTTTAGCTGAGCCCCCTTACTTCTCACCATAGAGGTGCTTGTCTCAAGTGCGTCCCCTTACCTCTCACAAAACTTCGTGTTTTACTGAAGGAAATGTTCCCCATTTGCTGCAATACAAATAGGAACCCTATTTCTGAAAGACAATCCTACGGCTCTAAATGTCTCTTCCACAGGAAAAAATTGAGAGGCGTCAAATTGGGTGATTGCGCAGGCCACTCATGGGGACTTCCTCTTCCAATCCATCGACCAGGATATTGTCGATTCCGAACTTCACGTGATATCCTTGAATTACGCGCTGGACAGCCATCGTGTTGAAATCACATATCTCTTCTTGTTTGAAGTGGAACATCTTTCAGTAATATTATTAAAATATTATTTAAAAAGTCGCCATACATTCGTCCATTCACATTACCGTCTATGAAGCATGGGCCAATTATTTGGGTACTTAACACACCTCACCAAAAATTGACACTCCAGGGGGCTGAAGCTCGACTTTCTTCAAACAGCGGGGATTCTCCACTGCCTAGTAATGCATATTATGCCGATTCCCGTTACCACGGTTCATAAACGTTGCTTCATCATAGAAAAGTATTAAAGTAAACTTCGCTCGAACAAGCCACGAAGGCCCAACGGTGCCGACCAGCCACCGTTTCATCTTCAAACCAAAGGCTTCAATGGATGCCGATTTGGAGGGTCACGTGGTTAGCACACCGCTCTCCCGCCCGTATGTCAGTTTACGATATCGGAGCAGCTACTTCTCAATCGAGTAGTTCCTCAGTCGGAGAAAAGTACATGTGAATGAAACTCATCATTGGTTTCTAGTTGTTGTTGTACCCAATTGCATAAGTTCAAGCACCTTCATGTAACGACAGGTGATATGGGTGGTATTAGTGTTCATGCAGTACGCTCAGAACACTTCGGTGCGGAATTCCTGCTCCCCGTGAACAGCAGGTACAGTTAACACATCCACTGCGGCATTTTCGTACGTTGCAGGTCGTGGTCAGATTCTTCGTGTGAATTGAACACTTCCAGTCGCAGTAAACAGTTGGATAATACTGCGAAATGTCGTTGCAGAAGGAACATTCCTCTCAGGGAACAGGTTCGCATACCGTCGACGAGCTTTTCCTACATGCCTATTTCACGCAAAGTACGAAGCAGTGACATCTACCCTCTCTGCAATCGTCAACATAGTTTCACACATAGGAAGAGATGTTTGCGATTCGAATGTCTGCAGTAAAGTGAATCACGCGCTGCCGTTTCCTTGTCCGTCGTTCGTGGAACGGCCACAGTAGCGCTCGATACATCCTTGCACCTAGAGATTGTAATGGTACTTGAATTACGTAACCATTACGGCACCTCACCTCAACCTCTCGATACGAGCAATATTCTTCTGTGTTTCTGTAAAATAGTTAACATATTTCTGTGACAACATTCAAATTTGATTTCATTAATGTAGAGGTACTTCGATACATCGATATGCAATGATATTATTCTTATGTGTATTCTTTCTTTTGTGACTATGATCTTGACGTATTTGTAACTCTGATGTTCGGGCTCGTAAGCGGTTATTAGAGAGACATGTTTTGGTCGTCACGTTAAAAAGGCGCAAATTGTAGCCAGTTTACGAAATGTGAACTTTAACAGTGAGGAAGACATTTTCAAGTATGTTTTATATTGTGAAGTGATATTGCAACAAAAGTAATAAAAAAGAAATGTAACATAAATTCGAAGTGCTGATTACTTTTTTACATCACCATTGTCCCAACTTGCGAAAGTTTAATATTCAAGAATGGTTTATGAAAAACTTCTATAAAACTTTTGAATATCGCGAAACACGAAAAGATGAGTGCCTAGTTTATCCATTATTTCAAGAAATGACTTTATTAACTGTGCTCTAATGACGCCTTCCACACAATATAACTTTGTTGTTGCCCGAAAATAAAATATTTAGCAGCGTGAGCAACACTACAATCATAATTAATTTTTGACCTTTGTTGTGGTAGGGTTGTTAGAAGACGTTGCACCACGGACTGCGATGCATGTTCGCCGTCCGTGTATCAGAGACGTAACTTGAATGGTACTCAATGTATCGCAGACAGTGGTTAACATATCGAATATTCCCCTAACACTTTTCAACTGTTTGTAACCCATTCTGATTTGATATGAAGATGGAATCTGTTCTTTCGGACATTAGAATTGAATTACAACTAAATCAATATCATTAGCTGCTGACGTGCGGTGATATATATCAACGGAGACAGTTGAAAATGTGTGCCTCGACCGGGACTCAAACCCGGGATCCCTTGGTTACATGGCAGACGCTCTATCCATCTGAGCCACCGAGGGCGCAGAGGATAGTACGATTGCAGGGATTTATCACCGGCACGTTTCCAGTGAGACCCACATTCTCAACTTATAGTCCACACACTACATTCGTAGTGCCTCTGCCATTATACACATTACTCGCGGCAGACAATCCACCGAGTCCCGTAAGAGTTCAGGCAAATCGTGTGCATCCGCACTGAAGAAGGTGATCAGTCGGTTAACCTTCTAGAGAACTGCACGGTCACCAATGGCATCTGTTCTTTCGGACATGTCAGAAAGAACAGATGCCATCTCCATATCCTCTGTGCCCTCGGTGGCATGGATAGAGCGTCTGCCATGTAACCAGGAGATCCCGGGTTCGAGTCCCGATCAGGGCACACATTTTCAACTGCCCCTTGATATATAACAACGGCCTTCAGCAGCTAATGGTATTGGTTTAATTGTAATTTCATTCTGGTTTGTGCCTATTACAACACGATCCATCACACAACGATAAAATTGTTCCACACAAAAGTTAGGTATTTTTTTTTCCGGAGCATCACAGAAATTGGTGGTTCTTATTGTAAATTTCAAAACTGACCCCCTCCCTCCACAAGATGTGGAGCAAGGGTGTCGCATCATTTGTGGCATGAATCGTAACTAGGTTGAGTCTTCGTTCGTGAAATTCACTAAGATAAGAGGCTTGGACAAAGGGTAGTTTGTACGGCCTATCACAACATCTCAGAGAAGGCGAAGCTGGTCCCCTGTTCATGTGTTACTGTCGTAAGCATCTGTGAAAAGTGGGAAAAGGACGTTAAAACCACGAACAGGCAACATGATGCCTCACCACACAACGTAGAGCTCGGAGATTTGCACGCTTTGCAGAACAAGATAATCGCCGATCTGTGGAAAATATGATGACAGAGTACAATGCTGGTGCAGGCACAAGTGTTTCGGAACACAACAAGCAGCGCACATGAATATGGAGCTCCGCAGCAAGCCATCCCTACGTGTTCCCATGGCCACATGATTCACATTTCTTGCTAAACCACGTTGATGATTTTGTCAGCATACTCCGTAAGCCAGGAGGACGGCTGCTCGAAACACGCACCACGCCACGGACACAGGCCAGGGGGTACATTATTATGCTGTGGCCTTCCATGGTATCTGTGGCAGTAATCGAAGGTACCATGACGGCTGTGGACTATGCGAACGTTTTTGCAGACCACCTGCAGTCCTTAATGTTTGCTGCCTTCCCGGACGGCGATGGCAGGATAACATTCGGTGTCAAAAGGCCTGAATCGTGTTACAGTAGTTCGAGGAGCAGGACTGTGAACTCATGTTGATATCTTCGTCGCAGTATTGGGCTCATCTGAACCTAATAGGACACAAGCGACGTTATCGGGTGACAGCTTCGCGCTCACAAACCAGCGGTCACCAATTTACGGGAATTGCGTGACCTGTTGTAGAAATCTGGTCGCACATATCTTCAGCAATCTACCAACAATTTGTCGAATACATGCTGCTCAGAATAGCGGCTGTATTGCCAAAAGTGAGCAACCACGCTTTGGCTAAGCAGTATATGTTTGGGAGCCAACGGCCTTGCCCCAGTGGTAACACCGGTCCCCGTCAGATCTCCGAAGTTAAGCACTGTCGGGCTGGGCTAGCACTTTGATGGGTGACCATCCGGTCTGCCGAGCGCTGTTGGCGGCCGGGGTGCACTCAGCCCTCGTGAGGCAAACTGAGGAGCTACTAGATTGAGAAGTAGCGGCTACGGTCTCGGCAACTGACAAACGGCCAGAAGAGCGGTGTGCTGACTACATGCCCCTCCATATCCGCATCCAGTGACACCTGTGGGCTGCGGATGACACGGCGGCCAATCTGTACCGTTGGGCCTTCATGGCCTGTACGGGGGGAGTTTAGAGTTTAGTTAGGCCTATATGTTTGGGAACTATGGGTGAAGGGCAACAGACAGATACCACATTTCCAGATTTTCGAAAATAATTTGACGCTGTGCCCCACTGCAGACCTTTAACGAAGGTACGAGCATATGGATTGGGCTCCTAGATATGTGAGTGGCTGGAAAACTTCTTAAGAAATAGAACCCAGTATGTTGTCCTCCAGGCGAGTGTTCTTCAGAGACAAGGGTATCGTCAGGAGTGCCCCAGGGAAGTGTGATAGAGCCTGGATAACGGGGTATGTTGACAGAGTCATCGATATGGTTTAGCAAGAAATGTGATTCATCAGGCCATGGAAACACGTAGGGATCGCCTACTGCGGAGCCCGTATTCACGTTAGCACCTAGCGAACAGGGTGGGCATCAACCAGCGACTTTTAGCTGGTGATATTGTGCTTTACTGGAAACTGTCGAAGTTGAGTGAATGTACGAAGATACAAGATGACTTAGACAAAATTTATAGTTGATGTGATAAATGGCAGCTAGCTCTAAATGTAGAAAAATGAAACTTAATCCGGATTTATAGGAAAAACAGACACGTAAAATCCGGATAAAGAATTAATAGTGTCCTGCTTGATACAGTCTCGTAGGGCGTAATGTTGCAGGGGGATATCAAATGGAACGAGCATGTTAGGATTGTGGTAGGGAAGGCGAATGGTCGACGTTATTGGGAGAATTTTATGGAAGTGTGCTTCATCTGTGAAAGCGACCACATATAGAACCTATTCTCGGGTACTGCACGAGTGTTTGAGATCCGCACCAGGTCGGATTAAAGGAAGACATCGAAGCAGTTCAGAGGTGGGCTACTACGTTTCTTACCAGTAGGTTTGAACAACATGCAACTGTTGTGGAGATGCTTCGGGAACTCAAATGCGGAGCCCTGGAGGAAAGGCGACGTTCTTTTCGCGGAAGACTACTGAGAAAATTTAGGGAACTGGTAATTAAAACTGACAGCAGAACGATTCCACTGCTGCAAACACACATTCCACATAAGGACGACGAAGAAAAGATACGAGAAATTAGAGCTCATACGGAGGCACACAGAGTAGCCCAGCGCGCTAACGCGCTACTTCCTGGACTCGGGTAGGCGCGCCGGCCCCGGATCGAATCCGCCCAGCGGATTAACGACGAGGGCCAGTGTGCTGGCCACCGTGCATGTGGTTTTTAGGCGGTTTTCCACATCCCGCTAGGTAAATACGGGGCTGGTCCCCACGTTCCGCCTCAGT
The DNA here is from genome assembly GCF_023897955.1 of Schistocerca gregaria. Taxonomy (NCBI): domain Eukaryota; kingdom Metazoa; phylum Arthropoda; class Insecta; order Orthoptera; family Acrididae; genus Schistocerca; species Schistocerca gregaria. Next base: position 748,827,870 of record NC_064931.1, read on the forward strand.
TCCACGCGTCGCAGACATTTGCAAGACGTCCGCACTATTTCACGACTTTCAGACAGTTGGGGTACAATGATTCCGTCCTGGGGGTTACGGGGTGGTGGAAGGAAGGTCTAACAATGCCCAATCCGTTGTAACCACGCCCACCCTGCGATCGCTGAGGACTATGGCGTAAGAGAAAGAAAGAAGAAAGATGGAGGCACATAGACAGTCCTTTTTCGTTCATTCTGTTTGCGAGTGGAACAGGAGAGGAAATGATTAGTGGTGGTAAGGGTACCCTCCGTCACACAACGTACGATGGCTTGCGGGGTATGTACAGGGCGGCAGATATTGAAATATATAAAAGAACCGTAAACTAGTTACAAACTACAGCGTACACACACTTTATTCAGCATGTGAACGTCACTGCAGATATTCGGATTTAGGTTATGACATGTTCGATATTCCTGCCATCATTGGCGATGATGTGACGCAGAAGAATTGCGAAATTCTGCATGGCAAGCTGAATTGTCGGAACATCGATGATGTCGCTGACCTCCTGAATGGCTGTTTTCAGTTCAACAATAGATTTGGGGTTATTGCTTTACACCTTGTCTTTAATATAGCCCAACAAAAAGGAGTAGCAAGTGTTCAGATTCGGAGAATATGGCGGCCAATCGAGACCAATGCCAGTGGCCTCTGGGTACCCCACAGCCAGAATTCGTTCCTCAAAGGGCTCCTCCAGGACATCAAACACACTCTTGCTTCGATGGAGTCGAGCTCCATCGTGCATGAACCACATCTTATCGAAATCAGAGTCACTTTCGATAATGGGATGAAATCATCTTCCAAAACCTTCACGCACCGTTCGGTAGTCACCGTGCCATCAAGGTATATCGCACCGACTATTCCGTGATTGGACACTGCACACCACACAGTCACCCGTTGAGGGTGAAGAGACTTCTAGGTCGCAAAATGCAGCTTCTCAGCCCCCCCCCCCCCCCCACCGGCGCAAATTTTGCTTATTGACGAACCCATCCAAATTAAAGTGGACTTCGTCGCAAAAATCAAACGTTGCATGCAATATAATTCCCATTATGCCCGGCGGGCAACAGAGGAGTTTCAACGTCCAAAAGAAAACCGCTGAGAACTTACAACAATTTTATTTCATATAGTTCAATAATTACTACCCTGTAGGTAGATGTAGATGCCATTGGCGTTTTGGAGGCCGACATCTGATTTCGGATAGAACCTGTTGAATGGAAGCTACGTAGATTTCGTTACGGTCAGACTGTTCAGACAGCTTAATTTCGACTGAGAAAAATGTCATTTCTGATTTAAGGAAGCCAGATAGACCAATCATCTGAATATTGTGTGCAAAGTGAAAAACTCTGCTAGTCAGGAAAGCTAAAAATATATACCAGCTGGTACAGACAGGCGACGGTCACTTTACGTTCTTCAACGCATCACCCCTCAAGATACTTTACATTCAGATTAGTGGAAGGTAAACGAGAAAGAAACAAGGACCATTGTGCTACGGTCATCTGCTTCACAAGACATCATAACCCAGAGCCACAAATAATTCTTCGCAGTGTGGTCAGCTGTGTAGGCTGAGGACTTGCGTAAATGTATGGAATAACTAACACAGGTGAATTATACGATGGACTGTACGCCTCCATCGACTTACGCGGATATCGGCGCGAAAGCCTTGGAACAGTAATAGTTGGCTTCCTGCGTTGCTGGGTTGGCCTGCGCTCCTCCCAGTAGGTGAGCTGCGTTTCCGTTGCATTTCGACTGCAGTAACTTCTCCTCTCTGCAAATTATCGTCAAGCGTTCGATTACAGCGCTTCCGCTTTTAGGAGCATACAGAAGTTGGTAAAATTGTTCATCAGCTCCCTGATTTAAACATTATGTACCCCTAAAAAGAATACCCTGGACGGTTTGGAACTCTCTATGTCTTGCAGAACTGTGGTATATGACCTTCCACCGCTGACGTAAACAGCAGTGACACGTGTATGAGGCAATCGGTTGTACGGAATGAGCACAGTAAGATCGGTTGACGTGGAGACGCGAGAAAATGGCAAATTATATCATTATTTCATAGATAAACCTTGAAACAAATTTAATAATTAGCGTTAGATAGCGCAATTAATAATATGAATTTTAAGTATGCCAGGAATTTTTTAATTTCAATTATTCTTACAAGAAGAGTAATTTTAGCGGTTAGTACATATCGATTGTAAGACATTAACTTCTTTTTTATACATTTTATCGTGAGATACGTGTAATACATCATATACAAAATCCTATGAATTATTTTAGTGAAACAGCTGAGATAATTTCAGCCTATGCAAGAATCGCTAGCATACAAGGTATACGGGCGTATATGGACGTGTCCGTGACCACAAAGTGAATGAAGTTGCTCGTTTAGTTGGTGTATCTACGCGATCTGTCCAACGTGTCTACAAGGAATAGTATATCACAAGTTTGTTTGCGTGGCCATCCTCCGCAGCAAGCACAGAAATATGTTTTGTAAATGTGACAGAAAACACAAGATGGTACACAATGACATACAAACACAAACTCACACATAAAATCACCAACATTTTCGAAAGACAGGTAATAAACGTAGGATACACAACAGACAATTCTATACAAAAATATACCCTAAAACTGACAAAAGACAGAGAAATTCACCAGAAAGTAGGTATATATCAACTATAGTGTAATACATGTGACGGCAGATACATAGCACAAGCAAGCAGAACATTTGATGTCAGATATAAAGAACATATGAGAGCCTGAAGTATGGAATAAACCACTCCACGTTTGCAGAACACCTAAGAGAACGTAATCATAAACAACCACTAGTGAAGAAGACACGAAAATAATTAGAATAAGCAATAAAAAAAAAGTCCTAACCCTGTAAGAAAATTATCACATACAGAGAACTAAAGTAGAAAAGAAAACCCTGTTGAATGGTCAAGTACACATGCCAAACAATTAATTGTTTACGCTAATAGATAAAATAGTAGACTAACACTCCAAAAAAGATCGTTATACTAATAATAACAATAGTAATAATAATAATAATACCACCCAACACGTTTTCACTCAGTTATCCATGAACCGCTTGTAATCTTACCCTCCCACACATCACTATTGAAGTTCTCATTCTTTGCACAAATTTTTAAAGTTTCAAGAGGAGTAAAATTACAAAAGAAGACATTTTTTACTTATCTTGATTATCTCGTTGTTGTTGTTGTCGTTTTTACTGGCTCAAAATCTAGTTTTGTGTAGGAGTACATTCTTGCTGCTGAAAATTTTGATTTAACGTTGTGGGTTTCTGTTGCACTAAATAACTGATGAAGATTTGCCTGTTGCTCTAAATATCTTTTTATCTATTTATCTGCGGTACTCACAATTTCCAAAGAGCTTGCAAATCAAAAGAGTTTACAAACTTTCTCGACAGGAGAATAATCTTTACCAAATTATATCATTGTTTCATAGATAAATTCAGAATCAAATTTAATAATGAGCATTAGATTGCGTAATTAATAATATGAATTGTAAGTATGCCAGAAATTTTGTAATTTCAATTATTCTTAAAGGAAGAGTAATTTTAACTGTTATTACATATTGATTGTAACACATTAAATTCTCCTTTTATACATTTTAGGTGATATACGTGTAATAGATCATACAGAAAATTATACGAATTCTTTTAGTGAAACAGCTAAGATAATTTTAACCAATGCAAGAATCGACAGTATTCATGGTATCGGATATTTCTATAAAAAAAGGTAAAGTTAGAGGAGGGTGACTCGTTATATGCTGCGCAGACCATTTAAACCAAAACTCAAATTAGCTGATCACCAAAGCTTTCAACCACTCTCTATCAGCTATTACATTCATATTCAACAGTCCACAACACAAACCACCAACACCTTCCCCCGCTCCGCACACACACACATACACACACATACACACACACACACACACACACACACACACACACACACACACACACACAGACAGATATAAACATGATGAACAGATGTTAGTTTCCCACATATACATCGTTAGTTTGGCAACATGTATATAAACAAACCAAACAGGAGGAAACACATGAGGAACTCACAATATTTACGTCTTTAAAAGTACAGTTTTCCGACAGACATCTACAACTGTGACAAAAGAGTTATAGTGCACCAAAAAATAAAGATAAATGCGAAGAAAAAGTTCGGAATATAAAACGTGCTTATGTTTCGGAAATGAAGTGGTAGTACGACTTCCAGAGCAGATGAGAGGAAACGCAGATGCCAACAAACTATACTTAATTACTTATTTACGTTAAAACGGGACGTGAAATGTTCGATAATCTAAAAATAACACATATCAAAACAAAACTGTGTCATTGTAAATCCCACTGAAGATGTCTTAGGGAAAAAAAGAAGACGAAACGCGTATGGGAGAAGTAAATTACAGTGCAGCAAGAAAAGGCGGTTTTATTTACATAACAGATATAAATAGTTTATCATTGGCATCCATGTATCACGGTGTTAGGACAGTGGTCGTAAAGGGATCCTGACAGACAGAGACCGGACCGAGTGTCCTCCCTTTTCAAAGGCAATCAGTTTCAAATCCCACAGCAATTTCTGCTGTCAGTGAAAGCATGTCGATTTCAGTCAGTTTCCGGGAGAACATTGCAAAGGGAACTAGATGAAATGGTCATTTCGAGTCAGATACCAAGCGAAAAGCAATTTCTCACAGCGGCACATACAGCTGCACTTGTTCAGAGGGCCAAACACCACAGAACATGGACAGCAGCTGAGTGGAGTCGTGTAGTGTGGTGCGAGTAGTCGACATGTCGCCTCTTCAGATTGTAAAGGGTGTCGAACCCATCGACGACCCAATGCCTGTTTCACCCGCATTGTGTGGAGGGTTTTATTCAGTCCAAAGGTGGTTCCAAGACATTATAGTGACATACGGCGTTCACCAGGGGGGGCCAGTGATAGTAACATTCCTAAATTTTACTTTTAAATCGGAAGGTATTCTAGTTCACGAAAACCGGTAAAAACAGCCACACGAAACGAGATATAGACTTTGGTTCATTAGAGGACAAAAGAACAGTTCTGGACTACATTTGTCTGCGTAACATATTCAAGTGATTAATACTGCAACATCATAGGTTAATGTAAGCGTGTGATAAGCCATTGCGCATGTGAAATACTGGTACACTAATAACCAGTGTAATCGCCAGAATGTTGAATGCAAGGATGAAAACGTGCATGCATTGTGCTGTACAGGTGCCGGATGTCAGTTTGTGGGATGGCGTTTGATGCCTCATGCCCTTGGTCCATCAATACAGCGACGGTTAATGGTGTTTGTGGATGACGGCGGAGTTGTCCAATGATATCCGATATGTGCTCGATTGGAGGCAGATCTGGTGATGGAGCAGACCTTGGTAACATGTCAACACTCTTTAGAGCATGTTAAGTTACAACAGCGGAATGTGGGCGAGCGTTAACCAGTTGGGAAAAAAACCTGGAATGCTGTTCGTGAATGGCAGCACAGCACGGCAAATAACCAAACTGACATACGGATTTGCGGTCAGCGTGCCTGGGATGACCACGAGAAAGCTCCAGCTGTCATACTAAATCGCACTCCAGGCTATAACTCTAGGAGTAGTTTCAGAGTGTCTACCATACGGATTGGTTGCAGGCCCTCAACTGGTCTCCTTATAAACGACACACGCCCTTCACTGGCACCCTGCCAGGACCAGTTTTCATCGGAAGACACAACAGGCCTACACTCTGCCATATAGTGAGCTCTCACTTGACACCACTGAAGTAGCATACGGGGATAGTTTGGGGTTAGTGAAATACACGCTACAGGGCATCTGGCTCGGAGCTGTAGTTGACGTAACCGATTTGTAATAGATCATTGTGTCACTTTCATCCGAACTGCTGCTCAGATTGGAGCTGCAGGTGCATTACGATGTGCCAGAGCACGATGGTATTCCCCCTCAGTACTGCCACGCGACCATCCGAAGCCCGGGCTTCTGGGGACCGTACATTCTCGTGACCACCACTACCAGCAGTCATGTGCAGAGGCTACATTGCAGGTCTTTCAGCAGTATTGCAGAAGGAACACCCAGCATGTCGTAGCCCCATTACACGACCTCGTTAAAAATCAGTGAGGTGTTGATAATGGTGTCTTTGTCGACTTAGAGGCATTCTCAACTAATATCAACTTACCAAGTCCAGTCTCAACGTTAACTAACGCTCTCGACCGTCACAGCGTGTATTTAAAGCGCACCTGATTTGCAGGCTTGTAGTGGCATCTTTCAGATGTAGAGCAACACGCACCAACTTCCGTTTATGTCGCACGACTCATTCTTAGTAAGTGACATGCGCGGAGAGAGGTATGGAGGACATCAGCGACTAGGAAACCGATTAAAAACACAGGGTGACTGTAGATCATGACGCCTATCAGTTGGCATGCAGCCTAGCTGTACGTCCGCATCTCGTGGTCTAGTGGCTAGAGTTGCTGCCCCTGGATAATGGGGTCCCGGGTTTGATTCCCGGCCGGGTTGGGGATTTTCTCTGCCCGGGGACTGGGTGTTTGTATTGTACTCATCATTTCATCATCATCATTCGTGACAGTTAATAGGTTGCACTGTGTAAAAAATTGGACTGTGGAAAAATTAGGACTTTGTACGGGCGCTGATGAACGCGCTGTTGAGCGCCCCACAAACCAATCATCATCGTCACCCTAACTGAACAAAGAAGGAGTGGCGTGATCAAAGACGAAAACCCGTCAATGGAATTCAATGGACAGTTTAACAGTATCCAGTGCGACATCTAAATCTCTATCCACCAAGTCATATTACGGTGTGCGTTGGAGGGTACTTTGTGTACTAGTATCAGTTCGCCCTTTTGCTGTTCCAATCAAGTATGGTTCGCAGGAAGAACGACTGCTGGCAAGCCTCTGTGCGGGCTCGAATCTCTCTAATTTTACCTGAATAGACGTTTCGTGACATATACCTATGTTGTTGTTGTGGTCTTCAGTCCTGAGACTGGTTTGATGCAGCTCTCCATGCTACTCTATCCTGTGCAAGCTTCTTCATCTCCCAGCACCTACTGCAACCTACATCCTTCTGAATCTGCTTAGTGTAATCATGTCTTGGTCTCCCTCTACGATTTTTACCCTCTACGCTACCCTCCAGTACTAAATTGGTGATCCCTTGATTCCACAGAACATGTCCTACCAACCGATCCCTTCTTCTGGTCAAGTTGTGCCACAAACTTCTCTTCTCCCCAATCCTATTCAATACCTCCTCATTAGTTATGTGATCTACCCATCTAATCTTCAGCATTCTTCTGTAGCACCACATTTCGAAAGCTTCTATTCTCTTCTTGTCCAAAGTATTTATCGTCCATGTTTCACTTCCATACATGGCTACACTCCATACAAATACTTTCAGAAAAGACTTCCTGACACTTAAATCTATACTAGATGTTAACAAATTTCTCTTCTTCAGAAACGCTTTCCTTCCCATTGCCAGTTTACATTTTATATCCTCTCTACTTCGACCATCGTCAGTTATTTTGCTCCCCAAATAGCAAAACTCCTTTACTACTTTAAGCGTCTCATTTCCTAATCTAATTCCCTCAGCATCATCCGACTTAATTAGACTACATTCCATTATACTCGTTTTGTTTTTGTTGATGTTCATCTTATATTCTCCTTTCAAGACACTGTCCATTCCATTCAACTGCTCTTCCAACATAGGACGAAGCAATAAGTTGGCTGACTCTTCTGGGAACGTACTGTAACAGTAGACCATACCGTGATGCAAAACGCCTCTCTCACAACGCTTGCCACTGGTAGTTGACTGAGTATCACCGTGAGGCTTTCACACTTACAAAATGAACCCGTGACGGAACGTGCTGCTCTTCTCTGGATCGTGTTATGCCCAACTCACTCACATCTGGTAAGGATACCAGACTGACAAGTAATATTCGAGCACTGGTTGATGGACTACATTTCATTCTTCCAATGTATCGCAGCCTTGCATCTCGCTTACCCACGATTACTTTTACGTCGTCATTCCCCTTCAAGTCACTTCGTACGCATACCGCTACAAGCTTGCGGAAGTAACTGCTTCAGTGATCGTTCTGCAATCGTGTGGTCATTCACTAAAGAGTATTTCCGTCTCTGTATTCACAATACGTTACATTGTTTATATAGAGTGTGAACTGCCACTCACTGCGCCAAGTGTCGATCCTCTGAAGGTCTTCCTGCATTTCGCTACAGTTTTCTGTCGTTGCAACTTCTCTGTATATGACATAGTCATCCCCGAAAAGGTTTATGGAATTTTCTACGTTTTGCATTGGGTCATTTATATAGAAAAGCAACTGAAATCACTCAACAGAGGAAAGTCCACTGGACCTGACGGAATACCAATTCGATTCTACACAGAGGACGCGAAAGAACTTGCCCCCCTTCTAACAGCCGTGTACCGCAAGTCTCTAGAGGAACGGAAGGTTCCAAATGATTGGAAACGAGCACAGGTAGTCCCAGTCTTCAAGAAGGGTCGTCGAGCAGATGCGCAAAACTATAGACCTATATCTCTGACGTCGATCTGTTGTAGAATTTTAGAACATGTTTTTTACTCGAGTATCATGTCGTTTTTGGAAACCCAGAATCTACTCTGTAGGAATCAACGTGGATTCCGGAAACAGCGATCGTGTGAGACCCAACTCGCTTTATTTGTTCATGAGACCCAGAAATTATTAGATACAGGCTCCCAGGTAGATGCTATTTTCCTAGACTTCCGTAAGGCGTTCGATACAGTTCCGCACTGTCGCCTGATAAACAAAGTAAGAGCCTACGGAATATCAGACCAGCTGTGTGGCTGGATTGAAGAGTTTTTAGCAAACAGAACACAGCATGTTGTTATCAATGGAGAGACGTCTACAGACGTTAAAGTAACCTCTGGCGTGCCACAGGGGAGTGTTATGGGACCATTGCTTTTCACAATATATATAAATGACCTAGTAGATAGTGTCGGAAGTTCCATGCGGCTTTTCGCGGATGATGCGGTAGACAAATGTAATGTATTGCGAATACATAGAAAGAAGGATCCTTTATTGTATGATTATATGATAGCGGAACAAACACTGGTAGCAGTTACTTCTGTTAAATATCTGGAAGTATGGGTGCGGAACGATTTGAAATGGAATGATCATATAAAATTAATTGTTGGTAAGACGGGTACCAGGTTGAGATTCATTGGGAGAGTCCTTAGAAAATGTAGTCCATCAACAAAGGAGGTGGCTTACAAAACATTCGTTCGACCTATACTTGAGTATTGCTCATCAGTGTGGGATCCGTACCAGATCGGGTTGACGGAGGAGATAGAGAAGATCCAAAGAAGAGCGGCGCGTTTCGTCACAGGGTTATTTGGTAACCGTGATAGCGTTGCGGAGATGATTAGCAAACTCAAGTGGCAGACTCTGCAAGAGAGGCGCTCTGCATCGCGGTGTATCTTGCTCGCCAGGTTTCGAGAGGGTGCGTTTCTGGATGAGGTATCGAATATACTGCTTCCCCCTACTTATACCTGGCGTGGAGATCACGAATGTAAAATTAGAGACATTCGAGAGCGCACGGAGGCTTTCAGACAGTCGTTCTTCCCGCGAACCATACGCGACTGGAACAGAAAAGGGAGAAAATGACAGTGGCACGGAAAGTGCGGAGTATGAATGTAGATGTAGTTGTAGATATATATTGTGAAAAGTAATTGTTATACAAAACACCCTTGATTTTCCTAAATAATGACACGAAAATGGCAAATTGGAATTCCTCCATTCTTGTAACTCCTCGACTATTAGACATGACACGTACATTTTATAACAGTAATAGTAAAATATTCATGCTCTTATTCCTCGACTTATTTGTGGCACAGAAACTCGATGCAAATCATATTATGCAGGGTAGACACATTTTTTCCTAGTTTCACATACTTCAGGTAAACGTGCCGTTACGTTTCTCATTAATTTCATGGCTGCGCGCCCAGACGTTGAATGAAAATAAATAAGCTCAGAAAATAACGATTGGGGAGCGGCTCTAGTTCTTAAAACAAGGAACCTGATTCCACTAACAGTCTATCTGTTAGCTGGCAGTGTGCGTGGAGAGCATTATGTTAAAGAAGGAGGGAGCACATTCATTTATAATTATATTCAAAACCAGTAACGCTCGTTTCTCGGTAGCATGGTGCCGTTGTTCCACAGGATATCCTTCAAGAATGAGATATCCCGTAGCAGCAGAAACATGACACACGGAATCAATTTCATTGATAGCGTTTTGTCACGCTAGAGCAGTAACAATGTTGTGGACGTCGTTCTTCCCCTTCGTCGCTAGTCGTATCCAGACCAACTAGCACAAAGAATGCAGTTATTTCGCGAGGACTTGAATCCGATGGGGCGTTTCAAATGCTTTGGCATTAATCTCGCAAATACTACTCTCACCTTGTTCCCCTTCCTCGCACGCCCTCCAGAACGTCGTGTGTGTGTGTGTGTGTGTGTGTGTGTGTGTGCTCTCGCGCCGGAGCGCTTGAATACATGCGTGTGTGAATAAGATTGGGTGAGAGGTGAGAAAATTAAATAGATGGCATGTGTATTTCGTGCAGAGCCTTCACCGATTCGTATTTAATTCCATATGGATTTACGACAGCGTTTACTGCGGCTGAATCGTTTGGTTTCACGCAGGAAAAGGATTTTCTCTCTATTCGCACGCTTTCTGCCGGCAAGTGATGGGACAAATTCAGTTTGACTTCCCCTACATGAACATTTCCAGCCTCTTATGTAATACACCCTCTTCCCGAAGTGAAATAATATTACGGATAGCAAAAAGTAAGGATGAATTAGAGTAACCACTCAAGAAATATCATCTGAAACATAAGCGCCAAAATGTAATCTTTGAGAAATAAGAGACTTAACGATTATAGAAAACAAATAGTGATTTTATTTATGTATTCTTTGTACGCTTGGAAAGTGCTCGTCGGCTGCCCAAGTTACATGACGGCGAGAGAACGATAAACTGCAAATCAAATCTGACAAACGCAATGCGTTACATTCAAGATATCTTGGCCACTGTTCTGAGAACTTTTCGGAGTTATGCTGCAAATATAGTTTGGGGTTTGACTGTTAATTTCAGATCATTCCACAATAATTTAAAAAACTAAGGAATTCTGTTTTAATTTTTAATTTTTAATCAATATTTGCATATTAATACAACATTTCATCACCCAAATTACAGTATTGTACCGACGTATATGTTTGAATGACATTTGCGTTAGTTATATATGCAGAAAAGAAAACATTAGTGGATGTTCTTTTGTGTTGGAAAGCGTCATTTGAATTATATACTAGATAAAAGTATCCGACTATGGAAGACCTGAGCATAGGATCAATAATCATTGCAGAGAACTATTGTGCAGTTGAAGACGGTTATTTAGAAAAGGACTGGTGCTCCAAATTCTTGCCTGAAGTTACGTAAGATGCTAGGCTGGTCTCAACAGTACATTCCGCACAGTTAAGATTCTTGTGAAATTCGATACATTTCACGAATCTCATCCATTTCGTATATCATGGTGGGTGCGGGTCTAATTAGAGAATGAAGTGGAAAGAAATCACTTTCTAACGGCTGCAGACAGTAACGTTTCCCTTACTGCAATACCAGCTTCAGACGAGTATCTTTCTTTTTTAGATGGGCAACTGTACTTCACTAAAATTATCGGCATTTGTAAAAAAACTATGAAACTGATACCTACTGAATTATACTGTGTGCGGCATTTAATATCGTATTAAAATATGCACTTCAAAATGCTAAAAAAGGTATCGGCGTTGTGAATCACATAAATGTGACAGGTCCCAAAAGTGACCAACTGCGATGATACGTTACTGGATCACATTTACAATTCTCCCTTACAACACATGCATCGTTAGTAACACGGACGTTAATCTTCCGAAATTGGCGATGCAGTAAAGCAAACTATTGTGACCGTGGCTGTTGGTAAGTGATTTCTTTGACGCATTTCACGGCATGTCTAAATATCAGAAATTTTTAGTTAAATATTGCTTTCTATAAATGTCTGTGCATAAACAAGGTTACACTGAGTAATGCAGCGTAGAAATTACATCCCACGTACATTTATTGTTTTTTTTGTCCCTAGCGATAAACAACCTGATATTCCGGAGAGAAGACGCGTACGGGAAGACACACATTTAACGTTAAGACACGATGTGTTTAGAGACAATTATTGGCTACTTACTTTTATTATACGTTACTAAATCATTGTTTTCAAACTGCAATTTTTCTTTTGCCACATTTTGGTGTTTCTGATGTCTACTGTACCCCACTTACTACTATTTCAGAATTCAGTCTTTGCTGACGTGTAAAAAGGCCTTTTAGAGATTTCAGCTGACTAAATTTTTAGATATTCTGAACCACAACAGAGTTAACTGGAAAAAAATGAGATTAATAGTTAATCTGTATGTGACAAAACTAGGGAAAGTAAGTATAGAGGATGAGGTGACGGAAGGAATTAAAATTCGGTGTGGTGTTATAGGAGATTGTCTTTCACCTATTCTGTTTAATATAGGGTGACAATTATTGAATTACATAAAGAAAACGTAAATTAGTTACAAACTACGATATGCACGTACTTGATTCAACATGTAAACATCGCTACAACTATTCAGATTTAGTTTATGACATGTTCGATACGCCTGCCATCGTTGGCGATGATGTGGCGCAGACGAATAGCGAAATTCTGCATGACCCGCTTAAGTGTCGGAACATCGATGTTGCCGATGACCTCCAGAATGGCTGTTTTCTGCTCATCAGTGGTTTTGGGCTTATTGCTGTACACCTTGTCTTTAACATAGCCCCACAAAACGGAGTCGCGTGTGCTCAGATTCGGAGAATATGGCGGCCAATCGAAGCCCACGCCAGTAGCATCTGGGTACTGCAGAACCAGAATGCGGTCCTCAAAGTGCTCCTCCAGGACATCAAACACTTTCCTGCTTCAACGGAGTCGAGCTCCGTCGTGCATGAACCACATCTTGTCGAAATCAGGGTCACTTTGGATAATGGGGATGAAATCATGTTTCAAAACCTTCACATTGCATTCGGTAGTCACCGTGCCATCAAGGAACATCGCGCCGATTATTCCGTGACTGGACACTGTACACCCCACAGTAACGCGTTGAGGGTGAAGAGGCTTCTCGATGGCGAAATGCAGATTCTTTGTCACCAAAATGCGTCAGTTTTACTTGTTGACGAACCCATCCAAATGAATGTGGGCTTCGTCGCTAAACCAAACCATATAATTCCAGTTACGCCCCGCGGCCAACCGTGTAGTTTGAACGTCCTAACGCAAACCGTTCAAAAGTTACGACAGTTTGATTTCATAAAGTTCAGCAATTGTCACCCTATATCTGGTCAGACGATTCAGTTATAAACTGCTTCCAACAATAGAGTGCTACGAAAGTAGGAGAAAGGTCAATAAAATGTATAAGATTAGCTGACGAGATGAGATTACTGAGTGAAAACGAAAATACAACAATATGTTAAAAGAGCTGAACACCAGCTGTGTGGCACATAAGTTGAAGATAAATGTGAGAAAGACTGTGTCATTGGTTTTTAATAAGACAGTCAAGGTAGACAAACGAGAAAATTTGTGACAAGTTAGTGGAACATGTTGATAGCATCACGTACCTTCGATGCAAAATAATTTGTAACATGGAGAGCTACTGCAAAAGGAATGTTTTACAGAAGGGGTAGTATTTCTTGTGGTCCATTAAATAAACAACTTGAGAAAAGGTTGGTGAAATATTCTGTATGGAGTGTTGCCCTCTATGATGCAGAAACGTGGACAATCTGATGGCGAGAGAAGACGTTCTTTGGGACTTTTGGGATTTGGCGGAGAATGCAATGTGTGAAACGAGCAAATAAAATTAGGAATGAGATAGTGTTAGACATGGTGAAAGAGAAAAGGTAAACACCAGAAAAAAATTAAGAGGAGGAAAACAAATTGAGGAGAGACTGCATGCTATAGAAGGAATGGTGACTGGGAAAATGACCAGAGGAAGAAGAATGTCCCAGCTAATTAACAACAGCAACACAAGTGCATCATACGCCGCTGTGCATAAGGAACGAAAAACTGGGAGGACTCGAGAATGCTCAACTCTTCTGGGTCTGCTTTATGGATAGCACACAAAATCATCTTCATCATTTTATTCTTAACGGTTTGATAACGTCCGTGAATAAGCAGCGAAAACCTTCAAAGCAAAAACACCCAGTAGTAAAATACAAGGCACTGCCATTTACTATGCATGAATTGCAGGTAACATAGAAGCACCGACTGATAATGAATAGAAATATAAGAATCCATTTTGGAATAATTTTGAAAAATCGAGCTCAAAATCAACACATCCAAAACAAAAAAACCATGGAAATCAATAAACTGAAGAAAATGAGAAAAACGTACCGTAAAATAGAGCAAATCTGTCACACTTTTAGCTTTTTTTACGACGTTTAATTTCCACATATTTGGGATTTTATAATCTTTATTCTTTAATTTTGATAGTGATAAAGTTTGTGCAGTGTGGTAACGGAATAGGGACTATTAATTATGATAAAGTTACCTCTACCTCTCGACCACCACCCCCTCTGAATATGAAGTTTACGACCTGGAAAGTAAAGTTAAATTTATTTGTCACAAAGATCAGGTGACCTAGTGTTACTTTGTGACACACGCATATAAGTTTGTTACAAATTTGTTCTATGAGTTTTATTTCATCTATATACAGAAAAACATTTCTCATAAAATTTGCGAATTTGGTGAGATTCATTTTTAAATTTTCAAATAATAATACGGCTATCAACATTCGATCAAAATAAACATGAAAAACCTAAACTGTATTAAGCTTTATAATTAAACAAAACGTTATGCACTTATTAACGTATTTGTTCAGAGGAACAACATGAGAGAAAAACAATACTTACATTTAACACAATATTTTCCAAGTAAGGTAATTATATAAAAGAGTTAGAGACTCACAGATTCAGTGGCATGAGGAAAAATATATGCATGGTGTATAATGCAATATTCCGTGCCACTGCGTGTTATATTTAGAAGCAAAGCTATATTGCGGAAACACTGTTTTTATTACTAAACCAGACACAAATGTCCTTAATTTCATAAATGAAACTTGATGCTGTCACAAAGTTGCCCCGCTTTCCAATGGCTGAAGAAAGTTCTATTAATATTTACCTCTTATACAGAATGGTCTGCACATGTAACCTGTTTACATCAGCCTACCTTCAGGTACTCAGCTCTTAGAAGTTATCGGCAGTAGAAGTAAGATTCCAAGAAAACCAAAAAAGCGTTTCTCCACTTACAAACAAATTGGCTTCGTGCCCAGATCAAGTGCAATGGACGTACGTGTACCTTCCACCAATACAAGCAATGCTATGCAAGAAGCACTGCAGTAGAGCAGTCGGTTAAATATTAACCGATGCATAGATTTAAGAGCCAAAAGCTGGAGCGCGCTTTTGTTACAAAGTAATAGCCCAGCCACAACGCTGGCCAGTTTTATGGTACATTAAAGTTATCAGAAATAAAGTACTACGTGTAGGTAACTCTCATTATTTTGCACTATGTTTCCACAAGACAACAAATCTTTCACGGTGCTAGGACAAAAAGAAATGCAACAGCAAAACGTGTTTCTGCAGAAAAAAAACAACTGCGTGCGTACAAGTCGATTTCTTTGGAGTGCTCTGCTACATGGTATTGGAAGGTGTAAACTGTTCGCAACACACAAGTCTCCCAGAGGCGATGTGACATCAGAGAAGATTAAGGAAGACCAACTACTATTCAGCGTCGTGTTGATTCTGCAACCCTCGAAAGCTCCCTCCCCGAAAATATGACCAACAGTTCGACGGTTCCATGTAGCTACGCCAATGTAGCAACATCCAAGTATTCAAGATCAAGACCAGAATAGGCCAACTTAGACTCTGAGTCACTGGACGCTCTGAATTTATTTCGCATACCTACAGCATGCTTCTTCGCGGGTTAAGGTCATGTTCAGCAACTTTTAAAATCCATGTAATAGTCGAATAACCTGACCGCCTGCGTAACCGAGCCGGTTTCATGATTCCGGCAACCAGTTCGATAGCATTTCCATACTGGTTAAGTATCAGGGGCTGTCAACAAGCTATACAGTACTGGAACCAGTACTACGTCTTCATCTACCTTCATTCTTCCTGTGGTCGGAATACACTGCTACAGAACTCAAGCAAAACAGTTGTGTACAGGAAATCTGAAAAACGGTAGGTTGAGAAACGAGTATACGAATTCATCTACTTCCAACAGATTTTCAAGGCTACAAACGTTGTAAACTTGTATATTTCCATGATAATTACATCAAACTCGTAGTAGAGATCAACTGGTAAAGATATAATTATATAAATCACTATAATTCGCATCTGATGGTAAATTTCCTTTGAAAAGTACGTATACTCTATAAAGACAGAATATACACAATACGCACAAGAACCAAAAGGGAATAATGAGAACGAAAAAAGGAAAGAAGTTTTCCGATTAAAAAAAGGCTTCATGCAGTCGTTCTCCAATACCGTCAGCCATCAATTAGAAGCAGCCGTAAAGCAAATAAAATACAGATTCAGAAGAAGGATTACACTCAAGTGACAACAGTCAAGAGATTCCTCCTAAAATCGTATCAGACCGCCATTTTCCCGGTGTAGTGTAGCAACTAGATGTGGCACGAACTCAACATCTCGTTGGAAGTGCCCTGCAAAAATATTGAGACATACTGCCCCTACAGCAGTACGTGATTGTGGAAGTGTTGCTGGTGCACGATTTTGTGCACTAGCTGACCTCTCGATTATGTCCCATAAATGTTCGATGGGATTCCTGTCGGGTAATTTGGATGATCGAATGATTCGCTCGAATTGTCTAGAATGTTCTGCAAACCAACCGCGAACAAATGAGACCTGGTAACATGGCGCATTGCCATGGGAACATGTAGTCCGTGAATGGCTGGATATGGTCTCAAGGTAGCCGAACATAAATCCAGTAAATGATCGATTCAGTTGGACCAGAGGACCCAGTCTCTTCCATGTAAAAACATTTCACATCGTTATAGAGCCACCACCAGCTAGCACGCTGTCTTGTTGACGTATGAGTCCATGGTTTCGTGACGTCTACCCCACAGTCGTATCCTACCACCAGCTCTTACCAACTGAAATCGGGACTCATTTGGCCAGGCCACGGTTTTCCAGTGGTCTAGGGTTCGACCGATATGGTCACAATCCCAGAAGAGGCGCTGCAAGTTATGTGCGGTTAACAAAGGCACTGGTGTTGGTCGTCTGCTGCCATAGCCCATTAACGCAAAATTTAGCTGCATTGTCCTAATGGACACGTTCGTCGTATGTCACACATTGATTTCTGCAGTTATTTCACGCAGTGTTGCTTCCCTGTTAGCACTGACAACTTACGCAAAGGCCGCTGCTCTCGGTCGTTAAGAGAAGGCCGTTCGCCACTGCGTTGTCTGCGGTGGGAGATAAGGCCCGAAATCTGTCATTCTCGGAACACCCTTGACACAGTGGATCTCAGAATATTGAATTCGCTAACGATTTCCAAAATGGAATGTCTCATGCGTCTAGATCCAACTACCATTCCGCGTTCAAAGCCTATTTGTTCCCGTCGTGCGGCAATAATCACGCGGAAACCTTTTCATGTGAATCACCTCAGTACAAATGGCACTGCACTGCTATTTTATACCGGGTGTAGGCGATAATACAGCCATCTGTATATTTGCATATGGCTATCCCAGGACTTTTGTCGTCTCATTGTAAAAGTGAAGGGATATCAGTGGTAATATTCACTAATGAAGTTCTACCCTTTGTGAAATCGCAAAGAATGATAGGATCTATTGAATGGAATCACCAGTCTACTGAGCACAGAAGAGGGATAGAGAGTAAATGAAATGGAAAAGGGAGTTTTGAGGATTATCAGAAATACAATTAGTGAGAAACCACACGGTAGACGAAGTGAGGAATTCTCTTATCTTGGGACTAAAATAAATTTCGACGGCTGAAGCAAGGAGGACGTAACTAGGCTACCACACAAACACACAGCATTCCTTGTCAGCAGAAGTGTACTGCTATCAAATTTAACGCTTAATTTGAGAAATAAATTTGTGATAATGTTCGTCTGGAGCACATTCTTTGGAAGTGAAACATGAGCTGTAAAAAAACAGAAAAATAAGATAATCGAAGCATTTGAGATGTGGTGTTACAGAATGATGTTGAAAAAAACTAAGCTGATAAAATACGAAATGGAGAGATTTTCCAACGATCGCCGAGAAAAGGAAAACGTGAGAAAGAAAATAGTGAGCCTACCAATTTCTCTCATGGCGGAGATACACCGTCAGCGCAGTACCCACGTTGGCAGCGTGAACTAACACCTGCGATTAACACATGTGCATTCGACAACTCAGTTGCGAGCAGGGAGTTTTCAGCAGTCGGTTTGCGGCCGTGGTGAGTTAACGTTGCTGTATCATAAATCGCAATGGAGCAATATCTCGAACTTAAGTGTTCGAGGCATTGTGCAGACTGTTTTGAAGGGAGAGAAGTGTGTGCAAAGACTGTCCTGCACACCTTTATTTCCAAATACACTGAAGAGCCAAAGAAACCGGTACACATGCCTAATATGGTGTAGGGCCCCCGAGAGCACGCAGAAGTGCCGCAACACGCCGTGGCATGGACGCGACTGCAGTACTGGGGGGAACTGACACCCTGAATCCTGCAGGGCTTTCCTTAAATCCGTAAGAGTACGAGGGGTGGAGATCTCTTCTGAAAAGCACGTTGCAAGGCATCCCACATACGCTCAATAATTGTTGGATGCAAGGTGCGCCAGATACTAAAAACACTGTTTTTTCTAAGTCTCCAAACATGTTTCAGCACCTCTATGCCATCATCAGTGGGTTTCTATTTTATTTAATCTGTAATGTAACATTTTTACTAAATAATTACAAAATTACGGGAGTATTTAGTTCAAACAACAATTTGTTTATTTAGTTAATACCTTTACATTCAGTTTTCGTGGTTTTTCAGGACCTCTTGAGTATTATTTGTTGTGTACAGCTTGTCATCTGCAACCAGACGATGTTGATAAGATATTTTTTGGGAGTTAACCCATCATTTTATGCTTTAAACGTAATTAAGTTTGTCGCGATATTTCACGCCTATATCAGTTTTTACTTACCCTTTTGTGTGGCAAGACGTTTCTTCTCAGCAAATGTGGCGGACCTTACATCCAACAATTTTAACTTCAAACACGGTAAACACAAGGAGCTCCAAATCGAAATGACGAATACGCTCAATAACGTTCATGTCTGGGGAGTTTGGTGGCCAGTGGAAGTGTTTAGACTTCGAAGAGTTTACCTGGAGCCACTATGTAGCAATTCTAGACGTGTGGCGTGTCGCATTGTCCTGCTGAAATTGCCCAAGTCTGTCGGAATGCACAATGGACATGAATGGTTACAGGTGATCAGACAGAGTGCTTACGTACGTGTCACCTGTCAGAGTCGTATCTAGACGTATCAGGGGTCCCATATCACTCCAACAGCTCATTCCCCACACCATAACTGAGCCTCCACGAGCTTGAACAGTCTCCTACTGACATGCAGGGTCATTGGATTCATAAAGTTGTCTCCGTACCGGTACACGTCCGTTGGTTTGACACAATTTGAAACGAGACTCGTCCGAGCAGGCAACATGTTTCTAGTCATCAACAGTCCAATGTCGATGTTGACGGGCCCAGACGAGGCGCAAGGATACATGAGTGGGTCTTCGGCTCCAAAAGCCCAATCGGTGATGTTACTTTGAATGGTTCGCACGCTGACACTTGTTGATGGCCCAGCATTGAAATCTGCAGCAATTTGCGGAGGGGTTGCACTTCTGTCACGTTGAACGATTCTCTTCAGTCATTGTTGGTCCCGTTTTTGCAGAATCTTCTTTCGGCCGCAGCCATGTCGGAGATTTAATATTCACGGTACACTCGTGAAATGGTCGTACGGGAAAATCCCCACTTCACCGCCACTTCGGAGATGCTGTGTCCCATCGCCCGTGCACCTATTATAACATCACGTTCACTTAAATCTTGATAATCTGCCATTGTAGCAGCAGTAACCGATCCAACGACTGAGCCAGACCCTTGTTGTCTTATATAAGTTTCTCCAAGTGCAGCACCGTATTCTGCCTGTGTACATATCTCTGTATTTGACTACGCATTCATATACCAGTTTCTTTGGCGCTTCAGTGTAAAAACAAGAGAGCGAGGATGCCTGACGCGAGTCGACTGAAATGCAAAATATGGACAATTCTTTTCAGGAAATATCGTCGCGGATGACGAGA
This sequence comes from Schistocerca gregaria, assembly GCF_023897955.1. Lineage (NCBI taxonomy): Eukaryota > Metazoa > Arthropoda > Insecta > Orthoptera > Acrididae > Schistocerca > Schistocerca gregaria. The sequence goes on from NC_064931.1 coordinate 748,848,357, forward strand.
CTTGGTGTCACCAATACGAAACTACCACAAAACGACAAAGTGCACAAATTCACATGAAGGGTCAATGCTATGACGACATAACTGACATACAAACCAATGTGAAGCGCGAGTTGAACACCATCCTAAAGAAGGATTTTACTGACAATTTCACATGGTTGTATTAACGTTCTGTGCATTGCAAGCATCTGAGTGGAGTCATAGCAGAATACCTGACGCATTGGAGTCACCATCTTAATGGTTCTCAGTTTTTTATTAATTCAGTCTCGAAACATTTTGGACTGAAGAGGTAAACCACTCATCCAAATCGAAAATGCGTAACATATGCGTCATGGTAAGAACTATAGTTATTCTCGTAACATTACATTCGTTGTCTTATACAATTTACAGCAAATCTGTCACCTTTCAACCTAATCTACAACTCGAGCTAAGCTTCAGGTCAGTTTGCCACCACAATTAATATTTCGAACATATATTCATTGGTTATTGGTTACGGGATCCGACTGATTGCAAACACACTGTTTTTTCTTTTTACCCAAACACATTTAAGCACCTCTGTGCCATCATCAGTGCGTTTCTTTTATTGAACACTGTAAAAACTGAACATATTTTAGGTTGTAGCTGATCTAACAAAGTGAGACCTAAAGGAAGTTTTTGTTCGTTTTGCTTCTTACCGCGATTTTACATTATATGGTTTTGCTGGCCCAACTGCGTAGTGTCCTGCTCTGATAGCTTTTCATCAATAAAGCAAACAATGCAAATGTGAATTTCGTCGGCGAGATAACATATCCGTTGATTTTTAAAAACGTGATTTTGGCGTGTCAATATGTGTTGCGTGTATATTAGTTATTACTCACGTTTTGTTGTGAGCGTTCCTTCTTTTGCGTTCCGAGGACACTGCACACGCATGTTAATGTACTTTTCGTAATTTCTTTCTTTATAAACGCCTTTTTACTTTCCAAAATGCGGTGAGTACTTTGTTGTTATATTTCCTAAACCCACCGACATTCATTTGTTTCCGAGAAAGTTTCGTTCTCAATTTGAATTTTATTTACATTTCTCTCCCTCTCTCTCTCTCTCTCTCTCTCTCACTCTCTCTCTCTCTCTCTCTCTCTCTGTGTGTGTGTGTGTGTGTGTGTGTGTGTAAGCTCTTTCAGCTGTTTGTGTTACTTTTTCTGTAAAGTTCCTTTAATGTGTTAAATAATGTCCCATCACAGAGTGTAGTGTTTTCATTTAAAACGTGTTTGCCTTCTGCTATTGCCTTCTGTCCGTAGAAATTCTCTTCTATTGTCAGTTTGTGGTGTAGGCTGTGGCTGTATTTCAGTACTCTTAAATCTGTTGCTATTGTAACTGGGTGATGGTTATGTGCTAATAGGTGGTCAGCAAATGAGCTTTGGGTGCTGTTACATTTTAGGGCTCTGAAGTGTTCTGACAAGGGAACCTCAGATTTAGTTATAATTTGGCACAGTGGATAGGCCTTGAAAAACTGAACACAGATCAATCGAGAAAACAGGAAGAAGTTGTGCGGAACTATGAAAAAATAAGCAAAATATACAAAGTGAGTAGTCCATGGGCAACATAGGCCACATCAAGAATGATGTGAGCACAGGAGAGCCGTGGTCTCGTGGTTAGCGTGAGCAGCTGCGGAGCGAGAGGTCCTTGGTTTAAGTCTTCCGTCGAGCGAAAAGTTTACTTACTTTATTTTTGCAAAGTTATGATCTGTCCGTTCGTTCATTGACGTCTCTGTTCACTATAATAAGTTTAGTGTCTGTGTTTTGCGACCGCACCGCAAAACCGTGCGATTAGTAGACGAAAGGACGTGCCTCTCCAATGGGAACCGAAAACATTTGATCCAGGAAAACACGTCTGATATATTCTATACGACACTGGTGACGGCATGTGGGTCACATGACAGGAATATGTTGTAAACCCACCTAACTTGCACACTTGGCGAATGGGTAAAAAGATTCTTCTACCTTGCCCGATTTAGGTTTTCTTGTGGATGTGATAATCACTCCCAAAAAAGTGATGAAAACATAAGAGTGTGTCACATAAACTGCAACAAATGAATGCAAACAGTTTCACAGTCGCACAGTTTTCTCTGTGTTCTGCATATGTCCAAGCAAATCCGAACAGGTCCTGGAATTTTGTAGAGCGAGGTTGATTATGTGTGAGTGCCTGAACTCTGATAATTGTCTGAAAATAATAATTTAAACTTTTCACTCAAGGGAAGACTTGAACCAAGGACCGCTCGTGCCGTAGCTGCTCACGCTAACTAGGAGACCACGGCGCTTTTGAGCTCAGAGCGTCCTTGATGTGGCATATGTTGCCCATGGACTACTCAGTTTGTATATTTTGCTTGTTTTTTCATAGTTCCACACAACTTCTTCCTGTTTTCTCGATTGATCTGTGTTTAGTTTTTCAAGGAGTATCCACTGTGCCAACTTATAATTAAATCTCAGTGGGGTGCGATGGGGAGGTTCCCTTGTGAGTATCTTGTTTTAAAGTTCCTGCACGATTCTCATATGAATACTGATTGACAAGAGTTCATATATTCCTGATCTGTTGAATTTATCTGTTGGCGTTTCCTGTGTTCAGAGCTGTTAAATTAGTTACAACCTAAAATATGTTCATTTTTTGCAGTGCTCGATAAGCAAAAACCCACTGATGATGGCACAGATGAGCTGAAACATGTTTGGGTAAGAGAAAAAGCTGTTTTTCTCCAAAAAGGCGGAACTCATAACCTATAATTTAACTGCACACGCAGAAAGAAAGGACAAGAGCTGCAAACCCAAAAGATGAATATATTCATTGGTTTCGCCAGCTCACAACCGAACTGTCAGTATCCATGTTTACGTTGGCCCTAAGCTGATTTACAGATCAATCGGCCACCATAAGCTACAGTCCATAAAATAATATACAAAACCAAATAAATATTGTTAATACTATGTTTAGTTGCTGCCTGCACACGTATGAAGTCACAGGCACGAATATGTCGCAGCTGACAGCCGACGTCTGGTATCGGTAGGTTCAACTGACTTATGTAAAATAATGAATGTAAGACAACATTACAGAACACGCGTTAAAACATTGGGGAATAACTTCCATCGTACCACAGGTAACTGCATAGGGCAAAAATTTGTAGGACGGGCAGAGATTTGAATGTATACAAAAAATAACAGATGATGATGTGTGTGTCTGCTACTCTGAGGTGAAGAGATTGGCAAAGGAGAAAAAATAGTGGCGAGTAATATCAAAGCAACAAAACTGATGACAAAAAAATTACTGTAATAATTTTCGTTTTTGCAATTAATGCGTTAATTTAATTTCTATGAACATTGCGAAATTAGCTGTAAAGTTAATCTTAAAGGATGCTTGGACAGGTTTAAGAGGAAGTCTGAAAGCTCTAATCTTCTCAGAACTAAACTAAATCGATAAATAATTAAATATGGTACTGTATCTACTTTTATGCGGATGAGTGATTAATGTATGCTACTGACACCAATGGTCCCTAGTTTAATATCCGGTACCGCCTACAAATTAACCCCAGTGGATCATGAATAAGTCTTGTTCCCATTGCGGTGAGAGCTTAGGATTTCTTTAAGGAGCGACAGTGGCTCCAGTTTCAAATGCCCTTATAAATGCTTAGGAGAGCAGCGGACTGACCAAACACCTGTCGAACACCTCTGTTCAATGTTGCAGATGTCTGTAGATAGACCATACTGGTATAATAGGTGTTTAATTTGTTTTATACCACCAATGTTCAGATATTAAAAGGAACAGAATTCCTGAATTCACTGTTTTATTCAGGATCTGCATGCATATCGAGTTTCTTACGCGCTTACACTATTGCAAGTACCCCTGATAACCAATTACGTCAACAAAACTGGTGCAACGTTTCGATGTCTCTGCAGGCGTTGGGCAAACTAATATGAACACCCGGTACAAAACGCTCGTTTGTGGAACTTGTTTTCTGACTTAATATACGTTTACGCCGTCGGCTGTCTTTCTCTTACATAACAATGTCTTCGTAAGTGTTAGGAGTCACAAATATACCTGCATTAGCTGCGGTTTAGCTGTGATCTATTATCATGTTGGATATTAAAGACTGCTATCGAAGGCAAATGTTCACTTAATTGATGTGTCCTGACAACCATCGCAGATTTACTATGCGCGATGTACTTAGTGTTATCGTCAGGTATGTAATTAACGAGGAGAAAACTGGTGTAAAAAATTAAACTTATTGATTGATAGAGGTAGGAGGAACTGATTGATACCTATAATATAACATCCTCTACCACGAAGCTGATGTTGCACTTAACACACATAAAGAGAACACAGTTTTAATGAAAACCGTAGGACGTGAACTGTATAAAAGAAATAAAACAGAACTGCTATTGCCAAACCTACTGCACATCAGATTTAGGTAAAGAAGAGATTACAGTAGTGCGGAAAACACAAGAACCGGATTAATGACCAAATGAAATAAGTATTGTAGCCCGGGGGTGTAGTTTATCTTGGTCTAACATGGTCATTTTTCAAAATTGCAGGGCTTGCAGGTCGTCTTCTCATTGTAAAACATGGTTGTGATAACAATGGTTTGAGTGCTCGTCTCGTGATTTTTCTGACACAGCGTTGGATGAAGCAGAGAGGAAAACAATTTTAGCTTTACAAATCATTATAGAAACAAAATTAGAAATAGACAGAGATAATGGCCATTTTCATAGAGTTGGAACGGCATTTGTCGTGGTTGGCTGGACTTTTGATGATTCAGTGTATGGAGAAGTTAGGGACTGATCTGAAGGATATAGGGCTCATTTGGACAGCATCGGTCCACACAAATATCTTTAAATGAGAGTGAAAGAGCATCAAAAAATTAAAGCAGTTAAATAGCGTTGTCCCCTTTCACCGCACTTATTTTCTCTATGTATTGTGAAATGAACAGGCACCTTAAAACAGGAAACCAAAGAACTAAAGATAAATGCAGAGCCAAACCACAGTATACGATACGTAAGTAGCACTTCTCTAGCCGCTACAGACTTAGAAACAGAGCAACTCAAAAACCAATTAATTGAAACAGCTTTGTTAATTAGTTCTCATTATTTCTGAATATAACTGATGCAGCTCAGAAATTAAAAACAGAGTATCTTTTGAAACTTCCTGGCAGATTAAAACTGTGTGCCCGACCGAGACTCGAACCCGGGACCCGAGTTCGAGTCTCGGTCGGGCACACAGTTTTAATCTGCCAGGAAGTTTTATATCAGTGCACACTCCGCTGCAGAGTGAAAATCTCATTCTGGAAACATCCCCCAGGTTGTGGCTAAGCCATGTCTCCGCAATATCCTTTCTTTCAGGAGTGCTAGTTCTGCAAGTTTCGCAGAAGAGCTTCTGTAAAGTTTGGAAGGTAGGAGACGAGGTACTGGCAGAAGTAAAGCTGCGAGTACCGGACGTGAGTCGTGCTTCGGTAGCTCAGTTGGTAGAGCACTTGCCCGCGAAAGGCAAAGGTCCCGAGTTCGAGTCTCGGTCGGGCACACAGTTTTAATCTGCCAGGAAGTTCCATATCAGCGCACACTCCGCTGCAGAGTGAAAATCTCATTCTGGAGAGTATCTTTTGTTAAGTGTTCCTTCCAGAACGAAAGCAGTTTCCTAACATGCAACCTCATCATCATCAAGAAAAGAAAGAGTTGCACCTAGGCTTAGGCCGGGACTCTACTCCTATATGCAAATGAAGGATTCACAAGAAAGACAAACACTATCTGGAAGCTACAGAAATTTGGATACAGAGGAAAGTAACCAAAATGATATCAATAAATGAAAATCGAATGAAGATTTTCTTTAAAAAAAGTAACTGAATTTAGACAAGTTCTTAAATTAATGAGCGAAGGAAAATAAAAATGGTACGCTACGGTCTCAGACACTACACGTTCCTCGCAAACATCTTTGAACGAAAAGTACTGAAGAGAAGACCAACAAGCACAACTAGATGAAGTCACCGAGAGGATATCGGATTGTGGAACTATCAGGAAATTAAGTACTGGTCGGAAGACAGAAAACAATTGATGTGACGACAAGGCGAGGCACAAAGGAATGACTGACATTAGCTGTCAGCGGGCATTGATTTCAATCAACAGGGAAATTTGAAAATTTGTGCTGCACTGGGACTCAAACCCAAGTCTTCTGTTCACTTCACTAGGCACATGCGCTGATCACGGCGCCATCCGGACACATTAGACATCGCCACTGCACGGACAACCCAAGTACGCCTCCCGTCAGACCCAAACTATCAACTCATCTACACACCACTGATGTGATGCCCCTTGCCAATTATCCTAATGCTCGCAGCATTTCTTCGATTCCTGGAAGAGCTCGAGCGTGTTGTGCAACCGCATTGAACTGATAACTGGCCGTCCTCGCCTTAATTATACATGTGGTGTGTGACGTGTCCGAAGGACCGACAACACTTCATTAAGAGGAGGACGGCCAATGATCACTTCAGTGCGGATGCACAGCGCGCCAGAACTCTTCCAGGAATCGAAGAAACGCTGCGAGTATGAGTATAATTGGCAAGGGGCACCACATCAGTATGTGTCGATAAGTTGGGAATTTGAGTCTGGCGGGAGGCGTGCTAGGATAGTCCGTGCAGATGTACTGGCCACTGCGTCCAGATGTCGTGGTGGTCAGCGCAGCTGCTTAGTAAATAGGAGACCCGAGGTCGAATCCAGGTCCACGACAAATTTTCAGCTTTCCCTGTTGATTTAAATCAATGCTCACTGTCAGATGTCTCATTAAGTCCTTTGAGTCTTGGTTTTTAGTGGCTGCAGAATTAAAATGGTGTCTGTTTTTTCGGACATGTCTGAAAGGACAAACACCACATATATTGGACAAAGCAAGCTTTTTAAGAACATGGCATGACTACGGCAACACTGAAAGAAGAGGTAAGATCAGTGATTAATTTTAGCTGAGCCTGTTCACTATATACGTAAACCGATTTTCAATCCACCGTGTGGTGTGAAGCGGAGGCCGCACTACGTACAACTCTCGAGCCCTCCCCCCCTCCCCCCCCCCCCCCATCACCATCACTTCTTTTCCCTCGGTAGATGGTAGAAGTGGATACAAATTGCCAGTACCACTCCATATAAGCTCGAAAATTATCTTATTTTAACTTATTAATCAATATGCGAAATGTATATTGGAGGAAGGAGCGTATTTCTTAGGAACATAAGCCCTCTGAACTTGTGGGTAAGGTTCTCCGCAAGCATGTCGTCTCTTTTTGATTAACGTGACACTCTGACGCGGTCTGCACAAACACGTGACAAATCGTGCAGCTCTTTTTCAGTTTTTTTCTTTCTCTGTCGTTAATCTAACTTGCTAAGTAGTCCCACACTGATGAATAATGCTCTAGATTTGGTCAAACGAGGGTTTCGTAATCGATCTCTCTGGTGTCTACATTACACTTCCTTAGATCTGCCTTCTCCGCAGCCACATCTACATGGTCATTCCACGTTACGTTGTTCCGGACAGAAGCTTTCAGCTATTTCAATGTTGTCACTGATTCCAGTGGCTGATTGCCAACTGCATGGTCGAACAATCTTTCCATTTATTTATGAGCATTGCATTATATTTCCTTATGCTCAGAGTCAGCTGCCAATTTTGGTCCAAGGTAGTGGTAATCTTTATGTTTCTCTGCACTTCGTACCAGGATGTCACCTTCCTACATCTACATCTATACTCCGCAAGCCAGCTGACGGTGTGTGGCGGAGGGTACATTGAGTACCTCTATCGGTTCTCCCTTCTATTTCAGTCTCGTATTGTTCGTGGAAAGAAGGATTGTCGGTATGCCTCTGTGTGGGCTCTAATGTCTCTGATTTTATCATCATGGTCTCTTCGCGAGATATACGTACGAGGGAACAATATACTGCTTGAATCCTCGGTGAAGGTATGTTCTCGAAACTTCAACAAAAGCCCGTACTGAGCTACTGAGCGTCTCTCCTGCAGAGTCTTGCACTGGAGTTTATCTATCATCTCCGTAACGCTTTCGCGATTACTAAATGATCCTGTAACGAAGCGCGCTGCTCTCCGTTGGATCTTCTCTATCTCTTCTATCACTCCTATCTGGCACGGATCCCACACCGCTGAGCAGTATTCAAGCAGTGGGCGAACAAGCGTACTGTAACCTACTTCTTTTGTTTTCGGATTGCATATCCTTAGGATTCTTCCAATGACTCTCAGTCTGACATCTGATTTACCGACGATCAACTTTATATGATCATTCCATTTTAAATCACTCCTAATGCGTACTCCCAGATAGTTTATGGAAGTAACTGCTTCTAGTTGCTGACCTGCTATATTGTAGCTAAATGATAAGGGATCTTTCTTCCTATGTATTCGCAGCACATTACACTTGTCTACACCGAGATTCAATAGCACACAACTGCTTCGACTGTGAACAGCCTTAGAGAGCTAAAGATATTTTCGGCCAGGTCAACTACATCAACAGCTTAGCCAGTGTTCTCAGCAGGGATTACATCTTCCAAGACGATGACACCGCTACTCACGATTTTAAGATAGATTTGATGAGTGTGACGATGACCTGGCCTCCGTATTGACGGAATTTGATATTATCTGGGCATTATGGGCTAAACTGAAATAAAAAATAAAAGTCTGTTAGGTCATTTCGTCTTCTCTGACAGAAATTTAGAGTTTGTTTTCGAGAAACGACATCACATCGCATTTCCGGATTTATAAACACCGAACCACTGGAGGATTCAAGCGGTTTTTCATCCACCTCCACGCAACTACTCTGCACTTCATACTTACGTGGTTGGCAGTGTGTCCATTGGGCACTTTCAGACTATCGTTCCACTCCATAATAGCACGTGGGAGAAACGAAAGCATAAATATTTCCGTACAAGCTCTGGATTCTCTTATTTTATTACAATGACCATTTCTCCCTATGCAGGGGAGAATCAGAAAAACATTTCCTGATTCGGAGGAGAAAATTAGTGACTGAAATTTTGTGAAAACCGCAACGAAAAATGTCATTGTTTTACTGACTGGTACTCCAACTTGCTTATCACATTCGTGACACTCTCGTCCCTACTTCGTAATAATACAAAACAAACTTCCCTTCTTGAAACTTTTTCGGTGTTCCCCGTCAGTTCCATCTGGCAAGGATCCCACACCACGCAGCTGTACTCAAGAAGAGGACGGATGATCGTAGTGTGGGCAGTCTCTTAGCAGATTCTACGTGTTTTGCAATAAAATGCAGTCGCCTTTCCCGCAACGTTTTCCATCTGATGGTTCCAATTGAAGTTATTCGTAATTGTAATCCCAAGGAATTTAGCTGAATCGACAACCTTTAAATTTGTGAGATTCGTCGTATAACCGCAACTTAATAATTTCTTTTAGAAGGCCTATTCATGTGGAGAATCTCAAACTGTTTAATGTTGAGAGTGAATTGCCACTTTCCACACCATAGAGATATCTTGTTTAAACCATTTTGCATACGGTTTTGATCTTCAGATGGCTATACCATACGATAAACGACAGCATCATCCGCAAACAATCAAAGTTGGCCGCCTCACAAATCGTTTTTATAAGTTAACAGCAGAGTGCCAATAATATATCCCTGGGGAAAGCAAGATGTCACATCCGTTTCACTCAATAACTTGCCGTCAATTACTAGCAACTATAACGTTTCTGAAAGGAAACCTCGTTTCGAATACCACATCTGTGACAATATTCCGCAGGCACGCAATTTTATTAGAAGCCCATATCTAATTTCTTAATATTTTTCTTACTGTACCGCTGATGGTGGAGTGGCATCTCGAGTTGTGACTTTTCAGTCAAATAACTGACAATTCGGTAGTGGCACAGAGGCAATCTTCATTGGTAACATTTCGGAGGTGATTCGCAGTTTCCACATTTGTCTTATAATGAAGGGGAAAACCCGAAAATTTTAGTCAAACAGGAAAACGGAAACATTTAATTTGAACCTGGGATAATAAATCTGAGATAAAAACATGAAAGTCTAGTGTAGACGTTAATGTATTTGTTTTTGTGTGAGAGCAAAGTCGATGACGTGCTGGCCATGTGCAATGTACTTACGTCGTTGTCAACCGCGGGAGCTGCTCTAGACGGTGATGTTCGCCAACGCCTTATTATGTGGCTGTTTGTGCCTTTTTGTGTAACCCTTGCATCTACCAGAGCATTAGGTCAGGAATGTTGTTTAAAACGAAATCTCTTTCTCTCTGTGCTGTTCAGCAAGGAATAAACATGACGCCAAAATAACCCATTTTGCTGAGAGCTGGCGGCCGAAGTGGCCGTGCGGTTCTAGGAGCTGCAGTCCGGAACCGCGGGACAGTTACGGTCGCAAGTACGATTCCTGCCTCGGGCATGGATGTGTGTGATGTCCTTAGGTTAGTTAGGTTTAAGTAGTTCTAAGTTCTAGGGGACCGATGACCTCAGATGTTAAGTCCCATAGTGCTCAGAGCCGTTTGAACCATTTTTTTAGTGGTAGGAGGGCCCAGTGGTCAGCTCCCCAAAAACAGAGCACAGATCAAGCATGAGAACAGGAAGAAGGTGTACTGAACTGTGAAAAAAAGGAAAATAGAAACAGTTAGCTGTTCCAGAACGGGAATTGCAATATAGAGCAGGCTAAACAGTAGTTGCATTGCCACGGTGTTGGACTACCAAGTTCAGCTTTGTTTTTCTCAGTAATGCGGTGTTGTTTGGGGCCGGCTAATGGCACCTCGCTAAGAAGTGCATTTCGGTGACTGTGACGCCAGCCTCGTCAAGCGTCTCAATTTCGGGCGATTAGGATTCGCAATTTATGTCCAGACGGGCGACGTAGCTGTTGCGCCGGAGACACAGCTACGCAGCAACAGCCGGCCGTGTTATCAGATACGGCCGCAGGCGCAGCGCATTCCAGCCTCGTACCCCAGCCGCTTTCTCATTCCCCACGGCGCCACACTGCTGGCCATAAATAACCTCCTTCGCGCCCTGTTCACCTAATGGACTGTCACATGCATCAATAAGATACCTACACTGCGAGCAGGCGTGGAGTTTTGCTGAAATACAACAAGAAACGAGCCGATACCTACGGCTGTGTTCTACATTTTACTATACTGAATCACCCGAATGGCTGTGTCTGCTATCAGGTACATCACAGTTCGAAAAGACATTTTACTTTTTGCAGATGCAGTTGGCACATTTAACTACTTCTCTTTTGGATTGGCGTGGGGCAACAGCTCAGGATACCCCTGTGTAATGCGGGATTGGCCATCATATGCCACGAGAAGCGGATCCACTAGTAGAAAACGCGGCGGGGAATACTGTGTTGTCAGTAGAGAATCAGAATGGGTCGCCGGCCGCGGTGGTCTCGCGGTTCTAGGCGCGCAGTCCGGAACCGTGCGACTGCTACGGTCGCAGGTTCGAATCCTGCCTCGGGCATGGATGTGTGTGATGTCCTTAGGTTAGTTAGGTTTAAGTAGTTCTAAGTTCTAGGGGACTAATGACCACAGCAGTTGAGTCCCATAGTGCTCAGAGCCATCAGAATGGGTCAGTCAGGAGACATCAGTGATTGGGAACGACGACTGCTCACTGGACGTTATGTGAGTAGCAAATCCATTTGACTCGTATAAGGACGCCCAAGTCGACTGCTCGTTATGAGACTGTGAAGTGGAAACGCGGAAGAACAACTGCAGCTGAACCATAACCAGGCTGACGTGACGTCCTGGGTCCGTCAAGTATCGTGAAGGGTAGTTGTAAAAAATCACGTGAAATTAGCAGAAGGAATTATTCGTGAATTCCAAAGTTCCATCAGGTCAGCTAGCGCAATCTACATCTACATTCACATCTAGGTGATTACACTGCTATTCACAATAAAGTGCCTGGCAGAGGGTTCAATGAACCACCTTCAAACTGTCTCTCTACCGTTCCTCTCTCGAACGGCACTAGGGAAAAACGAGCAATTAAATTTTTCTGTGCGAGACCTGATTTCTCTTATTTTACCGTGATGATCATTTCTCCCTATTTAGGTTGGTGCCAACAGAATTTTTTCGCAGTCGGAGGAGATGACTGGTGAATGAAATTTCATAAGATCCTGTCGCAACGAAAAACGCCTTTGTTTTAATGATTGCCATTCCAATTCAACTATCATGTCTGTGGAACTATCTCCCCTACTTCGTGATAGTACAAAACGAGCTGCTCTTCTTTGAACTTTTTCGATGTCATCCGTCAGTCCCACATGATGCGGATCCCACACCGCACAGCAATACACAATAGGGCGAATGGGCGTAGTGTAAGCAATCTTTTTATTAGACCTGTTACACCTTCCAAGTGTTTTGCCAATGAATCGCAGTCTTTGGTTTGCTCAACCCACAAAACTATCTATGTGATCTTTCAAGTTTAGGTTATTTGTAACTGTAATCCCTAAGTATTTAGTTGAATTTACAGCCTTCAGATTTGTTTGACTTATCGCGTAATCGTGATTTAGTGGATTTCTTTTAGTACTCATGTGAATAACTTCACACTTTTCTTTACTCAGGGTTAATTACCACTTTTCGCATCATACAGATATATTCTCTAAAACATTTTGCAATTCGTGTTGGTCATCTGATGACTTTACAAGACGGTAAATGACAGCATCATCTGCAAACACTCTAAGAGGGCTACTCCTATGTCGTTATTATAGAAGAGGAACAATAAAGGGCCTATAACACTACCTTGGGGAACGTCGGATATTACTTCTGTTTTACTCGATGATTTTCCGTCTATTACTGCGAACTGTGACCTTTCTGACAGGAAATTACGAATTAAGTCGTACAACTGAGGCGATATTCCACAGGCACGCAGTTTGGTTAAAAGACAGTTGTGAGGAACGGTGTCGAAATCCTTCTGGAAATCTAAAAATATGGAATCAATTTGACATCCTCTGTCGACAGAAATCATTATTTCATGAGTATAATAAGCTAGTTCTGTTTCACAAGAACAAAAATCAAATTACTCTGAGCAGTATGGGACTTAACATCTGAGGTCATCAGTCCCCTAGACTTAGAACTACTTAAACCTAACTAACCTAAGGACATCACACACATCCATGCCCGAGGCAGGATTCGAACCTGTGACCGTAGCAGTTGCGCGGTTCTGAACTGAAGGGCCTAGAACCGCTCGGCCACCGCGTCCGACTTTCACAAGAACGATATTTCCTGAATCCGTGCTGACTATGTGTCGATAAATCGTTTCCTTCGTGGTAATTCATAATGTTCGAACAAATTATATGTTCCAAAACCCTACTGCAAATCGACGTTAGTGATATGGGCCTATAACTCAGCGGATTACTCCTATTGCTCTTTTTGGGTATTGGTGTGACTTGAGCAATGTCCCAGTCTTTAGGTAAGGATCTTTCGGTGAGGGAGCAGTTGTATATGATTTGCTAAATATTGAGCTATTGTATCAGCATACTCTGAAAGCAACCTGACTGGTGTACAGTGTGGACCGAAGGCCTTGCCTATATCAAATGATTTAAGCTGCTTTGCTACACAGAGTTTATCTACTTCTGTGTTTCTTATCTTGGCAGTTGTTCTTGGTTGGAAGTCAGGAATATCTATTTCATGTTCTTTGGTTAAAGCGTTTCGGAAAACCGTGTTTAACTCTGCTTTAGTGGCTCTGTCATCAGTGACTTCGCCGTTGTTATCGTACAGTGAAGGTCTTGATTGCGTCTTGCCACTGGTGTGCTTTATGTATGACCAGAATCTCTTTGGGTTTTCTACCAGATTCCGAGACAGTGTTTCCTTGTGGAAATTATTAAAAGCATCTCGCATTGAAGTACTAGCTATATTTCGAACTTACGCAAAACTTCGAAAATGTTGGGGATTTTGCGTTCTTTTAAATTTGACATGCTTTTTCTGTTGCTTCTGGAACAGTGAACGATCACTGTGCCTAAGGTGTTAAAAAGAGCTGGCCGTTGTGGCCGAGCGGTGCTAGGCGCTTCAGTCTGGAGCCACGCGACCGCTACGGTCGCAGGTTCGAATCCTGCCTCGGGCATGGATGTTAGTGATGTCCTTAGGTTAGTTAGGTTTAAGTAGTTCTAAGTTCCAGGGGACTGATGACCTCGGATGTTAAATCCCATGGTACTCAGAGCCATTTGAACCAATAACTGTTCAGCGTGGCTTTCTTACTACGTAGGGTGTGGACCCCCCTATAGCACAGAGCATTAGACGATGGCATGAACAGTTCCGAGAAACAGGTTGTTTGTGTAAAGGCAAATCGCCGGGCCGTCCCGAGTGTCTGACACAGACGTCGAATGCATCCGCCATACTTGTGCAAGGAGTCCGCAGAAATCCGTTCGCCATGAAGCCCGACTGACGTGTGCTGCGTCGACGTTTACACATGAGACTATACAGAATTCAGCTACTGCAAGCTCTTTGTGAAGGTGACAAACAACTATTTGTGGAGTTCTGTAATTTCGTTCTTAGCAGGATGGGGGACAACAGTTTTCTTCCAAGCTTAGTTTTTAGTGACGAAACAACATTCCTTTTAAATGGAAAGGTGAACCGTCAAAATGCGAGAATATGGGGTACGGAACAACCACATGAACTTGTACAACATGAGCGAGACTCTCCAAAATTTAATGTGTTGTGTAGCTTCACAAGGAAAGTGTATTGTCCATTTTTCTTTGCCGAGAACACAGGAAGCACATATCTCGATACGCATGAGAACTTTCTTTTCCCACAGCTGAAGACTGATTCGAATGACTTTATTTACCAACAGGATGGAGAACCGCCACAGTGGCATCTGGGAGCGTGGGAATTTTTAAGGGATTACTGAACGGTGGATCGGTCGCACTGGACCAAATGATTCAGCCTTACACACCTGACCTTCAAGGTCACCGGACCTGGCTGTATGTGGTTATTTCTTGTGGGTTCTATAAAATACTCTGTTTATGTGCCTCCATTACCAACAACAATGAATGAACTGAGACATCGCATAACAGCAGCTGGAAGCTGCAACTCAGGACATGCTCGCTGCAGTCCGAGAACAGTTTGAATACCGCATTGATATATGCCATGCACCTCAAGGGGGCATATTGAACACCTATAAAAAGCTATGAAAAAAGATTTTTGAGTTTTCTGTTCATCAAAAAGCAAAATTCATTGTATACGTTTATAAGTTTCAGAAATATTGACGTGCCAAATCGGACGATTCTTTTTAGACACCCTGTATTTCTAGAGCGTCTGACACATATATCTACAACACGTTCAAGTATGTACAACGAGCCGTCCGCTGTGGCCGAACGGTTCTAGGAGCTTCAGTCTGGAACCGCGCTGCTGCTACGGTCGCAGGTTCGAATCCTGCCTCGGGCACGAATATGTGTGATGTCCTTAGGTTAGTTAGGTTTAAGTACTTCTAAGTCTAGGTGACTGATGGCCTCAGAAGTTAAGTCCCGTAGTGCTTAGAGATATTTGAACCGTTTTATGTACAACGTAAACCAAACAGCTTAGTAGATTTTCGCCACCAGTGAAGAAGATTCTCGCAGAACGTATGTATTTGATAGCAGTGGGGTTTGTTTGTTAGTAACGCTCGTATGTTTTCCCGTTTATATGACAACATGATATCCTTCATACGATATTGTTGTGCCTGTGCTATTCTGAATTACGGTGCAAAATTCCTTTGGACAAGCATACGGTGACTACAGCCGTATTGAAATATATGTATTCACAGTTGCGAATATGGACAACTGCCAGCTATAGAATGGCATGATGACAATGAAAATTTGTGCCGGACCGTGATGCGAACCCGGATTTCCCGCTTATCGCGAGCTGTCACCTTACCATTATTTTATTTTATTTTATTTTATACAGAGAATAACCGACCCAGCTGGGAATCGAACCCGGGCCAGTAGGCCATTTGTCCGCCAACACCAGGCAAGCTACATTCAAGTACAATTTCTCACCTGTAGAGGAATTTACATAATGGATGTACAGGTTCATGTTGTGCACGCATGGTTGACAGCATGTAGATGTTTGGGTCTGGGCCTGAGTCGTGCACGGATAGCCAAATGCTACAGATGGTTAACTACTCTCTGTAATAAAAATCTGGATGAACTTCAACGAGAGTTATGAGACATACGCCCCGAACAAATGCAACGAACAATACCGAACAAAATGAGATTTATAAAACAAAAAACATGGTAAGGATGGTAACGCGAATGCTCGCGATAAGCCCCAAATCCGGAATCGAGTACTGGGCAGGCACAAATTTTCACTGTCGTCAATCCATTCTACAGCTGATGGTTGTCCATATTCACAATTGCTAATATATTTAATGTAATATCCTTCAGGTGTGTCTACTTCACTAGTTCATGATGAGAAACCTCAAATGTATGTTCCTAACCGAAGCAACATTCACTCTGATATACGTTTCGGAAATAAAAACCTTAGAAACCGAGATGCAGACAAGTAGACGGACTTTTATTCATAAGAAGTATAATTAAATTATCGCCATTTAAGAAAAAAAGTTGGTTTGCAAACCTCTCGTCGTTCACAAGTACACTATTTCTAGTGCTGCATGGGATGCGAGAAGCGGCGTGCAGTTTCTCTGCACTTGCTTCGTGCGGCTCTAAGCGTGGTCTTTACATTAGGCAGTTTGCGAGACAACAGCGCAATTTCTCAACCACGCGTCCATGCAGTGTCTGGCTGGCACACTTCTTGTCCCCTGCTGGAAGCGTAATCTCCGTGCCGGTGATACATCTTGTTTTTGTCGCTTGCAGCTTTGCTGCAGCGGCTAGCTGTACTACCTCCTGGACTAATCGCGGTACTCGTCTTTACATAACATCAGCGTTTCTCAGTGCTCAGACGAAGCAATACATACATGGAGCAAATTTTTCTTTGTCTGTTCCGTTAATCAAGAAACGTTCAGTTTGTCATCTGGTTGGATCAAGAGCTGCCGACGAGATGTTGATTTCTAACCTTTCTTCTGTATTACGGCAACAGTGAAGAGATCGCCCACCTTTGAATTAATATTACTGACTAGTCAACGACCTGATGTCACGTCTTGTGCGGCCTCGGCAGCCTAAAGCCGTCGGCACACGGGATGAAGCAACTAACATCGACGAGCATTCAGACGGAATATCCAAGTCACGACACACACTGCAGCTGGCACAAAGCACGAGCTGGTTGACGAAATTTTGCACTCTGAGCGATATACAACGGTGGTTGACGGCTTTATTTGGCTCGCAACCCATACAGTTTGTTCACAAACATGGACGTACGTAAAATTCCTACGTTGGCAATTAAAACGGAAATTTCCTTTCCTGACCGTTCAAAAAAATGGTTCAAATGACTCTGAGCACTATGGGACTCAACTTCTGTGGTCATCAGTCCCCTAGAACTTAGAACTACTTAAACCTAACTAACCTAAGGACATCACACACATCCATGCCCGAGGCAGAATTCGAACCTGCGACCGTAGCGGCCTCGCGGTTCCAGACGGTAGCGCCTAGAAACGCACGGCCACTCCTGCCGGCATTTCCTGACCGTATGCTAGTCATGTTCTTCTGTCTTTGGTATACCTCAATAACAAATTTAATACCCATGAATGTGAAGTAAGACAGAAATGAGAAATATATGTCCACTGAGGAAAGACATCAGTCTACAAAAATTCACCAAATCAAACAAACTCACTCCTCACAGAGAGCGTACTTACATAGCATCAAATATTGCAGAAATTATTTCTGTTAATTTCATGCGAAACTCCCACAACCGTTTAGAAAACACAAGGATACACACACATCAACAAAAGTTTTGCATCACCCAGGTTCCAGAACTCCTCGAGATAGACGTGGAATGTGGATATTGCATCACAAATACAGTCTCTTTGACTGATCAGAAATGTCACTAATCCCGCCCACGTGGTGGCCGAGCGGTTCTAGGTGCTACAGTCTGAAACCGCGCGACCGCTACGGTCGCAGGTTCGAATCCTGCCTCGGGCATGGATATGTGTGATGTCCTTAGGTTAGTCAGGTTTAAGTAGTTCTAAGTTCTAGGTCACTGATGACCTCAGCAGTTAAGTCCCATAGTTTCCAGAATGAGATTTTCACTCTGCAGCGGAGTGTGCGCTGATATGAAACTTCCTGGCAGATTAAAACTGTGAGTCGTGCTTCGGTAGCTCAGTTGGTAGAGCACTTGCCCGCGAAAGGCAAAAGTCCCGAGTTCGAGTCTCGGTCGGGCACACAGTTTTAATCTGCCAGGAAGTTTCAAGTCCCATAGTGCTCAGAGCCATTTCAACCAATCCCGCACAAAGATGTAAACAACCATGCATCAGCAGCGCCTATTAGACGGAGAGGATCCGACAGCCGATCAGTTCCAGTCATTCTACCAGGAAGGAGGTACACGGCTCGTATTGTCTGTAATTCAACCATGCCTAGACGGTCAATACCGCGGTACGATCGCGTCCGCATTGTTACTTGTTACTGTGTGCCAGGAAGGGCTCTCAACAAGAGAAGCGTCCAGGCGTCTCGGAGTGAACCAAAGCGATGTTGTTTGGACATGGAGGAGAAACAGAGGGACAGGAACTGTCGATGACATGCCTCGCTCAGGCCGCTTAAGGGCTACTACTGCAGTTGATGCTTAAGTCCCATAGCGCTCACAGTCATTTGCAGTGGATGACCACTACCTACGGATTATGGCTCGGAGGAACTCTGACAGCAACGCCACCATTTTGAAAAATGCTTTTCGTGCAGCCACAGGACGTCGTATTACGACTCAAACTGTGAGCAATAGGCTGCATGATGCGTAACTTCACTCCCTACGTCCATGGCGAGGTCCATCTTTGCAACCACGACACCATGCAGCGCGGTACAGATGGGCCCAACAACATGCCGAATGCACCGCTTAGGATTGGCATCACGTTCTCTTCACCGATGAGTGTCGCATATGCCTTCAACCAGACATTCGTCGGAGGTGTGTTTGGAGGCAACTCGATCAGGCTGAACGCCTTAGTCACACTGTCCAGCGAGTGCAGCAAGGTGGAGGTTTCCTAATGTTTTGGGGTGGTATTATGTGGGGCCGACGTACGCCGCTGGTGGTCATGGTAGGCGCCGTAATAACTGTACGATACGTGAATGCCATCCTCCGACCGATGCTGCAAGCATATCGGCAGAATATTGGCGAGACATTCGTCTTCATGGACAGACACTGCACACCAAACCCCAATCTTCTGATCATGGTGTTTCGGGGAAGTTATGCGGATTCTCCTGTGGCCAGAATGTGTGATTCTGTGAGTTGACATAACCACTCACGTGGAACCAGGCTTCATCAGACATAAAGGACAGATCCATGTCCACGTCATTCATTGTTTTCTCAGTGAACAGCCATTCACGAAACTGGAGGCGCTGAGGAGCATCTGCTGGTTTTAATGCGTGAACAAGACAGTTGGTACGGATGCACGGGCAGGTCCAGGTGGAGTATTCGTCCCCATGGTCGACGTGCTATGACAGTCTCTTGCCACAGGCATCAGGCTGATGCGGTGTGACTCTGAAGCATGTTTCTGGTAAACTGCAGTCTCATCTTCTGGTGTGCGGGCACGTTTCGGAATATTTTTTTACTTGAATGATATTTTCACTCTGCAGCGGAGTGTGCGCTGATATGAAACTTCCTGGCAGACTAAAACTGCGTGCCCGACCGAGACTCGAACTCGGGACCTTTGCCTTTCGCGGACAAATGCTCTACCATCTGAGCTACCGAAGCACGACTCACGCCCGGTACTCACAGCTTTACTTCTCTCAGTACCTCGTCTCCTACCTTCCAAACTTTACAGAAGCTCTCCTGCGAAACTTGCAGAACTAGCACTCCTGAAAGAAAGGATACTGCGGAGACATGGCTTAGCCACAGCCTGGGGGATGTTCCCAGAATGATATTTTCACTCTGCAGCGGAGTGTGCGCTAATATGAAACTTCCTGGCAGATTAAAACTGTGTGCCAGACCGAGATTCGAACTCGGGACCTTTGCCTTTCGCGGGCAAGTGCTCTACCATCTGAGGTGGAAGGTAGGAGACGAGGTACTGGTAGAAGTAAAGCTGTGTGTACCGGGCGTGAGTCGTGCTTCGGTAGCTCAGATGGTAGAGCAATTGCCCGCGAAAGGCAAAGGTCCCGAGTTCGAGTCTCGGTCGTGCACACAGTTTTAATCTACCCGGAAGTTTCATTTTTTTACTTGTTCAAAAAAGATTCAGTCTGACGCTATTTTTGGACTAAGCGTTGCGTGATACTCTTTGCTGGCACTTTGACAGCATTAAAATTCTCAGCAAACAACTGACCACGCCGTTGCCACGACTTGGTTGTCACATAACTTTGCACAGTGAACACCCGGTGCTCTACTGTGAGTACCATCGTCCCCTTTGGACTGCTCCACTCACACTGACACAGCCCACACTACGCTGTGAACCGTCGTCGATCACGTGGCGGGTGTACGCATGATGTGCGACTCACGGAATGTGGTTATATGCATACATTCACGTCCAATCGTATCCACTTGAATGAGTCATTTTGATTTGCCTCACACTGTATTATATAACCGTGGTTGTTGCTCGTGACTTTTAACAGTTAACCTACTCTCCTACTATAGAGTCGCGCACTGTTTGTAGATATAAATATCGGCAAGCTGCCTTAGTGTCGTTGGTGCGATACACAGGCAAAACAGGGTGTTTCTCCCATGGGTCGTCAGGTGTTTCGGCATATATTTGAAATTTCGTTTTTGCAATGTGCATCCCAAAATAAACACTCCACAGTAAGAGTTTCATGAGACGCCTAGTACTTACACAAGCCGTCGGTTTGTTTACAGTTACGAGTCAAATTATTTCTAAACCGGAATCTTACGTGCACATTCGATTGAGTGGTCCCAAATTAGTCTAGTGCGATATTTGTTTTATCAATATGTATTAACAGGTACAGTAAAACAAGAATAATAAACAGCAGTCTAGTAACGACATCTCCGCCTAGGCCCATGACTGCTACCGCCAGGCAGCAGCCCTGGTCAGTAACTGCCGCTGGAGTACGGGTTTTTCTTCGTGTTTAACTGTCCCTCTTAATTTAAAAAAATGGTTCAAATGGCTCTGAGCACTATGGGACTTAACTTCTGAGGTCATCACTCCCCTAAAACTTAGAACTACTTAAACCTAACTAACCTAAGGACATCACACACATCCTTGCCCAAGGCACAATTCGAACCTGCGACCGTAACGGTCGCGCGGTTCCAGACTGCAGCGCCTAGAACCGCTCGGCTGTTAATTAAAAAAACTTTGTGTTCTGCTTCACGGCAGGTCTTGTCATGAGGGAAGCCTCGTCAGAGTGATCCACCGCATGAGCGTCTAGAAAAGTGATTCAGGTGGTGGTTTCCCGTTGCCTTCCACTGATGATGATGAAAAGATAATGAGGGCAACACAACACCCAGACACTGAGCAGAGAAAACCTTAGTAACACTTTGAATTTAATTGAAAATAGATGAAATGTTTTTGCTGTTGGGAATATGAACAACCATCGGCTGTGTAATGAAATAACGGCAGTGAAAATTTATGCCAGACCGGGACTCGGATTTCCCGGTTATCACGAGCGGTCGCCTTACCATTTGCCTACCAAGCACGACTCACGGCCAGACCCAAACTTCTGTATGTCGTCAACCATGTGTCTACAACCTCTACTCGTACACCCATTACGTATACTCCCGTACGGGGGAGACATTTTACATTCCCGAAATCTACCGACACAATTTCGTAGGTTGTTCAGCGATATTTTCTGAGTATTCTGATATGAGGCACCCGTGGTGTCCCGTGGCTCGTTACAGAGTAATGACGTAATTGTTATTTGATCCGCTTGTTACCTGAGTTACCATTATTTCTGTGAAAATATCTTCCAAAGTTTAAACAAGCCTGTAATATCTTCCACTGCAACGCAAAGGATCCGGTTTCCTGCACAGATACAAAAGTAGAAGGCATCGCTGCGGGGGCAACTCAGCATAGCATCGTTGTGCTGGTCTTCCTTTAATCTCATTGAACGCATAACGAGGTAAATATCGGTCAACTCTTCGCCAGTAAACTTACAGGGTGACAATTATTGAACTGCATGAAATAAAAGCGTCAAAACTTCTGAGCGGTTTACGTTAGGACGTTCAAACTGCACAGTTGGTCGCAGGGCACGATGGGAATCAGTATGCGTGGTTTAGCGACGAAGCCAACTTTCAATTGGATGGGTTCGTCAATCAGCAAAACTGGGGCACTTGGAGGATTGAGAATCCGTATTTCGCGATCGAGAAGTCTCTTCACCCTCAACGGGTGACTTTGTGGCATGCAGTGTCCAGTCACGGAATAATCGGTCCGATATTCCTTGATGGCACGGTAACTATCGAACGGTACGTGAAGATTTTTGAACATGATTTTTATCCCCATTATCCAAAGTGACCCTGATTTTGACAAGATGTGGTTCATACACGACGGAGCTCGACAGCATCGAAGCAGGAGAATGTCTGATGTCCTGGAGGAGCACTTTGGGACCGCATTCTGGTTCTGGGATACCCAGAGGCCACTGGCATGGGTTTCGATTGGCTGCCATATTCTCGGGATCTGAACACATGCGTTTCCTTTTTGTGGGGCTACATTAAAGGAAACGTGTACAGCAATAACCCCAAAACCATTGCTGAGCTGAAAACAGCCATGCAAGACGTCATCGGCAGCATCGATGTTTCGACACTTCAGCGGGTCATGCAGAATTTCGCTATTCGTCTGCGCCACATCATCGCCATTGATGACAGGCATATCGAACATGTCATAACCTAAATTCGAATATCTGTAGTGTTGTTTAGCATGTTGAATAAAGCGTGTGCACGCCTTAGTTTGTAACTAATTTACGCTTTTTTTTTTACAGAGTTCAGTAATTGTCACCCTGTATTTATTCTGCTCTGTATCACTTTTAACGA
This sequence comes from Schistocerca gregaria, assembly GCF_023897955.1. NCBI lineage: Eukaryota > Metazoa > Arthropoda > Insecta > Orthoptera > Acrididae > Schistocerca > Schistocerca gregaria. Next base: position 748,871,318 of record NC_064931.1, read on the forward strand.
ATTACTAACGCTCCAGAAAAACCAAGATTTGGAGTTTTGTGTAGATATTTTCAATGGAATACAGATATAAAGGCAAATGGGGGTAAAAAATGAAACGCAATGCAATTGCACGGCAACCAAAAAAATGGTTCAAATGGCTCCGAGCACTATGGGACTTAACATCTAAGGTCATCAGTCCCCTAGAACTCAGAACTACTTAAATCTAACTAACCTACGGACATCACACAACACCCAGCCATCACGAGGCAGAGAAAAATCCCTGACCCCGCCGGGAATCGAACCCGGGAACCCGGGCGTGGGAAGCGAGAACGCTACCGCACGACCACGAGATGGGGGCCACGGCAACCAGCCATCTGTGACCACGGGGCCCTTATACGAAAATACTCAGAAAATATTCCTGAACAACGTACAAAACTTTGTCGGTGGAGTTCTGATTCACCGCATATACACAATTTTCGTGAAACGCTTCATTTCCCAGTTTCGAATTTTTCATTCTTTCGATGTAATCGAATGGAAGCTTTATTTTTTATATACGCAAAAAATGACTGGAGCTTTGGCAAGATAACTCCATTGCACCAAGATTATTTTCTGCATCCTTGGAAGTCTACTCATTACACTGGGATGAAGATGAAATACGTATAAATGGATCTTATCTGAACCACTTTCGATTTGGAGAAAACACTGTTCTATCTACTCCATATCAAGGAAAACTTAATCAAATGATGAAGGAATTGAAGAGGGAAAATTTGAGAGTGGGTCTCAAGACAAATTATAGAAAGACAAAGACAAATATAATTTACGAAGAGTAGGCTGACTGGAAAATAGGAAAAATTTATGATGAATTTATAGAAACTGGTTACGAGTTAGTATACTTACGACAACTGAAAACAAGAGGCGAGTGAACACAAGGACTAAACACTATAGTAAAAATGAGCTGGAGTTCATTTGCGAAACTGGATGTTTTATTAAGATGGAAATAGTCAATGTGCCCTGTACGGAGCATCTGTACCCAATGTATACCGCCAGAGCTAATTTATTGAGCTGAAATATGGACATCAGATGTTCAAGCAGTTCAGAAGTACGCAAAGAGAAATGGAAAGATGCATGCCTGGCACAAGAAAAAGGGACAGAGAAACTAACAAACGGATAAGACAAGAGACAGGACGTGATAGTGTTTGTTGCGAAAAAGAAATGGAGATGGGCTGGGCATACAGCGAGAATAAATGATGGCGAGATAGACGTAGGAGAGATAAGAAAAGACCTAGAGGACGACCTAACCGAAGATTGATTGACGACACAAAGAAAAAAAAGAAGAAAAACTTGTATGCGAAAACCTGAAGATCGGAATTTATGGAGAAGCCTGGAGGAAGCTGATATCCAGCACTACACGATTAATGGCTGATCATACACACTGAAGATGCCAGCGCTACCGGAAAAGGCATCAAACATGAAGGTGGGCTGGTGGACAGCAATAAACTTCACATACTCCACGGCTGTCATGGTGCGCTCCATTGCTACCACAGGTCCCATGGCAGATAAGGTCCATGTCCTCCATAGTATAATACTGCCCCACCGACCCGTGTCAGTGGCGGGGAGTATGTTTCGAGCAGCCCTTTGCCTTGATGAAGACGTATCCGGACACGGGCATCGACCTGCTCTAACAAAAAATGTGATTCATCCTAGACGACACGTTTCCATCGATACACGGTCCAATCTCGATGATCCCGTGCATATTAGATTCGTAACTGACGACACCGTTGGGTCATCTTAGGAACACGTAGAGATTATATTCTCCGAAACCCCATGTTCAACAGGGTTCTCAGAAACTGTTGTACCTGCATGTACGTCATCGTCATATCTGCCATAGATCGCAGAGCCGTCAAGCCTCGGACTCCACGTTATGTGACAAGGCGTGGACGTGCAACAACTTGTCGCATTGTATTGCTTTCACCGTCCTTCAGGCTCTCTCTATAGATAGTCACGACGGTAGAGCAGTAGCAAGCCGAGCAGCTTCGCCATTACCGCCATATTCGTACACAGGCGTCGGGACGTAACTGTCGGCACGTTATCAGAGTCGCTTATGTCAGTGGATTTCCCACATTGCGGCCCGTATAGTTGCTAGAATCAATCCTCCTTTCGTCTCTCCTCCGCTTATTTACGATGGGCGTTCAATACGGAATGCAATACTTATTTTTTCTCCTTCAGTTTCGGATGAGAAAATGCGGAATTTTCTATGGGACATCGTAGAATATTCCCCTTTCAGACCCAAGGTATGTGGCGGTGCTGTACGTAGCCTTCAAACATTGCTGGAGTCCCAGCTGTGTTTGGCCAGCCGGCACGTACGAGATTGAACAGTTTTGCGCGACATTGTTGCGGTAATAACAGACGCCTCTCCCAACGACTCATCGTGATTTTGTTCTGAGCAGTGTGGCAGCCAGTCAAGGAATATTTTAAGGAATTGGATTAAAAAAATTTCTTTAAAAGGCTCCAGTCAAATCCTTACAGTTTTCTCCCAGGGCTACTTCCGCTGTGCCTACGTGACACAAGTTGCCTGAACCGAGGCAGTTCTGCCCAGTTAAAGCTACTGACAAGAGACGCCTTGACCCCTGTGCTGAAACCGCGAGCTACAGTCTGGAACCGCGCGACCGCTACGGTCGCAGTTTCGAATCCTGCCTCGGGCATGGATGTGTGTGATGTCCTTAGGTTGGTTAGGTTTGAGTAGTTCTAAGTTCTAGGGGACCGATGACCTCAGAAGTTAAGTCCCATAGTGCTCAGAGCCATTTGAACCATTTTTGAAACCGCGAGCGAATTTACGCTGTTGGCTTCAGCCAATAGCGAGCGTGGGATACACGTCGCGTGCGTGTGGTCTCTGGAGGATTCTGCAGTGCAGAACACAGTTGCCTCGCTCTCTTGTGATCCAGGCCTCGAGCAAATCAGACGTCTTTCGTGGAGGCACAGCCTCCGGCTCTGCGGTTCACGAGCGGCCACCGACATCAGTTAACATGAAGCGCCTTCCCTTCGGGTGTCCACTTCAGTTAGTTGTTCACCCTCATAGACTGGCCTCAACCAGGTAACTTCCTCGCTAGAAATGCCCCTTGTATACCGTACATCGAAATACGTTATTTCACCAAATTTCCTATTCTGTCATTTAACGGCAGCCCTGGACGCGCACTCAAGTCCTAACCGCTCGACCTCCTGTAGATTGTCATCATAAGCAGAATCCAACTACCTTCTTCTTTTTCCTTGCCTATGTCCACTTCACTGCCAGATCACAGTAGATATTCCGCAGCCGTCTATGAATGCCTGAGATGCTCCATGACAGCTCTCTGTTTTTAACGCACACCCGCTACAGAGGCAATTTTTAAGGCTACATATAACGCCGCCACTTGCTGTAACTACATGAAACTACAATGGCTAAAGTAGGAATATTACACAATGTGCCACAACAAATTCCACATCTTTTAAAATCGAAATTAAAAATTTTTTGCATGCCTTATTGAACACCCCTCGTATACGTCCACATACACGAAAATCAGGCACTATAACACAGTTATCAATCCTGAAGCCTTGCACGATACCCAAACGCTTACACACAGAAAAGACCTGGAAGATATCCTGAAAGAAGAAAGCCAAATTCGAAGTATGATACTCGGTCACAAAAGTACAGAAGATGGATACCGACTACAATCCACCTACAGACTACATCTACCTGGGAGCCTGTATCTAATATTTTCTGGGTCTCATGAACAAATAAAGCGAGTTGGGTCTCACACGATCGCTGTTTCCGGAATCCATGTTGATTCCTACAGAGTAGATTCTGGGTTTCCAAAAACGACATGATACTCGAGCAAGAAACATGTTCTAACATTCTACAACAGATCGATGTCAGAGATATAGGCCCATAGTTTTGCGCATCTGCTCGACGACCATTCTTGAAAACTGGGACTACCTGTGCTCTTTTTCAATGGTTTGGAATCTTCCGTTCCTCTAGAGACTTGCGGTACACGGCTGTTAGAAGAGCGGCAAGTTCTTTCGCGTACTCTGTACAGTAATAGTAATGATGAATAATTATAATAACAGTTTCCTATTTCAAACTCAACAACTCTTTTAAAAATGAAATTCCCTTTTTTGTGTATTATAAATGCGATAAATCGTAAATATCGATATTTTACAACCGATACATTGTCAGCCTCGATATCCTTCGAGTATTTTTTCGAAGAGTCGACAAACAATTACTGCAGAATTTTTTTTCCCATCTCTGTTTGTGAGACAGATACGGTTGTCAGCTGCGGGCTAGTCAGTGTTCACTAGTCGGACGAGATGGACAGGCGCCAGTTGCAGCGGCAGCGACTGCCCGCTCGCATCGCGTGTGCCACACGTGATACGAAGCGCCGCGCCACCTGCCAATCACATGATGGAGCCATCACTCCACGCACCGACTCCACGCACTCCCTAACAACAGTATTTAACTGCACAATATTCAATTTGGGCTGTTAACTACCCGACAGGGCGGCTGCGCATTTGTGAGCTAGTGTCTGCCGTGACCGATGTCTTCAGCAACTCGAAGGAAGGCACACAATGTGCAACACCCAGGTGATGCTAGAATCTGAGATCGGTGTGGCAACATTTTCTGCGTAGTGTCGCGCTTCTACACACACACACACACACACACACACACACACACACACACATACACGAGGCCGTTTCGTATGGGGCTTGACAGACGCTCCACATCGGAGCCTGCGTAGTACATGACGTACTTCGCATCACTGACGCATTGACGTGAAAATAATTGAAGGCGTGATATTCTCTACTGGGTATTAAAAGGAGAGCACTTATGTTTGCTGGAGGTCGCTACGTCAGCTTAGCAAAGAGCTTTTAAGCTTACAGTTAACTACCATGGAACGGAAAGAATGTTCTTGCTCGCCCTACAAAAATCTCGCATTTTGACGGATCTGCTAAATTGTTTGAATAGTTCTCCGTATTGAAGGAGTTGGTTGGTTGATTTGGGAGAGAAGACCAAACATCGAGGTCATCTGTCCCATCGGATTAGGGAAGGATGGGAAAGGAAGTAGGCCGTGCCCTTTCAAAGGAACCATTTCCGCATTTGTCTCAGGCGATTTAGAGCAATCACGGAAAACCTAAACCAGGATGGCAGAACGCGGGTTTGAACCCTCGTCCTCCCGAATGCGAGTCCAGTGTGCTAACCACTGCGCCACCTCAATCGGTCGCAAAATGGTTCAAATGGCTCTGAGCACTATGGGACTTAACATCTGAGATCATCAGTCCCCTAGAACGTAGAACTACTTAAACCTAACTAACCCAAGGACATCACACACATCCATGCCCGAGGCAGGATTCGAACCTGCGACCGTAGCGGTCGCACCGTTCCGGACTGAAGCGCCTAGAACCGCTCTGCCACAACGGCCGGCTTACACTTCCCAGTCATGCCCGTTAATTCTGTGTACCACTGTCTCTAAGTCTGTTCTGGCTTTTTCTGCAGGTGAAAGAACAGATACCTAGCTACAGCTCTTTGGACTTGCTGGACATAGTATTGAGTTGATGCAGCAATTACTTGGTCATAGCTGAGTTCCTCGGGAGACGCGGTTGGGAATAGTTTTTATCAACCTGAACACTGGTGACCCCACAATCGAAAGGAAGTATTGTAATTTTATAGTACCTTGAACAAGGTGAACTTGTCAATGTGCTTCGAACTGAGTCAGGTATTCAAGCCATTCCTCTTCTATGTCCTTAAATAGCCGGAACGGTAGTGTAATGGTCGGTGGTGCTTTTTCGGCTGTTTGGTTGGTTGTGGTTGTACGGCCGACGCAGCTTGTGCAACCAGTAGTTGTACTGTCGTCAGTAAGGTAACAATTTGATGGTTCTGAAATTGAAAAGCTTGTGTTAGATCTATCACATTGGCCATCTGCGGCTGAGGCACAGTGGCAAGTGATGGAGGGGGCGAGGAATTCATGATTTACACAAATACTTTATATTAAAAAACAAGCAGAGCCTCTGAAAAGAGAAGTTTGATTAGTTCTGCGGCTCCACTCCTGGAATACGGGCAATAAAACAACAGATTATCAAGCACTTGAACGCGATCACCCCTGCAAACTGAAACACAAGAGAACCAAGCAAAATCTTTGGCCAAGTTGATTGAATTCAATGGCCACTGAATTATACTCGTTGCCATCTTAAACTACCAAAAGATGTTTATATTGTATTGTACTGATTTCTATTTTACATCATCACCAGATCGACAAAAATTACCGACACTACAGTGGAGGGGGGTTCGTTGATATAACAAGTACAGCCAGAACGCGTATCAAGGATCATGGATTTACAAAATGACGCTTAATGCAGTCGACTTCCGTGTTCCGGCGCACTTTTGATCGCAACAAATTCTTCTCTCTTGTTATGTTGACGATATTTGTACACCCGGTGGTAATTTAAAATCTAAACTTGTCGAATACAATAAAAATAACTTTTGGCAGTTTTAAGACGGCTTTTCTGAATATGGGAAGAAGTATTTCACTCCATATTTTTCCCTGTATACTTATATGGTGATGGGTTGCGAATTTTTCTAAAAACAGTTGTAAACGAAAACAGTCGCCTCAGATCTAAATGAGTTGGATGAAATAGAAAATGCAGAACGATGGTTAGTGTTTAGCGCTCCATCGCAGGTGCAACAGGCGAAGCGAAAATTTCATGATTAGAATGTCAGGAAGAGAGATAATCTGTGTGAAAGTAGCAGTCAAGCTGCGACAAGAACTGCAATCGACTACTGCTGTACGACCCCTGCTTCATTTACTCTATCTATTATTCCAACTCTGATAAACCATGGAGGAACAAAGTTAGAACAGGTGGACGGTTTCAAGTACTTAGGATGCATATTCTCACAGGATGGCAACATAGTGAAAGAACTGGAAGCGAGGTGTAGCAAAGCTAATGCAGTGAGCGCTCAGCTACGATTTACTCTCTTCTGCAAGAAGGGAGTCAGTACCAAGACTAAGTTATCTGTGCACCGTTCAATCTTTCGACCAACTTTGTTGTATGGGAGCGAAAGCTGGGTGGATTCAGGTTACCTTATCAGCAAGGTTGAGGTTACAAATATGAAAGTAGCTGGGGTGATTGCAGGTACTAGTTAATAGGAACAATGGCAAGAGGGTGTCCACAATGAGGAAATCAAAGAAAAACTGGGAATGAACTCTATAGATGTAGCAGTCAGGGCGAACAGACTTAGATGGTGGGGTCATATTACACGCATGGGAGAAGCAAGGTTACCCAAGAGACTCATGGGTTCAGCAGTAGAGGGTAGGAGGAGTCGGGGCAGACCAAGGAGAAGATACCTGGATTCGGTTAAGAATGATTTTGAAGTAATAGGTTTAACATCAGAAGAGGCACCAATGTTAGCACTGAATAGGGGATCATGGAGGAATTTTATAAGGGGGCTATACTCCAGACTGAACGCTGAAAGGCATAATCAGTCGTAAATAATGATGATGATGATGATAAACCATGGCACTCTTAAAAACAGTGGGTAGCGCGGAGTAGCCGCGCGATCTCAGGCGTCTTCCCGCAGTTCCCGCGGCTCCCCCCGTCGGAGGTGCGAGTCCTTCCTCGGTCATGGTTGTGTGTGTTGTCTTTAGCGTAAGTTAGTTTAAGTTAGATTAAGTAGTGTGTAAGCCTAGGGACCGATGACCTCAGCAGTTTGGTCCCCCAGGAACTTACCACAAATTTTCAAATTTCCAAAAACAGTGACTCCATTCATTAAGTGTATAGAGAAGTTAGGGTCTACATAATGCTGAGAGTTACTTTAGGGTTAATTACGGAAATATACTTCGTGTAAATACTGCCATCTCCGTGTTCTACTTCATTTGCATACTGCGCGACAGAAACGTCACTAGCTATATGGCTCTATACGTGTTCTTACGTGTTCCATCCTATTCCCATTTTCCTTATGCGAGGTGTAAGATGTTGGATAGGTCTTCCATTGACTTTCGCTACCACTGATTTTACGTTTTCGTACCATCTGTATCGCGTTCAGGCTCTAGAGGGCCCTCTCGGCCACGACCGACCGCCGTGACGTGTGCAAATGGCGTCATTGAATGCGATACTGAGGGGAACGGAGTCAGCACACCACTCTCCCGATCGCTGTCGAGTTTCTTGCACTTGGAACCACTACTGTTATGTAGAGAAGCTCCTCAGCTGGCCTCCTACCAAGGAAAAATTTCTGGCAGCACCGGGAATCGAACTCTGGTCCCCCTAATGGCATCAGCCGCGCTGATCACTCAGCTACAGAAGTTGACTAAGCGGTATAAACATTACGGGAATCTCGGGTCCAGTGGATGCGGTACGTATCTTGCTTTGGCCTGTTGTTAAGGTGCGCAGCTCGTGGTCGTGAGGTAGCGATCTCGCTTCCCGTGCCCGGGTTCCCGGGCTCGATTCCTGGCGGGATCGGGGATTTTCGCTGCCTCGTGATGACTGGGTGTTGTGTGATGTCCTTAGGTTAGTTAGGTTTAAGTAGTTCTAAGTTCTAGGGGACTGATGACCATATATGTTAAGTCTCATAGTGCTCAGAGCCATTTGAACCAACCTGTTATTGTCAATTGTATACCTGAATCTTGTAGTTGACCTCGACTAGTTTCATCAGTACAGTGTTGTGTTTCTGTTGCTGTTCTTCTCGAATAGCACGGAGTGGTCGTCGAATCTAACGTTCCTTAATATTCCAGCTAAATATTTTGGCGATTTTACGATTCCCACAAGTATAACACTGATCTTCTTACCGGATGCCATATGTTTCTACCTGTTTGTTATGAACATTATCGTGGATTCGTCCACATTTAAAGAGAGGTGCCATTTATCATTTCAAGCGGATTTTATGTCCAACGCTTTTTGCATTTCCTTATGATCGTCCAACTACGATACTCTCCTGTAGAATAATGTAACAGAGTTGCGGAGTTGTTCTATTACACGTCCCTGAGGCACATCTGATGTCACTTTCCTTTCTGCTGAACACTCGCCGTTCAATATGACGTGCAGGGTTCTATTTGAGGGCTGGCCGCGGATGTCTCGCGGTTAAGGGGCTCAGTCCGGAACCACGTGACTGCTACGGTCGCAGGTTCGAATCCTGCCTCGGGCATGGATGTGTGTGATGTCCTTAGGTTAGTTAGGTTTAAGCAGTTCTAAGTTCTAGGGGACTGATGACCACAGATGTTAAGTCCCATAGTGCTCAGAGCCATTTGAACCATTTTTTTCTATTTGAGGAAAATTCATCGATTCCATCGTATATCTGTGAAGACACTCCACAGAGTCATATTTTTAGTCGTCAGTTTTACACAATGTCAAACGCTTTTCGAAGGCCTAGGTAGAAGCAATTCACCTCTATCTTCTAATCTGCAGTACATGAAGAAAGGAAGTTGTAGGTCAAAAGTTTGATATTTCCTCCAACTGCCTGAACTCTAAGATACTTTTCAGAGTACTCGGAGAATCGCCCGTGAAATTTTCTTATTACAGTATTGTAATGGGAAGCTATCAGGGGTTAAAAATACAGAAATTTGTACGAAATTGTATTAAAAATTATCTTGCCCATTGCATCGAACAGTAAACACACGGGGACAGCATCTTAAATCTCTCGGCACAATACGGACCCAAACTTTCCCATACGGTTAATGGAGGGAATCATTGTTTTTAAGAGTACAATTGTTTACCAGAGTTACAACTAATGTCTTTAAACCCAAAAATTTTGGAAAAAAGATGGGTTTCTAACGGCTTCAGCTGCCAGTACCAAATACTCTGTTCCGACGATGAAAATGTAAAGGCTGTAACAGTCTGTAATAGTAGTACGTGCCCTGTAACGTGATAAGAAATTGACTTTAGAACTCTGGTTAATACAGGGAAGTCATTAGAGGGATCACTCGAAAGAAAAACAGAATGTGTGAGTCCCACGTAAGCTCAGTTAATAAATCAAAATTATTATGTCCTTTAGTTGTTGGTAATACAGTTACGACACTACTGGTAGCTGAAACTTTTTCTTTTCAGAATCGCTTATGAAAGGAGATCGTACCACAGTCCATTCCCCACTTCCCCTAAGGATTCAAATATTCCGGAATTGGAGGTAAGTGAATGTGGAATCAACAAGTAGTTAAAGTTAGTTAGCAAAATGGAACGCGATGTAAGGCGTAGGTCAAGAAAATGTAGCAGGAGCGTTACTACAAGCAACAGGTATAGACCATTTAGAAGGTAAGTAGTTCTCTGGGACTGTGTTAGGTCGACGCTGTTGTAGCGAGAGACGTTCAACTGCTAGAAAATTTCTGGCAAATGAAGGATGGTTGAAATGGCTCTGAGCACTATGGGACTAAACATCTAAGGTCATCAGTCCCCTAGAACTTAGAACTACTTAAACCTAACTAACCTAAGGACATCACACACATCCAAGCCCGAAGCAGGATTCGAACCTGCGACTGTAGCTGTCGCGCTGTTCCAGACTGAAGCGCCTAGACCGCTCTGCCACAACGGCCGACTAAATAAAGGATGACTTCAGTACAGAATTACTCGGCTTCGGCATTCCTTCTCGTGACCTTACATTAAACACAGCAATGGTGACAGTGACAACATCAGCAGGTGTTGATGTTTTTCTGAACAACAAATTATTAAGATGAAATTAAATGTCCTGTGGCGAGGGCCTACCGTCGGGTAGACTGTCGCCTGGTGCAAGTCTTTTTAGTTGACGCCTCTTCGGCGACTTGCGTGTCGATGAGGATGAAATGATGAAGACAACACAACACCCAGCCCCCGAGAGGAGAAAATCTCCGACACAGCCGAGAGTCGAACCCCTCGCATGGCATTCTGCCGCGCTGATTACTCATCTATGGAGACTGTAATCTACCCCTCTCTCCCCTGTTGTTGCTACTGTCCACTATGGTAAAGCCTTTTCAGAAGATTCGAGAGGACGAAGTTTTACAATAAACTTATTACTTGTTCTTCAAATGTAGGGGGTCTGATTCTTGAAGCTGAAATTCTCACATATTAAGTTTCATGGTTAAATTGATTTAAATAATACGGAAGAATGTCGTTGCAGAATTTTTGTATTTACGATAATTTATTGTGTCACATTTTATTACATCACAGTCTTTTGAATTTTCACATTAACAAAGCCGAAATTACATTGTCGAAAATACAAAAATACGTCCGATCACATCAGAGGAATGCTTACTAATACCTCGTTCTGCGGTAATAACAATATTCCAAAGAAGTTTTCTTCACAAATGAATTTCAATTAGTTTCGACTATTATTTTATAAATGAACCTAGAAATAAACAAAATAAACAGTACTACACTGCGTAATGAAAAATAGAAATTTTAAGTGCGCCAAATAATTCGTAATTTCAAATGTTTTTTTCTAAAAGAAAAACAATTTTAACTGTACATTCAGAGCTATTACACATCGATTGTAACAACGAAAATAAAGTACTTTCTTTTCATAAATTTTAGCTTGAAATATAACATACTGTGTATCAAATTATTTGAAATTTTTCAGAAAAACAGCTGACATAATACGGACCTGTCCAAAATTTTTGAAATATTTATAGTATCGACTGCTACTGTTGAGGCAAAGTAATGCTAGAGGAGGATGTCCCTTTACAAGCCGGACATTATTAAGATGATAACTCGCCACACAACAAGGAAAAAGATATGTTGTGCCTCTGAAATGTTTCGGAATTATCTTACGTTCAGTGCTGCATCATGCGATTGTAAGGGGTTGGGTTGGGTTGTTTGGGGGAGGAGACCAGACAGCGTGGTCATCGGTCTCATCGGATTAGGCAAGGACGGGGAAGGAAGTCGGCCGTGCCCTTTCAAAGGAACCATCCCGGCATTTGCCTGGAGCGATTTAGGGAAATCACGGAAAACCTAAATCAGGATGGCCGGACGCGGGATTGAACCGTCGTCCTCCCGAATGCGAGTCCAGTGTGAAGGCCACTGTGTCACCTCGCTCGGTGCGTTTTTAAGTAATGGTTGTAAGCATTCTTACTTCAGTAGCTTAGGCACTGACCTATAGTAATAGACTACGTACAAAAATACCGGCATTAACAATAATGAATAATCAGCCAGAAAATGATATGTATTCTTCACTATACACACTCGTGTCGACAAATGACACTTAGCAAAAAAGTAAATGACATGTTCTAACAAATAATCTAAGAACACACTATTGTTGAAATACCGGTGTAAGCTGAGAACCAAATTATGAATTCACGTTCTTCCTGCTGTCTAAAAGTTGCTGATCATCAGAATAGATAATCACGACATGTCTCCTGCTTTAAAAATATTCTCAAGAACAAGGAAGAGGTACTCGGCTGGTTGCACGAGCCGCACTTAAAGACAACCTTTAGCTGTAGCAGAGTTTTATAATGCACGTAAAGGCTAAGCGTATACGTAATTGTGAACAGTTTATTTGACACAAATTTCTTGTTGATCAATTTCAATGACGATATCCGAATTGAAGTAACTGCGGCAAACGGTTGATTTTAATGTCTGGGAGACAGTTACGATACGTAAGCCAAAGGCGATCTCCGAAATATTTTACTAAAAGAGCATCCGTCAACGTTATAGCTACCAGCGGCGACCCTCAACGTACCACCGTCAATTTAGTCCGAGCAAACCCATCACAGCACGAAAATTTATAAAATTACTTCAGGTAGAAATATCTGAGCGGTTAAGTACTCCTCTCGTTAGGCTCGATCGTAAATACTGGCCGCTGTTTAATGACAATGCTGGCAGCGAAGCCGCTGTCATTTCCCGGGTTCCGTCTGTTATTAGACGCTTGTTTTTTACAGGCGTTTTCTCTGAAAAACGTCTTCTGCTGAGTTACATCCGGAATACCTCCATTACTCGCCGCATTTTAGATCGAAAATAATGTAGAGCGCTTTGGCGTAACGCGGGTTACAAGGTGAACGAGTAGAGCACTGCCTCTGAAATTACGGGCCACGGCATTAAACATGTCGTTCGTTGAGCAATAGGTCGGGATGATAAATTGATTTAAATTAGCTTCGGTGTGAGCTAATATAAAAGGGAAACAAGAATACTTTCTATCGTGCACGTCTGCAGCTTTCTCCCGCTGCTGTTTTCCAATGCGAGTTTGTAATTGCTTTTTCGCTGCTTCTGGATATTTCGCCAGTGGCAAGACGAATGCGGTCGGTCCTTCTTCTCTGAACACAATTACATTTCTCTCTATTTTAGTTATCTTCCCAGACCCTCAGGGTATTCATGTACTTGCCGGTATTCATCACAAGGACTAACCGACAGTCTTCCACGTTACATAGATCATATTGTCGATAAGATTATGGTTTGACAGACAACGGGCTGTAATTTCCGTTAAATGTCGTCCGATATGTAATCAGAATGGTTCAAGAAACTTACTGGAAATACAAAACCGTCTATAAATAGACCAGCGAATGACTAAAATCTCATTAAAGTATACATACTTGTTCCACTCTTCGACGTTTATTGATTTACTCAAACACATAATAATAAGACCGTTTTCTGTAGCATATGCCACATTCTTAACAGACCAGAATGTAGCCATGTAAATGAATCTCCGTCGTCTATTTACAAATCTAAACGCCATAGTGACTATTATAGATAAAAATGTTCGCCGGCCGCGGTGGTCTCGCGGTTCTAGGCGCGCAGTCCGGAACCGTGCGACTGCTACGGTCGCGGGTTCGAATCCTGCCTCGGGCATGGATGTGTGTGAGGTCCTGAGGTTAGTTGGGTTTAAGTAGTTCTAAGTTCTAGGGGACTAATGACCACAGCAGTTGAGTCCCATAGTACTCAGAGCCATTTGAACCATTTGAACCATAAACAAATGTTCAAAAGTGTGTGAATTTCTAAGGGACGAAACTGCTGAAGTCATCGGTCCCTAGACCTACACACTACTTAAACTAACTTATACTAAGAACAACACACACACCCATGCCCGAGAGAGGACTCGAACCTCCGGCGGGGGGGATAGATAAACAGAATTGAGTTCTACATATGTATAATTACACCGCTAACTTGGAAGCATCAATGTGAAGCTCAAATTCCATACATTTGCACCAATTATTTTATCGCTATTTCTCTCGGAAGGGAGCGAGGGAAATAGCGATAAAATGATTGGTGCAAATGTTTGGAATTTGAGTTTCACATATATATATATATATGTGTGTGTGTGTGTGTGTATGTGTGTGTGTGGTGTGTGTGTGTGTGTGTGTGTGTGTGTGTTGTGTGTGTGCGTTCGTGTGTGTGTGTGTGTGTCATCCCTACGCTTCCTCGTTATGATGATTTTACACTCCTGGAAATGGAAAAAAGAACACATTGACACCGGTGTGTAAGACCCACCATACTTGCTGTACAAGCAATGATGACACGCACGGCACAGCGGACAAACCAGGAACCGCGGTGTTGGCCGTCGAATGGCGCTAGCTGCGCAGCATTTGTGCACCGCCGCGGTCAGTGTTAGCCAGTTTGCCGTGGCATACGGAGCTCCATCGCAGTCTTTAACACTGGTAGCATGCCGCGACAGCGTGGACGTGAACCGTATGTGCAGTTGACGGACTTTGAGCGAGGGCGTATAGTGGGCATGCGGGAGGCCGGGTGGACGTACCGCCGAATTGCTCAACACGTAGGGCGTGAGGTCTCCACAGTACATCGATGTTGTCGCCAGTGGTCGGCGGAAGGTGCACGTGCCCGTCGACCTGCGACCGGACCGCAGCGACGCACGGATGCACGCCAAGACCGTAGGATCCTACGCAGTGCCGTAGGGGACCGCACCGCCACTTCCCAGCAAATTAGGGACACTGTTGCTTCTGGGGTATCGGCGAGGATCATTCGCAACCGTCTCCATGAAGCTGGGCTACGGTCCCGCACACCGTTAGGCCGTCTTCCGCTCACGCCCCAACATCGTGCAGCCCGCCTCCAGTGGTGTCGCGACAGGCGTGAATGGAGGGACGAATGGAGACGTGTCGTCTTCAGCGATCAGAGTCGCTTCTGCCTTGGTGCCAATGATGGTCGTATGCGTGTTTGGCGCCGTGCAGGTGAGCGCCACAATCAGTACTGCATACGACCGAGGCACACAGGGCCAACACCCGGCATCATGGTGTGGGGAGCGATCTCCTACACTGGCCGTACACCTCTGGTGATCGTCGTGGGGACACTGAATAGTGCACGGTACATCCAAACCGTCATCGAACCCATCGTTCTACCATTCCTAGACCGGCAAGGGAACTTGCTGTTCCAACAGGACAATGCACGTCCGCATGTATCCCGTGCCACCCAACGTGCTCTAGAAGGTGTAAGTCAACTACCCTGCCCAGCAAGATCTCCGGATCTGTCCCCCATTGAGCATGTATGGGACAGGACGAAGCGTCGTCTCACGCGGTCTGCACGTCCAGCTCGAACGCTGGTCCAACTGAGGCGCCAGGTGGAAATGGCATGGCAAGCCGTTCCACAGGACTACATCCAGCATCTCTACGATCGTCTCCATGGGAGAATAGCAGCCTGCATTGCTGCGAAAGGTGGATATACACTGTACTAGTGCCGACATTGTGCATGCTCTGTTGCCTGTGTCTATGTGCCTGTGGTTCTGTCAGTGTGATCATGTGATGTATCTGTCCCCAGGAATGTGTTAATAAAGTTTCCCCTTCCTGGGACAATGAATTCACGGTGTTCTTATTTCAATTTCCAGGAGTGTATTTCCATAAAACAATACTAGAACTTTCAGTTTGAGCCATACAGTGGTATGTTGAGCTTGGAGTCCACTTTACGCAGAATCCTAACTATCGTTGACAGTGAAATGGAGGATTAAACGAACGAACACATGCAATCCTCCTCCCGCCCTAACCCCCCCCCCCCCCCCCCGACTTTCTCTCTTTCTCTCTCTCCCCTAGATGAAGCCATTTTAAGGATCTTGGAATTATTCCACTTACTTTCAAACGCATTTACTCCTTAATGATTTTGTTGCTGATAATAAAAATCTTTTCCAACTGAACTGTGATATATACCGCCTCAAAGAAAGATACCAAAATAATTTCCATGTACACTATGCCTTCTTGTCAAGGGTTCAGAATGGAGATAAGTACTGTGGTAGGAACAGAGTCAACAAGTTCCTAACCAGCATAAAGCAAGACACTGGGAATCCTTGCCAATTCAAAATAAAATTAAAAGCATACCTTAATAGCCACTCTTTCTACAAGTTATTTCGATATTCGGAAACTGAAGAGTTCATCAAGGTACGTAGGAAGTAATGGTGTTTGTTACAAAGCGCCATGGTAAGTAATAACGTACTACAAATAGGACTCACTATTTACATATGTAAAAAAATATTTACTTTAAGAAATACCATTTTCATCAAGCAAATATGAAGCTATTGATAGCAGATAAACAGTAACTATATAGTTAAACTGCTGAGGCAGTAGATATTGTCAGAGTGGCAGTTTTATTACTAATTTACGCAATTAAATATAGATTGTATCAGGATGAATACAACTAACTCGTAAAGTGATAGGTTGTTGTTAAAACAGTATAAATTTTTTAGTTTCTAACGGTTGATTTAAATATAAAAGAACAGACTTCAATGCCAATAAAGCATAAAAGATAGAAACACATAGTGCATGTCACTCGACAGAAGAAGGTTCACAGCTTTGACACGGCTGCGCTTTAGTTTATTTGTAGCAACATGGCGGCTATACTACAAGAGAAATCATACTGTGTTGGAATTTCCGCGGAGTCAACCATTGTTGAAGTGCAACGTGCACTTCGCTGTCGCTTCAGCAAGAATCCGCCTCTGCACAAGCATATTTATGACTGGCATACTTGGAAGTTGGTTTCATATGCACAGGGAGGAGCAGTGGTCGGTCACGCACGTCTGATGAAAATGTCGAGGGTAACCGAGAGGCGTTCACACCGAGCCCTTGGAAGTCCACAAGACTGGCACGCCAGGCACTTAACCTTCCTCAAACAGCGGTATGGCGTCTTCTGAAACGACGCCTGCAGATGAAGCCTTACAAGTTGCATTTACCGCAGCGATTGCGTGTCGGCGATCATAACACAAGGTACGAATTTTGCATTTCATGTGGCAGAGGACACTGTTTCCGAACGGCTCATCTTTTCGGACGAGTCAACGTTTCATGTATGCGAAAAGTAAACCGCCATAATGTAAGAATTTGGGGGTCACAGAATCAAGGCGTCGTCGTAGAGCATGAAAGAGACCCACCGCTTCTGATCACCACTTTTATGGACCTTTCTTTTTTGCAGAGGAAACTGTGACAGGAATTTCGTACCTGGACATGCTACAAAACTGTTTGTTTTCTCAACTTGACGAAGATTCCAATGATTTAATTTTTATGCATGAGGACGCCCCGTCTCACTTTCCCCTTCAGTTGAGGCGTTATCTAAAAAAACACCACCCCACAACGTTGGATTGGAAGAGCTGGACAACAATATCCTGTTCATTGCATTTGGCCTCGAGTTTCACCAAACCCCTCACCTTCCAATGTTTTTCTTATGGGGGGAGGGGGAGAGCAAGGGTGAAGGGGAGGGTAGGGGGGGGGGAGGAAGCGTACGTAAGAGACAGAGTTTTTGTCCGACCTATGGCAGCTTCTCTTCAAGAGCTGAGGAATCGAACTGTTGATTCATGTATGGAATAAAACAGACTAGTTTTCGAAGATTCTCGAGCAACGTATGGTGCTCATGTTGAGTGTGCAGTATAGTGGCTGTGCGAACATAAAACTTTGAATCTTCCTTTACCCAGCGATATGCACAACATGTTTCTACCTTTCATAGTTTGTATGTAACAAGTAAATGAAATCTGTTCTTTCTTTTGGAATCATTCTGTATGTTGTTATAGTGTTACGTTAATGTATACCTTGTCTAATTCTAAATCCGTGAAGGCTCTTCTTCTTGATGAGATCTACGGCACACGATGAATGAATGAAACTCTCTCTTCGACGTCCACATCCATGCAATTTTGGTCTTCAGCTGTACGCTGCCATGTCGCTTCTGCTACTTTTCTGATGTTGTCTAGCCGGCCAGTGTGGCCGAGCGGTTCTAGGCACTTCAGTCCGGAACTGCGCGGCCGCTACGGTCGCAGTTTCGAATCCTGCCTCGGGCATGGATGTGTATGATGTTCTTAGGTTAGTTAGGTTTAAGTAGTTCTAAGTTCTAGGGGACTGATGACCTCAGAAGTTATCCCATAGCGCTCAGAGCCATTTGAACCATTTGACTTCCTTCCCCATCCTTCCCTAATCCGATGAGACCGATGACCTCGCTGTTTGGTCTCTTCCCCCAAACAACCTAACCTAGCTCAAACCAGATCGGGACTCGAACCCTGTACATTTTTGTTTCGCGTGCAAGTACTCTACTGCCTGAGCTATCCAACCACGACTAGGGACCCGGTACTAAGCTTCACTTCCACCAAAACCTTTCCCCTACCTTCCAAACTTGACAGACGTTCTCCCTCATATTTTGTGATACTAGCAGCCCTGGAAGGAAGGCTGCAGCCGAGAAACGGTACGAGTAGCCTGTTTGTATGTTGGCAGCGCTATAGACTGTATTAATATCGCTGACAGCACTCTGAGGTGGCGCAGTGGCTAGCACACTGGACTCGCATTCAGGAGGACGACGGTTCAATCCCGCGTCCGGTCATGCTGATTTGGGTTTTCCGTGACTTCCCTAAATCGCTCCAGGCAAATGCCTGGATGGTTCCTTTGAAAGGGCACGGCCGACTTTCTTCCCCGTCCTTCCCTAATCCGATGAGACCGATGACCTCGCTGACTTGTCTCCTTCCCTAAAACAACCCAACCCAACCCAACAGCGCTCTGCGCCCTCGGCAAGAGAGTCTGCAGTTGGACGGACTAGCAGTTAGCGAGCGGATAGAGAAGGGTTTGAATATGATTTTCTTAGTGGAGACTCAGTGTTAGTAAGACATGTATTGTAAAATGAGGATGGATGTAGTAGTTTGGGTAGTGGAATTACAGATATGTAATTTTTGGAACTGGATGTCACATGAATAAGGTAAAGTCTTCTAAATAAATTGTATGCTCTTAAACAAAATCTTTCTTTTGCTAACGATATGCTTCCTAGTAGTTAGAGTCTATAGTAGTGAGAATCTTTTTATGTAGCTGGCTGTCGTTACTGCTCGATGTAATTTCTGTAGTTCGTGTTATGAAGATTTTCTGTAAGTGACTTATGAAAAAGTATGGATTATTGTTAGGATTTCTTGCAATTCAGGACTGTTCTTTCGTGTTAATTATTTGAATCCATGTTGTCACTGTATAGCAGTCAGATTGCGTTTGGCTTGTATACTGTGGGTAATGAATTGGTTAAGTTTGAGTTGTCTTTGTCAGGGAAAATTCTGTAGGTCAGCGATGAAATGATTAAAATAAATAAACAGACCAGTAGTTTCACCTACTCAATAGTTTCAGCGGCTTAGCCACACCTTTGACGATTATTTCCAGAATGAATTTTCACTCTTCAGCGAAATTCGAACTTATTTGAGGCTTTCTGGCAGATAAAACTGTGCCGGATTGGGACTCAAACCCGGCACTTTTGCTATTGGCGTGCGAGTGCTCTACTGAATGACTATCCAAGCACGACACGCGACCCTCCTCACAGCCTGACTTCCGCCAGTACCTCTTCTCCTACCATCCAAACATCCTTTCTTCTAGGAGTGCTATTCCCGCGAGGCATGCAGCTGTGTTTCAAAGATATTAAAAATTTCCATCGTCTTGCTGGCGACAAAATTCAGTTTTTCTGTGCAAGTTCGTCATAGTTGCTTGCAACAGTTCAAGTGTGATTGCAGCGAACGTTTTCCTTAATAGGCGGTTTGACGTCATCGAGTGTCCTAGCGTTCTTACAAAGCCTCACGTAGTACAAAAGAGTGGCCTTTGTGAAGGCTGCGTGCCAATGAAAGCAAATTACAAACAAAAGTTACTCAGCTCTTAGCACAGAAGCGCAACATGCAATAAAAGTGGGATTTTCATTTTTTAAATCAAGTTTCATCAATTGACGTGCCATTTAAGATGAGACTAACTTGGTTAGCATGCGACCACTCCGACTGCAAAATTTTTTTCTGTAACACTTTTATCGAAGGATCCATGTTTCCAGCGGAATTTTTATGCAAAGATTAAAATGAGACACGCTGTGTACATCTTGTAATTACAGTTTCCCATATAAGGAAGTAAGTAAAACTTTAATACATACATTTTTTATGGCAATATGACAATTCTGACAGTCATATTGGTACTTTAGTGCCTATGATTGACGAAAATGTGACATTATATTTGTCCGAAACCAGTAATAAATTTCTGTTTGAATAAAATTATTTTGGGCATTAGGTCGCAAAATTTTTAAACTAATAACAATCATTGCATAAAAAATCCGCTAAATCCTGCGAAAAGTGTTACAGAAAAAAATTTTGCAGTCGGAGTGGTCGCATACTAACCATGTTAGTTTCATCTCAGATGGCACGTCAATCGATGAAACTTGATTTAAAAAAATGAAAACCCCACTTTTATTCCATGTTGCGCTTCTATGCTGAGTAACTTTTCTTTGTAATTTGCAGCGGTCTCTTCAGCTTTTAGTTTCAAAATGATGTGGCATAATAGTCAAAAGGATTTTATTCAAATTGTCACTCACTGGGCTGGAAGCCTACGCATGTTATTTTTTACGTTTTTGCTGTTAAATCACTTTGAATTTTGCATTTCAGGCTTTGTCCATCAACTGGCGAGCCATATATTTATATCTGCATCCATATCGTGCAAACCACGGCGAAGAGCATGGCCGAGGGTACTTCCCATTGTAACAATAATTAGGGCTTGTACCGGTTCTATTCATGCAACTAGCGCGGGAAATATGATTGTTTACATGTCTCTGTGCGCGCTGTAGTTAATCTAATCTTGTGCTCACGATACTTACGGGAGGGATACGGAGGTAACTGTAGTACATTCCTAGAGTCATCATTTATGGTCTTGAAATTTTGTAATTAGGCTTTATCGGGAGAGTTTACTTCTGTTTTCAACCGTCTCGCATTTCAGTTTCTTCGTCATCTCTGTGACATTCTTCCATGGGTCAAACAAACCTATGACAATTCGTGCTGCCCTTCTCCGTATACGTTCAATATCCCCTACTAGTCTTATTTGGTACGCGTCCCACACACTTGAGCAATATTCTAGGATGGTTCGCAGGAGTATTCTGTAAGCAATTTCCTCTCTAGATTGATGACATTTCCCTAGTATTCTGTCAACGAGCCGAAATCTGCCACCTGTTTTACCTACGACGGAGAGTATGTGATCGTTCCATTTCGTACCTCTATGAAGTGTTACACCTAGGCATTGGTATGAGCGACCGAATCTAACTGATACTGTGGTCATAAGATAATAAGTTTTTTTTTGTGAAATGCATAATTTTACATTTACTCAACTCTAAAGCAAGTTGTTCGTCTTTGCTCCACTTTGAAATCATACCAAGATTCGACTGAATATTTGTGCAGCTATTTTCAGATAGTACTTCATTATAGACAAATTGCATCATCTGCGACTACTTATATTGTCTACAAGGTCAATAATATACAACATGAACAGTATGGGTCCTAACACTGTTCCGTGGGACACACCCAACAGTACTTCTACTTCTATAAAGTACATTTTTGATACTGTGAAGACAAACCTAACGAAGTGTATGTAGCTCTGTGGCATGTTGTGCTTTGAAGAGAAATAGATGGACTTACTCATATGATCGCGCTAAATAAAAAGAAAAAAAATTAAAAAGTTGTGGCATTATCATTTCATGGAGAAGGAAAGTTATAGAACAAAACACTAAGACGTACTGGACATTCTGTATAGTACGTAGTTGCAAAATGACCTGTTGTTCATCCGACAACACACTTCGCTTGTTCGGATTATACAACAGTTATTGCTGTGACCTTTATTTACTTAGAAAACTGCACCAGAACTCGAAAGTAAATGGTTTCAAACTCCCATTTGGCCGTCATGATTTAGGTTTCCCGTAATTTTTCCTAATTCGCTTACAGCATAAACTGTGATGAATCATTTGAAGAGGATACAGTCTCTTTCCTTTCCCACCTCTGCCTTATATGTGCTTGTGATCCGCCTCTTACGATTTCGCCATCGAAGGGACACCTTACACTGATCTTCCATCCCTTCTTTTTCATCCCCCTATATACAGACAGTTGTTGCGTTACAATTTCTTCCATCACTTCATTATAGTGAAAATTTTTCTACTGTAGATGACTATTAACTAGTGTGTAAATTTGCTTATTTCCAATGCTATTCCCTATACAAAAGGACAAACTAACAGAAATTTCCAAAAGCTGTTCTAAAATAGGTTACCTGAATTTGTCCAGCATACATATTTGTGACAGTTATCAACTTTCAGAATTTAAGCCATTCAATTTCACTTACTATTTCAAATCGCTTCACCTTCTTCATAAATCAAAAGACCTGTTTTGCTGGATGAACTAGAAATAGATGTACATGATATTTCTCAGAACGATAAAATAGTATATGAAAGAATCGCGTTCTTTAGTGAAAATTTTCCAGTAATTTTGAGAATTTCGTCATGTAACTTAGATATATGAACATACAGTTCGTTGGCATAAAGGATAAGGTACTCCATTTATTTATTAAAAATTATATTAAACTGTGACGGATACTAAATAAATAATAAAAAGCCTTAATTTATGACACTGATAATTTAATTTAGAATGTTGCAGTAACTTAGAGATAGAAAAATAAGGTTCTATGTTCTTTAGACAATGGATAATTGTGTGTAACATATCGATGAAGAGAGAAAAAGGAGAAGAAGAACCACTCACACCGTGAAATCTCATATCTTCTTAAATCTTCTGACCTTACATGTCTCTGTACCAAAACATTAACAGTGTATAACCGGAAAGCCCTGTGCAGACCGCAGCCACGCCTTCAGCTGGTATGAGTTACCATATTGTCTCTTAACTAGCAGCGTCAAGTTTTGAGTTGCATCGTTACTGACAACGTTAACAAGCATTTCCGGTACATTCTGAATAAAACTGTACCCGAACGAATATTTAGTATGAGGAGAAGCCGCCAAGCTAGTTGTAAAACACAGAGCAGGAGCAACACTACAAGGGCGTGCTGTTAAGTTAAATTTTCAGAGCATAAAAAGTGTATTCTTTGACAAATACGAGTATAGACGTAACTAAGCATTAAGGAAAGCCTGGAACGAATAGTGCAGGAGGAATTTCATAAATAAAATATTAAACAATTTTTATACGATAGGTAACGGTTGCAGTACAAATACATTTCTTAGGGTTTCCCTTATTTCTTGAATTTTTAAAGTAATCCAGATATTTATTAACACAAGAATAATGTATGTTTCACAGTGCAGTCCTTCGCACACATCATTGCATGTCTCTGCTGGTTCCCCCAATTTTTTCTTAAAAAAAAAGTATCGTTGTCCTTTTTTCAGCCGGCCGGTGTGGCCGTGCGGTTCTCGGCGCATCAGTCTGGAACCGCGAGACCGCTACGGTCGCAGGTTCGAATCCTGCCTCGGGCATGGATGTGTGTGATGTCCTTAGGTTAGTTAGGTTTAAGTAGTTCTAAGTTCTAGGGGACTAATGACCTCAGAAGTTAAGTCTCATAGAGCTCAGAGCCATTTGAACAATTTTTGAACCTTTTTTCAGGAGCTATATGAAAATGCTTCCGTTTCTTTTACTGGTAATATTCAGTACGCATATTTTAATATAACACTCCATTCTATTATTTTGCTGCTGTTCGTTTGTACGGTGAAGCACACAACTTGCATTTATAGGTGAATTTTACTGACATCCTGAGATCTGTATGTGTTACAACCTACTCAGATAGCTACTGCACACCTATCTATTCTATACAGTCATTTTCATGTGATAAGACCCAAATGAAGTGAACCTTACCATGTAATGACTAGAGTCATACTTCGCACTTATTATGTGATAATATCGTAATCTATAAAGAAATGCACACTTCGAATGCTGTGTGTTCACCTGTGTCTAGACTTTTTAATGTTAGATGATAGTGCAGTGTCATGGACTGTATTTTCTCTATAGTATCCTACAAAGCATTCAGTTCATGCTAGTTCAAGCCGAAAAAATTTGAAGTTGCTTGAGGAAAAAAAGTACCCACGGCATAAATTTTAACGTAATGGTTAGTTTTCTAATATTTCCTATAGTGGCTCCCGTCCGATGGGGAGTAACTTTCCATGGAGAAAGAAACTGAACAGGGAGAGATACACTTCGGTTCGTATTATGATATTAAATTTGAATACTTCCGTTTTAATTTCGATTCTCTTTCTTCTTCTTACACATTATTCTTCTTCTTCCTCGTTGTTGTTGTTGTTGTTGTTGTTGTTGTGTTCTTCAGTCCTGAGACTGGTTTGATGCAGCTCTCCATGCTATTCTATCCTGTGCAAGCTTCATCATCTCCCATAACGTACTGCAATCTACATCCTTCTGACTCTGCTTAGTGTATTCATCTCTTGGTCTCCGTCTACGATTTTTACCTTCCACGCTGCCCTCCAATACTAAATTGGTAATCCCTTGATGCCTCAGAATCTGTACTACCAAACGATCCCTTCTTCTAGTCAAGTTGTGCCACAAATTTCTCTTCTCCCCAATTCTATTCAATACCTCCTCACTAGTTATGTGATCTACCCATCTAATCTTCAGCATTCTTCTGTAGCACCACATTTAGAAAACTTCTATTCTCTTCTTGTCCAAACTATTTATCGTACATGTTTCACTTCCATACATGGCTACACTCCATACAAATACTTTCAGAAACGACTTAGTGACACTTAAATCTATACTCGATATTAACAAATTTCTCTTCTTCAGAAACGCTTTCCTTGCCATTGCCAGTGTACATTTTATATCCTCTCTACTTCGACTATCATCAGTTATTTTACTACTTTAAGTGTCTCATTTCCTAATCTACACTCCTGGAAATTGAAATAAGAACACCGTGAATTCATTGTCCCAGGAAGGGGAAACTTTATTGACACATTCCTGGGGTCAGATACATCACATGATCACACTGACAGAACCACAGGCACATAGACACAGGCAACAGAGCATGCACAATGTCGGCACTAGTACAGTGTATATCCACCTTTCGCAGCAATGCAAGCTGCTATTCTCTCATGGAGACGATCGTAGAGATGCTGGATGTAGTCCTGTGGAACGGCTTGCCAAGCCATTTCCACCTGGCGCCTCAGTTGGACCAGCGTTCCTGCAGGACGTGCAGACCGCGTGAGACGACGCTTCATCCAGTCCCAAACATGCTCAATGGGGGACAGATCCGGAGTTCTTGCTGGCCAGAGTAGTTGACTTACACCTTCTAGAGCACGTTGGATGGCACGGGATACATGCGGACGTGCATTGTCCTGTTGGAACAGCAAGTTCCCTTGCCGGTCTAGGAATGGTAGAACGATGGGTTCGATGACGGTTTGGATGTACCGTGCACTATTCAGTGTCCCCTCGACGATCACCAGAGGTGTACGGCCAGTGTAGGAGATCGCTCCCCACACCATGATGCCGGGTGTTGGCCCTGTGTGCCTCGGTCGTATGCAGTCCTGATTGTGGCGCTCACCTGCACGGCGCAAAACACGCATACGGCCATCATTGGCACCAAGGCAGAAGCGACTCTCATCGCTGAAGACGACATGTCTCCATTCGTCCCTCCATTCACGCCTGTCGCGACACCACTGGAGGCGGGCTGCACGATGTTGGGGCGTGAGCGGAAGACGGCCTAACGGTGTGCGGGACCGTAGCCCAGCTTCATGGAGACGGTTGCGAATGGTCCTCGCCGATACCCCAGGAGCAACAGTGTCCCTAATTTGCTGGGAAGTGGCGGTGCGGTCCCCTACGGCACTGCGTAGGATCTTACGGTCTTGGCGTGCATCCTTGCGTCGCTGTGGTCTGGTCCCAGGTCGACCGGCACGTGCACCTTCCGCCACTGGCGACAACATCGATGTACTGTGGAGACCTCACGCCCCACGTGTTGAGCAATTCGGCGGTACGTCCACCCGGCCTCCCGCATGCCCACTATACGCCCTCGCTCAAAGTCCGTCAACTGCACATACGGTTCACGTCCACGCTGTCGCGGCATGCTACCAGTGTTAAAGACTGCGATGGAGCTCCGTATGCCACGGCAAACTGGCTGACACTGACGGCGGCGGTGCACAAATGCTGCGCAGCTAGCGCCATTCGACGGCCAACACCGTGGTTCCTGGTGTGTCCGCTGTGCCATGCGTGTGATCATTGTTTGTACAACCCTCTCGCAGTGTCCGGAGTAAGTATGATGGGTCTGA
Organism: Schistocerca gregaria; assembly: GCF_023897955.1. NCBI lineage: Eukaryota > Metazoa > Arthropoda > Insecta > Orthoptera > Acrididae > Schistocerca > Schistocerca gregaria. Next base: position 748,897,697 of record NC_064931.1, read on the forward strand.
CACACAGGTGTCAATGTGTTCTTTTTTCCATTTCCAGGAGTGTAATTCCCTCAGCATCACCCGATTTAATTCGACTACATTCCCTTATCCTCGTTTTGCTTTTGTTGATGTTCATCTTATATCCTCCTTTCAAGACACCTTTCATTCCGTTCAGCTGCTCCTTTTCTGTCTCTGACAGAATTACAGTGTCATTGGCGAACCTCAAAGTTTTTATTTCTTCTCCATGGATTTCAATACCTACTACGAATTTTTCTTTTATTTCCTTTACTGCTTGCTTGATATACAGATTGAATAACATTGGGGAGACGCTACAACCCCGTCTCACTCCCTTCCCAACCACTGCTTCGCTTTCATATCCCTCGACACTGATAACTGTCATCTGGTTTCTGTACAAATTGTAAATAGCCTTTCGCTCTCTTTATTTTACCCCTGCCACCTTCAGAATTTGAAAGAGGGTATTCCAGTCAACATTGTCAAAAGATTTCTCTAACTCTACCTCTTTAAATGTCTTATTTTCCATTTACTGCGCGGGAAAAGCGTGCTGAGGATTACATTGCACATTGGAATTTTCATTGGACGATCCGCACATGTACGCGGTGTGTATTGACATCATGAGATCTGTCTAGGAGCTGCCTGATTCATACACGCTTCCCCAGTAAGGTAAGTTCAAGAAAATCCACGGAGCAGTCAAGAGAGTTCCCCAGCTTTAATCCTTGCGTCAGTGCTGTGATAGAGTTACGGTGCGCATTCAAAATTTTATAAAATGTACTTTCAATAACTGATTAGCTGCCCCGAATTAACTATACCTCAGTATTTTTTTTTAAGTACCGAGTTCTATCAGTCATTAGTTTGGAGTCGTCCGCAAGCGTGGGTTAGCTTGTTTTCCCAATACGAAGTGGTCGGGTTTCGCGAGGACCCCAAACGGTCTCGTTGCTCACATGCAATTTATGAAAATCTATTCCATGCAGGGTGAGCAACTGTTTGATACATCTGTGATCCTGTACGTCTAATGCACCACGAGGAGCTGCCGCAGGCGGTTCCCCAGCCTCAGCAAAGAGAATTGATATGTGGCTGGTTGATCCTACAGGCATCAGTGGCCAGCCTCATTCCCTAATGGCCGAGAGCATTGACGATTTCGAGATAAGTAGGTTTCGCCAATCCGAATACCGTACAAATACTTCAAACTTGTTCCCATGATATTCGTCTCTAGCAATGAATATTATATTTTTTAATACGAGATCTCACTTATAAGGTTTATAATTGTAATATAGCCACGGTTCTAATATCTACTTTCGACAAGACAGCGTTGAGATCTCACTTTCTGCTGATAGCTTTGCCTCAGTCATAGTTTATTATTTTTCCAAAGTAATTCATACGAAACACTTGCCTGAACAGCCGCTTATACACTGTAGACTTTCGTCTTCTTAGGTTTTCCCCGCTAAAAGTTCATTTACTTTGTTCTTAGCTACCTACACCGCACTGCTTGGGTAACGTTTGGCGCTCTTGTGCACTGTCATCAATGTGGTCTTGAGGCCCAATCTTATACCCGCTTTCCTACAGCCCAAGGCTCTATCACGACAGCATCCATACGTACTACAAAATCGAATGTACATACATATGTATGTATTTACAGGATGCTCTTGGTAGTCAACGTGGCACTGAGCATCTGCAACACATATTTTATTAGGTTATGATCCTTGCCGCCAGAGCTCCTTGAGCTTTCATCATTGTCCAGGATTTTTTTTTTTTTTTTTTTTGGCAACGCCAATGTCTTCTCAGAATTTACAAATATTTACAAATACTGAGTATCTTGAGCGGAGAGTTAGAATTATGCTGCCTGTCCCATACAAATTCCTGGATATGCGATTTGATCTGTGCAAGAGCAATTGGCTCTAAACACGCTATTTATAATTATGCTATTATTCTCGAGGAGATCCTGCTTTGCAGCTGTAACCTTATCTAGCTTGCGCATTTGTGCCCCTATCATTCAGTGAGTAGCTTGTTTACCTATTTGGCTGGTAATTTTCTGTAAGTTGAAATCTCCTGAAAATTGACAGGCCGGTTCTGCTTTGAGAATTTCCTTTAGATAACTGTGTGTGCGCTTTAATGTCATTCGGTACCTCTGGATGGATTGGAGGATCGATGTCGATCTGCTGGTACTCTCCAAGACCTCTGTCCTCTTTCTTAACGACGGTTCGGAAGTTGAATACTACGAGATCATCAGAGATGGAGATCAAGCTCGGACTGAGGAAGGGTGTAGAAGGAAATCGGCCGTGTCATTTTTCAAAGGAATCACTCCAGAATTTTCCTTAAGCCTTTTCAGGGAAAAAATGGAAAACCTAAACTGCATCTCCAGACGGGGAGTTGTACCGCTGTGCTCCTGATTACGTTTCCACTATCTTACCACTGTACCCTCTCTCACGCTCATTTCAAAACTGACACAAATTTTTTATTTATTTTGGATATCATACATGTCTTTCACATCCCATCTTTTTCTGGAACTCGCTATAATTCTTTTGTGATATTCTCAGTCCATTTCCTCTAGTCTCGTCACATTTTATTCTTGATTCCCTTTTCTGACTGTTTCATGTCATATTAAAACGGATATTTCGACAAAATTGTTTTATAAGCTTTCCAAGAAGCAGTAGTTCATGCGTTATGAAGAGACCGTCGGAATTTCGTTAAAACAGAGGAATAAAAAAGTTTGAGCGAATTGCTACTGCCTGTTCCCTGAAGAGCAGAATCAAATGGTTCTATGATTTTCTTTCGATTTCTTAATTATTATAATTACATTATAGCAAAGACACGAAAAGCCGTGGGTACAGCATTTCGCACATCCTTCCTATAGAATAATTTATAGTTTCTGTGACATGTTATTTCCTTTAAGCTAAAATACTATGTAGATTGTTGTTGTTGAGTAGTTTTTAGAGCGCTCAACGTCGAGGTTATCAGCCCTCACCCTATTTACAAAACACGCTAACAATCACTGTGACACTGACAGTTGGTGGCGATATGCTGGGATACACTACAGCCGAGACCGAGGTAATATTTCAACACAGCGGTAAGTGGTTTGTTCAAGTAGATAGGTAGCGGATCTACGTTGTATGAGATCTGAGCTGGAGGAAAACGAAGTCGTAAGAAATGGGCGACTTGCTCTGTAGCCGCGGTGCCAGTGATCGGGAACAAAGTCGCATCTGATTGTTCCGCTTAATGACTCGCGTAAATAAATGGGAGCCACCCACAGTTGCGAGCAGGTCATTTACAAGGGAAATGCTGCCTGTGCCAGTGTCCTGCCGACACCTCTCACCACACAATTTCTTTTCTCTCGCTCTCGACAAGTTCTCTTTGCATGTGCACTTGTACTGAGGCAGAAAAAGGATCAAAGTATCTATCGTACATCCACACTCCCTCTTTTCAAGTTTCAATATTACGCATTTCCTTTGCAACAACAGTTAAAACCACGCCTTTGGGGCAATATCGATAGAACCCGCTGATAACATCGTCTAAAGTGTATGTATACTGTTTACAGATAGAACACAATAAATTATGCCAAATTGAGAATTTATCGATAATATAACCGAAATTAATGAAGCTTTTAGTCATTACCTGTATCTATTATCTTGTCAGAAGTTTCTAATACATCAGTCTTGTGGCTGTGGCCTTCTGTCTGAAGACTGGTTTGATGCAGCTCTCCACGTTAATCTATTCTGTGCAAGCCACTTCACCTCATCACTCATCTCTGCACAACTGCTGAAATCTACATCCATGCGAACGTGCTTACTGTAACCAGTTCTTGACGTCGCTCAAAAAACCCCTTCCGTTGTCACGCCCTCACTCTCACACACCATCCCATGCACTGAGGTAACAGAAGTCATGGGGTAGCGATATGTACGTACACAGACCGCGATAGTGTCGGGCACACGATATGTACACTACTGGCCATTGAAATTGCTACACCAAGCAGAAATGCAGATGATAAGCGGCTATTCATTGGACAAATATATTATACTAGAAGTGATATGTGCTTACATTTTCACGCAATTTGGGTGCATAGATCCTGAGAAATCAGTACCCAGAACAACCACCTCTGGCCGTAATAACGGCTTTGACACGCCTGGGCATTGAGTCAAACAGAGCTTGGATGGCATGTGCAGGTACAGCTGCCCATACAGCTTCAACACGATACCACAGTTCATCAAGAGTAGTGACTGGCGTATTGTAACGAGACAGTTGCTCGGACACCATTGACCAGACGTTTTCAATTGGTGGGAGATCTGGAGAATGTACTGGCCAGGGCAGTAGTTGAACATTTTCTGTATCCAGAAAGGCCCGTACAGGACCTGCAACAAGCGGCCGTGCATTATTCTGCTGACATGTAGGGTTTCGCAGACATCGAATGAAAGGCAGAGCAACGGGTCGTAACACACCTTAAATGTAACGTCCACTGTTCAAAGTGCCGTCAATGCGAACAAGAAGTGACCGAGACGTGTAACCAATGGCACCCCATACCATCACGCCGGGTGATACGCTAGTATGGCGATGACGAATACCCGCTTCCAATGTGCGAACACCACGATGAGGCTAAACACGGATGCGACCATCATGATGCTGTAAACAGAACTTGAATTCATCCGAAAATATGACGTTTTGCCATTCGTGCACCCAGGTTGGTCGTTGAGTACACCATCGCTCGCGCTCCTCTTTGTGATGCAATGTCAAGGGTAACCGCAGCTATGGTCTCCGAGCTGATAGTCCATGCTGCTGCAAACGTCGTCGAACTGTTCGTGCAGATGGTTGTTGTCTTGCAAACGTCCCCATCTTTTGACTCAGGGATCGAGTCGTGGCTCCACGATCTGTTACAGCCATGCGGATAAGATGCCTGTCGTCTCGACTGCTAGTGATACGAGACCGTTGGGATCCAGCACGGCGTTCCGTATTACCCCCCTGAACCCACCAATTCCATAGTCTGCTAACGGTCATTGGATCTCGACCAACGCGAGCAGCAATGCCGCGCGCGATGCCATAAACCGCAATCGCGATAGGCTGCAATCCGACCTTTATCAAAAGTGGGAAACGTGATGGTACGCATTTCTCCTCCTTACACGAGGCATCACAACAACGTTTCACCTGGCAACGCCGGTCAACTGCTGTTTGTGTATGAGAAATCGGTTGGAAACTTTCCTCATGTCAGCACGTTGTAGGTGTCACCACCGAAGCCAACCTTGTGTGAATGCTCTGAAAAGCTAATCATTTGCATATCACAGCATCTTCTTCCTGTCTGTTAAATTTGGCGTCTGTTGCACGCCATCTTCATGGTGTAACAATTTTTATGGTCAGTAGTGTAAAAGGGCAGTGCATTGGCGGAGCTGTTGTTTGTACTCAGGCGATTCATGTGAACAGGTTTCCTGCTGTGATTGTGGTCACACGACAGGAATCAACAGACTTTCAACGCACAATGGTAGTTCGAGTTAGACGCATGGGGCATTCCATTTCGGAAATCGTCAGAGAATTCAAAATTACGAGGTTCATAGTGTCAGTAGGATGCTGAGACTACCACATTTCAGGCATTACCTCTCATCACGGACAACACAGTGGCCGAAGGCCTTCTCTTAACGACCTACAGTAATGTTTGTGTAGAGTTCAAATGGCCCTGAGCACTATGGGACTTAGGATCTGAAGTCATCAGTCCCCTAGAACTTAGAAATACTTAAACCTAACTAACTTAAGGACATCACACACATCCATTCCGGAGACAGGATTCGAACCTGCGACCGTAGCGGTCGCGCGGTTTCAGACTGAAGCGCCTAGAACCGCTCGGCCACAACGGCTGGCTTGTGTGGAGTTATCAGTGCTAACAGACAAGTAACACTTGGCGAAATAACAGCAGAGATCAATGTGGGACGTACGACGAACGTATCGATTAAGACGATGCGGCGAAATTTTGCGTTATTGGGCTTTGACAGCAAGCGACCGACGCGAGAGACTTTGCTAACAGCACGACATCACCTGCAGCGCCTCTCCTGGGCTAGGGGCCATATCGGTTGGATCCTAAGAGACTGGAAAACAGTGGCCTGGTCAGATGAGCACCGATTTCTGTTTACGAGAACTGATAGTTAGGTTCGAGTATGGCGCAGACTCCACAAAGCCATGCCTTGTGAACAAGATGGTGGTGACTCCAAAATGATATGAGCTATGTTTACATGGAATGAATTTGGTCCTCAGTTATGTTCGGCTACTTGGAGAAAATTTTGAGCCATGCATGGACTTCGTGTTCGCACAAAACGATGGAATTCTTATGGATGACGATACGCCATGTCACCGGGCCACAGCTGTTTGCGATTGGTTTGAAAAACATTCTGTATAGTTCGAGCGACAGGTTTGTCCACCCAAATCGCTCGAATTTGCACCGGCACCACTTTCGCAATTATGGAGGCTAAAAAGACAGCATGGGTCAATATTTCTGCAGAGGACTTCCAGCGACTTGTTGAGTCTATGCCCTATAGAGTTGCCACACTAGGCCTGACGGAAGGAGCTCGACACGATATTAGGAAATACCTCTTGACTCATATCACCTCAGTGAATTACCAAACTGGCTGTTCTTTGAAGTCTAAGGAATACATCTTTATATTGGCCTTAAGTAATCACTTTCAATGTCTCTGCAGCGAAATGCAACTCAAGCGAAGACAACGATTGAAAGTATAGTGATTTAGGAACCTTTCGACAGGCCATGTTTAGAACCTTGCTCTTGTTGTTGTGACGAAACGTCATTACCAGTACTAGCCAATGACATCTTGTTTTAAACCGCGTCATTAAACTGAATAAAGGATTGCAGCGATTCAGTGATAGCTGTGTTGTGATCTCATAGGTTTTCGCCATAGGATTGAAACCTGCACGCTCCACTATAAAGCTAGCAGGTGCATTATACTAGCGGCGGCTTCCACTATAGCTGACTGTGTGAGAAACGCTAGCCATTTTTATTTATACGTTTTAAATTTAGAAGATATCTGTCCCGTTCGAATGAAAGCAGTTGTGGACGACTCAAAAGTATTCGCATTTGGTCCTCATATCACTATCAAAAGTAAGACGTAACTTGTAGTTTGCTTCTTCTACCGATTACCAATCTCATTCGCAGATTGTAAGTATTTTCCACTGCCATGCCAGAACTGTTGAAGATTTTTTAACAGCCTCGCAACAGATTGGAAAAAATACGACGTCGTAAGTTTGGAACGAAATACTTCCAGCGAAAATGTTCTAAAGGCTTTCTGTGAAAGCTACCTAAAACTGACGGCTCGGACACCCACTCATTACCGACATACATTACATTTGTTTACAACGAACAGGTCTGACCTGTTTGAGGTTGTTCGCGGAGAGAACGGGATCTGTATACATTTTGCAGTTGCAGCAACGGTGATCACTACGATACAAAAAGCTAACTGCAAACTTAATAATAACGAAGTCGACATGTTTCTCTGAAGGCTTAATATTCAGACAAGGATCACGTAGAGAGAAGTTACTCTAGTTCAGGCAACTAGCTAATATAGTTCTACAAACACATATATCTAGCTGAGTAATTGATGATCGCAGTGATATTCTTCGAATATAATGTCAGGAAGTTTCTTAAGAAACATATCCCGCAGTAGAACTGGTACAGAGCAAGGCTCGAAACTGCAAATAGGTAGATGCAAATCAAAACCTTTTGGGTATCAGAACTACAAAACGAGAATACTTCAATAAATGCAGTACCAAAACCGTCTCGCAAGGTTTCTCGCAAAATCCAAAGCTGTCAGTGGCGCATAAATTAATGCCAAGCAGTTGTTCATGAAACGGAGTGAAATTTGCAGTAAGAAAATAAAAACCTAAATGTTGAATTCCGCCGGCCGGAGTGGTCGAGCGGTTCTAGGCACTACAGTCTGGAACCGCGCGACCGCTACGGTGGCAAGTTCGAATCCTGCCTCGGGCATGGATGAGTGTGATGTCCTTAGGTTAGTTAGGTTTAAGTAGTTCTAAGTTCTAGGGGACTGATGACCACAGCAGTTAAGTCCCATAGTGCTCAGAACCATTTTTGTTGAATTCCCTCTTCAAATTTATCTGCACGAAGCAAAATCAAGGAATATTTCAATCATTTGTTTTCGGTACCACTAGAAAGAAAAGTAGCATACAAGGTGTTTCAGTAATGTTGTAGAAAAGTTTCAGGGTAGACGGAGAAGGACCAATGTATCTATTGGGGATGGGGCATCCCGTTCTGGAAAAGACGAAGTCGAAAGTTATAGGAGCAAATGAACAAAATTTTTAATTTACCGTTGGTAGTTAGGATAAGAATAAACCCAGGGGACACATTTTTGTAATAATTTTATTTATATGTAAAATCTGCACATGGGCCAGATTCTTTTCTGTCATTACAAACCGATTTGTTGTTGAAGCAATGTAACAGGCAGCGGAGAATCTTGCCAGAACATCCTCTTTAGTGTGGGCAGGTGTCTCCTACCAACGACTTTGCACTCGTATTGACCATAAACAACTCGCAGCCAATAAACCTCGTGCTTCTCATAACACGCTTGCTGACCACTTTGTTTTTCTTGGCCTGCGATCCGTTCAGAGGCAATACGTGTGCTGAAAACCAACAATTCTAACACGGAATATACTACAGATACAGTCGCTAGATGAGTAGTCAAAATCTGAGCTACACTCCCAACAGAGGTTGTGCAGAGGTGCTAGGCTGCTATCCAAAAGGCGTCTGATTAAAATCCCTAGAGGGCGCATCAGATTTAGAGACGATTTCTTAAAAAAGTCACTGTAGACTTCAATTAACGATAAGAACGTAAGTCCTTACAAGACGGTTACTCCTTCTAATCCCATTTTTTTTTATGAAGACACTCTATTTCTAATCCTGTTAATGATTTTACACCTCACCGTTTTTCAAATACATGTCTTTATATTCGCTGTACAGAATCCGACTTTAGGCTTTATCAGGCTACTCACTGCTTTTTTTATCCCATTTGTTTCGCTAACACCGATGTGAATTTGTGTTTCTTCACAATCCCTCATATCTAAGGACAAATTGATAAATTATTTAATATCCAATCTAGTGCGCCCTGTATTTTTGGCTCTCAGCAGTTTTATCCATTACTGTACGAACTAATCAGATAAGGTATAACGTCTGCAGCTGAATTTTATTTGCTCTTTTAATAAGTGTTTTTAACAAGTCTCGTCCTTCACCTTCTACGATGTCCCATTAAAATTTCGAACTTTAACATTTCTTTTCACTTTCGCCTTTGCCACATTGCAAGTCTTACTTCTGCACGAACTAGTGTTCAACACTTAAACACGGTTAACAAATGGAAGCACTGGAAAGGATGTTAGAAGGATTACATAACAACATGCAGTTTAATCAAAAACGTTTGATATACAAATATTATAAACACTTGAAACTTCCTGGCAGATTAAAACTGTGTGCCGGACCGAGACTCGAACTCGGGACCTTTGCCTTTCGCGAGCAAGTGCTCTACCACTTTTTTTTTTTTTTTTTTTTTTTAGTCTCATTTTGTTCGCTTTTGTTCGTTGCATCTGCTCGGGGCGGACGTCGTAAGACACCCATTGAAGTTCGTTGTTGATCGATGAGCTCAGTTTTTTTATTACAGAGGGCACGTAACCCTCTGACCGAACACGCTGAGCTGTCGTGCCGGCACCCCTGAGCTACCGAAGCACGACTCACGCCCGGTACTCACAGCTTCACTTCTGCCAGTACCTCGTCTCCTACTCATTCTGGATTATAAACACTTGTTAAAAGTATTTTCAGTCCCTTTCGCAAATAGACGATAGTTCATTGCGATCACGATTGCCTCTAGCTACAACACATTCTTGACAGCGGCGTGGCACCCCATTCCTGAGAAAGAGATGTGAGGCGGTCTGGGAGAAATCTTGGTAGCATCTGACATGTTGTAGTTCCGAAGAAGGAAGAAAGATTAGGGTCTGATGTCCCATGGACACTGCAGTTCGTCTCCCTATACAATGTCAGTTACGATGTAAGACGTTCGGATTGGGAGACCTCGCTTGAAAGTCTATGTGGTGGATACCTTCATATGTAACGAACTCATCCATCAGAGCAGCTTAATTGGTATGGGCACTGCCTAAGAGGGAATCTGAAGCATCAATTGCTCCGAAAAGCTACGCATGTATTGTAGTACCTCATTTCAGGCCCCTCCGGGCGTTACATGCGAAGCATACACCAACATGCCCCCCGTCCAACCCTCCCCCACCCCCACATACATACATACATTTCGTCAGGGCGATTTTTGACGATAATTATTCTGTGCACAGAAATGTAATTCTTACGTGAAGGGTAGATTCTTCCATTAATTCGCCCATCAGTTCTTGTACTGCTGTCATCAGGACATCAGGAAACGTGCTTTTGTTCAAAAATGGCTCTGAGCACTATGGGACTTAACATCTGTGGTCATCAGTCCCCTAGAACTTAGAACTACTTAAACCTAACTAACCTAATGACATCACACACGTCCATGCCCGAGGCAGGATTCGAACCTGCGATCCTAGCGGTCGCGCGGTTCCAGACGGTAGCGCCTAGAACCGCTCGGCCCCTTCGGCCGGCAACTTTTAATTGCTTCATGCGATTTCAACAAACGATATCTCAGATGATAACATTGTACTGTAGCTACCATCCCTGAAAGCTACATATCTGTATCTGTTTTATTTATTGATTTACTATGTCTTTTGTACTTTTTCATTGTGTAAATGATGGTCAGAACATCGTATTCTCCACATACACACAGAAAATGAACACAGCATCATTACCTCACATTTTGTCATACTTGTGTATTTATTTAATGAGCAGTTTACTATTTTGCCGGTAACTTTATTCAGATGTTGACTGCAAGTGCCTTTAAAAACTGTGCTAATTTAAAAGTTGTCAATCGCAGGTGCTAACGGCCGCCACAGTTCTAAAGAGATCCAAAAGACGCTTCTGTCAAGATGTTACAAATAATTGTTTAAATAACATTTAGCGACAATTGTTATCATTTAATGCGAGTGCACTTGCGCAAAAACACTAGCTCATTTGTTTATGAACGGACTATTGCTTATATTAATTGTAAATGACCTGAGTATAATCAAATGTTTGTGACTTTTTTATTTAAATATTATTGTAATGTAACAATTTAGTCCGGGAAGTTCAAAATGGTTCAAATGGCTCTGAGCACTATGTGACTTAACTTCTGAGGTCATCAGTCCCCTAGAACTTAGAACTACATAAACCTAACTAACCTAAGGACATCACACAAATCCATGCCCGAAGCAGGATCGAACTTGCGACCGTAGCGGTCGCGCGGTTCCATACTGTAGCGCCTAGAACCGCTTGGCCACCCCGGCCGGCCAGTCCGGGAAGTGGTCAACCTGAATCAGATCATGTCTTTAGAGCTTAAGGACGCTGTATTTTTGGTGGGGATGGCCTTCAGCCAATGGAATAGCAGATATTGGCGGAACATTGTGGGAGACAAGTGGGGACTGGGTCCTCTTGAATGAAGAGCTCAAGGGAACGATTCTGGGAACTTTGTAGCAAGTTCTGGAAGAAGATAAACCTGTCTAGAATAACGTGCATGATTCAGCCATGTGGATGATGGTTTCTGGGCGGTGAACAGCAGCTAGAATACTCTAACGTTTGAAGGGACTTCATATTTCGAGAGGTCTGAATGTGCCGCAGTGTAGAACTTTTTCCGCCTGTATTACGGAATAGGATAGACAGAGTATGAGTTTCGACACGTCATTCTCACGAGTGTTAATTTGTAAAGCATCTCGTTGAATTCAGAACTGTTTTGAAGTGGTGAATCATTCGTGTACTGTGATGAAGAAACGGATTTCATTTTCGCTAGTCTTTGATGACTGTTTAGTGTGGGGCTTTTGCTACCATTCTCGGAACGTTTTCACTGTAAATTTACTACATTTGATGAGGGCATTTTCTGTCTGTATTTTAACTGAAGATCGTAGGACCGCTTCCCGTTTATTTGAGATGTCCTTTCTTGAATAAACATTATTCAACCCAGTCCTCTATTGTCTACATCAATTACAGACGTTAGAATAATACCCTCGTTATAAAATTAATCATTTAACTTTTATTTATGTGTGTATTTTATTAATTCGTAATTCTAACCAATGCATAAACTCTAGAATGAGATTTTCACTCTGCAGCGGAGTGTGCGCTGGCAGAGCACTTGCCCGCGAAAGGCAAAGGTTCCGAGTTCGAGTCTCGGTCGGGCACACAGTTTTAATCTGCCAGGAAGTTTCAATGCATAGACTGTTTGACTGCAGGATCTCAGCTACAGGTTACTGTTTGCAGCGAATTCAAAAATCAAATGGCTCTCAGCACTATGGGACTTAACATCTGAGGTCATCAGTCACCTAGACTTAGGACTACTTAAACCTAACTAACCTAAGGATATCACACACATCCATACCCGAGGCAAGATTCGAAACTGCGACCGTAATAGTAGCGCGGTTCCGGACTGAAGCGCCTTGAACCGCTCGGCCACATCGGCTGGCAGCAACGAATTAGCTGTGGGGCATGAAAGTTGTCGGGCGTGGCTCGATCCCATGACTACACAATATCAGGCAAAGTCGCAGATGGTTTCTTCATATGGAATGCCGTTAGGAAGAACAAATACTCAGGAGTAACCATTAGGTACTGTCGCAATCTCACCTCCAATCTACAGCCATTTGCATAAAGACACTCAATTGGAGTTAGTAAGACTCTCGATGCCGGAAGGAATACTTCCACATCTAAAGATGGCTGCGTTGTAAACATTATTGCTGCTAACAGAATAATGTTTTAAAACGTTTATTTTAAATTCTGTAGTAAAAAAAAGGTACACTATACGCTGCTACACTTTCTTCATCTTAAGATTAATTTAGTGTCTTATATATGAAACTAATGTAGACCTAATCTTGTCGTTATTCACATTAATGACATTGGGACAAGGGACATTGCTACACTAAAACTGTAACATCTGATGTCCACAATATATATCCTCTCATCAATTTAGCATTTATTTTATGATGGTTTAACACCGTAAATATCTGCCGATTCCAGTGAATATGCTCAGTTAACCTAACAGTGGACGTCGCTACTTCTGCGGCTTGCGCGCCCTTAACCTACGCCAGTAATTCTAACAAGGAAGGAGATCTACAGTTTAACGTGGAACCGAAACCATGTGTCGCTCCTAACATCTTCACTTCGTCGAGAGGTGAAGACTACTGTGAATGAAGACTGAAAGATTCCGGCGTCTGACTGGGATTCGATCCCACGAGCTTATAATCTCCACACACACTTTACCACTAGACCATCAAGCCCAGTTGTCTATTAGTAGCTCGCGTGAATAGATACTGGAGGTAAATGCTACAGCCAGTGTTGGAAAGAAACGAAAATGCAAGAAACAGCCCGAAAAAAGTACACATCTCATTATTCCTCCTAAATACCACCTTGGAAATGGACGAATGGAAAAAAGTAAAATTATTCAAGACGATTCTAGAAAGAGATCTAACCATCTAAGTGATCTACAGCTATCTTTTATTATATTAGTGCACTGATACCTGAGTTGCCACCATCGTTTTCTGAAGAAAGGGTCACTGCTGTATTAAAGCTATGTAATTTGCAGTCCACGATGTCTTTCTTTCCAGGACTTTCTCATTTATTTTATGATGATTTAACACCATTAAACACTGCATATTCCACTGAATACGCTCAGTTAACGTAATATTGGAAGTATTACTTTTATTTTATAAGCACTTAAAATGGTTGTAAAATGATTGTAGCTCAAAATTCTTCATTTCCAATATTGATTTGCTCTCTTAAAAACCAATTTTGTATTGAATAAATAGCAAAATTAATTTTTTAGTGCCTTGTACTTTCTTGATATCTTAAACATGGTAGAGCAGAAACCACAAATAATTCCGCACGTGAGCAGTGATCTTGCATAGTGCATAGCTCCCTTGTCTGGCGGCACACTTCGCCTACTGCCACGCCACACTGAGAGTCAGGAGGGGAATAGGACGAAACAGTGAATGTTCTCTATTTAGATGTCAATGCAGTCGCACTGCATACGACTTGGTTTTGTATTTCATATTTCTCAATAACATAGATCACAAACAAAACAAATTTTCATATTATTTGATTACTTTTGATGGGTTGAAGACATAGGGTAATTTTTATCTGGTGTAAACTGTCGGCGTACGGGCAGGCACAGACAATTTCACAGATGTTCGCACTCAGGTTACCACGTAATCGTGACTTATTTAGTTTCATAATCCTTTCACACACACATATGTTGATCGAAATATTGTGCAATGTTTGCAACTTCATTATGGAGACTTGGAAACTCTTCTAGAGAAAAACAACATAGAACGCTTGAAGAATTTTAACGTAAAAGAATCTGTCTTTTAAACGGGAATTACACTGTAGTTCGATCTGTTCCATCGGCATATGCACAGGGGCGCTTTCAACTGAAATGGCCAACTGTCTCGAAAACAGATGTAACGTTTAGGAAACTGTCCTTGTAATTCTTTCAAGGTCTCAATCAGTCGTTCAAAACTCGCACGTTCTTTAAAGCCAGTGATCGTATGGAAATTGACAGTTTTTTGCCAGGGTTTATACCTTCCACAATGCGATATTCTTTTTAGATGCACCACCTTCGAATCAGAAATGTTTCTCACCTTGCACTGTGTTACTGTGGGCAGTATCCAGTCAAGTCAGTTTAAAATGTGAGGTCTGCAATCCATTCCAGGTGTTCTAATGTTCGTTCCTGCACTCCTTTTTCCTTCATAAATTCAATAGCGGGTTTTAAATTGAAAAATCGTTCTAGGCATTCCCCTTGACTTAAACGACATATTTCACAGTAATACATAAAGCCTCATAATCTACGTTCAGTTTCATCGAAAAATGTGGTAGCTGACTGTGTAATGATGCTGATGAGGCCCCATATTCCGAAGAGCGCAGGGGACAATGTGGGAGACCCGCACCGCTATACCAGGCAAGTTCCTAGCGGAGGTGGTTTGCCATTGCGTTCCTCCGACCGTAATGAGGATGAATGATGATGAAGACGACACAATAACGCCCAGTCATCTCTAGGCAGGAAAAATCCTTGACCCCGCCGGGAATCGAATCCGGGACCCCTTGCGCGGGAAGCTCGATGGTGAGTGTTCATCGGAGGTGAGGGTATCATCTGGAGTGCCCCAGGGAAGTGTAGTAGGTCCGCTGTTGTTTTCTATCTACATAAATTATCTTTTGGATCGGATGGATAGCAATGTGCGGCTGTTTGCTGATGATGCTGTGGTGTACGGGAAGGTGTCGTCGTTGAGTGACTGTAGGAGGATACAAGATGACTTGGACAGGATCTGTGATTGGTGTAAAAAATGGCAGCTAACTCTAAATATAGATAAATGTAAATTAATGCAGATGAATAGGAAAAAGAATCCCGTAATGTTTGAATACTCCATCAGTAGTGCAGCGCTTGACACAGTCACGTCGATTAAATATTTGGGTGTAACATTGCAGAGCTATATGAAGTGGGACAAGCAGTTGTAGTAAAGGCGGATAGTCGTCTTCGGTTCATTGGTAGAATTTTGGGAAGATGTGGTTCATCTGTAAAGGTGACCGCTTATAAAACACTAATACGACCTATTCTTGAGCACTGCTCGAGCGTTTGGGATCCATATCAGGTTGGACTGAGGGAGGACATAGAAGCAATTCAGAAGCGGGCTGCTAGATTTGTTACTGGTAGGCTTGATCATCACGCGGGTGTTCGGAAATGCTCCAGGAACTCGGGTGGGAGGCTCTAGAGGAAAGGAGGCGTTCTTTTCGTGAATCGCTACTGAGGAAATTTAGAGAACCAGCATTTGAGGCTGACTGCAGTACAATTTTACTGCTGCCAACTTATATTTCGCGGAAAGACCACAAAGATAAGATAAGAGAGATTAGGGTTCGTACAGAGGCATATAGGCAGTCATTTTTCCCTCGTTCTGTTTGGGAGTGGAACAGGGAGAGAAGATGCTAGTTGTAGTACGAGGTACCATCCGCCAAGCACCCTATGGTGGATTACGGAGTATGTATGTAGATGTAGATGTAGACCACGAACTGTCGACTGACTGTGTAATAATGCATTCGATTTCGCACTTGAGAATTCCCATCCTTTTCTTCTGTGATCCCAATTTATTTTTGAAGTCTAGTGGCGATAGATCGCTAGACTTCCTCTTTTTGCACAACAGCGAGTGGGCCTGTGAACTTCTTTTATATCATGAACAAATAGCGAATGGTAAACAGCGCTGAAACCACAATTCTACCGCACTGAAGAATGTCGTGCCGACAGAAAAATTCAGCACCGCAATTATAAATGAAATGTCTCACTGCACTGAGTACTTCCGAGAAGGACCGAGGGAGGCCGAGACAGCCCGAGCATCGGCCTGCACTCTTGCAGCGCATCTGCTCGTATGCTATTTACTCGAAAATTTGAACAATAATATTACATATTTTTACATTAACAGTTTCTAGTAAACTCTTGTTTTTCTCAAATTGGTCATGTGTGGAGTAGCTCTTTCTGGTACTATGACCCTCAGTTGTCTTGCTGACATCGTTGTGTGTCCTCTAATGGTTGGTTAGATATGCTTCCTGTGGAGTAATACTCTAGGCCTATTTTGTACTGGCTTACAATAACATTGCATGTGTCTGAGACTCTCCATGGGCCTAATGCACCACATCTCGTCATCACTGACCCGCATGCTTTACCTCTACTTTTGTGCTTAGCAAGTTGTTGACGTGCATGGCAGACTGTACTTCTTATCGTTTCCTTTATTAAATGTTCTTCTCATTCCATTCAAGTCATCAGGCTGCTGTCCAACATTACGGAGTCGCGCCGACGTGTGTTATGGAGCTTTATTTAGTAGTAGGTCTCGCAATTTGTCTAATTTCAATCCTTCTTCTTCTCTCTCAAACTTGTTTTGGGTTTTTTGAATTTTTTTTGGCATCTCTGTACATCGTAACTCAATGATGATTCGATTTTAGGCAGCTATCCGATGACTTCACCGTTGGTTGCATACGTAAAACCAGTTCACCTTGCTGAGCATCATTGAGACTGTAACTGCTTTCTGAGTTGATATAGCCTCTGATGATGTCTGTAGCATTGGAAGACGTAACTTAAGGCAGAGACATGTGGCTTGCCCATAAAACAAATGTCACCAAGAATTTGAGTGGACTGTTTTCTTATCTAACTGTCAAACATGGGTCCAAATAAGACAGAACATAAAATGCCTCAAAGCAATGTAAATGTGGATCTAAAGCAAAAATAAGCTGTTGTTGTTATGGTTTTCAGTCCACAGACTGGTTTGATACAGTCCCCCGTGCAACTCTATCCCGTGCAAGCCTCTTCATCTCTGAGTAACTACTGCAACCTACATCCCTCCGGATTTTGTTAACTACACTCCAGGAAATTGAAATAAGAACACCGTGAATTCATTGTCCCAGGAAGGGGAAATTTTATTGACACATTCCTGGGGTCAGATACATCACATGATAACACTGAGAGAACCACAGGCACACAGACACAGGCAACAGAGCATGCACAATGTCGGCACTAGTACAGTGTATATCCATCTTTCGCAGCAATGCAGGCTGCTATTCTCCCATGGAGACGATCGTAGAGATGCTGGATGTAGTCCTGTGGAACGGCTTGCCATGCCATTTCCACCTGGCGCCTCAGTTGGACCAGCGTTCGAGCTGGACGTGCAGACCGAGTGAGACGAAGCTTCATCCAGTCCCAAACATGCTCAATGGGGGACAGATCCGGAGATCTTGCTGGCCAGGGTAGTTGACTTACACCTTCTAGAGCACGTTGGGTGACACGGGATACATGCGGACGTGCATTGTCCTGTTGGAACAGCAAGTTCCCTTGCCGGTCTAGGAATGGTAGAACGATGGGTTCGATGACGGTTTGGATGTACCGTGCACTATTCAGTGTCCCCTCGACGATCACCAGAGGTGTACGGCCAGTGTAGGAGATCGCTCCCCACACCATGATGCCGGGTGTTGGCCCTGTGTGCCTCGGCCGTATGCAGTCCTGATTGTGGCGCTCACCTGCACGGCGCCAAACACGCATACGACCATCATTGGCACCAAGGCAGAAGCGACTCTCATCACTGAAGACGACACGTCTCCATTCGTCCCTCCATTCACGCCTGTCGCGACACCACTGGAGGCGGGCTGCACGATGTTGGGGCGTGAGCGGAAGACGGCCTAACGATGTGCGGGACCGTAGCCCAGCTTCATGGAGACGGTTGCGAATGGTCCTCGCCGATACCCCAGGAGCAACAGTGTCCCTAATTTGCTGGGAAGTGGCGGTGCGGTCCCGTACGGCACTGCGTAGGATCCTACGGTCTTGGAATGCATCCGTGCTTCGCTGCGGTCCGGTCCCAGGTCGACGGGCACGTGCACCTTCCGCCGACCACTGGCGACAACATCGATGTACTGTGGAGACCTCACGCCCCACGTGTTGAGCAATTCGGCGGTACGTCCACCCGACCTCCCGCATGCCCACTATATGACCTCGCTTAAAGTCCGTCAACTGCACATACGGTTCACGTCCACGCTGTCGCGGCATGCTACCAGTGTTAAAGACTGCGATGGAGCTCCGTATGCCACGGCAAACTGGCTGACACTGACGGCGGCGGTGCACAAATGCTGCGCAGCTAGCTCCATTCGACGGCCAACACCGCGGTTCCTGGTGTGTCCGCTGTGCCTTGCGTGTGATCATTACTTGTACAGCCCTCTCGCAGTGTTCGGAGCAAGTATAGTGGGTCTGACACATCGGTGTCAATGTGTTCTTTTTTCCATTTCCAGGAGTGTATATTCGTGTCTTAGTCTCCCTCTACGGTTTTTACCTCCTACGTTTCCCTCCAGTACCAAGTTGGAAATCCCTTGATTCCTCAGAATGTGTCCTATCAACCGATCCCGTCTTTTAGTCAAGTTATACTACAAATCTCTTCTCCCCAGTTCTAGTCCGCACCTCCTCATTAATTACGTGATCCACCCATCTACTCTTCAGTATTCTTCTGTAGCACCACATTTCAAAAGCTTCTATTTTCTTCTTGTCTAAACTGTTATCGTCTATGTTTCACTTCCATACATTGCTACACTCCAGACAATTACTTTCAGGACGGACTTCCTGACACTTCAATCTATACTCGATGTTACCAAATTTCACTTCTTCAGAAACACTTTTCTTGCCATTGCCATTTTATATCCTCTCTGCTTTTGCTCTCCAAATAACTAAACTCATTTACTATTTTAAGTGCCTCATTTCCTAAACTAATTCTCTCAGCATAACCTGATTTAATTCGACTACATTCCATTATCTTCGTTTTGCTTTTGTCGATGTTCATCTTATCTCCTGCTTTCGAGATACTGTCCATTCCGTTCAATTGCTCTTCAAAGTCCTTTGCTGTCTCTGACAGAATTACAATGTCATCGAAAAACCTCAAAGCTTTTGTTTCTTCTCCCTGTACTTTAATTTCAGCTCCAAATTTTTTTTATTTCCTTTACTGCTTGTTCAGTGTACAGATTGAGTAACATTGGAGATAGGCTACAGCCCTGTCTCACTCGTTTCTCAACCACTGCTCCTTTTTCGTGTCCTCCTTATATTATTCTTGAAGTCTGAGGGTATTTCGCCTGTCTCATACATTTTACTCACCAGATGGCGGAGTTTTGTCATGGCTGGCTCTCCCAAGGCTATCAGTAGCTCTAACGGAATGTTATCTACTCCCGAGGCGTTGTTTCGACTTAATTCTTTCAATGCTTTGTCAAATTCTTCACGCAGTATCTAACTTATCACCTCCCCAACGTCCTCTTCCATTTCCATAATATTACCCTCAAGTACATCTCCTTTGTATTAACCCTCTATATACTCCTTCCAACTTTCTGCTTTCCCTTCTTTGCTTAGGACTGGTTTTCCATCTCAGCTGTTGATATTCATACAGGTAGCTCTGAGCTAGAGAGAGAAAAAGTCGAGCGGGTGGTTCCTCAAGACAGAAGATGAAGCAAAGGAAATGATCACTATCACAGAAAAGAGGAAAATAAAATTCACTGGCCACGCGATATGTCACAACGAATTGTTGAGCACCATATCGGAAGGAAACGTTTCTGGGAAGAAAGGAAAAGGGAGAACATGGATGAATCAACTGGATTCTGTGATGCATCGACTTAATTTCAAACAGTACGCTGAACTGTAATATTCAGCAGAGAAGAGAGACATATGGTTGTGGTGACGTGGCCTAGCCCTTTGATAATCAAAAACTAAGTACTACCTAATAAAGCGAACTGAAGACCTTGTCAGGGGGACAGCACCGTCGTGTTTACGCCCGCGAAAAAGAGAGGAGAATCAGTAAGATTACAGTATTCTTACAACTGGAGCGCTGCCACATGCTACACGTCTACAAGCCGATGCCCATCATAGCACAACAACTGAACATTAACGACAATTTTGTTTCACAGTACTTCTCGAACATTATCAGAGTGATAATATTTACTCACAATGTAATGTCTGTTAATTCATATTTTGTCTGAATAAACCACTGACCGCTTAAATTCTGATGCGTGATTGTAATTATGTAATGTAGTATGCCGTTTCTGAAACTCTGCTGTCTCATTCTCACGAGACGACTCGTTTATTCTGGCACGTTTTACAGTCATATCCCCACTGTCAGCCAGCGGAACTGTTTTCCACAGTCACTTTCCCCGCTTGCACTGCGAGCAATGAACACGCGGTACTTTGGACTGGAACGTGGCCGTACCTAGTCGCTATGGCGAGGTCTATAGTCGCACTTAGTCGAATAAGAGAGAGAGGAAGACAACTGATAACAATCACGCTCACCTGGTGAATGTGACCGCTCTTACGCCGAGGGTCCCGCGTTTGGCGGACAGTTATTTTCGCTGTTTGTCGCAGGCTACGAGAATGCATTCCGGGAATTCGCCGCGGTGTTCATTCGACATCGATGCAACTTGTGCAGTCAGTCACGCGGCGCCGTTTCCTTTAGTAGGCTCTAGAAACTAATGGAACAGAACATATGGCGGCGCCAGCATTTCTCACGTGTTCGCTCGGCCTGCGCGCTTGCGCTTCCCCACAGCTTCACTCCCGCTCTGCTTCCATCCTTCGCTTCGCCTCCGCCGGCCGCGTTCATCTGTCTCGGCGAGCGGGCAGTCCTTTTTCACGCCCGTGTCTGCTGGCTATCTGGCCAGCCAGACAGCGTGCACTTACTCCTACGATAGGCTAAACTAATTTCACGACGGAATTCCTTTTTATGCGCTCGAGAAGTAATAATTCGGCCCGTACGAATGTGCGTGAGATTTGAGGGACGTCGGCTGCGGTTGCGCGAGGAACATTAAATGAGGCAAAGTCGGGACTTGCATTTTTATGGCCTCTAAAGCTACAGAATTTTATTAATATCGTTTTAACGAAAGGTAAAGTTTAATTCTGTGTGGTCTACGGAAACTTTTCGTTTCGTTCTATCGTTTCTTTGATGTCACCAGAAAACAATGCCGACGTAAAACACCGCTACGACAACACCGGTCGAGCTCGTAATTTCCATTTCCGTAAGGTAGCCCTGACCGAGAATAAAACCCGCCGAACCTATTTGCAAAAGCCAGTTCACGGCATCACTAAAGAATGAGCGGAAAAATTTGTACAGGTGAAGGTAATGAATGGCAAAGGGGAGCACCCCTTCTGCGCTGGGTCTGTTTGTAAAGAAATCCGGCCCACAGCCGAGACAGCTCATTTCACGCCTCGTTATTACTTTCTGCGAAGCGTTTCCGAGACCCTGCCTGGAGCATGCCGAAGCAGTAATTATATTCATAATTTCCTCGTGCTCTGATGCAATATACCCACTTCCGTAACTCGTTTTTAATTCCCCGAAGAATGTTAAGTACGACGCCCCTAGGCTGTCACAAATTTTTTTGCATAACGCCAAAATTTAGGAGCGAACTGTGTACGATTTGCGTAGTCTCGCCTTCGGAAGTTTACATCAGCTTTCTGTAAAGTTGCATATAGGTTCACATCTTCTAGATTGTGCTCCAATCATTAAAAAAATTCTGTGGGACTAACATCAATTTCTAGGAAAATACCGGGTGGTCAAAAAGTCAGTATAAATTTGAAAACTGAATAAATCACGGAATAATGTAGATAGAGAGGTACAAATTGACACACATGCTTGGAATGACATGGGGTTTTATTAGAAACCAAACAAATACAAAAGTTCAAAAAATGTCCGACAGATGGCGCTTCATCTGATCAGAATAGCAATATTTAACATAAAGTAAGACAAAGCAAAGATGATGTTTTTTACAGGAAATGCTCAATATGTCCACCATCATTCCTCAAAAACAGCTGTAGTCGAGAAATAATGTTGTGAACAGCACTGTAAAGCATGTCCGGAGTTATGGTGAGGCATTGGCGTCGGATGTTGTCTTTCAGCATCCCTAGAGATGTCGGTCGATCACGATACACTTGCGACTTCAGGTAACCCCGAAGTCAATAGTCGCACGGACTGAGGTCTGGGGACCTGGGAGGCAAAGCATGACGAAAGTGGCGGCTGAGCACACGATCATCAGCAAACGACGCGCGCAAGAGATCTTTCACGCGTCTTGCAATACTTCTTTTGTTCTAATAAAACCCAATGTCATTCCAAGCATGTGTGTCAATTTTCACCTCTCTGTCTACATTATTCCGTGGTTTATTAAGTTTTCAAATTTATACTGACTTTTTGATCACCTGCAACACTATCAAGCTGTTCGCAGACAACACAGTTAGAAACGTGTTGCGAATGCGTATGATTGCGCTTCTGCAAAGATTTTCATCCGACACGAAACATACAGAAATGTAGCACAATGAGCGAAATAGACGAAAAGATCCGATCACATTTGACTTCATGATCGAGGACGTGTTACTGGAACCCGTCGCAATCGTCATATTTCTAGCAGTTCTATCCGGGGCGATTTAAGGTTTAACCACCACTTAAATTTAGCCTTGGGGGAGAAAAGGCTATATTCAGATTTATGCAATTTTGTCATATGATGACATGGTTGGAGACCGTAGCTGTTATTTGAAGACAAATGTTGATGGTGTTGGGACAGCAACCAGCCAGTGACAAATCTAAAGTGTTCAGTGAGAAAAATTTACATGTGCAACAATAAGAATGCAGTGGGAATGTATTCACATCTGTTGGACGAATGTTATGAAAACAAACACTCCAAACCGACATTTCACGTAAGTCACATCCAATGAAAATTTGTAACGCAACCATCTGTGTGCGGCCTGCTTATAATTATGTATTATTTATATTTTAGGACAATTAATCTAAAAAAACGGAACACATATTATAAGGAAAGCATGTAAACCGTCTGAAGATGAACCATAACGATTCGAAACCGGTAACGGTAGCCTTAGAATAAAGCAACTGAAAGTAAATTTGTGGCGCTGTCCCAACACCATCAACATCATATTCAGATTTAGTGGAAGAATCCTGAGGAAGTGTAATTCACTCAATAAAAAGGCACTTAAAAAACCATTGTTTGAGTTGTTTTACCAAGCTGGAGTGAAGGAAAAGACAGAGCTGCACAATGTATCATGGATATGTTTGGTCAACATGAGAATGTCACTAACGCTCTACGAATGGCAATAGTCTAATACCCGACGAATACAAGCTGCCGATTTGCTATTGCCTTCCAATCACCAACGAGGTTCCGGCCGAAGTGGCCGTGCGGTTCTAGGCGCTGCAGTCTGGAACCGCGGGACCGCTACGGTCGCAGGTTCGAATCCTGCCTCGGGCATGGATGTGTGTAATGTCCTTAGGTTAGTGAGGTTTAACTAGTTCTAAGTTCTAGGGGACTAATGACCACAGCAGTTGAGTCCCATAGTGCTCAGAGCCATTTGAACCATTCCTGGTACACTGTACATCCTCCACTACACATCGTGCCCATCTTGCGGAGTACCGATGTAGATGTACTTAACGCATATAGTTTATCTCAACAACAAAAACCTCGTCTCCATAGTCGACTTCGCTGACGCAAGCTTGTGAGGTGGGTCACGCATCTGAAGTAGCCGGTTCGTAATTCACTGCCAGTATTTGACCGACATGGGGAGGAGAGATGTTAGCGAACAGTTCCCGATCACCAGACCATGCGCAACAGTCCTGGGTCAAGTCCCAATTCCTCTCTGTAGTGTCTCGTGGAGTGAGGGGTTGTTAAGCTGTTGTCGGCTGCCTCACTCGTGGTATTCTATGTGCCGGCACCGGGTTTCGAAGTCTTCCCTCTCTCACCATCATCATTATCATCACCACAATCGATAACAACAGCAACATACTCATTATCACCGTCGTTATCATCAACAACAACAATGCTCACACGCTACACTATACTTACACATACTCATTACTGTCAGCTACCCTAGAAGTTACGTTTAACCATCCGACAGCGCGAATCGCCCAACGTTTCGTTAGTTAGCACCAGGATGTGAATCATGCGCCGGCCGCGGTGGTCTCGCGGTTCTAGGCGGGCAGTCTGGAACCGTGCGACTGCTACGGTCGCAGGTTCGAATCCTGCCTCGGGCATGGATGTGTGTGATATCCTTAGGTTAGGTTTGAGTAGTTCTAAGTTCTAGGGGACTGATGACCACAGCAGTTGAGTCCCATAGTGCTCAGAGCCATTTGAACCATTTGTGAATCATGCGAGTTCACCGATTTCATCATCAACACTTTCCTTAAAAACCTATTTGTTGTATACAACTGAATGCAGTCAAAATTTACGGATTGTTCATTTTCAGAGACCCACCTAATACTCTTTTGAGAAACATCGTTAACAATATATTCTGTTACTTACTCTCTAATGAGGTTTATTGTAAAGCTAGCGTCAACTGCAAAAAGTACCAATTCTGCTTTATGACTGTCAAGCGGAAGATCATTCACATACTAAAGTAATAGGAGTGGACCAAAACCATAAAACTGTGGGACTCTCTTCGTGATTCCTCCCCAGTCACTAAAATTTTCTCTCTTTCCAACGCTGAAATATTCGGCACTACTTTTTGCATTGTATTTAAGCACGAGACAAACCGGTTGTTTTTAAAGATATTACCTCCAGAAAACTTAAGTTTTTAAAAGATTAACATGATATGCTCAAACGAATGCTTTGGAAAGATCAGAAAAAACAGCATCTAAATTCTCAACGTGCCTGAAAAAGTAAACTAGAAGGATAAAAAAGGGAAATAAATGGATATGAGAGATGAGCACGTCAAAGTTGCTGTTTTGGTCATCGGCCGTAGGGACGTTTGACGAAGCTCCCAGCTGCCGTCAGTTGCACCTATCCTCTTCATTGCAGCATAACTGCTGCATCCCACATCATACCTAAGTCTGCCGCTTCAGCTATCGTTTTCAGCAATGATTCATGTAGTAACATGCAGCCAACAGTTCTCTCTCTGCATTTCATTACTTTCTTTATTAGTCATTTTTCTCGTTGCAGAAAATCGTCGTTTCTTACTAGATCAATACATTTAGTTTTCAACAGTGTACTGTAAAACCACATTTCAAATACTTCTAATCGTTTCATTTCTGTATTACCATAGTCCATGTTTCGCACCAACACCGAGCTATGCTCCAGACATAGCTGTCCATGAATCTTTTTGTAGTCTCATTGTTTACACTTGTGGATACTTACAGCATTCTTTAAACAGAAAGCCCTTTTCATTTTGCAGTCTTTTCTACTATATGTATCTTGCATCTTGCTTTATTATCTACTCTGCTTCCGAGGAAGCATAGTTAGTCCAGCTCTTTTACTTCTCTTGCCCCAGTTTAACGTTGAGTATCCAACATGTCCACGCACCACGCAATCCACACCCTTTTATTTATGAACACATTATACCTGTCAGCCGGCCGGAGTGGCCGAGCGGTTCTAGGCGCTACAGTCTGGAACTGCGAGACCGCTACGTTCGCAGGTTCGAATCCTGCCACGGGCATGGATGTGTGTGATGTCCTTAGGTTAGTTAGGATTAAGTAGTTTTACTTTCTAGGGGACTGATGACCTCAGAAGTTAAGTCCCATAGTGCTCAGAGCCATTTGAACTATTTTATAACTGTCAGTTAGCCCGGATTCCATTCCGTTAAGCAGCCGATACAATTTCTTTTCACTTTCTACAACCACCGCTACGTCATCAGAAAATCCGTTTCATACCGATTATCTGCCAGTGACAAAAACTACCACATCGAGTTACTCCTTTACATACCGCATTTCCTCTTCTATATAAAAATTAAAAATCAAAGGTCACATCATTTCCTCATTTCGGCCTCTTATACGTATCATTCCGCCAGTGTAGACTACCTCCGTTTATTTCGTATAAAGACAGCGAATTACCTATCCACCCATGCACATGATACCACACAGTCTATGAATGGAAAACATTTTACTATAATCCACATCATCAAGAACCTTCTACAACTCTAGGAATGCAATGTAGGTTGCCGTGTCCTTCCTTACGCTGCCCTCTACTTTTAACAGCAGCGTTAAAATTGCCCTTCGAGATCCTATATTTATTGTAAAATCACAATGGTCCCCTCCCAATCTACATTTAATTTACATTAACATTCAAGTACTCTTGTGAGTAGTATCTATCATTCACTGAAGTGGAGGTTGTATTTGCTTATAGCCAAAATAAATGATGGAAAATGTACTGAGGAGACTCGTTACTGGACTACTCGCAGAGACCGAGTGAGGTGACACAGTGGTTAAAACATAGGACTACGCATTTCAGGAAGCGGGTCCTACCCATCTGGATATCAGGTTTTCCGTGGCAAACCACGTCAAGTAAAAGGAGGTGCCACGAAAACGCCCAAACGCCCAAAGACGATATCACACTTTATTCTTGAACTGAACTATTCTGTCATCTCGAATGTTCCTGAAGTAGACAGGATGCTCATCCCTTATTCGCAAAAATGAACAATTTTAATGACAGCCTGAGGGAAGATGAGTAGAAAATGGAAAGAATAATCTGGACAAACCTAGATTAGTAATGTTTAAGATCGTAATCTGGAGAAAGTAATTAGAGAAAGATAACATGAATGTAAGGATGTAAGTAGCAGATGTCTCCAAATCAAAGTAACATGAGTCGCTAAGCATTGCCGATGACACTGAAGTTATCTCCAATAAGCAATCAGATCTGTAGAGAAATGTCATGAAAAAATTGGACTCCACATCTCATACGAGGAGATGTGGCATATGGAAGGAACTGCAATCATAAGATTCGCGAAAATCTCATACGTGGACAACTAAAATGTTTAGATCGGATTGTTAAACCTCCAGAGATAAATCGAGAATCTAGCACAGAAAGAATTGCACTGGTATAAAATGCATACAAACGTACATGGAACAGGCTTAATAAAAAAAACTCTATTACAAGAGGCAAAATCATGCCATTATGTCGCAGTTTTTAAAGACAAGTACGTTAAGCATTTGAAATTACGACAGTGGTGGCAGATCTCAAATCAGTTACGTCGGAAAACAGAAAAGGAAAATTTTGAAAAACATCCGTGGAGCAAACAAAATGCTATACAGGATTTGAATGAAAGAGAAATCAAAAAGGAAATATACCACCCCACAAAAAAAAGTAATGCGTGTAATCGGGCTCACATATACGTTTTCTGTATTTTGCTTTATGTATGGAGCCCCGAAACAACCGCCTTTTTTTTCAAGAAAGCAAAAGAAAATGGTATACATGAAAAAATAGTTGTAGATCCACCAAAATTAAGAACCATTATTAACAATAACGAATTACCTGAGAAACCTGAGACTGGTCACAGGATGGGCAAAAGAGCAGGAGGAGGAACACAATGCACAGATGGAGAGATATCGGAAAGAAAAGAAGAGTCACGTAATTAAATCGCGCTTCTCAGTTGGACACAACGAATAACAATTATAATAATGAAAATATATGAAACAGGTTTACAATGTTACCGCCTTCAATCCGATTTCCTCGTCTAAAGACTGCCATTGATAGTCGTAATACGCTTGATGGTGATGCTGCTGTTGATGATTACGGTGATGATAATGATTACAACTATTATGATTGTTATTGTTATTAGTATGATAATGAACAGAGCGGCAAAGAGTTAAAACCGTGAAAAATAACTTGATGTAAATTATATCCGATTATACAACACATGAACAGTGGAGAAGCGATTATGAAAAAGCCACGGATTTGATCAGGACTGTTTGCAGATAGCCTCGCGAACGGTAAGTATTAGGTCGGAAAGTAAGGAAACAGTGTGTCGGTCGGTGGTACGTGCTCACGCCGCTTTCGCCCGGGCGGATGAATTTATGTTGCAGCGTGTAGGCCGCGCCAGATGGAGAGATGTTTATCGTGGCTACACAATGACGAAGCTCCACACGAGGAGGAGCAAAGTTAATGGTTTATGCAAATTAATACGGACTTAAAAATTAATCTAGTGCTGTAGTGGAGTGTTTCGTATCTGGTGCTTTGTTAGAAAGCACGCGGCATGCCACGATAACCGGTCAAAGACTCCTTTGCGACCCGGCGGCAATTCTGTACCACGAAATAAGGTTTTGTTACAGGCGCGCGCAGTGTACGCCATTAACAGTCCTCCGCGTTACAACAAACAGCCCGGAGATCTCGTGAAATGCCAGGCTATAACGTAGAAGCCCTCTGCAGTTACTAAGGAAATATTGTTATGGTGATTGTAGCGCGCACGATAGATAATATTAGAGAATAGTAAGGTTACATGATAAGATGAGCTTCCGTACAGCAGTAGGACGAGTAATGGTACATCGCTATCATATTGTAAATCTTAATAATACTTGCTGCATTATGTACAAGGATACAAGAACAAATTCGAAACAAAACAAAATTTAAAGAATTTTGCTGTCAGTGTAGGTTATAAATAGTTCATTTTAAATCTCTCTGAGCACTATGCGACTTAACTTCTGAGGTCAACAATCGCCTAGAACTTAGAACTAATTAAACCTAACTAACCTAAGGACATCACACACATCCATGCCCGAGGCAGGATTCGAACCTGCGACCGTAGCGGTCGCTCGGTTCCAGGCATGTAGCGCCTAGAACCGCACGGCCACTCCTGCCGGCAGTTCATTCTACGTACGATGTATGATTAGTTGTTGGTACTACCTGTCTCACCCAAAAGATTTCTCAGCTACCGGTCGAAAACAGGCTGCTACTGTCTGTTGAAAAAGAAAATGCAAAGATTATGGTTTAACTAGTTAACCAGCCAAGTAATACAGAATTATTTAAAACGATAATAATACACTAAAGTGACAAATGTCATCGGCTATCTCAGATCGTGTCCGAAACACTTTTGGCCCGCGTAGTACAACATCTTGACGTGGCATGCACTCAACAAGTCGTTGGAATATCCCTGCAGAAATACTGAGCCATGCTGCCTCTATAGCCGTCCATAATTTCGAAGGTGTTGTCGGTACAGGATTTTGGGCACGAACTGGCCTCTCAATTATGTCTCATAAATATTTGATGGTTTAGGTGGGCAAATCATTCGCTAGAACTGTCCAGAATGTTCCGCAACCCAATCACGAACAATTGTGGCCCGGTGAAATGCCGCACTGACATCCATAAAAATTCCAACGTTTTGTGGGAACATAAAGCCCATGAATGATTGCAAACTGTCTCCAAATGCCGAACATAACCATTTTCAGTCAGTGAGAGGTCCAGATGGACCACAGGACTCAGTCTATTCCATGTAAACACAGCCCACATCATTATGGAACCACCACCAGCTTGCATACTGCCTTGTTGGCAAATTGGGTCCTTGGCTTCATGTGGTCTGCGCCACATTTGAACCCTACCATCAGCTCTAACCAACTGAAATCTGAACTCATTTGACCAGGCCACGGTTTTCCAGTACTCTTGGGTCCAGTCGATATGGTCACGAGCGCAGGAGAGGCGCTGCACGCGATGTTGTGCTGTTAGCAAAGGCACTCGCGTCTGTCGTCTGCTGCCCCCATTATTCGAAATTTCGTCGTACTGTCTCAACGGATAGGTTGGTCGTACGTCCCACATTGATTTCTGCGTTTATTTCACTCAATGTTGCTTGTTTGTTAGCACTGACAACGGTATGCAAAGGCGTGCTCTCGGTCGTTAAGTGAGGGTCGTCGGCCCTTGCGTTGTCTGTGGTGAGAGGTAATGCCTCTAGACGCTGCTGTGGACCACGCAATATTGAATTCCCTAACGATTTCCGAAATTGAATGTCCCATGTGTGTAGCTCTAACCACCATTCCGAGATCAAAGTCCGGCCATAATCACGTCGGAAACCTATTCCCGCCAGCCGCGGTGGCCGACCGGTTCTAGGCACTTCAGCCCGGAACCGCGCGACTGCTACGGTCATCGGTTCGAATCCTGTCTCAGGCATGGACATGTGTTATGTCCTTAGGTTAGTTAGGTTTACGTAGGTCTAAGTTCTAGGGGACTGATGACCTCCGACGTTAGGTCCCATATTGCTCAGAGCCAGTTTTGAAACCTTTTCACATGAATCACCTGAGTACAAATAACAGCTCTGCCAGTGCTATACCTACAGGATACTAGAGCCATCTCTATATAAACATATCACTATTCCATGGTTTTTGCCATCTCAATTTCCTTCGTTACACATGCCAATAGCTGTAGTTGTTAAAGAAGCATGGATTATAATTCTGCATGTTAAAAGTGAAGGATCTTATGGAACTATTGTGGCGCGTTGTCGACTTCAGCCGGCCGGAGTGGCCGTGCGGTTCTAGGCGCTACAGTCTGGAACCGAGCGACCGCTACGGTCGCAGGTTCGAATCCTGCCTCGGGCATGGATGTTTGTGATGTCGTTAGGTTAGTTCGGTTTAATTAGTTCTAAGTTCTAGGCGACTGATGACCTCAGAAGTTAGGTCGCATAGTGCTCAGAGCCATTTGAGCCATTTGTCGACTTCAGGTTGTTGTTATTCTTATCTTCAGTCCCAGGACTGGTTTGATGCATCTCTTCACACTACTCTGTCCTACGTAAGCCTCTTCATCTCTCCATTACTATTGCAACCTACATGCATTTGAACTTGCTTTCTGTATTCAAACCATGGTATCCCTCTACAATTTTTACCCCGCCCCCCCACTCCCACTTCCTTCCGTTATCAAACTGCCGAATCGCTGATGCGCCAGAATGTGTTCTATCAATCGATCCCTCCTTTTAGTCAAGTAGTGATCAAATTTCTTTCTCTCTCCCAGTTCGGTTCAGTTCTTCCTCACTAGCTACTCGATCTACCCTTCTAATTTTAAATATTCTACTACAGCACCATGTTTCAAAAGTTTCTTTTCTCTGCTAGTCTGACCTGCTTCTTGTCCATGTTTCACTCCCGCACTAGGCTGCACTCTTTCAGAAAATACCTCCTAACATTCACATTTAAATTCGATGTCAACAGACTTCTCTTTTTTCAGAGATACTTTTCTTGGTACTGCCAGTCTGCATTTTATAACTTCTGTGATTCAACCATCATCAATTATTTTCCTGCCAGAAAAGAAAACCCATCTTCTGCTTTTAGTGTCTCATTTCCTAATCTAATTCTATCAGCAACACCTCATTTAATTCGACTACATTCCCTCACTATCAAAAGGTTTGTAAAGATTTTCAAATACCGCTACCAGTCACAAAATTTTTTGATTACTAAATTATTTATTTAGTGACATATTTCAACGTGATACCTCATCGTTAGGCTATAGTGGCAAAACTACAAAGAACGAAACTTGTCTAGCTTGACGGGGGAAACCAGATGACTCTATGGCTGGCCCGCTAGATGGCGCTGCCATCGGTCAAACGATATTAACTACGTTTTTTTTTTTTTAAATAGGAACCCCCATTTTTATTACATATTTGTGTTGTACGTAAAGAAATATGAATGTTTTAGTTGAACCACTTTTTTCGCTTTGTGATAGATGGCGCTGTAATAATCACAAACATATGGCTCACAATTTTAGACGAACAGCTGGTAACAGGTAGGTGTTTTAAATTAAAATACAGAACGTAAGTACGTTTCAGCATTTTATTTCGGTTGTTCCAATGTGATACATGTACCTTTGTGAACTTATCATTTCTGAGAATGCATGCTGTTACAGCGTGATTACCTGTAAATGCCACATTAAAGCAATAAATGCTCAAAATGATGTCCGTCAACCTCAATGCATTTGGCAATACGTGTAACGACATTCCTCTCAACAGCGATTAGTTCGCCTTCCGTAATGTTCGCACATGCATTGACAACGCGCTGACTCATGTTGTCAGGGGTTGTCGGTGGATCACGATAGCGAACATCCACAGAAAGAAATCCGGGGACGTCAGATCCGGTAAACGTGCGGGCCATGGTAAAGCGCTTCGACGACCAATCCACCTGTCATGAAATATGCTATTCAATACCGCTTCAACCACACGCGAGCTATGTGCCGGACATCCATCATGTTGGAAGTACATTGCCATTCTGTCATGCAGTGAAACATCTTGTAGTAACATCGGTAGAACATTAGGTAGAAAATCAGCAAACATTGCACCATTTAGATTGTCATCGATAAAATGGGGGCCAATTATCCTTCCTCCCATAATGCCGCACCATACATTAACCCGCCAAGGCCGCTGATGTTCCATCGTGGATTTTCCGTTGCCCAATAGTGCATATTATGCCAGTTTACGTTACCGCTGTTGGTGAATGACGCTTCGTCGCTAAATAGAACGCGTGCAAAAAATCTGTCAGCATCCCGTAATTTCTCTTGTGCCCAGTGGCAGACTTGTACAAGACGTTTAAAGTCGTCGCCATGCAATTCCTGGTGCATAGAAATATGGTACAGGTGCAATCGATGTTGATGTAGCATTCTCAACACCGACGTTCTTGAGATTCCCGATTCTCGCGCAATTGGTCTGCCACTGATGTGCGGATTAGCAGCGACAGCAGCTAAATCACCTACTTGGGCATCATCATTTGTTGCAGGTCGTGATTGACATTTCACATGTGGCTGAACACTTCCTGTTTCCTTAAATAACGTAACTATCCGGCGAACGGTCCGGACACTTGGATGATGTCCAGGATACCGAGCAGCATACATAGCACACGCCCATTGGGCATTTTGATCACAATAGCCATACATCAAAACGATATCGACCTTTTCCGCAATTGTTAAACGGTCAATTTTAACACGGGTAATGCAGCACGAAGCAAATACCGTCGGCACTGGCGGAATGTTACGTGATACCACGTACTTGTGACTATTACAGCGCCATCTATCACAAAGCGAAAAAAGTGGTCCAACTAAAACATTCATATTTCTTTACGTACTACACGAATATGTAATAAAGTACGGGGGTTCCTATTTTTAAAAAAACGCAGTTGATATCCGTTTGACCTATGGCAGCGCCATCTAGCGGACCAACCATAGCGCCATCTGGTTCCCCCCTTCAAGCTAGACGAGTTTCGTTCTTTGTAGTTTTTTCGTTTGACGCTCATTTCGTGAGATATTTGACCCGGTCACGATCAATGGACAACCCTGTATATGTATTAGACAGGGTGATTATATTTAAAGGTAAACTTTCAAAACGGTGTAGAAATAACACCACTGCTCAGAATGACGGCAAACTGCAAAGGAATACTTTCGGAGAAGGGGCAAAAGCAGAAGGATAAAAATACTATGATAATTGATCAATAGATGGCACTGTAAGTATGTATCAATGGACCACCCTATATATATATATATATATATATATATATATGTATATATATACGGAGGGCAGCTAACCCTCTGACCGAACACACTGATCTACCGTGTCGGCTTACCACTCAGCTATGGAAGCGGACACAGAATGAGCGGAGAAGTGATAAACGAAGACCGACATGCGCAGAAACGACATTACTTTCCGGTCCCCGTAATAGATGGGGGTAACAAATCAAACCAAACGGAATTGTTGTGTAACGACCCATAGTCGGCAAGATACCTCACACCAAAATTCTCAGCAAACATCCCTGAATAACTGATGATTTTCCCCCTGTGAGTTCGGAACCAGCCCGCATAATTGCTCTACCGAGTACCGACAGAAAAATCTATTAGTAAGTTCTAGACCGAACCACAAAGCTGGCCCGATATTCGCACTTTGTTCACCAGACGACCGAATGAATTAGAATCTAATGCCATCCGCAAGTCGAGGAGCACGACACCAACCTGGAGGCCACTACCGACAAACATAGGTCCTCACGGACGAACAGAGCCCGCCGAGTTTCGCAAGGTGTCCGTTCACAGACTCCATGTTGAAGCACAAAATGCTTTTCGTTCTCCGAATTATTTCTGATCACCACAGTCTCGGCACCTGTCGACATGTCTCGCACTAAACCGTCGGTGAACGAATCAAAAAACACCACGGTTTTATTAGCCGTACAATAACTGGGGAATCTCTGTCTCACCTAATACGAGAGGGGTCGCGTGGGCACTGGTACGAGGTTTGATGCCAGCACATAAAATGCAAATTTCAGTTAGCGCGACGAGGAAAAGCCGGCGCGGCGGCCGAGAAGTGCGTCAGTTTGGAGGAGACAGCGGGGCAAGGGCAGGCGCAGTCAGATTTCGGTCAGATAACGGGACCGCACGAAGCACAGAGTCACGCCGGCCGCCGGCCGCCAGCTTAACGACGTCTTTTTAACATATCGCGTTTAATTCGCCGAGAACGGAGGAGGCGCAGAAGGGCGCCGCGGCCGTTTCCTGTGGATCGGGCGATCGTTAGCACCTGCCGGCGCGACCCGTGATTAATGATGCGCACTGCCGCTTTCTAATTCCTGCGCCGCGCAAAAACCGCTTCTGATTAGCGTGTTCAGCATTTTTGACAGCAATCCGGGTCCCGCATGTTACCGCTATAGCGTGGAGTCGCCAGTGCTCCTAAGCTGTTTCCACCGTGCAGCGACGTGACTTTTTATTTCCGTGTATGAAACTTTCTGTCAACATCTTCTTCGCCACTCTTATTTGCATACGATTGTTTTAATGAGCAGCGTAAAAGCTGTACGTACCGGTGGCTGATGCCCTAGACCCGAATGGAACTGTAGGCCGTAAAATGAATTCATTTACTGGTTTCCAGCCGTTACAG
This sequence comes from Schistocerca gregaria, assembly GCF_023897955.1. NCBI lineage: Eukaryota > Metazoa > Arthropoda > Insecta > Orthoptera > Acrididae > Schistocerca > Schistocerca gregaria. The sequence continues at coordinate 748,932,889 of NC_064931.1, forward strand.
TTTGTCTGCGGTAGAACTGTGGTTTTCAAACCCTGCTTCTTGACATCTTATAGTTCCACGAAAGCCCCCATGAACATAGTAAAATGTAAATGGAAGCAACAAATTACGTACATATCTTTCTTCTCATTTAGCATTAAATTTTAAATCCGCTCTCGGTAGCTGAATGGTCAGCGTGACGGATTGTCAATCCTCTGTGTCCGGGTTCGATTCCCGGCTCGGTCTGGGAATCTTCTCCGCCCAGGGACTGGGTGTTGTGCTGTCCTCATCATCATCCTATCATCCTCATCGACTGCAGGTCGCCGAAGTGGCGTCAAATTGAAAGACCGGCACCCGGCGAACCGTCTGCCCGACTGCGGGCCCTAGCCATACGATCAAATAAAATTAATTTTTCGGAGTTCGCACGTCACGGACAGCCGCCACCTCCATCAGCATTACTTAACTTCTTGGACGGATTGCCTTACTGCCCCCACATTGTCAGCACACTGGTATTGGTAGTAATCCACTAAATTACAGGCCCATATCATTAACGTCGATATGCAGCAGGATTACAACAAAGAAAAGGCTATATTGACACATAGTCAACATGGATTTAGAAAACATCCCTATTGTGAAACACAACTGGCTCTTTACTCGCATGAAGTGTTGAGTGCTATTGAAAAGGGATTTCATACAGATTCGGTATTTCTGGATTTCCGGAAGGCTTTTGACACTATACCACACAAGCGGCTTGTAGTGAAATTGCGTGCTTACGGAATATCGCCTCAGTTATGTGACTGGATTCGTGATTTCCTGTCAGAGAGGTCACAGTTCGCAGTTACTGATGGGAAGTCATCGAGTGAAATAGAAAAGATTTCTGACGCTCCCCAAGGTAGTGTTACAGTCCCTTTGCTGTTCTTTATCTATATAAACGATATAGGAGACAATCTGAGCAGGCGTCTTCGGTTGTTTGCAGATGAATCTGTCGTTTATCGACAAATAAAGTCATCATAAGATCAAAAGAAACTGCAGAACGATTTAGAAAAGATATCTGTATGGGGCGAAAATTGGCAATTGACCATAAATAACGAAAAGTATGAGGTCATGCACATGCATGGTAAAACGAATCCGTTAAACATCGGTTACACGATAAATCAGTCAAATCTAAAGACCATAAATTCAACTAAATTCCTAGGAATTATATTTACGAACAACCTAAATTGGAAGGAACACATAGAAAATGTTGTGGGGAAGGCTAAGCAAATACTGCGTTTTATTGGCAGGACACTTAAAACATGTAACAGATCTACTAAGGAGACTGCCTACACTACGCTTGTCCGCCGACTTTTAGAATACTGCTGCGCAGTGTGGGATCCTTACCAGACAGGACTGACGGAGTAAATCGAAAAAGTTCGAAGAAGGGCAGTACGTTTCTTACTATAGCGAATTAGGGGAGAGAGTGTCACTGAAATGATACAGGATTTGGGGTGGACATCATTAAAACAAAAGCGTTTTTTGTTGCGGCAGAATCTTCTCGCGAAATTCCAGTCACCAATTTTCTCTTTCGAACGCGAAAACACTTTGTTGACACCGACCTCCATAGGGACAAACGATCACCGCGATAAAATAAGATAAATCAGAGCTCTTACGGAAAGATATAGGTGTTGGTTCTTTCCGCGCTACACGAGACTGGAATAATAGAGAATTGTGAAGGTGTTTCGATGATCCCTCTGCCAGACACTTAAATGTGATTTGCAGCGTATCTAGATGTAGATGTAGCTGTAGATGTAGATACAGCATTATGTTATGTACTTCTATATTGTCGCGAATCGTCTAATTTTTATACTTTTATGTTGTTGTTCAAAGTGGTTGTGTGTTATTTTTCTGAGGCTGACCAGGAAAAAAGTGGGCATGTGCTGAGACAAGTGTAACAAATGGCCAAAACGCAACAGTCTTGTACACGATACCAAATTTTGTTAAACGCGTATTAGATTCGTATTTGGTGCATACCATTACCAAGAGGCTGCTCCCTTACGTGTTACGCTGCAGCAACATATCAGTAGATGTTTGCGTGGTCATAGAACGTGAAGAACACTGATGGATTTTTCGTAACTACGCGGTAGAGCATTTGTATGAACAGTCCAGTCACAATGATGTGACCACCGCGTATGTTCTACGTGAGCGTGCAATAAAAACTTAGAGACGACAGGTGGCAGCACTAACAGCGGAGCGCACATAAAGTGTATTGTGGGGTGGGGGGGGGGGGGGGGGTGCAGACAATAGTGTAGTTGTTGTCCTAATGCGGAAGCGGAACTATTTATTTGACGTCCAAAAAGGGCATGACCATTGGCTTTCGGGCAAAGAGTTGAAATACCGGGTGATCAAACAGTCAGTATAAATTTGAAAACTGAATAAATCACGGAATAATGTAGATAGAGAGGTACAAATTGACACATATGCTTGGAATGACATGGGGTTTTATTAGGACCAAAAAGATACAAAAGTTCAAAAAATGTCCGACAGATGGCGCTTCATCTGATCAGAATACCAATAATTAGCACAACAAAGTAGAACAAAGCCAATATGATGTTCTTCACAGGAAATGCTCAATATGTCCACCATCATTCGTCAACAATAGCTGTAGTCGAGAAATAATGTTGTGAACAGCACTGTAAAGCATGTCCGGAGTTATGGTGAGGCATTGGCGTCGGATGTTGTCTTTCAACATCCCTAGAGATGTCGGTCGATCACGATACACTTGCGACTTCAGGTAACCCCGAAGCCAATAATCGCACGGAATGAGGTCTGGGGACCTGGGAGGCCAAACATGACGAAAGTGGCGGCTGAGTACACGATCATCAGCAAACGACGCGCGCGGGTCTTTCACGCGTCTAGTAATATGGGGTGGAGCGCCATCCTGCAAAAACATGGTACGTTCCAGAAGGTGTTTATCAGCCAGGATGGGGAGGATGCGATTCTGTAACATATCGGCGTACCTCTCATCCGTCACGGTAGCAGATACTGACGTTTAGCTGTCCATCGCCATCTGTCGGACATTTTGTGAACTTTTTTTTGTTGGTTCTAATAAAACTCCATTTCATTCCAAGCATGTGTTCAATTTTTACCTCATTATCTACATTATTCCGTGGTTTATTAAGTTTTCAAATTTATACAGACTTGTTGATCACCCTGTATTTCTCAAATGGTTAGGTTTGTAAACTGCACGTGCAGTAATCGTTGAAGTGTCCCCTGTGCGGAAAATGACGCTATCCAAATCTGGCCTGAGGCAACTGTGGTGCACAACAGGTCATTATTGGTATGGGTCAATGATGGCTTCGGAGATGGGTACGGGCGAATAGACGTACAACTGTTGAGGAACTGACCGCCCAGATGAACCAAGGGATCACCAACAATGTGTCCTCAATGACCGCTTAACGAACGTTGCTGCCTACGGGCCTGGTTCATGCAACCATGCTGACTTGTTTTCATCGGCGGCGAGGGCAGGAATTTGCACGCCAGTACCGCAACTGAACGTTCACTGAGTGGCGACAGGTGGCCTTTTAAGACGAATCACGTTTCATGCTCCACGGGAAAGATGGCTGTTGGTGTGTACGGCGTGAATCATCTGAAAGCAAACCTCGTGCAACATTCTTCGGAAGGGTCCATGCTGGAGGAGGGAGCGTTATGGTTTGGGGAATGACTTCGTGAAATTCCCTGGGTGATCTCGTCATTCTGGAAGCCACAATGGATCAACACAAGTATGCATCTGTAACTGGAGACCATGTCCACCGCAAGATGCCGTTTGTTTTTTCTCAGCACTATGGAATCTACCAGCAGGACAATGCAACGTGTCACGCACCTCACAGAATACGTGAGTGATTCGAAGAGCACCTAGGTGAGTGTACCGCATTCCCCTGGCCACCAAACACCCGGATTTAAAGCCAAGCCGGCCGGGGTGGCCTAGCGGCTCTAGACGCTACAGTCTGGGACCGCGCGACCACTACGGTCGCAGGTTCGAATCCTGCCTCGATCATGGATGTGTGTGATGTCCTTAGGTTGGTTAGGTTTAAGTAGTTCTACGTTCTGGGGGACTGATGACCTCAGAAGTTAAGTCCCATAGTGTTCGGAGCCATTTGAACCATTTTTAAAGCCAATCTTGAATCTGTGGGATCACCTCTACTGGGCTGTTTGCGCCATGGATCGTCAGACGAGAAAACCTAGCGCAGCTGGCCACAGCAATTGAGTTGCGTTAGCTCCATATCCCTGTCGGTACCTCCCAGAACCTCAGTGACTCTTCTCGCACGTCCCACAGCGGTCTGCACTTTTGACACGGGTTCACGTTAATGTCACTGGACGGTGTATTTTAGAAGGAAAAAACAGCAAATTATCAAATTTATATTTATATTTAGTGCTGCAATTAAAGGAGTTTTGACTCACTAGGTTATCGTCTCCAGATTCTAAGAAAACTCTGTTGGTTGCTACTGCAGTATGTAAGATTTATCCATAATAATTATGACAGTATACCCTAATCGTCTGCAAGCCCGATGGCCTTTAAATACAAGGAAAAACTAGGGCAATGTCCGGTCTGCTTCTAAGTCCATATGCACAAATAATACAGGTTACAAACTGTCTTTTGTGACTATAATAAGTCTACTTTAGACCATAAGCATTTTGCTTTATTTCGAAGCATCTGCAATGATCACTGTAACAACGTGGTTTTTCTTACAAATCTGTTTGCCAAAATCGTAAACATTTCTGACGTTTTAAATTACCACGGTCAAGCAGCATTAAATTGCAATTATTACTCACGATTTTTTTGTTTTTTACTTCATTCCTAATGTTCTCCCACACAGAGGTATTCGATTTTAGAACACCACTCATTCACTGATAACGAATATATTTTCGTCTTCATGTTGCATTGATCTACTTAACTAGAGAAGATGCTCTGAAATAAAACAAAACGCATATGACCTAAATAACACTTTTATTACATTTCAGGAAGTGCATTATTTCAAAAGGTTGCGTTTTAAATTATTGCATTTGCACTTCTTGTTTCGGGCACTCTCCATCCTCCAGTGCATCTGTATTGTCAGATGTGGCTACATTGTCCTCGTTTCATCAAGAAATCAAATGCCAAGCGTATTTGTGCCCGAAACTAGTAGCGCAAATAAAATAATTTAGAACACAGTTTGGTGTAATAATGTCACTCTTCAAGTATATTGAGTCTGTGGGGCTCATCCAAAAAAAAAAGATTATTACAGTCGTAAAAACCTTTGTACAGTCGCAAAAGTTGGTATATAACTTACATTACTGATATAACAGCGACTACCATTACGAGGCGTAACAACACAGAAGACAGCATCAACATACACTGTTTGTTTAGGGAAAAGTGTCCCATATTATTACAGAGGAGAATCCTACAAAATATATTTAGAATGAAGTATTTGTTGAGGTACTAAATGTGTCGGAATAGTCGGTACGGAGTGGTATAAGTTGTTCCCATTGACGTTCTTTGCACATTGCTTGTTAGTTGTGTTTTCTCTGTGCCACAGTATCCTCGCGTGGACAGACGCAAACCTTTAAGCTTTCTATTTGACAAATTATCAGTCTATTAGAAAACGGCACCTTTGCAAAAATAATACGGACGACGCTTATCGAAAACGCGGTGCCATTCCATTTCATATGCCTCTTTAGACTGTACCGAAAACAAATCTCTAATGCACTACGGGTTTTTAAGTTTCGTCTCCGTTCACCTTAACCCCTTACATTTCTGGCAATGGAAACATTTAAAGTCATTGGCGTATTCCGCGTCCATCGGAAATGTGCACAAATTATATGAGGGTGTATTTCACGGATGTGACCAAATTCAGCGTCAGAGAGGTGTGCTCGTATTGGTTCGTGATTCTTTGAGAGTACGGACTACATAAGAAGGTGTACCAACCTCATTGAGCACCTCCTGTAGTGGCAACAGGTATGCGGCTACCGTAAGACATATTTACATCTACATCTACATATATACTTCGTAAGCCACCATTTGGTGCATGGCGGAGGGTACTTTGTACCACTGCTAGCCATTTCCTTTCCTATTCCACTCACAAATGGAACGAGGGAAAACTGACTGTCTATATGCCCTCGTACAAGCCATAATTTCTCTTACCTTCTCTTCGAGGTTAGTATGCGATATGTACGTTGGCGATGGTAGAATCGTTCTGCAGTCAGCGGCGAATGGCTTATCTTAAATTTTGTCAATAGCGTTTTGCCAAAAGAGGGTCGTCTTCCCTCCACGGACTCCCATTTGAGTTCACCACGCATTTCCGTAAAATTCGTGTGCTGATCTAAGTTACCGATAACAAATCTAACAGCACGCCCCTGAATTACTTCGACATCTTCTTTTAATCTGACCTGGTTGGAATCCCAGACACTCTACCAGTACTCAAGCATGGATCACAATAGGTTTCTATAAGCATCTCCTTTATAGAACACTCCAAATAAACCGAAGTCGACAATTCGCCTACCCCACTACGTCCTTACATGCTCGTTCCATTTCACACCGCTTAGATATTTACGCCTAGATATTTAACAGACGTGACAGTGTCAAGCAGCACAACGCTAATACTGTATTCGAACATCACGGGAATGTTTTTTCCTACTAATCTGTTTTAACTTGCATTTTCTGTTCTGAAAGTAAGGTCCAATCGGTCACTAAATGGGAACCAAAGTGAAAATCAAAAATTTTTTACTCGCAACACTTAGCCACGCCTTCCAGCTACCTCGCTAAATAGTCGCCGCTCCGTGTTAGACATTGGTCGTGGCGTTGTACAAACTTTCCAGTACCCTCGTCACAGAAAGCAGCCGCCTGTGCTTTCCTCCAGTTATCTACATTAGTCTACAGCTCGTTGTTTGTGCCAAAATGTTGTCTTCCTAGCTAGCGGTTCATGTGAGCAAAGATGAAACACAGAGGGAGCCAATTAAGAGCTGTATTGTGGGTGATCGAACACTTCCCTTCAAAAACGCTCCAGGAGCATCTTCATCGTTCCTGCAAAATGCGGCTGAGAATGGTCTTGAAGAAAGAAACGTATGACATTTATGTTATGTGGGCTACATAGCTTCAGGCGAAATCTCTCACCAGATCCACAAACATGGCGGGAGACACTGTTGTTGAAAGTATCCCTACGTGCTCACTATGCACTCAGAACTGAAAAGAGCCAGCCGACTGCGGTGGCCACGCGGTTCAAGGCGCTGCAGTACGAAATCGCGCGACTGAAAAGAGCTACGTAACGCGATCTGTGGGAATACTGGAGATACTGCCCAACACATCCATGCAGAGCTTCATCATATTTTCACAGTGATTTCCATTTCGCGTCAAATAGGACCTTACTTTCCGAATACCCCTCGTACATTTAGAGCACGCTGCCACTAATCACACTAGATATAAATTCTGGCTAATTCATCCAGTATCCACCTACAGTCACCCACCTGATACTTCCCCGTATACCACAGTGTCATCAGCAAATAGAGGGAGATTGCTCTTCAACTTTTCTGTTAATTTCTTTATGTATGTCCAGATGAAGGGCGGTCCTATTATAGTTCCCTGCGGCACTTCTGACGATAGCCTTGTCCCTGATGAACACTCACCGTCCAGGTTTCATTAAGTAATAAGACTTTGAACAACTCACACATCTGAGAACCTATTCCATGTATTCGTACCTTCCTTAACAGTCTCCAACGGGGCGCTGTGTCGAAACTTTCCAGAAATCTAGGAATATAAGAACCGCCTGTTACCCTTCATCCACGGTTCCTAGTATATTATGCGAGAAAAGGGCAAGCTGCATTTCACACGATTTGTGGACAGAAGCATTTCCTCTCAACGAAATTTATTATATCTGAAATTAAGAATATGCTCAACGATTCTGCAACAAACCTGTGTTAAGGAGATTGGTCTGTAATTTTCCTGGTTCGTTCTTTTATCTTTCTTATACGTGGAAGTCGCAGGCGCTTTTTCCAGTCGCTTGGGACTGTACTGGGCGAGACATTCGCGAGAAATGCAAGCTAAGTATGGCAACCAGTATCTAAGAGTACTCTCTGTGAAACCGAACTAGAATTTGATCCGGACCTATCTGCTTGTTTGTGTTCAATTCTTTCAGTAGCTTCTCATCGCCAGGGATGGGTATTTCTATGTCCTCCATAAGCGAGTCTGTGCGACGGTGAAACGATGGTATGTCTCTACGATCCACTTGCGTTAGTGATTTTTTAAACAAGAAATTTAAAACTTCACCTTTCCCTTTGCTGTCTTCTATTGCCATACCAGAATGGTCAAGTGGCTGAACAGACAACATCTCATACATCACCAAGTATTTGTTCCGGACGTATGTTTATGGGATTTTTTTCTAGTTTTTACCAATACTGTCTCTTGTAAGAGTATAGGGCCCTTTTTTTAAAACACCCGCAAGCCGTTGCACAGTGCACGTAGTAGATCACTTGATACGCAGCACAAGTTTCGATTACTATAGGTGAAATAGAATGACACGGGCTTATCTATGGGAACCAATCCAGCACAGACTTTAAATGATTTAGGAAACTTGTGTAAAATTAAATGTCAATGTCGAACGTGGATCTGAACAATAGCTATTCTCAAGCGCAGGTTGAGTGCTTCAACCACTATGCCTCTTCTATCACTTGTAAAGTCGGGCTGGAAAGAAAAGAAAGTGCGCTTCGTTGCAGCCGTCCAGCCGGACATACACTGAAGAGCCAAAGAAACTGGTACACCTACCTAATATCGTGTAGGGCCCCCAGCGAGTACGCAGAAGTGCCTCAACACGACGTGGCATGAACTCGGCTAATGTCTGAAGTAGTGCTGGAGGGAACTGACTCCATGAATCCTGCAGGACTTTCCATAAATCAGTAAGAGTACGACGGGGTGGAGATCTCTTCTGAACAACAGGTTGCAAGGCGTCCCAGATACGCTCAATAATGTTCGCGTCTAGGATTTTGGTGGCCAACGGAAGTGTTTAAACTTAGAAGAGTGTTCCTGGAGCCACTCTGTAGCAATTCTGGACTTTTGGGCTGTCCCATTGTCCAGCTGGAATTGCCAAAGTCCGTCGGAATGCACAATGGACTTGAGAGGATGCAGGTGGTTAGACAGGATGCTTACGTGCGTGTCACCTGTCAAGAGTCGTATTTACACGTATCAGGGGTTGCATACCGCTCGAACTGCACCCGCCCCACGCCATTACAGAACCTCCGCCAGCTTGAATAGTCCCGTGCCTACATGCAGGGTCCATGGATCATGAGATTGTCTCCATACCCGTACACGTCCATCTGCTCTATACAATTCGAAACGAGAATCGTGCGACCAGGCAACATGATTCCAGTCATCATCTGCCCAATGTCAGTGTTGACGGGCCCTGGTGAGGCGTAAAGCTTTGTGATGTGATGTCATCAAGGCTACACGAGTGAGCCTTCTTCTCCGAAAGCTCATACCGATGATTTTTCGGTGAATGGTTCGCACGCTGACACTTTTTGATGGCTCAGCAGTGAAATCTACAGCAATTTGCGGAAGGACTGCACTTCGGTTATGTTGAACGATTCTCTTCAGTCGTCGTTGGTGCCGTTCTTGCAGCATTTTTTTCCGGCCAATGCTGGAGATTTGATGTTTTACGGGATTCCTGATATTCACGGTATACTCATGAAATAGTAGTACGGGAAAACGCCCACTTCATCGCTACCTCCAAGATGCTGCGTCCCGTCGCTCGTGCTCCGACTATAACACCACGTTCAAACTCACTTAATCCTGATAACCTGCGATTGTAGCAGCAGTAACCGATCTAACAACTGCGCCAGACGTTTTTTGTCTTATACATGTGTTGCCGACCGCAGCGCCATATTCGGACTGTCTACATATCTCTGTAATAGAATATTCTTACCTATACCAGTTTCTTTGGCGCTTCAGCGTATTTTTACCTCACAGAATATTTAACAACCACGGAGTACATAGAATTGGATGTGTTACCATCATTTCATTCTAAATAGATAAAATTTTCTGTGGTACGGGAAAAATCTCCTTTGTTACGGATGTACTGCACAATCACGATGTGCTGCATACTGACAAAGCTCTACATGCAGAAGCAGAAGAAGTGTTTCTTGTTCATGTCTTCGGAAGCCAGTGAGAGTTTGTGAAGGCTTAAAGTGCGATTTTTCTAACACGTTATTGTCAGCTACTGTCTATGAGTTTTACGGACGTGTTGTAATACTAAACATTTCCTCGTGCTTCCCCTTGCATCATTTTCACAAATTATTTTTATGTTAGGACTATCAAGAAATATTATGCAGGATCCGTCGTAGAAACGCATCAAATTCCCATGCCGGCAGACCAGTCCAGCGGATCACTCACTTTGCCGCATGGTACTCCTATGAGAGTGTTTGAATTCTTCTTACTAGACTGCCTTCTAGGTGCTTTCTTTTCCAGATGCTATACAGTCCGCTTTAAAGATGATCTTCAAAATGCAGAGAGTGACGAACAGGTTTAGGCGCGTGCAGCCAGTAAAAGCGAAAATCATGTGTCGAAGGCTGCGCGCGGTACCGCGCTGGTGAATCGCAGAATGATTACACACACCATCACTACATTTTACAAGTACGGGCAGTTAACAAGAAGTTCTACAACCGTCTTCAGTAATGCTGAGGGGCATAATTTACTCCAAAAGAGTAAAATAGCATCTGAAAGACCAGTACCGAACCAGCTGATTACACGAACACCCATTCGCCGAAATCTATACGGTAACGTGTTAATAATACAGTCCATAAGCCGAATTTGTGGTACAGGATTTTTCACATTCGACAGTTTCCTAAAGTAGATATTAAAAGTTTCTGGGGAAACACATCACTGTGTATACGAGCTATGAAACATCAGGTGACGTAACATTTTTTTCATGTAAGTCGTATTGCGGTCTGTACTCAAGAGGCCAAGTAAGTTAAATTACCAGAGTTCCACAAGTGTCACCTCTACCATCGCATCATAAAACACAACTTACAGAATCATCACTGAAGTTTTTAAGGAATCGTAAAGTTCACACATAACTGAGTGTATCTGCACGTAGAGCGTCTGTTCTCCGTGGTCTGGATGTCCTCGCAATCTTTTTCAATCGTTAGATGTACTACTTACGTAATGTGATAGCTGCATGTTATGAACACCAAACGCTAATGAAAAATCCATAGAAATATCTGATACACGTTGTAGCCTTAAAAGAATTTTCTGTGCAGATAATATGCTGTGTACCCGTACAGTATTTAATGAAATGAGCCACAATACTTACTGTCCTATATCGCGTTAACACCTTTTTAGGCCACGTTCATCGTAGGCCTTCTCGAACACTATTTCAGCTTTGGGCGGAGATGACAATCAGTGGTGTGCGTATATTCCGAGACTACATCTTACAAATGCATTGAACAGTGCATCAACACACAACACTTGTAAAATTTTTGACATAGTGTTCCTATTAATTTAGTGGCAAATTAAGATTTCTAAGCTGTACAACTCTATTCCTAGGATGGGGCCCTCTAAAGAAACCCTTGCTACATTTATCGGAACGAAGAAAAAGTAGTGAACATCAGTTTCAGAAAAATATGTTGATTAATACACCGACGAGCCAAAACTTTATGTCCACCTGCTTAATAGCTTGTCTGCCCGTCTTTGGTACGAAATACGCCACTGACCCTGTGTATCAGGAATCCGAGAGTTTGCTGGTAGGTTTGTGGAGGTATGTGGCACTAAATGTCTACGCACAGTCCCTCAAAGCGCTGTAGCACAGTTCCGGCTCCGAGACACGGACAATTATATTGCTAAAAGATGACATCGCCAACAGGGCAGACATCAAGCATGACGGGATCCACCAAGTGAGGTGAGGAATTGGTTAGCAGACTGGACTCGTATTCGGGAGGACGACGCTTCAAACCCGAGTCCGGCCATTCTGATTTTTTAAAATCGTTTCAGGCAAATGCCAGGACGGTTCCTTTGTAAGGGCACTGCCAACTTACTTTCCCATCCTTGCCCAATCCGATGGGACCGATGACATCGCTGTTTGGTCCTCACCCACAAATCAACCAACAACCAACCAATCGATGAGGGGATCCATGTGGTTCGTAGTTGTCAGGATGTCTTCGATCACTACCACAGGTCCCATGCAAGGGCAGGAGAATACCTCCAATAGCATAATACTACTCCCACCAGCCTGCATCCGTGGTGCGCTGCACGTTTCGAGCCATTGCTCATTTCGATGACGGAGTTTGTGGAGACGATCAGCGACCTTCTGTAGCAAAAATGTGATTCACCCACCGACAAGGTTTCCATTGATCGACGGTCTAATCCCAACGGTCCCTTGTTCAGTGCAATCGTGATTGACGATGTCGCTGAGTCGACATGTGAACACGTTGGGGTGGTCTGCTGCGATGAACGGTTTGCTCCGAAATACTTGTATATGCACCAGCATTGTGCTGTTTCGGCAGAGATGCCACAGATCACCATCTGTCATATTTTACAAAGCTGACAATCCTCTGAACCCAACGTTCTGTGAATAGTCGTGGACGTTAGCACCTAGTGGTAGTTTCACTGTCCTTCTACCTCTTTGCGTGGATGCTCACGACAGTAGCACGTGAACATTCGACTATATTCGCCGTTTTCGAGATATTCGTTCACAGGCTCTGCGTAATAATAATCTCCCCTTTGTCAAAGTCGCTTATCTTAATGGATTTCCCCATTTGCAGCCCATATCTTCGCTAGGGTGATCGACTGTTCGTGTCTACTCCACTTATATACATTTGTTACTGCGTCACGTGTCCGCTACGCCACCAAGCGGCTTATAAAGTCGAGGTGGGCAGTGATCATAATGCTTCCGACGATCAGCGAATATCCAGTTTCGAAGATTTGAGGAGAATATAATAAGGAAACTATAGCTGCGTAAAGACAAGATAACATGAGATTGAAATGGGATAATTCCAGCATAAAGTGGCTTAAATTGGTTTTTATGACAAGCACGGAATTAAGACCATCCGAAAGCTGCTCCTTCCTGCGGCACCACTTTTATCGTCTCGTACAGAAATATCATAGCTTACAATGATTCCAATAAAGCCTTTAACTAAACATAGAATAACGACAATACAACCTTTGTAATTCAGAGTGCTGGCAAAACAGCCTTTGGTACAGACAAGGAAAGAAAGGTCAGCGTCCCATCAACAGCGAAGTAATTAGAGACAGAGCACAAGCTCGCTCAGGATAACGACTGAGAGGAAAATCAACCGTCTCCTTTTCGAACGAACATTCCCTGCTTTCGTATCAATCGAATTAGGGGAATCACGTGAAACCTAAATATGGATTGACGAGCGGTGTTTTTAATGCGAGCCAGTGAAGCTAACCACTGCGCCACCTCGACTGATCATGATTTACAGATACCCAGTAGGGACGCCTGACTACGCTGCTAACGTTCTTTGTCCGTTTTAAACTTATCTTTCACATTATTGTGAAGGGAGACGGAAGAATTCAGTAAATAATGCCGCTAAACACCACTAGGCCATACAGAGTCAGGAACCTTCAGATGTTTTTAAAGAAAACTTTACTTTGGTATCTTACAAGAGAGAAGGAAGATTAGTGTTTAACGTCTACTAAAAACGAGGGCTTAGAAACGGGGTAGAAATACGCATTGGGCGAGGGCGGGTAAGAAAATCGGCCCTGTCCTTTTCAAATGAACCATCCCGAAATTATCCTCAATCGCTTTAGTGTAATTATTTAAAAGCTAAATCTCGGTGCCGGACGGGCATGTGATCGGCGTTCCCGAATACGAGTCAAGTGCCCTAACCTCTACGGCCTACGGCACTTCGCTCGATTTCTTCGGCGGAGGGCGTACTCTCAATGTTGATCCACAATTCGTGAGCATCAAATACGTAGTGCTGACTAAGGTGGTGCAATAGAAAAACAGTAGACTCCCCGTAGGGAGAACGACGGTTCAAAACCCCCTCCGACAATTCAGGTTTCGGTTTACCGTGGTTTCACTAAATCACTTAAGGAAAATGCTGGGATGGTTATTTCAAAAAGGATACGATAGGTTTCGTCCCCCACCCTTCCCCCACCTGAGCGTCTGTTCCTCCAATGATTTTGTCGTTGACGGGAAGTTAAAACTTCCTTCCTATTTTTTCATCGGGCAGAATGCTAATTATTAGAATTGCTCAAAGGTTCCATAATTCAGATAGTATAATGACAGAATCTTCAGTAATAACTGTTTAACAGAATTGTCGCCTACAAATGATTTCTTCACGTAACGTTAGCGTAGAGCCCTGTCTTGCAACGCACTGGTGTGATCCGGAAACAGCTCGAATCCGCCAATCGGATTAATGGCAGTTAGTCAAGTACACCTGCCTCATGAGTGTGCTCGTTTTTCACACTTGTATAAGCAAGCTCCGGGCTTGTCCTGTATCTGCACCTCAGGAACACAACCAGAACACTGTTAAAGCTCAATGGATGTAATACAATATTTGGACGAATCGCAGATGACGCTTACTTCCATCTCAGGAAAAAGTGACAATATGAAGACATGAAGGTTACGTGGACACAGAAATACACTCCTGGAAATTGAAATAAGGACACCGTGAATTCATTGTCCCAGGAAGGGGAAACTTTATTGACACATTCCTGGGGTCAGATACATCACATGATCACACTGACAGAACCACAGGCACATAGACACAGGCAACAGAGCATGCACAATGTCGGCACTAGTACAGTGTATATCCACCTTTCGCAGCAATGCAGGCTGCTATTCTCCCATGGAGACGATCGTAGAGATGCTGGATGTAGTCCTGTGGAACGGCTTGCCATGCCATTTCCACCTGGCGCTTCAGTTGGACCAGCGTTCGTGCTGGACGTGCAGACCGCGTGACACGACGCTTCATCCAGTCCCAAACATGCTCAATGGGGGACAGATCCGGAGATCTTGCTGGCCAGGGTAGTTGACTTACACCTTCTAGAGCACGTTGGGTGGCACGGGATACATGCGGACGTGCATTGTCCTGTTGGAACAGCAAGTTCCCTTGCCGGTCTAGGAATGGTAGAACGATGGGTTCGATGACGGTTTGGATGTACCGTGCACTATTCAGTGTCCCCTCGACGATCACCAGAGGTGTACGGCCAGTGTAGGAGATCGCTCCCCACACCATGATGCCGGGTGTTGGCCCTGTGTGCCTCGGTCGTATGCAGTCCTGATTGTGGCGCTCACCTACACGGCGCCAAACACGCATACGACCATCATTGGCACCAAGGCAGAAGCGACTCTCATCGCTGAAGACGACACGTCTCCATTCGTCCCTCCATTCACGCCTGTCGCGACACCACTGGAGGCGGGCTGCACGATGTTGGGGCGTGAGCGGAAGACGGCCTAACGGTGTGCGGGACCGTAGCCCAGCTTCATGGAGACGGTTGCGAATGGTCCTCGCCGATACCCCAGGAGCAACAGTGTCCCTAAGTTGCTGAGAAGTGGCGGTGCGGTCCCCTACAGCACTGCGTAGGATCCTACGGTCTTGGCGTGCATCCGTGGGGCGCTGCGCTCCGGTCCCAGGTCGACGGGCACGTGCACCTTCCGCCGACCACTGGCGACAACATCGATGTACTGTGGAGACCTCACGCCCCACGTGTTGAGCAATTCGGCGGTACGTCCACCCGGCCTCCCACATGCCCACTATACGCCCTCGCTCAAAGTCCGTCAGCTGCACATACGGTTCACGTCCACGCTGTCGCGGCATGCTACCAGTGTTAAAGACTGCGATGGAGCTCCGTATGCCACGGCAAACTGGCTGACACTGACGGCGGCGGTGCACAAATGCTGCGCAGCTAGCGCCATTCGACGGCCAACACCGCGGTTCCTGGTGTGTCCGCTGTGCCGTGCGTGTGATCATTGCTTGTATAGCCCTCTCGCAGTGTCCGGAGCAAGTATGGTGGGTCTGACACACCGGTGTCAATGTGTTCTTTTTTCCATTTCCAGGAGTGTAAAATGATGTTAACTTAGAATGAGTAGCTACCCGTCACCAACGTACCCAAATAAAGCAGAAATAACATTTAAAAGTACGAAGACACTAGTCTCACTGAAACATCACTCAGTGGCTGTTACTTCTCAGAGATTTCAGATTTGTTGCTAAGGAGGAGGGGTGGGATGGGAGGAGCAAATAGGGCGGGAGGAGCAGATAGTGAAAGGATGAGTGAGACTCTGTTTCCCGGGTCGAAGGTCGCGGAAGGACCGTGCGAATGGGGGTCTTCAGTGCAAGTAGTAACGTGAAAATGTCTATTTAGTTTCACAAAAGGAACGCTGCATCAGGTTCGTAGGTAACAGTATCCTACTCCGAATGGTGGGGCAAGAGAACATTAGTGTTAAAATTACGCAGATGATATACGATCCAAAACCAGTACCCTGATATAAGGACCTAATGCCCGCAACTGAGTGTTTAGGTTTTTATTCACATAAATAACTTAAACGTTACAGCTATTACTTAAGCTCACAGAAACTGTTGAAAGTAGCGACCTCTGCCCACCATGCACACATTAAAACATAAATCCTTAACACAACTCAGGCTTGAAAAAAAAGTTGGCACCATTGCTAGCGCAGTTCGTTTATGACAGGTGCATAACTGCTGCTCCACCAATACTCTTCACATTGCTTTCTTCGTAGTATTACACGCGTAAGTTGTCGGGTGCATCTCCCACACGATCCAATAGCATCTCTCCAAATTCAACTGCGCAAACTTTTTTTTTTTTTTTTACCGTGAACTCTATCCAGCTTTTTGTGGCTTGAACGATCCAGTTTCCCGTAAATTTATGTCTAACATGAAAAAATTCTTCAAATTACGACGATGCCTGTTGCGAAACTTTATTTCGCACACTCGTTCGGCTTTCTGCACTATGCAATGAAATCCATGTCTGCAATTTCTAGTAACGATAGGTGCTCCGTCATCGACAAAGTGCTATACTACGGCATGGACACAATACAGTCGAATGTGTCCTGTTTTTTTTTTAAGTATTGTCATCAACGTCGAAGCCATAGGCATCTCAGAATATTCATTTTAAGAGCCTTTATCGCTTAATGCTAAGCGTCATCACGTTGATAAAACATTTAGGGGTAATACACACATCAAAAAATGTTTTGCATCACCTCGGTTCCGACAGTTGCGGAACCTGTACAGGAAATTGGAATAGAGATCAACATAAACTTCATTTC
Organism: Schistocerca gregaria; assembly: GCF_023897955.1. Lineage (NCBI taxonomy): Eukaryota > Metazoa > Arthropoda > Insecta > Orthoptera > Acrididae > Schistocerca > Schistocerca gregaria. The sequence goes on from NC_064931.1 coordinate 748,950,111, forward strand.
CGCCCTTTATGTTGCTCATGAAAACTACACTTTGCATGTTGTACCAGCATATAGCGAGACCTTCAGAGGTGGGTGGTGCAGATTGCTGTAGACACCGGTACCTCTAATAACCAGTAGCACGTCGTCTTGCACTGATGCATGCCTGTATTCGTCATGGCATACTGTCCACAAGTTCATCAAAGCAGTGCTGGTCCAGATTGTCCCACTCCTCAACGGCGTTTCGGCGTAGATGCCTCAGAGTGGCTCGTGGGTCACATCGTCCATAAACAGCCCTTTTCAATCTATCCCAGGCGTGTTGGATAGGGTTCATGTTCGGAGAACATGCTGGCCACTCTAGTCGAGCGATGACGTTATCCTGAAGATAGTCATTAACAAGATGTGCACGATGGAGGCGCAAATTTTCGTTCATGAAGAGGAATGCCTCGCCAATATGCTGCCGATATGACTGCACTATCGGTCGGAGGATGGCATTCACGTATCGTATAGTCGTTACAGCGCCTTCCATAACCACGTCGGCCCTATATAATGCCACCTCAAAACAGTAGGGAGCCTCCACCTTGCTGCACTCGCTGGACAGTGTGTCTATGGCATTCAGCCTAAACGGGTTGCCTCCAAACACGCCTCCTACGAGTGTGTGGTTGAATGCAAACGCGGCACTCATCTGTGAAGAGAACGTGACGCCAATCCTGAGCGGTCCATTCGGCATGCTCTTGGGCCCATCTGTACCGTGCTGCATGGTGTCGTGGTTGCAAAGATGGACCTCGCTATGGACGTCGGGAGTGAAGTTGCGCATCATGCAGCCTTTTGCGCACAGTTTGAGTCGTAACACGACGTCCTGTGGGTGCACGAAAAGCCATTATTCAACATGGTGGCGTTACTGTCAGAGTTGCTCCGAGCCATAATCCGTAGGTAGCGGTCATCCACTGCAGTAGTAGCCCTTGGGTGGCCTGAAAAAAGGCATGACATCGACAGTTCCTGCTCCTCTGTATCTACTCCATGTCCGAACAACATCGATTTGGTTCACTCAGAGACGCCTGGACAGTTCCCTTGTTGAGGGCCCTTCCTGGCACAAAGCAACAATGCGGACGCGATCGAACCGTCTAGGCGTCGTTGAACTACAGACAACACGAACCGTGTACCTCCTTCCTGGTGGAATGACTGGAACTGATCGAGTGTCGGCCCCCTCCGTCTAATATGCGCTGCTCAGGCATGGATGTTTACATCCATGGGCGGGTTTAGTGACATCTCTGAACATTCAAGGGGCCTGTGCCTGTGATGCAGTATCCACAGTCAACGCCTGTCTTCAGGAGTTGTGGGAACTGGGCTGATGCAAAACGTATTTTGGTGTTTGTATTATGAACCGACACGAAACGGGATGACCACGTAAACTCAGACTCAGATGTGTAAGCGTCCTCGGGTAATGCAGTGAAGGGTACCACGTACAAGACGCTAGTGCCCTTAGTTGAGGCGTAGGCGAGAGTGTTGAAGTTTGGAAGACTTTTCACACTTTCGCCTTTGTAACAGAAGTTTAATATATCTTCTTATTCTGTTTTAAATGATGGAATTAGCTGTTTCAATGACACAGTCTTCGTCTGAAGTTACAGAACATACTCTGGAAAAAATAATGATTTTGCAAATGTAAACATTTGTTACAGGGTTAAAACATGGTCACGTACGTAGAAGTAAATATTGTATTGTAATTTAAAAGTACTGCATCGAGAAAATCTAGTCAGTATTATATTTAGTAGTATATATATTACTCTACTGATTAATAATAATAAATAAGTTAAATCAAATTAAGTAGAAATATTCTTAAAGTCCCGTTACAAGTTAAATATATTTTGAAATAGACGTTATTGCAAATAGCACCAAGTTCAGTTTTCAAGACAGGTAAAATCGTTAAGACATTGGAAAAACCCAGTTCATTTGAGAATATCACATGGGCAGTGGTAGGAGACCTTCTTCCAATTCAAGTAACAAGATAGTGCACATCCGATGAAGTATTGCTTCACCGTGCACATGTTATATGGCTAGTTTAAAAAATATATAGAATTTTACTGAGCATAAAACTCTGTATCTGAAACACTAATAATATCTTCCAAACTGCATTATTATTGAACACTTAAATATTTAAAAAGGCTCCACAAAGCACAATCTTTTGTTTCACAAGGGAAGAAAACAAGTAGAAAATTCCGGTAACTAGTTATGTCAACCTCCAGTGAGAATTCCTCCCTGTGATCCTAAAATCGGTCATTAGATGGAAACACCGGCCAGGAAACATAATGTGTTCCTGGGTACACTATCCTAAAGGTACAACACTCTCCCCTGACCCAACATATGTAGTCCTTATCTAGAACGCATGGAACTAAATATCAACTAACGTGGCAGACAAGTTCGTACTATGGTAAGAGATCGGTACAACCCATACGAAAGTAGAACAGTTATTCTCAGAGACAATCTTTGATAGAAACACATCGTTTTCTCGCGAAACCATGTTAGGTAAATTTAAAGAAGGGGTATTAGTGAAAAACTGCAACAGTTCTGCTACCTTTATCCCAAGTATCGCCAGGGATAATGAGAATAAGATAAAAGAGACGAGGGTGTGTACCGTCGTCAACAGTCTGCAATAGGGCAGCGTGTCAAACGCTTTCTGGAAATCTAGGAATATTTTGCCCTTCTTACATGGTCGGCAGGAAACCACTCCCCACCCCCCCCCCCCCCCCCCCCCATGTTTTCTAGTCCATTATCAGCATTGCTACCATTTTCTCCAATTATATTTTTTTTATCCTAGACAGTTCCTGCGAAAGTATGCGAATCCCGTAGCCACTTCATCTAACTGTATTGTTTCGCACTACTTCAACATCTACATTCAAAGCCATTTTCCGGTATTCCCTCCTGCCGCTGTTTTTACTGAGTAGTCCCAACTATCATTCTCTCCACAGTTTCCTGTCTATTACATTTCTTTTTAGATCATTACGTCACTAGCAGAGTTAGCAAGCCACTTCGAAGCTATTTGCCAAACTCTGTTACTATTTTTATTATCATCATCATGTAACGACGAATTATGTAGGGCAGTTTTCAGTCTGTTATTATTGTTAGTGGCTACATCGTCAAATAACTGGTAAAATGTAGTGTATTACTTCTAGGCAAAGGGCGTAGTTGTGTTCAACGTAAAAAGAAACTGCAGTTGTAGGTTATTTCGGTTTAAGAAACGATGTATACTACAGCATTATTGGTGAGAAAAAAACTTTACAAAATAAAATAAAAATTACTCCTGTACCAAAATCGAACTCTGGAAGTTGCGTCTTCCATCGTGAAAGTTCAACCACTGGAGAGTGTCGGCAGCATAACAACAGGCTACTGAATGAAGATGCTTCTTGTGCATATGATTATAATGTTACCAAACTGTCTTTCTTTGCCGGCTGTTTTCTACCGAAAATACTCAGGGAATGATATTTTGTTGCAGATATTTTTGTGCTGTTAGTGTGCAGGGAAACGTGCTGCAGCGAAGTTTGATTCACACTGTAGATATAGGCGCAGGTTGACTTGAAAAGCCAAGCTAACCCTCTAGTATTCTAAAGACGAGCGCGGCACAGAGCTCTGGATCACTCCAGATATAGTTATTGCGGCAGTTGAAATCACTATCACAGTTGAAAGTGTCCTCATCCGTGAACAACACCAAATGTAGGAAGTTCGACACTGCTGTACTGTAATAGATAATCAAGTGACAGAACTGAACTCTAGGGTCAAATCGTTTGGTGCCATTGCCTACACTCTTATTGTATAACTAGGAAGAAATTGGTACTTCTGCACCGAATTCTTGCCGGTGCACTCGATCCGCTATCCTAAAAGAGCTCCTGCAGCACCATGCATGAAATTTGTGTCTACAAAACCGTGTTACGAGTAATCTTTCACTTCCGACATCATTCACGATATTTACAAAATAGTAGGCTCCACCGTGGACACATCACAGACGATCGTGTATACGAGGGTCGTCCACAAAGTAAGTTCCGTTTGGTTATATAAAACAAACGCATTCAGATACAGAAAAAAATTATTGTACAAAAATCTACAACAGTTAAACTACTTTTCTACATAGCGTCCGAAATTTTGTAGGCACTTGTCATAGCGTGGCACAAGTTTTTGTATGCCATCTTCATAGAAGGTTGCCGTCTGTGTATTCAGTCATGTGGTTCCATGTTCTTTCAGCTCGTCATCATCGTTGAAGTGTTGACCAGTAAGGACAGATTTTAGGTGTAAGAAGAGATGTAGCGTGTCAAAAACTGAAGTTCACTGCCCATCCGTTGTTTTTTGTGTTGTTCAGTAAGAATATTGGGTACCCAACGTGAGCATTGTTTCCGAAATTTCAATTTTTCAGTAACAATTTCATGAATTAGTAATCTTGAGATTTGCGGAACTTTCATAGCAAGGGCACTAAGTGTAAACTAAGGTTGTGCTTAATCTTCTCTTCAATTGTGTGAACCAAATCATCAGTAACAACAGACGGGCGCCCACTTCGTTCTTCATCGTGCACTTGATCACGTCCTCCATTGAACAGTGTGACCCACCTTCTGACCATTGAATCACTCATAGCATTTTGTCCGTACACTTCGCAGATTTGCCGATGAATTTCCTTTGGTTTAACATTCTTGGCGTTTAGAAAACGAATCACAGATCTGATTTCACACGCGGCGGCATTTTCAATTACGGCTGACATTGTAAAGAAGCACTACAAAGCACATGTCGGCAGTAGCGATCTGAAAATGGCGTATATATCTTCTCCTCGAGCCAGAGTAACTGCCGCGCATGCTCGGAACTGCGATCGTAGCGCTAACGCGGATAGAAATACTCCACTGCCCATTAAAATTGCTACACCAAGAAGAAATGCAGATGATAAACGGGTATTAATTAGACAAGTATATTATACTAGAACTGAGATGTGACTACATTTTCACGCAACTTGGGTGCATAGATCCTGAGAAATCAGCACCCAGAACAACCAGCTCTGGCCGTAATAACGGCCTTGATACGCCTGGGAATTCAGTCAAACAGAGCTTGGATGGCATGTACATGTGCAGCTGCGTAGTAACTGGCGTATTGTGACGAGCCAGTTGCTCGGCCACCGTTGACCAGACGTTTTCAGTTGGTGAGAAATCTGGATAATGTGCTGGCCAGGGCAGCAGTCGAACGTTTTCTGTATCAAGAAAGACCTGTACAGGACCTGCAACATGCGGTCGTGCATTATCCTGCTGAAATGTCGGGTTTCGCAGGGATCCAATGAAGGGTGGAGCCACGGGTCGTAACACATCTGAAATGTAACGTCCACTGTTCAAAGTGAAGTCAATGTGAACAAGAGGTGACCGAGGCGTGTAACCAATGGCACCCCATACCATCACGCAGGGTGATACGCCAGTATGGCGAAGACGAATATACACATCCAATGTGCGTTCACCGTGAAGTCGCCAAACACGGATGCGACCATCATGATGTTGTAAACAGAACCTGGATTCATCCGAAAAAAATGACGTCTATTCGTGCACCCAGGTTTGTCGTTGAGTACACCATCGCATGCGCTCCTGTCTGTGATGCAGCGTCAAGGGTAACCGCAGCCACGGTCTCCGAGCTGATAGTCCATGCTGCTGCAAACGTCGTCGAACTGTTCGTGCAGACGGTTGTTGTCTTGCAAACGTCCCCATCTGTTGACTCAGGGATCGAGACGTTGGCTGCACGATCCGTTACAGCCATGCGGATAAGATGCCTGTCATCTAGATGCTAGTGATACGCGGCCGTTGGCATCCAGCAAGGCGTTCCGTATTACCCCCTGAACCCACCGATTCCATATTCTGCTAACAGCCATTGGATCTCGACCAACGCGAGCAGCAATGTCGCGATAAGACCGCAATCGTGATAGCCGACCTTTATCAAAGTCGGAAACGTGATGGTATGCATTTCTCCTCCTTACACATGGCATCGCAACAACGTTTCACCAACTGCTGTTTGTGTATGAGAAATCTGTTGGAAACTTTCCTCATGTAAGCACGTTGTAGGTGTCACCACCGGAGCTAACCTTGTGTGAATGCTCTGAAAAGCTAATCATTAGCATATCACAGCATCTTCTTCCTGGCGGTTAAATTTCGTGTCTGTAGCACGTCATCTTCGTGGTGTAGCAATGGCCAGTAGTGTAGAAACGGAACTTACTTTGTGGACGACCCTCGTATTTCTAGAAGGTAGCGCCAGCAACGTCGATGCGGTAGGCCACAGCTTGTTACAAAAAATAAGCAGACCTAGTACTACCTGAAATCTTTTTTGCAGACCATTGGTCTTTTATCACGAAATAGTCGGTTTAGGATGAAATACTGTAAGTGCAATTTCGACCCTAAAGGTCCGGGACGCCCTGTGGAGAGTACGGCCATCGACAAGCGGCGGTTAGATAAGACATTCCAGACACGCGGCGGCTTCGGCTGCTGCCTCAGCTCGTGGGAGCTGTTTCTAAAAAAGCCAAATGATTTAAGCAGCTCGCTGAAAGCGGCGTTCATTGAGCAGGGTAGGCGGCCGGCGTTTGAATGTTGGCACGTGGCTACAGGTGACAGTAAGAGTTATAGACTGGTAGTTTGTTTCCGGTGAGGATCAGCTGGCCGTTGTTGTCAGACCGGCTCCGGTGGGCACGGCGCGCAACGCCGGCCTCGAGCCTCCCCAACCTTTATCACTGGGTCAAGTTCAAGGGCCCAGCCGCACACCACGCAACCTCTGCTAGGGCGTGTGCCTTACTGCCAGGCCACTGGACGGTGCGTGGTCGAGGGTGCCTCGTACAGGTATTAGCTAACTCCTTTCCCATTCGTGTACTCAGCGAGAGAAAAAAAAACACCGTCCATATAATTCTACACTCTAATTTCTGTTACATCATTCCCACTGTCGCTACGCCAGATATTCGACGGCAGCAGCAACTATATCCCTCACTCTCCCTCGCATACCAGTTCTCTAAACTTTATATCACAGGATTTCGGGAGTAAAACGTCGCCATTCATCCAAAGATTTAAGTTCGCTGAGCAGTTCTATTATTCTTACGTATTTTCTATATCGACATGTTACGAATGTTACGATCCTAACAGCGCGGTTTCGGTTTCGTTCAATTTACGCCACCGTACCTGCCTGATAAAGACTCTAAAACACTGGACCAGTACTTCAGAATTGGTAGGAAATAAATAGCATTCATTGGTGACACTATATAATAATGATACCTGAGATGTTACCTAAATTAATTTTATAATTTTGTTAAAAAATTTCTTGCTGGAAGTTTGTACGAGGTCCTACAGAGCGCATATTGATCAGCGATGCCATTTTACACAGACAAAACAGCTTCACACTTCTTACTGTATTTTTTTATGTCTGAGCACTTTCATGTTTCCACGGTATGCCTCTGTAACTCTGAAATGTTAATACTTTTCTTCAGTCCAAATATGTCATTGCTCCTGGCTTTTAAAAAATTTCTTGTAACGTCGATTCTTACTTGTTACGTAACGACATGCAAGGATACTCTTTTTGAAAGTAAATGGTTCACATGGCTCTGAGCACTATGGGACTTAACTTCTGAAGTCATCAGTCCCCTAGAACTTAGAACTACTTAAACGCCGGCCGGGGTGGCCGAGCGGTTCTAGGCGCTACTGTGTGGAACCACGCGACCGCTACGGTCGCAGGTTCGAATCCTGACTCGGGCATGGGTGTGTGTGATGTTCTTAGGTTAGTTAGGTTTAAGTAGTTCTAAATTCTAGGGGACTGATGACCTCAGAAGTTAAGTCCCATAGTGCTCAGAGCCATTTGAACCATTTTTGAACTACTTAAACCGAACTAACCTAAGGGCATCACAAACATTCATGCCCGAGGCAGGATTCGAACCTGCGATCGTAGCGGTCGCGCGGTTCCAGACTGTAGCGCTCGGAACCGCTCGGCCACCCCAACCGGCTATTTTTTTCGGAATTTTTACTAACATTCGAAATTATCACTGTCGGGCAGTGCTGTAGTTCATGAACTGACAATGAGTCGCCCACTTCAAATAAGTTCTGAATATCGTTCCCAAAACACTCTCGTGCAATAATTCTCTGTTACACAATCTTTTCTTATTTCCCCCAGTTTTAGTTCTGTAGTTGGTCTGTTCGTAGAAATAATACCGGTCATCAAATAATAATAACGAGACGTTGCTTTATTTCATTACAAAAATCCGAGTTCGATCTCTACTCCACTGCAGACGCGCAAGCAGGCCACGCATTGTAGATAAAGTTAACCGATGCGACGTTTTCACGATAGATAAAGATTTTGTGCTAAACATAATCAACAAGAAAGTTGAGTGGTCGTATATAAGAACTCGTAAAGCAGCCTCAAAACTTTAGTCCAACCATAACGCCGTTTTGAGTAATATTGCGTAACATCTTCCAGACCAAAAACATTTTGTCACTTATATGCGCCGCAATAAATCTACTTGTTTCGTGGGTTTAGACAACACCAGGCGAAGGACGAAACGCTTAGGCTACTGGAAGTGTGAGTTCCTTTCGCCAAGACGCACCACCGAACATTACCTCTCCATCAACTACACAGAGAGATGAACATAGTCTACAGATAAGAATTTTTGGTTGCAGATAAAAGCACCTCACGAAAACCACACGAAACTCTATGGAAACAGAGAGGACTACGACGGAGTGAAGCCTAATTAAAATTGCTTTCAGGGTTTTTAGATATTTTCCACACATTTGGTGGCCTTTATTTCCTCTTATTTATGTACGTTTTTCTTCAAATGACAAGAAAACTCTAGAACTATGTCAATCACATTCATTTTCACTGTCAGCCTTCCAAATTCACTAAAACCTCGACTTGTTCATGAATTAACTGCCGAAGGTTCTGAGTTGCTGCCATTTAATATCACACTAATTATCATTTTACTATGTATAATCGATTTTTATAACTTGTAGGAAGATTGGTAGAACAAGAGAGAACTGTCAGTCATTAAGATAAAGTCGTACTGTTGCAAGAAGAAATGGATATGCCTAATGTTTGTGGCTCATTGAATACTTGTAACTTACGTTACTTACTCTTTGACCACGAAATACGGAATGCTAATAAACGATAAATTAAAGTAGAATAGAACAACAGCATATCTATTATTTTATAATCCCACCTCATTCTTTAATGGAACCATTACTCTCATCCATCAGTATTATATTAGCTTCGAAACGGACTGCTAGTTTTGCATTGCAGGTGTAAATAAATACAATTACTGTTATTGGTCCTCACTGATTTTCTCCAACCTATGCAATGTTCTATTTTGAGGAATCAGTACAGCTACGGAATAAATAATGCTGTCTAAGGGACTAATTCCTATTGATTAACATCTAAGATTAGTTTCACTACGTTATTTGAGGTTTTAGTAAGAAGTTACTGAATTTTATGATTTAAATCAGAAGTGTTCTTTCGCCTATCATCTGGTGCTTTAAAGTAAAACCTGAGGGTTTATTTGAACACCACAATGGCACAATATGCCGTTGCCTTCCTCCAACCTTGTATCCAGTCAGTTATAGAGGGACCTACAGCTTAACATGCAGCTAGGTGTTTTTCACACACTGGTTGGTAATGCACCATGACCTGTGTGTGACACACTCACTGATACCACTTTCAATAACTGACAACCGAACCAACGTTTCTGGCTGTACTCTATGGAGTTCCGAAGCATACGAATGTAAGATATTTCACTTGTGGTAACTGATATACATAGTTCTGAATGTGTCCCGAAATGTTTTCTCTGCCGGCAGATCTGACCGAGGACCATTATGTGCTCAACATACATATATTGAGAAAATGTTCTGGGGTACCAAATTTACCTCATTCAGTTACACCCTCACCCCTTTCTCAAAACGTCAGAGTGAGTATGATTGGCATCGTACTTTATGAGAAATTAAATCGCGTGACGATTGTGCAGTGTTGACATGATTCCTGCTTCTGCGACTGTAAGAAGGTATTACGATTGAAAAATTAAAATAAAGTAACCTTTGGTTGCAACTTAGCTAAGAGTTACCAAACTGTAACATAAGGTTTCCTGGCACATTAAAACTGTGTGCAGGAAAGAGACCCGAACCTGGGGCCTTCGAAAAGAGAAAGAGATACTAGTAGAAGTGAAGCTGTGAGAGCGGATCGTTAAATGAATTGGATGATTCGGACGGTGGAGGACTTGCGCACGGAAAGCACAGAGCCCACGTTCGAGTCCCGATCTTGCACCCAGTTTAATCTTTCAGGAAGTTTCACATCAGAGCATACTTCGCTGCAGAGTGAAAATTCATTCGCGAAATCACAGATATGTTAAGAATATGGAAGTGCTACACACTGCAACAAAGAAAAAGGCTGGACTTTGCCAAGAAATCACAGATTTACATACATAACTGGTCAGGTACTAAATAGCGTAAAATGTAAAGACTTCCAGTTTGGGCGTGAGAGAAGGCCTGATGATCCTAAACGTGTCAGCATAAAAAGAAGTTAAACCGTAAAGTACTGAGCGTAAAATTAAAGTAATAGTGACTATACTCCATGTTATCGGAAGAAACAGGATTTAAACCCTCGTTCGGCCGGAGTTTCGCGTGGTTTTCCCAGATCAGTTAACGCAAATGAAAGGATTTCAGTCCCTAACCTTATCCTCGTCTCTATTGACCCCATCGTCGACAGGGCCAAACATTCCTCCTTCTCTACTCTATCCGAACAAGAACTCAGTGAAAAAATTACTAGACTATGTTCTTTGTAGGAGACATCACCGAACACTGTTAGGTGACCTTCAGCCGACTGTAACCTTATCCCACTAGTTAAAGTCATAGTAGATGCGAGCTACGGACTCATAGCGCCTCACTACAGACTATCAACCAATAATGTATTTGCAGGGTTGTGTGCCTCTTTTCACCGACTTAGGTACACAGCACTACGAAGTGAACAAAGCCTCTGATTGTTAACAGTCGAAGTCCTGACAAGAAAAGGAAGCGAGGACTTCACATCATCTTCCCTGGAAATGCATTCTTCAACAGTTCACAAAACTTCTGTTGCTCTTTCACATACACTGGAGTTTTCTTGTAAGATGTGATGGCATTCAAGCCAATGAAGTAGAAGTGGATCGCCCGCATATACAAAGACAGTAACATATAGGTAATATCATCTGGAAGTAAGACGAGGAGGTTTGATCGCATAGGGCACCCGATCACCCGACTTAAATCTTCTTGAATTACACACTATCGGATCAAAAGTATCCGAACACCTATTAATGAACATAATATTGCGTGCGTCCACCAATCGTCTTTGTGACGCTTTGAACTCTGCTGTAGACACTTACAATGAGGTGTCTCAATGTCTATAGAGGAATCGCAGCCCATTCTTCCTCAAGACAGGACACCAGAGAAGGAGGCTATGTTGGACTGTGGGGTCTGGACCGAAGTCGACCTTCTAACTCATACTATTGGTGTTCCATCGGGTTCAGGTGAGGCCCTGAGCAGGCCAGTCCGTCTCTAGAAGGCTACTGTCCACAAATCATTGCCTCAAAGATGCTGCTTTATGATAGGCTGTTTAATACCATGATATAATCGTCGTCTCCCAACTTTCTGTACTGTGTGCAGTACCCAATGTGGTAAAATGTGTTCATATCCATCCACACTTAGCGTTTTCTTAAGCGCAGAAAGGGGACAACACTATAACTACGAAAAACACCCTCACGCTGCAACATCACCTCTTCCGTACACCGCTGTTGGCACTACACATGACGGCAGATAACGTTCTCCAGACAGTGGTCAAGCTGAAGCCCATCGAAAGGATTGTGTGATCACTCCAAATGACTCATTTCCAGTGTCCAGTGGCGTAGTTGTTTACACTACCTCAAGCGCAGTTTAGCCCTGACTACGGAAATGTGTGGGTTATGACGAGCTGCTTGGCCATTATAACCCACTCTTTTTAGCTTCCTAGGTGCAGTCAGTGTGTTAACGGGTAGCTCTCTGGAATTCACGAGTGATTCCTTCCGCTGATTTCATGCGATTTGCACAACCAACCTCGGCAGTTCCCGACGGTCTCTATGCGTCAGTACATGGGCCCTGCTTGGTAATGGTTTAGTTGTAGATGTTCCTTTGCGTTTCCAATTTACAGTCACATTACCAACAGTCGATTTGGGCAGCTTTAGAAGTGATGAGACGTTCCTGATGGATTTTCTACTCAGGTGGCAAACAGTGACTACTCCACGTTCGAAGTGACTGAGCTCTCTAGACCGACAGCCTCTGGCGTAACTACTCCTCTACTGGCCACAAAATACTCCAGCCTCCTTTTATACAGGCGTTCCCGGCTCTCGTGATATCTAGCGGTCAAGTAAGCATAACACAACGGTATCCACATACGTTTGATCACGTAGTGTATTCGCAGAGTGAGGTGGCATAATGGTAAGACAGTAGACGCGCATTCGAGAAGACGGGGTTGCAAATTCCGTTTGGGCTATACAGATGAAAGTTTTCCGTGGTCTTCCTAAACTGCTAGTATGGTTCGTCTGAAACGGACACAATCGATTTCCTTTCCCATGCTTCTCCAATCCGTGCTTCGGCTGTCTCTAATAATCTAGTTGTCGATGGGATGTTCATTTGAATTATTCTTGTCCATAGAAACCACGCAGGCCTTCAGTCCGGAGACTGGTTTGCTGCAGCTTTCCATGCTAATTTATCCTACGCAAGTTTCTTCATCTCTGCATAGCTACTGCAGCCTAAGTGAAGCTTCTTACTGTAGTCAAGCGTTGGCATCCCTCTAAAAATATAAAAATATTAGTCTTCGTCCTTTGCCCCATCACAAACTGACTATATCTTGATGCCTCAGAATAACTCAGTATACGCCCTCATAAGTCAATATGAGTCTTTTCTCCTCCTCTTACAAGAAACAATCGCCTGAAGTTCGTCCCTACCACTTGTACGTAGCATGTATAATGCCAGAGCGTTCCTTACGCTTTGAAGTAGGATAAGAGAAAGCGAGCTAGTTGTATCTCAACAACCAGCCTGCTTTTCTGCCGCGACAATGGATGCAACGCTGTCTCGTCCTGCGATAGGACACCTACATCTACATCATACTACGCAAGCCGCCTAATGGTGTGTGGCGGTGGGTAGTTTTTGTTCCACTGAACTCTCCAACCCTCTTCCACTCGTGAATAGCGCGTGGAAAGAATGACTGCCGGTAAGCCTCTGTATTGGCTCTAATTTCTCGAATTTTCTCTTCATGGTCATTACGCGAGACGTATGCGATGGGAAGTAGCCGTTGTCCGACTCTTCCTGGAAAGTGCTCTCTCGAAATTTCAATAGCAAATCTCTCCGTGATGCACAACGCCTCTCTTGTAACGTCTGCTAATGGAGTTCGTTGAGCATCTCCGCAACGCTCTCGTGACGACTAAAGGATCCCGTAACAAAACGTGCCGCTGTTCATTGGATCCTCTCCATCCCTCCTATCAGTCCTATCTGGTAGGGATCCCAGATAGGTGAACAGTACTCAAGAATCGGTCGAAAAAGCGCCTTGTAAGCCACATCCTTCGTTGACGAGATACATTTCCTTAAGATTCTTCCTGTGACTCTGAGTCTGGCATCTGCGTAGTGTAATACTGCAACTCTTACACCTAGAAAGTTTGTTTTTCTGTGTTTGCAGCTTCTGCAGCGAATGCAATACAACTTTTGAGACTTCAAGTACCCATGCTGAAAGTTGATAGGAATCGTAGTATCGTTAGCGTGACTATTTAAGAGCTCAGTGTCAGATATCTAACCTCTAAATTTCATCTCATTTCTTCAAGGTATTCGGTATTTCATGGTGTATTTTGCTCTTCTTTAGACATTTGCAACAAGCAGGGTTTCAGTAACACCAAAACTATCTATTTCTACGAGTGACAGATATTTTAAATGGAGAACTGTTAGCTAGTTAAGGCATTTTTGGAGGAAAATGACTTCAGATACCAATCCAGCTACACGGGTTTATGTGTATAGTAGTATCCTGTCAACCACTTAAGGTGAATGCTGGAATTGTTCCTTTGAGAGGGCCACGCCCGATATTCTGTGCCTCTTTAAGGACACCGTTATCGACGGGATGCTAAGTAGGCTACTAAATATCCTTCCATGCTGTATCAACATTTATTAGTGAATGAATTTCTTCTTCATGAATTCAAATATATTTTGCCTTCTGTTTTATTTATAACACTTTACTGTCAGATCGAATTTGTTGCCTTCGAATTCTGCGACTTCGAAGTACAGAATTAACACAATGATTCTGAGATTATTTGAAATTCGTTCTTTCATATCATTATGTTACCATTACCTGTAAAATTTCATTAGTTTCTTCTCATTTTCTTTCTCCCTCTGTTGATTCTTCTAAATGGTACTGTGTGACGAATTCCTAAAGTCACTACAATAATCTGTGACTCATCAAGAGAACAGATTTTCCTATAACTAATGAGAAATAATTTACAAACTAAATACACTTCTTTGACGCTGAGAATCCTCCGACTTAAGAAGTACACTATCTTGTGAACCTTTTGTTTTGTTACAGCTGCCAAAACCTAGTGAATGAACCTTTCTTGGTTTTATGCGTCGAATGCTGGCATTACAAAGAACTTTCAACGGGCAAACCCCTTTTGAAAATAGTAATTTATTCAAGTGCCCATTCGTACGCTTCTTATCACGAATACGTGATTTTCTCAATCAGCATACGTTACTGCGGTCAAAACGCTTATTTTTCACGGCCTTTTTTTCAAACAGAGATGCTTTCACATTCCTCGAACCGTATTCGATAAAGCTTCTACACAACAATTACAACGAAATTCGTTGCACAATTAATATTGGTATTTATTTGTGGCAGCGGCTTTAATTAGTATTTTTGTGTGGCGTATTATTTACGCGCACAAAGTATAACGTTCTTTAAGTTAGTAACTCATCTCTGACAGTCTTTGATACGCCACAGACAATGTCTCGAGTCGGAAAATAAATGGTACCAGACAAACACGCTCAAAACCTGTTTTAAGCTAATTCATTTTTCTCCCCAAGTTCTTTAATCGAGATAAAAGATGGCCTGATTATACAATCTCGGTAACAGAATGCGGAGTTCGATATTTAGCCCAGGAAAGCACGGAATGGAACAATGCATACATCCTTGTTATATATGGATATAAATCAAACACGAGGGAGCGGTATACATTTTCTGTGGCCCCATGAATATAAGTGTGAGCACATGAAAGCAGATAACAGGCAAGAAAAACGAGCGGGGGCCGCGAGGGGCGCGGAGGGGAGACAAGTATGGATAGACAAAGATTAATTGCTCGGGGCATTTTCCTTCTGAGGCGGCGCGTACAAGTGATTGGCCTTGATTTGTCCCTGGAGCTCTCGCAGGCGCGCGGGTAATTACTCTCCAAATGTTCTGCTCCCAGACACACTTCCAGCCCACTTCACTACGTAATTAGTTATTGTGTCGTACCCTGGTCCTCTTAAAGTAGCTTCATGTAAGAATACTGAACTGTTTCAAGTTAGTTGCTGTGACCATTTCCTGCAACAAGTATATAATATTCATTTCCCCAGGAAAGCGTCCTGGGATCTCTGCTGTTCCTGATCTATATAAATGACCTGGATGACAATCTGAGCATTTATCTTAGGTTGTTCGCAGATGATGCTGTAATTTACCGTCTAGTAAGGTCATCCGAATACCAGTATCTTGCAAAGCGATTTAGAAAAGATTGCTGTATGGTGTGGCAGGTGGCAGTTGACGCTAAATAACGAAAAGTGTGAGGTGATCCACATGAGTTCCAAATGAAATCCGTTGGAATTCGATTACTCGATAAATAGCACAATTCTCCAGGCTGTCAATTCAACTAAGTACCTGGGTGGTAAAATTACGAACAACTTCAATTGGAAAGACCACATAGGTAACAATTGTGGTGAAGGCGAGCCAAAGGCTGCGTTTTATTGGCAGGACACTTAGAAGATGCAACAAGTCCACTAAAGAGACAGCTTACACTACACTCATTCGTCCTCTGTTAGAATATTGCTGCGCGGTGTGGGATCCTTACCAGGTGGGATTGACGGAGGACATCGAAAGGGTGCGAAAAGGGGCAGCTCGTTTTGTATTATCACGTAATAGGGGAGAGAGTGTGGCAGATATGAGACGCGAGTTGGAATGGAAGTCATTAAAGCAAAGACGTTTTTCGTCGCGGCGAAATTTATTTACGAAATTTCAGTCACCAACTTTCTCTTCCGAATGCGAAAATAATTTGTTGAGCCCAACCTACACAGGTAGGAATGATCATCAAAATAAAATAAGAGAAATCAGTGCTCGAACAGAAAGGTTTAGGTGTTCGTTTTTCCCGCGCGCTTTCGGGAGTGGAATGGTAGAGACATAGTATGATTGTGGTTCGACGAACCCTCTGCCAAGCACTTAAATGTGAATTGCAGAGTAATAATGTAGATGTAGATGTAGATGTAAATTACGCTGCTTTTACTTGTTTCATTATTACTATTTCTTTCAAAGATGCTTTTCGCCTTTTATCTGGTAAGCATCTCCAATAGATTTTACCGAAACAGTATGCACTATCGTTTTTACATATCGTACGTCACTTACAGATCTAATATTTACATAAACAGAATGTTACTTGCAGTTACTTTTTGCCTGTCCTGAAAATTTCCACTTTTCCCCATTTTGTACTCATAGGTTGAGAGACGCACTTCCACTTCACGTAAGAGAAATCGGAGGAGGGAGAGAGTAGTGTTCAACGTCCCGTCGACAACGAGGTCATTAGAGACAGAGCACGAGCTCGGATTGGGGAAGGCTGGAGAAGGAAAGTGACCGTGCTCTTTCGAAGGAACCATCCCAGCATTTGCTTTGAGTGATTTAGGGAAACCACGGAAAACCTAAATCAGGATGGCCGGACGCGGGTTTGGCTCAAATGGCTCTGAGCACTATGCGACTTAGCCTCTGAGGTCGTCAGTCCCCTAGAACTTAAAACTACTTAAACCTAACTAACCTAAGGGCATCACACACATCCATGCCCGTGGCAGGATTCGAACCTGCGACCATAGCGATCGCTCGGTTCCAGACTGTAGCGCCTAGAACTGCACGGCCACTACGGCCGGCGACGCCGGTTTGAACCGTCGTTCTCCCGAATATGAGTCCAGTGTGTTACCCACTGCGCTACAACGCTCAGTAAGAGAAATAGACGTAGTACTTAGGATTCCAGGATTTTTTAACGGGGCGAAGCTGTGTTACCTTCCATACTAAAGGAGTGTTAACATTATGTAACAATGGTCCCCGCTTTATTATTCTGAAGTATTGCCAGATCACCAGTGAAGTGTTTCGTACAATGCACTACACGCAAAAGGAGCGTGGAAAATCGAAACAATCGACAATTTTGACCTGAATATGCGTCGCTTTTTCATATGAGAAGCGGAAGTACGTCTCTCAACCTATAACCACATGAGAGGAAACGCAGAAATCGTCAGGAGAGGCAAAACGCAAGTCTACGTAACATTCTATTTACTTAAAAAGTAGGGTGTGAACTGTTTCAAATCTATAACTGACATATATAAAACCAAAACTGCATATTATTTCAGAAAAAGTCAATATTCCTTTAAGATAAAAGTAAAAACATGCCTGAAAAATAAATGATAATATTGCAGAAATAAAAATACGTTGAATTTATAAACCAACACTGAAATTTGCATAACGCCTACGTGCTAGGTGAAAAGGGACAACAATTCATTTTAGACTGCGATGCAAAAAGAGACAGCCAGAGTTGAAAGTAAAGTGGATGTTTCTTTACTCGGTGACCGGCTTTGGGGTATGTCTATTTCAAATCAACCAATTTTCTGCAAGCAAAATGTCCGTCCAAAACAACAGTAAACAGACTGGGTAAATATGTGTAAGGTCCCAACTAATGTTTGTTAACTTCCACACATTCTTTTGAGGTCCTACTTCAAGCCATTCTCTTTTGAACCGGGCCGTCCCCATTTCCGGAGCTGGAGTGTATCTACATGATTGTTCTACAGTCTGATGCGCTGTTGTTTATGTTCATTTTTACTTTATTTAACATTTTATGGCCTATTGGAGACATCGGTTTTATCGCCTACAATGCTGGCTGACCCAGCCAAGACTACAACTGTATCCCTTCCCTTTATGGAGCCAAGTATTCCTTGAAAAGGGTCCTCTTTGAAGGTAGTGGAAAAGTTCTGACCCGATCACTTAGAATAACACGGTGGTAGAACCAGGAAAGTAGCTGTATTTCATTGGTGGTTTACCGGTTTGTGTTATTGCCCAGAGAAATGCAACTCCCTCAATATCAGAAACTGTTCACCTTCTAGTTTTTCATGCATCACATGACTTGTTTCAGAATTTTTAATAATCAGCTCGTTAATTTTCTCTTTTTTAAAGACAAATTTTACCACAAATGGTTGAATGTGTAACGTAGCGTAATGGGACATTACACATTTAGGCAGTGATGGAACAACGCTGTCTTTCAAAAATTTTCCGAATGAGAGACTCAAAATGCAACTAAAATGATCCAATTGTATTTGCTTGTCCTATGGCCATTTCCATTATCCAAAATTTTATAGCGTGCAGAAAGTCCGAATACGCTATATGTGTAATATAGGATAAAGGTCGCTGTTCCTCATTCTTAGCTTTGAATAAAATTTTCTTTACACTTATTTGCCCCAGCAATATATAAGAAGCTTAAAAAATTTTAATAAACGTTTCACACCACAAATTACCCTATAACAAGTGTAAGTTCATATATTTCAATCCCATTTACTACATTAAACTATTCTTAGTTTCATTAAAGTTAAGTTTTAAACTTTACTACGCCACTTTTCGTTCATAGTGATCTGTGGTTTGAGATAAATACATTAGGAATGACTAAGTATGACACTGCGCAGTACTTGTGCTACATCCTGTTTGGAAACTTATATTTCCTCTGTCCATTTAGTGAGTAGCGTATATTCAAATACTTAACAGAGTTTTTGAGACTCTGGTGTATGGTGTATTTCGTTGCTGCAGGCACTGGAACATCCCCACATCTTCTCCTGCCATCATAGTAAATCCTAAGACTGATGAAGTTTTCAAAATAATTTAACATATTCGTTGAGAGAATGTGAAACGTATTCCATCGTGTTTGATGGAAGGAAAATGCTGGAAATTAGCGCTGAAGCAGAAGCAGTGGTTGCTGATGGCTGTCCGGCAGGAGAATAATGATCCACAGCCTGCTACGAAAGTCACCGCTGTTGTGGACGACGGAAAATACTGTTAATAATGATTTATTCCCTCCTTTCTATCCCTGTTTATATAATGCAAAATAAAAGAGACCATAAAACGTCTTTTCTTGAAGTCTAAAAGAAACAAATATGTTAACAACGTCTTACATTTTGACAGCTACGATAGGAAGGCTGATTTATTGAGAACGTGGGTGCGCATAAACAGCGCTCGCCCAGCATCCTGTTGTAATAAAGCCGACTATGAAAGGCGGTAATTAAACACTGCTTCGTGCCCCGTAACGTCTGTAATGATGTTCCGCGGGTACGAATTTCTCGACAGACGGTGAACTATTCTTCGTAGTCGGGAAGAGGGCTGAGGCATCAAGAAAACTCGTTCTCACAAAAGTGTAGTGGTATTCTGACTTGTAAATTATATCGATTGACTTCTGACAAGGAATTCCACAATATCATTTCAGAATATAAATATGAATGGAAGGCACAGTTCATTGTGAAAAGAGTGTGTCTCCTGCTTAGGTTTCACGCAGAGAGAAACATGGGTTCGTATGTTAAACAGTCAGTCTGTGTGTGTGTGTGTGTGTGTGTGTGTGTGTGTGTGTGAGAGAGAGAGAGAGAGAGAGAGAGAGAGAGAGAGAGAGAGAAGCAATGTCATATCAATGGGACAAAGGAGGTACAGGACGCTCTAAATTAGAATCCAGAATATCAGTATCAACTTCAAAAATAACCTAATTTTTTCCAGTATTTGGATGTTTAAGGGAAACATTACACTCCTCACGTTACCCCCCTCCCTACCGACGAATGAAAAGAACATTCTGCAAAAAAAAAAAAAAAAAATAAGAATATACGATTGTGATTGAAAATGGTTCATATGGCTCTGAGCACTATGCGACTCAACTTCTGAGGTCATCAGTCGCCTAGAACTTAGAACTAATTAAACCTGACTAACCTAAGGACATCACACACATCCATGCCCCTAGGCAGGATTCGAACCTGCGACCGTAGCGGTCGCTCGGTTTCAGAATGTAGCGCCCAGAACCGTACGGCCATTAAAATATTACACTGTAAATAAATGTATTTCGTATCGCAATGGCTTTGTATTCATTTTTATTCTGAATTAATCTCTGAGACTACTAGGTTTGGAAATATTTGATATGTTATAAACGTCGAGATATCAAGCAGTAGTATTATTGAAGATATTCGCTACGACAGACATTCACATTTCGCTCGTGGTGTCGTATATATACTAAACAGGAGTACCCTCATTTCGTGAAGCGGCAGATGCATTGTCTTGCTGAAGCTACAGGTCTCACTCAGGCGGAAAACTGGATGTACGTAACTGGACAGTAGGTTTTGTAGCGTTCGCTTTGAAAGATGATTCACATCTACCACAGACCCCATGTTACAACCAGTTAACGAACGTCACACGAGAATATCCACACTACTTGCCTTATGACATATCCGTTACAGAACTAATATATTTTCTTGAGTTTATTCCACTACTTTCATTTTGTTAGAAATCGTAAAGATACGCGCTTTTGCACAGAGCACAATTAATCATAGCTAACACTTGGTTTAAGAATCATGAAAGAAGGTTGTATACATGGAAGAACCCTGGAGATACTAAAAGGTATCAGATAGATTATATAATGGTAAGACAGAGATTTTGGAACCAGGTTTTAAATTGTAAGACATTTCCAGGGGCATATGTGGACTCTGACCACAATCTATTGGTTATGACCTGTAGATTAAAACTGAAGAAACTGCAAAAAGGTGGGAATTTAAGGAGATGGGACCTGGATAAACTGAAAGAACCAGAGGTTGTACAGAGTTTCGGGGAGAGGATAAGGGAACTATTGACAAGAATGGGGGAGAGAAATACAGTAGAAGAAGAATGGGTAGCTTTGAGGGATGAAGTAGTGAAGGCAGCAGAGGATCAAGTAGGTAAAAAGACGAGGGCTAGTAGAAATCCTTGATGAAAGGAGAAAATATAAAAATGCAGTAAATGAAGCAGGCAAAAAGGAATACAAACGTCTCAAAAATGAGATCGACAGGAAGTGCAAAATGGCTAAGCAGGGATGGCTAGAGGACACATGTAAGGATATAGAGACTTATCTCACTAGGGGTAAGATAGATACTGCCTACAGGAAAATTAAAGAGACCTTTGGAGATAAAAGAACCACTTATATGAACATCAAGAGCTCAGATGGAAACCCAGTTCTAAGCAAAGAAGGGAAAGCAGAAAGATGGAAGGAGTATATAGACGGTTTATACAAGGGCGATGTACTTGAGGACAATATTATAGAAATGGAAGAGGATGTAGATGAAGATGAAATGGGAGATACGATACTGCGTGAAGAGTTTGACACAGCACTGAAAGACCTGAGTCGAAACAAGGCCCCCCGGAGCAGACAACATTCCATTGGAATTACTGACGGCCTTGGGAGAGCCAGTCCTGACAAAACTCTACCATCTGGTGAGCAAGATGCATGAAACAGGCAAAATACCCTCTGACTTCAAGAAGAGTATAATAATTCCAATCCCAAATAAAGCAGGTGTTGACAGATGTGAAAATTACTGAACAATCAGTTTAATAAGCCACAGCTGCAAAATACTAACGCGAATTCTTCACAGACGAATGGAAAAACTAGTAGTAGCCGACCTCGGGGAAGATCAGTTTGGATTCCGTAGAAACACTGGAACACGTAAGGGAATAGTGACCGTACGACTTATCTTAGAAGAAGGATTAAGGAAAGGCAAAACTATGCGTCTAGCATTTGTAGACTTAGAGAAAACTTTGGACAATGTTGACTGGAATACTCTCTTTCAAATTCTAAAAGTGGCAGGGGTAAAATACAGGGAGCGAAAGGCTATTTACAATTTGTACAGAAACCAGATGGCAGTTATAAGAGTGGAGGAACATGAAAGGGAAGCAATGGTTGGGAAGGGAGTGAGACAGGGTTGTAGCCTCTCCCCCATGTTATTCAATCTGTATATTGAGGAAACAATAAAATAAACAAAAGAAAAGTTCGGAGTAGGTATTAAAATCCATGGAGAAGAAATAAAAACTGTGAGGTTCGCCGATGACATCGTAATTCTGTCAGAGGCAACAAAGGACTTGGAAGAGCAGTTGAATGGAAGGACAGTGTCTTGAAAGGAGGATATAAGATGAATATCAACAAAAGCAAAACGAGGATAATGGGATGTAGTCGAATTAAGTAGGGTGATGCTGAGGGAATTAGATTGGGAAATGAGACACTTAAAGTAGTAAAGGAGTTTTGCTATTTGGGGAGCAAAATAACTGACGATGGTCGAAGTAGAGAGGATATAAAATGTAGACTGGCAATGGCATCGAGTATAGATTTAAGAGGCAGGAAGTCGTTTCTGAAAGTATTTGTATGGAGTGTAGCCATGTATGGAAGTGAAACATGGACGATAAATAATTTGGACAAGAAGAGAATAGAAGCTTTCGAAATGTGGTGCTACAGAAGAATGCTGAAGATTAGATGGGTAGATCACATAACTAATGAGGAAGTATTGAATAGGATTGGGGAGAAGAGAAGTTTGTGGCACAACTTGACCAGAAGAAGAAATCGGTTGGTAGGACATGTCCTGAGGCATCAAGGGATCACCAATTTAGTATTGGAGGGCAACGTGGAGGGTAAAAATCGTAGAGGGAGACCAAGAGATTAATACACTAAGCAGATTCAGAAGGATGTAGGTTGCAGTAGGTACTGGGAGATGAAGAAGCTTGCACAGGATAAAGTATCATGGAGAGCTGCATCAAACCAGTCTCAGGACTGAAGACCACAACAACAACACGCGCTTGTGAACTGTGTTACTTACGAAGGCGGGTAAGAGGGTTTGCTGGCGAGACGACTTCGTTCGCACGCAAGTGAAGAGGATATGGCTACCTGAGACTCTTGTGGGGCATGGCTAAAGACGAGGGAGCAAACGTTGATTATGCTATGACGGAAAAACTGAAGACGTAGGCGCCAAAACGCCTATGCTATTAATGATTAACAAAAGCCAATAATTACAGGTCTCCCAGTAATTTTACTAAATTGTGATTTGGATAATTACGTCTTGTAGATGGAACGCTACCGCCAGTGTTTGAACTTTTACGAATACTCGCACTGTTTGCGGTTTCGAATAAAAACGTTGTAGTTGTCGTTGTGGTCTTCAGTCCGAAGACTGGTTTGATGCAGCTCTCCATGTTATTCTATCCTGTGCAAGCCTCTTCATCTTCAACTAACTACTGTAAACTACATCCATTTGAACTTACTTACTGTCTTCATCCCTTAGTCCCTCCCCTTTCCCTTCCCCTTCCCCTTCCTCCCCCCCCCCCCCTCCCTCCACCGCCTTCCTACACTTTCGACCACTTCCCTCGGTTACCAAACTGACGATTCTTCGTTGCCTCAGGACGTGTCCTGTCAACAGATCCCTTCTTTTAGTCAAGTTGTCCCATAAATGCTTTTGATCCCCAATCATATTCAGTACCGCCGCATTAGTTACTCGATCTACCCACTTAATCTTCAGCATTCTTCCGTAGCACCACATTTCAAAATTTTGTATTCTCTGCTTGTCTCAAATGTTTCTCGTCCATGTTTCACTTCCGTAATAGGCTACACTAGTCACAAATACCTTCCGAGAATATTTCCTAAAGCTTAAATTAACATGAGTTGTAAAAAAAGTTATTCTTTTTCAGAAACACTAGTTCTTTTTCTTGCTTCAGCCATAATCACTTATTTTGCTGCCAGAATAGCAAAACTCATCTGCTGCTTGCAGCGCCTCTTTACCTGACCTAAAACCGTCAGCTTGGCTGGATTAATGCATCTACGCTCTATTAACTTTGTTTTTCTTTTTTTGATGTTCATTTATAATCTCTTTTCACGACAGTATCCATTCCGTTTAACTGTTCTTTCAGGTCTTTTACTGTCTCTGACAGAATTACAATGTTATCAGTAAATCTCAAAGTTCTTACTTCTTCTCACTGAACTTTAATTTCCTCTCTAAATTTCTCCTTGATTTATTTTACTGCTCACTCAATGTACAGATTGAATAACATCCGGGATAGGGTACAACCATATCTCACTCACTGCTTCCGTTTTATGTCCTTTGACTCTTATAACTGAAGTCTGACTCCTGTATATACTATACATAACGTTTCGCTCCCTACATTTTACTCCTGATACATTCATAATTTCAAAGAGTGTATTCCAGACAACAGCATCAAAAGTTTTCTCTAAATCTATAAATAATATAAACGTAGGTTTGCCTTTCCTTACCCCATCTTCCAAGGGAAGTCGTAGGGTCATTACTGCCTCGCGTGTTCCTACATTTCTCGGGAATACAAACTGATCTTCCTCGAGGTCGGCTTTTACCAGTCTTTCCATTCTTCTGTATAGAATTCATGTACGTATTTTGCAACTGTGGCTTATTAAACTGACACTTCTGTAATATTCGCATCTGAAAGCAACTGCTTTCCTTGTAATTGGAGTTATTAGATTATTCTTGAAGTCTGGGGATATTTCCCCTGTCTAATAGACTTTGCACATGAGGCTGCATAGTTTTGTCATAGATGGCTCTCCCAAAGATACCAGCAGTTCTGAGGGATTGTCGCCTACTCGAGGGAAAGTATATCGACCTATGTATTTTAGTGCTCTGCTAATTCTTCTCGGAAT
The DNA here is from genome assembly GCF_023897955.1 of Schistocerca gregaria. Taxonomy (NCBI): domain Eukaryota; kingdom Metazoa; phylum Arthropoda; class Insecta; order Orthoptera; family Acrididae; genus Schistocerca; species Schistocerca gregaria. The sequence goes on from NC_064931.1 coordinate 748,975,060, forward strand.
ATCGTATCTCTCATCTCATCTTCATCTACTTCCTCTTCCCTTTCTATACTAATGTATTCAAGTTCATTCTCTTATGTAGCCTGTCTATGTATTCCTTCCACTTTTGAGCTTTCACTGGTTTTCCATCTGAGTTCTTGACAGTCATACAGTTGCTTCTGTTTTTTCCAAAGGGCTCTTTAATCTTCCCATAACCGGAATCTATCTTTCCTTTAGTTATACATGCTTCTAAAGTATTGCATTTTTCCTATAGCTATCCCTGTTTAGCCATTTTGCAATTCCTATCAGTCTCATTTTTTAGACGTCTGTGTTCCATTTTTCCTGCTTCATTTGCTGCATTTTTATATGTTCTCCTTTTATCAATTAAATTCAGTATATCTTGTGACATAAAAGAAATTCTACTACGCCTTGTCTTTCTACTGTTTCATCATCGACGGCCTTAATTATTTCATCCCTCAAAGCTACTCGTTCGGTTTCTAAAGTTTCCCTTTCCCGCATTTCAATCAAGCGTTACCTCCGGCTCCCTCTAAAATTCTCTACATCCTCTGGTTCTTTTAATTTATACAAGTTTCGTTTTGCTACCTTTCTGAAACTTTTTCAGTTTTAATTTAGAGTTCGTACCCAGTAAATTATGGTCAGAGCCCGCATTTACACCTTGAAACGTCTCACAGTTTAAAAGCTGGTTTTGAAATCTCTGTGTTACTATTATACACTGAAGCGCCAAAGAAACAGGTATAGGCATGCGTATTCAAATACAGAGATACGTAAACAGGCACAATATGGTGCCATGCCACGTCGTGTTGAGGCACTTCTGCACTCTCGCGGAGACCCTACACGATACTAGTTAGGTGTACCAGTTTCTTTGGCTCTTCAGTACATAAACAATTTTAAACTTTAGAGTGTTCCCATGTTTCTTTCAGATATACAACCTTCTTACATGATCGTTGAACCACGTATTACCAACGATCAAATTATGCTCTGTGCAAAATTGTAGCGGCAGCCGCTGTGGCCGAGCGGTTCTAGGCGCTTCAGTCCGGAACCGCGCTGCTGCTGCGGTCGCAGTTTCGAATCCTGCCTCGGGCGTGCATGTGTGTGATGTCCTTAGGTTGGTTAGGTTTAAGTAGTTCTCAGTCTAGGGGACTGATGACCTCAGATATTAAGTCCCATAGTTCTCAGAGCCATTTGAACCGCATCTTTGAATCAAAATTGTAGCAGGTGGATTTCTCTTTCATTCCCTTCCTGAAGTCCATGTTCTGTTAGTATTTTTCCTTCTCCTCGTTTTCCTACTACGGAGTCCCAGTCCCACTCCCATTACAATTTTTCATCTACTTAATGTATCTGAATAATTTATTTTATGTCATCATACATTCTTTCAGTTTCTTCATCATCTGCGAAGCTATTTTGCATATGAACTTGTACAACTGTAGCGGATGTTCACTTCCTGTCCATACTGGCTATGATAACGCGCTCATCATGCTGTCCATAGAAGTTTACCAGGATTCTTACATTCTTATTCATTATTAGACCTACTACGGCATCACAACTATGAAGTTTTGCATACATAACCCTGTACTCACATGACCAGAAGTCTTATTCTTCCTGCCACCGCACTCCACTAATTCCCACTATATCTGACTTATAACTGTCCATTTAGTTTTTAAATCCTCTGAATCTAGCTACCCAATAAACAGATCTAAGATTCTACACTCGGACCGGTAGATTTCTAGTTTTATATTTTTCATTTTTTACATGACGACGATATCCTCCTGAACAGTCCCCACCTAGTAACCAAAGAATAAGACAGTTAAGCTGCATCAATAGCAAAAGCCATGTATTTGTTAATTTTTCATGAACAGCTGACCTGGAGCCAGCAATGAAGCTCACAACGACCTGTAAGTGGCGACGGACTGTTTTTGATAACGATTCAAGGAAAATGATACCACTAAATCACCCAATATTATCCTTACGTGTCGTAAGGCTGCTTCTGTTGTGTCAGGATTGACTGGGAGGGATGGTGGTAAATGGGATGTATCACCTCCCGTGGCTTTCAACGCACTCGTACCCTGCCATCGACCTGTATCAACGTGTTCTGAGACTCATCGGTCCAGGGGACTTACTTGCAAGCTTCGAGCGTCCAGTGGGCCGTGGTAACCTTTCTGACACGTAATGAGTGATGAACAGAGGTAAACATGTGGAGTGATGGCTTCTGCATCTCGTAACGACGTGTTTTTGGGTGATCTGAGTGCTCATTGGGCGTTGGTATCCTGAACGAATTGAATTTCCAGATGGTCAGCGACGCTCCCTGTGATGAACACATTACTGTTAACTCTTGTGGCAACTGTTTTCCACAATTTAAGGGGGTATTCCTCTTTGAACTCATGAAAACTCCGTGAATTTCGTAATTTTTTTCAAGTAAAATAAAAAGTAATGATAAATTTGATGATTCAGTTTTACTCCATACACTTTTGTCTTCAATAAATCATTTTTGTGTCCACATTTGGCGCTCCCTGTAGGCGCTGCGGCAGGTGGATGGACCCCTTGCAGCCGGAACGCTGATCATCTGCGGGAATTCTCGAAGCTCTCCTATTCGACCTGTAACAAAATAATTTTCTGTTAGTCTCTTTCAATATATTTTCTGTCAGCATACATAGGATAAATGGAAAATATTAAGTTCTAAAAAGTGGGTTTCTTGTTGAAGCAAATGTTAGTTATTTCGCAAAAAAAAAGAAATCGAAAAGAAAGGGTGCATCGAAAAAAGACCTTTGAAAAAATCGCAAAATGGCTATGTTCCCTGATAGAGAATTCCATTTACAATTCCGGCATCAAATTCAGATCAACACCATATGTACCATTCTCAAGTTATGTTTCTCGCCAGTTTAAAAAATGCGGGTGCAAGACAATTGCGTTTGAAGTTTTGGGTTACGTTTTTGATAGCTCAGTTAAACATACCTCTAGTCAGCGACCACTGGACCTTAATGCAATCCTTCCAGATCCAAAAGAAGGTTCTCCTCCACCTTATTCATGGCCACAGTAATATTCTATCCCCCTTTGACACCTTCTGTCATCTGCTGCTATGCTCGCTCGATACACTTTTCGTACGTTTTTATGCAGAACTATTAACTGGCTAGACCGGTCACAAGTTCGAGCACGTTCATAATTTCCACATTGCCTGTTACGCCGTTGTTGAAATATACATGCTGCTACAACAGCCGCAATGTCGACTGTTTTTTTTAGTATGAATGGTTTTTTTGGAGACATTTTTTTACAAATCACCTTGTAACTCGGTAACGGAGTTTTTGACTTACTTAGGATGAACACTACAAAAGCAGATATCTCACAGGACATTTGAAGCGAAATAAAAACATCTAATTTTTGAAATTTTGAAATGGAGCACCCCTGTTATGGGAGTCTCGGCACACTTTCGAGACGGTAGTGCGTGGAAAGCTCAGTGCCTGACCCGGAGATGGAGTGTCCCAATACGCCGGGCGCCCACGATCTGGTGATGATCAAGTACACCATTTATATAGTGTAGTCAAAATATTTACAGGAACACGGACACGGGATTGACACTGGTTAATGGACATCACAGAACATGTTGGAAATGGCCACCGTTGATGCCGATGCAGCTCTGTGTTCGATTTATCGAACTGTACGATACGCATGCCAGTTCTGCCTGAAGGATAGCAGCAATAGCGTTTCCAGTGTCCTGCTGTAGGCTTTCTAGTCCCTGACGATTATTTGAGTATACCTGACCAAAGGTAAAAATCATAGGGAGAGAGATGATGTGATCGAAGTTGCGAGGAGATTGCACTGCCTCTGCTGAATTACGTCCGATTACATCTTAAGTTACGGTACACGAGTAAGAAAAATAACTATGACATTTCTTGAACGGAATGCAACGAGTATGACATGAGGAAACATTGAATTTGGAAAAAAGGTCGATTAATCACATCCGCCTATAACTGTCACAAACTACTGTCAAACAAATGTGGCAGTATGATGCACTTATTGTTACTGACTATCAGAGACGTGTACTCTAAACACAGACTGCTTCTGCGCCCTGCATTTCCTAAGAACTGCGGACGGACCATCGAAAAAGTACGTATTATATGTTATAAAAGTGTATATACACGAAGTGTTTAACGGTAGAATTTTTTGCAATGTAAACAGAAGTCCGTTACGTTTCAGTTCAGTGCTTACTTTTACTAATAACTGCGTACTCTGATAAAGATTGGCGTCAAACGAACAAGTTTTGCAAATAATACCTCCTGCAGACCACAACAAAAAATTACAGTTGCTTGCCTTCTAGTTGCCACCAGCTGGACTCGTACCTTGAAAGAGGAAGTTTCAAATGCACAAATGTTTCAAATGAATGTTGCAGCTCATACGAAGGCTTTCGACCGTCCTCCTTCCATGCACCAAACGCGAATGGTGTAGGAAAGGAGGAATATTGATAGCAGCTCATACGGTGAGTTGGCTAGCGATGTTTGGGTTGTGGTGCTAACCTCAACGTGTGTGGCAGAGCAGCGTAGAGCAACCGACGAGACTCATCAGAATCGGAGAAAATCGTGAGATAATACAGACACAGCTCTCGGATAAATGCCCCATATCACGGAGCGTGTAAAGGCCATCATTGCAGAACTGCGGTACACAAAACTGTGTGCATTGTGGATGTCGTGACTACTCACTTCTAACATGGGACAAAGGAGATCGGGCATATGTCGACAATTGCTCTTGCGGTTTGAATGTGAAGCTAATGCGTTCCTTAACAACACTGTGACATGTGAAGAATGCTTGGTTAACCATTTTGAGCCCGAAAACAAGAGATCATCAATGGAGTTCCATCACAATGTATTACAGATGCCAAAAGAGCTCAATACCACAACATCAGCAGGAAAAGTCATGCTCAGAGCTTTCTGGGACGTTCACGGTGTGTTCCATTTGGAACTGATGCCTATCGTCAAACTGAATTCTAGTTGGGACAACTGTATTTCGTCACCAGTGTGACTATGTTGACTAATAAATACACTGAGGGAAAAGAACTGCAACGCCAAGAAATAACTTAAGTAGAATAATGAATTTCGGGAACAAAAAGGAAATGTTTCAGATGGCTCTAAGCACTATGGGACTTAACATCTGACGTCATCAGTCCCCTAGACTTAGAACTACTTACACCTAACCAACCTGAGGACATCACACACATCCATGCCCAAGGCAGGATTCGAACCTGCGACCGTAGCACCAGCGCGGTTCCGGACTGAAGCGCCTAGAACCGCTCGGACATAGCGGCCGGCTTCAAGTAGAGGTATACTGCAAGTAGTTAAGCCGACGTATAGAGACCTGCACCGTATAGACTGTCGAGAGGTACTGCATCAAACCAGTCAAACTGAAGAGCACAACAACCGACATGAAGAACTTAGACCTTCCAGCATTTAAGCGTGCATGTATTGTGTTATACAGGTGCCGGATATCAATTTGTGAGCCGGCCGGTGTGGCCGAGCGGTTCTAGGCGCTTCAGTCTGGATCAGCGTAACCGCTACAGTCGCAGGTTCGAATCCTGCCTCGGGAATGGATGTGTGTGATGTCCTTAGGTTAGTTAGGTTTAAGTAGTTCTAAGTTCTAGGGGACTTATGACCTAAGATGTTGAGTCCCATAGTGCTCAGAGCCATTTTTTTTATCAGTCCCCTCGAACTTAGAACTGCTTAAACCTAACTAACCTAAGAACACCACACACAATCATGCCCGAGGCAGGGTTCGAACCTGCGACGTAGCGGTCGCGCGGTTCCAGACTGTAGCGCCTAGGACCGCTCGGCCACAACGGCCGGCGACTGGGTGTTGTTTTGTCCTAATCACCATCATTTCATCCCCATCGACGCGCAAGTCGCCGAAATGGCGTCAAACCGAAAGACTTGCATTCGGTGAACGATCTACCAGTCTGCCCCGGGGTAGCTGAATGGTCAGCGCGACAGAATGTCAATTCTGAGGGCCTGGGTTCGATTCCCCACGGGAGGCCCTAGTCACACGACATTTTCATTTATCACATAGCCTCACTTGTGGGAAGGCAAATTAAATACATCGATTCATTTGTAGTAAACTGGGAAACTTCGGTTTGTCTATGAAACAGACAGTTGCGGAAAGACACGTAATTTAGTAATCGTTTTACTTAAATAAACTTTTTAAAACAATATTTGTGGCTGGTCGCTGTTTTTAATTATAAATCTTATAATTCCTTACTGTCGCGCTTCTCCTAATGTTTGCATTTGAGAAGAGAGCATAAATCATGTATAAGGGACACTGAAATACTGTACAAGAGCAAGGGATCCATATAAGGTCGGAGCAACAGAGGATATTGATGGTATACAAGGAAGAAGAATAATATCGCTAACGTCCATCACTTGCACGAACTTAGAGCATATTTTAAATTCAAATAGCAGCGACGCTCAATAAGTAATGCAACACTGCTTTTTCTTAAGGCAGCCTGGTTTTACTCAGGATTCCAATACACCATATTATTCCCCGTTCATCTGGCTACAAAACTCCATTTTTCAACATAATCTCTGTTCAGTGCGACGGCCTTACGACATCTTACTGGGACGGCCTGTACGCTCACATGATACCTCTCTACTGGTCAATGTTGGAGCCAACGTCCTGCTGCATCAATAACGTCCGCATCATCCATGTACTACACTACTGGCCATTAAAATTGCTACACCACGAAGATGACGTGCTACAGACGCGAAATTTAACCGACAGGAAGAAGATGCTGTGATATTCAAATGATCAGCTTTTCAGAGCATTCGCGCAAGGTTGACGCCGGTGGCGACACCTACAAAGTTCTGACATGAGGGAAGTTTCCAACAGATTTCTCATACACAAACAGCAATTGACCGGCGTTGCCTTGTGAAACGTTGTTGTGATGCCTCGTGTAAGGAGAAGAAATGCATACCATCACGTTTCCGACTTTGATAAAGGTCGGATAGTAGCCTATCGCGATTGCGGTTTACCGTATCGCGACACTGCTGCTCGCGTTGGTCGAGATCCAATGACTACTAGCAGAATATGAAAAGGGTGGGTTCAGGAGGGTAATACGGAACGCCGTGCTGGTTCCCAACGGCGTCTTATCTCTAGCAGTCGAGATGACAGGCATCTTATCCGCATGGCTGTAACGTCTGGATACCTGAGTCAACAGATGGGGACGTTTGCAAGACAACAATCATCTGTACGAACAGTTCGACGACGTTTGCAGCACCATGGACTATCAGCTCGGAGGCCATGACAGCGTTTACCCTTGACGCTGCATCACAGACAAGAGCGCCTGCGATGGTGTACTCAACGACTAACCTGGGTGCACGAATGGCAAAACGTAATTTTATCGGATGCATCCAGCTTCTGTTTACAGCATCATGATGGTCGCATCCGTGTTTGGCGACATCGCGGTGAACGCACATTGGAAGCTTGTATTCGTCATCGCCATACTGGCGTATCACCCGGCGTGATGGTATGGGGTGCCATTGGTTACACGTCTCGGTCACCTCTTGTTCGCATTGACGGCACTTTGATTAGTGGACGTTACATTTCAGATGTGTTACGACCTGTGGCCCCTCATTCGATCCCTGCGAAGTACTACATTTCAGCAGGATAGTGCACGATCGCATGTTGCAGGTCCTGTACGGGCCTTTCTGGATACAGAAAATGTTCGACTGCTGCACTGGCCAGCACATTGTCTGCTCAATGGTGGCCGAGCAACTGGCTCGTCACAATACGCCGGTCACTACTCTTGATGAACTGTGATATCGTGTTGAAGCTGCATGGGCAGCTGTACCTGTACACGCCATCCAAGCTCTGTTTGACTCAATGCCCATGCGTATCAAGGCCGTTATTACGGCCAGAGGTGGTTGTTCTGGGTAATGATTTCTCAGGATCTATGCACCCAAATTGCGTGTAAATGTAATCTCATGTCAGTTCTAGTATAATATATTTGTCCAATGAATACCCGTTTATCATCTGCATTTCGTCTTGGTGCAGCAATTTCAATTGCCAGTAGCGTACTATCTGCGGAGTGCGTCCTTCTGTGAGCCAAACGGATGGTAGTCGGAAAGTGTGAGATCTGGACTGAAGGGTGGACGAAGGAGAACAGTCCAATGAAATGTCAGCACCACAAACAGCGACGTCCAGCTGAGAAGCGGTGTGTTTGATTTTGACACGTCAATCACCTCGAATGGGAGGGTCTGCACATTGCAGGAGTCACAGCTGTGTGCGGCCGGCCGGGCGCGGGAGATCGGACAGGTTTGCGCGACGTTGCCGCGATGATGACACACGCCTTACCCAACGACTCGCCGTGCTTTTGTTCACTTCCAGGTCTCTGTAGATATTCTGTAAGCGCCAATAAATACCTGCGATGTTCTGGTTTTCCGCCAAGAGGAACTCTGCTTGATATACATCTCCGTTACAGATGCCATTTTGAAGGCTGTGTACAGCGGCGCCACCTACCGGAACATCATTATACTATAGGGTCTGAAACGGGAATATTCCAAGACGTCCCACAACAATTTTTTACAACCTAAATTGGCAGGGAAAAAGTATGTTACATTACTTACTGAATGTCCTAGAGGAAAAGAAGGTTCTCTCAAACAATCAGCGCGAGTTCAGAAAGGAGAAAGGAGAGAGAGAGAGAGCGCGCGCGCACTAGTGTGATACCAGTATGTAGCGAGAACTAAATGCCACCTTCACAGATATCCAAAAGTACGCTATAGTCGTCTAATGGACAAAATACGACCATACGGAGTATCTTGCAGATACGTGATTGTCAAGAGGAGTTTTAGACTGACAGGCGTTAGTAGATTGCACTTGGCAGAAAATTTTAAATGACACATTAGGCAACATCGACAGTTTTACAACGAAACGTAATAGCACTACTGTTTTCAATATGCATAAACAATTTATCTCAATGTCTGCAACACTACAAGACTGTTCACTAACGGTAGTGTTATAAGTATAGTGACTGCACGACCGTAATGAAACGTAAAAATGCGGAATTTGGGATATCACGTAATAAATGGATTGTGTCTTTAAATGGGAATAAAAGCACTGTAATTCAGATAAGGAAGAAAAGGAAAGCCCGGTAGTATCCAATAATAATAGTATGGAGTCCGTCATAGCGTTTAAATAGATTCGTTTAAGACTAAGAAGCGATATAAAATGGACGAATACTAAGATCTGTAGTAGGGAGAGCCAATGAAGCTCTACGAGTCGTAATAGAGTTTCGAGGAAGGTGCAGCACATCTGTAAAGGAAATTGTGTATAAGACGCTAACGCTATCATTTCTTGAGTAATCAATCAGCGTTTGTAGCCTTCATCAAACACGCGTGACAGCAGATATCTAATTCAGGGACGTGCCGCTAGGGACATAACAAGTAGGTATAGGCCACAAGAAAGTGTAACACAGTTAGTCAGGAAATTAAATTTAATCTCACTGGAGAAAACGGGGCATTATTGCCGCAAAATCGTTCTCCCCAATTTCCATCCATGTATGTATCAATAATCAACGCCAATACATGGTACAAAAGGTACCACCCCCTATCGTGATTATACAACTATTCGTAGAGTATATATGTAGGTGTAGGATTACTGAAAGTTTAAGATAATAGGATTAGAATTGTGGACTTGGTATCATGCGAGCTGTGTCCAGTATTGTAATGCATTGTAGCATTAAGGAATATCAACATAGAATAACACCGAATATATCAGTAAACATACACATGTCGCAAAATACTCTCCACAGTTCACATTTGAACTTCACACATTTGTAATCGCTGATTACTTTTGTACTTAATTGATTAACGTATTGAGAGTAGGAAAGCAGCTACAGGCTAAGCCGAGAGTGTGCCTGTGTTTAGCTGCTCGTTTAAGCCGAAGGATTGCTGTTGAGAGCGTCAAAGTAGCGAGGTAAACGTTATTTTAATGTCGCTAAATGTCTGGGGAAAAATACAGAATAAAATAAATTTCTTTGGAGAAGACAGTGGTCGTGTAGGTACATGCCAAATATCCAACCTGGATACGGTGATCTCACGCGAACACAGACGTCCACGCGTTTCTCACACTATATGTAACTGAAAAGGCAGCACTCGAAGGAAGAGTCACGAAGAAGGCAGCATTCAGAAAGAGGCAGAACACTTAGAAATTCAAATGCCTGGACTGTCACGCCAAATTCAGCAGTACATTATCGCGTCTAAACCAAAATGCCTATGTACAGCGTAGACAACTGCCCTAGGGAACTCTGAGACATAGAGGAAAATGAAAGGAAATTGCTAAGGAAGAGATTGGGGTGCAAAAAGTAACAGGGGATGAGTGAACATTTCACTTGAGATCAAACAAGGAATTATACGAACAGTTTGAAAAAAAGGCAACCAAAATAAAGGAGAAAAAGTTGTCTCCCTGATCGTATTAAAATAATAAAACGAGGAAGGGTTGCAAAGGAGCTATTGACTCGCCAGTAGAACAGAAACACACAAATCCCAAGGGTGAAAGAAGTACGCTAGCTTCTAGAGCAGTTGTCAATAAAAAAGATTCAGAGCAAAAACAGCGAGAATGAAAGACCTATTCCACACCCACGAGAAAGCGAGAAGAACAGGAAGAGTATTCTCTGAAGAAGAGCCAGCATAACTAAGTCGGAGTATGAAGGAAGACTGGTGAAACATAAAACAAATTATGGCAGTTGTACAACACGATCAAATAAATAAAAAAACAAGTGTGTACCGTGAGTTGGGGCATGTGGTCGAGTTTCTTTGTAGAGTTGGTGGATAAAAACGTAGCCGTCATCAAATCCTTTGTGTGGCTCGCGTGCCCCCGGCTCGCTGCCGGGGCTGAATAATAATGGCGCTCGGACTGTCCCGGCCAAACAGGCAATTGCGATTTAGCCTGTCAGTTAACGATCCCCAGCGTCAGCGGGCCTACAAGGAAGCTGGCCCTCGTGCTGACAGCCGTCGCCCGTCGCACAGAAAGGCAGCAGGGGTGCCGTCTGCATATCGATGAACGGCACTCTGTCAGCGCGCTTGTCCTTATTAGCCCAGGTGCGCCCAAGGACAAAGGCACCACTTGGCGAGGGGAGTAATTGTGCGCTGCGGTGACAGCCTCTCCCCAGCCCCTGTCCCACACCGTCACCGCACGACACACTGCTGCTCTCCTGCAGACCGTATCTACTTATTCTGGAAACGCGGACAAAAAGGAAGTCCGTGACGCTGCAGTCCGCGACAGACTCCAGCTGCCTAGCAGATTTTTCAGTTCCCCTGCATACGCGACCAGTGACTTCACCACGTTTTTCCGCTTGTAAACACCGGATCGTCTACATCTGTACTCCGCAAGCTACCGTGAGGTGTGTGGCGCTTGGCACATTAAGGCCCAGTACCTCACCCCCCCCCCCCTCCTCGCCCCTCCACTTTAAGCCCATTCGCGGATGCTACACGGGATGAAAAGCTGGCCCATCCCCTCCACGTGAGGGCCATAATTTATAGAATTTTAGTATCGTGGTCAGTATGCGAAATGTATATATGCGTTAGATGAGTATGTGCCAAGCAAGATCGTAAGAGATGGGAAAGAGCCACCGTGGTACAACAACCGAGTTAGAAAACTGCTGCGGAAGCAAAGGGAACTTCACAGCAAACATAAACATAGCCAAAGCCTTGCAGACAAACAAAAATTACGCGAAGCGAAATGTAGTGTGAGGAGGGCTATGTGAGAGGCTTTCAATGAATTCGAAAGTAAAGTTCTATGTACTGACTTGGCAGAAAATCCTAAGAAATTTTGGTCCTATGTCAAAGCGGTAGGTGGATCAAAACAAAATGTCCAGACACTCTGTGACCAAAATGGTACTGTAACAGAGGATGACAGACTAAAGGCCGAAATACTAAATGTCTTCTTCCAAAGCTGTTTCACAGAGGAAGACGGCACTGTGCTTCCTTCTCTAGATTGTCGCACAGTTGACAAAATGGTAGATATCGAAGTAGACGACAGAGGGATAGAGAAACAATTAAAATCGCTCAAAAGAGGAAAGGCCGCTGGTCCTGATGGGATACCAGTTCGATTTTACACAGAGTACGCGAAGGAACTTGCCCCCCTTCTTGCAGCGGTGTACCGTAGGTCTCTAGAAGAGCGAAGCGTTCCAAAGGATTGGAAAAGGGCACAGGTCATCCCCGTTTTCAAGAAGGGACGTCGAACAGATGTGCAGAACTATAGACCTATATTTCTAACGTCGATCAGTTGTAGAATTTTGGAACACGTATTATGTTCGAGTATAATGTCTTTTCTGGAGACTAGAAATCTACTCTGTAGGAATCAGCATGGGTTTCGAAAAAGACGGTCGTGTGAAACCCAGCTCGCGCTATTCGTCCACGAGACTCAGAGGGCCTTAGACACGGGTTGACAGGTAGATGCCGTGTTTCTTGACTTCCGCAAGGCGTTTGACACAGTTCCCCACAGTCGTTTAATGAACAAAGTAAGAGCATACGGACTATCAGATCAATTGTGTGATTGGATTGAGGAGTTCCTAGATAACAGAACGCAGCATGTCATTCTCAATGGAGAGAAGTCTTCCGAAGTAAGAGTGAATTCAGGTGTGCCGCAGGGGAGTGTCATAGGACCGTTGCTATTCACAATATACATGAATGACCTGGTGGATGACATCCGAAGTTCACTGAGGCTTTTTGCAGATGATGCTGTGGTGTATCGAGAGGTTGCAACAATGGAAAATTGTGCTGAAATGCAGGAGGATCTGCAGCGAATTGACGCATGGTGCACGGAATGGCAATTGAATCTCAATGTAGACAAGTGTAATGTGATGCGAATACATAGAAAGATAGGTCCCTTATCATTTAGCTATAAAATAGCAGGTCAGCAACTGGAAGCAGTTAATTCCATAAATTATCTGGGAGTACGCATTAGGAGTGATTTAAAATGGAATGATCATATAAAGTTGATCGTCGGTAAAGCAGATGCCAGACTGAGATTCATTGGAAGAATCCTAAGGAAATGCTATGCGACAACAAAGGAAGTAGGTTACAGTACGCTTGTTCGCCCAATGCTTGAATACTGCTCAGCAGTGTGGGGTCCGCACCAGGTAGGGTTGATAGAAGAGATAGAGAAGATCCAACGGAGAGCAGCGCGCTTCGTTACAGGATCATTTAGTAATTGCGAAAGCGTTACGGAGATGATAGATAAACTCCAGTGGAAGACTCTGCAGGAGAGACGCTCAGTAGCTCGGTACGGACTTTTGTTAAAGTTTCGAGAACACCTTCACCGAAGAGTCAAGCAGTATATTGCTCCCTCCTACGTATATCTCGCGAAGAGACCATGAGGATAAAATCAGAGAGATTAGAGCCCACACAGAAGCATTCCGACAATCCTTCTTTCCACGTACAATACGAGACTGGAATAGAAGAAAGAACCGATAGAGGTACTCAGGGTACCCTCCGCCACACACCGTCAGGTGGCTTGCGGAGTATGGATGTAGATGTAGATGTAGATGTAGAATTAGTATACTTATTCACACACTGTGGGACGCCGCCTCCCGGAATTTTGTGAAAAAGGCTGCCAACCATCCATAATTTTTTTTCATACAATGTTTCTCATTGTATCCAGAATAAAATTTTCACCCTGCAGCGGAGTGTGCGCTGATATGAAACTCCCTAGCAGATTAAAACTGTGTGCCGCACAGAGACTCGAACTCGGGACCTTTGCCTTTCGCGGGCAAGTGCTCTACCACTTTTTTTTTAAGCTATCAACTACATATTTATCTAATTTTGTTCGATGAATCTGTTCGTGGCAGACACAGGTTCTTTGTCGATCTGTTCACTCAGTTTTCTTACTACAGAGGGTAGCTAACCCTCTGACCGAACACGCTGAGCTGCCGCGCCGGCATCACTGAGCTACTAAAGCACGACTCACGACCAGTCCTCACAGCTCACAGGAGAGCTTCTATGAAGTATTGAAGGTGAGAGACAAGGTACTGGCGGAATTAAAGCTGTGAGGACGGATCGTGAGTCGTGCTTGGGAAACTCCGTGCCGGCACGGTAGCTCAGCGTGCTCGGTTAGAGGGGTAGCTGCCCTCTGTAATAAAATAAATACATAAATAAACTGAGTGAACGGATCAACGATGAACTCTAACAGGGGTCGTGGGACGTCCTCAGCTCCGAGCATATCCGACTATATAAATGAGATTAAAAAATGATTAATAGAGCACTTGCCTGCGACAGGCAAAGGTCCAGACTTCGAGTCTTAGTCCGGCACACGGTTTTAATCTTACAGGAAGTTTCTCATTGTAGCTGAACATTTTTCTGCGACACCGTGGAGGGCCGTTACATTCTCCCAGGATATCTCAAGAAACTAGAACCACTTACTTCATCGCCGAAAATGTGTGAAATTCCACAGTTTGCTATTCGAAATTGGCGTATGTCGAGTCCCACGAGGATGTGGTCGCACATCATATTAGGTTGGTGCTAATGTTACTTACTTACTTACTTACACGTCACTTAATCGTATGCTTGCCCTACACTTCACCCCCACGTTTTATGGCCAGTGTTAGTTCGAAAGTAAGTTTAAGGTTTCGTCGACAACGAGATCATTAGAAACGGAGCTCAAGCTCGGACCAGGGAACGGTGGGGAAGGAAATGAGTCGTGCCCTTTAAAAGGAACCGTCCCGCAATTTGGCCGAAGCGATTTAGGGAAGTCAAGGAAAACCTAACCTGGCAGGGCGGACGGGAATTTGACCGTAGTCATACCGAATGCGAGTCCAGTGTGCTAGCCACTGCGCCGCCTGGCTGCGTAGTGTTAGGTCGAGTGCTGTCACTTTTTGTCAGTACAATCTCTTCATTACATCTACCGACGCCTCCCTCGTCTCCTGCTGCCGCCTAAAAACCCTGGTGACTTTCTACCTTTTTACATCTCCACCACCTGTCTCGGACAATTAAGCCTTCTCTTTTCGTTCTAATCACAATGCTGGGCGGTTAGTACTGATTCGTCACTACTGTGCTTCTATACTCTTTCGTTTTGGGGGGGCTTATATTGCCACAAAGGTTTCTTAGAAGTTTCCATGTAAAAGCTGCCAATTTTCGGTCATCATCTTTACTGAGAGTTGATGCTTCACGTGCATAGTGGATTAGTGGTTGGACTGAGGAGTGGTACTGTCAGTCTGATTCTTCTTCACAGTGATATGTTTCTTAGTACACATACTAGATTAAAACATGCTGTATTAGCTGCTGTCCTAGTGATCTGGTTCTAAGTATATGTGCTGGATTAAAATATGCTTTATTAGCTGCTATCTTAGTGATTTGTTTCTTAGCGTATGTGATACACTAATACTTTTTGTGTTAGCTGCTGTCCTAGTAATTTGTCTCATAGCGTATGTGCTACACCAGGATATGTTGTACTAACTGCTGAGTGTCTTGTCTTAATTTCGGTTTCACAGCTCTCTGTTATTAATATCAGAACACTACTCGAGACGTCTCTTTAGTTTCGTTACTTGTGAGCATATTCTCTGTTTCCCCCTCTCTAATTTGTACTACTGCCTTTAGTGCAGCGTTTCTGTATGTACTAATCATGTTAATGTTTTGTTTTCTTTCATTTACACTCTAAGGCAAATGAATTATCCGAATGGGACGGAAATCGGTAGATCCGATGAACATATACAGACAAACAAATGATTCACGGAGCTATGTTCCGTCTACAAAACTAAATATACAAAAGCAGCTAAATGCGTATGGAAAAAAAACTGCCTTTCATGTAGTCGCAAACATGGAGCATATCTCCACGTACACTGAAGCGCCAAAGAAGTTGTTATAGTCGTGATTATTCAAATACAAAGATATGTAAACAGGCAGATTACGGCGCTGCGGTCGGCAACCCCATATAGAACAAGTAAGATCGGTTACTGCTGCTGCCGGAAAGAGATCCTGCAAGAACGGAACCAACGACTGTTGACGAGAATCGTTCAACTTGACCGAATTGCAACACTTCCGCAGATTGCTGCTGGTTTCAATGCTGGACCACCAACAAGTGTCAGCGTGCAAACCACTCAACGAAACGTCATCGATATGGGCATTCGGAGCCGAAAGCCCACTCGTGTACCCTTGATGACTGCACGACACAAAGCTTTACGCCTTGCGTGGGCCTGTCAACACCGACACTGGACTGTTGATGACTAGAAACATGTTAGCTGATCCGACGAGTCTCTTTTCAAATTGTATGGACGTGTACGGACATGGAGACAATCTCATGAATCCATGGATCCAGCAGGTCAGCAGAGGACTATTCAAGTTGGTGGAGGGTCAGTAATGGTGTGGGGCGTGTGCAGATGGAGTGACACGTCTAGATAAGACTCCGACAGGTGACACGTACGTAAGCATCCTGTCTGATCGCCTACATCTATTCATGTCCATTGTGCATTTCGATTGAGTTGGACAATTCCAGCAGGACAATGCGACACCCCGTACGTCCATAATTGTTACAAAGTGGCTCTAGGAACACTCTTCCGAGTTTAAACACTTTCGCTGGCCACTAGCCACTAGCCACTAGCCACTAGCCCCAGAAGAGAACAGGACGAATTGTAACAGGCTGCTTGCGGATAACCCCTATTGACAAAATCTACCACCTCATGGGCGTAGCACCTCCAGACATCAGAAGGAGAACAGCAGCTGAAGTGGAAATAAAGAATTAGGAGACGAATCAGAGACACTCCCTGTATGGATGCGAACAACAAACACCAAGATTCAAGACGAGAAAAAGTTTTCTCCGGGCAACGCAACTAATCCAGACATCACCTGCAGGCCATAGGATACAACTCTGGCGTAGCTCATTATCAGAGAAATACTGGGACAACCCCAAGGAAGAACTTGCTACAGGTCATCATCTCCCATACATGACATAGAAAGTACCCAGCAGAATGAGAACTGGAGTATCTCGGTGTAAGGAGTAGATGAAGAAATGAGGTTACATCTCAGGGGACGAACTATGTAAGTATGGTGAACCTCAAGACCATCAGCACCTACTCAACTGCAGGAAACTGTCGGAATCAGTGGCCATGGACCATCTGATTATCGTCAATGAAAAGCCAGTCTGTGCAGCGGAATTCTGGTCAGCACATGGAGTATACACTGCTGGCCATTCAGATTGCTACACCACGAAGATGACGCGCTACAGACGCGAAATGTAACCGACTGGAAGAAGATGCTGTGATATGCAAATGATTGGCTTTTCAGAGCATTCACACAAGGTTGGCGCCGGTGGCGACGCCTACTACGTGCTGACATGAGGACAGTTTCCACCCGATTTCTCATACACAAACAGCAGTTGATGGGCGTTGTCTGGTGAAACGTTATTGTGTGCCTCGTGTAAGGAGGAGAAATGCGTACCATCACGTTTCCGACTTTGATAAAGGTCGGATTGTAGCCTACAGCGATTGCGGATAATCGTATCGCGACATTGCTGCTCGCGTTGGTCGAGATCCGATGACTGTTAGCAGAATACGGAATCGGTGGGTTCAGGACGGTAATGTGGAATGCCATGCTGGATCCCAACGGCCTTGTATCACTAGCAGTCGAGATGGCAGGCATCTTATCCGTATGGCTGTAACGGATCGTGTAGCCACGTCTCGATCCCCGAGTCAACAGATGGGGACGTTTGCAAGACAACAACCCTTTCCACGAACAGTTCGACGTCATTTGCAATAGCATGGACTATCATCTCGGAGACCGTGGCTGCGGTTACCCTTGACGCTGCATCACAGACAGGAGCGCCTGCGATGGTGTACTCAACGACGAACCTGGGTGCACGAATGGCATAACGTCATTTTTTCGGATGAATCCAGGTACTGTTTACAGCATCATGATGGTCGCATCCGTGTTTGGCGTCATCGTGGTGAACGCACTTTGGAAGCGTGTATTCGTCATCGCCGTACTGGCGTATCACCCGGCTTGATGCTATGGGGTGCACGTCTCGGACAACTCTTGTTCGCACTGATGGCGCTTTGAACAGTGGACGTTACATTTCAGATGTGTTACGACCCGTGGCTCTACCCTTCATTCGATCCCTGCGAAACCCTACATTTCAGCAGGATATTGCACGACCGCATGTTGCAGGTCCTGTACGGGTCTTTCGGGATACAGAAAATGCTCGACTGCTGCTCTGGCCAGCACATTGTCTGCTCAATGGTGGCCGAGCAACTGGCTCGTCACAATACGCCAGTCACTACTCTTGATGAACTGTGGTATCGTGTTGCTGCTGCATGGGCAGCTGTGCCTGTACACGCCATCCAAGCTCTGTTTGACTCAATGCCCAGGCGTATCAAGGCCGTTATTACGGCCAGAGGTGGTTCTGGGTACTTTTTTCTCTGGATCCATGCACCCAAATTGCGTGAAAATGTAATCACATGTCAGTTCTAGTATAATATATTTGTCCATTGAATAGCCGTTTATCATCTGCATTTCTTCTTGGTATAGCAATTTCAATGGCCAGTAGTGTATGCATGATACGCTATGTATGATAAATCATATTTAATATGTTATGTTCTGGATACCTATAAATAAATAAATAAAATCCTTGCTGGTGCACAAGCGGCATTCGTAAAAGTTCCTTTCCTTGAGCCCTAGAAAAATAAGCGTTTGCGGACCGCACATCTAATGTAAAGTGCTCAGTTTTCATTTATCTCTCGAATCCGTCAGTTTTGAGGCGACTGTGCGTTATGAAATTTATGGGTGGTTTTCTAAAAGCGCTGGGTGTGTTGAACCAAAAACAGCCTAGAATCTTTCATTTTAGGTTGTCCACAAGTGACCTGTCAAATACGAGCCTAATCGGTCGGCCGTATCTGAGGCGTTCCCCCTCTAAGAGCGACGGTTGGCGAGTCCAGTGACGTACTACAGCAGACGTTTGCCCGTGTGCGCAGCAGCGGTTCGCTGCCGCCTTCCAAGCAGATAAAAGCTGCCCGGAAGATGCATTAATTACGAACTACACAGATTATTGAATACACAGTCGTTAAGTCCCGGGGCGGTGTTTAGGTAGGAGTCAGCCGAGTTCGGGAGGGAAAAGAAAAACGAAACAAAACCAAATCCGCCTTCGAATAATAAAGTAAAAGATTGAAAACCGGTAATTATAATGACCCGTGGTTTGTTGCGCTTGTGATCAATATATATTCCTTACTGAGTCCGATGGGCGGAGCTGTTACATTTAAATAATAGGTTTTCGGTTGTGCATACAGGAACACGCTGTGCCTAGGAGCAGTCACACTTAATTGCAGCGCTACGTCTTCCAGGGCACTCCGGCGTGCACTCGTAACGTCGGCGTAGCTTATTAAATTCCGGCCGCACTGTGACGATAAAGCAGCGCCAGCCACAGGCCTACCGTCAGTAAAAAGCCACGGATATTACCAAAACACAAACTGTCACAATAATCTAACTTCAGTTTCTTCCGTCAGTATAAATTCTTCATCGCATTTTCTAAATTCTCACATACGACAAAGAGATTAAATCATGCTTTATTTAGACAGAAAGGCCCAAAATAATGCATTATCCCACCCTTTTCCTGTACCGTTGTGTGTGTTTTTTAGAGAGAGAGAGAGAGAGAGAGAGAGAGAGAGAGAGAGAGAGAGAGAGAGAGAGACAGAGAAAGGGTTTAGGTTGATGTCATAAAATATCCCTTTCAGTAAGGAAGTATTCTGTTTCAGAATATTGTTACACTAAAAGTTTTCAAGATTTTTCTCCTCTATCTCATTCGTTCTTCGATTTTTGTAGACAACTTCGTAGTATCTCGAACTTTTAGATACCAATTCTTTGAACACACGATATGTTATACTCCTATTTTTTGTGTTAACTAACGCTTGTGGTAGAAATTTGGAATGTCCCACAACAGCAGTTTAATCAAATGAGCACTTTCCTAGCGGAGTAATCCTAGGCTAATTGGATGAAGTCTTCTAGGTATTAAACTCAAAAGATATACGAAAACCGTCATAAATATAAGCCACTATGACTGACAAAGAATTTCAGCCGTTAAGTACAACCAGTACAATATTATTTACTGGAATTGTAATAAAATCGAATTTTCTGTTGATAGTGTAAATTATGATTATTGTATGATTAATTTTTTGTGATCTCTTGCTCTACGTAACGATGGCAGCAGGATAAAATGTTCTTGGATTTCCAGCCCCGTAAGCTGAGATAAAATTTTCGAGCTTTCGGAAGCTGTGAGCACCGTTTTCCACAGTAGTTAAAACATCTGACTAGCGGGACAGGCAAGGTTTCTGCCTCATATACGCCAGTTCGGGCCACCATTGAATGTTCTGGACACTGTTGCCTCACTTACGTAACACAGACTCCTTGCTTATACCGGCAGTCAGAAGTCTCAACTCCTGGGGACGATGGTTGAGCACCTTCCAAAAGCTCTAAAGTGTTATTTCAGTTGACGTGGTTTGATATCGGATACCATTTTATCAAGTTACAACTTCGCTCAAGACTCAGATGGCTCAAATGGCTCTGAGCACTATGGGACTTAACATCTGAGATTATCAGTCTCCTATAACTTTGAACTACTTAAACCTAACTAACCTAAGGACATCACACGTATCCATGCCCGAGGCAGGATTCGAACCTGGGACCGTAGTGGTCGCGCGGTTCCAGACTGAAGAGCCTGGAACCGCTCAGCCACACCGGCCAGCAGACTCAGATGTCTCGATGATCATTACACCACATGATACAAGAAATGAAGAATCCAAAGAGGAGGAAGGAGTGAGGCAAACTTCACGGGTTGAGGGGGTACGTGATGTCATTTCAGTGATTAAAAAATCGAGTCCAGAACTTGGTACAATGAGCCCACTTTTCAGCATGACGTTGCACCTCCTGTGTCCTGGATTCATGCACTCATCCGACTGAGAAGGGTGTCATAAAAGCGTTGTATCCTCTCATGACGCAATCTAGCCCACAATTGTTGTAACTGGTACGTGACATGCTGAATAACGAGACTGGGACAGTGTTTACATTCGAACTGGCCACAGTAGTACCCCAAAATCATGCAGACAGTTCGTAGAGACACGTGACGTTTGTGGACGGACATTGTGCTGTTGAAAAATGGCACCATCCACGCATGAGAGGTAAAGCATGAGGACTCAGAATATCCGTGACGTATCGTTGTGCAGCCAAATATCCCTCTATCACAACCAGACGTTCCCTGGAGTCAGATGCGATGGCTCCCAACACCATGGCACTAGTAATAACAAAATTATTCCTCTCCAAAGATGTGGAATAATGAGACCTCTATCCAGGTCGCAGCTATACTCACTGACGATGGTAATCCGGGGTAGTGCAGTACTACACTTCATCACTGAGCACCATGCGACACCATTAGTTCAAATGGCTCTGAGCACTATGGGACGTAACATCTATGGTCATCAGTCCCCTAGAACTCAGAACTACTTAAACCTAACTAACCTAAGGACATCACGCAACACCCAGTCACCACGAGGCAGAGAAAATGCCTGACCCCTGCGACACCATTCATCCGCAGTTCATGCTACCCTGTCACGACACAACTCCAGATACAGTCTTTTGTGTTGTGGTGTTAACGGCAGCCTAATCATGAGACGGTAAGTCCCTTGTCCGATAGCTGTTAGTCTCTGATCAGTGGTGCGGAATAACACAGAATGTTGCAGGCAGAACATTACTGGTTCTCAGATGGTCGGTGCATATGCGAAGGGGCTTCGATAAGCCTGGTGCACAATACGACGACCCTCCCTTATGGTCATTCATTCATTTCCGTGTCCGGTCAGCATTTCCAGATGGTAGCAACTCCGATGGCATTGTTGGTTCCCTCGATCAGGTCCTGTGTTGTGCAGGGCTGTTCAAGTTGATGGCATATTAGCAGGTGCGCCGGGTTTTGTTCCGCTCTCGCAGGATGTATCTCCATTAGCTGGAAGAATACCCCATTTTCTCATGTTGGTCTTGCATAGAGGAACGCCCCACGATTGAGCGATCTCCAAATAGGGCAGGCCAAGTCGTTTCCTGGAGCTAGCTCTTCCTTTACATGGATATCAGATGGTAGCTTGCTCTTCCACCTGGCGATGCGGTTAGACTCTGGTGTTCCCTCTAGTGGCTGAGCCCTGGCGATGAAGCTCTTTCTCGACTTCAGTCGACGGACTACAGCCTGATGATCATGCAGTGGATGTCGGGGATCATAAGTTTACTTAGCCCTCTCTATATCAGCAGCAACAGCCCTTCCAATAGTGGAGAAAGATATTCCAACAGCCTGCCTGTGTGTCCGAGCGGTTCTAGGAGCTTCAGTCTGGAAACGCGAGACCGCTACGGTCGCAGGTTCGAACCCAGCCTCGGGCATGGATGTGTGTGATGCCCTTAGATTAATTAGGTTTAAGTCGTTCTAAGTTCTAGGGGACTGATGACCTCAAATGTTAAGTCCCATAGTGCTCACAGCCATTTGAATCATTTTGAACTAAACACGAATGACACTAACGCACTCTGCTGATCGTTCTACATGTCACAAAGAACTGCAACTCTTATCATTTGCATACGCGCCACTGATGTGGTCGTATATGACGCTACATTGACTTCCTACCATGTCTTCTAGATGCTTCACTTTTTTGTCAGGCAGTATACACATTATCTGATCAAAAGAACCCTGACACTCCTATGTAATGCGGAATTAATCACTATATGCCACGAGATCCGGATCCACCAGTGTAAAAGTAGGCGAGAGTATTGTGGTGCCCGTAGACAGGCAGTAATAGTAGAATATTTCGGTCAGAAGACCTCAGTGACTTCGAACGTGGACAAATCATTAAATGTCACCTGAGTAACAAATCCATCAAGGAGATTTCAACTCTTCTAAAGTTGCCCAATTCCATTGTTGGTGATGTGATTGCTGGCCCGGATCTACAGGGGTGTGGGGAGGGGAGGGGGGTGGGGGGCAAAGCCAGGGTATCGCCCCGGTCAGTAATTTCAGGGGGGGGGGGGGGGGAGGGCGCCAAATTCATATTCTTGAAGAAAGGAAAACCTTATTTTACAAAGCGCCTGGCGTCTATTGATTATTCAGTTTATTTTGAAACGCATCTCTGTTGGCTCCTGAACATTTCTGACCACATCCTCCATAAGATGATTTTTGAATGCATGCATATGGTACGTAATGTCTCTGCCAGGGAAATCCCCATCGTATCTAGAAATAAAAAACTTTCCCGCAGACAAAAGGAGACGGGGCTATACGAGCTAAGCTGAATAAATGAATGAATGCCAGACGCTGTTTGTTTATGTGGTTGACTGAATGTGCGAATGAACAGCGTTATTATAATTGTTAGATTTAGATTGCAAGAGTGCAGAAAATTTTTGCCAGGTCGCTACACTACTCAAGACCAGTTGTTCAGTCCCTGGTTAGCAGCCGCTTAAGTTCTGTTCTCGGGAAAGAGCGGAAAACGCGTTGTACGAACACATAATAACGCCTAACCGGAGAATAAACGCGGGCTAACTAAACCGCTGATTCTGGCACAGTTTGTGAAGTTAATCGGGCAATACGTTTTGATAATGGCAGGTTCAAATGGCTGTGAGCACTATGGGACTTAACATATGAGGTCATCAGTCCCCTAGAACTTAGAACTACTTAAACCTAACTAACCTAAGGACATCACACACATCCATGCCCGAGACAGGATTGGAACCTGCGACCGTAGCAATCGTGTGGTTCCGGACTGGAGCGCCTAGAACCGCTCGGCCACAACGACCGGTTGACAATGGCAGGTATAGTTACAGAATTAGTGATTGGAAGATTGTTAGAACGAGGAAGGAGAAGAAACGGGGACATCACACAAATTATATGGAAGATTATGACGATTCCAAATTTGTATAATAATTTCATGCTACTACTACTTTTCGACCTCATGATTGAGAAACTGGAGCGTAGGAATGAAATGTGAAACTATTTCCTAACATAAAACTTTTTACTTGTAATAGGCCTAATTGGCATTTGATCCTGGTTCATCATGAATTATATTCTGTCGTGTTATTTATATAAATGAGGTAGATAAAATGATTATTTGTACCAAAACAGTCTCGCTTATTTGGCGTGTGCTACAACTGCTGCACTTTTAGCGAGGCGTATTTCGTTTTATCTAGCAGACAGTGACAAAATAGACATAATCAAATCGAGAAGCCACAGAACATTTTAATTTCCACTCCGCTGAATATATGTTTGATGGCTTTCATTACAAAATACGCACGTCCGAAATACAGTGACGTGTTTCAGACGGATGCTGTGTGAAGAGGCGTGGCACTTCACTTGCGCACACTTAAGACCAAATAATATTTCCTCGAACATATATTTTTTTATACAGGGTGATTATATTTAAAGTTAAACTTTTTAAAAGCTGTAGAAAAAACACCACTGGTCAGAATGACGTCAAACTGCAACGGGATATTACAGAAGAAGGGGGGAAATGTATGCCAGAAGAAAAAAAAACTAGTATGAAAATTGATCTATAGATGGCGCTGTATGTGTCAGAATACGTAAATGAAAACACCTGTCAAGCGCACGACTTATTGAAGTTGCCATAAACAAGCCGGGTAGACGGTTTTTCCTCCTTTCGCGCCTGCGAAGTTCGCCGTGACTGTCTCAATGCAGGATCGCGCTCTGCTTGCAAAGTTGCATTACAAGAATGATGACTGTGCAGACGTCGCTCTGCAGAAGTTGCACACACTGAAGGGTTTGAAAAAAGACGTTGGTACAATGACTGCCGTGGGTCTGGAGAAAATGATAAGGAAATTCGGAAAGACGGGTTCTTTTGGCCTGCAACCTGGTAGAGGGAGGAAACCAATTGATTCGACGTCAGTGAAATCAGTGGCCAATGCAATGCAGGAGGAGACGAGTGGTGGTGTGCAAACGTGTAGGGACATACCCGAGAGCACGGTGTGAAAAATCCTACAAAACATCCTTCTTGATATCCATTCAAAATTACCCATGCGCACGAGTTGCTTCCTGTTGACCTGCCAGCAAGGAGACCCTTGCTTCAGAATTTCTTGCTCGGATAGAAATGGACAATGATTGGCAGTGGAAGATTTTGTGGACAGACGAAGCCCACTTCCATCTGACAGGATATGTCAATACACAGAATTTTCGATTATGGGCAATGGAAAATTCACACGCAAATAAATCAGTACCACTTCATCCTGAAAAGGTCACAGTGTGTTGCGGGTTTACGGCGTCATTTATCGTAGGGCCATATGTTTTCCAAGAGACAGGTGCTTCCAGTCCTGTTACCTGTACCGTCACTGGTAAGCGCTATGAGTGTCTTTTGCGCAACCACGTCATTCCAGCTTTCTAACAGAGTGAATGTGTGGATGGGATCATTTTTATGCAAGATGGCGCACCTCCGCACATTGCAAATCCAGTTAAGCAGTTGCTGAAGCACCATTTGGGAAATGCTAGAATTATCAGCCGCCATTTCCCTACAGCCTGGCCGCCCCGATCACCTGATCTAATCCCGTGTGACTGTGGGGCTATCTGAAAGATGTTATGTTCAGTGTTCCGACTGCAAACGCAGTTGCATTGAAGGCACGCATTGCGCAACACATTCTGAACGAGCAGCTTCTCATAAGCCACATGTTTCTGTAACAATGTTAAGCGACGCTCGAGATGGTGTAAAGAGCGATGCCGGTGGAACTTGGGTGACGGAACGAGTGATTTTGAGTTATAAATCGCGTTTTACCCTGTGCCAGTCCGATGGTATGGCTTGGGTTTGGCCAATGCCTGGAGAACGTTACCCGCCATCACGTTTACTGCCAACACTGAAGTATGGAGTTGGTGGCGTGGCGCTAAGCGATATTGTTCGCGGTTAGGGTGTGGTACCCTTATCGCGTTTTAAGAAAACGCTAAATCCGGAAGGATATAAACCTTTTACAGCATTTCGTACAGTAGGAGAATAGTTCTGATTCGATTGTTGTTTGTTTCAGTATGACAAAGCACCTCTTTATAAAGCAGCACGTGTGTGGCAATGGTTTGTGAATAACATTCCTGAAATGGACAGGCGTGCCCAGACTCCCGACGTCAAGCCAATGTAACACCTCTGGAATGACTTAGAACGACGACTTCGCTCCATACCCCAGCGGCCACATCACTACTTTCTCTGGTTTCGGCTCTTGAGGAAGAATGGGCTGCTGTTCCTCCACAGATTCTCATACATCTCACTGAAAGTGAAGTGTCCCTAGCAGAGTTCCAACGATCATAAAGGCCAAGAGTGCACACACTCCATGTTCAAAAAATGTTGAAATGTGTGTGAAAACACTCTATGTTCATGTCCGCTAATATGTAGGTGAAATCTTCAGCATTTCAGCTTTTGTGTATCACTGTTGGTAGTTTAGAAGCACCATGAAATCTGAAGACGTGTTGTCGCATGTATATGAGAGTCCTAAATATTGCGCTTCGGCTCAAGTTTCGTGGTACTGGCACAGTCTTACAAACTTTAAATGCTACCCTAAGTATCTTGGAGCTTTTGTTTAGTCTGACGGTTATCATTTGACCTCTATCGAATTTATTTGGCGATGTCATGTCAGACTTAGATTGAAGTACCGATTGTCTTCGAATCTTCTAATTCTGCTATTGTCGTATTTCCCTACGTGTGATATTTCACAGAGACCTTCCAGCATTCCTTTCTCTCGAAACTGGTTCTCGCTTCCTACTTGTACATCCAATACGCATAGACTTCTTTGCTAACTATCCATAGCAAATGAGCGAGGTGGCCCGTTTGTAAGATACAGGACTCAGTTTCGTGAGCACGGGAGGTCAAATATCCGTCCACCTACTTACTTACTTACTTACTTATATTGGCCACACAAACCACAGCCGGTCTTCGGCCTCACTCAATCCAGCCTTCCACACTTTCCTGTCATCTGCATCTTCATATCCCAGACCCAGTATCTGCATGTCTCCCATGGTATTATCCTTCCATCTCATTCTCGGCCGTCCCAGAGGCCTCTTTCTTCGGCTTCTCCATCCATTACAACCTTTATTGCCGGGTTCTTCCCTCTCCTCCTCACATGTCTGTACAATCTTAGTATCTTAATTTTCACACTCGGTACGACGTCAGGCTGTGTGTATAATTGTCTGCGTTCTCTGTTTTTCCTTATTCTCCACTGTTCATTTTCTTTCACTGGTCCATACATTTTTCTCAGTATTTTATTTTCGAAAGTGCTGAGTTTTTTCTCTGTTTCCTTTATCAGAGTCCATGTCTCACTTGCATCGCACACTATTGGCTTGATCATGGTCTGATATATTCTTATTTTTGTCTGCCTAGATAGTAACTTCCATCTTATGATGTAGTGCGTAGCTCCTAGACATCTTCCCTGGCTTGAATTGTTGTTACTGTCTCTTGTTCTATAAGGTTTTGTTGGTTGATGTTGACATCGAGGTACGTGAATATGTCTGTCTTCTGTATTGTTAGATTTCCGATTTTTAGATGGTTTGGTCCTAAATGAGCTCTTCTTCCTACTACCATGAACTTTGTTTTACTTTTCGTCCAGCAGCACGGAATTAGATTTTCCATAATTTCCCTAATTTGCTCAAGACGAATGCCAGGATGGTTCCTTCGAAAGGACTCATCACATTCCCTTCTGTGCCATTCCCCAAATCGAGCTCGTGTTCTAATAACCTCGTCATCGATGGGACATTCAGAACTATCTTCCTTTACTGTCCACCCACGGCAATGAAACTACGAAAAAACACCGAAATTTGAGGTAAAATATTGATAGACTGTAAGGAAAGGATATTAACCCGAAAAAGCGATGTGCTAATTGGAATCGCTGTTCAGAAGCAACCAATCACACATCACATCGGTTGAGAAATATAGATGAACAGAGAAGCGTAGCAGTTGCGTTATTGTAATGGCTGACACAAATTATGCTCATTGATAGTTTACAATGCACGAAATGAGCGTACAAGTAGCTGGAAAGGCAGAACTATCCATGTTTCGAAGTTCGACAGTCGGTAAATTGTCATACCACCAGATTAGATTGAATATAATCAACCAAAACAAGTCTGGTCGGGGTGATACTGTCAGCAGTAGCGATGTTGATTTGTCGGCTCACAGTGTAGCTCATCTGACCGGCCATATTGTCACTGAATACTGGTCTGCAGCACGTCGCATTGAGTAGAGAGTCCAGCAGATCCCAACCTTCCTCTTTCCAATAGCCTTCAGAAGGGAGAGATCGTCAAACGTATCAAGGGGTCATACTGGAATATAGTGACTCATGCAGCTGGATCCTGGCAGCTATAGTGATTATGCCGCCTACACAAAACCAGTCCACTCACTTTAGAGCCTGCCATCCATGTGTGACGTCCACTGCGCTGTACATCCATGATCCCTCACTACACTGATGAGCTTCCAAGTATTCAATCGAGTTGTTGTTTGCATTCTAAGCACAATACTTCGATGACCGACCTAATCCTCCCCTTTAGGTGCTACGAGTTGCGCTGTTATCTGTACTCGCTGACTCAGCTACATGAGCAGGTTACAATCTCCTAACAACTCTATGATGATTCCACAACTTGTATTTTATGATGAGAGAGCAGGGGCTATAGGAAACTGGCGTTTCAACTAACTTAGTATCTCCGGCATAGTTATTTCATGGCGTGATTCGACAATGCCTTGTTGACGTGGCGCCAGTCAGACAAAAATAACAGGTGATTTATATCACTTTTTAATGTCGAGTCGTTCGAACTAGTTGGGGGATATCCAACATCCTTCCTGTGGTGACGAACATCCGTCCTGTGGTGGTGACTGGGAAAGTTTCAGTGAGGAGAGAAAACTATTACTTTATTTTTTTATTTTTATTCATTTTTTATTTTACTACAGCGATTTTTCTGAATCCCATGCATGGTTACCTGGTATCCAGAGAAATTTCACCAAAGTTCCATATCGCTATAGCTCATCCACCTTCGACATTTTGATCATAAGATTAACGTTGTCGTTCCTTCTTATTGCTGGAGTGTTAAGAGCTAAAGGATATCCAGTTCCTTAGGGGTTTTTGAATGAATCAGACTGGCATTATCGGTCCCCACCATTAAATTTATGTTATCTTTCCATATTAAAACTGCTCTGGATGGATGGTTATGGGTCTATTATAACAGATTATATTGATATTGTGTCATCTGTCTATTTAAGAGCATTCGCTTCGTTCTGAGACTCATTTGAAAGTATTCGCTCCTAGCATTGGACACTGTAAGTCTTGCATCCTGCCGGGCGGGATTAGCCGAGCGGTCTTTGGCGCTGCAGTCATGGACTGTGCGGCTGCTCCCGGCGGAGATTCGAGTCCTCCCTCGGGCGTGGGTGTGTGTGTTTGTCCTTAGGATAATTTACGTTAAGTAGTGTGTAAGCTTAGGGACTAATGACCTTAGCAGTTGAGTCCCATAAGATTTCATACATATTTGAACATATTTTTCTTGTATACTGCAACAGTTATTAGATGAGACCAACTCCCTTCACACAACTGCGTCATCCTCGCAGCTACCATCGTTGCTTATCAGGTCTCTTATAAACTGCTGGCCATAAAAATGCACCACTATGAAAGTAGTGCACAACAGATATCAAATTAGCATGAAGTGTACCACATGATGTGATAAGTATGCGACTGTCACTTAGCGCAACTGCACGGAGTAGGTAATAGTAACGCAATCTATGACCTGTACACAAGGGAAAAGTTATGCAGCGGAGTAATATCTACCAGCTTGTTGGCGCACTGTGACTTTCAGCCGCCAGCTGAAGGTCATACAAACGCAGGGGTAAACGGATGACTTCACAACCCACACACATCTCATCTATCATGTCATCATCATCATCACGTGACAATGCACGCCCCCTTGCCTACGACGTCATTCACAGACCAAGAAACCACACCTCATTTCTTGGAATGGTGGCAGCTACTAAAACGAAACAGCCAGTTGTATCCCAGCAATTTACAGGCCATTAAAACGAAACAGCCAGTCACAGTGTACTTCTCAGAGCTGCCATTATAAGCTTCGTCGCCAGCAACAGACACTTGCGCCAGCGCGAACACACATACCTGAATTTTGTGTCCAGTTAAAAAATATATAAACAATCTAAATTTTGCACTGTGTTCAAAAGTAACCGAAGAATCTGAGTTTTTCATTATGTTCAAAAACGTATGAATCTGAATTCATTGTATCATTTTCAAAAGTATTTATCAAAAAACAAAGTACGTACAGGGAGTAAGTTGCAGTATTTCCACATCTCAAATGCGTAAGCTTCATCATCAGCAAGACACACATATACTGCTGAGAAACATATTATACACTTGAGTACGGTTCAAAAGTTGGACAGAGAGACCGAGGGGTAGCTTCTGGGCAAGACTTCGTTCTATAGCAAAACACATTGCGAAGTCAGCAGCAGAGTATTTCATCAAATGCCCAGCTACAGAGGTGACAAAAGATAAAACACATATCTCGCTGGAAACTGTTGCTTTGTCTGCATAAAGAGAAGCCAGTACACACACATACACTCTCTCTCTTTCTCCTTCTTACAAAGCTTTTTTTTTTTTTTTTTTTGTAGTGCTGTGTTGTACGTATTTCTTACTACAGGTCGCAACATGTAATCTTCCAGCAGACACATTCTTGGGCTGTCTTCTGCACTGATCGAGTTCTGAATATGTAAGTAGAACAGATACGGATGACTCTTTTGTCGAAAATTGTCCTATCTACTAAGTCTAACAAACTGACTTTGAATTTAACTTTTCGTTGCTGTATCATCTTGGTTTTATTACACATAACAGACAAATAGCTTTTATCTTTCACATCAACATATCTCATATTAACTGTTCTATGTCATGTGTGATTATATTGATTGACTACAACTTGCACCATTACAGTCCATTTAAAACAACACTTCTTTGTGAAATGTTTAACCATTTTTCTTTTAACAGTTCTGTTGAATCACTCAACGACTGAAGCTTTCAATGTGGCAAATGATGAGCTGCGGTTAATCTTATGTTTATCCATTTGCTTCTCCAATGAGTATTGTAAAATTTAGTACCTAAGTCTGTAAGTAATATGGAGTCCCGTTCCTGCATGTGTATATTTTTCTAAACACATCTGCAGCCTCAGAATCACCTTCAATCTTTCTCTCTCTCTGTAATGCTTACTTGCGTGAGTCACAAACAATATAAAAATATTACAGAGGAAATGAGATGGGAATATCAAACAAAAATACTCTAGATACAGATTTCATTATAAACCAGATTATTTCTCAAATCGCAAATAGCAGTGATTGCTCATAATTTTTATGCAGTCTAATGAACTGCGTGCTGTTTTATTACCCATCTTATAAGCTCTTCAGGAAATTCGGTAGCATCGTCCTCTTCTTCAGCAAGATTAATAACTGTTAAAGAAAGAAGAAATCATAAGGTAATGCATTTTCTAATGATGATCTTAATTAATACAAAATGTGAACTGTAATACGAGGGTTGGACTTTAATAGTGGCAGCTATTTATTTACAGCTCCTACAAAATACGAGGGTTGTCCAGAAAGGAAGTTCCGGTCGATCGCTAAATGGAAACAACTTGTGTTGGACAGTGTCTCTAGTATGCCCGTCGATCGTGTCGCGTTACTCTTTTCAGTTTTGAGTGAACAGTGAACACGTAATGATGCCTAGGGAATAGCGTCTCCCGCCAAGTATGAGGGCCTGGCTAGAGATTTCGCCTGTGTCATGCAGCCCACGTAACACACCTTCAGAGCAGTTCCTCCTTCATGCCAATTCTCGGCCGCACAATGCAGGGGCAATGAAGACGCTCCTGCAGCGTTTCCGGTGAGAAGTGTTTGATCAGTCTCATCTCTGTTCACAAGAACCGCTAGCTATGAAGACAGAATTTGTCCGCAGACAACGAGCTGCAGACCAGCGCAGATAACTGGCTCAAAGCACAGGCGGCTGCTTTCTATGACGATGATGTTGGAAAGTTGATACGACACTATGATGGAACTCGAAGTTGGAGCGGCGACTATGTTCATTTTTGGAACAAAACCTACGACCAGCTTAGTGACAGAAGTGATGACACTTTCTGCAGGACCTGACCATCATTTTGCAGGACAATGCTCAAGCACGTACAGTGCAAGCTGTTACTGATTTGTTTGACAAATGGGGGTGCTAAGTGCTATACCACTTACTGCACTGCACTGACTTAAGCCCTCGTGAATTCAACTCGATTTCTAAACTGAAGGAAACATTTCACGGCATTCGCTTCAGAACTGCTACAAATTCGCAGGGCAATAGACCAAGCCGCTCGAACTGTCAACACAAATGGCACTGCTAAGAGTATCCTACGACTTCCACATCGCTGGCAACGGGTTATACACAATACTGGTGACTACTTTGAACGTACGTACAACTTTGAAACACGTATCTATTTTGTACGAGCTTTAAATAATTAGTTACCACTATTTAAGTTCCAACCCTCGTATATATCAAGAGAAATGAATTTACCTTGAATGTTTGGAATCTTCTTATTCTCATAACATGTGCTATTACGAACGTTCTCATCCACTGTAAGATCAATAACTAGCAAAAAAAAAAACAGTACAGACAACGAGATATTACAAATACGTGATCTTAAGTCAAAAGTAATCTGGAGATTAGTCTTGTATGGAAGTGAAACGTCGACGATACACAGTCCACGACAAGAAGAGAATAGAAGCTTTTGAAATTTGGTGCTGTAGAAGAATGCTAAAGATTAGATGGGTATATCACATAACTGATGAGGGCATACTGAAAAGATTTAGGAAGGCAAAAGTTGACTGACATCGGGGGCTCATCAGTTTGGTATTGTGGGAGGAGACCAAGAGATGAAGACAGTATGCACACTCAAATGGATGCTGCAGCAGGACCTTCTCGTAAAATTTGAATCAACAACTTTCTCCTCAGAGTGTGAAAATATTTGGTTGGTGCCCACCTACATAGGGAGATATGATCATCATAACAAAATCTTGAGACCAGAGCCCGCATGCTGTTCTAGAGTGGAGCGGTAAAAAAAGCAGCTGAAAGGTGTTTTGATGAAACTTCTGCCAAGCACTTAACTGTGAATTGCAGAGTAATCATGTAGATATAGGTTGCAATAGTTCTTCAGAGGTGAAGAAACTTGCATACGATAGAGTAGCTTGGAGAGCTGCATCAAACCCGTCTTCGGACTAGAGAGCATAACAGTGACATTGACAATAACAACACCGACAACCATAACTAACAGTGATTTCAATAAAGGAATATGTACGACCAATATCCATCTTCCTATATACTAACAGGCAGAAGGCTTATAATACCTGTTTATTTCACATCATTCGCCTCCACAGAAC
Source organism: Schistocerca gregaria (assembly GCF_023897955.1). Classification (NCBI taxonomy): domain Eukaryota; kingdom Metazoa; phylum Arthropoda; class Insecta; order Orthoptera; family Acrididae; genus Schistocerca; species Schistocerca gregaria. The sequence goes on from NC_064931.1 coordinate 749,008,433, forward strand.
TGTAAAATCTTCATGGAATGCACATCTGTACAGTACGGAGAACTACCTCATGCAGACATAAAACCATCTTGAGATGCTTACTTGACAGAAAAAAATTTGTTCAGGGAAAGACATTACGTTAGTATCCCTCGATTCGGCGCAGTGAGATGCTGAAGACGAATATCTGGACAAATATAAATCATTACCAACAATATTACAGTAATATACCAAGACAAGAGATGCAATATAACATTTCGGACTTAAGAATTTGTTTAAATATTTGACATGCTCCCTCGAAAAGTGTGCATTATGCTTGAAATTAGACAAATGAAAGGTGGTGAAGACATGTTTTTCTGACAATTCAAAAAATGGTTCAAATGGCTCTGAGCACTATGGGACTTAACATCTGTGGTCATCAGTCCCCTAGAACTTAGAACTACTTAAACCTAACTAACCTAAGGACATCACACACATCCATGCCCGAGGCAGGATTCGAACCTGCGACCGTAGAAGTCGCGCGGTTCCGGACTGAGCGCCTTAACCGCGAGACCACCGCGGCCGGCTTTCTGACAATTCAGATGGCTCTAAGCACTATGGGACTATTCATCGGAGGTCATCAGTCCCCTAGACGTAGAACTACTTAAACCTAACTAACCTAAGGACATCACACACATCCATTCCCCGAGGCAGAATTCGAACCTGCGACCGTAGCACCAGCGCGCTTCCGGACTGAAGCGCCTGAAACCGCTCGGCCACAGAGGCTGGCTTTCTGACAATATTGAGTGTAATTTTGACAATTAGAAGGGCATTTTTCTGTATGAATATGAGAGTAATAAATCGTTTATACTGGAAAATAATATACCTCTAATTGTGAAGTTTAAAATTTTATTAACTGACGGAATGATAACAGAAGGCAAATACCAAAGATACTGCAGTGTAAGGAATTTATTCAAGAGTAAGACACTAGGAGAGTATTTTGATTTATATTTGAAAATGGGGGTACTGCTGCTTGTTGATGAGTTCGAAAACGTTGGTGGTATATATCTTAAAACATATGAATTTGGTCCTGCGCAATATATTATTTCACCTGGTTTGGCTTGTGATGCTCTATCGAAAATTACTAGAGCACAACTGTAGCTTATTACGGACACTGAACACTTCCAGCTTGTAGTAAGGTGTGTTAGATGCGGTATTGTTCATTGTTCATGCAGGTACAACAGGTTGATGCAGACACAACAGGTTCATGGCTAGTTATGTTGACACAACAGACCAATCTTATACAGGGTGTTACAAAAAGGTACGGCCAAAATTTCAGGAAACATTCCTCACACATAAATAAAGAAAAGATGTTATGTGGACATGTGTCCGGAAACGCTTAATTTCCATGTTAGAGCTCATTTTAGTTTCGTCAGTATGTACTGTACTTCCTCGATTCACGGCCAGTTGGCCCAATTGAAGGAAGGTAATGTTGACTTCGGTGCTTGTGTTGACATACGATTCATTGCTCTACAGTACTAGCATCAAGCACAGCAGTACGTAGCATCAACAGGTTAGTGTTCATCACGAACGTGGTTTTGCAGTCAGTGCAATGTTTACAAATGTGGAGTTGGCATATGTACATTTGATGTATGGAGTAGCACGGGGCAATAGCTGTGGCGCGGTACGTTTGGATCGAGACAGATTTCCAGAACGAAGGTGTCCCGACAGGAAGACGTTCGCAGCAATTGATCGGCGTCTTAGGGAGCACGGAACATTCCAGCCTATGACTTGCGACTGGGGAACACCTAGAACGACGAGGACACCTGCAATGGACGAGGCAATTCTTCGTGCAGTTGACGGTAACCCTAATGTCAGCGTCAGAGAAGTTGCTGCTGTACAAGGTAACACTGACCACGTCACTGTATGGAAGTGCTACGGGAGAACCAGTTGTTTCCGTACCATGTACAGCGTGTGCACTATCAGCAGTCGATTGGTCTCCAGAGGTACACTTCTGCAAATGGTTCATCCAACAATGTGTCAATCCTCATTTCAGTGCAGCTGTTCTCTTTACGTATGAGGCTTCATTCCAACGTGATCAGATTGTAAATTTTCACAATCAATATGTGTGGGCTGACGAGAATGTCTTGATTGGGCCCCATGTTCTTCCACCTACGCTCAATGGAGCACGTTATCATGATTTCATACGGGATACTCTACCTGTGCTGCTAGAACATGTGCCTTTACAAGTACGACACAACATGTGATTCAAGCACAATGGAGCTCCTGCACATTTCAGTCGAAGTGTCTGTACGCTTCTCAACAACAAATTCGGTGATCGATGGATTGGTAGAGGCCGACCGATTCCATGGCCTCCACGCTCTCCTGACCTCAACCCTCTTGACTATCATTAATGGGGGCATTTGAAAGCTCTTGTCTACGCAACCCCGGTACCAAATGTAGAGACTCTTTGCGCTCGTATTGTGGATGGCTGTGATACAATACGCCATTCTCCAGGGCTGCATTAGCGCATCAGGGATTCCATGCGACGGAGGGTGGATGCATGTATCCTCGCTAACGGAGGACATTTTGAACATTTCCTGTAACAAAGTGTTTGAAGTGTCGCTGGTACGTTCTGTTGCTGTGTGTTTCCATTCCATGATTAATGTGATTTGAAGAGAAGTAATAGTATGAGCTCTAACACGGAAAGTAAACGTTTCCGGACAAATGTCGACATAACATATTTTCTTTCTTTGTGTGTGAGGAATGTTTCCTGAAAATTTGCCCGTACCTTTTTGTAACACCCTGAATAGATTGAAGGGAATAGCCTTTACAGCTCGGCAATGTTGCAAAATGTTCCACTGTCAAGTTTTGTATGGCTTTCTACAGAGGGTGTTGAAACGTCTGATAAGGAAAACATATCCGACGATTCTTACCCAGGATAATTTTTATGAGCAGATCTCAACCGGGGCACCACAATCTGATAGTAACAATCCAAAGAAATTAATTTCGACTTTATACCATAAGAAACATTATGTTATTCATTACGGAAAATAAAAATAATGTTTCCATTATAAACTGCTATCAAAAAATGTCCTTAGAATTTTATCGTTTGGACAAGCTTACTGGATGAAACCATACATTGAGATTAATGCACAGATACGCATCACTGAAAGCAATAATACTGAGAAACAAATATTCAAACTGATTAATAATACTGTGTTTGGTAAAACAATGGAAATTTTTTTAGCTGATACCGAATTAAACAGGCCTAATGTAGTGTTTGATAAGCTATTAGCAGTAGGAATCGCTATTTTGGCTATTTCACAGAACCTTATAATAGACTTTTAATGTGGATAGATACCAAACCAGTTTCCACCAAAGCACGTACAACTGTGTAACACGGACACCAATAGCTTAATTTATCATATTAAAGTTGGGTCCATACATGAGTTGATACTCCAGGCTCCCTTGGAAATACCAGATAAAATTTTCTGCCGGTAAATATATACGGCGTTGGGTTAATGAAAGACGAGTTGAATAGTGAGCCTATTAACGAATTTATCAGTCTACAACCTAAAATGTACGCATTTGAGATTGAGCCGGCCGCGGTGGTCTAGCGGTTCTAGGCGCGCAGTCCGGAACCGCGCGACTGCTACGGTCGCAGGTTCGAATCCTGCCTCGGGCATGGATGTGTGTGATGTCCTTAGGTTAGTTAGGTTTAAGTAGTTCTAAGTTCTAGGGGACTGATGAACACAGATGTAAAGTCCCATAGTGCTCAGAGCCATCTGAACCATTTTGCATTTGAGATCCAGTCAGGATGTGTAATACGCAGAGCAAAGCGCGCGAAACAGTTTTCTGTAATGGAGTTAAACAATAATTATTATGAGTGTTGAATTCTGAAGTTAAGACAAGCGTACATCATGAAATTCAATCGAAGTGTCACTCATTTTCTACTGTTGAACAGCACAAACTAAGTTTGCCGGAATAAGATGATAAATGATTTATACTCCCAGATTAAATGAATATCTTAGCTTGAGGTGACTATCAACTAAATAATAATAATGATGACTGTTTTGAGTGTCTTTGCGTTGAGGCGGTCACTATCACCTGAAATGTGACAATGACTGATTTTATTGTGTATGTGTGGAAAATTGTAAAATGTGAGTTTAGTTGATGTGTGAAACATGTCATAGCATTGTATAATTTAAATTCTGAGTAAGATCCTTCACCATAGCTACAAAGTATGCAATATGTTCTGCGAAATCATGTATGCAAATGTACTCGAACCAGTGATATTATCATGACTGCAATTAGGACCTGATTACAGCACGCATTCTGTATCGGCATATATTCTAAAAGAAGTTTTAGCTTGTTTGCTAAACTGCATAAATTTTCTGTACTCATTCTTGCTACTAGGTGCGATACTGTTGTTTAGCTTAATCGGTGCACAGTCAACCAAGTGTGCATCTAACTTTTCTTCGGAATGCAATAATTTTTATAAGAAAATTTATGTCTGTATTACTTCCTGTTTGATTTTTTACCTCTCCCCTCCCCTCCTCCCTCTTCATTCAAGTAAACACCACAGAAAGAGAGAGGGACAAAACAGAGGTTAAACGTTTTGCAGTGTGTGTGTGTGTATGGGTGTATGGGTGGGTGGGTAGATGGGTGGGTGGCTGGGTGTGTGGGTGGGTGGTGGATGTTTGGGTATGTATGCGTTGGTGGAATAGGTGGGTAGGTGAGTTTTGCTGACGATAGAGATAGTGTATTTTAAACATAGAAACACTGCAAGTTACACCTTTTAAGTAACTTCGTTTATAAATACCTTTGAATGTGGCGCGAAATATGCTAAAAATTTATATAACTCACGTGTTTTTGAATATGGCCCCAATTTACACAGTTCAGGCGAAGCTTACATTTTTCCCAACTTGGAAATATTGTAGTACTGGCAATATCATCGAACTTGGCGCTATCTTGGATTGCAGTATTAGTAGGTCTGCAAAACGTAAGCGGGCCAATTCCGCCACCTTGGATTTTTTAAATTTTCTGCACCATCATCTTGCATCTTTTTTAAAATTTCTAGCCATCGACATCTTCCATTTTTAAATCCCCTGCGACAGTCATCTTGGATTAATAAACTTCCCGCCACAGCCATCTCGGATTTTTCGACGACTGCAGCGCCGACTAGTGGCGGATGCTAGAAATATGCACCAATGGCTCTATAGCCATACTATTCGGCGATTTTCTGATTCAGATTTTATTTCACTTTATTTTATTTTGTGAGAAGGTCACAAGAAGGAACGTCTAACACCAAGTGTCGGGATTCGACAGAAGCTGCACCCTGGCCTACTGAGATTGCAGTTTATCGTTTCACGATATTGCTGCTCGTCTTGGTCAGCATCCCACGACTGTCATACGAATATGGAAAGAATGAGACAGAAAGTGCATATTTGTGCAACGGCGTCTGGAGCACCACAGACTGTAAGACTGCGACCATTGTTGCGGCTTACCATGACGTGATTGGAGAGGTGCGCTAACGGTAGACCGCCCAGCGACCACATGGACCGCAGGAGGGGCCCCACATTGTCTTTCCAATGAGACGCGTTACTCTGTACAGTATCATGATGGAGGTATCCTTGAGTACAGGTGCCGGGAAGAACGAACGTTGCCAGAATGCATGTGTCACCGTGATACGGGCCCAGCCCCAGGTTAGTTGTATGGTGTGGGACTGGCTATACAATACAGTCTCCAGTGGTTCGCAGAGCGGGTAATTTGGGCCGTAGCCGCTACATTTCTGACGTGTTAAGGTTAGTGGCCGTGCATTATCTTCGTGGTCTCCATAATGTAATATTTCAGCAAAATGACGAAACATTATATGTCTCTCGTGCCGTCCTGGCTTCTATATGGACAGGTTGCTAGACTGTTGCCCTGGCCAGCACGTTCTCCAGGTATCTCAACCACTAGAAACATCTGGACATGAGTTTCCGAGAATCTGGCACACCGTCACTCGCTAGCTAAGACTGAGGAACTTTGACACAGATTTGAAGCAATATGGAATGATGCGTCCGTGTATGTCATCCAAGCTTAGGTTGACTCGATATTCAGTCAAAATACAGCCACTGCTGCTGCCAACGGTGCCAGCTCTATTTACAGAATTTGGCACTCTGTATACCCCCAAATCACTTACAAATGTAGTCATTTGTTCTTTTTACTAGACAGTATACAGACTATAAATGAATTTTTAATATCTTTCTGTCCTCAATGGTGTCGAGTCTTAAGGGCCAACAATGATTACGGGGTGGTTAGGAACGATCTGAAAAGCTTGAGAAGGTGTTTTAAGGTAGATTGTGCTGACAAATATCTATCAAGAAAAAAATGCGGTAAGTTGTGCCGTTTCCGAATTAGCATTGAAATTAGCCAATCAGGCCGTTGCGAGCGAAAATTCAAGGGACTCTGTAACACCTATTTTCGACCTATTTTGTATCGGTATCGATATTTCTGTGTCAATTTATAGTATTGATTATGTATAATGTTGTATCTTATTTTTTGTCTATGTATAGATGTTTCAGTTATGTGAAACTTTTGAGCGATTTTGTTTAAATTATGCTTGTGGATTTAAATAACTAATGGAATGATTGTTGTGTATTGTACTGTAAATGACTTGGTTCATAGTTAGGGAACATTGGGTTGAATGTAAAAGATGTAAGGAAGCTCCGCAATTATGGAAGTAGACTGGCGGAGTGGAAAAGGTGTGGTTGGCGCGCAAGTGGAACTGTGTCCTTTGTGACGGCTAAGGAGTCTGGGCTGAGCAGTACTGTCGTTAACATCTCGTTAGCAGTGGCGGATAATTTTGGCTGATATTCCCGGAGTTTTGAGGTCAGAAGAGCTTAAGGGCACCATTTATGGGACTCGTATGCTGCATTTGGTGATAGCAATATCATGGCACGGTTTTTGACCCTATAAAAATATAATTTCGACACCAAGAAGATATGTAACAGGGCGACCACCGCAGTATTGCTATGATTGCATCGCCGCCAGGTTAACAGCCACTGAAAATTGCGCCACCAGTGCCACCAGCCTTCCACTAAATTGTTTATATGTGGCACTCTGTAAATGGGCCAGGTATTTGTGAAATTTGGTTAATTTTAATAATAATCGTGGTGTTGCTAAAAACTCCATCTTACACCCGTCATTATCTGAAATCACAAACCTGGACAGGAATCCTATCCTAGTCAATTTAATTCCGAATGTCCTAATTTATTATGAGGAATTGGTTGAACTTGAATTTAACGTTGTGTTGTCAGTTACACAGCCAATTATATTTTTGATTAAGAAAGAAGACTGCTTATGAAAGCACATCTGTTATTTAAAGAGTTATAGTTTGTTGTGCTTTACTTAATTAATAATTAATGATATCAATACTTACCATTTATCATACATACTGGTGTAGTTTTGTTAATGAGCATGTTTCTTCAGACCATAAAAGTTTAAGGGTCCTAATGTACTAGGCTAGTTAGTTAATGAAGCAATGCAAAGGCTCCTTCAGAGCCAGTGTAGCCAGATTTGCATTCTGTTTAGTTGCTTCAAACCGAGTTTAAGAAAGAACCATTCTAATGCAAGTTGGTAAATGCACAGGCATAGAGACCCTGTACTAAACAATGAAGTTATAAATTATGATCATTAGCAGGCCACCTGGTTTCAATTCAGAATTATTTCAAGCTTTTCCGTGTCCAGTATTGCTACTAATTTCATGTGTGTCGGTAATTGGTTTTATAAACTGTTGCACCTAGTTCAAGGTACGTGTTGTTGAGAGGCATATGTTACTGTTCGCTCTTTCATTGGTTGTTGGTAATGCAATAATCTGCGAGATTAGGTTGCTGTGTTGTAGTATGAACAGATACTAGGCAAGATTTTAATGTGTATGTCAAGAGAGGTTAGGTTAGCCTTAACACTGCCTTCTGTTTACCATTTTGCTTGACACAAGACTGTCTAATTAGGATGGCGACCGGTTTTAATATGTAATGTTACAACTTACTTTTGTACTGGGAGAACGTCTGTTCCTGCCCCACCGTTTACTGATGGCTATACTTTGCTGGAGTGTTTCGGAAACGAATCTCAGTTTGATAGTTCTGTTTCCATTACGTTATCTCACGGTCACGACTACTCAAAAATTGCTCACATAGGTATAATGTTAGCATCGATTGCCGTTTAAGGTGGTCGGTGGTACAGTTTCAACCCGACGTAGACGGTGTCGCCAGAAGTATTCTTTGTTTCGTTTCCTGAAACCGAAAAAGAGAGCAGTTCAAACATTGGACATGGGACGCTAGTAGGGACCAAACCCGAGCCAAAGGGTGAGCAGTCTCATGTGCTATCTGCGCTATGAGAACAACTGACACTAATTTAATGTGGTGGGCAGCTTGAATTCGGGTGCGCGACGGCCTGATTGAATAACTTCAATGCTAATTAACTCGGAAACGTCGCCACGTACCGGTTTTTTTTGTAACTATTATTTTCGTGGTTCATGGTGTGAGTTCCTGTAGTCATGTCCTAGTTCATGAACCACGGGCAACGTATGAGTGGCCAAGTAAGTGGTCCCGACAGTCGGGATACCAGTTACTTTGGAATAAGGCTGGGCATCTCGGACATATTCTGAGTCTTGGTCACCTTTGTGCTCATACGGCAAAGACTACCAAATCCACCGGTTAGTCCCTCAACCGTTAGGGGTAAAACTCAATGGGACTCGGGGCAAGTAAGGCTAGCAACCTGCTTCCCCGATACTTTAAATATGATGCTGGCAACAATCAGAGCAAAATGCCTCGGACCTTTGGAGGTGACGGAGTCCCTCCTCTAACTGAGAAACCAGGGACTCCTAAGATACGACTTGTCAAACAAATGGTAATGAGATGGGGAGCTATTAATATCAATGGGGGCTACCCTGGGAAGAAGGTAGAGCTGGCAGAGGCTGCAAGTAAGATGGGGCTGGACGTTTTAGCTGTTAGTGACATTCGGGTAAGGGGTGAGAAAGAAGAGGAAGTGGGAGAATACAAGGTCTACCTGTCAGGAGTCAAAGCAGGAATAGCACAATGGGGTGTAGGGATTTACATCAGGAAAGAAATGGAACCTAGCGTAGTTGCAGTAAGGTATGTAAACGAACGACTGATGTGGATAGATTTGACAGTGTCTAGCAAGAAAATTAGGATTGTGTCATTATATTCGCATTGTGAAGGGACAGATCAAGATAAGATGGATAGTTTTTATGAGACACTCACTGATGTAGTTGTTAGAGTAAAGGACAAGGACAGTGTTCTGCTCATGGGTGATTTTAATGCCAGGATTGGAAATCGAACAGAAGGGTATGAAAAGGTTATGGGTAAAAATGGAGAGGATATGGAGACCAACAGGAACGGGAAACAACTCTTGGATTTTAGTGCCAGTATGGGCTTAGTAATCACAAATTCCTTTTTTAAACATAAGAACATTCACCGGTATACTTGGGAAGGCAGGGGAACCAGATCTGTCACTGACTATATAATAACAGATCAGGAATTCAGGAAGGCTGTGAGGGACACACGTGTATTCAGGGGATTCTTTGATGACACTGATCATTATTTAATCTGCAGTGAAATTGGGATTGTGAGGCCGAAAGTGCAGGAGGTCAGGTCCATATGTAGGAGGATAAGAGTGGAGAAACTTCAGTATAAGGAAAACAGGCTCAAGTACATAACAGCGATCTCAGAAAGGTACCAGTTAGTTGAATGTAGTCAATTACAGTCATTGGAAAAGGAATGGACAAGGTACAGGGACACAGTACTAGAAGTGGCTAAAGAATGTCTTGGAACAGTAGTGTGTAAAAGTAGGATGAAGCAAACAGCTTGGTGGAATGACACAGTCAAGGCAGCCTGTAAAAGGGAAAAGAAGGCGTATCAAAAATGGCTACATACTAGAACTCAGATAGACAGAGAAAGTTATGTTGAAGAAAGAAACAAAGCCAAACAGATAATTGCAGCATCCAAGAAGAAATCTTGGGAAAACTTTGGAAACAGGTTGGAGACTATGGGTCAAGCTGCTGGAAAACCATTCTGGAGTGTAATTAGCAGTCTTAGAAAGGGAGGTAAGAAGGAAATGGCAAGTATTTTGGACAGGTCAGGAAAACTGCTGGTGAATCCTGTGGATGCCTTGGGCAGATGGAGGGAATATTTTGAACAGTTGCTCAATGTAGGTGAAAATCCGATCAGCAATGTTTCAGATTTCGAGGTAGAATGGGATAGGAATGAGGATGGAAATATAATCACATTTGAGGAAGTGGAGGAAATGGTCAATAGATTGCAGTGCAATAAAGCAGCTGGGGTGGATGAAATTAAGTCGGAACTCATCAAATACATAGGAACGTCGGGTCTTAAATGGCTACACAGGATAATTGAAATGGCCTGGGAGTCGGGACAGGTTCCATCAGACTGGACAAAAGCAGTAATCACACCAATCTTTAAACATGGAAACAGAAAAGATTGTAACAACAACAGAGGTATCTCTTTAAACAGCGTTGTGGGTAAAATCTTCTCAGGTATTGTTGAAAGGGAAGTGCTAGTATTAGTTGAGGACCAACTGAATGAAAATCAGTGTGGGTTTAGGCCTCTTAGAGGTTGTCAGGACCAGATCTTTAGCTTACGGCAAATAATGGAGAAGTGTTATGAGTGGAACGGGGAATTGTATCTATGCTTTATAGATCTAGAAAAGGCATATGACCGGGTTCCTAGGAGGAAGTTATTGTCTGTTCTACGAGATTATGGAATAGGAGGCAAACTTTTGCAAGCAATTAAAGATCTTTACATGGATAGTCAGGCAGCAGTTAGAGTTGACGGTAAATTGAGTTCATGGTTCAGAGTAGTTTCAGGGGTAAGACAAGGCTGCAGTCTGTCTCCACTGTTGTTCATATTATTTATGGATCATATGTTGAAAACAATAGACTGGCCGGGTGAGATTAAGATATGTGAACACAAAATAAGCAGTCTTGCATATGCGGATGACTTTGTTGTGATGGCAGATTCGATTGAAAGTTTGCAAAGTAATATTTCAGAGCTAGATCAGAAATGTAAGAACTATGGTATGAAGATTAGCATCTCCAAAACGAAAGTAATGTCAGTGGGAAAGAAATATAAACGGATTGAGTGCCAAATAGGAGGATCAAAGTTAGAACAGGTGGACGGTTTCAAGTACTTAGGATGCATATTCTCACAGGATGGCAACATAGTGAAAGAACTGGAAGCGAGGTGTAGCAAAGCTAATGCAGTGAATGCTCAGGTACGATCTACTCTCTTCTGCAAGAAGGAAGTCAGTACCAAGACTAAGTTATCTGTGCACCGTTCAATCTTTCGACCAACTTTGTTGTATAGGAGCGAAAGCTGGGTGGATTCAGGTTACCTTATCAACAAGGTTGAGGTTACGGATATGAAAGTAGCTGGGATGATTGCAGGTACTAGTAGATGGGAACAATGGCAAGAGGGTGTCCACAATGAGGAAATCAAAGAAAAACTGGGAATGAACTCTATAGATGTAGCAGTCAGGGCGAACAGGCTTAGATGGTGGGGTCATGTTACACGCATGGGAGAAGCAAGGTTACCCAAGAGACTCATGGGTTCAGCAGTAGAGGGTAGGAGGAGTCGGGGCAGACCAAGGAGAAGGTACCTGGATTCGGTTAAGAATGATTTTGAAGTAATAGGTTTAACATCAGAAGAGGCACCAATGTTAGCACTGAATAGGGGATCATGGAGGAATTTTATAAGGGGGCTATGCTCCAGACTGAACGCTGAAAGGCATAATCAGTCATAAATGATGATGATGATGATGATGATGAACTATTATTTCTCGCCAAAACCTATCCTGCAACACCCTTAAAAGCGTGTAGACTGTTTCCGACCACCCTTTACAACATTTATAGTAGAGATCCTGCCCTACAGTACATCCGATGCTAGATTCGTTTTTGATTAGGTTCGGTAATTGAAAACGAGGTATTAAGTTCTATTCCTTCCAGTCTAATAACACAACTGGCGCCATAATTTCGACATTTCGCTGGAGGATTTCTGTTTGACCGCCACTGTCCCCTCCTGGAGCTAACATTTCGGCATGTAGTTGCAGCAAACTGTTGTGATGTGATTATTTGACATTTAGAACACAAGAAATTCCTCCCTTTAAGTTCGAATAACATGCAGAACAGACGAATGAATGATTGCGTAGACTTCAGCTGGGTAGTTATGAGTAGACACAGAGACTCTTGCGTGCCTATGGGACAGTTTTTATGCTATGATTGCTGCGGTCTATACGATCGCTCAGACGACAGTTTGACCAAGCAGTAGAAGGGTTCAAAACCCGTTGAGTTTCAAGGCCCGCGTCAGGATAGGTCTCATTTCTTGTTTCTCAGTTGTGAGGCTACATAACAGTGGTTTCACTACATCTTGAGCGTTAATTTCTTGCATTAATGTAGGATCTATGGAGGAAGCAATTTAGATAATGAGCCGATGACTCAGAATCTCTCGGGGTATTTCGGATTTTGTGTACTTTACCAATGTCTTGGCTAGGATGATGGGAGCGAAGGCTGTATTTGTGCAGAAATTATGGACTTGCTATTGAATAATTTAAGGAACTTTACTGATTTAAATTTCTGTGTATATCATTTTTGTATATAACGGACAGCATCAGTAATAATATACAATAATTTATTCTGACAGTATCAGTACTAACACACAATAATTTGTTCTGGGTTACTTGCATCTTCTTGAAGATGATGTTTTTAGGTGACGCCTGTATTTCGGAGGCATATGTGATCACTGGAAGAATAAATACCGCATTGGTTTTTAATCTTGGTGTTTAATGCATGTTTTTTTTTGTCCTGGTATCCATCTGATATAGTACCGCGCAATTTCTGTTGCTGATGTCTTCCATGTGTTATCTGAATATGAACTTTTAATCAGTAATTAGACCTAAAAAGTTTACGCTGCTTTTCCATGACACGGCTGTTCCATTTGTAATAGTTTCTATGTGTCAAATAGTGGCAGCAGGAAACTGAAAGAAAAATAAGAACGGGCAAGTGTGAATGTTCTGCTAGGACTTGGCAATATAACACAGAGGATCGGCTTTAGTCTTACAAGGCCATACTTGGGAGACAAGCGGACGTTGTTTAATATGCTAAGGCCGCACGCTTCACCGGGATGACTGCATAGCAGCTTCTATCCCACAAGACTACTGATGCAATCAGCACCTTGTCATAGTTCATGACTGTGCAGCTTGTAACCGCCTAAACATGAAATCCAGCTTTGAAAATTTAATATCTGTAACAAGTAGCACGAAAAGAGATAAACGACAGGAAAAGTTGAACTCGCTGAATAATACTTGCCTGCGATATTTTAGGCGACAGATGAATTATAAAATGACTTTGCAGTCTTCTAGGAATACTTTAGAACCACTCAAGGATACCTCGAGATGTTAAGAGAAATTACATTTCATTATAATTTTTAATATTTTATTTAAAACATCTGGAAACTGATTGGTGAGACACAGTTTTGAAGTTATTTTTGTTGTTGTAACAAATAATTATTACTATATTCGGAAATTTTGTTTAATTTTAGTGCATGTGGGTGATCTTGACACTCATGTGAAACCTAAGCGTTCATTAATTTCGAACATTCTTGCAAACATCACATGCCCATAAATCAAATATCATCAATACCACATAAGAGAGTTTCATTTTCTCCATTATTTTCTCGCACTTCGTTGCGTTCATGATCCTCCAGATTCAGCTGCAAAATAGCACAAAATAAACGATCGTATGTTCCACAGTAAAAAATGGTTCAAATGGCTCTGAGCACTATGCGACTTAATTTCTGAGGTCATCAGTCGCCTAGAACTTAGAACTAATTAAACCTAACTAACCTAAGGACATCACACACATCCATGCCCGAGGCAGGATTCGAACCTGCGACCGTACCGGTCGCTCAGTTCCAGAGTGCAGCGCCTAGAACCGCACGGCCACTACGGCCGGCTTGTTCCACAGTAGCTGGCAGGAACCTTGTGAAATGTATCATTACTGATCGTCGCTCTGATCGGCGGCTTCTAACCTTTTAAGCTTGTGCAGAGCGACAGTTACGGTTTCAAGTTTTGACGTTTCTGAGGTTTTGTCACTTTTCCATCTAGAACATGACAGTAAGTTTAGTTTTAGCCATTGTTGGCAACGAACTTAAATTTCAATTAATTTATATCTGTGACTTAACAGGAAGTCTTTCAGCTCTCACACGAAAGGGCGGTGAACTGATTAACCTGTATTTATACTCTCGCCACTTGACTGTTGTCCGAGGCCCCTGATAATATTCAAGAACATAGAGTGTTTCTTGGTATTTTGTCCCCTTTCACGGCTGGAGGAAGCGTCGTCTACTGTTCAGCAAAGTACACTGCTCCGCAAAAGTTCAAGAAGAGATCAGTAGAGTAACATAACATATCGACAACTCGGTAGAAATGACTGAAAGTGAGGTAGCATGTTGCCAGAGGTCTCTCAGTTGAGCACAGCAAACTGGACGTCACATAGTGTGCGGTCTGTGTAGCTATAGCGCCAAATGGGATTGTCCCGCAACACGAAGCAGTTGAAAGAACGAGGAAAAGACAGTATGTTTCAATCAGCGAGCATTTACGATGCTCCGTGGATGTGTTCCTCATTACAACATGGTTCGGGGACAACATCTGGACGACTTCACACGGGAAAGAATCATTGGGAAAGTGGAAGAAGGTCGAAGTGTGACGAGTGTATGCCGGCCGTGGTGGTCTCGCGGTTCTAGGCGCGCAGTCCGGAACCATGCGATTGCTACGGTCGCAGGTTCCAATCCTGTCTCGGGCATGGATGTGTGTGATGTCCTTAGGTTAGTTAGGTTTAAGTAGTTCTAAGTTCTAGGGGACTGATGACCACAGCTGTTAAGTCCCATAGTCCCATAGTGCTCAGAGCCAGTTTTTTGACGAGTGTAGCCCAAGAGTTTGATATTGCTCACAGCATTGTTTCACGTTCATTGGGAGCGTTGCAAAAACAGACATGTCTGATGGGATACCGCAATCATTGGTTATATAATGTTAATTATAACCCGTCTTGATTGCAGAAATGTTTATTCACATGACTGGTTTCGGTTCCTCTATAACCATCTTCAGATCTGCAATTTCTGTTACAGGTGTAGCCCGTCCACATACTGCAACCTTCACATGCTGCGTCACGCATGTGAAAAAACAAGACGGATTATAAGTAACATTGGGAGCGTTCCGAACCATTGCGCTGCTGCTGGAAAAAGAGGAGGTGAATTACAGCAGCAGATGACCGCTACATTGTGCAACAGGCAGAGGGTGCAATTACAGCCCCACCTAACAGGACTGCAAGGCACGCAATCTGATGCTCCATACTGGCGCAGCAAATGCACGGGGGTGGTCTCTCTGCCCGACGACCAGTGCTTTGTTTTTTGTTGACACACGTACATTGGCGGCACAGTTTGCGATGGTGCCAAGAGCATAGGGACGGGACCAATGACGAGTGGGGTCGCGCGCTCTTCTAGAATGAGAGCAGATTCAGTTTGAATAGTGATTCTGGACTATGCACTGAAACGGTCAAATATTTCTTTAAGAAAGATAATATATTTATTGACCACAGTAGACAAAGCTAAGCTTGTGGAGTACAAAATGTGTTGGAATTAATTAATTAAATATTTATTGCACATTAAGCAGCCTTGGAATACCATTTGGCATTTCCTGAGAAAACAAGTTTTAAGCTTCCAGTTTAAGAAAAATATTGTAACTGCTTTAAATAGAACAAATGTTCTTAAAAATTCCTTGTAAACTATCAAAAGACGAATCCATAATTTAAATATATGCAAATGCCTTCCAAAGCCCAACTCTTCAAATAATGTAAGTAATTACAAATCAATGCCACACGCCCAGGCAAGCGCTACTTTAACACATGAAGGTCTAGTTAGACTGTGGTCCAACACAACCACAAACTAGTCACGCCCTGCATGGCCACATACCATCAGTTCAAAAGCAAAAAACAGAAAATACGTCAAGGTTTCCTGCATCGCATAAGAACTTATTAAGCACTAAAATATAAAACAAATAGATGAACTAATAGACTCCTGCTTGGTTTAAGATTTTAATACAAAAACAATGATAAATTTTACAACTAAAGAACAAGGTGAACGAGCCCCAGTTATCACCTAAGGTCGTCTTAACGGCACAGTAGTTAAAAACACACAATGTGACTGTCATCATAGTTCCGGCAGCACAACTTGTTAATAGCAGTGCAACCCTGGAATTGAATAATTAGCACTTGACGACATCTTAAGAGCACAGTAATTTACAAGTATCTAAACTCGCCAATGACAACTAGTTTCTACCATACAACTGTTAGAAAATCAAGTATGAACCAGTTCACTTCCCTAGCCCACTATAACAACTTCCAAAGATAATTGTATTTTTAAGAAAAATCACCTGCAACTTTGTACAGTGCCTTAACTGACATGAGTGCGAGCTTTAGATTATGCCACAAAATACACGGTGCCAACACAGGCGTAGAATTACCAAATACAAAATATACCACTGAAAACTACCAGTTTTACATTTGCGGACCAAGTTCACTACTTCACATCTAATTAGCAAAAGGGAAGTGCTGACTAAATTAAATAAATCCGCAATGCATCCACTACATTTATGGCTATTTTCGAGCACTCGCAGCAAAATCAGAATGGGATTCAATAAACGGCCAGTCTGTGTCCAACGAACAGCAACGACTCCTCCCGAGGCGCCACACCCGAAGTCAATGCGTCCACTTACTTCCCGAAGCGAACCCTCGCGGTGCCTTCCTGCCTTCTTCCGGGATTCGGAATCAATTGCTTTCAGCCGGCCAGCGAACCCCACACTCCTCACTGAATTGCAAATAACTTCTCTCTCTCTCTCTCTCTCTCTCTCTCTGCGCGCGCGCGCGCGCGCGTGTGTGTGTGTGTGTGTGTGTGTGTGTGTGTGTGTGTGTGTGTGTGTGTGTGTGCGTCTGTCTCTGCAGTCGTGGAAGCACTTTCCTACCCTAGCTTTCCGTCACCGAGCCAACTGCCCAACTGCCACACACACAGAATCCGACCATTGTCCACAGTGCTCACTTCCTTCACTCCACTACATGCGTACATGCGCCCGATCGTCAATTTGACTTTGAGAGTCTCCTCTGGTTAGGACCGCCACGCAACGAACCTGCCACTCACGGACCAAAGATCATCTTGACCTAACGGTCATATCGATAGGACCACGCCACGGGTCGCGCTAATATGGCGAGAGATGGGCATATTTAATGCACCCAGGAACATTATCGAATACGATAGTTTTAGTGATGAACGTGTTATGGTGTATGTAGGCATAATTAATGCGTATTTTCAGCTGTGCATTCGTCCCTGCTTTCATTTTTATGGACGACAATGCACGGCCATATCGAGCAACGCAGATGGAAAAGCTCTTGGAGCTGAGGATATTTGGTGAATGGACTGGCCTACCAGTTGCCCCTACGCAAATCGCATGGAGCACATGTGAGATGATTTGAGTAGATTTGAGCACGTCCATATGCACCAACGACAGCCTAGAAGTTGTCAACTGTACTGGAGGAATGGAACGTCATGCCACAATCTTTTGGCCAGCGTGGGAGAACGTGGCAGAGCATACATTGCCATCGGTGGTGGTCACACACCGTATTAAGAACCATATCACGCCCATGTCATCCCTAGGTGACTATCATAAATCGCGGTAACTTAAGGGTAATTATTCTCTCTGAATAAAAGTGCCTTCTCTATTGGTCTCACAGCGTATGTCTTTCATTTATCCTCTGTATAATACTGTAGTAGTTATTTCTGTGTGTGGTCGAAGTTTCATCGACGTATTGCACGACAGAGACACACAACGCGAAAGTTACATTCGTCCTTAAGTTCTGCATACCAGTGTATTTTATTGTTGCAAACATACTTAAAAATTCCCCGTCAAAGTATACGCCTACTCTTACATTTCCTTACATTTTATACTTAAAATTGAAAATAAATTTATTGAAACGAGTGACGGCGTTAGTTAAAGGAGCACTTGATACGTGCCGAGCTCCCGCACATCCGCCGCCGAAGCATCTCTGTGCCACAACAGTTCCCAATAGACGACGGCATGTGCTGATTGCCATCCTCCCCACGCTCTTGCCATAATTCCTGCTATTACTAGCCAGAAGAGAATACACAGAACACCAATTGATCAGAAAGCACCGAGGACGTGGATCCTGAAACACGGCATTTTAAAATCAAATCAAATGGCTCCAAACACTACGTTACTTAACACCCGAGGTCATCAGTCCCATAGACTTAGAACTACTTAAACCTAACTAACCTAAGGACATCACACTCATCCATGCCCGGGGTAGCTTTCGAACTTGCGAGCGTAGCAGCAGCGCAGTTCCGGACTGAAGCGCCTAGAACGGCTCGGTCACAACGGCCGTCTCACGGCATTTTTAAGATCGACCTGTTAACCTAGTATTCAGCTCACCCATAACTGATAAATTGTGTTTTTCGGTTCTGATTAAATTTAAAACAGCAAGTCTTCATGTTCGCTAAACTAAATACAGTGAATTGTCATGAAGTGTAGCATTAGTTCTTACCGCCAGATGTCAATGCGCGTGGTTTCCGAAGTATAGACACCATGCGTCCGTCTCTCTCTCCGTAAATGACTATACATTTTTCGCAAATATGATTGTTTCTTTCAATTATTTGTTTGGAATTTGTGTGAAATAATTTTGTTCTAATATTGCCTCTCACACAGGCATTTTAAAGCAATTAAGATAACCATTTTTCTCACATTCATAATCCAGACATGAAGGTAATGTAAAGCTACCAGACAAGACTTTTCAAAAAACCATCAAGTTTCACACTCGAGCCATCTATCTACACGTAAGCTGGTCAGAAATTCGTGTACAGCGCTTAGGCAAGATGTTTATACCGTTGCTTTCGGCTGAGGAAACTCATGGAAGCCTGGACAAAAACTGACGTAAAATGACAATTTTTAGAGCGATGATACGATGTATATAATTTTTTTTTTATTTTACTGTCTTGCTCACATATTTTTTGAACGAACTTACCGCTCTCGGCTATGCAGTTGCCATCTTCAGAATCTCCATTCTGCCGCACTGCATCAAGTCACAATCATGTAAAAATATCAAGTGCGACGATTGTGCCAAAAAAATACATAGAGCAAATTGGTAGATCCTCCAGTAAAAGGTTCCAAGAACATCTGAATTTAACAAATTCCAAATATACATTAACGACGCAGTTACGGGAAGAGGGGCATATTATCACAAGTCTTGCTGAAAATCTTGTTATACCCTACAGAAAAGAAAAAGGCCAGGATTTCAATTTATTGAAAGGGGTGGAAATTTTTAAATACAGGAGAAAAATGTAGTATACAGAATTCGCTCAATAGTAAGTTGGACTAACAGCACATAATAATTTGAAAAACTTTTCTTGCTTGTAGGGTAAAATATATATAAGTGAAAAATATTTTGTATCATATTTTTAACGTGAGGGAGCGGCCCAACGTGTTTAGCCACGTGGGCATTGCGACAGAGCGTCCACGTGACCGTTGTTATTTACGCGTTGTTTCTTGGTGGCCGATGAAGGCAGTGCGCACTTCTGCATGTTGCACCTTCCATATCTGTTTTGAGACAGATAACGAAGTGGCGTGCATAGTTTATTCTACTTTGTACCTACGGCCATGCACTATTACCACAGGTACCTACGTTATGAGCCGTATCTTCGAAATCGGCTTTAGCCTACAGCATTGCTTATTTACATGTTGCTTAAATATTGACAGTACCCTCAGAATGGCAGTACCTTGACTATGAACGTTGGGTTCACGTATCACGGATAAATGTAAGACTTTTTGGGGGATAAGTCTTCAAATAGTCTTTCTACAGCAGTACAAATTTCCAATACCGTTTATAATTATATTTCAGTTCTCAAATACGTAGGGTGCACCTGAAGATGCGGCTGTACACCGTGAAATCGATACTAAAACCAAGTCTTACCAGCTGTCAGCGATGTTTTCACTCATCATGAAAAAATAATATGATTCATAATTCGTTAAACTCTTACGACTTATTGCAGTGTATCACAATGAGAGATTCTGAAGATGGCTATTGCATAGCCGAAACCGATAAAGTCTGTTCAAAAAGGTTCGCGATCAAGACAGTTAAATAAAGAATTATAAAGCCTGCATAACTAAGTACAGTTAGTTGGTAAATAATCGTCAGGTTCCATTGAAACTGCAAATTCTAGAGGCTCATCCTCCTGTGGTTTTCCAGACCATCATACAACTGCCTCAGAACTGCATACTTGCTTCTCTCAAAAATCTACCTAGGACAGTTAAATAAAAAATTATAAAGCCTGGATAACTAAGTACAGAAAGTTGGTAAATGATCGTCAGGTTCCACTGAAATTCCTCCTGTGGTTTTCCAGACCATCATAAAGCTGGCTCAGAGCTGCATACTTGCTTCTCTCAAAAATCTAGCTAGGACAATGCAGTCCGTCGGGCATAATAGCCGCAGTATAGTAGCATTACACGTGTTGAGGTTGGGTTGTTTGGGGAAGAGACCAATCAGCGAGGTCATCGGTCTCATTGGATTAAGGAAGGATAGGGAAGGAAGTCGGCAGTGCCCTTTCAAAGGTACCATCCCGGAATTTGGCTGAAGCGATTTAGGGAAATCACGGAAAACCTAAAGCAGGATGGCCGAAAGCGCGATTGAACCGTCGTCCTCCCGAATGCGAGTCCATTGTGCTAACCACTGCGCCACCTAGCTCGGTGTGGAGAGGTATTCCTGCTTTTATTAATGACATATAATATCTGTTTCACTGACTTTAGAATCTTGAGCGTTCTGGTATCACATGGCTGAGTCCGTACATTCGCTTACGCTAGCCCCACAGAAGGAAGAACTAGTGGAAGTCGACAGACCTTCGGTCACACTCCGCTTCGACAGTTGATCTACCATTTCCATTGGTGTTACGCAGGAGTCTTTTGACTGTACATGTTTATGTTGATGCTCCTGTTTGTGAGTAAGGATTTTTCTCAAAACATTTTTGAAAGGAAGTTTCTGATCACTCAATTTGGTTGCCCAGAGTCGATGTCGCTTTATGGATCAGATTTATAGCAATACTGACTGACAGAATTGGGCCGTAGCATTTTAGTGCCGTTTATGAAGAATATACAGGGTGAACCAGAAATCCACCGCCTAGATTTCGGAGGCTGTTCAAGGATATTTTCTGAGGAATTTGGAATTAGGGACCCGTGGCGTCCGATGGCTAGTTAAAAAAAATTAAAAAAGGCTCTAAGCACTATGGGACTTAACATCTGAGGCCATCAGTCCCCTAGACGTAGAACTACGTACACCTAACTAACCTAACGACATTACACACGTCTATGCCCGAGGCAGGATTCGAACCGTAACAGCCGCGTGGTTCCAGACTGAAGCGCCTAGAACTGCTCGACCACAGCGGCCGGCGGCTCATTACAGAGCAATAATATATTAAGATTTATTAGGCTTGTTACTCCAGTTACCGTATTTTTTTGGGTGGGGGGGGGGGGGGGGGGGGCAGCCTTCACAACAGTGAAAAATCCTGTAATCTGCGGTCACCAAAACGTGTAACAGTAACCAAAGAGTAATGCTACACCTCACAGCTGCAAAACTACTGTGATGTGGTTGCCGTAGCTACGGGAACAGCTCGGCACAAAGTCACGTTTCTGGTCTGCCACTGCATTCAGTAAACCCTACACGAGGTGCAGATTGGCATTCATCTGTAAACCTATTGATACTGCAGTGTATCACTGTTAACGTACAACCAACATTGCCAGAGTAACAAACTTGAGACAGAAGAGAGCAAAACTGAATGCAATCATGAAGGCGACGAGTAAAGTGGGCATTAATGTTGCCAATATAGAGGACCACGAGTGAATCGAACAAGCAACATACATAGGGCTTACTGTCGCAGTATGTACTGTTGTGCAGATATTCTCATTGCAATACAGATACAAAAGTAAATAGGTGTAAGAAATCAAACAAAATGCAATAACTCTAAAGAGCCACTGAAGACCACGGATTCCTTATACCAAAATACTCATAAAATACCCCTGTACAACTTCTGAAATTTTGTCAGTGGAGTTGTCGTAGCATATCAGTATACCAGATGGTTATAACTGAAGAGCAGCTACTCACTGAGGTCCAGTGTAGGCTGTAATTATCGTATCGCAGATAAACCTGGTAGGCTAGATACTCTAATGCGTTAATACGAAACCAATTTATGTTCGATAAAAATTAGTTCCCATTTTGGTCACCAGGTGCAAATCTGGCGCTGCGAAAGCAAGAGAGATATATTGAAATATTACCATATGTAGTGGATTAGGAACGGGATGTGGGCGGAAAAGGTCAAACAATTGAGAAAGGCATAATGTTGACATTATTAACCGCTGCTTACGCAATTTCTGCAATAAGAGCACCGGAGATGTCGTCGACAGCGCTAGGTTTCCACCTGGTGGCCAAAATTGGAACTATTTTTTTCCAGCACAAATCAGTTCATGTAGCCATGAAAAACAAAGATGTAGAATGCTGATAAGGTTTGTTTTATTTTAAAAGCTTTCTATGAGTTTTCACGTAAAAAATTCAGAGACATTAACAAAGCCAGATCTGTTGAGGAAGCGAGATTAAGTTTTCTTTGACGTTATTTCGCAATTAGAGGAAAAAACAGGACTCATATGATTACGTAAAATGGCACCATAAACTGCCTTCTAATTATTGTTTGATGCGTTTTTTTTTTCTTTTTTCGAGCAAATAAATGTTAACGTTATGAAATGCTTGGACGACACTTTTTTCTATTTTTACAGTTCGCAAAACCTGGAAAAGATACAATTCCACGTTTCTCAGGAACATCCGCTATGAATTTTGCTTTGGGCGTGTATAAATTACTAATAACTGCGAGTTCGTTAATGCTGGCACTACGTCCCGACTTTTTGGTAGGGAGACTGGATCTTATAATCTATTTTTCGCCGTTCAGTACAGGGCTCAGTGACGTGACAGTATATTTACGTTCCGTCTAGTGTGGAAATACCACCATTTGACAGTACCGTTCCGTCTCGCAGCACTCCGTTGACATTCACTGTTAACCGTTCTTTAGTGCTCCGTGTCCTAAGACGTCACTGTAACTAAGACGCTAAATTATAAAAATGTTAGGTATAAATAAAAAGATAACGGTTACCAAGAGAGCCGGAGCTATTCCTGAGGACACTTGTAGCACCATAATACGAGTCCCTCGGGCGACAGATGTAGGGCTGCTCCCGCGACGCGAGACGTCCGGAAATAGGCTGGGGAGACGGCGGGGAGATATCGGCAGCGACTCAGTCGGTGCGGTAATCGGGTCGTGGGTGACTGAGCCGGAGTGCGTGGCGCATGGCGATGCCGCATTACGCAGCGGGCGCACGCATCGCGCGCTCTTCTGGAATTCTCTCAACGTGCGTGCAATGTTATAGTACTCGTCACTTTCAGCCAATATGCCAGCCGGATTCCTGCGCAGGCGAAATACGTGACACGCCACGCTGCGACTCGCACCTACGTTTCGGGACACGCAGCGCCTTGCCCACGTAAAGCGCGCTGCCCTATGGTATTCCTCACCGTTTATGTCTCATTCAGAACTCAGAAGCGTCAGGCTCCCTTATACTCCTTGTTCCTGGACTTACACCGTTCTTTTAAGAACCGAACACTTAAACCGTCGTCACACGGGACGAAGCAGCTAACGTTGACCTGCACGCAGACGGGATATCCAACGTCACGAGACACAGCGCCGTCGGCACATGGGACGAGATGGTTAACACAATTTTGCGCTCCCAGCGTCCTCTAGCGGCAGTTGTCGGCATTAGTTGGCTCGCAAAGCATAAAGTTTGTCTACGAAATTGGACACGCGTAAGATTCTACATTAACTCTATTAAACCGCACATTACCTCCCTCGTACACGTGCTAGTCATGTTGTTCAGCCTGTGGTGTACATAAATAAAAACTTCGGTATCCGTGAAAATGGAATAAGACAAAAGCGAAAGATACATGTCCAGCCAGTAAGGACATCATCGTATAAAAGTTCACCAAACCGAACGAACTCACTCCTAACAGAGAGCTCACTCGTATTTACATTACAAATATTAAAGAAATTCTTTCTATTAATTTCATAAGAAAGACTCATAACCTTTTAGAAAAATCGAAGGTGGAAAAAAATTTGGTACATCGGGACACGAACCCCCTACCCATATGCCCTCTGTTCCATAATGTGACACCTATACTAACGAGGATGGTCTCCTAAAGGCTTTAGTCACCGACACGTTATTAATTGACATTTAATTATAGCACATCCTAACAAGAACGACATGTATCTCATGACTCTTCAAAGTACCGTTGGCTTCAAATGGCATACTTTCATAACACAGTAGTTATAACGCGAAAATAGCTAAATACGAAACTTCTTTAACCAACAATATGGCGCTTCAGTCCGGAACCGCGCTGCTGCTACGGTCGCAGCTTCGAATCCTGTCTCGGGCATGGATGCGTGTGATGTCCTTACGTTACTTAGGTTTAAGTAGTTCTAATTCTAGAGGACTGATGACCTCCCATAGTGCTTAGAGCCTTTTGAACCATTTTTGTACTAATATGGCGTTTCCCATTATTTTATTACAAAAAGTCGTACCAATAACGATCCGTTCTCGAGACATTCAATGCGATGGTGCTTAGACACAGAATATACACTGAAGAGGCAAAGAAACTGGTACAGCTGGCGCATGTCGTGTAGGGCCCCCGTGCACATACAGAAGTGCCACAACACGACGTGGCATGGACTGGACTAACGTCTGAAGTGAACTGCTGACAGCTCGAGTGAACTGACACCATGAATCCTGCAAGACTGTCCATAAATCTGTAAGAGCTCGAGGTGTTGGAGATCTCTTCTGAACAGCGCGTTGCAAGGCATCCCAGATATGCTCAATATTGTTCTTGTCTGGCTAGTTTGGTGGCCAGCAGAACAGTTTAAACTCAGAAGAGTGTTCCTGTAGCCACTATGTAGCAATTCTGGAGCGTCGCATTGTCCTGCTGGAATTGCCCAAGACCGTCGGAATGCAAAATGGACATGAATGGGTGCAGGTGATCAGACAGGATGCTTAAGTCCGTATCACCTGTCAGAGTCGTATCTAGGCGTATCAGGGGCCCCATATCACTCCAACTGCACACGCCCCACACCATTACACAGCCTCCACCAGCTTTAACAGTCCCCTTCTCACATGCAGGATCCATGGATTCATGATGTCGCCATACCCGTACTCGTCCATCCGCTCGATACAATTTGAAACGAGGCTCGTCCGACCAGCCAACATGTTTCCAGTCATCAACAGTCCATTGTCTGTGTTTACGGACACAGACGAGGCGTAAGGCTTTGTGTCGTGCAGTCATCAGGTGTACACGAGTGGACTCCGAAGGCCCATATCGATGATGTTTTGCTGAATGGTTCGCACGCTTGACACTTGTTGATGGTCCAGCATTGAAATCTGCAGCAATTTGGGAAAGGTTTGCACTTCTGTCACGTTGAGGGATTCTCTTCAGTCGTCGTTGGTTTCGTTCTTGTAGGATCTTTTTCCAGTTGCAGCGATGTCGGAGATTTGATGTTTTACCGGATTCTTGTAATTCACAGTACACCCGTGAAATGCTCGTAGGGGAAAATCCCCACTTTATCGCTACCTCGGAGATGCTGTGACCCATCGCGCTTGTGCCGAATATAACACCACGTTCAAACTCACTTAAATCTTAATAACCTGCCATTGTACCAGCAGTAACCGATCTAGCAACTGCGTCAGACACTTGTCTTATATAGGCGTTGCCGACCGCAGCGGCGTGTTCTGCCTGTTTACATCTCTCTGTATTTGAATACGCATTCCTATATCAGTTTCTTTGGCGCCTCAGTATAATTCGATAGTAGTCCATTACCCTTGTTTCACTTTTGTTGTTATTGTTTTCAAGACACTATGTACATTTAAATCAATATTCTGCAATCCACCTGACGGTATGTAGCGAAGGGTACTTCTTGTACCATTAATTGAAAACTCCTCTCCGTTTCATTCGTGAACGGCAAGTGGGAAAAATGACTGTAGGTGAACCATTGTATTAGCTCTAATATCTATAATTTTATCGTTGTGGTCATTTCGCGAGACGTAAGTAGAAAGAAGAAGTAATATGTTGTCCGAGTCTTCTCGGAACACAGTCTCTCGAAATTTCAATAGTAAACACCAACGTGATACACAACGCCTCTCTTATAGCGTCTGCCAGTGGAGTTTTTCGAGCATTTCTGTAACGCTCTTGCGCCGCAGTAACAATCTCGTGACGAAACGCGCCGCTCTTCGTTGGATCTTCTCTTTCTTCCATTAATATTACCTGGTAACCGCCTCAGACTGATGACCAATACTCAGGAATCGGTCGGATCAGTGTTTTGCAAGCCACTTCTTTTGTGGATGAATTACATTTCCTTAAAATTCTTCCTGTGAATCTCAGACTCGCACCTACTTTTCTACTATTTGTTTTATGTGGTAATTCCACTTAAGGTCATTCCCGATGGTTAATCTTAGATACTTTACAGTAGATACTGTTTCCAGCAATTTGTCATCAATAGTGTACTTGTGCAGTAGTGTTATTTTCCTATGTGTGCTCAATATGTAATATTCATTCACTTTCAGGGACAACTGCCAGTCCCTGCACCATTCATCAATCCTCTGCATTTCGTCTTACATATCGCTAGTCTTGCAATCGTCCTATAAATAACCGCATCGTCTGTTAACAGCCATGTGGAGCTTACCATGTTTTCCACTAGACCATGGGAGATCAAAAAGTTTCCTTTTGAGGGTGTTGCTGTTGACTACATGCAACGTAATGCGATTCCGATGCGGTTACATAAACACCGGAATTTAGACAAGGAGTTAGTGTGGCATGCGTGTCTTTCCGACGTGCGTACGGTAAATGAAGAAACGAACTTTGGCGACATAATTACTAAATGCGTCCAAACAGGCCCAGCGTGCTGTTACGTTTTCTTGGCTGCCAAAAGACATGCGCTGATAGACATCCATCGGAGAATGAAGAATGTGTCTGGGACAGCGTCTCTGTCAAAAACTACCGTTGTGGTATAGTGCGCCAAATCCTGTGCTGGCCACAATTTGACACTTCGATTTGGAAGGCCACCCTCATCCATTACGACATGTGGGAGCGGGTCTAGCATCAGCCCAATAGTCCTCCTCTCTCCCCATGCTATCATCAGGCCTTCGGTCCTTTAAAAAAGGCCTCGAAGGGTGGACGAATCCTGTCAGACGCGGATCTTCAGCAAGGAGCTACGGTATTCTTCCAGCAGCAAGACACGGTGTTCTACCAAACGATTATCTACCATCTGGTGCGTCGGTGGGATGATTGCCTCAGTTCTCACGACGACTTTGCCTGATTGGCATACCGACTCTGGACTGTTCGGCCTTCAATTGGATACTTTGTGATCGCCCTTTATATGTATTATAAACAGTGATGGTCTTATCATACTTCCTTGGGGCACTCCTCAAATTACATTTGCATCTGTGGATTTTGTTCCGTTAAGGGTGACATGTAGAGTTCTGTCTGCAAGGAAGTCTTGAATCCAGTAGCAAATCTGTACCTATTCTCGATAAGCTCGTATCTTTTTTCACTGACCAGCAGGTTCGAATCCTGCCTCGGGCCTGGATGTGTGTGATGTCTTTAGGTTAGTTAGTTCTAAGTTCTAGGGGACTGATGACCTCAGAAGTTACTTCCCACAATGCTCAGAGCCATTTGAACCATTTTGAACTAACCAGCAGTACGGGACAGTGTCAGGTGCCCTCCGGAAGTCCAGAGACTTGGTATCAGCCTGAACGCCAATGTCTACAGCGCTGAGGATCTCTTGGTGGAACAAGGCAACCTGAATTTCACAAGATTTCTGTTTGCGGAATCCATGCTGATTTTTATAGAGGAGATTTTCGTTCTCCAAACACGTCACAATTCATAGAGCAAAACTCATGTTCCATAATTCTACAACAGACTGTCGCAGCGACATAGGTCAATAATTATCTGCATGTGTCTTACGACCCTTCTTGAAAATGGGAATGACCTTTGCTTTTACCCAGTCGCTAGGTACCCCTTGTTGCTCCAGCGACCTACGATAAACTGCTGCTAGAAGGGGAGCAAATACTTTCGCATAATCCGTGTAGGACCTTATAGGTATCTCATCTGGTCCCGATGCCTTTCCACTACTAAGCAATTGTAGTTGCTTTTCTATTCCGCTATCAGCTATCACAATATCAACCATTTCGAAGTGCACACGACGTTGGAAAGGAGGGACTGTATTACGAGATTCCGCATTGGAACAATGAATTCAGTATTTCGGCCTTCTCTCTGTCATCTTCCGTTTCGATGCCAGTATGGGCACTGACCGACTCAATGGAACCGGTTACTGATTTTAGGTAAGACCAGAATCTTAGAAACTTTAGCCAGGCCGAGTGGCAGAATTTTACTTTCGGGGTCATTGTGCGTTTCGCACATGGCCTCCTTATGCTCATTTTCCTTTCGTTCAGTTTTTGTTTGTCAGCGACAGGGGTTGGACAGCAATATGGAATCACCGTGATAAATTCATGCTTGAATATAAATGCAAGTTCTAATGAGGCCTGCAGATTGCGCTGTTTCATTTGGCCACGAACAGCACCTGTGAAATGTCTTCAATACGATGCAAGTGTCAGTCACGGTCAGAACAATGTTCTGTGTAGTTGTGAATGCATTACGTCAGAGCTAAGTGAATTTGAACGAGGGAAAATTGTTGGTGCTCGTATGCTGGGTGATTCACTAACCAAGGGTGTCAAAGTGTTTTTTGTTTCAATGGGCATCGTATCGAAGATTTATACCGCATACAGGAAAAAGGAGAAACAACGTCCGCTAAAGTCCCAAAGCAGACGATAGTATGTGATGAGTGATAGTGACAGACTGTTACTAAACAAGGTTGTGAAGAAAAATGAAGTGGACAACAGCTGCGAAAGTCACTGCAGAACTGAATGTCGCACACCGAATCCTGTCAGCACCAAAATAACATGAATGGAGCTCCATTGGTTCGATTCCTGGCCGGGTTGAGGATTTTCTCCGCCCGGGGACTGTGTGTTTGTGTTGTCTTCATCATTTCATCATCATTCACGAAAGTGGCGAGATTGGACTGAGTAAAGTTTGAGAATTTGTACGGGGGCTGATGACCGCGCAGTTGAGCGCCCCTTAAATCAGTCATCATCATCATCATCATCCATTAGTTGGAAATTACAGGGCGAGCTGAAATTCAAATTACAAAACTATTCACCTGTGATGTAAATGTCCGTACCAGGAAAACATGGTGCCGAAACCATAAAACCTGGACTATGGAGCAATGGAGGAAAGTCTTGGAGAGATGAGTCGTACTTTACATTGTTCCTAACATCTGGACGAGTTTACATTCCAAGAGTGAAAAAGGCGTGTGTTCGGTGGTGATTTGTGGAGCTTTGTCGTGGTGTCCCATGGGCTCCATGGTTGCCCTGCAAGGCCGCATTATTGACAAGGGTTATGAGAAAATTTTGACTGATCAGGTCCACTCCATGGTACAATGCTTGTTCCAAAACTGTGAAGATGTGTTCCAAGATACTGTTTACTAAGCTGGTATCGTTCACCACTGGGTTTTTACGTCGCATCTTAGCCGGCCAAAACAGTCACCTGACTGTCTCTGGATCACAGGGTCCTGGGTTCGATTCCCGGCCGGGTTGAGGATTTTCTCCGCCCGGGGACTGGATGTTTGAGTTGCCCTCATCATTTCATCTTCATCATCATTCATTACAGTGGGTAGATTGGACTGTGTAAAAAAAATTGGACTGTGAAAAAAGTGGGACTTTGTACAGGCGCTGATGACCCCGCAGTTGAGCGCCCCATAAACCAAACATCATCATCACCTGATCGCTATATTAATGAGCCTTTGTGGTCTACTTTGGAGGGAAAGGAGCGTCATCGCTACCCACCTCCGTCATCGTTACCTGAAATTGCCACTAGTTTACAAGACGAATGGTATAAGGCTCCCTTGAAAACCATACAGGACCTGTACTTACCCATTCCGAGACGACTTGTACCTGTTTTGAATGCCAATGTGTTTCCTGCACCATATTAGGCTTGGTAATGTGTTTTAGGTGTTTCCACATTTTTGTCCAATCCCTGTTGTTTTAGACTGCTCTTGACCCTTTTAATACTGGTGGTTTTTGTGCCAGACACCACCGTTTCATTATTTTTTTTTAATGTACCAGTGCCTTTTGCATGAAACCACAGCTGCTATTGTAAGACCAGGACATTCAGTGGTGCACAGAGGTACTTCTACGAATGTAGTGCATTATAGCAGTCACTTAGAGCGTTGAAAGCAACAGACGGTGCAGAGGTGGTGCTGCTTGATTGTAGGATTGTTTTTATTTTTTTTACAGTTAACATTTTGAGGAGATCATTGCCAGTGAAAGTGAGGATATCTAAAGCTACTGTAATGTAATTTTGAGTTTGTACTATGGCTTTTATGAGTGGTGCAGAAATGAGACTACTGAAGCGTAGTTTTTGGCATAAATTTATTACATTTTAGGCCCATTTTTCATTGTTATTTAACGCTGTAATTTGAATTATTCATTATGAGCTCATGGAAGTTTCGAGATGCAGTATTGTGTCTACGAGAAATGGAAATCGCTTTCAAATATATTTCATGAAATGTCCGATGGTTGAAAACTATGTCCCAGAGGCTCTAAAGTGAAACCATCTTCTTAAAACAATTATTTACTTTCTGACAATTTCTTCCTGTATTCGGTGTTTACAATGATAATAAAGGTTAATTTTGTGGTAAATTATATTCGAAAGTGAAACCACCTCCTTAAAATAGCTATTTACTTTTCTCCAATTTCTTCTTCTATTCGTTACTTACTATGATGGTAAAGGTCAATTTCGGAGAAACTCTAAAATCATGTTTTTTTATATTATAGGGCCTCATAGGGTTAAATCTATGATGAAGCTCGCTTTGTTTACGTAGCTGATTTCTAACACTGTAATTAAACTGCAGTGGGATCTTCCTTTCACTTACGAACTTGCTCGGAGCGTACAACTGTTGTTTCAAATCCTTTGCCGCCCCTTTCAGAATTACAATGCCATCGGCAAACCTTGAAGCTCTTACTTCCTCTCCATGAACTTTATTTATTTCCCTTTCCAAATTATTCCTTGATTTCCTTTACTGCTCGCTTAGTGTACAAGCTGGTTAAAACTGGAGATAGGTTACAACTCTATCTCACTCCCTACTCAGAGACAATATTTGACATAGAAAACTACACTGAAGATACACCTGTCTAATATCTTGTAGGGCCAACCCGAGCACGCAGAAGTGCCGCAACACGACGTGGCATGGATTCGACTGTCTGAAGTAGGGCTGGTGGGAATTGACACCATGAATCCTGCAGGGCTTTCCATATATCCGTAAGAGCACGTTTCAGTGCATCCCACATACGCTCAATAATGGTCAATATCTGGTGCGTTTGGTGGCCAGCGGAAGTGGTTAAACTCAGAAGTGTGTTCCTGGAACCACTCTGAAGCAATTGTGGATGTGTGGAATGTCGCATTGTCCTGCTGGAACTTCCCACGTCCGTCAGAATGCACAATGGACATGAATGGATGCAGGTGATCAGACAGGATGCTTACGTACGTGTCACCTGTCAGAATCAAATCTAGACGTATCAGGGGTCCCATATCAATCCAACTACACACGCCCCACACCATTATAGAGCCTCCACCAGCTATAACAGCTCTTGGTCACATGCAGCATCCATGCATTCATGAGGTTGTCTCCACACCCGTATACCTCTGTCCGATCCATACAATTTGAAACGAGAGTCATCCGACGAGTCATCAACCTTCCAATGTCTGTGTTGACGGGCCCAGGCGAGGCGTAAAGCTTTGTGTCGTGCAGTCATCAAGGGTAGACGAGTGGGCCTTAGGCTCAGAAAGCTCATATGGATGATGTTTCGTTGAATGGTTCGCATGCTGACACTTGTTGACGGCCCAGCGTTGAAATCTGCAGCAATTTGCCGAACGGTTGCAATCGGTCACGTTGAACGATTTTCTTCAGTCGTCGTTGGCCCCTTCTCGCAGGATCTCCTTGCGGCCGCAGCGATATTGGAGATTTGATGTTTTACCGGATTCCTGATATTCACGGTACACTCGTGAAATGGTCGCAGGGGAAATTCCCCACTTCATTGCTACCTCGGAGATCCTAGTCCCATGGCTCGTGTGCCAATTATAATACCACTTTCAAACTCACTTAAATCTTGATAACTTGCCATTGTAGCAGCAGTAACCAACGTAACAACTACTAGGCGCTTCAGTCTGGAACCGCGCGACCGTTACCCTCCACCATACACTATAATGTAGCTTGTGGAACACAGATATCGATATCTTATCCCTCGACTTCTTTTATCGAGCATTCGCATTTTAGGCAGATTTCGGCACTACGTTGACAGCCAACCGTAAATTATAAAGTAAACTTCAGTCTCCCAGCGTCGCACACATGCACCTTTGTGAGAGGCGCCCTGGACAGTAACTATGACACTGAACTAAGAAACATGGGCATCAGCGATCATGCAGCGTGTGAACAGTGTTACTTATAGACAAACGTTCCATGCTGTTCGTTAAAGCGCCCTCCTCTGCAACACTCCTGGCAGACTTTAAAAGCAGTAGAACAGTAACGAGATTATCATTAGGCTAAAAAATAGAATTCATCAGACAGAAACCGGCGTTCGTTAAGTGGTTTCATTAAGAATGGCTCTTTGTTCTAAATCAGTGCTGTTAGCAGCACAAAATGG
Organism: Schistocerca gregaria; assembly: GCF_023897955.1. Lineage (NCBI taxonomy): Eukaryota > Metazoa > Arthropoda > Insecta > Orthoptera > Acrididae > Schistocerca > Schistocerca gregaria. Next base: position 749,041,403 of record NC_064931.1, read on the forward strand.
ACCCAAATTGCTATGTGTCATACATTAAAACGCATTAACTAAATGAACTACATGCAATTGCACGTAAGTCAATTTTTATCACAAAATGTGATTACTGTGGAAGCGGATAATATCGTTGCAGCCGATAGACAGGCACAAGGCGCTAACAGATAATTTGCAACAAGACTATAGAAACAGCAGTGTTGAGGGGATACCGTACAATATTATTAGCCAAGGATCAACATTCGCGTTTCACAGATTTTACTTCTCAGAACTTTTTGGGAATGTCAAGTCCTGTATAGGCACACAAAACGCCTTTTGCACGATTTAAAAAGGAATTCTTTCATAAAAAGTGATTGTATTGGTAAAAGACTAGATCGAATGGCATGACATGTATCGTTCAAGCTTCCGAGACAAGGAGGTGAGAAAGACCAAGATGTACGGGGCGGGCCAGATTAACTGTCGATGATGTGGCAGATACGTCTGCCCGACGATTGGTTTTAGGCGATTATCCACACCTTATTAGACACAAAACGAGGTCGCAGGTTCGAATCCTGTCTCGGGCATGGATGTGTGTGATGTCCTTAGGTTAGTTAGGTTTAAGTAGTTCTAAGTTCTAGGCGACTGATGACCTCAGAAGTTACGTCGCATAGTGCTCAGAGCCATTTGAACCATTTGAACCATTCGACAGAAACTTTTATTTCACTTTCTTAGACATGAAAGGTATCAATAAATATAACCTTTAGTTTCTGTGGTCTATATGAAGGACATTAATCAGTCATATATTTAACATTACGTGAAGTCAACGGGTTACGATACTTACGATAACAAAGTACTTGCGACCATAAAATAGAACAATTAGAGAAAGTCGAACTTTTCAAAACAGTCACGTCGCGGAAAATTTTGAATACGTGTTCTGCATATTGAGGCCCATAGTGGTCAGAGCCATTTTTAGCCAACTCTTAAGTGTTCAGTGAGAACAATTTACGTGTGCAACGATAAGAATGCAGTGGGAATACATTTACATCTGTTGGACGAATTTTATGAAAACAAACACTCGAAACCGAGGTTTCACGACAATTACTCTGTAAAAAACACACCACATGTCATAAAGAAAGCATTTAAACCGTCTGAGGATGAATCACAACGATTGGAAACGGGTAACGGTACCGTTTGAATAAAGGAACTGAAAGTAAATTTGTGGCTGGTTGCTGTCCTGACACCATCAACATTTGCCATCATGAAGTTGTTACAACGTTACTAGTCGATAGGCTGTTGGGAGCGTGACAGCGCCCGGCCGCAGACAGGCCACGCGTGCCGCCGTTTCCAATTCGGAGTGCGGGCGAGACGGCTGCTGTCAACGTGCGAGCAGGCAGCAGGCAGCAGGCGCGGGCGCGTGGCAGCGACTAAGCTATTCGGAGCGCAACCGCAGCCGGTGGCTGGGCCGCCTGCCCGCTACACGCCAGTATGCGGACGCGGGATACCTGCCGTCGAGCTTCCCACAGCGCGTCCAAGCACCGGCACCTAACGACGGACTTGCGCTCTCATCGGGCTGAGCACTGTAGCGTTATTAATGCACGTGGAAAAATGTACACTACTGGCCATTAAAATTGCTACATCATGAAGATGACGTGCTACAGACGCGAAATTTAGCCGACAGGAAGAAAATGCTGTGATATGCAAATGATTAGCCTTTCAGAGCATTCACACAAGGTTGGCGCCGGTGGCGAACCTACAACGTGCTGACATGAGGAAAGTTTCCAACCGATTTCTCATACACAAACAGCAGTTGACCGGCGTTGCCTGGTGAAAAGTTGTTGTGATGCCTCGTATAAGGAGGAGAAATGCGTACCATCACGTTTCCGACTTTGATAAAGCTCGGATTGTAGCCTATCGAGATTAGGGTTTATCGTATAGCGACGTTACTGGTCGAGATCCAATGACTGTTAGCAGAATATGGGATCGGTGGGTTCAGGAGGGTAATATGGAATGCCATGCTGCATCCCAACGGCCTCGTATCACTAGCAGTCGAGATGGCAGGCATCTTAACCGCATGGCTGTAACGGATCGTGCTGCCACGTCTCGACCCCCGAGTCAACAGATGGGGACGTTTGCAAGACAACAACCATCTGCACGAACAGTTCGACGACGTTTGCAGTAGCATAGACTATCAGCTTGGAAACCGTGGCTGCGGTTATCCTTGACGCTGCATCACAGACAGGAGCGCCTGCGATGGTGTAGTCAACCACCAAACTGGGTGCATGAATGGCAAAAAGTCACTTTTTTGGATGAATTCAGGTTCTGCTTACAGCATCATGATGGCCGCATCCGTGTTTGGGGACATCGCGGTGAACGCACATTCGAAGCGTGTATTCGTCATCGCCATACTGGCGTATCACCTGGCTTGACGGTATGTGGTGTCATTGGTTACACGTCTCGGTCACCTATTGTTCCCATTGACGGCACTTTGAACAGTGGACGTTACATTTAAGATGTGTTACGACCCATGGCTCCACCCTTCATTCGATCCCTGCGAAACCCTACATATAAGCAGGATAATCCACGACCGCATGTTGCAGGTCCTGTATGGGCCTTTCTGGATACAGAAAATGTTCGACTGCTGCCCTGGCCAGCACATTCTCCAGATCTCTCACCAATTGAAAACGTCTTGTCAATGGTGGCCGAACAACTGGCTCGTCACAATACGCCAGTCACTACTTTTGATGAACTGCAGTATCGTGTTGAAGCTGCATGGGCAGCTGTACCTGTACACGCCATCAAAGCTCTGTTTGACTCAATGCCCAGGCGTATCAAGGCCGTTATTACGGCCAGGGGTGGTTGTTCTGGTTACTGATTTCTCAGGATCTATGCACCCAAATTGCGTGAAAAGGTAATCACATGTCAGTTCTAGTATAATATATTTGTCCAATGAATACCCGTTTATCATCTGCATTTCTTCTTGGTGTAGCAATTTCAATGGTCAGTAGTGTAATACAGATGCCCGATTGTATTAAATAAACTGGCAAAAAAAAAAGTAAAATAAGAAATTGCCCAGTTGACAGTAGGACACACTTCATTGTGTATACACACAATCCATCCAGACTGGGAATCGAGGATATCGACGATTTTTGCCTGCTGTTGACAGTGATACTTGCAAGATATCGGTCCAGGGATACCACGACTTTCGAGAATGTTTTACTTTCAACTTTGAAGTCGGATAACAAATTACAAAATAAATATTATTTTCTTGTGATATAATTATAAACTAACAATTTAGTGAAAGTTCCTGGCAGATTAAAACTGTGTGCCGCACCGAGACTCGAACTCGGGACATTTGCCTTTCGCGGCCTAAGGCCCTGCAGTCATGGACTGCGCGGCTGGTCCCGGCGGAGGTTCGAGTCCTCCCTCGGGCATTGGTGTGTGTGTTTGTCCTTAGGATAATTTAGGTTAAGTAGTGTGTAAGCTTAGGGACTGATGACCTTAGCAGTCAAGTCCCATAAGATTTCAGACACCTCTGCCTTTCGCAGGCAAGTGCTCTACCATTTGAACTACCCAAGCACGACTCACGCCCCGTCCTCGCAGCTTTACTTCTGCCATTACCTCGTCTCCTACCTTCCAAACATTACAGAAGCTCTCCTGCGAAAGGCAAAGGTCCCGAGTTCGAGTCTCGGTGCGGCACATAGTTTTAATCTGCTAGGAAGTTTCATATCAGCGCACACTCCGCTGCAGGGTGAAAATCTCGTACTGGTAACAATTTTGTGTCTTTCCCTTTACCTTTTACTTGCCAAGTTTCATGATTCTAGAACTACTGTAATTACCCTATATGTTTTGCTGAATGGGTTTGCGAGTATTAAAATACACTCCTGGAAATTGAAATAAGAACACCGTGAATTCATTGTCCCAGGAAGGGGAAACTTTATTGACACATTCCTAGGGTCAGATATATCACATGATCACACTGACAGAACCACAGGCACATAGACACAGGCAACAGAGCATGCACAATGTCGGCACTAGTACAGTGTATATCCACCTTTCGCAGCAATGCAAGCTGCTATTCTCCCATGGATACGATCGTAGAGATGCTGGATGTAGTCCTGTGGAACGGCTTGCCATGCCATTTCCACCTGGCGACTCAGTTGGACCAGCGTTCGTGCTGGACGTGCAGACCGCGTGGGACGACGCTTCATCCAGTCCCAAACATGCTCAATGAGGGACAGATCCGGAGATCTTGCTGGCCAGGGTAGTTGACTTACACCTTCTAGAGCATGTTGGGTGGCACGAGATACATGCGGACGTGCATTGTCCTGTTGGAACAGCAAGTTCCCTTGCCGGTCTAGGAATGGTAGAACGATGGGTTCGATGACGGTTTGGATGTACCGTGCACTATTCAGTGTCCCCTCGACGATCACCAGAGGTGTACGGCCAGTGTAGGAGATCGCTCCCCACACCATGATGCCGGGTGTTGGCTCTGTGTGCCTCGGTCGTATGCAGTCCTGATTGTGGCGCTCACCTGCACGGCGCCAAACACGCATACGACCATCATTGGCACCAAGGCAGAAACGACTCTCATCGCTGAAGACGACACGTCTCCATTCGTCCCTCCATTCACGCCTGTCGCGACACCACTGGAGGCGGGCTGCACGATGTTGGGGCGTGAGCGGAAGACGGCCTAACGGTGTGCGGGACCGTAGCCCAGCTTCATGGAGACGGTTGCGAATGGTCCTCGCCGATACCCCAGGAGCAACAGTGTCCCTAATTTGCTGGGAAGTGGCGGTGCGGTCCCCTACGGCACTGCGTAGGATCCTACGGTCTTGGCGTGCACCCGTGCGTCGCTGCGGTCCGGTCCCAGGTCGACGGGCACGTGCACCTTCCGCCGACCACTGGCGACAACATCGACGTACTGTGGAGACCTCACGCCCCACGTGTTGAGCAATTCGGCGGTACGTCCACCCGGCCTCCCGCATGCCCACTATACGCCCTCGCTCAAAGTCCGTCAACTGCACATACGGTTCACGTCCACGCTGTCGCGGCATGCTACCAGTGTTAAAGACTGCGATGGAGCTTCGTATGCCACGGCAAACTGGCTGACACTGACGGCGGCGGTGCACAAATGCTGCGCAGCTAACGCCATTCGACGGCCAACACCGCGGTTCCTGGTGTGTCCGCTGTGCCGTGCGTGTGATCGTTGCTTGTACAGCCCTCTCGCAGTGTCCGGAGCAAGTATGATGGGTCTGACACACCGGTGTCAATGTGTTCTTTTTTCCATTTCCAGGAGTGTATATGACATAAATCGCCGTATCATTTGAATATATTGACTCAGAAGCTAAAGTTTATTACACCGCCAAGGGACCATAGACCACAGTAGGTAACATTAATTTTAGTTTGATGCGTCTACCCCTTGCTGAAGAAAAGGGGCCTTAACAGATGGATGGATAGACAGAGAGTCTAATAACAAATGACAATGTTTTTCGTGTCCACTAATTACAGCCGGTGGCCGAGAGGTTCCAGGCACTTCAGTTCGGAACAGCGCGACTGCTACGGTCGCAGGTTCGAATCCTGCCTCGGGCATGTATGTGTGTGACGTCCTTAGGTTAGTTAGGTTTAAGTTGTTCTAAGTTCTAGGGGACTGGTGACCTCAGATGTGTTCAAATGTGTGTGAAATCTTATGGGACCTAACTGCTAAGGTCATCAGTCCCTAAGCTTACACACTGCTTAACTTAAATTATCCTAAGGACAAACACACGCACCCATGCCCGAGGGAGGACTCGAACCTCCGCCGGGACCAGCCACACACTCCATGACTGCAGGGCCTTAGGCAGCGAAAGGCAAATGTCCCGAGTTCGAGTCTCGGTGCGGCACACAGTTTTAATCTGCCAGGAACTTTCACTAAATTGTTAGTTTGTAATTATATCACAAGAAAATAATATTTATTTTGTAATTTGTTATCCGACTTCAAAGTTGAAAGTAAAACATTCTCGAAAGTCGTGGATGAGTGTCCTGGTGAGAGTAATGTGTTCTCTCTGAATTGGCGGCTACTTCACGACGAATATCTGGTGGCGCTATGCCTGCGAGCTGGTACAGTTTTAGAAGTGGGATAGCTTTTAAACAACTTGTAATAAGCGTAAGCGCTTCGTTCAACGCCATCTCATCTGTGTCTGCGTGGATGGATTTGTACCGGACTGGAAACGCATACTTTGCAGAGCTGTCAGATGTTGGTTTTGCCGTCGCTCTCTGGGTTTGTAGTCGAGCGGCTGAATTCAGTGATCAGCTGTATGGTGAATGGCGGAGGATGTTAATGTACCAGCATCGTTTGTCCACTTTCCATTCCATTCGAGGCTGTACACGGAAAGAAAGACACCCGATATCCAACGACATTTTATTATCGTGGGCATTTCGTCACATGTACGTTGGAGAAAGTTGTATGTTTCTTGAATCGATTCGGAAAGGAGTTTCGTGAGGCTCTTGGCGATTTAAAAAGCCTTCCTTACACTAACTAAACAAACCGGTCACAAATCACGCAACTCCCCTTTGAATATTTCCTATATCTTGCGATAATTCAACGTGGTAAAGGTCCCATAACGATGAAAAGAATAATACTGGAGAATTAGACAAACGAGTGTTTTGTAAACGACCTCTTATGCTTGAATTACACTTACTAGATGTCTTCCAATAAACTGAGTTCCCAACGCCTAGATTTACGTGATAATTCAAACTTAAATCGTACCGGACAGACGCCTAGATGCACTACTGGCCATTAAAATTGCTACACCAAGAAAAAAAGCAGATGATAAACGGGTAGTCATTGGACAAATATATTATACTGGCATGTGATTACATTTTCACGCAATTTGGGTGCATAGATCCTGAGAAATCAGTACCCAGAACAACCACCTCTGGCCGTAATAAAGGCCTTGATACGCGTGGGCATTGAGTCAAAAAGAGCTTGTATGGCGTGTACATACAGCTGCCCATGCAGCTTCAACACGATACCACAGTTCAAGCAGCATTGCTTTTCTGCTATCACTGACAAAATGGTTTAAATGGCTCTGAGCACTATAGGACCTAACATCTGAGGTCATCAGTTGCCTAGAACTTAGAACTACTTTAACCTAACTAACCTAAGGACATCACACACAGCCATTCCCGAGGCAGGATTCGAACCTGCGACCGTAGCAGGAGCGCGGTTCCGGACTGAAGCGCCTAGAACCGCTGGGCCACAACGGCCGGCGCGCGATTGAGGTTGCACGGTTTTGATCAACAATAGTCTCATTATTCTTCCTTTCATTTTATTTTAATGATAATAACGACGTACAGCATTTGTTCTGACTCGAATACATAAAATATTCGCAACTTACTTAGAAAAGACGTAGCTCCTTCAGAATATAGCGTCTTAACTACTGTGCCATCTCGCCCGATACCCCGTCACTCCTGGTTTCTAAATGGTTTCTAAATGAGCAGACTTGCCGTATGTTTATGAAAGACAAATACAAATAGCAGTCTCATGTACAAGACGACCAAGGGAGATTGCAGAGAAGCAGGATCCAAAACCTGGTACTTCTACCTGTCTCAAGAACACGACCATACGCTTTCGCCGGTGATAAGTGGGCGATGGAAAGCGTGAGAATGCGGTGGACTCGTACTTGAAGATTTCCTGCTCCACCTCAAATTGTGCCCGCGATTCCAAGACAATAAGGGGGCGCTGCCCGCTGCCCATTCGGCGCACAATTGGTCCCCGTTCCTCCCAAGCACAATGCACGGCCTCAACGACTGTGCACGGCCAAACAAATTCTGCGCCGTCCAAGTCGGCAGCAGACAGCTGTGCTCGGAGGTAGCCCGGCGACATTTGGCTTCCTCAGTGCAGACCACTTCTTCCGCCATGATTAACCCAGTAACGGACCCGATGAAACAACTACTTCTTAACCATGTGATATCATGTCTCGCATCACCTCCGAAATCTTACAGGGAAAAACCGATCGAGGTGGCGCAGTGGTTAGCACACTGGACTCGCATTCGGGAGGACGACAGTTCAATCCCGTCTCCGACCATCCTGATTTAGGTTTTCCGTGATTTCCCTAAATCGCTTCAGGCCAATGCCGAGCTGGTTCCTGTGAAAGGGCACGGCCGATTTCCTTCCCCATCCTTCCCTCACCCGAGCCTGCGCTCCGTCTTTAATGACCTCGTTGTCGACGGGACGTTAAACACTAATCTCCTCCTCCTTACAGGGAAAACCTCCAAACGAAATATTCATGAGCGATATCTGCGAGTTTTACACTACAATCCGATTACGATATTACTCTACTTACTGAAGAGAGTTAGTGATGTTACAATAAACACGTACATTACTGACTAACAAAAACGCATCGCACTGTGGAAGCTTTCAGGATGGTTGTGCATGTACTGCCAAGTGGTGCAGCGTGCCCTCGTGAAATATCAAGATAAAAACTCACGATAAACCGACCAAAGCGCCATCACTCTCAGGTGCAATAATATAGTAGTGGAATAGTAACTATGTACTTTCATTTGTGTTAACCTCTAAAGTTTAGAGAAAACTTTCAGATCCATGAACTGTAGTAACGAAGGCTGAATTCAGTTTGATAGGACATATCTGAACATGCTCTGGTTTGCTGATGACATTTTGCAGATACAGTGTGACAATTATTGAACTATACGAAATTAAATCGTCATAGCTTCTGAATGGGTTGCGTTAGGACGTTCAAACAGCACATTTGTCCGAGGGGCATGATGGGAATTAATATGCGCATTATAGCTTGGTTTAGTGACGAAGCCCAATTCCAACTGGATGGGTGCGTCAATAAACAAAATTAGCGCATTTGGGGGACTGAGAATCCTCATTTCGCGATTGGTGACTATGTGGCTTGCAGTGTTCACTAACGGAATAATCGGTGTGGTATTTGTTGATGGCCGGCCGCTGTGGCCGAGCGATTCTAGGCGCCTCAGTCCGGAACCGCGCTGCTGCTACGGTCGCAGGTTCGAATCCTGCCTCGGGCATTGATGTGTGTCTAGGCGACTGATGACCTCTGTGTTAAGTCCCATAATGCTTAGAGCCATTTGAACCATTTCTTGATGGTACAGTGACCACCGAATGGTACGCGAAGGTTTTGGAAGATGATTTCATTCCCATTATCCAAAGTGACCCCGATTCGACAAGATGTGATTCATGCAAGACGGAGCTCGCCTACATCCACGCAGGAGGGTGTTTTACGTCCTGGAGGAGCGCCTTGGGGACCGCATTCTGGCTCTGGGGTACCCAGAGGTCACTGGCATTGGCCTCGACTGGCCGCCATATTCTCCGGATCTGAACACATGCGACTCCTTTTTGTGGGGCTATGTTAAAGACAAGCTGTACAGCAATAACCCCAAAACCACTACTGAGCTGGAAACGGGCATTCAGGAAGTATCCACAGCATCGGTGTTCTGATACTTCAGCGGATCATGCAGAATTTCGCTACTCGTCTGCGCCACATCATCGCCAAGGATGGCAGGCATATCGAACATACCGTAACCTAAATCCGAATATCTGTAGTGACGTTTACATGTTGAATAAAGCGTATGCAAGCTGTAGTTTGTAACAAATTTACGTTTTTCCAAATAGGTTAATAATTGTCACCCTGTAAATTAATACAAAGAGTGGAGGAACTTAATGTAGCAAGTTCGAAAGTAGGTTCAAATGCTCTGAACACTATGGGACTTCACAGCCATGGCCATCAGTCCCATTGAACTTAGAACTTCTTAAACCTAACTAACCTATGGACAGCACACAACACCCAGTCATCACGAGGCAGAGAAAATCCCTGACCCCGCCGGGAATCGAACCCGGGAACCCGGGCGTGGGAAGCGAGAACGCTACCGCATCGAAAGTAGGTCTTGAAAGAAATTTTAACAAGAAAAACAGAATATATAACCAGGTTATTGAAGATAATACATTGCAAATTAACTATGACGTCATAGATCCAGTTGATGAGTTATTCTACCTAGAGCAGCTGAAGGTAAAAGAAATAAACAGAAGAGTAAAAATGGCCCGAGTGCTTCTCGTAAGCCACATTTGTTTCTGAAACAAAGTTAGCGATGTGTCTGAGGAGAAAAGCTTAAAGTGAGTGCGTGCGATTCACCAGTTTTGTCTTATGGCAGTGAGACATGGGCTATTAGTGTGGAAGTCATTCAAAAGAATTGTAAAGAAGCACGTTGGGAATTACTAAGTGAGACGGGAAAACAGTTGAATGGATCACGGAACCCTCTGCATTGGGTGACGTAATTATAAGTGAAATGAAAAGGAAATTGTGGACTGGACGTATAGCCAGGGAAATGGATTGACCGACGAAGTTCTTTGCTGTATTTCAAGATATAAGAAAAAGCTGAGTGGACGGACTGAAGGGTGACAGGTATACGTTAGAAAATGGGCAGCAGTAACATCAATGGGATCCACTGTAAACAGCAAAGCACAGAAAAGTCTGGAGGAGATGGTTATATAGTAGTGGATGTCAAATGGCTTAACTTGTTCCACATTCTGTAACTGAACTGCGTAGTCCAGAAATGGTATTACAATTCACTTCCGAAAGATACTACAACCTCCCCAATCTTTCCCAAAAATCTTATCTCTAATAGATGTTCTATCTTAAAATCTTCTGTTATTATACCATATTCAGTTACATTCCTCTCTATTAATTCATTTTCTCACTCATCTTCCTTTTCTTCAGCGCCTCTGCTATCAAAATTGGTAACGCAATTTGTAGGCTAGCGGCACTCCCATAAAGGTAGCGGATTCCAGTCCCAGTGTAGGAAACGTTATCACAGATTTTCGTTGAGAAGGGGAGCATAATTAGTGTGGTGCAATTAATGAGCATCATTTCATGCTCCTCCTCTGTCTTGAGTAAAATAACACTCTTCTCCGCAATACCTCATCGTGAAACTTGGAAGAATCAGGAGTATCCTACAGAAATAATATTTCCATGAGGATACCACCAACGGTGACTGCAGAGAACGACAGACCATGGAGCACCTAGTGGCTTGTCAACTGTGGCCTGGCCGCGGTGGCCGTGCGGTTCTGGCGCTGCAGTCCGGAACCGCGGGACTGCTGCGGTTGCAGGTTCGAATCCTGCCTCGGGCATGGGTGTGTGTGATGTCCTTAGGTTAGTTAGGTTTAAGTAGTTCTAAGTTCTAGGGGACTGATGACCACAGCTGTTAAGTCCCATAGTGCTCAGAGCCATTTGAACCATTTTGAACTGTGGCCTGCATTTTGTACATATCCTCTGCATGCAACTCTGAGTGCGATTAAAGTTGTAAGGTTTTGATCAACAGTAGGGTAGCCTGATTATTCTTCCTTTCATTTGATTTTAATGGTAATAACGATGTACAGCAATTTTTCTGACTCAAATACATAAAATAACCGCAACTTGGGTGGAAAAGACTCCTCCAAACAGAAGACATATTCTGAGCTCAAACGTAATGATGCATAGAGAGCAGTATTTCCTCTACAGTGCCAACTAGCAAGTATTCCGAAAATACTGGTCATGCGAAACACTGCCCACGCTTTTCTCGCATGTGGTACTGAAAGCTACCTACCGCAGTAATCAGACGGATGCAGCATATCTTGAGTTCCAAACAGCGTTTGACTCAGTACCAAGCCATCGCTTGTGAACAAAATTATGATAATATGGGATATCCAACAAAATTCGTAACTGGGCTGCGGATTTATTAGTAGGGAAGACGTAGCATATTATCTTGGATAAAGTCTAATCGAAAGATGTAGAAGTCGGGATCTTGCAGTTAATGTTGTAAATTAGTGACCTGGCAGACTATATTAATAGTAACCTCCGACATTTTACAGCTAATGCAGTTACCTGTAACAAAATGTTATCTACGTGCAAAAGCTGGCCGACCGGAGTGGCCGAGCGGTTCTAGGCGCTACAGTCTGGAACCGCTCGACCGCTACGGTCGCAGGTTCGAATCCTGCCTCGGGCATGGATGTGTTAGTTAGGTTTAAGTAGTTCTACGTTCTAGGGAACTGATGACCTCAGATGTTAAGTTCCATAGCGCTCAAAGCAATTTGAACCATTTTTTTTTGCAAAAGCTGCACAATTAACCAGTTCGATAGTGATAAGATTTCAAATTGGTACTTGGATTAGTAGCAGCCTTTAAAAGTTCAAAAATATAAAACTGTCTACTCCACAACAAGCAAAACCTCAATAAGCTATGACTAAAACATCAGTGTGATAAATGAGAACCAGCAAGCGGCTGCAAATTCATTGGTACAGCAATTTCTCGGTATATGAAATGAAATGACCACATGGGCGCAATCGTGGGTAAAGCACTTGGCAGACCTTAGATCACTGTTACTATACTGGAAAAATACAGTCCGTCTAACAAGCATACCCATTGCTTTTTCACTCACAGGTTTTCAGCAACCATTGGTAATGGACAGAATTTAAAAGAAAGGATATTACTCTTACCTAGAAAACATCTTTAAGACAGTGTTGTTCAAGTAAGTAAGTCGAATACCAAACAGTATTAACAGAGGACATTGAACGTATACAGAGAAGGGCAACTCGAATTGTTCAAAAATGGTTCAAATGGCTCTGAGCACTATGGGACCTAACTTCTGAGGTCATCAGTCCCCTAGAACTTAGAACTACTTACACCTAACTAACCTAAGGACATCACACACTTCCATGCCCGAGGCAGGATTCGAACCTGTGAGCGTAGCGGTCGCGCGGTTCCAGACTGTAGCGCCTAGAACCGCTAGGCCACTCCGGCCTGCAACGCGAATTGTCATAGTTTTGTTTGTCTCATGGGAGAACGTCACGAAACGCTGAAAAACTGGTAGTGACAGACGCGCTTCAAAAGTGATCCCAGCCACCGCCCCCCTCCCCTCCCTCCCCCCCCCCCCCCTCCCACCAGTTTCCCGCTACAGCCTATGTATAATGTTTCAAGTAGCAAAAATAAGATACGATTCTCGTGATATATTACAACCCATGGTGTATAGCGCCCGTAGAGACTGCGAAGACAAGATTAGAATTACTACTACCCTCACAATGATTCATTCTCCCCCTGCTCCATATGCGGATGGGACAGGAAGAAATTGTAATACGTAGTACAATGGGAAGTATGCTCCACCAAGCATTTGTAAACGGTTCACAGGTTATCTCTGTACATGCTGAGTAGGGCTATACATGCTGAGTGAGGCTATATGCCGACTCTAGACTGGGTTATACATTAGTAATTGTTCAGTCAAAAGATTCATGTTTCCTTGTTGGTAATTATGTCTCTCTCCTGTTCCTCCATTGTTTAGACTACTGTGTGTAGTAGACCCCTACGTTATTAACTAAAAAACATGGAATCATTAATCGTTATGCTTGCCTCAGTTTGAAGGAACTGCACCGCTATGCCTTATACGTTCTTATGTAATCACAAAAAGAGTACAATGGAAAGAGAATAAAATTGGTTGAGGAATTACAGCAAATACCTGTCAAAATTTCTAACAAACTGCGGATTTATTGTCTGTGTAGCTACCAGCGTAGAATAGGCACGTGATTTAACAATAATGAAAAGCACTGCGCTAGACCCGTGCTATCAAAGTTGCGTTTGGAACGAATCGCACAGAGCGCAACTAGTCGCTGCCACTCACGTATGTCACGTGGGCCCTGCTGTATATATTGTCAGTAAAAACTACTGCGGTGTGTTATGAATCAAGATTCCACGGAAGGCACATTCTGAAACAGTGATACGCCAGAAAAATAGATAAAAGCGTCAAGAGAACAAAGTATTTCTTGTTCAGCATAGACGACGGAAGGAAAGCCGAAATATTAAAACTGATTTCTCGAAACTGTTTCACTAAAAAAGAGCGTACTGGGGTTCCTCCTTTCAGTCGTTGCACGAACGCCAAACTGACATATATCGAGATAAGCGCCTGCAGGACAGAATAGCAACTACAATCGTCCAACAAATGGCGACTCGACCTGATCGTTCGATTACACGTCTGTCGAACAATCACTCGAAACGGTTATACCCATGATTTATACGGGTGTATACATACGAAGCGATTAAAAGTGGACCGAGAACATCAAACTAATAGTGGGAAAAAGGTGCCACATTGAGATTCATTGAAAGAATCCTCAGTATGTCCAGCCGACTCACGAAGAAGGTAGCTTACAAAACTCTCGTTCTACATATACTTCAGTATTGCTCCTCCTTTTTAGATCCATAACAGGTATGGCAGATAGAGAAAATATTAATATCCAAAGAAGAGCAGCGCGTTGCGTCACCGTTTCGTTCAGTGAGCGCGGAATGAAACGGCAGAGGCTACAAAGAGAGGCATTGTGTATCACTATTTGATTCATGATCGAAATTCCAAGAGTGTACGTTACTAGAAGAGTCTACCACTATATTACTTTCTCCTAGATATGAATCGGGAAAATACTATAATACACAAGGCAAAATCAGAGAGATTCGGGTTTACATGGAGGCTTACCAAAAGTCGCTCTACACGGGCGCATTCGCGACTGGAACAGGAAAGCGGGAAAGCGGCAGTGGTACATGAAATACCCTCCACCGTACGCTATAATGTAGCTTGCGGAATACAGATGTAGAAGACATATCTTATCCCTTGACTTCTTTTATCGAGCATTCGCATTTTAGGCAGATTTCGGCGCTACGTTGACAGCCAACTGTAAATTATAAAGTAACTTCAGACTCCCAGCGTCGCACACATGCACCTTTGTGAGAGGCGCCCTGGACAGTAACTATGACACTGAACTAAGAAAAATGGGCATCAGCGATCATGCAGCGTGTGAACAGTGTTACTTATAGACAAACGTTCCATGCTATTCGTTATAGCGCCCTCCTCTGCAACACTCCTGGCAGTCTTTTTAAGCAATAGAACAGTAACGAGATTATCTTCAGGCTAAAAAATAGAATTCATCAGACAGAAACCGGTGTTCGTTAAGTGGTTTCATTAAGAATGGATCTTTGCTCGAAATCAGTGCTGTTAGCAGCACAAAATGGACCCAAATTGCTATGTGTCATACATTAAAACGCATTAACTAAATGAACTACATGCAATTGCACGTAAGTCAATTTTTATCACAAAATGTGATTACTGTGGAAGCAGATAATAACGTTGCAGCCGATAGACAGGCACAAGGCACTGACAGATAATTTGCAACAAGACTACAGAAACAGCAGTGTTGAGGGGATACCGTACACGATTATTAGACAAGGATCAACATTGTTCAGAACTGCGATATTTTTCAAGTTCGCGTTTCACAGATTTTACTTCTCAGAACTTTCTGGGGGTGTTATATCCTGTACAGGCCCACAAAAAGCCTTCTGCATAATTTAAAAAGAAATTATTTCATAAAAAATGATTATATTGGTAAAAGACTAGATCGAATGGCGTGACATGTATCGTTCAAGCTTCCGAGACAATGAGGTGAGAAAGACCAAGATGTACGGTGTGGGACAGATTAACTGTCGATGATGTGGCAGATACGACTGCCCGACGATTGGTTTTAAGCGATTTTCCACACCTTATTAGACACAAAACGAGGTCGCAGGTTCGAATCCTGCCTCGAGGATAATGGAATGTATTCTAATTAAAACAGGTGTTTCTGAGGGAATCAGATGAGGAAACGAGACACTTAAGTAGAAAATCAGGTTTGCTATTTGGGCAATAAAATAACTGACGATGGCCGAAGTAGAGAGGATATAAAATGCAGACCGGCAAAGGCAAGAAAAGTGTTTCTGAGAAAAGAAATTTGTTAACATCGAATGTAGGTGTTCAGGAAGTCTTTTCTGAAAGTATTTGTGTGGAGTGCAGCAATGTACGGAAGTGAAACATGCACGGTGAACAGTTTAGCCAAGAAGAGAATGGAAGTGGATAAATCACGTAAATAATGAGGAGGTACTGAACAGAATTGGGGAGAAAAGAAATTTGTGGCACAACCTGACTAGAAGAAGAGATCGGTCGGTAGGATATACTCTGAGACATCAAGGGATCCCGAGTTTAGTATTGGAGGTAAGTCTGGGGGTGGAGGGTAAAAACCGTAGTGGGAGACCAAGAGATGAATACAGTAAGCAGATTCAGAAGGATGTAAGTTGCAGTAGTTACTCGGAAATGAAAATGCTTGCACAGCATAGAGTAGCATGGAGAGCTGCATCAAACCAGTCTTCGGACTGAAGACCACAACAACACATAAGACGAATTGCTAGCTAGTCCAGAAATATGTACTTTGAAGAGATACTACAAAATCAGTTAAGACAGAAAAAAAATCAAAAAATGAACAAAATCTAATTTAAAAGAGGTATTTATATTAAGGAGGGGAAATTACAGTTAACGCATTTTCGACGACGCTGTTTACATCTGCAACAGTGTATATACTCCGGAAGCCACTTTACAGTGCTTGGAGGAGAATACATTGTACCAATTTTTATGATCTACTACATTAATCCATTCACGTACTGAGAGAGGAAAAACATTACTATCTACAGTCTTTTGTGTGTGACCTAGTCTCTCGTCTTATTCTGTTGGTCCCTGCGCGATATATACGATGCCTGCAGCGGAACTGTCTGTCTTCCTTCAATCCGGCGCCGTCCGGAACCACGCGGCTGCTACGGTCGCAGGTTCGAATCCTGCCTCGGGCGTGGATGTGTGTGATGTCCTTAGATTAGTTAGGTTTAAGTAGTTCTAAGTCACTACCTTTCACCTTCCCTGTTATTATTTTTATGTTCTTCCCGTTTCGCATATTACCCTTAAATACTTCTAATGAGCAACACGCTCCAGATGTTCACCACTGTTCTTGTAGGAAGTCGGATGCTATCTGATACCTTCCGTTAGTTAGGCGACGACACTCGCATTTACGTACATTCAGAGTGAGCTGCCATTCATTACACGAAATGGAAAATTTATTCGACTCCTTTCATATTTCCTTACGATACTGTACTGCAGACTACAGAATCGCCGGCAATAAATCTAACCTATGGACATCACACACATCCATGCCAGAGGCAGGATTCGAACCTGCGACCGTAGCGATCGCGCGGTTCCAGACTGAAGCTCCTATAACCTCTCGGCCACGTCGCACAGCTCGGAAAAAATCCGTTTGTGTCGCGCCAGTCACGTCAGCCTACGCATGCAATGGTAGTTCCCTTTTCCCGCTTCTGCTGGTCTCCGACCTTTGGTGCAGGATGACAGAAAATGGTTCAGGATGACAGAGGATGTTGCAAGTAGTCTATTACTCGTTCTCTGATGGCAGGCGCAAAAAAGAAGGGGTTACGATATACTTGGTGCGCCATTCGACGATACTGCCTTGTGGTGGTCAGACGCCTCGTCTGTACCATGACAACGAATATGCCTGTCCTCAAGTTTTCATGCAGCTCAACATCGGGCTACTGTCGCCACCAAATGCCACACATACATGGATATTACACGATCCGACCAGCCGGTCAAATGGAGACACGCAGTGCATCCCTTCTAAACTGTCCCAGGTGCTGATAACGATGTGTCACGAGAGCAGGCGTCATTCCCTGTCCTTCTCAGCGATCACTCAGAATCTCACGCTGATCACACGATTTACATACCCTGCCAGGTCTGGTAACCACACTAAATACGAACAACACCAATTCATACTGGAGACCGCTCTATCTGTCGTAGCGAATTGCAACTCTGACCATTTACTTAAGTGCCGATGGCGTTACGTGTACCAAGTTACGCTGACATTAGACCATGTTTCCCGAGTGCTTCGCGTTTTTTGTCAGGCAGTGTAGTTTGCAGGCAGCGCGCACTCTCGAATTCGGAAGGGGACAGGCCTCGTTCTTCAAACAATGGTTCATTCACGGAGAGCACATAGACCTGTGAAATCGAGTTAGACTGTTTGAAACATGTGCTTTGCATCAATATTAGCGACATTTGTCCAAATGCAGTAGCGTGTTGAGTGAGAGACTTATGAGACTTAATCTCTCTTATCCCATCCTCTTCGTTCCTACGCAAGATTTACGATGGTAGAACAAAACTGCCACATCGTTTCCCTGTAATATCGTTTCTCTAAATTTACTCAACGGGTTTCCAACAACATTACCGTTTTTCTGCCAAATATTTCCATTCAAAATCCCAGGCGCCTCTGTTACACTTTCCAACGACCTAAACTGATCCCAAGGATTCTATCAGCGCGTCTCCCAAATCTTTCGATTTAGGCTACAAACCTACTTGACAAGGGCTGGAAGGGCTGGGACAGTACTCCAGAACTGGACGCACTAGCGTCTTGTAGGCGATACGGGTGCACTGCACCTTTCCAGAAACCAAAAAATAAATCTAAGTTTGTAATTGACAGTCTCGACTGCTAATTTTACGTGTTCGTCCCATATCACATCGATTCTTAGTATTCTTCTTACTTTTCTTCTTCTTTCCCCTAACTTTCATCCCATCTAGTACAGGGTCAGATTTTTCAAGGTCTTGAAACTTTTGATTTCATTATTTAACTCTGAGTCCGCCTCCGTAGCTGAGTGGTCAGGGTGACTGGCCACCTTCCAGGGGACTCGGGTTCGATTCCCAGTACTGCGTGGGATATTTCCTTGGTGGGAGGGCCGGTACAGAGTGCACTTCGACTCGTGAAACCAAACGAGGAGCTACTCGACCGATTAGGAGCGGTTCTGAGGTCAAAAAACCCAACAACGATCGGAAGAGGGGTGATCCGACCACATGCCTCTCCACACCGCACCCGATGACGCCACTGGCATAGGATGACACGGAGGTCGAGTCTGAATGGCTCGTCTCTGCCAGAGAGTGGAACTTTATTTTTAAATTATTTAACTCTGAGTCAGGATCCTTTTCCTGACTCCATAGCCGTCGATGTAACGCAAGGGAGGGAAGTCGTGTTACGGAATTTGTCTGTGAACTGTGTAACCTGTGCGATCGTAGTCATCTGGTTAGTATCCTATGTTCTGCAGGTGATCCATGTCTTCCCAACACGATATCATATTTTAACTGTTTGTATATCATTTTCAAAGCCGAAATTTCGGAACTAGCCCAGCATTTGCCTAAACGAGCGTGGGGAAGCACCTACAAACCACACACAGGGTGGCCGGTGTACCAGAGCATGATTGTTAATCAGCAACGTGAATTCGATCCTAGTGTAGTTCACCTCCTTCTGACGCAAACTAGCGCTCTGTGCCTTATTCTAGACGAGCAGTCATTTCATATCGATTCCTAGTTCAAATAGCTCTGAGCACTATGGGACTTAACAGTGGAGGTCATGAGTCCCCTAGAACTTAGAACTACTTAAACCTAACTAACCTAAGGACACCACACACATCCGTGCCCGGGGCAGGATTCGAACCTGCGACCGTAGCGGTCGCGCAGTTCCAGACTGAAGCGCCTAGAACCGCTCGGCTACTCAGGCCGGCCGATTACTAGTATTACTTCAACAATGTGCTCCAGATGCTCCAGACGTTCACCATTAATCTCGCAATCGGTTACCATCGGGTTCCTTTTCTTTCTTATACAGGGTGAAAAGTATTTAAACCGACAAACTCTGAGAGGTTGTAGGGGACATCAAAACAAACATTTTCCCTAATTTCATTTTTTCCTATGTGGTGTATTTAAGCTGGTAGAGGAAGATTTCTCTGACAGCAAATTAATTAAACCAACAAACACTTTTCCATGTTTTTCTGACGAAGAGACAACACATTAACACAACCCAATTTCAGTTACAGTAGATTTTGAAAAATGCCTCCATTGACACGTAAACAAAGCTTACACCGTCGAATCATGTTCTGTCTGACACGGGCAAAAACTCCAGGAGTATCCTGAATTGTTCCTGCTGGTGCTACTATCCGGGCAACCAGATCCTCTTCTGATGCAACAGGAGTTGCGTAAACAAGGTTGCGCATCTCTCCCGACACAAAAAAAGTCCAGAGGGGACATATCTGGGGATCGAGCAGGCCATGGTATAGGACCACCTCTGCCAGACCAAGTTTCTGGGAACTGTCAGTCCAGGAATCGACGGAAACGACTACTGAAATGTGCCGGCGCCCCGTCATGCTGTAACCACATGCGTTGTCTTGTAGGGAGCGGGACGTCTTCCAGCAATTCTGGCAATGCTCTGGAGAGAAAATTGTAATAGTACCTGCCATTTAATGGCCTAGGTAGCAGATACGGCCCAATTGAACAGTCCCCAATAACGCTGACCCACACATTAACGAAGAACCGCACTTGATGAGCGCTAGTAACTGTGGGATGTGGGTTATCCTCACTCCAAGCATGCAGATTGTGCATGTTGAAGACTCCATCACGCCCGAACGTTGCTTTATTGGTAAACAACACAGAGGATGGAAATGTAGGATACATTTCACACTGTTCAAGGTACCACTGCAAAAACTGTGCTCTGGGTGGATAATCAATTGGTTTCAGGTTGTGGACACGCTGTAAGTGAAATGGACATAACAATTGTTCTCGAAGGACTGTTCTTACATTCGTCTGATTCGTCCCCATGTTACGTGCAATTGCACGAGTGCTGATTGAAGGATCCCGCTCCACATGCTACAAGACAGCTTCCTCAAATTTTAGCGTTCTTAGTGTGCGACGGCGTCCCTGTCCAGGTAATCTGCTAAATGACCCGGTCTCACGCAGACGTTGGCACACAGCAAAAAACGTGGTATGATGCGGCATACGGCGATTAGGATATTGTTGATAAACTCGCTCTGCAGCTTGTCCGTTGTGGTGCGCTACGTAGTACGCACCAACCATATCAGTGTACTCACTCCAGGTGTATCGCTCCATTAGTAAACAGAGATATTGCACTACTACACTGGTGGACAGCAGTTGCCTACAACTGAGGAATGTAATACGCTCTCTAACAACTGAAGATCGTAATACGGCCTCTAACAACTTAAGAGCATAATACGGCCTCCACCGGTTTAAATAATCCTCATAGGAAAAATGACATTAGGGAAAAGTATTTGTTTTGATGTCCTCTACAACCTCCCAGAGTTTGTCGGTTTAAATACTTTTCACCCTGTAGAATAATCTTGCATTTATCCACATTTATAGAGAGCTGCTATCCATTAAATTGAAGGTGTTGACTGGAAAAATTTATCTTTTCTATAACACACACTGTACGCCAATCTAGTTCAGATGCAGCTGCTGTAAGGAGGAAGCATTCCAACGATGGTTATCGCATCACATTCATTCATCTGAGCTACCATTGTGCCTCACTCCGAACAAGCAGCAATGCATATTGTGACACTTTTGCGGTGCAGCTTTCTCCGCGGAGGAATGTGACACACAGGAGTAGCGAATGACCTCGAAAGCGTCCGAAACGCTGGCAGTAGCTCGTGGCTGTGGGCGCCGCCTAGCACTGCGGCCGTGTTCTTACGATGGCACTCCCTAAGAGGCCGGCGACGTGTCCCGCCTGTTTTGTGCTCATCCCTAACAATACTTGCCCGTGACAATTGATTCTCTCTCCTAACACGCCAATTAATTTGTTGGTCGAATACAGCTTCATCATTCCGTTTGGGTCCGCCGTAAAATTCCCAATTCTCGCCGGTGAATTTACGATTATACGTCGGCTGTGCGGACCGATTCAACGCTCGTTTGGATGTGTAAACGCGCCCAGCCAGCCGCTGTCCCGCTGCCCCACCCCACTTCAACCCCGATCCCTCCCACAACCCCCTCACAATTTTCACGCGACGTCTCGGCGGACGATACTACCTCGAACCGATTCAATGCCCCAGGGTCTATAACTTACCTCCGTGTAACGTCAGCAACTACTCGTTACTGCTAGTTAGCACTAAGCGACACTTCCAGTCGTAATACAGAGCCGCAGATTTCGACTGCCATTCAGAGACTTGAAGCACTGAAATCTAACGTGTTCGTTAGTGCTTTTACCGTCCCTATTAGTTCCAGAAATTGCACTTTTCATATCAGCATGTTTCTTCTTGAACTATGCCGATGTATACATCAGAACTTCAGTTCCTATGTCAATATTTGCTTACCCTTTTATCGCAAAATCTAAAATCTCATCTCCACTGAAACTTAAGAACGAGCGACTCTCTATCTGTTGAGGACTTCTACTCGAACTACGAAGGAAAGGCCCAAACCAAGCACATTATCATCATTGATACACAATTTTACGTTCGCTATATACCGGGTGATCAAAAAGTCAGTATAAATTTGAAAAGTTAATAAACCACGGAATAATGTAGATAGAGAGGTAAAAATTGACACACATGCTTGGAATGACATGGGGTTTTATTAGAACTAAAAAAAAAGTATTGCTACTAGACGCGTGAAAGATCTCTTGCACGCATCATTTGGTGATGATCGTGTGCTCAGCCGCCACTCTCGTCATGCTCGGCCTCCCAGGTCCCCAGACCTCAAAAAAAAAAGTTCAAATTGCTCCGAGCCCTATGGGACTTAACGTCTGAGCTCATCAGTCCCCTAGAACTCAGAACTACTTAAACCTAACTAACCTAAGGACATCACACACATTCATGCCCAAGGCAGGATTCGAACCTGCGACCGTAGCGGTCGCGCGGTTCCAGACTGTAGCGCCTAGAACCGCTCGGCCACCCCGGCCGGCCCCAGACCTCAGTCCGTGCGATTGTTGGCTTTGGGGTTACCTGAAGTCGCAAGTGTATCGTGATCGACTGACATCTGTAGGGATGCTGAAAGACACCATCCGACGCCAATGCCCCACCATAACTCTGGACATGCTTTACATTGCTGTTCACAACATTATTCCTCGACTACAGCTATTGTTGAGGAATTATGATGGACATATTGAGCATTTCCTGTAAAGAACATCATATTTGCTTTGTCTTACTTTGTTATGCTAATTATTGCTATTCTGATCAGATGAAGCGCCATCTGTCTGAAATTTTTTGAACGTTTGTATTTTTTTGGTTCTAATAAAACCCCATGTCATTCCAAGCGTGTCTGTCAATTTGTACCTCTCTATCTACACTACTCCGTGATTTATTCAGTTTTCAAATTTATACTGACTTTTGATCACCCGGTATATTCTTTCGGTCCGAGGAACTGCATGTATCAAAGCTCTATATTTATGCGAGTCGCTACATACATAGTTTACATAATACTAAAAATACTACAGTATACTGCTTCCTTCACTTTTATTTTAAACACTACTACGTGGTCAGTGAGCGGATTAAGGAGTTTAAAATAAAAATTACTCAAGCAGTAAACCGACAATGTTTTGTGTAATGTCTAACCAGGCGCAGCCCTTAAGCACTTGACAATATTCCGACACCGTCGCAATATTTGTTACAGGTAGCCGATTAAGAAACAAAAGCATGTAAAACAAGAGATTTTCCACATTGTACAGCATGTCGGAACACAAAATACGGAAACGTTAAGAGAGTATGTGACTTGCTTTTCGTTTCTGGACGGTTTCTCCAGGGTTAACAGCATCATATCGCCTAGATTCTGTGACTTATAACGTACAATTAGTACAGAAGATTGCTAATATAACCACATAATGTCGGGCCTGGTGGTCTAGCGGTAAACTGCGCGAATCCAAAGCGAGAGGTCGTGGAATCGAATTCCGGTCGGACTACAGAAACTTTTAGTTTACCTTTAATCCAGCTTTCAAATATCAACGATGTGAGAAGTCCCCAAGAGCGACACGTCATGCAGATTCCACGTTAAACCGCAAGTTTCCTGTCCCCAGTTGGATATCAGGTGTAGATTGCCGACGCGCAAGTCGCCGGATGGCGTCCACTTGAAATACTTGCACCCGACCATTGAAAGACACGCATTAAATTAGTTAATTTACCGCATTATATCTCCTGTGAAAAATGAATGGATTGCACACAGAAGACTACGACTGAGTACAACACCGAGCGAGGTGGCGCATTGATGAGACTCTGTACTCGTACTCAGGAGGACGTTGGTTCAAATCCCAGTGCGGCCATCCAGGCTTAGGTTTTCTGTGGTTTCATCTAAATCGCCTAATACAAATGCAATTTAGCTGTCGCAGATTTGTCAACTTGACAGTATGTCAAACTTCTTTTTCTAGTCGGCTTCAGATTAAACGAGTAAAGAGCGTACTGAAATATTGGGCGACTCTGTTCCTGTACTGCATTATGCGTATTATCCTATGCCCTCTCAGTAATCTTCCTCGGTATTAACCACATTTTTAAGAATCTTTAGTGACATTACAAGATGGACTGCACAACTTAAGAAGTCGTTTCAATCACCAAACCGAAATCGGCACGCGACACTCGAGCATCACACAGAGAACATTAACATTTTGCGTCGGAAAGAGTAACTAAAACACGTCTTGAACAGTGACTGGAATACGATAACTTATCAACACAGTGTCCTTTCGGTTTCCGTAAGGAATAAGGCAACAATGGGAAATACTCAGACATTCCTTCCTTCTTTAACCGAAAGCAATATTTTACAGCAGAATTTATTAATATTAGAGGTATACGTAGTACCGTCAACCTTCCGATTTTGCTTCAGAAATAAAGTATTGTCGGTTTAGTATAATAACTTATATATGGAACTAAAATATTTCTAGGTCCCGTTCGGTGTCAAGAGCTTCCCTCACGGATTTTTTTCTGACTCCTCTTTTTTTTAGTTTACCCGTCCAGTATCTTAGTATCGGAACTTTGAAATTTTTCGCTTTGACCTACGCATTACAATTTTAAGCTACTTATTTGTTGGATGCAAAGGGTTTGTCAGTTTCAACATAGAAATCCTATGAATCTCTCTAGCTGACATGGCGTACTCTAAGGTTAATGAGATTCTCTAATTTGCTAGATCTCTCATTTCCGAGAAAAATTATTTAAGCAATGATATGGCGTCCAGCTGACAGACTTGCATCCGACCATTCAGCCAAGCAGTAAATTAATTAATTAACCACATAATGTCTCCTAGGAAAAATGAACGGATTGCAGGCAGAAGAATACGACTGAGTATAACACCGAGCGAGGTGGCGCAGTGGCGAGACTCTGGACTCGTATTCAGGATATTCATGATATGGAGGGATCACATTTATTGCAATATAAAAAAGGACAACAGTATAAACGCAATTAGATCCTTCCTCAGGACCTGAAGGATGCTGATCCTTGACACTGTAAAAGGGCAATATCCAATCAGTCGTTTTTAACAACATCTCTTTTTTTATTTTTTATTTACGCGTCAAGTTCCGTGGGGACAAATTGAGGAGCAAATCTCCAGGTTATGGAACGTGTTAGTACATGAAATTACAACATAAAAGTGATAACAGATAGAATAAAATGTTTATGAACCCGAAAAAAGTCAAGCCATGTGTATAAGAAAACACAATCAACAATATAACATTGGAATCAGTTTAGGCGGCCGCTGTGGACGAGCGATTCTAGGCTTAAGTCGGGAACAGCGCTGCTGCTACGGTTGCAGGTTCGAATCCTGCCTCGGGCATGGATGTGTGTGATGTCCTTAGGTTAGTTAGGTTCAGGTAGTTCTAAGTCTAGGGGACTGATGACCTCTGACGTTATGTCGCACAGTGCTTAGAGCCATTTGAATCAGCTTAATTTTTCAAGGAACTCCTCGACAGAATATAAGAAGTGACCTATGAGGAAACTCTTCAGGTTAGATTTGAAAGAACGTGGATTACTGCTAAGATTTTTGAATTCTTGTGATAGCTTATTGAAAATGGATGCAGCAGTATACTACACACCCTTCTGCACAAGAATTTAGGGAGCGCGATCCAAAGGTGACTGGATTTCTGCCAAGTATTAACTAAGTGAAAGCTGCTAATTCTTGGGAATAAGTTGATAGTGTTAACGAGAAAAGACAGCAAAGAATATATATATTGGGAGGCCAATTTCAGAATACCCTGACTAGTTAACGGGGGTCGACAAGAAGCTCGCGAACTTAAACCACTTATTACCCGAACCGCCTGTTTCTAAGCCATAAGTATCCTTTGAGAATGGGAAGAGTTAGCTCAAAATAAAATACCGTATGACATAAGCGAATGAAAATAACCAAAGTAGACTAATTTTCGTGTCGATCACTTACTTCAGATACCATTCGAACAGTGAAAATGGCAGCATTAGGTCTCTGAACAAGACCCTGAACATGGGCTTTCCACGACAGTTTAATATCTATCTGAACACCTAGAAATTTGAACTGTTCAGTTTCACCAATCATATGCCCATTCTGTGACATTAAAAAGTCGGGTCTTACTGAATTATGTATCAGAAAGAGCAAAAAACTGAGTCGTACTGTGATTTAGCGTTAGTTTATTTTCTACAAGCCATGAACTTATGTCTTGAACTGCACTATCTGAATGAGAGCCAATGTTGCTGTGGGATCCTGTCCACTCGTCTAACACAGGGTGCCTAGGAAGCTGTTTTCTCGGACAACTAGACACCATTCAAGCAAACCTTATTAATGTAGTTTATTACAATAAGTTAAATTGACAATACTTAACTTTGGCTTTTCTACAAATACGTGTCGCAAGCAATTGGCGACATGTAAATAATCAATGTTCATCGATGTATACAATTTCCATGCCAGCAATTAATATACAGTAGATGACAAATCACGGCTAAAGAGTCAGGATGACGGCTCCTCTTCTAGTGCGGCTCTTCCCGTCCAGCCGCGGCTAGGCTGGCGCTTCGCTTTTATTCTCTTCGTGTAGATGTCGCTCCAGTCGTCGTGTCCTCGTAGCTAGCGTACTATTGGCTGCCGTCGTCTCCCAGCCTTCTCTGCTGTTTCATTCAGGCCGAAGTGCCGGCGCTTGATGTTACGCCAAAACATTTGAACACAACATCCTATACTACTAACCTAGTGTCATCAGCAGACAGAAATATTTTTATCACAATGATCTCCAACATGCTCTTCCGTGCATGACATGGAACACTTCCGATGTGTGGAGATACATGAGTTATTCAAACGAACGCCCGACTATTGCGTCTACTACATCCATCTCTACCAGTATGAATTGTTCGATATCAGTTTTCAACGAGTACATTTGCCTGACACAAGATACAGCAGGCTGATCGTTACGTGACCGTAACGCAAACTGGGTATATGCAGGGTGTTCCAGGAGGAATGGTCAGTATTCAGGGATATGACAGGAACGGCCGTTGGAAGCAAAAAAGACTAGTAAACATGGGCTATGAGTATTTGTTCAGCAGCAGAGATGTGTTTCACAGTATCGATGAGCCGCGCGGGATTAGCCGAGCGGTCTCGGGCGCTGCAGTCATGGTCTGTGTGGCTGGTCCCGGAGGAGGTGCGAGTCCTCCCTCGAGCATTGGTGTATGTGTTTGTCCTTAGGATAATTTAGTTTAAGTAGTGTGTAAGCTTAGGTTGGCTCTGAGCACTATGGCACTTAACATCTGAGGTCATCAGTCCCTTAGAACGTATAACTACTTAAACCTAACTAACCTAGGGACATCACACACACTATGCCCGAGGCAGGATTCGAACCTGGTGAAGTAGTGTGTAAGCTTAGGGACTGATGACCTTAGCAGTTAAGTCCCATAAGATTTCACACACATTTGAACTTTTTTTTTTTTTTTTTTTTTTTTACAGTATCGATAAAATCTCCTGTAACAACCTCTATAAAAGCTTTGTCTTTGACTGGAGACAGCGAAAAATATTTTGTCAATGGACTCGATCCGACAGAAATGTAATTACAATTGGGTTCCCATTTAGATACCACTTGAAATCTTAGATGTCCACTATTTCAATACAAATGAAAATTACCGACGGCACTTGACAAATTCGACTATTAGTAATACGTACACGTTCTTTCCTTCAAAAAACAGATATAATAAAGAATTTCAAAAGTCACAACAACGTTGCACATTGGTTGCGGACGATATCAATACGACAGGGCCTCAAACAAGTTCGATGCTCTGGCTTTCAGGTACTATTTTTCTCCTTAGGCAGAAAGAATATGTTACAGTCTACTGTAAAACTCAAGATAGTGAAACAAAGATTCCACAGCTCAGAAAATAAATAATTTGTAAAATACAGTGGCGGGAGCCCCACTCATTGGCACACCGCCCAAACTATCAGTTCGCCCCGTAAAAGGCCTCATAGTTCACTCTGGAGCACTACATGGAGTATTACTAGTACCATACGATCACGTGACCGTTTACATAAATTGTGATTAGGGGTTTATGTGACATGGCACTACTATGCGACTCAACTTCTGAGGTCATCAGCCGCCTAGAGCTTAGAACTAATTAAACCTAACTAACCTAAGGACATCACACACATCCGTGCCCGAGGCAGGATTCGAACCTGCGACCGGAGCGGTCGCTCGGCTCCAGACTGTAGCGCCTAGAACCGCACGGCCACTCCCGGCCCACAATGGCAGAAGCGAGGAGTAGTGTTTGGAGGTGCCCATGACACAACGTGTCCAATTTTTTGGTGTATCTACGCGAACTGTATGATGCGTCTAAAAGGAATTGAATACCACAAATACGACACGCAGCCATGAGCCACGGCATAACAGGGGCCGTAAGCGACAGCGTCCGGAGCCGAGTGTCCCGCCTAGTCAATGAAAATCAGTTTCAAATCCGACAGTAATTGCCGCTGACAGTTAATTCAAGTCCATCTCAAACAGTTTCGGAGCGAGCATTGCGAAGGGAACTACATTTTATTGACATCTTAAGTCGGGTACCTCCGAAAAAAATGGCTCTAAGCACTATGGGACTTACATCTTAGGTCATCAGTCCCCTAGACTTAGAACTACTTAAATCTAACTACGCTAAGGACATCATACACATCCATGGCCGCGGCACGATTCGAACCTGCGACCGTAGCGGCAGCGCGGTTCCGGACTGAAGAGCTTAGAACCGCTTGGCCACAGCGGCCGGCGTACCTCGGAAAAGGTCATTGCTCACACGGGCAAATAAGGCTGCACGTCTTCAGTGTGCCAGGCAACACAGAAACTAGACAGTAACTGACTAGTTTCGTGTAGCGTTTCTGCCTCTCCTCAAATGATGCCAGACATCGAATGTGCCTTCGGCGCGATGAGGCATTTAACCTGCCGTGTTTGGAGTTCAGGTAGTAGGTGCTTATATCAGGTTTTGGGGGTGTTTTTTTGAACCACGACTGGTGCCCAATAATTTAGGTTGTCGTGAAAATGAACCACGATTATTTCAACATTCTTGGCGACCAAGCGTTACCCTTAGTTCGACAACTCGCGTGGTGTTTATGCCGTAGACACTCCTGTCTTCCAAGGTGACAACAACCGCATTCACAGGACTGATCACTTACGTTCACTCAGGCACACTATCGCACCTCTAGTGGGCCACAAAATCAGCTAATCCTAATCGTTCAGAAAATGTCTGAGACTAATTGGAACAGCTGGAGTAAACTTGCAAACAACATCCCGGAATTCGGGAGGTCTATAGGACGGTCTCAATGAGTGGCTTCAGCGTGATGCGACATATCTGAGGAAACTTACCCACCCTTCCCCTCGCGGGAATGAGGGCAGGTGGTTTTACAAGCAATGAGGGTGGTGTATCCAGCGGGTGTTAATTTTTTGTCTGGTGTGCTTATGATTGAGGGCACAATCAGATTTTTGTCACAATACATGAATGGACAATTTCGCGAAACATATTAGAGTTTGGCGTCCCGTCTACATTAAGGATTCTTATCAGATAGGATTAACGGAGTACATCGAGAGAGTTCAAAGAAGGGCAGCACGTTTTGTACTATCGAGAAAGATAGGAGAGAGTGTCACGGACATGATACAGGATTTGAGGTGGAAATCATTAGAACAGAGGCGTTTTTTGTTGCGGCGGAATCTTCTCACGAAATTTCAATCACAAAATTTCTCCTTCGAATGCCAAAATATTTTCCTGACGCCGACCCACACAGGAAGAAACGATCATCATAATAAAATAAGGGAAATCAGAGCTCGCACGGAAATATACACGTGTTCTTTTTTCCCCCGCGCTGTTCGAGAGAGGAATAATAGAGAATTAGTGTAAACGTAGTTCGATGAACCCTCTGCCAGGCACTTAAGTCTTATTTGTACAGTAGCCATGACGATGTAGATATAGAAGATAGTTGGAGACGAAGTACCAGGCTTCACTTGTTAAGGAACGCACGTAAGTCCTTTACAAAATAATCGAAGATAATCCTGGTTCTCGTGATCAGAAGAACGAATTGCAACATGTGACCACATACTGTTCCCTCGCAACTTTTCCGAATATCGGTAAAAAAGGTTATTAGAAAAACTTATACAGATGAAAGTCTTTGCCAACGTCTACTGCAGTTCTGCTGTATACTGAAGATACAAACGTGCAAAACACTCCTTTAAAGTATGTATGGAAAACTAATACACTTATATAATTCATTTTTCTGTACTGTCGCTGGACACATTAACACTCTGATTCTATTGTGTATGCTGTTTGTATGTGTATGTTTTAAGTTCTATCAAGGGTTATCAGTGAAAGTATTAAGATATATGTAATTGTTATGACATGGTGCTGAGTTCTTTCAATACATATTTCCAGGAATTGGCTACATTTTTCCTGGAGAAATCGGCTCAGTGTATGGTTAAACATCCCTTAGTTTTAACGAAAAGTTATATTTTACTGTTATATTATTAAGTAAGGCATCGCAGCTGCACTCGTGTTGCACATTCAGAAGATTTTCGCTGTTGACAGATGCTATAAACAGATTACCGACAGATAACACGACACGATGAATTTTATCTGGATTTTATGGTAGTCATTTTTAGTAGACAATTTTTATATTTGAAGAATGGTAATGGAACGAAACTTTACGACTTCCCGACATTATACCACTCTTTTCAGATTCGAATTTGTTCCTTGTTTATCAACACCGGAGAAAAACTTTCAGTTTCGTGTTTTCTGTTTATTGGAACAACCACGTACTAGCTTTCCCATAATTCTATGACGTTGCAAATTATTCAAGAGTACAGCGTGCTCTAATCGATCAAATTTTTTAATTAAATCCGAGAATATACTGTACTTACCGCCATCGACGTTTTATTTAGTCCTGCAAGCGCCAAAGAATCAAGAATCATAAATTGCATTTCATATTGATCACATCCTGAAGTCGAACTGAAATTCAACAAGAAATTATCAATACCGATATGTATTACTACTTACTTGTATGTTACCTTCGTAGGTATTGGTGGAAAGTATATTAGCATATGATTGTTTGCATTGTCTCTCTCCCACTGTTTCCAAACTGGGTTTCATTAACAGTATGGTAACCTGTCTGGGAGTTGAAACCACACCAACAAATTTTTCGATTCTTAGTGATCGAATGATCTATCAGCCTAATCTTTTATTTTAGTGGCCGTTACCTAGCAGATAAGAGTTGATGGGTTTTAACTGATACGGGATTTGTTTCCATTCGATTCTGGCTGCTCAGTAATAGCCTACTCCAAGGACTGAGGTTTTGCAGTAAGCCGGACGCGGTGGCCGTGCGGTTCTGGCGCTGCAGTCCGGAACCGTGGGGCTGCTACGGTCGCAGGTTCGAATCCTGCCTCGGGCATGGATGTGTGTGATGTCCTTAGGTTAGTTAGGTTTAAGTAGTTCTAAGTTCTAGGGGACTTATGACCTAAGACGTTGAGTCCAATAGTGCTCAGAGCCATTTGAACCATTTTTTTGCAGTAATTAATGTCATGTAAGTTTTCACTGAGTAAGGTAATATACAGTATTATCATCACACACAATAGGAGACAGTCATTACCTTTGTCATATTCACCTACAATCTCAATACAGATCGAACATATCGGAATATTGTTGCTCGCTGTTCTAATAATCTGCGCACGCTATCCACACGGCAATCCATTGGCCAGCGCGATAGAAGCGAACGCGTAATATCGGCAGTGCGTGTTTTATAATCCCCTTTTTATAAAACTGTTGCTTTGTCACTCACCAGTTTAATTCTTGCAGTTTACTGAGAGTCAACCCACGGCGCTGTGGACACACTCAGCCGTTACGACATTTCCGGTACACGTCCTCCCGCTACGCCATTACAATCACCACACTGCTCTGACAACACTGTCACTCGCTCGACGCACGCGGCTCTTGACAATCGATTCCTGGCTTGCCCTCGACCTGTTCAGAGCAAAACATGTGTATCTCTGAGTAATGGACCGTGGATCCCTTACAGAGTGTTGTAAGAAAATCCTGTAATGTGAAGTTTGTGGAGAACAGGAGCACTAGACTTCTTCAGAAATGCCTTATACAACGTTCCACTATATCCCAACTGGCTATCGTCCCTCCTATTTTCAATTGATAATACTAAAGAAAACCTCTTTCCGTTTTAAAAGACTGCCATTCGTCGGGGTGCTCTGGTGTTTGGCTGCTGGCTAAGGCCAAGCTCTTCGAAGCCGTGAATACTGGTAATGGGGAACAATGCAATCACCAAAACTCTTCACCATTACTCTTCATCAACATAACTTGAGTCAATCTCTAGCCTCTTCGTCAGAATGAGTGCACAAGTTAGTCATAGCACTGAGAAATAAAACTGGCTTGTTTTGTTGATAATAAACGATGAAGAAGAGTTTCAGCAGACAGGGTGGGTCCATCTTCTGCTTCAACCATCGGACGCCTGCGACACCAACAAAATTTAACATATTTTAAAGACTCGGAAATGAAGAAACCGACAGTTACTCGGAAGGAAGCAAGTTTTCCTTTCTGATCGATCACTGGCAACAATTACCAATACTGTTCAAACAGACGTCAAGTTTAATGAATCTCGATGCCCGCAAATATACAGAAATTCTGTTTCACGAATATGCTGCCCCTGCTCGATATATCAGTCATTCTGAAAGACAAGACGCTCTTCGGAGACAGCAAATTCTGCAAACAACCATATTGCTGAACTCTGTTTCTGAATATTACGTGAAACGTTGCTCGCAGCATCTACATCTTCACACTGGTTTTTAAAAATTTGTAAGTAACAACGGATCTCAGACCATAACCAAGCATTCTCTAATAGCGTAATATTAATGTATTCCACGTTCTTAAATACGAGGCATAGTTCATTCTGGCCCTCTCTTTTGATGAGAAATGGAAACGAAAATTCATTCTTGTAGAGCTTCATATAAAGTCAGATGGTTGTGCCGCAAAGACAGTTTGAGTTCAGGAAGCTTAGACGATGTCGTGTCCATTAATCTGTTTAAGTAACGTTGAAAACGCTTCCTTCACTCTGTCCTGAAGTTTCATTTACGTACTGCCATTTGAGAAAATTACTTTGCAGCCATCATTCTCCACGGTCATGCATTTCAGAGGAAATCTGTTCTACATTATTATCGAAGAATTGTGATACTAAGATAATTTATCTTTCAAGCTTCACAAAGACATTCGAATATTACTGCGGGTATAATAGTGTTTAAGATAATTGTCAATCAATCAATGTTTTTGCAATATATCAGAAAAGGGATCAGGAAATTGCATTTTCAACACAATATGGACCAATAGCGACTTGACGCTGAAGAAACTAGCACCCAGCGAGCACCTAGTACAACGTATGGAGGAAAAAACGTTCCAGATTTTTCATTCTAAGACACTAACGAGTAAATTCGATAATGTTATAGCTCTGACGATCATAGTCCTGATTGTGTTGATACATTATTCTTAAAGCGGTGAGGGACAGTAAGGGGCTTATGACACAGCGACTTTTTTGTCAGCGACTGGTGTACACTTGTTAATAAGATCACAATACTGTGTTGTGTAACAGTAGCGAAGGCCATGTCCCGTTATATGCAATCTATGGACCAATACACTGTATGCATTCTGAAAACGTGAAGCTTATAAATGTTTACCACAGTTTAATTGTACTGTTTGTAACTTTTTACACATTCGCGTTCTTGGAGCAAAAGCTTTCACTTTAAAAGCGTCTGAAACTTGGAAAAATCTCAGAAATTGAGCTTCAAACGTAAAAATAATTACGAATACAGATTACCTCGTTTTGTATACACAGACGGTCATGAATTGCGTCTCGTACATTGAATAAAAAATGTCAAGTGTTTTGAATCACTGATTTAGTAATAATGATGAATACATTTACAAACACTTGTAAAATTATTTCTGCAGATGTCAAAAATTTTGAATTCTTTTTCTCGCAAATATCATCCAGAAAAAAAAGATTGACACTTGAAGATACATTTCATAATCGTCTGCTGTACTCACATCGTTTGACGAAGATAACAAGTTGTTTGTACCGGTACGGTTGTAGTTAATGTTTTAATGTTATCTCTGGAAACTAAGTTTCAAACTACAGACTTAAGGAAAGCATCTGCAAAAGGTGTGGTCCGTTAAGATGTACATTTTCCACGGATAGCTGATGACACCGAAACAAAAGAGCAATGTCGTTCCATCTGGTTGTTGCTGAGAGAAATAGCCCAGCCGCTTTTGGAAACTTTTCTTAAAATCATATCTCTACCATTTTCCAGCAAGTACTTCTTCCTCTAAGTTTCGGGGAAAACCAGAAACACAAGAAAACATCTTCATACTCTAAGTCGATAGTAACAGAATTTACTTGATTTACACTTTACTGACTTCATCCGTATATTCGTTACCCTCCAAAGACAAGGAAGAGAAATTAGAAAACTAATTGTTTTGGACTGAACATAATAAAATCCTGATTCCAGAAACTTCGATGGCCTTGTGCAGAATAAAAACGTAAAGGCTAATTACAGGGAAATTATGTTTTCCTCTTTAAAATTTCATTTCCAAGAGTAGCCAGTTACTATGTGAATCATTTGATAAATGTTCTGAAGTTCTGATCGATGACTGTATATGACATGTAGGCGTTTCATTATTACATTAATTTTGTATTTTTTTGTATTGCGTAAATGATATTAAACGCGAAGTAGTAAGAAACTGAAATTTAGTTCGCTGCATCGTTTGCAGAGAAAAAAAGGAGATTCGTGGCCGACCACTACACATGCTCCTCAACGTCGTTTTTTCGTCTTTTTTTTGTTTTACTGGAGCTGAGTGCTGCAATGGACTGCTGCTGACATCTAGCGACAACTCCGCACAGCTCACGATGCACGCGGCAACGCACGCTTCCAAGCAGGACAATGTTTCAAAGCGCTGTTTTTATTTGC
Organism: Schistocerca gregaria; assembly: GCF_023897955.1. Classification (NCBI taxonomy): domain Eukaryota; kingdom Metazoa; phylum Arthropoda; class Insecta; order Orthoptera; family Acrididae; genus Schistocerca; species Schistocerca gregaria. Next base: position 749,076,466 of record NC_064931.1, read on the forward strand.
AGAACTGAACGGTCCATCGCAGTTCGCTCTGACACTATAATGTCACACCAGAAATTTTTTTCGCTGGTGGTAAATGTTATATTGAGCCACATGACGTACGAGTTTTCTGCGACATGGAGAATACTCTTGCAAGCCTTCACGAGTCGTCGTTACTAGTCAGACGTTTCCCCATACTTCACCGGCTAAGCATTTAAATTATTCTGACTGAATTAACTGTAAATATTCATCGAATTGGCTGGCAATGCAGTCTTAAATATTTTTTCTTAAAAATTCATGTTGTTTGTAAACTGCTGCGAACAGTGTCTCTACCTATTTTCAACTCAGAACACCTCAGTGTAGTGTGGATTTCCGATTCGGAAGCCGGCCGCTGTGACAGAGCGGTTCTGGACGCTTCAGTCCAGAACCGTGCTGCTGCTACGGTCGCAGGTTCGAATCCTGCCTCGGGCATGGATGTGTGTGATGTCCTTAGATTAGTTACATTTCAGTAGTTCTAAGTCTAGGGGACTGATGACCTCAGATGTTAAGTCTCATAGTGCTTATAGCCATTTGAACCCGATTCGGAGAGTAACTATCACGCAATATTCTCATAGCTTCGTGCTACGATATCCTAATGACACTGTTTTTTTTTTTCCTAGCAGTTTACATCGGTGCAAAAAATCGTTCTTTTACCTCGGTTCAGACTGCGGTTTAAATGGTTGCATGAGATGGTTCACTGACGTTACGACAGCAACGCTACATGCTTTGAAAACCATTGTGTTGCTCAAACTAAATTTTGGGTCACTTTACGCTACATTACACTGAATTTCAAGTTTCTAGCGGAAGTGCAAACAAAATCATTAAGAAAAGACGGTAAAACTTCAGTAACCCGGTGAAACATTATAGACAATAACTTTCGAAAAGATTTTTACGATAACAGTTGAAGCAATCAGTATCCGCAAATACTCACATTAGTGTTAAGACGTTGTTAGTAGACAAGCATACAAAGGCAGCAATTCTGATTTTTTTTTTCATTTTCCTTTTTTTATTCTTTTTCTGAAAACTGTTACTCCTACAGCGAAGTAAAATTGACGATATTTATTTATGGTGAAGAATTCGGGTATTTATGCGTTTTGCATACTCGTAAATTTGTCAATCATAAATAATGCATCAAAGGCATCACTTCTTTTGCACAAGTAATATTTGTGAAGTAAAAATTCAACTACGAGAAGGTGTGTGCAGATATTTTCATTGTGGGATTCGCGTGTAATGCACTACAGATAATCTTTATTTGCATTCAGACATAGGCGCCAAGGACTGAAACAGACTTGGTGGGCTTCTTCATTCCGACGTCGCAGAAGTCTACCGTCTGCATTCTTAATCGCTTTGTGGCCAATGTCTTGATTGCCGCTTATATTCTGGTGTATGCCGGGGCTGATGTGTCACCTTCCATACAAATGCATCACACACTGCCATCATGCTCTTTCCTACAATTTTCTTTTCTTTGTCTTCACTTCACCCATGGGATTTTTTGTCGTGACTATTCCGTTACCTTGAACTTCAGTTCTGTCTTTTATTAATGACAATTTAAAGTATTAACGTATTTTCACATGCGGTTCATTGATCGAACTGCAACTGAGAGAAACATGAGTGTCAGAGATTAGACTGAATTTGTTTACTATTGATGGACTGATTATCACGCGTTGAATCTCACAGTACATGTGAAAGTAACCTGGAAAGCAAATCTGTAAATGTGAGGAAATAAACTGAAACTCCAGCTTTTCTGGAAATAAAACTGAAGTCCTGTTGCATGTTCTAGAAAAAGAGTTTAGCAGCATTATTTTCATAGTTTTTAGTCGTTGCTCCAAATAAACAATAATTGTCTCGATTTCCCTAGCACGACAATATCATTTTATTTTTAAGATATCATGCTCCACATGCAAAAAATTTTTAGTTTTTTTCAGGTAAGATGGTTAGTTTTACTGCTGCCTTAGGTAAAGTTTATAGAGCTGGTTTCCAGTACTTTGAAAATGGGTAAATAAATAGAGTAACAAACAGCAATCGTCAGAATCACAGGATATCATCTCACTATGAGAATTCATACTATTTAGTATGACGGAAACATAATGAAGAGTTCGATATCATTAGAGTATGCAAGTTACATGACTGAAACACTACATGTTATAAGACCACAAGAAGTTTTATACAGCTGGCAAGATAATTCGTACTTAAACTGTTAGTTACCTTAATAACACGTAAAGAGTAGTAGCGTTCTCTCGGGCAATGTATCCATTGACAGTAATTTACGTTCCAATATTTCACATCTACGTTCATAATTCAGCAGTATGTTAATTCCTCAATTAGTTACATGTCTTACTTTGAATCTAACAGCATCACAATTAATTAAATCAATCGTGAATACGAAAGTCGATCTGTAAATCATAATGCTCTACTAGGCAATGTTCTGTAAGTAGATAGTATGCAGCCGCCTGCTTCAGAACTGTGACATATCCATCCGGTAATAGGAATCCGATTCGCAATGAAACATTTTCACAAACATAAAGCATTGTCAGAGATTAACTGAGGAAGAATACCAGACCTAAGGGATTTGTTGGCTTAATCACTCAGCAACCAAGAAACACTTCAAAATAGGCATTACAGAATTTTGCTTATGCAGCAAAAAAGTTTGGACTCCACTTTGGATATCTACTTAAAAGATGCTGCCTCAGTAGTAAGAGAAAAGGGAAGATCATATATATTTACGCGTTCAATTATTATTGTTGTGTTGTTATGATCATGCAGTTCGTCATTCTTGTGTCTTTCGAACTACAGTATTCTCTTTATTTCAGCATAACTGCTAAATACCACAGCATCGACGGTCTTCCTTACGTACCCATATGTAGACCTATTCCACCCTTTCAATTCCAATTTTCAACAATGACAAACGTCATGTTGTACGGATCACCGTCCTGTCTGCCCATTTATTATGTTCTGTCTTACTCACTTTTTTCATTGACTCGCTGAAAGACATCTGTCTAATCTTCAACAGTCTTCCGTCACAACAGATTTCGATAACTTCTAGTCGTTTCATTCCTGTTTTCCTCACGACCCACATTTCGCACCCTAGCATAGCTGTGCTCTCAACATCGCTCTTGAGAAGTCTAGTCTGGTCTTAAAGTTTCTATTTTTGGTTATTAGCAGCTTATTTATATGTATAGGAAGCCCCTGAGCTTGTGCACCCCTTGCTACCATCCCTCTCTTGATTCTTTTGCCGGGTTCGATTCGATTCCCGGCGGTGTCAGGGATTTTCTCTGCCTCGTGACGACTGGGTGTTGCGTGATGTCCTTAGATTAGTTAGGTTTAAGTAGTTCTAAGTTCTAGAGGACTGATGACCGTAGATGTTAAGTCCCATAGTGCTCAGAGCCATTTGAACCAATCTTTTGTCTATTACTGTTCCACTTCCGAGATAGCAAAATTCGTCGGCCGCTCCGAGTCCCTCTTTTCTAATTCTAAAAGTTAGCATGTTAATCCGTTACGCAAACGATTACCTTAGTTTTCCTTTTATTTACTTCTTTTTTTTAAAAAAAAATCTGGTCCCCAAACTTGACTTACTCAGGGAATTATAGGAGACGTTGACTCCGAATCGATAAGGGACTTCCCATTTTTCGCATATAAAAATCATTGCCGGTTGTGCAAGAGCCGAAACGTAACAGAAAAAGACTGCTAGGACCGACGGGTGGGTTTAACGTGCCGATATCATATATTGGTTTTGACCCGTGACGTAATGATGCTGTGTCGTGTGATGTCATCCGTACACGACAAGAGAGAGAGAGAGAGAGAGAGAGAGAGAGAGAGAGAGAGAGAGCAGAACACTAACAACTGTGATAGCAGAGCCAAATGTGAAGTAGCCCGAGTGTTCGGTAGGTTGAAAGGTTTGGTTATGGTGTCATAAGAATAACTACAATACTTGTTACGACGCGAATTAACTGAGCGAGGTGGAGCAACGGTTCCACGATGGACTCGCATTCGGGAGGACTACGGTCCAAATCCCCGTACGGCCGATCAGATTTAGGTTTTCCGTGATTTCCCTAAATCGCTCCAGGCAAATTTCTGGATGGTTCCTTTGAAAGGGTTCGTTTCCCATCCGTGACACAATCCGAGATTGTATTTCATGTTTAATGACCTAGATGTCGACGGGCCGTTAAACCCAGTCTTCCTCCCTTCTTCCTTTTATGACACGTATTTTAGGCATGTTTCACTCGATGATTGGCTTATGATCGCTATTTTTTAGATGCCATCAGTCGAAGCAGGTGGCCAGTATCGGTAAGTTCAGTATTTCTAGACCGACGAAGATCAGAATGGGACCTTAACATTTTTAGTCTTACATGTGCCCATTTGGCTACCTACTAATACAAAAGCGAAAATGAAATGAATATATGTTCCCTGTCAGTAACTGACAAATAACTCGCAGGGAAGGTACTGTAATTGTGAGTTTTTTAGCAGTCGGACCGGCGAGGGTGGCGCGACGCAAAACGCGGTATTGGGCACGCATGAGGCGTCGAGGCCCTGCCGCTGGCGGGACATAAAGGAAGAGTTGGGTTATTTCGCCCGGAGTATCCGGCCGGCAATAAGCTCTCGGTGAAGGCCGAGCAGACCCGTGTGTTAAGAGAGGAGAGCATAACACAAATCTAAAAGGCTGTATGGAAGGAAATGAACGCTTCAGTGGGAGCACAAATAAAGGAGCGCGTGAGGAATGGGGCGCCGCCGGCTACCCGCGCCCTCGCCTATTCAACATTCCCAAAATCTGGACGGCCTATCATTTCCTTCGCTCGCATTAATTGTACCCAGATAAATCTACGCGGCCTTATTTATTAAGAATATTATACGGAGCTGTAAGTTTAAAAGCGCAACAAATTATCTTATTACTAATACGCATCGCTGGTACATTCTTTCTATAAACTTAATTTAGAACAAAAATCTCGACTATATATCTCTAATGCGCGCTAATATATCACTTTAGCCTTTACAGAGTAATATGTGGTTGCCTTGTATAAATATCCATATTCATATATTTTCGAGTTTCGACCGTTCCGCGCCCGTATTAGGGAATTCAGCTTCTGGGGAGATCTGGACAGTGAGAATTTATTGTGAATCATAAATAATGTAATAAGGCGCGCCGCGGCACGCCCACGGACGCGTCACAGCGCCCGCCTGTCACCCCCTCCCCCTCACCCCTCCCCCCTCCCGAGACAAAAAGCCCGCAGGTACGGAGGTAAGGCTAACATCATCTTACAGCTGCACGCGCCTCTATTGCTTCTATTTGCGCGCTTCTCAAATCGCAAAAGGAGATCAGGCGTAGCTGATTTTGTTTTCTGCGCTTCTGTTACAATATGCTACTGGTCGAGACTTCATTTGCGTTCCAGGTCTCTTCCAGTTTCTTCAAAACTATCTACGATATCCAGCATTGTAAACTAACGTGAAATCAAACAATCTATGAGTACAAACTATAACTAGATACTTAAACCCATAAAACCCAACAGTTCCGAAAATGCAACAGCTTCATTTAGTTTGCACTCGGACTCCATGCGGAACACGTATTCAAAATTTTCCGCGACGTGACTGTTTTGAAAAGTTCGACTTTCTCTAACTGTTCTATTTTATGGTCGGAAGTACTTTGTTATCGTAAGTATCGTAACCCTTTGACTTCACGTAATGTTAAATATATGACTGATTAATGTCCTTCATATAGACCACAGAAACTAAAGTTTATATTTATTGATACCTGTCATGTGTAAGAAAGTGAAATAAAAGTTGCTGTCGAATGGTTCAAATGGCTCTGAGCACTACGCGACGTAACTTCTGAGGTCATCAATCGCCTAGAACTTAGAACTAATTAAACCTAACTAACCTAAGGACATCACACACTTCCATGCCCGAGGCAGGATTCGAACCTGCGACCGTAACGTCGCGCGATTCCAGACTGAAGCGCCTAGGACCGCTCGGCCACCCCGGCCGGCTCCCTATTTACCATCGGATGCTAAATATCAAAGGTAAAGTAGACATCAATCCAGACACACGAATAGTTTAAACATCCCAGTACAGTAAGTGGCATGGTCACGGTTCACCACATATTTTTTGTTACTGCGTTAAGTGAAACCCCGGCACGCCATTCGGAAACTACAGGATAGAGAAAGCTGTGAGAAGTCAGCCAATCGCACGCTGACCGGACCTCCTTTCAGGATGACAACGTGACACCAGCGGCCCCTATGTCAAGAGGGCATAAAGCCGCGACAGACGGTGATGGGGAGTTCAATAGCAGCGTCAATTCTATTCACTTCGCTTGTACTCTCTACGTAGTACAGACTTGGAATCGTTTATACTGAAGAAATTTTTTTTGTATGTCGCCCTTTGCTTGCGACACATCTGTGTAATTGCAAAAGTTAAGTGTTGTAAATTTCTTTTTGCAATTAAACGCATTAATAAGATTTGTTCGAACGTTTGTCTAGCGAACCGAGTATGCAGGATTCCTAGACACCAAATTTTTATTGACATCTATAAAGGGCAGGGGAATAGTGTACTATAAACCAATATATTCTCCCTTTCCAATCGCGGATGGAGCCTGGAAAGCACGGCAGTTTGTGCTCCTTTGCGCAAGCTGTTATTTTGCCTAATTTACGGCAACTTCCTTTGAAGATTTGTCAGTTAAGATTTCTGATCATTTATATTCCACTGTCTGTCCACTAATATATGTCTGTGGCCATTCACACGACCATTCTTCGTATACGCTTGATTCCCTTGAAGTCCAAACTGATATTGGTCCCATACACTGGACCAGTATTCAAGTATATAGTGTGCAATCGTTTCGTAAGAAAGCTCTTTTATAGACAATGAATCGTAGATTGTCTTATTTTCCGCAAAAGAGCTTATAAGGTCGTTCCACCTCATATTTCTACATATTACTCCTCCAAAATGTGTCTATGGTATGACTAATTCTGTATGTCACTCATTAATTCTGCGGTCAAAGAATACTGCACTTTTATGAACCGTGAAGTGCATAACTCGGACTTCTCTTAATTAATATTCACTTTCCAGTCTTTGCATCGGTATCTACCTGTATATTGCGGCATTTCCTCATAGATAACTGTATCATCTACGAGAACCCTAAAGCTCTCCGACAAAACACGAACAGCAATTGTCCTATTACACTCCCCCGCTACTCCCTCCTCCCCCCCCCCCCCCCCCCCTGGAGCACACCAAATATTACTTCGATGATTGTAGATTACTTGCAGTCAAGGATAATGTGCTGTGAGGAAGTCTTCGATCTAGTCGAAAACACGAATGTATTTCCATTATGTCGATGTGGTACCGTATAAACAGCTTTTCGAATCTCCGCAAACACCTATTCTCCTCCATCCATCGTATGCGAAGACGGAAGCCAAGTTTTGCATCGTCGATGTTTTCAGAACTCGTGCTGCCTTGGAAGAAGAGAGTTATTTGTTTCTTACTAGTCGCTTTCAGAAAGTAAGCGTAACTCCAATTCGAAATGGTTAGCAATACTTTTTGTCATCACGCTGTAGTATTCTCTCCCTTGTAGTCAAAAATTAGTTACCGAGTGAGGTGTCGCTGTGGTAAAGCACTCAACTCGTCTTCTTAACGACGTTGGTTCTTAACCCCAACTGGCCATTCAGATTTAAAGTTTTCCGTGATTTCGCTGCATCGCTTATGAGGAATCCTTGGTTTGTTACTTTCAAAGGGTACGATCGGTATCCTTGCCCATTTCGAGCTAGAGCTCCGTCGACAGTGAGTTAAACCCTAATGTTCCTTCTTACAAAGAATAAAGAAAGTAACCGAAAACCTCATACTTTTTTATTCTGCAACGTAAAACCGTGAATGTTAAGACATAAATAACAATATGACAAACTGTTGGCTGCATCTTGTTAGTCATGAAGCCTTCTCAGTCAGTTTTACACACTGCCACCTTGTAAGGTGGTCAGGTGTTAAACAACGAAAAAGTAGGCAAAATCCAAAGGTGGAACTCAAAACTCCCAGGCTTTACTTGATGATGACGTGCTATATTGCAGACGGTCAACGGAGCGGATAAAATTTACAATTTTTAAGACAAAATAAAAATTGAAAAAATTCTTTCGCATCTCAGAGTAAATGTCAGTTTAATAATTTGTTCTGAAAATATGAGAGTCCGACTAGGCGAACCGACGGAGGTGGCGTAGTGATTAAGATGCTGCACATACCTACATCGATTAAGGCGAATACTTATACGGTTCCTTAAAAAAGGACTTCGCCGATTTACTTCTCAATCCTTCTCCGGTATGAGATTGTGCTCCACCTCTAATGACGCCTATGTTGACGGCGCATTAAAACCTATATGTCAGCTAAGGATAGAGTTTAAGCCACTAACTTAGTTTAACGCTTTCTGAAATACTCCTTCAATTGTTCAAGTTTTCCTTTCCAGTCTACTGTTATCCGTTTCCTTCGCTGCCTTCTTGGAACAGTTTTGTCTTGAAAATTTTCCCATTTCTTAATATTGTTTTTGTATATTGTTCTGTCTTTAATTCCTTGTTCGTTTATACCAGTTGCCTCTAGTTCTCCTTGCACTTTGCTAAGCTAATTGGGTTTGCTTTTTAATTTTTCAAGATGTTGTACAATTTCTCATGTCCCTCTGCTGGATTCATTCTTTTCTGATTTCGTTTGTAATTTTTTCTACATGTTTTTATAATTAAGTGCTACTTCTCGACTTATTTTTTTTTAAATTTTGTTCTGTTTTTCTGATTTCTTCATTTTCTTTTATTGTATCTGATGCACGTGTGCATTACTCCAATATTAGGCCTACTGTCTTGCAATGACGATTTATTTCAAGTTTAGAGAGTATTTTTCATTAAAAACATCTTTTGAGGAGTGGAATTTTTCGTAATCTTGCTCTGATAGAATTCTTTCAGCCAATAGTAGGTATCATGATTGCCACCATATGCTTAAAATTTTTCTGTTCGTCTGACAGTTCCGTACTTTCATTCTTTTCTGATGGAAAAGTCTTATTGTTTGTCGTTTGTCGTTAACTGTTTGTTTCGAAGGAGACTTGTATGCGGCTTTTTCTGCAGTTTAAGTATTTCAATCTGTTTTCGTGCTATTTCTTTACTCTCTGATACAACTAATAAATCACCTGTAAATACTAAACATTCAAATTTGAAAGTAGCCCTTTTCCAGGCAATTTGTAGTCTGCATTTCACAGACTCTGTCGAGCCCTTCCTCCATTCTCTCATCACTTATTCAGGTATAAAGTTAAAAAATTTGGAGGTAATCCATTCTGTTGTCTAGCTCGTACCTTAATCTGAAATGTGTCTGATATTTCTCTCATCGGTTTTACCTTATATTTTGTATTTGTTAACGTTTATCGTAAAAGTTAACGTATTTTCTATACTATTACAAATTTTCACAGAGTTTTGGATAAAATCAGACTGTCTCTAAAGTAATAAGGCTTTTCAAAATCTGAAAGTGTACATCATGGTTCCTTAACTTTTTGATTCCTCCTTGCAGTGGTAGGTTACGATTAATTATCTATTCTGCAGAGGACCTACCTCTTCCAAACTCTGCTTGCTGCACTCCTAATACTGTATCTTGTCGTTCTTCAATTTCAAACACAAATACTGCAGGGATCAAAGATTTTAGTTGTTGAAGTGTGTTTTTTGATGCATACTGATTTGCGGTTATATCTTGGATTGGCATCGAGTGTCTGAAGATTCTTCTATTCCACCAATTATTTGTCTGTATTATATGTTACGCCGCAAAGTTCAGTACATTTTCGTCACTCTGTAGCAAGCCTTTCAAAACGCAGTTCGCACCAGTCGTAAATTGCCCAGGACGATTCCTTAGTCTTAATCACATACTTCTTGCAGTCTCTGGAAATGGTGGCAGGATAATATTCGTCTGATCGGGATTTAATGAAACTAAAGTGAAGCAGAGTCCCTGGTTTTGGGTGCTGGGAAGGCCAGTCCAGCACCTGCGTCAGAGGTCCCACATGCCGCACTTTCAGCACAAATCTAGAAAATTGCGGGCCCTCTAATCACAGCCTGCGAGTAATCAAGCGAAATCACAGTTAATAACTCGGTCCGTTGCAAGCGGAAACGCCTTTCCCTGCCTTTTCGCATACTGATTCCCTCGGAGAGCGTGGTCCGGTGCCAGATGTAGGAATATAATACGGCCTTTCCTTTCTGACATGGAGCTCTTACAAGGCGTCTGTTGTAGATAATGCACGAAAACTGAGCTCAAAATCAGTAATGTCTGAGGCTTTTGACGCGAATGTAGTACCTAGGAAACGATTTGTGTTCCTTAAACGACTTCACGTTCGCCATTGACTGTACATTTATTACAGTATCCGCTATTGCAATTTCGACATTGGGTAATTTTCAAGTGGTGCTGAAAAAGCAACATCAGACAATATTAATAAAACGAATAAAAGTGACATGAACCTCTATGCCTGTGTTGACTACTGCTGTGTTTCAACCACTTGTAACCACCTGAAAATGAGCGAAGGTCGAAATTGCAACAGTGGATATTGTAATAAATGTACAGTCATTAAACAAATTCTACGAGACTGTGAGCTCACAAAAAATGCAAATGTGGTCTGTTTACGTTAGTACTTTATTACTGAGTGAGATTCAGCTTTTGGAAGAACTCGTGTGACCATTTTTCCATTGCCTTCAAATATTGTACCCTACTCATATTGTTTAAATTAAATCTCGTTCACACCTCTGTGGCTATAACTTTTTTTTCCATACTGAACATGTTTCGGATAGAAATTCACTTTCAACAACTGTAAAGGAATGAGAAACTACTTTAGCTTGGTGATATCTTGCAAATACGTGCATTTAATATATAGGTTGACTCTTACACACAAGATTACAGCAACCACCAACTTCTTATAATGCTATTTATTTACTTAAACAGCGCCGTTACCGCTTTTGATAGGTTCATCTTCAGACGGCTAGTCCACGTTCTACATCACATTTTGAGTTTTATTTCCCCATCTGACTAAACTTCCTTGGGCTGGTGATGCCCTACAACCAAAACAAGATGTGAGATAGCGGCTTTTAAATCGTAATTGTGCCTCACGACGATTTTAAGTGATGTAAACAAACTATTATTATTAAGTGGAAGATGTTTCGGTTACTTACGATGAAGAATCCGCGCCATTACGTTCCAGTGCAGGTTATTTATCATCTTAGAACGTAATGGCGCGGATTCTTCATTGTAAGTAAACGAAACATCTTTCATTTAGTAATAATAATTTGTTTACATCACTCAAAATCGTCGCGAGGAACAATTACGATTAAAAAGACGCTGCATCACATTTTGTTTTGGTTGTAGGGCATCAACACCCCAAGGAAGTTTCGTCAGGTGGGGAAACAAAATGTAATGTAATACGTGAACTAGCCGTCTGAAGATGAGCCTGCCGGTTTAAAACCGGTAGCGGCGATGTTTAAACAAATAAATAGCATTTTAAAAAGTGGCTAGTTGCTGTAATCTTCTGTGTAAGAGTCAACCGACATTTCGTACACAGCCACGGGCTCAATATGTCAGTTTTTACAAAATAGCACATGCATTTAACACTCCCACAGTGAGGGGTTCTATATTCGTCAGTGGAATATGTAAATAGACATATACAAAGAGGGCAGTAGTCAAGATAATGTTGCGGCAAAGCACTAAAAAATCACTTAGCGTGATCAGCTCACGATTTCAAGTGTACCTAACCCTGACCGAGCGAGAGGGTGCAGTTGTTGGCATACTTTACTTGCATCCGAGAGGGCAGCACTTAAAATTCCCGCCCGGCTACCAAGATTTAACCTTTCCCTGATTTCTGTAAATGGCTTAAGGTGAATGCCGGGATGTTTCCTTTGAAAGGGAACGCCCGATTTCCTTCCCTATCCTCACCAGCTCCACGCTTGTGCTCCGTCTCTCATGACCCCTTCGGCGATAGGAACGTTAAATTCTAATCTTTCTTCTTTCCTTTCGAGGTGTAACTGATTGCAGTTTGTGTACACAGAGAAGAGAGCTGTATCAAAGATCAGCAACAAAAAATATATCGTTGTGTAAGCAGCTTAAAACTTAAAACATAACTGATGACAGTTTGTGTATGAGAAAACAAGTATTTTAATCAAGTAAAATGTTTTCACTGTAGGATGATATTTCAAACAGTTCTGTTTGCATAAACTGTCATCAGTTACATTTGAAGCTGTGTGCTCGTCACACGATGTGATGCTTTTGTTGTCCTTTTTTCCAAGCTTTTCCTGTATGTTATCCTGACAATTCCCCATTCTTCCATACGTGTATTACAGTGCCAAAAATGGTAGCCCTTACCACTACGAATCTGTTAAATGCACGTGTTTGTAAGATGAGATCATGAAGTTAATGTCTGTTCTCATACCTTCACTTTGTCCTGATGACTATTGAGAACGCACTTTGCTAGGATATATGCTCAACATGAGATATAAAAATTTACAGCGAATCGACAAGTATCTGAAGATGGTGTTATTTAAACAACTGATATTAGTAGAAGTCATGTATCCTACAAAATATTTCTTCGTTTGGCGAAGATTTTTAAAAATGCGTTAATTAGACTTCCTTGGCAGGGAATGCAAAGTAATATAGTTTCCTGTGAAGCGTTTTACTTCCATGATTTATGCACTCCTCTGTTGGTAATCACGGGCTAGTAAAAATCCAACACAAAGAAACATGCAACATTTCTCTAGATACAAAGTTCAAGCTAAGACTCCAGCTAATAACGAGAATGCAGCTATGTTATTTGGCCTTATAGTTATAATTGGTGGGCTAAAGCACTTTAATTTTCAGCACTCCGTCTGTTCTCTGCTCTTTGGCCAGGGAAGATTCGCGGATAACGAACTTGAAGCAGGGTGAATTTCTCCGAAAAAGTTAAACGATCGCATGGGCGCGTACCTGTTTACAGTTTCTCCATAAAGAAAGTGGCGATTTAACAAGGTCCGATATTCGGACTTGGAAAGAATTTCCCTTATCGCAGCGCTCCGTGCTGTAATTTTGTATGATCGTCATGGGAAATCTCCAACCGAAACGCAGGGCGAGGCATATAATTACGGCTGTTCTGATATTAATATTTCTTCCTCTGTCTACAGCAAATGAAAATCGATCTTATTCTTCGTTTTTCAGAAGCTGAAATCACACGAACTTCGATAAAAAGTTAAATAAATCTTAAACGCTTACGAGAAAAAAATACCGACCGAATAATACTGGTTACAGCAGACTTGCCGGACAAAAGAATAACACTGAAGCGATCCGTGCAATGTCTGAGCAGAGATATTGCTTTGTTGTCCTATTACGACACCTGATAAATCCCCAGAAATCACGCTCCTGTCTGTAAAGTTGGTTGAGGACAATGCTCAACAGCTAGTTTGTACATTTCCTGACTGTACCAGGGCCTATCGGCTAATTAACTGTGCTAGCTTCTGTGCTGGCCAACTAATACAGATGCTTTATCGAGTTAAATTACATTTAGCTCCCAGTTTTTTTCTCACTTCCCCGTCTCAACGGCTATATTAATCGGCTTCCATACTTAGCGCAAACACAGGGAATCATTCATTAAAGGGATCAGGCGAAATGGATCGATAGTGCTACTTAATGTGCTGTGAGTGTTGCCTAAGAGCAGCTTATCTCGAGTAAACGCGCACAAAAAAGGAAATGGCTTCTCTCCGAATTTAAGACGGATACTTGAGAATGGGAAAGACGAGAAAAAGTGCGTGTCGCTTTGAAGCAGATGGAACATTGGTGGTAATAATTACACAAACACTTCAACCAGTAGCAAGCCAACACTGAAACTTTTTTACTTACTTTTACAATACTACGGAAAAAGAATACACGTACAGACCCAAATTATCCACAGCAAAGTACATTTTATTTATTAAAAAGGAAGATACGTCAGCGGCTACTTCCGAGCTACAGACTCGCTTTGAAGCAGGTAAACGAACGTATTTATGTTAGGAATTTGAGTGGTATAGAAAAAATGAGCCGCGAGCAAAATATTTGTGCAGCCCACAACGTTTAGTACGACTCTTAAATCACTCATGTAGTCTCAAGAAAATTCCTGTCCGTTTAAACAGGCGAAAAACTAGCTCGATACTGCAGACTCGATATTCGAAAAGATTAGCGCGAAGCACAGAAATATTTCGTCAGCACACGGAGGTGTGAAACAAATATGGCGAATTGATCTTTCCTAAAACTTGGCTTTCTGCACAACAGTTATAAAAAAATTTATGTCCTCCGTTTCTCTTTCACAGGAGTCAAGCATCCGCCTGTGCACGATACCGTTGCACGTAAGATCTACGTAATTCAACTAAAACAAATCGTATTAACATCATAATTTGCTTTCAGAACGACAAACAAATTCGAATAATTTATATAGGTGCGAAGTATGAGTAACTTCATTTCTAGTGATTTAGCCACAACATCTAACAATAAAGCTGTTAAATGAAATTTAGCCGTGAGATGTACCATTGAGCTGTCATTTCGTGCGTCGCCGGTAATTGTCCCTCTTTCTAATGAAGATATTCGTTGTTAATAGGACTCATTATGATCAGCTTCATCTAGCAAAGATAACCAAACTTCAGTAAAGTGTAAGGATGCCAAGGAACGAAAACGTTGATACAGAACCTAAAAGAAGAATACAAGAGTGTGAAAAAAAAAAAAAACGTTCAGGATACACTGGCATGCCTTTGCACTAAAAATTACGAATAGACAACTGATTAATTTATTCATTCTTCTATGATATTTGTTTTAAGGGCCTGAAGGAATTAGAATAAGAGAGAAAATGCGGACAGATGTCACTTGAATCTCTGGCATATGTAATCAATAGTTCATCCATAAGCCACCTTAACGTGTGCTACAGATTTCGTTTCAAAAGTGGACAAAATTCATGCTCATTCTTATTTATTGTTTTGGATATGTTCCTTGATACATTTTCAGAAATGAGAAGTTCAAAGATGAGTTAAAAATTACTCAAAGGTCTTAAATTCCACTCTGTTGGCAGTAGTTACTGTACTGATTTTTCAAATACGAAGCAGTTCTGGGTGCAGATCGCTTTTAACTTCTGCTACTATCAGAAACAAACGCACAATGTCACAAGCAACAGGAAAAATACTGAAGTATAATTCCTGTGGAATGTTTTGCGATCAACTTTTGACGTCTAAATGACGGAAATACAATTATGTGAAACATTCTAGCTCCCAAACCGGCTCTAAGTTCCAGGTACGGTGCACCCTCCTTTTACATCTCTATTTGCAGAAAAATGGTTGTGCTGAATAAGGAGCATTTTAGCACATTATGGCTTGTCTAGTACTCATGTCATTATAGTACAAAGATTGTCATTTGACGTATCGAAACAAAGCATGGTATTCATATGAATTCTAGAAAAAAGTGGATTGTTTACCCGATCATCGGAGTACTTATCACATTATTACCACAAACCGGATACAGTGAAGAGCACACAGCTCCCACTCGTTTGTCTGATGTAGTAGCAATACATGAGCGGGAAGGATATATTTTTGTGCCTTTAAGGGAACGTACAGGAAATGTATTCGCAATTACTAGTATCTACCATCTTCGACCATATTTGGAATGACGACAGTGAAAATTTGTGCCAGACAGGGACTCGAACCCGGATTTTCCGCTTTACACAGAGGAACGTTGCATCTTACTTCTCAATATCACAGACACTGCCTTTTTATATTATATATATATATATATATATATATATATATATATATATATATATATATATATATATATATATATATTCTACTTCAAAAGTAGAAAGATACGAAAGTCGTGTTGCTCATAACATATGGCTCGATTTACACTGGCCAGCTAAACAAATGAGTATCAGACATATTTCGAGGACTGTTCACTGAACAATCCGTACATCTCTAGACAGATGTTTGAAAGACCCACAACATCGGTGCGAGATAAAATAGGCCGATTACGAAAATTTCCTCGCTAGACGTTCTTAAACAGAAAAGCTGCGTGGCAATTCGCTTCCTTTTGCTGGTGCCCGCGGAGTATTACAACAGCCTTTTGCATTTGGGATGGCTGTACCCGCACTCCTTATGCTGGCCCGTCATATACGTGCAAGTCACTACAAATAATTACGGACTTTTTTCCCGGGACGGAGAACTGGGGACGAGTATCGGTGACGGGCGTGTATACAGCGCCTCTCTCCTCTCCCTACCTCTCTCTCTCTCTCTCTCTCTCTCTCTCTCTCTCTCCCTCCCCCGCCGCCCCCGCAGACGAGTATTCTGTTTTTTTGTCTTTCCGCATTTATGCGGCCCGCGTGCGGCCACCTCCCAGTCTCTTTTTCTCCCCGAGCGCTGTTTGCGCGCGTTTTTGTCTCCGCATAGCGTAGTGCTCCAAAATATCTCCGTGTTTTCTCCGTTAACGACTGTTATTGTCTTAAAATGTTGCTTCTTATTTCTTTTATCGTCTCCCACCACCCATCCAGAAACGAGTTCGGGCAGTCATTCTTGAAAAGAAACTTCCAAACAGAGCGAGAGCAGTCGAGGCGCGTGTCTTAGGAACCTGTACAACGCGTAGTTTGCCTGAAACTTTTCACCAACCCCTGTGTACACTAAGCGCTAATGTATCAGTTCTTATCTCGTCAAACGTCAATTTTACCGCGAGTGAATTAGGCGCAGCAGTGATATTCCAGATACTATGGTACGACAAAACGGCAAACTCTGAAAAGTTCGATAAAGGTGCAACAACCACTTTTCTAATTTTTATCCTCTCTCCTCGGAGCGGTCAAGAGGTAGCGCGTTATTTTAGCCGCAATAGGATCCACAGCCACCACAAATTGCGTGAATGACAAGCTTCTGCCACAATGCTGCCATTAAATAGATTGAAATACAACTATCCTTATACCAGGTGGTTATAATTAACGTGTAGCTACTCACAAAGGTCCAGTGTAGGTCGTAATTATCGTATGTCAGCGAAACATGGTAGATATTCTAATACGTTAATGTGGAACCGATTTACGCTGGAAAAAATTGATTCTAGTTTTGGCCACCAGGTGCAAATCTAGCGCTGTGAAGGCAAGAAAGATGTATAGAAATGTTTCCATATGTAATGGCTTAGGAACGGAACGTAGGCAGAAAACGTCAAAAAAGTGAGAAAGGCATAATCTTGACGTTATTATTAACCGCCGCTTACAAAATTTGTTCAATATGAGCATTGGCGACGTCTACAATATGCTGTACAGTGCCAGATTTGCATCTGGTGGCCAAAACTGGAATTAATTTTTTTCCTTAGTAAGTCGTTCCGCATTAACGCATCAACATATCTGTCAGGCTTCGCTGCCATACAATAATTACCCCCCACACTGTACCTGCATATTAATTATAACCACTCTGTATTTTGATTTCATTATTCTCCAGTTTCGGCTTCAAAGACATTTTCATAGAAAAGTATAATATAATTCATCAGAATGGTCATACTTGGGATAGAGTCAAAGCACTCAGCAGATCACACAATGGAAAAAACGCAGAGGTTTGGTCAGACTTCCAAACCAAAGATATGATCCCAAGAGTATACGGAGTGGCATAGATATAGCGTATCACTTTTAAATCCAGTCGTTCTTATTCTCCAAGGTGATATGCTACATTGCTGACTTCGTGTCATGTTAATTATGAACCATTGTGCGCTTTTATGAGTTCACGGGCTCTAGCCCACGCACCGTCGTTTTTATGAGTTGCACTATACGAGCATTTGAAAATCGCTTCATAGCCGAAACTACGCTGTAATGAAACCGAAGTGAAGGAATGTTTAAGCCATTTAATGACTGCCAGTTTGACAGAATGTTATCATTCAGAGAAGTAAAGCGTTGTGTTCTTCGTATCGGCCAACGTTAATCGTTATACACACTGCATTATTATTCCGCCGTACGTGCCGACGATGCGTAAAAAGGTTTATTATTTTTCCTCACCCTGTCGGTCCAGAGCGAAATCACAATCATCTGCCCCGTCCACGTTAGGTAGCTGTGCAGCCGTTAGCTCTACCGTATGCCGCTCCTCGGAGGTGTGTGCGAGGCTATCAGACAGGACACGACTGTCAACTGTTCGATCAGGCCCGCCGCTTCTCCGAAACTCGCGCGGTATCTCGAGAATGCAAACAGCTTGTCCCAAATAAACTGAGGCCTCTGACGTCGCTCCCTTTTATCGCGCGCTGCCGATCGGCTACGGCTGTTGTACTGAATGCGTGTTAATCACAAAGCGAAGGCGCCCGTACTGCGGCGCGCGCGCGCTGCGCCTGCCCTCTGCCGGCGGCGCACTCAACCAGCTGCGGCCGCCCGCGGCGGAAATTCGTCACCGCCGGCCGCCAGCCGCCAGCCGCCAGCCGCCAGTTCAAGAACCTGGCGCCAGCCGCGGCAACGACGCCCTTCCGGGGACCGCGGGGGGCGCTACGTCGCCAGCATCGACACAATTGCGAGCACATGCAACACGAAACCCCAGCTACACGTCCAAGGAGCCACGCTGCAAAAGAAGTATTGACCAGGAACATGAAGATTATGGTTTAACGTCCGTCAACGACGAAGTCATTAGCGACGCAGCTGAAGCTCGGAAGGAGAAGCAAATCCCGTCCTGCAGTTTTCAAGGGAAACATCCCGGTATTTGAAACGTTTCAGGCAAACTACGGAAGATCCTAATCTGGATGGCCATCCTCTGGCATGCAAGCCGGCCTAGGTGGCCGAGCGGTTCTAGGCGCTACAGTCTGGAACCGCGCGACCGCTACGGTGGCAGGTTCGAGTCCTGCCTCGAGCATGGACGTGTGTGATGTCCGTAGGTTAGTTAGGTTTAAGTAGTTCTAAGTTCTAGGGGACTGATGACCTCAGAAGTTAAGTCCCATAATGCTCAGAGCCATTTCTCGAATGCAAGTCCTGTGTCACGTACAGCGCCGTCGCCCTCGGTAAGAACAGAAAAAAAAAGATTTCCGAAAAGAAGGAAATCCCTCAGAAAAAGTTTGTAGGGTTTTCAAGAAAACTTGGTTGTTGTAACATCTGACCTAGCAAGGCGGCGCGATGTTAAAACATGGGACGACATTTCAAATCCTTGTCCGGTCAGCAACTCCGATTTTCCATATTTTTTTCTTGAATAAAGACGTTTCCTGCGTGAGGCTGTTTGTTTAAACTGAAATAATTACTTCATTTCGTCATTACGTCGATTTTTTTTCACGTGTTATGTATGGTGGTAGGTGACAATATCAGCATATGGGTTACAAATTTTGCACAGCACTTATGGAACTTCACATCTGCAAAAATTGTGTTTGTACATACCATGGCTGCGCTTTGTTCTTATGTTGTTCCTTCCACACAGCAATGTTCGTCGTAACATGTTGGAGGCATTAAAAAAATGGTTCAAATGGCTCTAAGCACTATGGGGCTGAACATCTGAAGTCATCAGTCCACTAGACTTAGAACTTCTTAAACCTAATTTAACCTAAGGACATCACACACAACCATGCCCGCGGCAGGATTCGAACCTGCGAGCGTAGCAGCAGCGCGGTTTCGGACTGAAGCGTCTAGAACCGTTCGGCCACAGCGGCCGATAGGAAGCATAAAATATTATTTCTCGTGATGCAGGCTAATAATGGCTAAGTGGCGAAATCAGCTAAACACTAACAATGAAAGGAAAAGGTTATTTAGAATAAAAAAATACCGCCTCAGGCAGGAAATCTATAACGCCTGTGGACCTATGCATAAAAAAATTCTATACGTGATTTCCCTAATTTGCTTACAGCAAATGTCGGGACGATTCCTTTGAAAAGGAAAGTGCTAAATTCATTCCCCATTCTATCCCATTCCGGAATTCTACCCAGTCTCAAATGAGATCATCGACAGGAATTTAAACCTTAATCCTTTTTCCTTTATTCCTTTCAGCATGTCATACACGAGTTAACAAAAGACTTCGGTACTGCTTCATCAACTCTCAACCAAGCTGCCACCTTTCAATCTATCCTAGACCTTGGGCTACGCTACAGATCAGTCTGACATCACAACCTGCACGCCAAAAAATCAACTGGACGAAACACAAACATTGTGTTCTGCTCTCTTTCTGTTTGCGGGCGTATGACGTCACACTCTATATCATTATTACTTCACGTGTCAAAGCTAACGTCCGGTAACGACAGTCTCAAGTTGGCCGTCAATATATGCAACCAAACTTTTGACAAACAGAAGTATTCAAAAGAATGATTACTCTGATGCTTCGTTAAGAATAAATTGCTCATCCTCACCCATGATCGCCGAATCCCCGCTCACGACTCACGCATGCTGGCAATCTGCGTCCATATCAAGTAGATATCGTTCAAAGGAAAGGAAGGGAGATTGGAGTTTAACGTCCCGTCGACGACGGGATCATTAGAGCTGGGGTACAAGTTCGATTTGGGGAAATATGTTAACATACTTCTATTTCCCCGTGAAGGTTTTTTCTTGCTGTTGCTAGTCTACATTTTATATCGTACCTACTTGTTCCGTCGCTGGTTATTTTGCTGCCGAAATAATGAAATTGGTCTACTACCAGCCTAATATATTTCCCTAAATATCACCTGACATGATTCGACTACACTTGTTTACCATCGTTCTATTTATGTTCACCTTACCACCTCTTCCCATGACAGTACATATTTCGTTGAACTGATCTTCCACGACCATTGCCTTCTCAATACGCTATCATGAAAAATCCACAATGGCCACTTCAAAACGTTGTGAAGGTTCATAAACTGATCCACAGCAAACCGAACGCAATGAACCAACCGACCGACTGCTGTCCACTCGATTTATGCTTATTTTTTATATTTCAACGAAATCAGCGCACCAGTTTTCTTCAACAAAACACTTGTATGTTTCCCATTTTAACTTAAAACGCTTCTTTATTCACCGCCTTAATATGAAAAAATACAGGTATCTTTTTCGTGATGTCTCACGTAATCCGGCCGCGGTGGTCTCGCGGTTAAGGCGCTCAGTCCGGAACCGCGTGACTGCTACGGTCGCAGGTTCGAATCCTGCCTCGGGCATGGATGTGTGTGACGTCCTTAGGTTAGTTAGGTTTAGGTAGTTCTAAGTTCTAGGGGACTGATGACCACAGATGTTAAGTCCCATAGTGCTCAGAGCCATTTGCCATTTGTCTCACGTAATCCAGCAGTTTTGTCTTCAAACCTTCGAGGTAGGTTACAGCATGAAGTTTCTGATATTTCCTTAGTCAAGGTGAATTTAGAAATTGTAGTCGTAATAAAAGCTGTGCAATGGTAATGTTGTCCC
The DNA here is from genome assembly GCF_023897955.1 of Schistocerca gregaria. Taxonomy (NCBI): domain Eukaryota; kingdom Metazoa; phylum Arthropoda; class Insecta; order Orthoptera; family Acrididae; genus Schistocerca; species Schistocerca gregaria. The sequence continues at coordinate 749,097,785 of NC_064931.1, forward strand.
TGATCAAGAAACTTGTTTCACTTGTACTTTTCATAAACCGGAACTACTAATACATTTCATTTACTTGGGACTTCAAATTGCCTCCAACTGCTAACAATTATTTAGGGGCGATAAACCTAACATATGAAATGAGAATTTCGTACATTCCGATACTCTAACGCAGGCCTCCATGGCAAACGTTCTCCCCGAGCAGACGGTGAGTGCAAGTCAGCGAGCAGCGAACACTGTGCCCTCTCCATTGTCGTAAGGAATAGGAAGGATGCTGATATTTGGTTTGTGGGGCGCTCAACTTCGTGGTTATCCGCGCCCGTACAAAGTCCCAATTTTTACACAGTCCAATTTTCACACAATCCGGTCTAGTAACTGTTGCGAATGATGATGATGATGAAATTATGAGGACAACGCAAACACCCAATCTGCAAGCAGAGATAATCCCCAATCCAGCCGGTAATCGAACCCGGTACCCTGTGATCCCGAGGCAGCAACGCTAGCCACTAGGCCAGGAGCTGCGGACGAATAGGATGGGGAATAACGTAAACAAGGAGATCGATCCTGATGAATAAGCCTGTAGAAATCTATGATCGCTTTATGTTGCCTGTCAAATTGCAAATACGTCAAGCTGCATATCAGCGCGACGTGGATACTTGAAGGCTTCCCATTCAGTGGTGCTACGAATCCTGTTTTTTTTTGTTTTTTTTTTTCCCAACATGACTGGCGCACCTTACGCAGTCATAAAACTAATAAATTCCTTGACAAACTTACGTTTTCTACACTTTCTTTAACAATGGTAAAAATGTCACATTCGACAATGTGCCTGTGATACGTAAACGTTCATAGGGCGCTAAAGAATACAAATCTTCACAAAGATTTTGAAAGGTGGCTTTGAACGTCGTTTGTCATGAGCTGTGTGGGACGCGTGATTGTCATGTTTGATAACGGCACCACGTGAAACTTCTACCGGTGAACGGAAATGCTCTGCTGCAATTACCAAGGATTCTTTTATTAAATCACCATCTGTGTAAGGACACGAAGACTTTACTAAAAGTAGTGCAGTTTTGTAGCTCATCTTAACGGCAGGCTCAATTGAGTTTTCTCCCTTTCCTTTCTCCCCTTCAGCTAGCTTCCTTTTAAGATTAAAAACCTCTTGTACACGTTTAGATTATTCACATTTGCCACATCTGTATTCCCTGATGTGGTAAGACATTTAGTGCCTTTGTATATTCAACTTCCTAAAAGTATCAATGTCTTATGATACACTGACCATTTTGCGAACCCATCTTTTTGTGAAACCGGTAAGTTCCTCGCACTGTGGAGTGAAGTGCGAAAACATTGTCACTGTGATAAATGCCGATTCGCCACCGCTGCTATTAGGTGGCGCTACAGTCAAACCCGGCTGTCCGTTATTACACAGTTGGCGGTTCTCATGCTTTGTCGCGACCACATCATGCGCGCATTTTTCTTTTTCCCACCAAGTCTCAACCGCTGTGCTCGCGAGCAAGGCTCTGAGCGGGGGCGAGTGCTGATACTCAAACCCAGCGATTTGTTAGGCCCTACTCTAAGGGAAGGAACAGAAATTGTACTGACAATATGTTGTAAATTTTCCAAGAAATGTGTAATGGCGTGAGCCTAAGTAATAGTGTGATGGTGATCTGATCGTTAGGTGAACGTAACGCTCGATGCTTTTCGACAGGAGTGGACTATTAGTAGGCACTGCATGTAGTATAGCCCTTCTTTCTCTGTCAACAACAAAAACACGACACTGCATTCTTAATGCATTTACAACAGCCATCCGCCGGCCACTGTGGTCGAGCGGTTCTAGGCGCTTCAGTCCGGAACCGCACTGCTGCCGCAGGTTCGAATCCTACCTCGGGCATGGATGTGTGTGATGTCCTTAGGTTAAGTTAGGCTTAAGTAGTTCTAAGTCCAGAGGACTGATGACCTCAGATGTTAAGTCCAAAAGTGCTTAGAGCCAACTGAACCATTTTTTTGACAGCCATCCAAGCCAGACTGTCACATTGTGACATGATACTCAAATTTAGAAATGAAGCGCCACCCAGTAGTTGTTAATAATGAAAACATAAAAGGTTTCGTTAGCTGAAGCAAAAGAGAGGACATACTAACCAACAACGTCACTTGACATCGCGAAGTAATCAGTAGAAATTCATTTGGCGAGAGATTTAATTAATCGATAGTGGTTTGAGTACTGAAAAATTGTGGCATCCGACCAGTAGCTTTTATTAGCTCTCAAAGTTGTCACATCAGTGTCGGCTCCACCGACACGTCATTATCGCATTCGAGCATCTGACCATGGTTTCCGATCTTCGGCCTATTACAAGCAATTCACATACACAGCTTTCCAGATAAGTGTCGCTGCAGTGTGGTAACAGCCTTATTAGAATATGGCGGCCACGCGGTTTCACCAAAACCCAAAAGAAAATATTTTACAATTCTGCGCCGACATGGGTTTCTTAGAACAAATGTTTCAGATTTCTGTAGAAGAATAAAATGATATATTTAAAAATTACTGCAAAAAACGGTGACAGTTCTCTCGTATCATTTAAAATCAAGTGTGATTAGCACAATGAGAGGCTGATCAGAAAATTCACTCAGCTTTATTCCACTTACGCTTTACTGAAACAGTTGGTTGTCGTGGGGAACAACGTCATGAGATGCAATAGAAATCGTTAATTAGGTACTATATTACTGTAAACTTTAAATATTTGTAATTCTAAAAACAAGTATTTACTTAAATACGCCACAGCCACGCGAGGTAGCGACGCGATCTGGGGCGCCTTGTGACGGTCTGCGAGGCTCCTACCGTCGGAGGTTCGAGAGGGAGTCCTCCCTCGGACATGTGTGTGTGTGTGTGTGTGTGTGTGTGTGTGTGTGTGTGTGTGTGTGTGTTTTGTCCTTAGAGTAAGTTAGATTAAGTACTAGCTTAGGAACCGAGGACCTCAACTGTTTGGTCCCATAAGACCTTACCACAAATTTCCAAAGATATGCCACAACTGATGATAAAAATTACAGACGAGCTAAGGAAGTACTCATGAAGTATGATCTGACAAAATATGATAAGGCACCAATGATTTCAATATCTAAAGCGATATATACATGGTGTTAAATGAAGTATTCCATATTTTGAGATATGGTAGTAGGGACCTAAACAAGAAAAAAATATTCAGCAAAAATGGGCTCTATAATATACACTGTGAGCACTTACTCACCTTCGTTACTGTGAAACACATCTTCTTTACCGCTAGCTCTTCGCTATTGCGAACCAAACACAAAATGTAGTGAACAAATGAGTAAGCAAGTGAGAACATATTACTCTGTTACTATGAAACAGCAGAGCTTCTAATGAAATCTTCTTGCTAATATATACCACCTGTATTTTTGAACCATCGCTAGAGGAGGTGCTCAATTTGGTGTCCATTCGTAGTAAGGCATGCTTCTGTTCGACCGCTTACAGAATCCCGCAGTCTCTCAAAAACTCTAGGTTGATCACGGATGTGCTGGCAAGCACTAATGACACGTTCCTGTAGTGTTCGTGCGACATAAATGGGGCTTGCTTTCACCAGAGATTTCAAATGTGCCACAGTTCAAAAATCCAAGGAAACGAGCTCGCCAACGTATTGGACTTCCCTGACTTACTCATTGCACATTTAAATGTCTGTGTGACGTACCCTCGGACACTTCGGAGAAAATGGGCTGGTGCTCCATCGTGTATGAACCACATCACCAGCCGTTATAGGACGAGTACCTCCTCTAGCAGGACAGGCAAGTCGCTTGATAGGAACTGACGGTACAGCGGGCCAGTCAACCTGTTTGGTAGTGTTTAAGGTGCTATTAGTCTACCGCCAATAATTCCTGGTCATACATTAATTGAATATCGGCGCCGACGCTTTGTTTCTCAGCTGCGTGTGGATGTGCATCGGCCTACATATGTTAGCTACGAAAACTGACGGTCCCAAAACGGCTCTGAGCACTACGGGGCTTAACATCTGCGGTCATCAGTCCCCTAGAACTTAGAACTACTTAAACCTAACTAACCTAACTAACCTAAGGACATCACACACATCCATGCCCGAGGGAGGATTCGAACCTGCGACCGTAGCAGTCGCGCGGTTCTGACAGAAGCGCCTAGAAACGCTCGGCCACTGCGGCCGGCTTGACGGTCCCATCTCGTGTGAAATTAGCCTCGTCTGTGACCAGTACCATTATCGTGGAAAGTGGATTTTCGCCATATCGCTGCAACAGCCATTGCCAGAACTGCAATCTGGCAGGCTGATCTTGTGGGTGAAGGGCTCGGGCACGCTGACTTGATATGTGTCTAGCAACTGAGGCAGTATCGCCTGCACTAGAGGACAACTAACCCCGATGAATGGTGAAATTCTACGTATACTAGTTCCAGCATCTTCTGCCACTGGTTGCAATAGTCGCTCCTCCTCAACAAGAGTACGAATGGTGTGAGGTCTGCCACGATCTACCGCTGCTGGAGCTATGAGCCAGAGTCTGCTAGTCGCTGGAAAAGACGGGAGAATAATTGTATAGATGGCATCCTGGGTTCTGGATATTTTTCAGTGCGCAGGACACAGGCTCGTAGGTTGCTTCCATTTGCCAGATCTTAACGTAATATCATGTCTGTCATTTCCCGTGTGGAACAAAAGGCATCCTTTATGCTGATAAGTGCAAAGATAAACCACAATGCAAAACCATTTCACCGACTGGTTCCATTAGAAGTAAAGTATACTCTGCGCTTAACCGGAACTATGAATACGGTTCACAGTAACAACAATAACAGATATTTACTGTATGCTATATCCGTGGACAATACCAGAGGAATATGCTCTCATTTGTTTACTGCGCCCGCAGCTCGTGGTTGTGCTGTAGGGTTCGATTCCCGGCGGGTTCAGGGATTTTCTCTGCCTCGTGATGACTTGTTGTTGTGTGTTGTCCTTAGATGAGTTAGGTTTAAGTAGTTCTAAGTTTCGTTTTTTTTTTTTTTTTTAAGTGATGTGTTTTACAGTGGCGAAGACGAACCAGCGCTCATAGCTGTTACGGTATGCATATTAAAGCCTATGTTTACTGGGTATTTTTACCTTGTTTTTATCCATACTGCCACCTCTCAGAATATGGAATACTTTTTTAGTATGAGTAGTTCTACACTTATGATATGCGAGGTTATGCTTCGCATACCAAAGTTTATGTGACCAGTGAATGTAACAAAGACATGTGCTGCAAATGTGTCAATGCATTCCTCTCAAAAAGACATTATACATATTGAGTTATCAGGAAGATTAGCTGCACTACATTTGGTCTATTTTCGCAACAGAGATACACGTACAAGATGACTGGTAGTAAATTTTGGGCATAGTGTCGCAGATTCTTATCACTTTGCTGCAGGATATACACAGTAAACACGATACAGCACAGTAATGATATAAAATACACGAAATGTTTCCGGAGCGTTAAATTTTCGGTATAGCATATGAAAGAACAAAATCACGAGGGAGGTTGTAAAACTTGAAGCTTACGTGAAGGAAATAATTATTATGGTTGTGTACGTCTTCTAATTAAGTATTGCGAGTTTGTTCTGGCCTGATAGTTCCTTTCTCCAGTCACTGCTACAGTTAATGAAGTAAGGTTTATAACCAGTAATAAGTATATAATCCGCAGTTACCTGCACCCTGGGTACAAAATGGCGGACAATGTATGCAACAGTACGTTCTATGCTCCAAGGCCATAGTTTTCCACCCAGGTAGTATAGAGATCACGGCCCCCTGGTTGAAATAGTCGGACGTGCGTGCTGTAGCTTCAGCCGCTCGCCTCAGTCTGAAGACGGCCGAAAGGTATTCAGCCGAAGTATCAATGTATGTAATGCAGTTTCTACCATTGCACGTCTGAACTCCAATCGATATGATGTCGAAATTTATTCGATCGCAACTGCTGCTACGAAAAATTACTAGTATTTTCAACAGCAACAGCTAGCTAGGGAATGATGTAAAGATTCAATAGAGTTTCGCCAAGCATTTCACAAAGATAACGCCCCGATAGAGGACGCTTAAAAATTCCTGTCTTCGCTGCAGCAAACAGGAAAACAAATTTCTTTGGTCTCTCCGTTCGCCTGGCGCGTTGCTATATAAGCATGTGTGGCTTTCCTGCTGTTGGCAAATGATCTGTCAGCAGTAAGAGTCACGTTCTGTGAACATAGATGGGAACAGAGTGGAAGGCATCAGCTTATCAGCCCATCAAACCCCTGTTTTATTTACTGTCTTTATGTGTGGAAACTGTTCTTTTGGCTCATGGTAGCTTTAGAAAATATCTATTCTATGGCAATAAGAAGTAACTTGCTCCCACCTCAATAACAGAGAAGCCGACAGAGCTCTGGAAGTATACCTTGAGAACACGCGCCTCAACCACAACAAGGAGACAAGGTACCTAGGCGTCACGTTAGACAGAACCTTGTCATTTAACTCTTACCTTACAAAACCAGCTGCCAAGGTGAGAACAAGAGACAACCTCATTCATAAACTCTGCGGAACCACCTGGAGATCAACTGCAACAACTCTGAGGACGTCTGCACTGAGCCTGGTATACTCTGAGGCGGAGTACTGAGCAGTAGTATGGCTAAACAGTAGTCATGTGAACAAAATCGATGTCGAACTTAACAACACGATGCGCATTATTTCAGGAACCGTTAGGTCTACCACTAACATATGGCTACCTGTCCTGAGTCATATATCATCCCCAAAAATACGACGAGAAGCAGCTTTGGTCTTGAATACAACAAGATCGAAGCAAACCCTGAACTACTGGTACACATCGATATACCTGATCTGAGTACCAAAAGGCTTCATTCAAGACATACTCCTCTTGCTCTCGACAGCTTCACTGGGTCTGACATCAACTCTTGGAGAAGAGAACGGCTCCAGAATGCCCCAACAACTTGCAAGCTAATGCCTTGTATTATCAAGGCAGTCACTGGGTTTGATCAGCCCAGCAAGATCTAGTCAACTCTGAACCGATTAAGAACTGGGCATGGAAGATGTGCTGACTCACTCTTCAAATGGGAACTGCTGTCTTCACCAGCATGCGACTGCGGCGCGTCTAAGCAGACCATTCAACACATCAGAGAACAATGCAGTGCTAGAGAGTTCAGTGGAGACTTTGAAGAATTCCTCGTTGCATCCCAAAAATCCATCGAATATATGCAAGGACAAGATGCTTGTCTGTGAATATATGTAATTTTATGTAATGTAGAATAACGTGATCCAGTATTGAAATGTACTTAAATACCATACGCTAAATAAAATGTGGCAATGACCTGGAAGTGATAGTGTATGAAAGAGGAATCATTTGCAGGTGGTACATTTCGACTGCCTATCGATGACGAGTGTATATCTGGAAGTCTCCAGTGAAGTCATTCAAGCTCATTTAATTGTAGGTCGCAACGAACAATATGTTGTCTTTCTTAATTAAGTGGCCTATCTGTCTCTTGTTACTGACATACAGGCTAGGATCAAGGAGGGTACTTGCCCACAATATACTTTGCTGTACAGCAGCTGTTCGTACCTTTTGCCGCCATGCTCTGTGAATAATTACGGTTAACAGCTAGGTGTGTGGTTTGAGAATGGGTGTGTCAGCTCAAAACCAGTAACCACTGCAGCAGAATTTCATATCAATGCAACTGAGACGGACGAAATAAAAAATTATCCGATTTCCTCAGAACGGAACAGTTGCAGACCTACCAGCCTATTGCACCATGCCTCAAATAAGCAACAATGCAGAAATGCGTGCTTTGTGAGGAGCTGGTCAATCACTGTATCCCACTATTTTTAACTCTCGACGTACAGTCCTTGTGCTAGCTAGTAGTACGTGTGATTCATTTCGCTGATAGCATACGATTTTTTACAACCACTCTCCACAATGTTCGACGATCCCTGTCGTTAGTACATGAGGTTTGCCTGGTCTTGCTTTAGCTATGTTTGTTCCTTCGCGTTTCCACTTCACTGTCACGTCAGCAACAGTCGACACTGGTAGCTTTAGAAGGGTAGAAATGTCCCTATTGGATTTGTTACTCAGATGACATCTAACGAGTAATTCACATTCGAAATTACTGAGCTCTCCTGACCGACCCATTCCGTTGTTACTGCTACTTTATTGGCAACACAATACTCCACTACATACGAGGGTCGGTCAAAAAGTAATGCCTCCCATTTTTTTTCTACTTAAAAAAATTAAGTTAAGTGAAAAATTTGAATTTGGCGCCATTCCTCAAACCTTCTTCTGCAATCCACTGCAGTAGTAACTTTCTGTGTCAACAGGTGGCAGCACAGCAGAAGTTTGTAAGATGGCCGACATCGATGTTCGTTTGAGACAGCGTTGTGTGATTGAATTCTTGAATGCAGAAGGTGAAACGCCCATACGCATTCATGAAAGACTGAAGAAGGTGTATGGTGTTGTGACAGTGGATGTCAGCACTGTTAGACGATGGGTTCGTCGTTGTAAGGAAGCTGAAGGGCAAACACCGTTGACTGACGAAAAGCGGAGCGGCAGGCCGGTGAGTGCAGTGACTCCACACAACATTCAGCAAGTTGATGACATCATTCGTGGTGACCGTCAGGTGACTGCAGATGAAGTGTGTCGCATTATTTCTCTTAGTAAAGGCAGTGTGATCACGATTATTAAACAATTGGGGTACTCAAAAGTTTGTGCACGGTGGGTTCCAAGAATGTTAACCGATCAGAATAAAGAGGCAAGGAAAACAATAGCCTCCCAACACTTGCAGCGCTTCCGTTTGGAGGGAGATGAGTTTCTGAAAAAAATTGTGACTGGGGACGAAACATGGGTGCATTTTTTTGAACCCGAATCAAAGAGGCAGTCAATGGAGTGGCGTCACACAAGCTCGCCGAGGAAGAAAAAATTCAAAACTGTGCGATCGGCAGGGAAAGTTATGGCAACAGTTTTCTGGGATACAGAGGGTGTGATTCTGGTTGATTTTTTGGAGCAGGGATGCACAATAAATTCTGTTCAATACGTCACAACCCTCAAAAAACTTAAAGCACGTCTTCAGCGAGTTCGCCCAACAAAATCAATGGCAGATGTTCTTCTTTTGCATGACAATGCAAGACAACACACCAGTCGTCACACCTCTGACGAGATTGTCAAAATTGGATGGGAAGTTTTGCCTCATCCCCCATACAGCCCTGACCTGGCACCATCAGACTTCCATCTGTTCGGGCCACTAAAAGAAGCTCATCGTGGGATTCATTTTGAAGATGAGGAGGCCGTCAAAACATCCGTGCGTCAATGGCTTAGGAAGCAGAGCTGTGATTTTTACCGTGCTGGGATACATGCCCTTGTTCAAAGATGGACCAAAACTGTAGAGATGGGCGGAGATTACATTGAAAAATGACAAAATGATCCTCAATGTTGTGGTTTTCAACCTATGTAATTGCATTTAAATTTCCTGACAATTAAACGTAGAAAAAAAATAGGAGGCATTACTTTTTGACTGACCCTCGTATTTTACACGGGCAAGTCCGCTACTACTGATGTCTGCTGGTCAGTTCTGCCTTTCATAGGGATCTCCAGATACTTCTGACCAGATAGTGCAGACGATTACTTTCTCTCGTTCAGTGCGTGAATGGATTAGAACAGAAAATCGACAATATTGGTAGGAAGAATCCTCGGCCATCAGGGTACAGTGGCTCGCGGAGTATATACGAGGGTTGGAAGTTTAATGGTGGCAACTATTTATTTACAACTCGTACAAAATAGACACGTGTTTCAAAGTTTTACTGACCTTCAAAATAGTCACGAGCATTGTGTATAACCCATTGTCAGCGATGTGGAAGTCGTAGGATACTCTTAGCAGTGCCAGTTATGTTACAGTTCGAGCGGTGCAGTCTACTGCCCGACGAATTTGTACCAGTTCTGAAGCTCATGAGAGCTTAAGTCAGGGGAGTGCAGTAGGTGGTATAGCACTTAGCAACCCCATCAGTGAAACAAATCAATAAAATCTGTTTCTCAGACTTACACGACCAACTGAGACGTTTTCTTGTAGAATTGTAGAAGGCATTACAGTACAATGCATCAAGATGAAAAAAAAAGAAAAAAACTTTATCTTCGTAATCTATTTTCCATTTCCAACGTCTACACGTTTCGCGTTATGAATGAAATGTCATAGTCACAAGCTTCCAGGGAATTTCAAAATAACGTTTCTCAGTCTGTTGTTTTGTGTGCCTGTTTCTGTGATTTAAAAACCCATAAATCCACTAACTGCAAAGAAAAAGATTTATGATTCCTATCGTACTACACATTTGAATTTTTCTTAGCATCAGACGACATCCGCATCATGGAGGTTTTCTGTCTGTATGCTGCTTGTGAAGCACATAATTGCACTGGAGTAACCTTTCCGACTTCCGGACCTGATTGCAGGATCCTCGTATGGACTTACGTTTCCGAATCGGGAACGCCACCGCGCTTACCACCTGGCGTCCGCCTCAAAACCAAACTATTGATTCCTTCGTCTAAGCGACTTGTAGACCACTCCAGGAGCTCCTTTCTCTGTGCATATACGCTATACATTGTATTATACGACTGCCGTACAATCACTGGAGACAGTCACATGCATTAAACATTTGTGAACACGGATACGGAAAAAAATTGGAAATTTGTGGTAAGGACTATGGGACCAACTGTTGAGGTCATTACACACTAATTAATCTAACTTAACCTAACTTACGCCAAGAACACACACACCCATGCCCGACGGAGGACCCGAACCTCCGACGGCGGGAGCCGTGCGATCTGTGACAAGACGCCCAGGACCGCGCGGCTACCCCGCGGCGATACGGAAAAATTTAAAGTTATACGACCACATAAAACTAATCGTACATGAGGCAGATATCAAACTGGTTTACATTGGAAGAATACTTAGAAAGTGCAGTCCACCCACGAAGGAGGTAGCTTGCTAAATCTACTTCAGACGTACTTGCGTATTGCTCGTCAGTCTCTGACACCCTCACCAGATAGGATTCGTAGATGAAATAGCCAATATCCAAAGAATAGGGGCACTTTTCCTTACAGGTTCGTTTGGTAGGCGCGAAAATGTTACGAATATTCTTATCCAACTTAAGTGACAGACGCATTATTCATCACGGAATGGTGAACCTACATACTGTTTCCTCCAGCGTAAATCTCTCGAAATGACGATACGGTAAAATTAGAGACATACGAGCCCACACGGAGGCTTACCAGCTATCGTTCTTTCCACGTATCATTCGTGACTAGAATTGGAAAGGATGGAAGTGACAGCGCTACACAAACTACCCTCCGCCACATACCATAAAGTGCATTTCGGAGAAATAGAGGATATGACAGGCACGATCATTCGAAGCAAAAATGTCTAATAAACATGGTCACTAAAGTGCATACCTTAAAGGGCTACGATCACCTCTTCATCTTCCATACTGTGAAACAAATCTGTGCAACTGCAAGCTCTTTGCTTTCCACATTTTGGGAGGAGGAAATATACACACAAAAATAGACAAGAAAAAATTGTCAAGTAAACATCGGCTGTAAGCTTCATACCTTAAGAGCTATGAGCATTTGTTCAGTAGAAGAGGTGTGTTTCACAGTAGGAACGATGAATAAGTGTTAATAGCACTCAAGGTATGAACTTCAGAACGCACGTTTAGTGAACATTTTTTACTTATTTTGGTCCATATTGCCACCTCTCAAAATATGGAAAGCAAAGAGCTTGCAATATAAGACATTTGTTTCAGAGAGTCGAGGATGAAGAAGTGTTCGTAGTTATTTAAGTACGTATTTTTGTGCTTCAAGTTTACTAAAATATTTACTCTTTGTCCCACTAAGACGTCGGAGATGGGCCACTGTGGCCAAATGAGCATTCCAAATCTATACTATTACACGTAAGATATTTCGCAGAGAGTGGAATGTTCCAGGCGCTAGAGTTAAGAAAGTTTTGATCAATTTTTGCAACGCAAGGAAACCCTGACGTAGAGCTTCAGCACGCATTTGTATCATGCTGTTGGGTTGGAGATGATCAGCACTGCAGACATACACGTCGTAGCACACACAACGTAGAAAGTTTCATTCTGTGCATCAATGCGGTGATCCACTCAAGCAGATTATTATAACTCCTGCAAAGGATGCTAACCGCAGCCACCAGTTAGGCTTCCACCAATAGTAGAAGAAAGTATTTTGCGATGCCTTTTAATTCATAAAAACGATTTATATTATCTTGATGACAAACATGCTAGTTGCTGCTGTAACTGTGTGTGAAGCTGTACTGCATCCCATAGTGACTGCAAGACCTAGTGACCGAATCGAGAGGAAAGCAGTGAAAATCATTTTATGCATAAACAAGTAAAGTTTCAAGCAGACTTTTACAGCACTCATAAATCGAATGCTACGCTGGAGACACGACGTAATGAATACTAAATGGTGAAAGAACTGGCTTACAGAAATATTTTTCTAATGTTCCAGCCATCCAACAAATTACATCACAACGAAGCTACTGCTCAATGTTTTTATTTTAATCTGTCGTCGACCATTATAGACTAAATAGCAGCAGTGTTAGAGCAAATAGCAAGATGGAATCATATATGGCCTCACTGAATTAATCTAGCGAGTCCTTTCACAGGAATCATTCAGTTATTTGTCTTAAGAGATCTAGGGAAATCACGGAAGACTTAAGATTGGATGTCCGAAAGGAGGCATGAATCTCTATCCTTCCCAAGATGAGTCGAGCATCTTACCACTTCGCCACCTCCTGGTCACAAATACGAGTCGACTGTGTTAACCACTGCAAAATTCTGCTCTTTGTTATGCTAGACCTGTTTTATAGGAGTTGAAATATGGTCACTCACTGAAGGTAGTTAAAGGGTATGTCAAGGAATACAGACATGAATTAAATTGATAAAACTGATAACAATGAAACGGCTTTATATAATTTTAAATATGATAAGCAACTGTCTCATACATGATGACCAACGTAGACAAGACCAATTACACACTGACAATAAAGAAAAAATCCCCTGTGAATGTGTGCAATTACATAATTCTTAATTAAGGTGACAGTTACTCTATCATTTACATTTTCTACAATTCTGAAATGAAATCACATTTTCAAGTGTTACAGCATTTTAGTTTTGTTTTTACATGCATGACATTCCGCATGTTAGTGTCATCTGTCTTTCGTATCTGCAAGGTATTCAGGTTTCTTCCTAAAGAAGAAAATTCTAACACACAATTTACAACCAGTCATTATCCTAGGTTCCCATATGTTCAAAATGTTCAAATCTGTGTGAAATCATATGGGACTTAACTGCTAAGGTCATCAGTCCCTAAGGTTACACAATACTTAACCCAAATTAACCTAAGGACAAACACACACTCCATGCCCGAGGGAGGACTCGAACCTCCGCCGGGACCAGCCACACAGTCCATGACTGCAGCGCCTAAGACTGCTCGGCTAATCCCGCGCGGCGGTTCCCATATGTATTTTATTTTTTATTCCATAGGACCACTGCCACAATGTCACACGATCATACAACCTAATAATAATAATAATAATAATAATAATAATACAAAATAATCCACTAATGATGAGTACGAAATAGGAGCAAGTGGCGGCCCTGTCCCGGTATTATGAATAATCTATCATACCCTTAAAACGATGTGTGAAACTACGGAAAGCCTAAATCAGTAAATTTGTTTTAACTCCTCACCACAAAACATTATATCAAAAATTTCATTCATTTTATACTGAAGCGCCAAAAAAAACTGATACAGGCATGCGTATTCAAATACAGAATGGTTCAAATGGCTCTGGGCACTATGGGACTTAACATCTGAGGTCATCAGTCCCCTAGAACTTAAAACTACTTAAACCTAACTAACCTAAGGACATCACAAACATCCATGCCCGAGGCAGGATTCGAACCTGCGACCGTAGCGGTCGTGCGGTTCCAGACTGTAGCGCCTAGAACCGAATGGCCACAGAGATACGTAAAAAGGCAGAATACGACTCTGCGGTAGGCAACGCCTGTTTAAGACATCAACTGAGTGACGCAGTTGTTAGATCAATTACTGATGTTACAATGGCAGGTTCTCAAGATTTAAGTGAGTTTGAACGTGATGCTACAGTCGGCGCACGAGCGATGCGACAGAGCATCTCCGAGGTAGCGACGAAGTAGGGATTGTCCCGTACGACCATTTCACGAGTGTACCATGAATATCAGGAATCCGGTAAAAAATTAAATCTTCGACATCCCTGCGGCCAGAAAAAGGTCCTGCAAGAACGGGACCAACGACGACTGAAGGGAATCATTCAACATGACAGAAGTACAACTCTTCCGCAAATTGCTGCAGATTTCAATGCTCTGCCATCAACAAGTGTTAGTGTGCGAATCATTCAACGAAACACTATGGACTTTCGGAGCCTAAGGCCCACTCATGTACCCTTGATGACTGCACGACACAAAGCTTTACGCCTCGCCTGGGACCGTAAACACCGACATTGGACTGTTGATGACTGGAAACAAGTTGTCTGGTCGGATGAGTCTCGTTTCAAATAGTATCGGGCTGATGGATGTGTACGAGTATGGAGACAACCTCATGAATACATGGACCCTGTATGTTGGTGGGGGACTATTCAAGCTGTTGGAGGATCTGTAATAGTGTGGAGCGTGTGCAGATGGAGTAATATGGGACCCGTACTACGTCTAGATACGACTCTGACATGTGACACGTACGTAAGCATCCTGTCTGATCACCTGCATCCATTCACGTCCGTAAGGCATTCCGAGGACGTGGCCAATTCCAGCGGGACAATACCACATCCCACACATCCAGAATTGCTACAGAGTGGCTCAATGAACACTCTTGTGAGAACACTTCCGCCGACCACCAAACTTCCCAGACATGAACATCATTGAGCAAATCAGGGTTGCCTTGCAACGTGCTGTTCAGAAGAGATCTCCATATCCTCGTACTCCTATGGGTTTATGGACAGCCGTACAGGATTCATGGTGTCCGAGGACGTGGCCAATTCCAGCGGGACAATACCACATCCCACACATCCAGAATTGCTACAGAGTGGCTCAATGAACACTCTTGTGAGAACACTTCCGCCGACCACCAAACTTCCCAGACATGAACATCATTGAGCAAATCAGGGTTGCCTTGCAACGTGCTGTTCAGAAGAGATCTCCATATCCTCGTACTCCTATGGGTTTATGGACAGCCGTACAGGATTCATGGTGTCCGAGGACGTGGCCAATTCCAGCGGGACAATACCACATCCCAAACATCCAGAATTGCTACAGAGTGGCACAATGAACACTCTTTTGAGAACACTTCCGCCGACCACCAAACTTCCCAGACATGAACATCATTGAGCAAATCAGGGTTACCTTGCAACGTGCTGTTCGGAAGAGATCTCCATATCCTCGTACTCCTATGGGTTTATGGACAGCCGTACAGGATTCATGGTGTCCGAGGACGTGGCCAATTCCAGCGGGACAATACCACATCCCACACATCCAGAATTGCTACAGAGTGGCTCAATGAACACTCTTGTGAGAACACTTCCGCCGACCACCAAACTTCCCAGACATGAACATCATTGAGCAAATCAGGGTTGCCTTGCAACGTGCTGTTCAGAAGAGATCTCCATATCCTCGTACTCCTATGGGTTTATGTACAACCGTACAGGATTCATGGTGTCAACTCCTTCCAGCACTACTTCAAACATTCGTCGAGTCCATGTCACGTCGTGTTGCGGCACTCCTGCGCACTCGCGGGGGCCCTACACGATATGAGGCAGATGTACCAGTTTCTTTGGCTCTTCAGTTTAATAATAACCACAGTTAAATCGGGTTTAGGTAATCGTGCTAAGTACACTAAAGTACTTGCTATTTACCCCAAAGTGCCTTTATCTATTATAGAGGCTGTTGGAGATGTATATTGCAGAGCACACACGGACATAGTAGAGGTAAACTGATGCAAAAAAATTATATTAAATTGTAGAAGTCGCGTATACAGACGTGTCACATTTGCTTCAGTGGAAAGAAGAATCTTGGAGGTAACGAGAAAAAAGACTAGAGGACTGATAAACAGTCTTTTCTCTCATCTATTGGATTATGACCTAGTAAGTACGAGAGGATTTCAAAAAATTAGTTAGATATTATTATGACAGACCAAGCAACTTGTTTTGAATGCAGCACTACACTTCAAACAAGGGAAACTTCCCACCGCATTCCCTCGGATTTAGTGGTAAAATGGCCCAGTGGATAGCCCGTCAAAAACTGAGCCCAGATCAGTCATGAAAACAGGCAGAAGGTGTTTTGAACTGTGAAAAAAGAAGCAAAATCGAAACAGTGAAACGTCCAAGCTCTAGATGCGCATCATCGAACGAATTTAAATAGCCACGGCGACTTGTTTACATGGTCACAGCGTTGGACTGCAAAGGGGAATCTCTCTCGTGTGTCTTTTTTTTTTTTTTTTCACTGTCCATCCTGTCACTGATGTTTCTGTGCTCCTTCTGTAGTCTTGGCAGTTGTTATACTGTACTTTGGTTATAAACTATGAGTCATTTGGTAAGAATATATTGTCGGCCGTTATGGCCGAGCGGTTCTAGGCGATTCAGTCTGGAACCGCGCGACCGCTACTGTCGCAGGCTCGAATCCTGCCTCGGGCATGGATGTGTGTGATGTCCTTAGGTTAGTTAGGTTTAAATAGTTCTAATTTCTAGGGGACTGATGACCTCAGATGTTAAGTCCCATAGTGCTCAGAGCAATTATAACCATTTTTTAAGAATATATTACCGTCTCAAGTAAATGTGATGAATAGTGAGAGCAGAGCCGCAGAGACCTCCCACAGAAATGAAAACATCAAATAAATGAGTGTGAACCATGTTCCAACAAAGGAATTCAAGAACCTCTTGTATAGAACAAATAGGAGGCATGCACGTCTGGAGGTCCCTTCCCGACACCTCGCTGTTGCAAACGGACGTTACACCAAAACACAAACGTAAATTTGTATACACCAATCAGACACGTCAGTGATCGGACGGACACTTAATAATTTTGTGAAGAAAAGGGGGAGACGAGTGAGATATGAACACGGACCTCCCCTTCGTAGTCCAAAACCGTGACCACAGAGCCACGACGCTGTGGCTATTGAAACCCTCTTGGATCATTCACTGTTTCTGTTTTGCACCTCTTTTTTTTTTCATACTCGATCTGTGGACCATCTTACCAGTAAATCTGAGCAGGAGAAGGGGGTGGGTGCGGATGGGGAGTTTCCCTTGTAAGTGACACAGGTACATGACACTTAGTTTTCACCATAGTCACAAAGTCTCTGTAAATAACTTTCGAAATGTGCTACAAACTGTTCAATTCTTCGATAGTAGAAAGCCGCACCTTGGTCACGGAGCCAGTAGGAGCCGCTGTGTGAATATACTGTGATTTCTGCTAATCAGTTCCACGATCGGGTACACACTGCTGCCTGCCGTCGATGTCGCTAGTTTTCACACTCGATCAGAGTCAGCCACGTCTATGCGGCCGTGGTCAAACTGTTGGCATAATCTCCCTACGGCTGACCGTGAAATTGCAGTTGGTCCATATACCACCACAATTTCGCGGTAAATTGGTGTGCAATTTCATCTACATCTACATAGATATCCGCAAGCCATCATACGGTGCGTGGCGGAGGGTGCCCTGTACCACTACCTGTCATTTCCTTTCCTGTTCCACTCGCAAACAGAACGAGGGATAACGACTGTCTATATGCCTCCGTGTGAGCCCTAATTGATCGAATGTTACTCTCGTGGTCCTTATGCGCAATATTATGTTGGCGGCAGTAGACTCGTGTGACAGTCAGCTTCAGATGCCGGTTTTCTAAATTTCCTCAATAACGTTTTTCGAAAAGGTCGTCGTCTTCCCTCCACGGATTCACATTTGAGTTCGCGGAGCATCAAAAATGGTTCAAATGGCTCTGAGCACTATGGGACTTAACTTCTGAGGTCATCAGTCCCCTAGAACTTAGAACTACTTAAACCTAACTAGCCTAAGGACATCCCACACATTCATGCCCGAGGCAGGATTCGAACCTGCGACCGCAGCGGTCGCGCGGTTCCAGACTGTAGCGCCTAGAACCACTCGGCCACTCCGGCCGGCTCGCGAAGCATCTTCGTGACACTTGGGTGTTGTTTGAACTTGCCGGTAACATATCTAGCAGCCAGCATCTAAATTGCTTCGATGTCTTCCTTCAATCTGACCTGGTACGGATTCCAAACACTCGAGCAGTACTCAAGAATAGGTCGCACCAACGTACGATATGGGATCTCCTTTACAGGTGAGCCAATCTTTGCTACGATTCTCCCAATAAGCTGAAGTCGACAAATCGCATTCCTCACCACAGTCCTCATATGCTTGTTCCATTTCATATCGCTCGGCAACGTTGTGCTCAGATAGCTGTGTAAAGCAGGATACTAGTAACACTGCATCCGAACATTACAGACTTGATCTTCCTACTCATCCGCATTAACGAACATTTTTCCACATTTAAAGCAATCTGCCATTCATCATACCAAGTAGAAATCGTGTCTTCCTACAGTCACTCAACTTTGACACCTAACCGTACACCACAGCATCATCAGCAAACAACCGCTGATTGCTGCTCACCTTGTCCACCAAATAATTTATGTATAACAGAACAACAACTATCCTATCACATTTCCCTGGAGCACTCCTGAGGATGCCCTTGTCTCTGGAGAACACTAGCCGTCGAGAACAACATACTGGGTTCTGTTACTTAAGAGGAGTCACTCACATATGTGTGAACTTATTCCATATGCTCGTACCTTCGTTAACAGCCTGCAGTGGAGCACTGTATCAAATGCTTTCCGGAAATCTAGAAATATGAAATCTGCCTGTTGTCCTCATCCATAGTTCGCAGTAAATAATGTGAGAAAAGGGTAAGCTCAGTTTCGCACGAGCGATGCTTCATTCTCAGAAAAGTTTTATAAATTCGAACTGAGTATATATTCAAGGATTCAGCAGCACATCGATGTTGCGGTTATTGGTCTGTAATTTTGCGGGTCCGTTCTTTTACTCTTTTTATACTGTGGAGTTACCTGTGCTTTTTTTTCATTCACGTGGGACTTTGTGCTTCACGAGAAATGCAGATTAAATAAGGGGCCAAAACCGCAGAATATTGTTTGCACAACCAAATTGGGATTCCATTCAGACCTAGTGATCTACACTCCTGGAAATGGAAAAAAGAACACATTGACACCGGTGTGTCAGACCCACCATACTTGCTCCGGACACTGCGAGAGGGCTGTACAAGCAATGATCACACGCACGGCACAGCGGACACACCAGGCACCGCGGTGTTGGCCGTCGAATGGCGCTAGCTGCGCAGCATTTGTGCACCGCCGCCGTCAGTGTCAGCCAGTTTGCCGTGGCATACGGAGCTCCATCACAGTCTTTAACACTGGTAGCATGCCGCGATAGCGTGGACGTGAACCGTATGTGCAGTTGACGGACTTTGAGCGAGGGCGTATAGTGGGCATGCGGGAGGCCGTGTGGACGTACCGCCGAATTGCTCAACACGTGGGGCGTGAGGTCTCCACAGTACATCGATGTTGTCGCCAGTGGTCGGCGGAAGGTGCATGTGCCCGTTGACCTGGGACCGGACCGCAGCGACGCACGGATGCACGCCAAGACCGTAGGATCCTACGCAGTGCCGTAAGGGACCGCACCGCCACTTCCCAGCAAATTAGGGACACTGTTGCTCCTGGGGTATCGGCGAGGACCATTCGCAACCGTCTCCATGAAGCTGGGCTACGGTCCCGCACACCGTTAGGCCGTCTTCCGCTCAAGCCCCAACATCGTGCAGCCCGCCTCCAGTGGTGTCGCGACAGACGTGAATGGAGGGACGAATGGAGACGTGTCGTCTTCAGCGATGAGAGTCGCTTCTGCCTTGGTGCCAATGATGGTTGTATGCGTGTTTGGTGCCGTGCAGGTGAGCGCCACAATCAGGACTGCATACGACCGAGGCACACAGGGCCAACACCCGGCATCATGGTGTGGGGAGCGATCTCCTACACTGGCCGTACACCTCTGGTGATCGTCGAGGGGACACTGAATAGTGCACGGTACATCCAAACCGTCATCGAACCCATCGTTCTACCATTCCTAGACCGGCAAGGGAACTTGCTGTTCCAACAGGACAATGCACGTCCGCATGTATACCGTGCCACCCAACGTGCTCTAGAAGGTGTAAGTCAACTACCCTGGCCAGCAAGATCTCCGGATCTGTCCCCCATTGAGCATGTTTGGGACTGGATGAAGCGTCGTCTCACGCGGTCTGCACGTCCAGCACGAACGCTGGTCCAACTGAGGCGCCAGGTGGAAATGGCATGGCAAGCCATTCCACAGGACTACATCCAGCATCTCTACGATCGTCTCCATGGGAGAATAGCAGCCTGCATTGCTGCGAAAGGTGGATATACACCGTACTAGTGCCGACATTGTGCATGCTGTGTTGCCTGTGTCTATGTGCCTGTGGTTCTGTCAGTGTGATCATGTGATGTATCTGACCCCAGGAATGTGTCAATAAAGTTTCCCCTTCCTGGGACAATGAATTCACGGTGTTCTTATTTCAATTTCCAGGAGTGTACTTGCTTTTAAATCTATCAGTTCTTTTTTCTCTACGCCAGGGACGCTTATTACTGTGTCGTCCATACGGGAGTCTGTCCGATGGTCTAGTGACGGTATGTTTGCACGTTTATCCAGAAGAATCGTACTGTCCCTCATCCTTCAACTTTGGAGCTCCTTTCCAGTTGCAGCGTCATTTCACACCCAGACTGTGCTGTACCTGCTAACCGTATCGTAGCAGACTTTGCAGGAAACCCAGAACTCGCACTGTCTTCTGACAATGCGCCACAGTTATTGCGGAATGGTGTTAGCGCGGGACGACATGGCGCAGCTTACTTTTTGAATTCCCGGCGTATAAAATTTTAAATGGGGATGGATGTAGCACGCAACTTGATACAAAAGAAACGAAACTGTTTGCGTAAATGTGGAATTATCGTGAGTGCGAGTGCACCACTGTTCATCAACCTTGAATAGTTTCCGTAGGTCGTGGTGTAAGTAGGCTGTTTAGGTTTTTGTGTTGGTAACGTCACGTAGCGCTCTGTATGAAAGTCACTGACTGTGCTGTGTACAGTCTGTTGCTGATTTGTATTGTTCGAACAGTCGCTATTGTAGTGTTGGGCAGTTGGCTGTTAACAGCGCTTAGCGTTGCGCAGTTGGAGGTGAGCCACCAGCAGTGGTGGATGTGGGGAGAGAGATGGCGGAGTTTTGAGAGCGGATGATATGTACGTGTGTCCACCAGAGACAGTAAATTTGTAAGACTGGATGTTAAAATGGTTCAAATGGCTCTGAGCACTATGGGACTTAACTTCTGAGGTCATCAGTCCCCTAGAACTTAGAACTACTTAAACCTAACTAACCTAAGGACATCACACACATCCATGTCCGAGGCAGAATTCGAGTCTGCGACCTTAGCGGTCGCGCGGTTCGAGACTGCAGCGCCTAGAACCGCACGGCCATCTCGGCCGGCGACTGGATGTCATGAACTGATATATACATTATGACTTTTGAACACTATTAAGGTAAATACATTGTTTGTTCTCTATCAAAACCTTTCATTTGCTAACTACGCCTATCAGTAGTTAGTGCATTCAGTAGTTAGAATCTTTTATTTATCGATTTTTGAAAGTCAGATTGCGTTGCGCTAAAAATATTGTGTCTCAATTTTCATATCAAACGCCCCCTTAAAAAAATTTTAAATGATTCTGCTTAAACTGACTCACAATATTTTTAGCTCAACGCAATCTGACTTTCAAAAATCCCTACAAAAGAATGGCCCTGACTAACAATAACCTATACCTTTCATGACTCACTTACCTCACAAAAATCTTCGTTACTCAAACTACTGCAATACAGCGAGCGCCAATACTGCCAGCTAAATAAAAGATTCTAACTACTGAAGGCACTAACTACTGATAGGCATAGATAGCAAATGAAAGATTTTGATAGAGAACAAACAATGTATTTTTAATAGTGTTCATAAGACATTATATATATATATATATATATATATATATATATATATATATATATATATATATATATATATATATATCAGTTCATGACATCCAGTCTTACAAATTTACTGTCTCTGATGGACACACGTTCATATCATCTGCTCTCAAAACTTCGCCATCTCTCTCCCTACATCCACCACTGCTGGCGGCTCACCTCCAACTGTGCAACACTAAGCGCTGTTAACAGCCAACTGCCCAACACTACAATAGCGACTGTTCCAACAATACAAATCAGCCACAGACTGTACACAGCACAGTCAGTGATTTTCATACAGAGCGCTACGTGGCGTTACCAACATAAAAACCTAAACAGCCTACTTACAGTGGTAGTTCCATTAAAGCCAATCAACTCAGTAGCAGTGGACGATCTTTTTACAAAGAACGTGTTTCTGCACTTCAACGGGTATTAAAATTGTCGGAGCGCCTGAAAAGTGGAAGGACTAAATGAAAATGTACGTGGACACAAAAGGCTCCAACTTAGAAGGCGAGCATCACTGACTGAAGTTATTTGGTAAACCCACACATTTGCAGCATCAGTCTCTTTCTTTTAGTGTCAGACCGAGTACACAATAGTTTACGGGGGACTACAAGAACATTCTGATGAAACTAGTCAAAGCGTATGAAAACAGTACAAAGACTAAATCCAACCATGAACTAATACAGTCTAACAAATAATATTTGTAAAGTGTCATGAATAGACGACGAAACAGAACGCAGACAAAGGGAAGTCTTCAGTAGATTTTTTTCGATAAGGAACAACGTAGAATATGTCCTAATAAAAGACTAGTTGGACATAAGAAAAGTGACAAGGCGAACAAGAATAGTTCAAAAAATGGCTCAAATGGCTCTAAGCACTATGAGACTTAACATCTGAGGTCATCAGTCCCGTAGACTCAGAACTACTTAAACCTAACCAACCTAAGGACAACACACATCATCCATGTCCCCCAAGGATAGTTAAACCCGAAAATCGTCGCATGTGAAAACATGTGAGAGCAGCCATCATCAAGCAATAACAGAGTAGTGTTTGCTGCCGTAGCTGCTGCTGCTGGAGACGATGACAACTGCAAATTCTATCGCAACGTTAGCAATTTCCTGCTGAAATGTCAGAATGTGTGAGAGCGGGACAGAGATTCCTGGTCGCACCAATGACCACCGTGTTCGCATCTTGACCGGCAGAAGGACACTCAGATCTGGGGCAAGCGCATTTAAACCGCCCTTTCAATCCACCAAGTCCCTCAACGAGTTTCGAATAGAACAGTGAATCCACGTTCCGACCCTGAGGCGTGATATCATAACTTATATTTTTGTTTTACTACCAGCCGAACTGAAAGACCTGATTTGAACTATCATCTACGAGGGCGTGGTGAAAACTACAGCCCCTGAATTTGCTGTTCTGTTCTCAATATCGGTTGAGGTATTACATGTGATGCACGTTACTCAGGTGTCTTTCCCGCCTCCCCGACGCAAGGTACAACTCTTTGCCGCTAGAGGGCTCCGAATTGTGGCGTGTAACATGGGGGTGTGAAACGTAACTATGTCGATGCTAGAGAAAGAGCGTGCTGTAATCATGTTTGTAACCGCAAAAAACGCACCTTAAACTGAAATCCATAGAATAATGAAAGCTGTGTAAGCAGATAGTTCTACTGACATCAGTAAAGTGCGAATTGGGTTGTTCGTGCTCGCAATAAAGGGAACGTTGCTGCTAACCTGAACGTCTACGACAAGCTCGGAATGGACAACCGCGCACGGTGACCGATGACTCTCATCGGAATCGGGTCGATGAACTCAGTAGAGCAAATCGTCGGATAACACAGCACAGACAGGTAAGTATGGCATTTCACGGGAGCGTGTACAGTCCGTCGTTGCAGAACTGCAGTACAGGAAATGTTTTGAGCGTGAGAGTGATGGGTTCCTTAGCAATATTGTGGCAGATATTGAAAGCTGGGTTCACCATTTTGTCTCGGAAAACAAGAGAGCATCAATGGAGTTCCACCACAAAAGATAACCGACGCCAAAAAAGTTCAGGACCAAGCGATCAGCAGACAAAGTCATGGTCTGATTGTTCTGGGATTTTCAAGGTGTAGTGCATTTGCAACTCATGCCTAAAGCGGCTCCATAAACTCTGCGACGTACTGCGAGACAGTCATAAGGCTGAAAACACGAATTTGAAGAGTTCATACAAACATGACCCACGCTCTCCTTCAGTATGACAATGCCAAACCGCACACGAGCGCAGCGGCATCTGCAACAATCCGACGCCTTGGGTTTACTGTCACCCTCCATAAAAATCAGTCTCTGCCCCATACGATTTTCACCTGTTTCCAGATCTTTAAAAACACCTCTGAAGACTTCACGCTAATAGTGATGAAACGGCGCTATCAGAGGTGAGGTTGTGGTTCTGTCAACAAAGTCAAACATTCCACAGAAACGGTATCAACGAACTGTTCTCTCGCTGGGCAAAACTAGTTAGTCGCCAGTGTGACTATGTTGTGAAATAAATATGTGGACATGAATACTAAAGATGTAGAATATTAATAAAGATTGTTTTATTTAAAAACAATTGAGTTTTCACATAAAAAAATCTGGAGGCATTATTTTTCAGCACGGCCTCGTATATTTAAACTATTTGAGACACATTGTTATGTGTCACGGTGGATGTTTCGTGGACTACCATTACTTTTTCCTTTCCTTTTCCATTCGAGAATGGTGCGCAGGGACTACCGGAAAATATTCGAATGCGCCCGAATTCCGCTGATTTTACCATCTTAGTCATTTCACTAGGTGAATGTTGCTTGACTTTTCTTGTAAAACACTGTCTCGGAATTTTAAGAACAAACCGCTCTATGGTATGTAACGACCCTTTCGTAGCGTCCGCGGCTGGAGTCGGACAACCATATCCGTGGCGCTCTCGTGTTTATAAAAGAACCAGTGCTGAAACGTTCTGCTCTTCTTTGGATATCTTCTACCTCCTCTAAGAATCCTACTTCGTAAAGGAAGTTGCCACTTTCGTTGGTGAATTGCATTTCTTTAGAATTCTTACAATAAATCTGTCTGACGTCCGTTTCTCTCATTATTAATTTTGCGTGGGCGCTCCAACTAAATACTAATAGATGTGTTACGGTTGTAACTGTTTCCAGTAATTGGCCGAAAATCATGTCTACAAACAATATTGGGGAACTCCACATATTTTGGCGGAATACTTTACATTTATTTGCATTGTGAGCCAATTGCCATTCCCTACACCAAGAATCAATCCCGTGCAGGTCCTCGTACATTTAACTACAAATTTCTGGCGTTACGACTTTTACTGAAACAACATAACTCACGAACCACCTCGTAGAGCGTCCGGCATTATCAACCAGGCGAATTGTTCATGGTGCGAACAGTAACACCGTCAGTCTTAGGCAACACACGAATTACTCACTGCTTCTGACAAGGAAAGGCCAGACGCAGCGACCCACCGCTTTCAACGAGCTTCAGCATATTATTTGGGAGCTAGTGTAATGTTGGGCTTAAGCTCACTTCCGTTTCAGAGAGAGTCGAGGTCAAAAGTCAGGACACAGTATCCTTATAGGACTATGAGGGATCGTTAGAACACTCGAAAACATGGAAATTTTATTTGTACTTAGCAGACTTGCAAATTAATAGTTTCCGAGAAACAGAATAATTAGCGATTTGTACATACTTGATTAGAAAATTTACTAGCGACTGAGGCGGCATCCGTGTGGTGTTATATCTGCATTTGGATCACAGATAAATTTGGTGTGCTTGCGTTAGAACCTCAACTGTTGCAATAGGTTTTCCTTAGTTTTGGAAAGGAAATGACAATTGTACCCAAATATATATATATTTCTATTTTCAGTGAAATAAATTTTGTTATGAACAAGGGAAAAAGTGATCAACGTACCTGACTACGAACTTCTACGAGAGGTTTTTGATCCTCGGGTAAGACTTAATGTTTTTCATGTTACTATCTCACAAAATATATCAACACTTTCTAGGAAATGTGAAAAATGAAAAGTGACAAAAAGTGTAGGGTTATTATTATTCGTTTCCTTCCCTCTCTCTCTCTACACACACACACACACACACACACACACACACGTTCTATCCGTTTATCGAAGATTGACAGGTGTTTTCCTATAGCGGTATGCCTAAGCCGTCACAGTGCATAGGATAATATGCTTCATGGCAGCAGGGCAAGTGGACAAATCCTCAGTGTTCACTTTCCTGGTATCTGACGCAACCCGTATACCACTTGATTTTTGTTTCTGTCATTCAGTTAGGGCTTTCCTCCCGAAGCATATTTTCAACGGATCAGAAACACAAATTCTTCTATTCTCGGAGACTGTTACGTTGCAGACTTGATAGGTATAATTATGATTTACTTGTTTTCTAAGGTTGTAACCATTCCACCTGACCCGCAATGAATCCTGCATCATGACCCCTGACCTCGATTTTCTCGAAAACTGAAGCATAATGATTTGAAATCTTTCACAGGAGGTACTTTCGAGTAGCCCTCGACGCCGAAGATTGTTGAAACCGTTTGCAGAGTCTAGCATCTACCTCTAAATCACATTAACATCTTCCTGATTTGTTGATGACTTTCAAAAAACGAAAACCTGCCTCCATTGCCGAGGTCGCTAATACACGCCTGCCATCCGGTTCGTGTCTCTATGACTGAAGAAATTTTCACAGCCAGTATTTGGCCGACAAAAGGAGGGCAGATGTTGATGCGTAACTCCTCATCACTAGACTGTGTGCCAGTCTATCTGAAGTGTCTGGTGCAGTGTCTTTTGATGATGAACTGTTCGTCGAATGGGAACATTACGTTTGGCGACCCCTTGGTGGTATTAGAGAATAGTTGGCTATGTTCCGGCACTGGGTTTCGCGCTCTCGCCTCTCTTAGCATACAACACCAACATGACAAAATACTACAGATCGACACGTTATAGTCACTTACAATACAGATATACCGGGTGATCAAAAAGTCAGTATAAATTTGAAAACTGAATAAATCGCGGAATAATGTAGATAGGGAGGTACAAATTGACACACATGCTTAGAATGACATGGGGTTTTATTAGAACCAAAAATATACAAACGATCAAAAAATGTCCGACAGATGGCGCTTCATCTGATCAGAATAGCAAGAATTAGCATAAAAAAGGAAGACAAAGCAAAGATGATGTTCTTTACAGGAAATGCTCAATATGTCAACAATAGCTGTAGTCGAGGAATAATGTTGTGAACAGTACTGTAAAGCATGTCCGGCGTAATGGTGAGGCATTGGCGTCGAATGTTGTCTTTCAGCATCCCTAGAGATGTCGATCGATCCCGATACACTTGGGACTTCAGGTAACCCCAAAACCAATTATCGCACGGTCTGAGGTCTGGGGGCCTGGTAGGCCAAGCATGACGAAAGTGGCGGCTGAGCACAAAATGGTTCAAATGGCTCTGAGCACTATGGCACTTAACTGCTGAGTTCATCAGTCCCCTTAAAACTAACTAACCTAAGGACATCACACACATCTATGCCCGAGGCAGGATTTGAACCTGCAACCGGAGCGGTCGCGCGGTTCCAGACTGTAGCGCCCAGAACCGCTCGGCCACTCTGGCCGGCGGCTGAGAACACGAACATCACCAAATGATGTGCGCAAGAGATCTGTCAGACATTTTGTGAACTTTGTTTTTTTTTTTTTTTGTTCTAATAAATCCCGTGTCATTCCAAGCATGTGTGTCAATTTTTACCTCTCTATCTACATTAATCCGTGGTTTATTAAGTTTTCAAATTTATACTGACTTTTTGATCACTCGGTACTTAACACAACTATCACACATGGCGAAGGATGGGATGAGTATGCGCAGAGAAGAATAACTTTTCCGATCAGGCGGCTGAACTTAACCCTCGGGGCTCCTAGCTACAATGCCATCAACTCTTTGTTTATTATACCGCGATGTGCAACAGTACGTCCGGTGAAGGTGGCAGAGAGGTGACACAGCAAGCGCTGCTACGTACGCGTGGAGTTGTCTTTTTTGTGGTCTGTGCTATCAGGCGGCATCGGGCCTAGAAGGAGTACGTGACACCGGCCATTACCGCTCTCTGTCATAGCAGCTCTGAGTGGACACCCTCTGACGCATCAAGGGATCGCTGCCAGTTACGAGCACGCAGATGGATCTACTACATTAAGAATCCTGTTCTACGTGTCAAAATTTTACTGTCACGGGTGATTCGCTCTCACTTGTTAGGTATTCCACCTCTTAGTACGTACGTGATGCGATAGCACAATTTCTACGAAGGTGAGTCGTCGTTTGCGGCACACACTCGAGTGAAATTCTTTCGTCTGACCGCAGCAATGACGGGTCTTCTGTTTTCAAGACATTTCATGACTGGTTTGGTTATGCCCATTTTGTACTGTTGCATTCTCCATTAGTTTGAAAAAGGTTGCGGCGACATAGGATATCGTACTAGGGATCATCAACTCAGCTATCAACACCAATCTCTGCTTTACAGGGTCATGGAAAAGCACAAAATTTCTGCTGAATTACATCTATATCAGCTCTGCCGTTTCTCACACCTTCTGTTCATTTAATCTGCAGACGTCCAAACCACCCCTGTGGCTTGGTCGCAAAACTGAGATCTCGCACTGCCGTTCGAACCAGAGGAAACCCAATTCGCATCTCTATGAGAGACGGAAACGCCAGCATAGACATGTGGTTAGGAAGCAGATAAGATGTGGCTGGGTGTACATGAACGTCATAGACAAAGAGTCAGTCATTTGTATTCGGATGACTGCGGTCAGGATCTCCTTCAGAATATTATGATTTACTTTACTGCAGTTTCTCAATTCAAGCAATTGCTAGGATGATCCACTAGTATGGCTACGTACTACCTGGCTTATTCCCCACGCGACTAGTGTGCAAGAGTGACTGTGCCTGTTTCCTATTTGCAGTGGCAATAACGTCATAAGCCACGCATCTCTCTTTTCGATCTATTCTTTTGACTCTCCACTTTCTGTTTAAATAACCAAGCTTCACGTTCTTCGCCCAGTGTACTGGAATGACCCATTTGTCTTTGAACTGGGCATTTAGCATAATTTTTATACATCAGGGTTGTTCTGGGAACTCTGTGCAATTTACTAGTACTTGCTATGAGCATTCCAGTTTTTACAGCTTCCAGAGTTTAGGATCCTATAGCAGACATCTACTATCAGATTTCGGTGCATACTATTTGATTTCTGCATGCATATTTGTTTGGAACTGTCAATTATCACTGCCTTACCAGATTAGCACATTATTTTGTTTCAGGTTTCCAACAGTAATTTGACGCAGGGAAAAAGGGACAGGAAGATCTCAAGAACAGAGAGAATCAAATGCTTCAAGATCCTGAAAATGGAAAAATTGGGACGCTCTAGCACACCACAAAAATTTCCCAGAACAACTCTGATACACACACACCAAAAAAGGTTTTGCATCACCCCACTTCCCAGGACTCCTGAAGATAGACGTTGACTTAAAAAGCGGTAAGCAATAATTTAGATGATAATGAAATAATATCCAAGGTGGAGGAACTTAGAGAAACATCGATTACCGCTTGAAGTTTGCATGGTTGTGGGAAATCAGATGAAAGATTCAACTGAAGAACGGGAAAGTTGCGTATAAGAACATTTAGCAACTGAAAGACAAACATAAATGTTGGGTTGACTTTGAAAGTGGTTAATCGAAAGCACAGCAGCCCTTGTTCCTTGTCTATTCATGAACTTACTTCACTGAGCTGGATTCTTGCTAAGTTGTTGACTGAACTGAGACTGGGTAAGATGATAATATTGAAGGACATATGTTTCAGCAGCTTAACCTTCCCAGTGGTTTTTCATGGACAATCGCTGTTTGAATTATCAACAAAAAGCATTTGCTGGTGATAGGCATTCTGATCATATTGCTATGCTGAATGCATTCAAAGCATGGGAAAATATATAGATGAATTATGAACTAGCCGAATCTGCTTTTTGCGAGCATAAGATGTTGTAAATGCCAATGTCATCGGAATAACATTGTTTACTTCGCTAATTCTCATTGATAAATGCACTTAAAGCTATCAGATAAATCAGCAGCAGTGCTAATGTGTGTTTTGAAATGTCGTAAAACCGACGTTAATGTATTTTTATGAACCTAATGCACGATACAGAGCTCATACTATGATCACCTACCAGACTATAATTTATTACAGTAATAGCAGTAAGTGAGCTGAGTGTATTTTAATAAATCATACAGACAACTGAAGATCTCAGTTTTAAACTATGGTGAGAAACAGTTGATCAGAAACGAAGTTATTACATGTAACACATGCTATGTGGTGTGCCTTACACTCGTACATAATTGTTGATAATTCCATGATAAACTTAAAAATCGCACCTGTGTCTCTAACTTAAGGAAGTTCCTTTATACAGACACTCTACTACACCGTGTTCGAATGCAAATGAAAACTAGTTTTATGCTGTTAGTATCAAGTATTTTATAGTGTAGAGCACTAAACGTTATTTTTCTCTCTCCTAAAATCGAGTTTGCTAAGGTGAAGCATTAGTAAAAAATCTGCAAAGAAGTTCGTTCTATGAACCACCAATAACATACCTCAGATTGAAACGACAACAGCCTTTATGCACTTTAGACATGAAGATACAGTTTTAACACTTGACAAGCACGCCAGAACTGTTAGGCATCAAGGCAACAGGAGAGAGAAAATTTTTCTAAGTATGTACATCCTGGCATTACTCCGGCACATGGAAGTATCAACACGAGCTACCCAGTAGGCGTAAATATCTCTACACGTTAGTCAGTCACCAAGAGTGTAACATCTACACTTTTATGTGTGAGTGCGAGCAAGATTAGTCGAAAAGTGTAGGGCAAGGGCAGAGCAATCTTCCATTGTTACTCTCATAACATTATGAAAGAAGCACTAATAGGTCACAATAACACCAAAGAAGAGGTTGACGAAGACATTATGTTACTGAAACAAAATGTTTAAGCAATTACAGCAAAACTGAAGTTGCTATTTTGTGTAAAACTGGCATGGTGAGGCCGTGGCTGTGTACAGTTAATGTAGGTTGATTCTTACAAAGAAGAAGACAGCAACTAGCCACTATTAAATAAATAATAGCGGCTGGCTCCTGTCTTCTTCTTTGTAAGAATCAACCTACATTAAAACTGAAGATGGCTGATGACTCGTAATGAGCGAGATCCATTGGGTCATTACTAGAGACCGGGTTATATGCATTTGCATGTTGCACATGCATTTACATATTTGGCTCGTTTTACCGGTTATTGCATATTTTATCTCCAAACTAGTGACGATGCATGTTTTCGCTGTTTGCTTAGAATATTTTAAAAAGTTTAGACGCGCGATCCCTAGCTCGATCTAGTTCTGATGTATCACAAATTGACCGCGACCTAGGGCTGCGTGCAATCGCTAACTGAGAGGCCACTTCCTAGCAAAATCATTACAGAAAAGAAACAGCAACAGGCAGACGGAGTCAATGCTCCTGCGCTCGCGCACCCGGTTTTCTCCTCCGCTGTCATACCGTACGCGTCAACAACAATTAAATTCAACTACGCAAGCTTTTAGTCGCAAGTCCATTGTTTCAGTTTGGCTTTCTATTTACTTGTACACAGCTGAACGTGTTTACGACGTGTAGTGTGTAACGTGTTGTGCGCCATGCCGCCCGAAGAAAGAAAAGTTGTCTCGTGGATAGCTGACCATCCTGGAACACTTACATATGACGGAATTGTTTTATATTGTCGAGTTTGCGAGGAAAACGTTTCGTACAAAAAGAAGTTTCAAGTAGACCAGCATGTCAAGACAAGTCTTCATATCGCCGGAATGCAGAAGAATGGACCACGACAACAACTTCTGACAACAGCAAGTTGCAGTAGCAGGGATTTCTCCAAAGGTAACCAAAACAATCGGTTTAACATGGCTCTATGTGAAGTATTCATTGCAAGCAATATTCCTCTTCACAAGCTTACAAACCCTATCCTCAAAGGCTTACTGCGCAAATACTGCTTAAATCAAGATATACCAGATGGATCAACGTTTAGTAAAAATTACATTCCGACAATTTACGTAAATGTTCCGGAAGAAATACGCATTATCTGGATTTCAGTTGAGTAAACAATAGACGCTTGTGGCCGTTACATTGCAAATGTAATTGTTGGTACTTTAAAAGAAGAGCCTTCTTCCAATTCTTCCACTTCTTGTGTCAACCGTTTATCGTCCATCAGATAAATGATACAAAACAGTAATCCAGGACTGTTATTTGGACTACTCTACTGCCTAGTCTCTCTATTATCTTTGTCCAACAACACTCGTGGTATGTCTCTGATGACATCGTGGTCGACAACGTGTTAAACCCCTATGTTTCCTTCCGTCCTTTAGACCGTGTTTCGTTCGCCACCTAATATAGTATAGAGTTCAATCAGTGATCCAATCTATGAAAAAGGAGAGTTTTTGCCAAGGTTTGAATGGGAAGGTTAAACTGTACACTGAGATAACATTCATAGGATACCTCCTAATACCGTGTCGGATCTCCTTTAGCGCGGCGACGTGCAAGCAACTGGACGTGGCATGGATTCAACAATTCGTTGGAAGTCCCCTGCTGAAATACTGAGCCAAGCTGTCCCTATAGCCGTCCATGACTGCGAATGTGTTTCCGGTGCAGGATTTTGTGACAAACTGACCTGTCGATCATCTCCCATGAATGTTCGATGGGATTCATCTCGGGCGATCTGGGAGGCCAAACCATTCGCTCACATTGTCCAGAAAGTTCTTCAAAATATTCGTGAGCAACAGTGGCCAGGTGACATCGCGCAATGTCATACACAAAAATTTCATAGTTTTTAGAGAACATGAAGCCCATGAATGGCTGCAAAGTATCCGAAAATAACCACTTTTAGTCAGTAATCGGTTAAATTTGACCAGATGACCCAGTCCATTCCAGGTAAACACGGCCCACACCACTATGGAGGCACCACCAACATGCACGGAACCCTGTTGACAGCTATATTCAAATGGTTCAAATGGCTCTAAGCACTATGGGACTCATCATCTGAGGTCATCATCAGTCCCCTAGACTTAGAACTACTTAAACCTAACTAACCTAAGGACAGCACACACATCCATGCCCGAGGCAGGATTCGAAGCGCGGTTCCGGACTGAAGCGTCCGACTGACAGCTTGGGTCCATGGCTTCGTGCGGTCTGCGCCATACTTGAATCCTACCATCAGCTCCTACCATCTTAAATGGGACTCGCCTAACCACACCACGGTTTTCCAGTCGTCCCGGGTCCAACCGACATGGTCACGAGTCCGGGAGAGGTGCTGCAAATGATGTTGTGATGTTAACAAAGGCACTCGCATCGGTCGCCTGCTGCCATAACCCATTATCGCCACATTTCCCGCTCTGTCCTTACAGACACGTTCGAAGTACGGCCCACATAGATTTTTGCTGTTACTTCATGCAGAGTTCCTTTTATGCTGTCGATGACAAAATGGTTCAAATGGCTCTGAGCACTATGGGACTTAACATCTGAAGTAATCATTTCCCTAGAACTTAGATCTACTTAAAACTACCGGCCGGTGTGTCCTTGCTGTCTAGGCGTTTCAGTCTGGAACCGCGTGACCGCTCCGGTCTCAGGTTCGAATTCTGCCCCGGGCATGGATGTGTGTGATGTCCTTAGGTTAGTTAGGTTTAAGTAGTTCTAAGTTCTAGGGGACTGATGACCACAGATGTTAAGTCCCATAGTGCTCAGAGCCATTTGAACCATTTTTACTTAAACCTAACTAACCTAAGGACATCAGACACAACCATGCCGGAGGCAGGATTCGAACCTGCAACCGAAACGGTCGCGCGGTTTCTAGACTGAAGCAACTAGAACCGCTCGGCCACACCGGACGCGTATCAATGACAACTCTACGCAAATGCCGCTGCTCTCGGTCGTTAAGTGAACGCCGTCGGCCACAGCGTTGTCCGCGGGAGAGGTAATCCGTGAAATGTTGTATTCTCGGCACACTCTTGTGGGTCTCAGAGCGTTGAATTCCCTAACGAATTCCGAAATGGAATGTTACATGCGTCTGGCTCCAACTACCATTTACCGCTCAAAGTCTTCTAATTCCTGTCGTGCGCCATAGTGACGTCGGAAACATTTTCACTCGAATCACCTGCGTACAAGTGACAGCTCCACTACAGCACTGCTCTTTTATACCTTGTTTACGGAACACAAGCGCCATCTGTATAAGTGCATATCGCTATCCCACGGCTTTTGTCACCTCAGTGCATATCCACGCAAATGACTGGATGAGCCGAGTCGCAGGTCGTCACCTTCTACGAACACAATGCCGTGTAAACGACTCAGACATGAAGTCCGACACGTAAGCTGACGAGTGCTCTACTTCTGAGTAAATTTCATCTCTTACAAACATAAACTAAAAAGTTTTGCCGACGCCTGTAGCGAATCGCGGTGGTGAATAGGGATTTTTGGGCCGAACCGGTAGGCGTGCGGTGGGCCGGGCAGGCGAGCCGGCCATTAGCAGCGGCGTTGATTGTGATCTCGCTGGCGCGGCGGTACGGCACAAGTTGCAGCATCACGCGCCCGCCGAACGCGCCTTTGTTGAGCGGATCACTCTCGCCCGCCACTCGTCGTTTTGTGAATCGTGTAGGATACGCTCGTATAATAGCATCTCATGTGAACTGGTAGCGGCGGGATTTTTACTTTTCAAATGTGGCACCTCTCCGTCGTCGTTTTTTCGCCGCCCTTTCTCGCTGTCTCCCTCCTGACACCATAAAGAGAGCTTATGCGGCCGCCGCCGCGGCAGCTGCGGCACGCCGTGCCGAGCCGCACCGCGCACTACAATCAAAACTTAATTCTTACATAAATAACCAGAAATGAAACGCCGCCCCCGACACCGATCTATTTCTGCTCGACGCTTTTCCTGTGCGAAACCAAAAAAGGAAACAAAGATCGTAATTCGTTTTCGTCGTCCAATGCGCTCCGCTGGCTTCGGGCAAAAGTTGTACGGCCGGAGACAGACCACTCCTTAACGAGACACAATTCTCAGCGAACAGAGCTGCAGTAATCTGCAGCTCGGTCTCTGGCACAAATCCTTCCTGCGCGCGAATGAACACAACACGCCGACATTCGATTTCGCTTAGAAGAAAAGGAACCAGAGGTAAAAGGAGAAGAAAAAGGGAAAGGATTGTAGGATATAGGGTGGAAACGTATGAAAATATATCTTGAGGATTGCACAGTTCCATAAAATCTACCTTTCCCCAGTGCGGAGACGCTTGCGTATTGTTTTCAGCTACTAGATAGAGCCGTTCCGTTACAAGTAAAACAACGCAACGGTAGAGTAAGTACACTACTGGCCATTAAAACTACTACACCACGAAGGTGACGTGCTACAGGTGCGAAATTTAACCGACAGGAACGCTAAAAAGGCGTAAACAGAAACTAAAAAATGTAGCTTGTTATCTAGACTAATTACGGGGCAGCATTTGTAATTGATGAACGGATGATATGAGACATCTGAGGTGGTCACCCTATGGTATTTTTGTTGTGATCGATAGGGCTGATGCTCGTATAACTTGGGGGGGGGGGGGAGGGGGGCACGTCAATTGAGACGGAATGTTGAAAAGATATGTTAAATTTCATGATCTTTTTTATTTTATCCATCAGGTAACCTTCGTAATGCGTTTTATGGAAAGAGGAGTGGACTTTCACAGTCATTCGTACAAATCTGATAGACTCCCTTGACGGTAGCCGGTGAAACTCTGGCGAGTGTCGCCGTTTCCATCATATTTGTCCCCACCCACAACACTATTGAAATGTAGCGTTTCTCAGTGCCGTTTCAATTAGCATCTTTCCTAATCCTCTTCATACAGAGGCGAATAAATAACCTCTTTGTTTCACCTGCACATCTCATGCACAGTGATTAAGACACTGGACTGGCATCTAGCACCGTTGACTGCACTCTGTTCGTTCGACAGGAACGTTAAGCTCGACGAGTACTCCGTGTTATTCGAGAGGCACTGCAAAAGAAAGGCAATACGGTACCCATGAAGCACTCATCAAAGTCAGCCACAAGAATCAGGTAAACAATTCACTCTTAATTACAGGTCAAAGCAGGATACATGCCACATGCGTTAGAAGACTGCTCGTGAGGCGAGATTCCCGCAGCGTTTCCACCGCATGATCCGTCTCCGTAGTGGAGAGACCAGGGCAACTGACTGCCATGTGGGGGATCCGGGTTCGATTCTCGGTAGTGTCAGCGGTTTTTCCTTGCTGGTAGAACTGACATGGCGTACACTCACCCTAGTGAGACGAATTGAGGAACTAGCTAGTCCGATTAGTAGGGGTTCCAAGGTCAAGAAATCCGACAGCAAACGGAAGAGCCGTGTGGTAACCGCTTGCCCTGCCGTGCCGTATCCGGTGGCGCCATCTGCAGAGGGTAACACGGCATAATCGTATCGAAATTTCCGAATCTGCGTTTAATGATCGATGGTTGTGAATGTAAGTAACAGACCTTTTAATAATGTCATCTTCATGCTAACTTCATCATCGAATAGCGTAACCAGCACCACTAGACTGGACAAAGTTTTCCCCTTGGTATAATGAATGTCAGCTCTCTTTAGATTTGGATAAACAGAATATAAAACCCATATCAGCGAGAAATAAGCCGGTAATATCCTATTAAAAAGTTAGTGGTCAACTCCTGTTGCTGATCACATTGTTTAAGCATTTAACCCTAGATTACTAAACCCTCGTAAAATATACGATCGTAATAGGTTGTAAAACAGGACATTTTGAACTTAATGTGGTATGTAACATACCACTGCAGATCTAATAATTGTAATTAACTAATGCATAACCTCTAATAGGACTTCCTTTGAATAAAATGGAGTAGTGGAGTAGTACAGTTCAAGATGATTTAGTAGCAATGTAAAATTTTCCCGCTTTAGTGTTGTAGATTTAAGAGTATTACAGATTTAAAAGTATTACAGATGGAGAACGTAGATTTTTTCCAGTTGTTACAGGAAACTGCACTGTGTCTACAAAGGAAATCACACAGAAGGTGCTAGTATAGAGCACTGCTCCGGTGTTTGGAGTCCTTATTAACTAGGCAAGAAAGCAGACATTGAACGAAATCAGAAATACCATGTAGGTGTCGCAACACGTCACGGAAGTGTGAAAGAGATACTTAGGGGACTTAAACCGAAATCGCTGAAAGAAGGGTGACGTCGTTCCACGAAGCTCTGTTGGGTAAATGTAAGTAATAGCATAGTCACGTGTTCCGGCCCTAGAAGG
This sequence comes from Schistocerca gregaria, assembly GCF_023897955.1. NCBI lineage: Eukaryota > Metazoa > Arthropoda > Insecta > Orthoptera > Acrididae > Schistocerca > Schistocerca gregaria. The sequence continues at coordinate 749,135,351 of NC_064931.1, forward strand.
AGTAATCGGTCCCTACCGACCGCCGTGTCATCCTCCGCCAATGGCGCCACTGGATGTGTTACGGAAGGTCATGTGGTCAGAGCACCACTTTCCCGGCCATTGTCATGTTTCTTGACATTGCACCGCTACAACTCGGTCGAGTAGCTTCTCAGTGGTTCTCACGAGGCTGAGTGCTACCCTAAGGAAAAATTCCTGGCAGTACCGAGAATCGAACGTGGGTGTCTCGCACGGTAGTCAGCTGCGCCGGCCACTCAGCTACGTAGGCGGACGCTGTGCAAATGTAGTGGACCAATATTCAAGCAAGACTGCGAGGAATCCTACCACAGTCACCATCTATCTCGCTCAGAGATCGTGAGAGACTGAAGCGTACTGACAGTTGATTTTCCCCTCTCTCCGTACACGAATGAAATAAGACAAATAATCGCATCATCAGGAACTACACTGTTGCTTTCAGAGTATGTAACGAGACGTACAATAGGCATAACGAATTTGACATCATAAATTCATCAACAATATTCCCAAAGTAATATCTGCACAACATACTGTCAAGTAAAAATATAAACAATCTAGGCTATGTTGTCTACACGCCAGCTGAGGTTTTGGGCGTGATATCCAACTTAAACGAAAAAAATTAAAAGTATTTTAAGAATATATTGTTTTTATTCGTTATTGCACTAATTGATTACGCACATTGAACTCAATTTAAATAGTTTATTTAATTTATGCCTATGGAAGTCAGGATTTAAGGCGGTGATACGAAAATAATGTGATAGATGTGTCGCTATAGTGAAATGACGAGCCGATGTGAAGTCCAGACTAGTTCAACCGCGTCTTGTAATGCACGTACCAGATAATCAATCCGAATTGTACGTGTCTTCCATGAATACAGTGAAATAATATTGTCACGTTTCAACTGGAATCGCCGCATAACCGTTTCGGAATTTCCGAATCGACGTTATTGATCGGTGGAATTTATTTATGGTTGTGAAAGTATGTAACAAATCTTGTTGTAATAGCACCTTCGTGCTTTGTGTTTTAGTAACTGTACCATCAATATGTTGAACTTACTTAGTACTCTCTATATTACGTCAAATTACTTGCTATTCTGGTCGTCGTCTTCCTTTCCCCTTTATCCAGCATCACGGCGGGTTGAGACATCTATGGTACTTCTCCCCTTTTGCCTGCCTTTCCACCATTCTTCTTCTATTACTTCTTTTTTCAGTCTTGATTTCTTCTTCTTCTTAAACTGTTCTTTATTGTGTCAATCCATCATGCTCTAGGTTTCTCTGGTGCCCTCACACTTGATCTCCAGCATCCGATTTGGTATTCTTCCACCTCCATTCTCATTACATTTCCAAATCATTCTGACTTATTTTTCTCCGTTCTCTCAATCAACTTTTTTATTCCAGTTTCGTTCCTAACATTTTCATCTCTCGCTCTGTCTGTCTTCTTTTTCCCTAACATACCTCTTAGGAATAAACACAAAATCAAATGGGAATTATTCAGGAGTAGGTTTAATAATAAATAGGAAAATAGGAATGCGGGTAAGCTACTACAAACAGCATAGTGAACTCATTATTGTGACCACGATAGATACGGAGCCCACACCTATTACAGTAGTACAAGTTTATATCCCAACTAGCTCTGCAGATGACGAAGAAATTGAAGGAATGTATGATTAAATAAAAGAAATTATTCAGATAGTGAATGGTGACGAAAATTTAATAGTCATGGGTGACTGGAATTCGGTAGTAGGAAAAGGGAGAGAAGGAAACGTAGTAGGTGAATATGGACTGGGGCAAAGAAATGAAAGAGGAAGCCGTCTGGTAGAATTTTGCACAGAGCACAACTTAATCATAGGTAACACTTGGTTCAAGAATCATAAAAGAAGGCTGTATACATGGAAGAAGCCTGGAGATACTGACAGGTTTCAGATAGATTGTATAATGGTACGACAGAGACTTAGGAACCAGGTTTTAAGTTGTAAGACATTTCCAGGGGCAGATGTGGACTCTGACCACAATCTATTGGTTATGACCTGTAAATTAAAACTGAAGAAACTGCAAAAAGGTGGGAATTAAAGGAGATGGAACCTCGATAAACTAAAAGAAACAGAGGTTGTACGGAGTTTCAAGGAGAGCATAAGGGAGCAGTTGACAGGAATGGGGGAAAGAAACGTAATAGAACAGGAATGGGTAGCTTTGAGGGATGAAGTAGTGAAGGCAGCAGAGGATCAAGTAGGTAAAAAGGCGAGGGCTAGTAGAAATCCTTGGGTAACAGAAGAAATATTGAATTTAATTGATGAAAGGAGAAAATATAAAAATGCAGTAAATGAAGCAGGCAAAAAAGAATACAAACGTCTCAAAAATGAGATCGACAGGAAGTGCAAAATGGCTAAGCAGGGATGGCTAGAGTACAAATGTAAGGATGTAGAGGCTTATCTCACTAGGGGTAAGATAGATACTGCTTACAGGAAAATTAAAGAGACCTTTGGAGAAAAGAGAATCACTTGTATGAATATCGAGAGCTCAAATGGAAACCCAGTTCTAAGCAAAGAAGGGAAGGCAGAAAGGTGGAAGGAGTATATAGAAGGTTTATACAAGGGCGATGTACTTGAGGACAATATTATGGAAATGGAAGAAGATGTAGATGAAGACGAAATGGGAGATACGATACTGCGTGAAGAGTTTGACAGAGCACTGGAAGACCTGAGTCGAAACAAGGCCCCCGGAGTAGACAACATTCCATTAGAACTACTGACGGCCTTGGGACAACCAGTCCTGACAAAACTCTACCAGCTGGTGAGCAAGATGTATGAGACAGGCGAAATACCCTCAGACTTCAAGAAGAATATAATAATTCCAATCCCAAAGAAAGCAGGTGCTGACAGATGTGAAAATTACCGAACTATCAGTTTAATAAGCCACGGCTGCAAAATACTAACGCGAATTCTTTACAGACGAATGGAAAAACTGGTAGATGCAGACCTCGGGGAGGATCAGTTTGGATTCCATCGAAATGTTGAAACACGTGAGGCAATACTGACCTTACGACTTATCTTAGAAGAAAGATTAAGAAAAGGCAAACCTACGTTTCTAGCATTTGTAGACTTAGAGAAAGCTTTTGACAATGTTGACTGGAATACTCTTTTTCAAATTCTAAAGGTGGCAGGGGTAAAATACAGGGAGCGAAAGGCTATTTACAATTTGTACAGAAACCAGATGGCAGTTATTAAAGTCGAGGGGCATGAAAGGGAAGCAGTGGTTGGGAAAGGAGTGAGACAGGGTTGTAGCCTCTCCCCGATGTTATTCAATCTGTATATTGAGCAAGCAGTAAAGGAAACAAAAGAAAAATTTGGAGGAGGTATTAAAATTCATGGAGAAGAAGTAAAAACTTTGAGGTTCGCCGATGACATTGTAATTCTGTCAGAGACGGCAAAGGATTTGGAAGAGCAGTTGAACGGAATGGACAGTGTCTTGAAAAGAGGATATAAGATGAACATCAACAAAAGCAAAACTAGGATAATGGAATGTAGTCAAATTAAATCGGGTGATGCTGAGGGAATTAGATTAGGAAATGAGACACTTAAAGTAGTGAAGGAGTTTTGCTATTTAGGAAGTAAAATAACTGATCATGGTCGAAGTAGAGAGGATATAAAATGTAGACTGGCAATAGCAAGGAAAGCGTTTCTGAAGAAGAGAAATTTGTTAACATCGAGTGTAGATTTAAGTGTCAGGAAGTCATTTCTGAAAGTATTTGTATGGGGTGTAGCCATGTATGGAAGTGAATCATAGACGATAAATAGTTTGGACAAGAAGAGAATAGAAGCTTTCGAAATGTGGTGCTACAGAACAATGCTGAATATTAGATGGATAGATCACATAACTAATGAGGAAGTATTGAATCGGATTGGGGAGAAGAGAAGTTTGTGGCACAACTTGACCAGAAGAAGGGATCGGTTGGTAGGACATGTTCTGAGGCATCAAGGGATCACCAATTTCGTATTAGAGGGCAGCGTGGAGGGTAAAAATCGTAGAGGGAGACCAAGAGACGACTACACTAAACAGACTCAGAAGGATGTAGGTTGCAGTAAGTACTGGGAGATGAAGAAGCTTGCACAGGATAGAGTAGCATGGAGAGCTGCATCAAACCAGTCTCATGACTGAAGACTACAACAACACCAACAGGAATTTCATTTCACTGGCTTGGAGTCTCTTGTCCACTCTACTTGTCATTGTCCAGGTCTGCGAAGCATATGTCAGAATGGGTGTAAAATACGTCTTGTGCTTGGTACCGTATGTATCTCCAAATGACGCAGTCCCAGAATATCTGAAACTGGCTGACACGCTCACTTCCTTTGGCGCATGTCACCTTGCGAACATAAGGTTACAAGAATGTTTTAAGTAATAATTGTACTTCGGAAGAAACAGCGGAGAATAGACGAAGTAAATTTTGTGATGCAAAATTTTCGAACATGCATACCTTGGATTGAGATTTCGTCACGTCAGTATAAAACAAGACATTAGCTCACCGGACACAAAATTAAACGTCTGCCTTAAAAGGAGCACTGGTCCCTTTGAAGAGCTTTATAGGACGTAAAACTGCAGTCGACGACCCCATGAGGCGCTTAATTCACGGTGTGCGGAGGGTATAATTCAGGCCGGACTTGGTTTTGTGACGTTTTGCGGGTGTTTTTCGTCCATGGTTGGGCCCTCTCATTCAGGTTACCGTCAACATGAACCAGGATGTTTACTTCAACATTCTCGGTGACCCACCTTACTCTTATATATTCAGGTGAGTATGTCTACTAACTAACTAACTAACTAACTAACTAACTCCGCCCGAACAGGCCATGAAGGCCCAACGGTATCGACCGGCCGCCGTGTCATCCTCAGAGCACAGGCGACACGGGTACGAATATGAGGGGGGGGGGGGGGGGCATGTGGTCAGCACGCTGCTCTTCCTGCCGTATGTCAGTTTACAAGACCGGAACCGCTACTTCTCAGTCAAGCACCTCTTCATTTTGCCTCACAAGGACTGAGTGCACCCCGCTTGTCAACAGCGCTCGGCAGACCGGATTGTCACCCATCCAAGGAATATAACAGCTGACAGCCTTGCACCGACCGCTCGTGTGGAGGAGGGGGAGGAAATAACGATATAGGAAACAAAATCGACGTCAGCTCGACTAATTCAAAGTAACAGACAATATTTCTCAGAGCTGTTCTATTTTGCTGGTTGTTGCCTACAATCCGCACGAAAACGGATAGCAGTATTAACAATTCACTGTAAGCGCCGAGAGAGCTGTTTGATGTCTAAGGAGAGGCGCAAAAGACGCATACTACTGAATGGGAAGAGTAACAAATGTCACTAGAACGTATCACCATTTATGCTGAGAAAACCCAACAAATGTTCACATAAATTTCTTATGCAGGGTGAGACACCCACGCTGTTCACCTCAAATACCCCAAGGAGCGAAATGCCGCAGTGGCAACACACTTCCTGCCATGCCGGTGTTTGTTTTCTTTTCTTTCTGAAAACTGATTATAACAAACGTCGGGATGGTTTCTTCGCAAAGGATGCGGCCAATCGTTTGCGATTCTTCCCTGATCCGAGCGTGAGCTTGACCTTCGTCCCTAATGACGTCGCAGTCGCGGGCCACGAAAACCCAATCCTCTTCCCCTCTTCACAGATCCGTCTGTTTTACAAGGGGAATCCGCCAAAGATCGCTCGCTGATACAATCGAAACTTGGCACTGTGAAACAAGGATAAAAATAAAGGGACACTTATTTTAACTCAGGTGTCAACACTCGTTAATTTCCCAGAAAATGACGGTCAAGGTTTCGATGGCACGTAATCAGCCTTCTCCCGCACCGCCTATCCAAGTGAGTTGGTAGTGCAGTGGCTAGGAGTACAGCTACGAACTTTTGCGCCCCATGTTCAAATCAAATCTTATGTTTTTTTCTCTCATCTTCTTGCCGTGCAAGTTCGAAAATGGTTTAAATGGCTCTGAGCACTATGGGACTTAACATCTGAGGTCATCAGTCCCCTAGACATAGAGCTACTTCAACCTAACTAACCTATGGACATCACACACGTCCATGCCCGAGGCAGGATTGGATCTGCGACCGTAGCAGCAGCGCGGTTCCGGATTGAAGCGCCTAGAACCGCTCGGCCACAAAGGCCGGCTGCCGTGGAAGTGTCTGGCTGTCCCAGTGCTAGATGCCATGGGGTTGGTTGCTTCTAAGACAGAGAGCAAAATAATAAAATGCACATATCTTGTTCAATAAACTTCTGTTACTTATCTTGAATAACATCAAGGCAGAGCAAAATACAAAGCGGGTCCGTGAGATAGGCCGGTTCTATACCCACAGTAACAACAGAGGCTGAATGACAACATTTCGGCGCGGTATCGATAGCGCACGATACCAGAGGAAGTATGCAGCATTAATATTTTTTGTGACGTGGTTAAATACAGTGGAGTTATAGAAACAAAGAAGTGAGCATTTCAGATATTATTAAGGCTAGTTTTTATCATCACAACTGACACGGATTAACACTTTCCAGGAAACTGTTACCAAATGTACACTCCTGGAAATTGAAATAAGAACACCGTGAATTCATTGTACCAGGAAGGGGAAACTTTATTGACACATTCCTGGGGTCAGATACATCACATGATCACACTGACAGAACCACAGGCACATAGACACAGGCAACAGAGCATGCACAATGTCGGCACTAGTACAGTGTATATCCACATTTCGCAGCAATGCAGGCTGCTATTCTCCCATGGAGACGATCGTAGAGATGCTGGATGTAGTCCTGGGGAACGGCTTGCCGTGCCATTTCCACCTGGCGCCTAAGTTGGACCAGCGTTCGTGCTGGACGTGCAGATCGCGTGAGACGACGCTTCATCCAGTCCCAAACATGCTCAATGGGGGACAGATCCGGAGATCTTGCTGGCCAGGGTAGTTGACTTACACCTTCTAGAGCACGTTGGGTGGCACGGGATACATGCGGACGTGCATTGTCCTGTTGGAACAGCAAGTTCCCTTGCCGGTCTAGGAATGGTAGAACGATGGGTTCGATGACGGTTTGGATGTAGCGTGCACTATTCAGTGTCCCCTCGACGATCACCAGAGGTGTACGGCCAGTGTAGGACATCGCTCCCCACACCATGATGCCGGGTGTAGGCCCTGTGTGCCTCGGTCGTATGCAGTCCTGATTGTGGAGCTCATCTGCACGGCGCCAAACACGCATACGACCATCATTGGCACCAAGGCAGAAGCGACTCTCATCGCTGAAGACGACACGTCTCCATTCGTCCATCCATTCACCCCTGTCGCGACACCACTGGAGGCGGGCTGCACGATGTTGGGGCGTGAGCGGAAGACGGCCTAACGGTGTGCGGGACCGTAGCCCAGCTTCATGGAGACGGTTGCGAATGGTCCTCGCCGATACCCCAGGAGCAACAGTGTCCCTAATTTGCCGGTCTAGGAATGGTAGAACGATGGGTTCGATGACGGTTTGAATGTAGCGTGCACTATTCAGTGTCCCCTCGACGATCACCAGAGGTGTACAGCCAGTGTAGGACATCGCTCCCCACACCATGATGCCGGGTGTAGGCCCTGTGTGCCTAGGTCGTATGCAGTCCTGATTGTGGAGCTCATCTGCACGGCGCCAAACACGCATACGACCATCATTGGCACCAAGGCAGAAGCGACTCTCATCGCTGAAGACGACACGTCTCCATTCGTCCATCCATTCACCCCTGTCGCGACACCACTGGAGGCGGGCTGCACGATGTTGAGGCGTGAGCGGAAGACGGCCTAACGGTGTGCGGGACCGTAGCCCAGCTTCATGGAGACGGTTGCGAATGGTCCTCGCCGATACCCCAGGAGCAACAGTGTCCCTAATTTGCTGGGAAGTGGCGGTGCGGTCCCCTACGACACTGCGTAGGCTCCAACGGTCTTGGCGTGCATCCGTGCGTCGCTGCGGTCCGGTCCCAGGTCGACGGGCACGTGCATCTTCTGCCGACCACTGGCGACAACATCGATGTACTGTGGAGACCTCACTCCCCACGTGTTGAGCAATTCGGCGGTACGTCCACCCGGCCTCCCGCATGCCCACTATACGCCCTCGCTCAAAGTCCGTCAACTGCACATACGGTTCACGTCCACGCTGTCGCGGCATGCTACCAGTGTTAAAGACTGCGATGGAGCTCCGTATGCCACGGCAAACTGGCTGACACTGACGGCGGCGGTGCACAAATGCTGCGCAGCTAGAGCCATTCGACGGCCAACACCGCGGTTCCTGGTGTGTCCGCTGTGCCGTGCGTGTGATCATTGTTTGTACAGCCCTCTCGCAGTGTCCGGAGCAAGTATGGTGGGTCTGACACACCGGTGTCAATGTGTTCTTTTTTCCATTTCCAGGAGTGTATTTGTTTGTCTCCAATAAGCGAGTGCCAACTTTGGTACTCGACACCAACAAGTCTTAAACTAGTTAATGTAATGGCAAGAGAACCTGTACGCAATGGCCATGAGATCGGAAGAGTTCACAAAAAAAAACTATCATCAGTGTTCGGAAAATGTTTTGCGCCCTTACGTAAGATTTCGTGCGGTGAGCAAAGCGATCTTCTTTATAAAATGAGCTGTTTGTCGAAAATTAGGAATACCGACACGTTCATTCAAAGTAATTCCTCAAAAGCGTATGCCTTTATGTAAACTCTGCGATGCATACGTTTAATGACAGATGAAGAATGCGTTTTTTCGTTTCATAGCAAAGGAAATCACACGTAGAAGTGATGCAATTAAAATAAACGACTTGACTGATAATCAAATTGCAGGCTTCAGATTTCGATCGTAGTTTGCCTCGAAATTATCGCAGATCGCGAGGTATATAGCTGCGTTAGTGAGAATGTTTTCCTAATTCTGTTCACATAAAACAATTTAACTGTGGCATATGTGACTCAACATGTTGTTATTGGTTCTCCTTAATTTTGAAGCTTCGAATGGTTTTTTGTCAGAGATATCACTTTGGGGAACCCACTGGTTCGCTTGAAACATAAAGCAAAAATCAAAGTAAAATGTGAAATACCAGAATTTATAAGTGTTTAATTTTCAGTTACCTTTAGTTACATAACACATGTAAGATTTGTGACTGTAAAAAGCTATTTTTAATAAGATGCGAAATGTTAATTTCTTTTGTATATTTATTCCATTGAATTTCACAATGTAACATACTTCTGTGGCAACAAGACAGAGGGAAAAAAAGAAAAAAAAAACATAAGACCCGAACTGAACACTGGCCACAAAAACTGTAAGCTGCGCTCCTAGGCACATTCTTTTTCAAGGGCCTTCAAACTCTAAAACTCTAAGCAGTGGCTGGGTTCGAAAGTGAGACAACGACGTTACCGCTAATCTATAGGTTAGCCCAATCACTGCGCTTCCTGCTCACGCGGATGAATGGTGCAGGAGTTGACTGACGAAGCTGCGTCGAAACTTTAAACATGATTTGCTCCTAAAGCACTGAGTGTTGGCACCTAAGCCAACATAGGTGTCCCTATATTTTCATCCTGCAAGTTTCGACTGTATCAGAAAACGACCTATGGTGTGTTCCCCTTGTTAGTAGTCTAACGGTAAAATGCGACCCTCGAATCATAAGGTCGCGGATTTGAATTCCAGTCGGACACCGGAATTTTTCAATCTGCCTTTAAGATAGCGTTTATCTCTTTGAAGTTTTTGCAGGAACGACACCAGATTCTGATTCCACAATAAACTGTAGGTCCCCTTTCCTCGGTAGGATCACTGAGGTCGGTTAAGTGGCCGGCGTTCGAAAGAACTTGCAAGCAGGTGGCTGAACATCCATCTTGAGGAACTCCCAGCCAATCATGCCATACGATTTTACTCTACTGCATTCCTGGAACCGTTTAATACATCGTAATTCTATTTACACACAAATAAATTACAAGAAAAGCCCCACGAAACGATTTCTAGTATCTTTTCATGGCAATATTGCAGATATATGGCCATCAGGAATTTTAAACTTATTGAAATATTCGGCAAAAGCTCTGAAATGATATTGAATTGTAATAACTGGGTGAATGGTTGTCACATCTTATGTAGCTAAAAAGGAACCCCTTCAGTGCGTGGTCGCAAGTTCAGTCTTTAGTAAGGCTCATTTTAAGGTGTTAAGTTAACAATTATGATGGAAAAGAATATTAGCTTATAATGCCTCACCAAGTGCATCATAAGAGCAACAGGAACGAGTGTCAAAAATGGCTCTGAGCACTATGGGACTCAACTGCTGAGGTCATCAGTCCCCTAGAACTTAGAACTACTTAACCCTAACTAACCTAAGGACATCACACACACCCATACCCGAGGCAGGATTCGAACCTGCGACCGTAGCGGTCTCGCGGTTCCAGACACTCCGGCCGGCTGAAGTAGTGTCCGGGAGATGCAGAGATCAATCTTTCATGGGATGTGTATGTATTACGCTTCACGAAATGAACATAGTCGATATTCAACAAATGTTCAAACAAACCAATAACTTGCGCCATGAACACATAATGAAAAATGGCAAGCCACACTGATCACAAAGGTTCGCACCGTCAAGATCACAGGCGATCTCCTTGGGAGCTACAAACCGTGCAGGACATTCAGCTAGGTCTCCAATCCTAAAAAATTCATATGGAATCATACCTTTGTAACGAGGTCATGAGAATTGATGGAATGTGATGGCATGCAACCGAATGCGAAACAGTCTGCTGTGGAGCTTATCGTGAAAACTGGCTATATTCTAAGACGTAGCTGCAGATAGTGCGATAATATGTTTTAAGTGTACGGAGAAAACAGACATCAAGAGGCTGAATTTGTCCAGTGTTTCTAGGTGATATGAACTGCAATGTCACAGACTTTTCAGGAAGGATATTTTTTCTCTAAAGGAGTATGATTTTCATACACAGATCAAGAATCAAGCAAACGCAAGTTATTTCGACCAGCTATCGGCCAAAAGCAGTGTCCATACCGTAGTTGTAGTTCTCGTAAACCCATTTTCCCACTCTTGCTTGCTGTGACGTAAATATTCTCTACTGCCCTTGCAAGATTACGCACACCAGAAAGAATCGTAAGGGGCAGAGCACCTCCATCTTCTCGCAGCACAATAAATAATTTTCCAGCCAATATACCATCCACATTAACAGTCGGCAAAGTTTTATACGAATGCGTTAAGGCATTTATGTTAGTTGATCTTGATATAACTCTCTTGGTATCACTCGTTTTCATGGTTCCTTCATATGCATTTCCTCTTCAAATCCCCATTGGACGGAGTTGAAAATAAATTCCTTGCTGAACGGTGGGGTAAGTTTATTTATTTCATCTACAAATTTTCGTGCTAATTCCACAGTTTGCTGTGCATCGTCAAGTTGACGCTTTGTTTGAAATTTAGTTACCTTACGGGTTGCAGTTCTGTAGCACTGTTTGAAGTTATGCAACCATCCACAGCTTCCCTTGAAATCACTGTAATCTGGGTCGGGCGCAATTTGATGTGCCTAACGTAGTAGGTCACTATTATGCACATCTTGTAAGTTGCACCGAGCATCCTCGAAACGCGCAAACACTAGTTTTTGTAACAAGTGCGCCTTGTCTTCCCTTGAATGTCCGAAGTTTTTTTAATGCACTACAGTGTCATATTGCTGCGAACTTATTCGAAATCTGTTCCTAACTGTATTTTACTATGACGCGGATGACCTTCCATGTACGTAATTATGTTCAGTACTTGCTCCTTAGAAAACGATTGTTCTTTACTACGCTTCACTAGAGACGGGATTTGTGACTCCCTGACCGACAAGGATGATGAACTACGTGGCTCGCTACCTATTTCAACATCACTTTCTCTTCTTAAACACGTATCGTCATCACTGTACTCCTTATGAACGTCGTCCGAACAGTCGAGTGTATATGACACCACACATTCCACCAATGAATTCGAAAGTAAAGTTCTATGTACTGACTTGGCAGAAAATCCTAAGAAATTTTGGTCCTATGTCAAAGCGGTAGGTGGATCAAAACAAAATGTCCAGACACTCTGTGACCAAAATGGTACTGAAACAGAGGATGACAGACTAAAGGCCGAATTACTAAATGTCTTCTTCCAAAGCTGTTTCACAGAGGACGACTGCACTTTGCTTCCTTCTCTAGATTGTCGCACAGTTGACAAAATGGTAGATATCGAAGTAGACGACAGAGGGATAGAGAATTAAAATCGCTCAAAAGAGGAAAGGCCGCTGGTCCTGATGGAATACCAGTTCGATTTTACACAGAGTACGTGAAGGAACTTGCCCCCCTTCTTGCAGCGGTGTACCGTAGGTCTCTAGAAGAGCGAAGCGTTCCAAAGGATTGGAAAAGGGCACAGGTCATCCCCGTTTTCAAGAAGGGACAGATGTGCAGAACTATAGACCTATATCTCTAACGTCGATCAGTTGTAGAATTTTGGAACACGTATTATGTTCGAGTATAATGTCTTTTCTGGAGACTAGAAATCTACTCTGTAGGAATCAGCATGGGTTTCGAAAAAGACGGTCGTGTGAAACCCAGCTCGCGCTATTCGTCCACGAGACTCAGAGGGCCTTAGACACGGGTTCACAGGTAGATGCCGTGTTTCTTGACTTCCGCAAGGCGTTTGACACAGTTCCCCACAGTCGTTTAATGAACAAAGTAAGAGCATACGGACTATCAGATCAATTGTGTGATTCGATTGAGGAGTTCATAGATAACAGAACGCAGCATGTCATTCTCAATGGAGAGAAGTCTTCCGAAGTAAGAGTGATTTCAGGTGTGCCGCAGGGGAGTGTCATAGGACCGTTGCTGTTCACAATATACATAAATGACCTGGTGGATGACATCGGAAGTTCACTGAGGCTTTTTGCAGATGATGCTGTGGTGTATCGAGAGGTTGCAACAATGGAAAATTGTACTGAAATGCAGGAGGATCTGCAGCGAATTGACGCATGGTGCACGGAATGGAAATTGAATCTCAATGTAGACAAGTGTAATGTGATGCGAATACATAGGAAGATAGGTCCCTTATCATTTAGCTACAAAATAGCAGGTCAGCAACTGGAAGCAGTTAATTCCATAAATTATCTGGGAGTACGCATTACGAGTGATTTAAAATGGAATGATCGTATAAAGTTGATCGTCGGTAAAGCAGATGCCAGACTGAGATTCATTGGAAGAATCCTAAGGAAATGCAATCCGACAACAAAGGAAGTAGGTTACACTACGCTTGTTCGCCCAATGCTTGAATACTGCTCAGCAGTGTGGGATCCGCACCAGGTAGGGTTGATAGAAGAGATAGAGAAGATCCAACGGAGAGTAGCGCGCTTCGTTACAGGATTATTTAGTAATTGCGACAGCGTTACGGAGATGATAGATAAACTCCAGTGGAAGACTATGCAGGAGAGACGCTCAGTAGCTCGGTACGGGCTTTTGTTAAAGTTTCGAGAACATACCTTCACCGAAGAGTCAAGCAGTATATTGCTCCCTCCTACGTATATCTCGCGAAGAGACCATGAGGACAAAATCAGAGAGATTAGAGCCCACACAGAAGCATACCGACAATCCTTCTTTCCACGTACAATACGAGACTGGAATAGAAGGGAGAACCGATAGAGGTACTCAGGGTACCCTCCGCCACACACCGTCAGGTGTCTTGCGGAGTTTGGATGTAGATGTAGATGTAGATGTAGATTCGTCTTGGAGAAACAGTAATATTTCATCTCACACTGCGAAATTCCTTGGGTTCCTTTCTGAAGAAATGTCGACTCTGAAAACGGTTGTAGATATAATTCCATGTCTGCTTTGTTTACTGCTGCCGTTGCTCTACTTTCTGGCAACACTACTAGCACTTAGTAATGTTGTGATTTACTCGCCGACCAAGCAGTTCAGCTACTCTCCATAGCTTTAGGCTGTACTCACCATTGGATACTTCCACTCTCGACCCTCCTGTTGCCATTAGCAGCCAGTATTGTGGTTGCATGTTAGAAAATATATGGGGCGTCATATGCCGTGAACATCATTGGCATTTTGCGATCTCGCACTCAAGGAGTTTCTTGTAAGTGAGACTTATTACAGGCACGTGGACATTGAGACGACTAAGCTACCTTTTCTCTCCACCTTTTTTGACAAGTGTCACGAAGCTGCAACATTTTATTTCCTTCTTATTCGAAACGACATATTTCATTATTTTGGTACATCACCAACTTACGCATAATGCAATAATCAATTTGATCTTAAAAGCGGAACATTTCTATCTAATAGATACTGTTATATTCTCCAACACTTATTATCAAATTTCAGAGATTAAAACATCGTTAGACGGGCACAGTCAGAAGAAACACAGCGTCTCGACAGGCGCACAAAATAGATACTTGGGAGGACATCTGCGCACTGTGGCTGATGTTTGTAATTTCTTGCTTCCACCATCCTCCCCGCCAAATCTCGTATATGACGATCAATTTCCACGTGATAGCGTCCTGAGTGAGATAAGGATAAGTTTTGGAGTAGCTAAGAGCGCTCTAGATCTCTTAGAGCACTTAAGTAATAGATCTCTCAGGGAACTCAGTGACTGGCAAAGAGCCTGAAAACAGTTGTACAACGCACATAAAGATATTTAAGAGCATTGTTGAGCTCATTTCTAAATTAACAGCCTGACTCATGGTGCAAGCGAAGACAGGGATTAAATCTTCATCGATCCCTTTAATCACATCAAGTACTGTGGCCCTACGAAGCAGAGGGCTACTACACATGACTGATTCATTTTCACAGATCTATATTTTGAGAAGTATTACGTGTACAAATATGATTGACGCATGAATAGAACCGCAAACTCGCTGAGTTTGCACTGAGCCCTCCAGTTGGCGTTATGACTGCAGTGCCTTGACAAAATGGCGGCAAAGCAAGAAAGGAGTTTGTGTGTGTTGGAATATGAGAGTTTACCTGTTACTACAGTGCAGCGGGCATTCAGAAGGAGTTATGGAAAATATCCGACATGTAAACAGAGCATTGTATGTTGGTATCGATAATTTACGGGCATTGACTGCCTTTGCAAACATAAATGTATAGGTCGAACAAGTGTGCCACATGCAACCATGGAGAGACTGAGGGAAAGTTTCGTACGCAGTTAAAGAAAATCAATGGTCCGCGCGAGCCACCGCAGCAAGACGTGTGGAAGGTTTTGCGACAGGGGTTACATTTCAAAACTTACTATTTGCAGCCCTTACGACAGTTAAAGCTAGAAAATTATGGCCGACGTCTTCAATTTTGCGTTACAGTGCTGGAAACACTTAATAATGAACATTTCGCCTCCAACCTGATATGAAGCAACCTTACTTTTATCTGGAAAGGTTAAACAACACAATATAAGAGTGTGGGGCACTGAACACCTTTGTAAAATTGTGACACATGAACGAGATTCGTCGAAGGTTAATATTCTCTGTGCAACGTCACAGACGAATCTGTATGGCCTGTTTTTCTTCTGTGACAAGACTGTGACGGATACCTGTCACCTTGATATGCTGCAGTTGTGGCTGTTTGGTTCAAATGGCTCTGAGCACTATGGAACTTAACATCTTAGGTCATCAGTTCCCTAGAACTTAGAATTACTTAAACCTAACTAACCTAAGGACATCACACAAATCCATGCCCGAGGCAGGACTCGAACCTGCGACCGTAGCAATCCAGAGCCATTTGAACCATTTCTTTTGGGTGTTGGACACATCGTGTTTTAGAGTGACAATATCTACAATATTATTCATGGTGTTTCAAATTCACTATGGCCCGGTAACAATAATGAGAAACTAAACGTTAGTCAGCATCAAAATTAGTTTCTATCTGATCATCAGAGGCCATGTACACGACCTTAAATTTGAATATAGGTCGTCTGATCAAAAGGGGTTTGGTCGTACACTGTTAGCCCGTATAGAAGCATAGGTCATCCATAAGACACCTTAATTAAGCAGTGACAAAACAGTTGAATGATTACACAAATCAATAAATGGATTGAGATTACTAAAAGGAAAAAAAATTAAGAACATGACCTCGTAGGACAATACTTTTAAGAGTTGAATCAGGAGCGGCAGCGACGGCTATGGTGGACCTTATTGTGTACCTACCTTACGCTGATAATTACCGCTATGGACACATCAAAGTGGTGGCTACGTCTGTGACAGGCTCTATGATGATGCCTTGTGCTGTGGTCCGTGTCATACTTCCTGTTTCAAGATGAACAGTACTGGAGGAGGAACAGCGATCCGTTTCACTGTGACCTGAGTTTTCATGATTTGCAGAACAGTGCAGCGCTGGACAGAAGATAACTGCAAATCATTGGCGGAGATCGTCCCGATCTTGGTACAAAATTGTGTGTGCGAACTATGATAATTGCAAAGCTGAAAATAATGAAGCCGCTGGAGTTAGTTACTTGCTTTTTAATAGCGTCCACAGCATACTTTCTACAATTGGAATCTGGTATGATTACAGCTGACAAAGAGACGATGTATAGATGATATCGATGAAGAGAGTGAACGGATCTAATTTATAGATTTCTGAGGGACACTGGAAATGGAAAGGAGCGTTTGGCGTCATTGGCCGGGAGGCAGGTCCAGCAGCCTTGGTGCAGGTCGACACCGCGTTGGGCGACCTGCACACCAGATGGGGATGAAATGATGATGAAGACATCACAACACCCAGTCCCTGAGCGGAGAAAATCCCCGACCCAGCCGGGAAACGAACCCGAGCCCGTAGGATTGCAATCCGTCACGCTGACCACTCAGCTATCGGGCCAGACTGAGGGACACTACCACTTCTGCACGATGTTGCAGTGCCCGTGTTATTACGAATTACGATGTACTGCGGTGACTACAGCCGCTTTGAAATACAAAAAAAAGTACTCGTTGCGAATATGGACAGGCATCAGCTGCATAATGGAATGACGATAATGAAAATTTGTGGCGGACCATGATTCGAACCCGGATTTTCCCCTTATTGCGAGTGGACACAGTAAAATTTACTATTAAATCAATACCATTAGCTGCTGACAGGCGCTGATGTACATCAATGGGGACAGTTGAAAATGTGTGCCTCGACGGGGAGTCGAACCCGGGATCTCCTGCATACAGACGCTTTAGCCATTTTTTTCCATTTTTGTTCGTTGTTAATCGGTGGGTTTGATCGTTGCGGACGTCACATGACATCCGTTCAAGTTCGTTTGTTGATCCTTCCACTCAGTTTTTTTTGTTACAGAGACCAACCAGCTCCCTGACCGAACACGCTGAGCTACCGTGCCGGCATCCATCTGAGCCACCGAGGGCAAAGAGGATAGTGCGACTGCAGGGATTTATTGCCGGCGCACTCCCCGTGAGACCCACTTGCAGCCCACACAGTACATTCGTAGTGTCTCTGCCATTATACCCATTACTCGCGGCAGACAATCCACTGAGTCCCGTAAGAGTTCATGCAAATCGTGTACATCCGCACTGAAGAAGGTCATCAACCGGTTAGCCTTAAACGAAATGAAGATGGCATCTGTTCTTTCGGATATGTCCGCCATCTTCATACAGTAACATTTGGCTATCCGAGCATTACTCACGACCACACCCAAACTTCCATATGTTGTCAACTCGGGTAGCCAAATGGTAAGGCGACGGCTCGCGATAATCTGGAAATCCGTTATGGTTGACCATATTTGCAACTGTATATATATAGAATGAAATTTTCACTCTACAGCGAAGTGTTTGCTGATATGAAACTTCCTGGCAGATTAAAACTGTGTACCGTACCGAGACTCGAACTCGAGACTTTTGCCTTTCGCGGGCAAGTGCTCTACCGTTTGGAAGGTAGGAGACGAGGTACTGGCGGAATTAAAGCTGTGAGGACGGGGCGTGAGTCGTGCTTGGGTAGCTCAGTCGGTAGAGCACTTGCCCGCGATAGGCAACAGTCCCGAGTTCGAGTCTCGGTCCGGCAAACAGTTTTAATCTGCCAGGAAGTTTTGTAAATATATATCTTGTATTTCATAACGGTTGTAGTCGCCACAGTGCCTGTTCGTTGGGACATGCATGTATGGCCAAAGGAACTTTGCATCGTAATTCGTAATAACACAGGCACTACAATATCGTATATATCTGCCAATACCGTGCAAGTGACTTTCAAGTAATATGTCCCCCCTGTACAAGAATATAGATAATAGGTGTACGAGGAGAAGTTGTAGACACATGGCCGACAACAAATAAAAGTTTGGATCTGGTCGTGAATCTTGCACGTGATAAACGGAAAACCCGGGTTCGAGTCCTGGTCCGGCACAAATTTCCACTGTCGTCATTCCATTATGTAGCTAATGGCTGTCCATATTCGCAACTGCGAATACATTTCTTGCATCTGATATTTCTATGTCTTCCTGGAAATGGATTGTCAGCTGTCATAAGCACTGCGTAATGCACATAGAGACCTCAGAAAATGAGCTACACATGTTGTCTCTCGCTAAGACCATTATGCTCAACCAGAGTGGCATATTGTCAGTAGAGAGTACATGTTCCAGGTTTCCTGCAGACTCGGTTCCTCGGTGCTACGTATAACAAGTGTAGGATTGCAGTGGCGTGGCAACTGGAAACGCACTCCAGTCGAAATATGCGGGACAGTACTAAAACGTCTAAATTTTACATAGATTCATCGTGAAATTCTGGCAGTATAGGAACCAACTGCAATATTACGTCCAGCTGTAGTCAATTGCTGCCAAAAATTTCACCAACGCTGCACAGACGTGGCTGATGCTGTTTGGGAAGGAAGGCCACCGACATCTATCATAGATGACGATGTCCGGGTAATCGACGAAGAACGTCTGGGAGAAAAGAGATTTTCCAATGATAAGGACGTTCAGGCAGCGGTTCTCGAATGGCTCCGTGACCAAGGAGCGGATTTCTATCGCCGAGGAACTGAACCATTGGTAGAGCATCCCGACCATTGTATACAGAGACTTGGTGACTATGCTTCAAAACAGTGCCACTCATCTGCCTGACTTTGAACTGTAGTGAAGCATCCCATAAAATTTTATTGGTCTACCGTAATAATGTGTAACTTCTTTTTGATGTCCCCTCATACAACTAACGCAGAGAATGGTTTTTCTCCTTAAGCCTAGGGAGTCACGTTTTGTTTATACGTCAGTGTTGTAAGGTGGCAGAATAAATGAAGGTCAGATCTGCACCTTACACGACAGCTTTATACATCGCAAGGAGAAGGTGAATATGACACCTAACGTAATTCGTCGGTTATGAGCAAATTTGCCTATCAGTATTTAATTAAAAAAGGGATGACAGTCAATCGACGGTAATTAACAAACCGTCCCTATATAATGCATGTCTTTGAGCGGAAGGTGGAACAAGCAGTGCGAGGTGATTTAGTTTGAAGGCCAGAGAGACAAAGGCAGAAGCGAAGCGCACCGTAGGGGTTACCACAGAAACCACTCAAAAGGGTGGAAGCCGGAAAGTCAACGACCCGATCAGGTGATTCATGCGGGAGAAACGCGTGTTGGAGCACGTCTGCTGAGTGTGAGAGAAAAAGCATTATAAAGCTGCGTTTTGGAATTCAAAGGGATACGAACAAAAACTAGTGACGCATTACGATCACTTGTCCAGCGAGTGCAGCTCACGTGAAGGTCAATGTACGCCTTTAGACATCCAGAAAGGGCACAAAACGTCCGATTGGCGGAAACGTACTAGTAAGGAGAAAAATACTGAAGTTTCGATGCAGTTTAATAGATTGGTAGAGATAGTTTCCACAACATAAGAGGAACGCACCTATTGGTCGATATTGGTCGAAAAAGGCCGTGATGTGAAGAACGAATGAACCCAGGTGAGGGAAGCAGTTCGGCCATGAGTAAGACAAGAGACAAATTTTCAAAAATGTACAAATGTGTGTGAAATCTTATGGGACTTAACTGCTAAGGTCATCAGTCCGTAAGCTTACACACTACTTAACCTAAATTATCCTAAGGACAAACACACACACACCCATGCCCGAGGGAGGACTCGAACCTCCGCCGGGACCAGCCGCGCAGTCCATGACTGCAGTGCCTAAGACCGCTCGGCTAATCCGGGGCGACGAGACACATTTTCGTGGACTCTTCTCTGAACTGGAGTCAGGTGCAGAACAGAGCGCTTAACGCCCTGTACGATGCAGAGAGAAAATTTGTGTGAACGCAGCGTTCACACCGGCTGAAATCCAGCTAGAAATTAGTTGTAGCAACGTTTAGCTCCAACTGTGGAGAAAAAAAACAGCCAATTAGTTAACTGTTCTTCCGAGAACAGAGAGGGCACTATAATATGCACGCTGCTCCAACCATGCGCGTGTATATCGCCATATACAAAGACTAGGGCTGAGCACACGTTTTCTCGCATAATGAGAAACATATAGAAATTTTCTGCTGGAAAGTTCAGCAAAGGTTTGATTAGTTTTATAGGAATTTCAGTGAAAGAGAGCGGCCTAGCAGACGGCAGCTCGTCGCAGCTTAAGGTAAATAGCGCTGGAGGAGGCGTAAACTTTGTTGGTTCACCAACTTGTGTACACTGTAAACTCTAGCGGCCTTGGGTAATCTTTCGCTCAATTTGTCACATAACTAACCATCCACTGTAGAATTGATTGCCATCCTAAATAGTACCGAACTTTAAACCCGAATCGGATGATTTATCACAGTATTAACCTACATCATAACGTGTGTATAGGAACAATTTAGTACAGAAATTTCTAATTAAACTTTAATATTGTTATGTTTAGGATTAATATTCTATATGAGAGGTAATATTTAATATTGTTGTGTTTAGGATTATTTCATTTTTTGATGTTGGCGAGATGCGTTATCCTGACAACTGTTGTATGTTGTCAAATTCAAAACTGTGTAAAAGCGTGTATTTTCGTTAAACATGTCATTTCAACTTACACAGTTGTTCTCAATCATAGAATAAGTAACCACGTTAGAGTGTTCCTTCAATTTCTATGGGCGATAAGTATGCCCGGCTGCTGTAAAATACACATACTTTGTAAAATACAGATTCTTGACCTCGTTTCTCTCAATTTATGCATATGGTCCGTTGGAGCGATCTGTGCGTTTACGGTACAAATTGGCCAAGATGGCAAGCTCAGACGATAGGGCTTGTAGGTCGATGCGGAGTGTTACGAAATAGATGCCAACAGCAAAACTGAAGATGATCGATGCAGCGTCGGACGGTGAGACTGCTGTGGTGAAAATCGCGCTTTTGTTACTTCTGACAAACAGGCTAAAGGTGCGTTTACAAATGTGCGCCTTGGGCCCAGTCGGCTTGCGACTGTAGCTTGCCCCACGCGGAAGAACAGACGCTCAGTGTGAACACAGGTGAGAATGGAATCACTCGCACGCACATGTTGTGGAAGGAGCATGAAACGTACGCGCGTGCCTCTACTTCCGTATGGGGCAAGCACAGTCGCACGGCGATCAGCCGCAAGTCGCAAGGGTGTAAACGCACCTTAATTTTCACTTACGACTGTGATGCTCTAAGGTTATGGGCCCGCATCTCGTGGTCGTGCGGTAGCGTTCTCGCTTCCCACGCCCGGGTTCCCGGGTTCGATTCCCGGCGGGGTCAGGGATTTTCTCTGCCTCGTGATGGCTGGGTATTGTGTGATGTCCTTAGGTTAGTTAGGTTTAAGTAGTTCTACGTTCTAGGGGACTGATGACCATCGATGTTAAGTCCCATAGTGCTCAGAGCCATTTGAACCATCTAAGGTTATGGTTTCACTTAATCAGGGGTATTTTAATTTGCGAGGCACTCTGTGAACTTCGCTATCTTCGAAGAAAACTAACGAAACGACGTGCACCAGAGATTCCATGTAGGACCGTTGATATTTGTAATTTGAATATGTGACATGGTGGCTTCAACTGAAAACGTCGATAATCCAAACCTAATAAAACTGCCTTGGTTTAACCGGCTGTTGACGAAATTCAAGGTTATCGAGATCTTCGATTTCCGGAGAATAATAGTGCCTAGCCTAACCTAACCTAACCTAAAGTTCGCCGCGTGGGAATAGCCGAGCGGTCTTAGGCCCTGCAGTCATGGACTGCGCGGCTGGTCCCGGCGGAGTTTCTTTTCTCCCTCGGGCATGGGTGTGTGTGTTTGTCCTTAGGATAATTTAGGTTAAGTAATGTGTAAGCTTAGAGACTAATGGCCTTAGCAGTTACGTCCCATAAGATTTCACACACATTTGAACATAACAAGTTCAATTGTCACCTGGTGATGCACCAAAGATTCGTAATTAATATGCATCAAAATTTTGTGAATAATTACAGAATATTCTTTCTTTGCAGCTTTTTAGTCCCCTGAATAATTGCTGAAATTATCTTAACCGCTATGAAAAACCATCTTCAGACGCTGATTTTGTTCCTCATTGGACACTTCAGTTCAACACTAGTCAATTTTTAGCAAAATTAGATGCATGGCTGTGATTTTCAGCACCTGTAGTACTATTTTTTCAGGATAAATTTCAGTCATCAGTTGCAAATAAATTTTATTATGTTAAACTAAGTAAGTTTCTGTAATATACTTTGTATCCTTAACATAAATGTATAGCCGAGATCTAAATATAATATCCCTAATTTTGTAGGCTTCTGAAGATGACAAATTTATTTACAATAGATGACTGAAATTTATCCTGAATAAAATATCCGATATATTGTGGTAGGTGGCGGCAACATCTTCAACGATAATGTCGCTCATCAGAGTTGTAGCAAAGAACTGATATTATGGTACCAACTTTAATGTGATACGTACAAATCGTTAGTGGTGATCGCGACTTCTGCAAAGAAAAGCCGCTCCGATTGTTAGCCAGTCCACGTAGCATTCGTCTTCACGCTCTATCGCGCTCAAAAGACGAGCTCTGAAAGGAGGCGAATTTGACAACGAAGATGCAACGTGGCTGCTGCCAAGTGGTCTCGCGGTTCTAGGCGCTTCAGTCCGGAGCCACACGACTGCTACGGTCGCAGGTTCGAATCCTGCCTCGGGCATGGATGTGTGTGATGTCCTTAGGTTAGTTAAGTTTAAGTAGTTCTAACTTCTAGGGGACTGATGACCTCAGATGTTAAGTCCCATAGTGTTCAGAGCCATTTGAACTAATTTTGCTGCCAAGTGATGCGGTGTATATCAGATAGTTTTCAACGCTCATCTAATCGATTTCTGAGCTATAACTTACTAGATGCATTATTAATATTTTCACAAAACACCGGAAAGACGTATATTTCAGCAGAAACGGTTGCGCAGCAGAGACCTGTTAGGAGAAGACCCAAATGGGAAACCTACCCTGATAGCTCCCTCAAAAAGGTCATTAGAGATTACTTATCTTATCCTACACCAACATCTATACTCTGCAAACCGGTTATTAGGGTTCCTTTCCGTTCCATTCACGTGTGGAAAGAATGATTGTTTGAATGCCTTTGTGATTGCAGCCATTATTTTAATAGTATCTTCACATTCTCTATGTGAGCGATACGTAGGGAATTGTAGTATATTCCTAGAGTACATTTAAAGTCGGTTCTTGGAACTTTGTTAATAGACTTTCTAGGGATAGTTTACGTCTATCTTCGAGAGTTTTCCAATTCATTTCCTTCAGTATCTCTGTGACTCTGTCCCACGAATTAAACAATCCTGCGACCATTCGGATGCTCTTCTCTGTATACGTTCAATTTTCCCTGTTAGGCCTATCTCGTACGGGTCCCACACACTTAAGCACCATTCTAGAACCTAACGAGCAATTCGTAAGTAATCTCCCTTACAGATTGACTGCGTTTCCCCAGTATTCTCCAATGAACCCTGCTTTACCCACAACTGAACCTACGTGATCATTCCATTTCATATCCCTACAACGTGTTACATCTACGTATTTTTATGAGTTAGCCGATTCCAACAGTGACTCATATATATTATAGCAACAGGACACTACGTTTTTAGTTTTGTGAAGTGCAAAATTTTGCATTTTTGAACATTTAAAGCAAGTTGGCAATCTTTGCACCACTTCGAAATTCTATCAAGATTTCACTGAATATTTATGCAGCTTCTTTCACATAGTACTTCGTTACAGATAACTGCATCATTTGCAAAAAGTCTGATTTTACAAGTAATATTGTCTGCAAGGTCACTCAACATGAACAGCAAGGGTCCCAACACACTTCCCTGGGGCACAGCCGAGTTTACTTCTATAGCTGACGACTACTCTCCATCCAAGATAACATATTGCGTCCTCCATACCAAAAAGTCCTCAATCCAGTCACAAGCTTCGCTTATTCCCCATATGATCATACTTTTGACAATAAGCGTAGGTGTGTTACTGAGTCAAATGCTTTCCGGATATCAAGAAATACAGCATCTACATTATTGATCCAAATCTTTCGGTATGCCATGTGAGAAAAGTGCGAGTTGGGCTTCACATGATCGATGTTTTCGAAATCGATGTTGGTTGGCATTGAGGAGGTCATTCTGTTCAAGATACCTCATTTTGTTTGAGCCCAGAGTATGTTCTAAGATCCTACAACAAATCGAAGTCAAGGATATTGGACGGCAGTTTTGTGGATCACTTCTACTATCCTTCTTGTAGACGGGTGCGACCTGTGTATTTTTCCAAGAACTGGGAACGGGATTTTGTTCGAGGGATCTACGATAGATTATAGTTAAACAGGGGCTAGCTCAGCCGCAGATTCAGTACAGAATCTGACAGGTATTTCATCGGGCCCCGGTGGCTTTCTTAAATTTGAATAATTTCAACTGTTTCTCAACACCACTGACACTAGTACTTACTTCATTCATTTTTTCAGTGGTACGAGGATTAAATTGCATCAATTCTCCTCGGTTTTCCTCTCTAGAGGAACATCTGAAAGTAGAGTTAACCCTTTCAGCTTTTGCTTTGCTACCCTCAATTTCAGTTCCTGTCTCATTCACTAGGGACTGGGAACTAGCGTTAGTGCCACGGACAGCCTATATACAGGGTGTCCCATTTATCTTGACCACCCTAAATAACTGTTTGTCCATATGTAAATTACAAAATGTTTCAAGCAATTAATAGCCATCAGGAGGACATCTCTCAGCACGATTGCCTTCGTTGTAGCTTTGTTTTTTTACAAAGATATGAACAGCGGCATGGCTTTTTTTAAATAGCACCCTGTATTTTTTATTTGGTAGTTCATTTCCTCTCCTAAAAGACCTATTCAAAAATGTATCACAGTGTACCATTCACTGAAATACAATGTTATTAATTACCTAACACAACACTGACTTTGAGCCCAGGATCACAAACTCGTCTACTTGCTGGAGTTGTCAGAAAACAAATGAAAACCAAGCAAAAACATAAAACAAAATTGACTTTGACCCTCCTGTGCCATTTCCCAGGAGTAGAACATTCGAAGGTGCTCAAAGTGGTAACCCTGGACACCGATACACTGGTGCACTCGTTGAATGAATGAATTATTTACGGGTTCCAGTGTTGCCTGCTGAAGAGAATTACAAGCAAGCACGATACGTTCCTGCATGCCCTCTGGAGTTGTTGGAAAATCACGATAGACGTCTTTAATGCATCCCCAAAGAAAAAAGTCCAGAGGATTTAAATCAGGAGACGTAGCAGGTCAAGTAACTGTTCCTCCTCGACCAATCCATCTGGCAGGATACCTTCGGTTCAGAACACGAGGTACACGCAAGGCATTATGTGCTGGACATCCACCGTGTTGATACCACATAAGCATTCTGGTTCTTAGCGGCACTTCGTCCAGAAGAGGAGGAATAATTCGTCTGAGGAAGTTGGCATACGTTGTGCCGTTTAGGCTACCACTGATGTAATAAGTGCCAATAATTATAGTACCAAGCATCCCACACCAGACGTTAACTCTCCATTGACGCTGATGTTCCACCTGTCTACGCCATCTTGGGTTGTCGCTGGACCAATAATGCATGTTCTTGTATTTACCTGTTCATCGTTAAATAGAACATTGGAGAAGAAGTTCGGGTTGGCGAGGATTTGCTGCTGTGCCCACTGTCAGAACTGTACACGATTCTGGAAATAATTCCCATGTAGTTATTGATGTAGGTGTACATGGTAAGGATGGAACTGGTGACGTGTAAGAAAGCGATGTACACTGATTTTAGAAATGCCAATGTCGTGTTAAAGCTGTCGTGTGCTCACATGTTTATTCATAGCAACGGAAGCGAGGACAGTAGCTTCGGCAGCTTCGCCTGTGCGAGTGGTACGACGATTGCGTTGTCGTGGGTTGAAGCTTCCCGTTTCCTGAAGCGTCGCAACAAGACAAGAAAACATATGTTGGGAAGGTGGGTTCTTGCCAGGAAGCCGGCCGGAGTGGCCGAGCGGTTCTAGGCGCTACAGTCTGGAACAGCGTGACCGCTACGGTCACAGGTTCGAATCCTGCCTCGGGCATGGATGTGTGTGATCTCCTTAGGTTAGTTAGGTTTAAGTAGTTCTAAGTTCTACGGGACTGATGACCACAGCAGTTAAGTCCCACAGTGCTCAGAGACATTTGAACCATTTGAACCTTGCCAGGATATAGCATTTCGCCTACCTTTAACAACAACAACAACAACAACAAAAGAAACGTTACGCCGATGCAGATTGTAGAAAGGACAGCCTTTAATGTTTGCCTTCTCTACACAACAGTATTTAAAAGGACTAAACTACTGTATTAAATGTACCCGTACAGAAGAAAACAGTGTTGCAATTACTGTTCTGCTAACTTACATTCCTCATAGACGAGTTGCATTTCTACCTTCTCTTCGTTGGTGTACATTCTACTCTTCAATTGACGTTGGTTGACGGAATGTCGGGTGTGCATTCTACTTATGTTTACATTTGTCCTCTGTCAATGTCAGCATGTAAATGTGTTCTATTACCCCGAGTACCTGCAATAAGCGCTGGGAGCGTCAACATCAGTGTTATGTTATGTAATTAATGACGTTGTGTTTCAGTGAATGGTACACTGTGGTACATTTTTGAATAGGTCTTTAGGAGAGGAAATGATTTACCGAATAAAAAATACAGGGTGCCATTACAAAAAGTCATACCGCTGTTCATATCTTTGTAAAAACAAAAGCTACAACGAAGGCAATCATGTTGATTGATGACCCCGACGGCTAAAGAACATTTACTTGAAACATTTTGTAATTTGCATCTGGACAAACAGTTATTTAGGTTGGTCATGATAAATAGGACACCTTGTATATGACCATAATTTTTTTGGATTTTGTGAAATGTCATTTGACAATATTCTGCCACGGTAGTCATTGAAGGCACCATACTCTCTTTATAGCCAAACGTGTTTCGTCCAGCATCTCTCTATCTACAGCCCCACGATTTGTTTTACACCTATCACGCAGTAATTTCTGTTTCTTTAGAAGTTTCTTTACAGTGACTGTATCCCATGGAGGTTCCCTCCCATTATGAGTTGTTCCACTGGGTACATATCTGTCCACTGCACGGTCAACAACTGTTCCTGTCAAAACCCCTAGTTCTCTTTTGTCGACGGCTTTGTTTCATACAGAAGACGAAACCATTACCTAAAAACTGCATTTTTAGACAAATCGTACTAACTTCAGTAACTGATGCCATCATACATAGCCTACTTTTGTTAGGTCTGAGTAGAATATGTTAGCTCTAAAATAGCTTCTTTCACTGTAACGGTTTCAAAATTGACATGGCGTTAAATTTGAATGAGTAGCCACCGCATATATTGCAGTGATTCAAAATAACCACACAAAGAAAATAAAGGGAACAGTCGCCTGGCTCTTCGAAGAGTTTCTTTGTAACCGTTCATACAAACATCGGACCGCATTTGGAAATCTCCCTCAGGTTTTTTATCCCTGTTATTTCTCAGAGCGATAACAAGAATTTCCACAGAGTGTGGGTGAAGTGGCGCGCAAACAAAGCGTTACGTTCTCATTCCTGCTCGTACACAGAGGTGCCACAAGTATCGCATCACCGGCATTTTCGTCATTGGGAGCTGCGATTGCCGGTGGGGCCTGACAGGGAATTCCTCAACGTGCTGGCGGGCGCCCCTCCCTGTACTCACGTATTTCTCTCGCCCTGAAAATCACCGACCTCGCTTTCCCGAATCCCCCTCTTTGATTACAGATAAAGGCTAGCCTGAACTACGGAATTTAGCAGTCTTCTCTTTTCTCCACTGAAAGGAGGAAGCCGGGCGTGACACGTGAGGTACACTGTCCGGGCACCGTGCCCGACACTTACTGTTAAACGG
This sequence comes from Schistocerca gregaria, assembly GCF_023897955.1. NCBI lineage: Eukaryota > Metazoa > Arthropoda > Insecta > Orthoptera > Acrididae > Schistocerca > Schistocerca gregaria. The sequence goes on from NC_064931.1 coordinate 749,163,668, forward strand.
CCTCCTAGCAACACAGCTGGCACGCTAGTCTCAACACTGTCTTCCACTTCATTCTATTCCATCAAAGTAAAAAAATATGCGCTCTAAACGTCTCTTTCCACATGTTCGTGTCTTTTAACTTTTTTTTATTAGTTACACATGACCCACTCCGCTAGCCTCCGATATATGATATGCTACAAATTAAAATATATACAACCTCTCTCTCTCTCTCTCTCTCTCTCTCTCTCTCTCTCTCTCTCTCTGTCTGTCTGTCTCACTTACACACACACCCACATGCACTCAAGACTCGCATAGAATATTTACACTACTGGCCATTAAAATTGCTACACCACGAAGATGACGTTCTACAGAGGCGAAATTTAACCGACCGGAAGAAGATGCTGTGATATGCAAATGAGTATCTTTACAGAGCATTCACACAAGGTCGGCGCCGGTGGCGACACCTAAAACCTGCTGACATGAGGAAAGTTTCCAACCGATTTCTCAAACACAAACAGCAGTTGACCGACGTTGTCTGGTGAAACGTTGTTGTGATGCCTCGTGTAAGGAGGAGAAATGCGAACCATCACGTTTCCGATTTTGATAAAGGTCGCATTGTAACCCATCGTGATCGCGGTTTATCGTATCGCGACATTGCTGCTCGCGTCGGGTGATATCCAATGACTGTTAGCAGAATATGGAATCGGTGGGTTCGGGAGGGTAATACGGTACGCCGCGCTCGATTCCAACGGCCTCGTATCACTAGCAGTCGAGATGACAGGCATCTTATCCATATGGCTGTAACGGATCGTCCAGCCACCTCTCGATCCTTGAGTCAACACATGGGGACGTCTGCAAGACAACAACCTTATGCATGAATAGTACGACGACGTTTGCAGCAGTATGGACTATCAGCTCGGAGACCATGGCTGCGGTTACCCTTGACGCTGCATCACAGACAGGAGCGCCTGCGGTGGTGTACTCAACGACGAACCTAGGTGCACGAATGGCAAAATGTCATTTTTTTTCGGATGAATCCAGGTTCTGATCATCATGATGGTCGCATCCGTGTTTGGCGACATCATGGTGAACGCACATTGGAAGCGTGTATTCGTCATCGCCATACTGGCGTATCACCCGGCGAGATGGTATGGGGTGCCACTGGTTACACGTCCCGGTCACCTCTTGTCAGCATTGACGGCACTTCGAACAGTGGACGTTTCATTTCAGATGGTGGGTCTACCCTTCATTCGATCCCTGCAAAACCCTACATTTCAGCAGGATAATGCACGACCGCATGTTTCATGTCATGTATGGGCCTTTATGGATACAGAGAATGTTCGACTACTACCCTGGCTAGCACATTCTCCAGACCTCTCACCAACTGAAAAAGTCTGGTCAATGGTGGCCGAGCAACTGGCTCTTCACAATACGCCAGTCACTACTCTTGATGAACTGTGGTATCGTATGAAGCTGCATGGGCAACTGTACCTGTACACGCCATCGAAGCTCTGTTTGACTCAATGCCCAGGCGTATCAAGGCCGTTATTACGGCCAGAGGTTGGTGTTCTGGGTACTGATTTCTCAGGATCCATGCACCCAAATTTCGTGAAAATATAATCACATGTCAGTTCTAGTACAATATATTTGTCCAATGAATACCCGTTTAGCCGCGTGGTATTAGCCAAGCGGTCTAGGCCGCTGCAGTCATGGACTGTGCGACTGGTCCCGGCGGAGTTTCGAGTCCTCCCTCGGGCATGGGTGTGTGTGTTTGTGCTTAGGATAATTTAGTTTAAGTAGTGTGTAAGCTTAGGTTGGCTCTGAGCACTATGGGACTTAACATCTGAGGTCATCAGTCCCTTAGAACGTAGAACTACTTAAACCTAACTAACCTAAGGACATCACACACATCCATGCCCGAGGCAGGATTCGAACCTGCTACCGGAGCGGTCTCGTGGTTCCAGACTGAAGCGCCTAGAACCGCTCGGCCACACCGGTCGGGTGTAAGCATAGGGACTGATGACCTTAGCAGTTAAGTCCCATAAGATTTCACACACATTTGAACATTTTGAATACCCGTTTATCATCTGCATTTCTTCTTGGTGAAGCAATTTTAATGGCCAGAAGTGTACATTGCTGGCATATTTACATAAAGGTGTGTGAGGAAAGATATGAGACTGATTTTTTGTCTACAAAAGTTCTTAGTTTTTTCAAACAAGAATATAGTCCTCTCTAAAGCAGTTCCCTACGGCAGCCATACACCGGCGGAGTCGCAGTTATCAGTCTTGGCAGCAGCGCCGAAAGGCTTCAACTGGTAGGGCCTTAAACACATCCGTCACATTCTACTGAATGTTCTCCAGAGTCCCAAAATGACGTCTTTTTAAGACATTTTTCGATATCGTGAAAAGGAAAAAATTCACAAGGACTCAGGTGAGGTGAACTGGGCCCGCATCTCGTGGTCGTGCGGTAGCGTTCTCACTTCTCACGCCCGGGTTCCCGGGTTCGATTCCATGCAGGGTCAGGGATTTTCTCTGCCTCATGATGGCTAGGTGTTGTGTGATGTCCGTAGGTTAGTTAGGTTTAAGTAGTTCTAAGTTCTAGGGGACTGATGACCATAGATGTTAAGTCCCATAGTGCTCAGAGCCATTTGAACCTTTTTTTTTTTTTGAGGTGGAACAACAGAAATGCCTTTTGAGGACAAAAATTCCGTGATGGAAGTGGTCGTGTGATACGGGGCGTTGTCATGATGCAGCACTCACTTGTCTGCAATTTACAGTCTAACTCGGTTCACTCTTTTGCCGAGCTTTTCAAGGTCATCTTTGTAAAACACTTGGTTGACAGGTCGCCTGGGAGGAACAAATTCTTTGTGCATGATACAACTACTGTCAAAAATGCAAATCAGCATTTTTTGGATCTCTGTTTTGCTCATTCGAGAGTTTTTCGGGCGAGGAAATATCTCCGTGTGCCACTCCTCATTTTACCGCTTTGTCTCAAGATTGTACCAAAATATCCAGGCTCCATCAGCTGTGATCGTGGTCATCTCTCAAGAAGATTAAAGCACATGTTTCTTCCACTATCCTTCTGCTCTGTTGTGAGGTTTTTCAGCACCATTTTGGTTAAACCAATAGCACCTGCAAAACTTCGGTCAGAATTTGTTGTTTCGTGAAAATGTTTAAGTTTAAAGGGCACCCGTCATCCTCATTGTTAAACGTCGGTTTGATCTCACGACAGGACGCACACGTTCGATATTTTCGTCGGTTTTTGAAGTTGAAGGTGGCCCTGTGCGAGATTCCTCTTCAGTGTGTTATTGACCTTCGAGAATTGATTTGTGCCAGCGTAAATCCTGTGCTCTTGATAAAGAATGTTCCCCATGGGGGTGTTTCAACTTTTCAAACGTCACACTCACGGATTCCCCAAATTTAACACAAAACTTCATGGTATATGCTGCTCTATTTTCCGCTGTTCGATTTTCGTAACACACAACAAAAACACAACTTCACTAACGGCGCTCTCAAAAATCACGTGGTGGCTTTACTTGGCTGAAATTCGGACTAAGTACAAGGAAGGAATGAATACACCGGTTTACACAAGTAGTACAACACAGCGGTTTCAGATCGCTCGTAAATTTGTCACTCTCATTATTTTTCCCGCACATCTCATGTATTAATTAAATTGTCATGTGTTCAGCTGCGACAACGTTATATACATTTTTAAACAGTGACACATCACGCGTTTCAGTCTGGCGAGAAGTTGTGGTCCAGGAATCACTAAACACTGCAGCAACTTGGATGTCGCGTAGTATGGCAGTGGATCGCCGAAAATTATCTGGTCAGTGTCCTCCTGCACGCTACAATGACGGATGGACGAGTCAGTCGTTTATAGCAGACAGAGGTGCAGTCGGAATAGTCCGTGGTTAAAGAGTACGCAAAACATAGTGACCAGATACAGTCTGTGACACTTAACAAAGGAACACCACGGTTGTGCACCTACATTTGGTAGTTCAAATGGTTCAAATGGCTCTGAGCACTATGGGACTTAACATCGGAGGTCATCAGTCCCCTAGAACTTAGAACTACTTAAACCTAACGAACCTAAGGACATCACACACATCCATGCCCGAGGCAGGATTCGAACCTGCGACCGTAGCGGTCGCGCGGTTCCAGACTGAAGCGCCTAGAACCGCTCGGCCACACTGGCCGGCCCATTTGGTAGTACAACTGCATAATGCCTTCCCTTTTGTTGATACGTCAGGCGCCACTTATTGTTCCACAAGGTTCTGATTTGCATCCGAACGTCTTGCAGAAAACGTTGAAAGTTCTATTGCCCCTGATGCCTCTTTGACCACAGAATAATGATCTTTTTATGACGCTGCAGTTCTGCAATATAGTCTATAATCTGATAACCAAGTAAGTGTTGGTATTATTGGCAACATGATGCCGTATGAGCAGCGATTCTGATCGCGAATCTGTCAGAATAATGATTGTAGCTTTATCTATGCTGTCAGCATAATTAAGACCCTCAAGTCCAGCAGTGAGCTCCGCAAATTCCTTCACCCGCATCTGAAATACCTTTTCAGACAGTCTAGCGAGGCTGTTCATCTAAACCCTCGCTCAACGTTAGCGGCAATGCTAAATTAGTTCTCCTCATCACTCCAGCTCCATTTCTCTATCAGCCCTACGCAAACGGTCGATCATAGTGAGTAGATGTATGTAATTAACTTACTGATTGTTAGTCTAATAACGATCTGCGAATTGACGCCTTATGTTGGATATATGCAACCGGCCGCTTTTTTAATTTGACACGATTTACCGTATCATTACCAGTTTTTGAGCCACTGCAGGCTCATCATAGGACGGAGGTGTTACAGGAACATTATTCTCTGGACAACTTGGAGCTGGATGCTAGAGTCGTAATGCTCGCGAAGTACCGAAAATTAAAGTAGAAGTAAACGAAATATTTTTAAAGCGAAGAAATCGTTATGTTTCATGAGTTCTTTAAGGAGCAGGTTATGCCCCATCAATGAAGGCTGTAATATGTACCAATAATTATCGATCACAAATGTACTGTTTTCTTGTTCCAGCTGTTTTCCTATGTCCGAAAAGCTCAACCGACATTTTCATTCAGAAAAGCACTGGATGCCAAAGAATATAATGAACTGCTTGACACTGAAAGCTCAAGTACTTTGAAAAAGCAGCGAGAATGATTAAATTTAACATCATCTCGAGAGGGCTGCAAATTTGGTTTCATATGTTCTGAAACATCCAGCATGCCTTCATCTCATCAGCCCTGGTGATCAGTTGTCTATAACAGCACACAGCACATTACTATTGATAGTTCGTGGCTCGTAAATATATAGTTTATGGCCAGCAAAATAATTGTGACCTATGAGGATAATGGATCCTCATAGCATTGTCATATTACCACTGCAACTAGCCAAATAATGTCACGAGCAGCATTATTCATCTATTAGGGGTAACAGGCGGTGCGAGAGGGTATAAGAGTGTACGGCATGACTTCGCACGGCAAACGTTGAATGCGATAATAGTGAAGATACCCCGAGAGGATGCTAGAGATTTACCTATAAGGAAAGCAGACTGTATGATATGAGTCCCATAGGTAAGTAATCATTCAGATACATAGTTACAGATACAGAGGCGTGGTAGGACATTCCACTAAAGACTTACGAAAGCCAGAGGACACATTTTGAAATTAAAAGGAAGTTAGTGAAGATCGCGGATCGCTACGTAAAGGCGCGTGAAGCTGCCTCTAGAGCTTCTGTGCGATTCTGGAAGCGGGCTTGGGAGGGTGAGGTGGAAGACGGGGGAAGTACGGGGGAGGGGGGTGTTACCAAGAGTTACGTTACAACTTCTGTGGTCTCTGAGGGTGTTCACCACAACGTGTTAGTGTGGTCTGTTTCATGAGAAAGCAGAAGACAGACGTTCACCGCGGTTTAGCGTCACTCCATTTCGGAGTCATCCAGACAACTTTAATGCCAAGGGATGAGAAGGGGAAGAAAAATATGATACCGTAAAACAGTACATCTGATTAGTTCAAATGCCGCAGGAACTAATTTAACGTCTTTTGGTTTCAAGGAACTCTTGCTACATGTAGACAACGCAACTCGGACGTGTACGCATTTAGGATCAAGTATTGGAGAAGAACAATGACTACAGATTTGAAACAAGCTGGCGGTGGCTATTTTTTATTTTAATTAGCCGTATTCAGTTTCATACTATTTGAAAATAAGGGAAATGTAGGTATTAGGAAATGATTAAACATACTTAATCTGAATGAAGGAATTTACAAAATATGTGTATCCTTTATTTTTTATTCCCAGTTACACTATTTTTTACAGGATGACTGGTTTAAATCTCACTGTATCATCTGCCTGAAGATCTGAAAGTAAACTGAAACTGAATGCGTACTGTCTACTATTTTACAAAAAGTAGAAAATTATTGTACACAACTGTTGAATTCACCGGCGTACTTGTGGCAGAAACCAGTCGTGTCTGTATCGGAACTACACATCATAATACGGTGGCATCAGCTCTGGTATATGTTTTAAATAGGTGAATGGTGGAGAGAGGTGAGAAGTGGGAAGGAGCTGGGAAAAGTGCGAAGGAAAACACGATGGTGGGTAGTAAAGAAGATAAAGAAAGCTAACATTCCTATGAAGGAAGTTAGGTTTTACGGTAAAGAGGATAATTCTGATAGTGGTAGCAGCTTAGGAGCTTGAGTGGGGAAAGGGATGTAACGTCCAATCCACGTAAGGCAGAAGAAAGTATGAACTGTAACTGTAGTGGAAATAACGCAATTATGTTCCACACGTCACAGAGCTCAAATAATAACAGAACTAGTAATCGTATCTTTATGATAACAGATGGGACTGGATGGATGAATTAAGAATGAAGAACAGTGGGAATAACTTTTCTCATTTCGAGCTTCCTTCTTGAAATACTGTCAGGGACTATTACCCTCATATTTGGAAAGTAGTAGAAATATTAGGATTATGATTAGTCACTTGGAAAACGATGCTTCAATTGGGCAATGCGTAATAGGAATCCCTTGGCACAGCACAGGATCAAAGTGCTTTTAAAGATGCCTTTTTGAGATACCAGAGACAGCAATCTCTAGAGGAAGAATTACTTATGGCAAGAGAAGTAACAGAAAAGGAAGTTTTGTTGAAGGACAGGTGGTACAATTTGTGTCAGACACAGGTAGACAAGTGGGCCTATTGTCTAACAATAAATGGGGAAGAATAAAGAGAATTGTCAGTGACCATTTTTTCCTGTAACTAATGGACAAGTTTTAGATCTAACAGGATTGAAAGGTAGGGAAGTTGAGGAAACGGTATTAATGACATTCCAAATTTCCTCAATCACTCTCTATCAATTTACGTTATTACTAGCAGATATAAACTTATCAGTTTTATTAGATATGGTTTCTATGATGAGTCATGGTGTCTTATTGCATTTATTGAGAGAAAGGATGCGAATACAACTGAATGGCAGAAAAATTTGGGTTACCCTGAATAGAGGACAGTCGCAAGGTGAGAGTAATGATTGTATTAGTAACTGGGAAGTAAACGCAGAAATAGAAACAGAGTTGAGCAAAAATGATGACGTATGTGAATGAGTGTAGGCCAAAGTACAGAAGGTGTGAGAAAGCAAGGTTCAAATGAAATGCTATGAAACAAAAGTATTAATCAGTAGCAACAGTTTTATAGGGTAACAAAGTTGTTTTTAGTGACTAACCCAGTACAGTATAAGCTTATGAAGGTAAGTTGAAAATTAAATATCATGTACCATTTTTAAACCACCAGACCAACCATATACACTCTGAGTATGAGGGAGGTTGTACAACAAGAAATAATTGAGGTATAAATGAAAAGTCGGATGTTTCATATTGTTGACATCATAGTGACTGTGAAGAAACTGGATGGAGAGTTTAAGCTGGTGTTTAATGCCCAACCACTCAATAAGAAAATTAAGCAGAGAGAGACCGACCTCTTCCAATGGAACAAATGCTAGTATGATTTCACAAAGTAAGCACTTACGTACACTAGATCTAATATAGGGGTACTGGCAGGTGCCTCTTGCAGTGGAGCCTAGGAAGTACACAGCTATTATTTTTGTATACAGATGTTACTCTTTCTAGGTCCTACCTTTTGGCTTCAGCACATCAGTTGCATAGTTTTACATGTTACATATCTTGCTTTGGGAGAGGAGCTACTAGAGAAAGAATTTGTTTATGTAGATGATGTCTTAATTGTATCACAGTGTTGGGACGATCATTTAACGCTGTTAAAAGACCCACTGGAAAGATTAGTTGCTGAGGGTGTTACTATAAAGTTTTTCTAGGCTCAGTCTGGTTGCAGTGAGGTAATATATCTTTGATGTATCATTAATCAGAAGGGTATTTGGCCACATCCACATGAAATCCAAGCTATAAGGGACTGCCCAGCTCCGAGAAACAAACATCAGCTAGAATCATTTTTTGGGCTAATACGATTCAGAGGAAGTAAATTCCAAGTAAGGTCATTAATTGAAACTTCCTGGCAGATTAAAACTGTGTGCCCGACCGAGACTCGAACTCGGGACCTTTGCATTTCGCGGGCAAGTGCAAGGTTAGAGCACTTGCCCGCGAAAGGGAAAGGTCCCGAGTTCGAGTCTCGGTCGGGCACACAGTTTCAATCTGCCAGGAAGTTTCATATCAGCGCACACTCCGCTGCAGAGTGAAAATCTCATTCTGGAAACATCCCCCAGGCTGTGGCTAAGCCATGTCTCCGCATTATCCTTTCTTTCAGGAGTGCTAGTTCTGCAAGTTTCGCAGGAGAGCTTCTGTAAAGTTTGGAATGTAGGAGACGGATACTGGCAGAAGTAAAGCTGTGAGTACCGAGCGTGAATAGTGCTTCGGTGGCTCAGATGGTAGAGCACTTGCCCGCGAAAGGCAAAGGTCCCGTGTTCGAGTCTCGGTCGGGCACACAGTTTTAATCTGCCAGGAAGTTTCATATCAGCGCACACTCCGCAGCAGAGTGAAAATCACATTCTGGAGACATCCCCCAAGCTGTGGCTAAGCCATGTCTCCGCAATATCCTTTCTTTCAGGAGTGCTAGTTCTGCAAGTTTCGCAGGAGAGCTTCTGTAAAGTTTGGAAGGTAGGAGACGGATACTGGCAGAAGTAAAGCTGTGAGTACCGGGCATGAGTCGTGCTTCGGTAGCTCAGATGGTAGAGCACTTGCCCGCGAAAGGCAAAGGTCCCGAGTTCGAGTCTCGGTCGGGCACACACTTTTAATCTGCCAGGAAGTTTCATATCAGCGCACACTCCGCTGCAGAGTGAAAATCTCATTCAAGGTCATTAATTGTTGAAGATAAAGATGCACTGGTGGTGGAGAGAGAATTATCAGAAAGAATGTGTATTAATTAAACAATAGCTTAGCAATTTGAAAATACTGGGACATCCTGATTTAAATAAGACATTTTGTTTTTCTGTTGATATGGTCTGAGGTTTAAAGAGTCTTATGAACACGATGAGAAACACCGTATCACAGTGGCTCTAGGCAGTAGAATGCAGAGTCAATTTGAGCAAAACTCCCCAACTACAGAGAAAGAAACTTCAGCTGTCATTTGGTCGGTAACAAATTCAATTTTTTATTCTGTGGATGAAATGTTATGATGTATTCAGATCGCCATGCTTTAAAATATTTGATGACTATTAAGTAACTGCATAGTAGACTAGCACTTTTCCTAAAGGAATACGATCTGGAATTGAAATAAATAAAAGTGGAGGAAAATAAAGTAACAGATGCTCTATCTCGAGTGTGTTTAGGTGTGAAGACAGAAGCGAATTAAATAAAAATGGCACGGGAGTTTATGGTTAATAAGATTAACAGCTTGAAATATTAGAGAGAGTTACAAGTCTAGATGAAAATCATAGTAACAGAGTAAGCGAATGGCTATTTGTTAAACAAAGTAAGGAATAGATTGTTGGTAAAGAATGATAACAGTTATTGGAGGACCTTTTGGATTTGTTGCAAGGGGTTCTTTTTAATATAACTCGAGGCTTTTTTACACGTGCGGAGTTTGTACAACTAAATAATATGCACCAAAACTGGTAAGGTATATTCATCATCTTTACGGCTTCAAAAAATGGTTCAAATGGCTCTGAGCACTATGGGACTTAACTTCTGAGGTCATGAGTCCCCTAGAATTTAGAACTACTTAAACCTAACTAACCTAAGGACATCACACACATCCATGCCCAAGGCAGGATTCGAACCTGCGACCGTAGCGGTTCCAGACTGTAGCGCCTAGAACCGCTCGGCCACCCCGGCCGACCCATCTTTATGGGCATTTTGGGATAAAGAATTGTATAGTACATACTGGAAAATTTTATTTGGGTGATTGGATAAATCCGATTGTCAGGAAGGAATTATCTACATGTAAGAGGGGCCTACGGACCAAACACCGAAATTTAAAATTTAAAATTGAAACTTACATCATAACACCATAACATCTAATAGGATTTTGTGACCTTAGATATTTTCGGACTGTTCCCTCGAGGAGCAGGTGGTGTTACGTGCATAGTGATTATATGTGGAATTGTGGACAAAATTCGTTAATATTTTTCCTGTCAAAGTGGGGACTAGTAAGCGAAGACTATTTTCTGAATGAAGAAAAAACTGTGTGATTGATTTTGGATAACGGGTTGTAGTTTACATTGTCTAGTTTTAACGACCTTTTAGTGGCATGGAAGATACAGCAACTGTTGACAGCCAAGTTTCGCACTCAAGCCAGTCCTGCTAAGAGGGTAATCCAAGGATAGGGACATTTTGGAAGAATGTATTGTTACACTAAAGAAATAAATGGCACATGTATCTAGGAGAAGTTGAAAGAATTTCAAATGATCTCATGTGTGATGGCACTGGGATTTCTCCCTGGGAGACTAATGAAGGAAAAATAATAAGAGATACATTCTTATGCACAACTGAATATCCTCCACAGAATGATGGATGGGAGGGCGAAATACTTAAAATGTTGGAAACAAATATTAGGGAGGAGTCATTTAAGTAATCGAAAAGGAAGATACCACACCCCCTTACAGTGATGTTTAAGAAGATAGAGACAATAGGAAACTAGGCAACTATCACATATTAAACTCTAAAAGGTATATAATGACGTACACTAGCTTCAGTCCTATCCAAAAAGGAAATCGAAGTGAACTAAAACCCAACAAATCGGCAACTTCAGTCGTATCAGATGAGTAAGAAAAAGTAAAGGAAAAAAGTGGTCACTAAAAGAATACGAAAGACTGAAACCAGAAGTTAGGTTTTAAGAGTAAAAGCAAGCAACAAATGAGAGCTATGTTTGAGATGGAAAGGAGGTTATGAGCCTACCAGAAGCACTAAATCAAAGCCACAGGCACAAGGTGATAAAATAGAGTGTCCTAGTAGTTAAGTAGAAATACGGTTTGTTTGTTTGTGAAATGTATGTATACCGATTAGAAATTCAGTTTTTTTTGTGGAAGTTTATGTTAAATGATTTCACCTGTGGTTATGACCTGCCTACAGTAGATTGTGAACCAACGGTAGGGGTTATCCGTTACATATGTCGATCCTATAGGTAGATAGTATAGGAAATAAAACGTATGACGTAACTAATGTGATAATATTTGAAACTGGAGGAGGCCGAGATGAATCCTTCTGAGATGTGGGTGGCAGTATGGAGACTACATTGAAGGGACTGATGAAGTTAGAACATTACATTTGTTATAAGGAAGCTGCATGGACCCCTATTGAAATAAAATTTTACTTTTTTGTGATTTAATCTAGATTTGTTAAATTTTGGTTGAGATTATTTCTGCCGGCCGCGGTGGTCTCGCGGTTCTAGGCGCGCAGTCCGGAACCGTGCGACTGCTACGGTCGCAGGTTCGAATCCTGCCTCGGGCATGGATGTGTGTGATGTCCTTAGGTTAGTTAGGTTTAACTAGTTCTAAGTTCTAGGGGACTAATGACCACAGCAGTTGAGTCCCATAGTACTCAGAGCCATTTGAACCATTTTTTGAGATTATTTCTATTAGATAGAAAAATGTATAAGGTTATCTGAGAAGTCAGCATTGAGTATATGGAGTGTACGAATGCAGTACCCGACGTCTTTTAAGAGGAAACGTTTAAATGATACTAGTAAGGATATGCTCATATTATAAGTTTGTATGTGTTTGTTCGATAATAAAAATATTTTCATATTCCTAGATAATTTCTATAAAATGTGTACATGTCTCGCTGATTTATATCACAGTTGAAGAAAATATAACATACAAAGTTACGTTTAAGAGTAAACGTAAATAAATGGTAGCTGATCAGTAATAAGGATGCGCAAGAAGGCGGCTTTGTAACGTGCCAACATTTTTGTGGCGGGTGGTGTTCCTGGGTGCATCGCGTATCCTCTTACGGCGAGCGGTGAGAACACGTAATTCACTCAGGAACACTGTCGAACATGATCGTTTTGGGGTGCGGGTACTATATTGTGGGGAGGTATTAAGTTGCATGGGCATACTGACCGAATCTTTGAACACGGTACACTCGCTGGTCAATGTTAGTGTGACACTGTATTACTTTCCCAGGAGTCGAATGGAATTTAGTGTAAACAGTTGCGAGCTACTGGTTACAACTAGAGAAAAAGATAGATCAACTAGCGGTATAAGAATTGGAGTTGAAAAACTAAATAAGGTGGAAAGAGTCAAGTGCGAGGCTAATCCCAAAAGTAAGGTCTCCTATTTTTTTTATAACTACGTAGACCTGTTAATTTCTACAATTGTTTACATCAGTTTACAGGTTGAACATTTAGCTATTTTTCGAGATAATCACCATTTCTGATGTGCATTTTTTGTAGACGCTGTGGCAGTTTTTGTATGCCAATGTCATACCAGCTCGCCGCCATGTTGTTTCTGGACTCAATTGTCACGGTCTACGAAACCTGAGCATATTACAATTCGATATGCCCAGGTTTCGTCAACCGTTACAATTGAGTCCAGAAACAACAAGGCGGCGAGCTGGAATGACATGGGACGAAACCTGGGCATATTACAATATATCTGAGACCAAGCAATAATCACGCCAGTGGCGGCATCCTTCTTCGTCAAAGCCGCGGAAATTCAAACAAACATAGTCTGCCGGTAAAGTCGTAACAACCGCGTTTTGGGATCGGAAAGGGATATTGTTGATCGACTTTATGGCCACTGGGACAACAATTAACGCTGACAGGTACAGTGAGACCCTGAAAAAACTCAAACGGGAAATTCAGAACCGGAGACGAGTAATGTTGAGCAAGGGTGTACACGATTTCCATGGCAACACTCGACCACACATCGCTCGGCAAACCGTTGCTCTCCTGCAACAGTTCAGTGGAACATAATCAGCCCCCCCCCCCCCCCTATAGTCCTGACTTGGCGCCAAGTGATTATCACATGTTCCCTATGTTAAAAGAACATTTGGCCGGAAAACGATTCAGCTCCGACTACGAGGTGAAAGAAGAGGTTCAGAAAGTTAACAGCATGGCGGCGAGCTGGTATAACACGGGCATCGACACAAATATTGATTACGTCGAAAAATAGCTAAATGTTCAAGCTGTAAACTGATGTAAACCGTTGTAGAAATAAACAGGTGTATGTACTTACAAAAAAATAGGAGACGTTACGTTTGGGATTACCCTCGTACTTGAGAAATGTGATAGAGGATAATGGAAGAAATGAGAAAGAGCTCAGTGACATGGCAGGTAGGCAGAAGCGTTCCTGGAAAGCGTTAGGAGCTTGGTTTGTAACAAAGCCGACCCACAAAAGAGCAAAGGAGTGATCTATAGAAGTTACTATACCCCATTACTGACATATACATCTGAAACATGGATAATGAAAGAAAGAGATGTAAGCAGATTATAGGCATGTGAAATGAAATTCCTCAGGAGAAGGACAGGAGTAACGAGGAAAGATAGATGATGGACGAAAGGGTAAAGGAAATAATGAAAGAGAAGTCCTTGCAGAGTAGGATAGGAGAGTCAAGGCAATGATCGTATGGGCATTAAAAGAGAATGGAAAACAAGAGGATTTCCGAGAAGATGGAACGGAGATGCGAAGGAAATGACGAAGAGTAAGAGTAAGAGATAGAAGGCTGAAAGGTGTGGAGGAGTGTGTTGGAAAAAGAGGCGAGGACTGGTGCAGAGTGAACACAGAAAGTTGGAGGGGAAAACTGGACTAATGGCGAGGCTTATGTTACAACAGATCCAGCCTGGGGCTAGAAACTGTTCAAGATGATGATGATGAGATGATGATGATGATATTCATTTCCTAGGTGCGTCTTTTCAGCGGTATATTCTCCCTTAACTTAATTTTTATGTATGGCAACACGCGACTGCATCGAACAGCGCAGGTGGAGGAGTTCTTGAAACGAGAGGATATTTGGGACTGGCCTGCCCATTCCTCCGACTTAAATCCCATCCATTACGTGTGGGATGTGTTAGGGAGACTTATTGCAGCATGTCCATAAGCACCACTAACCATCCAGCAGTTGTCAACTGGAGGAATGTAACGTCCTACAACAAGAAATCCTTACCAGTCTTGCAGCCAGCGTGTTGCAGAGCATGCAGTGCCGCCCGTGGTGATCACACACCCCACTAAGCACCCGTATTTCGTAATGTCAAGGGGACTATCATGAGGCTACATCTACATAGATACTCCGCAAGCAGCCGTACGGCTTGTGGCGGAGGGTATCCTGTACCACTACTAATCATTTCCCTTCTTGTTCCTCTTGCAAATACTGCGATGGAAAATGACTGTCTTAGATGTCCTTGCTCGAAGTGTATGGTGGCAGCTATAGAACCGTTAGGTAGTCAGCTTCAAATGCCGGTTCTCTAAATTTTCTCCGTAGTGCTCCTCGAAAAGAAAGTCGCCTTACCTCCAAGGATTCCCATTTGAGTTCCCGATGAATCTCCGTAATACTTACGTGTTGTTCGAGCCTACCAGTAACAAATCTAGCAGGCCGCCTCTGAATCGTTTCTCCGCACGGAATGTCCACGTGGTTTGAGGCGCCATCTCACGGACTGAGCGGCCCCTCCGCCGGAGGTTTGAGTCCTCCGTCGGGCATGGGTGAGTGTGTTGTTCTTAGCATAAGTTCGTTTAAGTAGCGTGTAAGTCTAGGGACCGATGACCTCAACATTTTGAATTGTTTCGACGTGTTCCTTTAATCCGACCTGGAACGGATCCTAATCACCCGAGCGGTATTCAAAATATGTCACAGCAGTGTCCTATATGCTGTCTCCTTCACAGATGAACCACACTTTCCTAAAATTCTTCCAAGAAACCGAAGTCGACTATTCGCATCCCCTACCACAGTGCTCACATGCCCATTCCGTTTCATATCACTCAGCAATGTTACCCCAGATATTTAAACGACGTGACTGTGTCAAGTAGACACTAACTAATGCTGTATCCGAACATTAACGGCTTGTTTTTTTCTACTCGTCCGCATTAACTTACATTTTTTTTCGAATTTAAAGCCAGCTGTCATTCATCACACCAACTAGAAGTTGTCATCTCGTATCCTCCTACAGTCATTCAACTTCGACACCTTACCGTACACCCAAACAATCACAGACTGCTCCCCACCCTGTCCTCCTGATCATTTATGTCCATAAAACTGAACATGCTTGGACTTCAATGTAATTATTGTCTTTGAATAAAAGTGTCATTTATGTTTGTCTCATTGCGTATTTCTTTCAGCTAAATCCTGTGCTATTCTGTCGCAATTCTTCTTATAAACGGCCCAAGTTTCATCGAATTGTATTACTCGACAGTGACAAGTCATACGAAAGTTATTTTCGTTCTTAAGTTCTTCTCACTCGTGCAGCTGGAATGAGCTGATATATTCGGTTAACGGCTCTGTTGAGGAGAAATCTTCGGTTGTAATTTAGAAAATAATTCCGTGTTATGCCATTATAAAACTATAATCATTTCTGTCTATGCTAAAAGCGTTTTAATTTGGACGGTTCCATCGATTCTCGGTGGCAGTGCTATAGGATGAATTAAATATGCTCTTTGTAGACATAAAACAAAGGTCGTAACTGTGAGACACTGGATTACATAAGACAATAATGCTGTTTTCTCTACAGACATCCCGAATTAGATTTATCACGGATTTCCTAAAATGCACATAATCATAGCCAATACCTTCTTCTCTTGTTGTCAGTACAACCACGCTATTATTGTTATCACCATCTTTTCGTTGTGCACTATTTGAACCGCATGAAGTCTAGTGCTTGGCAGTGAATTTTGTTTTCTTTATTGTTCAAAATAGTTACATTCCCTTGATAAACATATCATGTCGATCTTTGACATGTCGCTGTCGACGTTAAATTCCCTTCCGTCTATACATCAACTTCCAAGATGCACTTTTTTTTTTAAGAGGAAGGGGCATGGCTTTTTAATTGCCTTTCACTCTGATTATCAATTTTATACGTCTGTGTTCACGATTTAGATGCTTTCATATTACTTGTATCTGACTGTCTCATTGTTCAGTTTTAGCTTCAGAATGTCGCTGTGCTTCAGTTACATTACGATATATAAAGTTCGTCACCCAGAATTCGAGAATACGTCCCTTAGGTTAAAGAACACTATTCCTCCTTCAGTAAATTTTTGTGTCTTCCATCTGCTAATGGTATCTTGTGGATTCAAAAATGGCTCTGAGCGCTATGGGACTTAACATCTGAGGTCATCAAATCCCTAGAACTTAGAACTACTTAAACGTAACTAACCTAAGGACATCACACACATCCATGCCCGAGGCATTATTCGAACCTGCGAGCCTCTTGTGGATTGCAGTAACTTTTGTTATTATGTATTCTACGAGGTTTCAAAATTGGTTCAAATGGCTCTGAGCACTATGGGACTTAACATCCATGGTAATCGGCCCACTAGAACTTAGAACTACTTAAGCCTAACTAACCTAAGGACAGCATACAACCCCAGTTATCACGAGACAGAGAAAATCCCTGACCCCGCCGAGAATCGAACCCGGGAACCCGGGCGCCGGAAGCGAGAACGCTACCGCACGACCACGAGCTGCGGACTCTACGAGGGTTCCAAGTTCAGAAGATTATTCTTTGTTTTGTTGTTCTCACTTTACTACAGATCTCAATCATCCTTCGTTGTATCTTGAATATTTGTTAATACAAAAAAAAAGACCAACTGTTTTCCTCTTTCACTCCCTTCTTAACATGTTTTTCTACTTCATCGACATTGACATACATACTCCGAAAGCCACTGTACGGTGCCTGGCGGAGGGTACCCTTCCTTCTTTCCACTTCTATAATTGGAAAAAAAAATTACGTGTGAAGTGTGGGAGGAACATTTAGGTTCCCGATGTTTCTATACTAAAGTACGTCTAGTAGCTTTAGAGTTGCATCCTGTGTGGTATAGCAGCCTACGGTTACGTGTACCTTATATTTCCTCATTTACAAGTAAGTCAGTTCTATTCTCCAAAATCTTTCTTGAGCACAGCAAATTATCCCAACACTGCAGTATACGCAGGAGTATGGTAAGCGCAACGGTGGCAGACAATGAAGAATGGACTAGTAGATGGGCAGGGAGTTGGGCGGGTCCAGGGTTCGTTCCCCACTCTGTGACACCTGGAAACCAGTTGCCCGGACCCGGACCGGTTCCATATATCAAACGCCGGCCCCTGCGCTCTAATACTGAATTAATCCCCGACAAAAATCCGTGACTAACGCACCGCTCTGGCCGCGCGCCGCCGCATCATTCAAAAGATTTCGGGAAAATTCCAAAGCCATTGTCTCGCCTCGCTGCAGCGAGAAGAAAGCCACCAACATTTTATCAGCTTCGCTTAATTAATTGCAATCTGTACTCTCGAATTTTATTATACCCTGCATACAAAGAAAAGGCTCATTACTCTACAAATCTAAACATACACAAAAATGGATTTTTCTCGAACACCACAGGAGGAGGCGAAACACGCAACTGCACTTTCGAGGCATACACAGTTATATGACTTTAGGAAATCGACGGCAACTATCTTATATACTGACGTGGAGAGGCTGGATGTCTGAAACAGGCAGGTGAATAGTCTATTTTTATCTTGGGCTAAGAGTGCTTCCCAAAACAACTTCACTAACAATTTCCATAATTGTCTTTCCACGATGTATTACTTTTTTTTTCAGTCCCGCTCCCCGGAGCAATTATCGATACTATCTCTTGCTGTCATTTACAATCTTCTGCAGAATTATAGAATGCCGGTTAACTTTTTACACATTCTTTTCTGTTAATTTACAAAGAGAGGGAGAGAGGGAGAGGGAGAGAGAGAGAGAGAGAGAGAGAGAGAGAGAGAGAGAGAGAGAGAAGTTGTCATAATTAAATGTAATGTACGTTTTGCTGTCGCAGCGATAAATTAAGTGCGAAACTAAAAGCCAAATTCGACCTGAGCAGCCACGTAGTCCGTTTACACTTAGATGACTATTTGCAGTTAGCAGTGAAGCGCCTTTCACAAAGAAGCAACATTTTTTATCTCTTTCCACCCCAATCTACACGATCTTGCAGGGTCGGCTTTTATTTTTTTCTCCCGATCTGGGTATCTTGCCTTGCTTCCAATCGATATTTGCAGTGATTGTACACTTCCTGCTCTAAGTGTTTTTCTCGACTGTGCTGCCACTCGATGACAGGAGATCGCGGCACATGTAATTAGATTGTTCCTAGACGAAAGTAACAATTCGTCTACAGACCAGTAGCTCATAACCACATTAAAATGAGTTGTTTCGCCAAACTGCTTAGTATAAATGATTGGAAACGAGTATATAATGTAAAATCAACAATTGTTAGTACTCTCACGCTTATCTATAGAATTTTGCGTCAAAATCATACTATCACGTTTGTGGCAGTTGGATGATTAGTGGATAGCTTCAGCCTTGAATGAGTACGTATGTGCGCTCACTGCTTTTTGTACATTTTTGTGGATTTTTTTTATACACAATAGCTTTGTTATATGCAGGTCTAATAGAACATCAGGTTTGTTCTCTCTTACAGGATTCCGATTTGAGTGACATTTTGCCGTTGTTTACCACACTTGTAGATTTTCGCTTTCCAACTACTGGCTCTGTACAGAGACTACCGCCGTAGTAGCAGTAGTAGTAGCTTTTCTCATCCGTAGGGTTCTTTTACAAGGATATCGGCTATGTCTTGTTATTGAAATTTAAGAACAACAAAAATAAAGAAATTAACATCTGCACACTTAAAGGTCTAGTGCAACAAGGATGGGTGGTCATACATCCCGGCATTAGTCTGAAATAATTTAAAGCACCTACAGAAAACCTAAATAGGGTGGGTGAATTAAGACTGGACCCTCCACCCTCCCGAATACAAGGGCACTCTGTTTAAAACAGCGCTACTTCAATCGGTTTACTCCTAGTATTCAATACTGTTTTGTAAATAAATTATTTAATAACGAAAAATGCTAATGATACACTGTTCATTAATTTCTCACTTCCAGTCTCTGCATGCATTACACACATTCTACACACAATCTTTCATAACATTAAACACGCCGGCCGCGGTGGTCTCGCGGTTCTAGGCGCGCAGTCCGGAACCGTGAGCCTGCTACGGTCGCAGGTTCGAATCCTGCCTCGGGCATGGATGTGTGTGATGTCCTTAGGTTAGTTAGGTTTAAGTAGTTCTAAGTTCTAGGGGACTGATGACCACAGCAGTTGAGTCCCATAGTGCTCAGAGCCATTTGAACCAGCCTTGGCCCTGAAACATGAACTTATGTCCGAAAGAACAGATACCATCGGTGAACATGCAGCTCTCTTAGAATGAAATGATAATTAAATCAAGAGTTTAAGCTGTCGACAGGCGTTGATATACATCAACGGGGACGGTTCAAAATGTGTGCCCCGACCGGGACTCGAACACGGGATCTCCTGCTTATATGGCAGACACTCTATCCGTCTGAACCACCGAGTGCACAGAGAATAGTGCGACTGCAGCGATTTATCCCTTGCACGCTCCCCGTGTGACACACATTCCCAACTTAATGTCAATGGCACACTTTTTCAACTGCCCCGTTGATGTATATCAACGCCTGTCGACAGCCTGAGGTCTTGATTTAATTATCATTTGATTCTAAGAGAGCTGTAAGGCCACCGATGGTACCGATAGTATCTTTCGGACATGTCCGAAAGAACAAATACCATCTTCATACAGTTAAGGATAACCGGCCATCGACCTTCTTCTGTGCTGGATGCACACGCGTTGCCCGAACTCTTACGGGACTCGGTAAGATTGTCTGCCGCGAGTAACGAGTCTAATGGGTAGGGGCACTACGAATGTAGTGTGTGGACGTTAAGTTGGGACTGTGAGTCTCACGGGGAGCGTGCAAGGGATAAATCCGAGCAGACGCACGATCCTCTGTGCCCTCAGTGGCTCAGATGGATAAAGCGTCTGCCATGTAAACAGGAGATCTCGAGTTCGAGTCCCGGTCGGGACGCACATTTCAACTGTCCCCGTTGATGTATATCAGCGCCTGTCGACAGCTTAAGATCTTGACTTATTATCATGAACTGATTCGTTTGGGAAGGGGCTCATAAGGCCATTGTATCGTCTCCTGTGGCAAGCTGTCTCCAAACTAATGTAATTGCTCCTTGGTATCCTTGATAATGGGATGGGGTTGACGTCCGAACTGGTCCCACACGTATTCTGTCTGGGACAGATCTGGGGATCGTGATGGTCACGGGCGCAACATCACTCACGCAGTTTATAGAGACACATGCCATGAGTGAAGGAGCATTGTCCTGTTGAAAAATGACACCACAATACTGTCGTATGAGAGGTAGCACGTGAGAAAGCAAGATGTCCGTAACCTATTGTTGTGCCGTTAGGGTTTCCAATCATTTAGGGTTCCCCAATCACTGATAGCTGTGACCTGAAGTCATAACCGATGATCCCCACACCACGACGCCAGGAGTAATATCACTGTGTCTCTAGAAAACATTAGAAGAATTGGACTTCTCTCCAGGTCACCGAGATATTTGCCGACGTTGGCCACCCGGGGTAGTGCAGCACTGGGATTCTTCTTCCCTGAACACATTGCGACGCCATTCATCAGCAGTCCATTTTTTCTGCTCACGGGCCTCTCCAAAATCAGCCGACCAACTGTGCTGGATGACACAGAATGTTGCAGGTAGTTAATTGCTTGTTCCTGGATGGTACGCGCAGGTGTGAAGGTTTTACTATGTTCTTGGTGCACATTACGGCGATCGTCCGTGTGGTCCGTGCCCTCAGTGGCTCAGATGGATAAAGCGTTTGCCATGTAAGCAGGAGATCTCGGGTTCGAGTCCCGGTCGGGGCACACATTTTCAACTGTCCCCGTTGATGTATATCAACGCCTGTCGATAGCTTAAGGTCTTGATGTAACTATCATGAACTGATTCGGTTGGGAACGGTGTCATAGGGCCATTGTATTGTCTCCTGTGGCAAGCTGTCTCAAAACTAATGTAATTGCTCCTTGGTATCCTTGATAATGGGATGGGGTTGACGTCCGAACTGATCCCACACGTATTCTGTCTGGGACAGATCTGGGGATCTTGATGGTCACGGGCGCAACATCACTCACGCAGTTTATAGAGACACATGCCATGAGTGAAGGAGCATTGTCCTGTTGAAAAATGACATCACAATACTGTCGTATGAAAGGTAGCACGTGAGAAAGCAAGATGTCCGTGACCTATTGTTGTGCCGTTAGAGTTCCCCAATCACTGATAGTCATAATCGATGATCCCCACACCACGACGCCAGGAATAATATCACTGCGTCTCTAGAAAACATTAGAAAAATTGGACTTCTCCCCAGGTCACCGACATATTTGCCGACGTTGGCCACCCGGGGTGGTGCAGCACTGGGATTCTACTTCCCCGAACACAATGCGACGCCATTCATCAGCAGTCCATGTTTCCTGCTCACATGCCTCTCCAAAAGCTGCCGACCAATTGAGCTGAATGACACAGAATGTTGCAGGGAGTTAATTGCTTGTTCCTGGATGGTACGCGCAGGTGTGAAGGAGTTACAATGTTCTTGGTACACAGTACGGCGATCGTCCCCTGTGGTTGTCGGATGTGGTCACCGGAAGCTTGACGGCGAGTTTTCCAGCCCTCACGTTCACATGCAGCCCAACATCGGGCAACTGTCACTTCAGAAAACCCCTCAGGTCTAGATGTGCATTATTCGACCAGCCTGCCAAATGTAGACCCATAATGAGGCACCTTTCAAACTATGTCAGGTGCTGATAACGCTGTCTTACACGAGTTCAAGGTATCTCAACGCCCCTCACAGTGACTACTCAACATCCGACGCTGTTCACGCCCCCTTATATACTTTACCAAGACTGGTAACAACACTAAACACGAACAACAGTAATACTCTCTGGTGGCCGCTTAACCTACCAAGGAGAATTGGAGCTCTTATACCCGTCGACGTAATGCGCGTATACGAAGCTACATTGTCATTGCATCAGCTATTGTATACAAAGAAGGGCAGCATGACACAGGTTTTGTTTGGTTCACGGGAGAGAGTCATGGAAACGATGCAAAACCTGAATTGATAGACTTTTGAGGATGGATGTCAACTATTAAGCGAAAGCCTACTTACGAAGTTTCGAGAAGAAAAACCTAGGAACACCCTACAGCCACTCCCTAACGCTCCCATAGAGTCTGCGAAGACAAGATTGTTTTAATTACACCGCTCACAGACGCATTTAAGCAGCCACTCTTCCACTGTTCTACAGAATGATTATTTTAACCTGCGACAGCTGAATATTCCGAAGACGATGCATCCTAGGCAAAAAAAAGTTCTAGGTGAAAAGTTAATGTCAGTAGAGGGGTCTTGACAGGACAATTAATTTTAAAGAATAAAAATAATAAGATGGCCCATAGCAGTAGAAAAATTACAGAAATTTTAGCAGAAACATTTCACAAATTGCTAAATTGCGAAGATTATCAGAACTACTTCAAATAAATGGAGATACTCCCATTACAACATCAGCAGAAAACGTTAACCTACCCACAATCCATGAAGTCTACAAAGCTTTGAAAGAGCACAGAAACAACAAAGCAAATGGAGATGATCAAACATTTGCAGAACTTTGGAAACATGCAGTAGAGCAAGTGAAGATATCATTAGACCAATGCATAGTGAAAATCTGGAACAAAGAAATACAACCAGCTCAATGGGCTACAGCCATAATTCATCCATTACTTTATAAAGGAGACAAATCAAATCCAGATAACTACAGAGGATTCTCCTCTATGTACATCACATATACTCATGTGAAGAATCCTATACAACAGTTATAAAGGTCAACTTGAAATGGAACTAGAAGAATACTAAGGAGTATTTAGACGGTGGGGAAGCTTCCAAGCGCAGATGATCACTTTCAAATTGATAATGGATTACTACAAAAGAAGACAAAAACAACAAGTCGTAGCCTTCGTAGACTTCTAAAAAGCTTATGATGACTTAGCGTTACCAACTAATAACACCAAAGAAGTCAGAAATCAAACAATAAACCTACCAAGTATAGTACAAAAAATAGAACTCCAGATATCATTAGAAAAGACTGAGACAATGGTAACAGATCAACTATTAACCAACCACATAACAATGAATGACAGAAAAGTAAAAACAGTGAAACATTTTAAATTATAACATACAACTTGGACGAGAAATCTTTATGTACAGAAAGAACTAACAATATGATAAAAGTTTCAAAATTACCATGGTCTACATACATTAAAAATTTTTGTCAATCAAAACTAAACAGAAACATTATAAGGCAGTGACTCAACCAGAGGTAATATACGGAAGTGAAACTCTTTTCAAAGTCCCCCAGAGAAACAGAATCGAAAAAATTCTAGAAATAGAGAGAAGGATGGCTGGAACATGCATAAATAATAAATATCGAAAAGACGGACAATGACGGGCAGTGCCAAATGAAGTGATGTACAGCGAACTGGACCCTATTGCTTTTTTTTTTTTTTTTTTTTTTTTGGCACATGGTGAGGACACAAGAAACCAGATTACCAAGAAAAATTGGAGAGAAACTTTGTAACATAAAGCAACAAGTAGAATGGGTAAGGGAAATCAGGGAGGATATGGAGTAGCTATAATTAACCCTGGATGGTTTGCAAAACAAAAATTTTAGGAAACGGGAAACCTAAAAATAAAACGTCATCCAAAAATAAGCAAACAATAAAAACGATATTTACAGACGAGGAACGACAAAAAAGATCAGAACGAATGAAAAGATACTGGGTGATTCAGAAAGAAAACCAACTGAAAAAGATGACCAGGAAATGAGTGAAGTGGTCGAATGAGGCCGTAAAAGCAGAGGAAGAAAGGGGACATTTGCGCTACAACTGGCCGTCTCCTCACCACCCATCCTGCGTGGGTGGAATCAATTTTATGCCTTCAAATGGTAGCCACACCATTTTATTGCGTATTCGCATTCAGCGCCAAAAAATACGTACCGTTTACTCAAACCATTGTTCCCATTCGTAGCAGATGGCGCTGTAATCGTCATATATCAAGTGTGCCTGCCTTTGCAGTTAAGAACAGACACATTTGATTCGACATTTCATTTAACACGTAAATGCAAAGTTTTGTGCTCTACCGGTTGATATTTATCTTCGAAATTTACTTTAGTGTTGGCAAAACATGCAAAATATCTTAGTTAACTGATTTGTGTAAATGAGTGCAAATGTGGTTGAGCTCAGTTGTTTGATGAGTTCCACATGTGCTTTTTTCAGTTTAAATTCTCATCAGTATGGACAAGTACGAATTTTGAAGTTACCACTCTGTTTACTATTTCCTCACTTTGTACTTCACTTATCATTGGTGTATTACCCCTAAATGTGCAGAGCTGAATATGTTGTGTATTTTTAAAACCGAGGGCGAGACTATTCACCGAAAACCAATCTATAATACTTTTAAGAACATTGTTTAACATTTCTTCTATTGCTGTGTGTATACTTCTGTTGATTACAATTCTAGTGTTATCCAACAGAAGTAACTCTGTTTGTTGTATATTAGACGCAAGATCGTTTACGTAAGTGGGGAACAAAAGAGCACCTAATATTGAGCCTTGGGGAAACCAATAAGGGATTTCTTCCCATTTATAACTGCGTCTCCGGACTATATTGACTGGATTACTAAGTCCGACTTAATGCATTCTTTTGGTTAGTTATGACATTATCCATTGGTTGGCTCTACCGTCAATCCCATTACACTCCAGTTTGTCTATCAGAATGCTGCGACTGACACAGTTATATGCCTTAGATATGTCGCAGAAAATACCAACCGGAGCTATTTTAGTATTTAATGCTTGTAAAATTTGGTGAGTGAACATGTAAATGGCATTCTCAGAAGCGCAATTCGCCTAAAACCAAACGGTGATTTACTGAGGATATTTTTGTTGGTTCGGAGTAAAGCTTCGTCTTCAAGGCCCTAGCTGGACCTTCACTTTGTTGTCCAGTGACGCAAAATGCCTGTGTATGGGTGGTTACAATGCATCTTTAATTAAATTCGTAAAACCAAGGTAGAGAATATATTACGGTGTAACATATGCAAGTTTTGTTAAAAACTTATAATTCACCTTGAATTTTTCTTGTGTATTACGTTGCAAAGAAAGTACCTTCTTCATGTTACACACACCCACACACACACACACACACACACATACACACACACATATTTCCAAAAAGTAAAAGAAGTTCTGTCAGTTTGTCGTATCAAAAAATAGCTAACATGTGTAGCATTTCTTGACAGTATCTTTGTGTATAATACTGTATGAAATTACTTTGCTTGTTCAATAATTCGCATACATTTTGCAATAATAATATTAATTTTAATATCAGTTTCTACCTGTAACAAGAACAAGCCATATAATTATGTTTCCCATAGAAGATTTAGGTGAATTTTGTTTAAAGTTTATATTATAGTTGCCTAGTATGTAATTTTTTTAAATAATCTTTGAACTACAAAAAAGCCCATCAAATTTACACACACACGCACACGCACACACACACACACACACACACACACACACAGAGAGAGAGAGAGAGAGAGAGAGAGAGAGAGAGAGAGAGAGAGAGAGAGAGAGAGGGAGAGAGAGAGTTGCCATCGAAAACTGTGTAAACAACATATATAACACGGGGAAGATACTTTATTGCAATGTATTGTGTAACAAAAAGGAGCAAAATTCGTAGATACAGCAAAGGTTTCATACAAAAATCTACGTATGTAAATTTGTATATTTTGCACCATAATTTTATGAATTTCAATTAAAAATGCACCACACTCTGTTACAGATTAGCATTTCTGTTGTGTTAACGACATAATGAAGATTCTGTGACAGCCAACTGAAACCCTGATGATGAAATTTAAAAACGTGAGCAAGGGACTTTCGAAGCATCTGACTGTTTAATATTGATCTATATGTGTCGACTGAGCAATGTAATGGCGTTCTTGCGAAAAAATCCGGTTGCAGTGGCAAAGAAGGATACATACTAGTACCGTCGGAACCCGTCATCCGCAAGAAGCAGCATCTCGTCAGAAAAACGTAGGACAAGGAGTGGAGAGCAAGCGACGAAAGGATGTGGTGACACTAACGATACTAACAAGAAACTGGTACGACGAACTCTCAGCTGCGGACCGAAATTCTTAGTAATTTTATCCAGTGTGTTGTTTAATCACGTTCAATTCAAATAACCCGTCCATGGAATGAACATCATAGCATTTCCTCTGTGGGATTGTCGTAAAGAGGAAGACCTAAATCACATTTTCTTTGGCTGAATGTACAATAGTCCACTGAAAGATCATTCAACAACCACAGTCCCTGAACTGTTATCATCAAAAATGGTTCAAATGGCTCTGAGCACTATGGGACTCAACTACTGTGGTCATTAGTCCCCTAGAACTTAGAACTACTTAAACCTAACTAACCTAAGGACATCACACACATCCATGCCCGAGGCAGGATTCGAACCTGCGACCGTAGTAGTCTCACGGTTCCGGACTGCGCGCCTAGAACCGCGAGACCACCGCGGCCGGCTGTTATCATCAAGAGACATTTTAATATATCGGATAAAATGATCTCGAGCACCTAGCCGCGTAAAGTGATTAGAATGAGACGAGCTTTCGACCAAGTATTTTCTGCCCATTGGCAAATGGAATGATCACGGATGTAGTTAGCCGAAAGTCGAGACATTTTAATTACTTGACGCCGTGAAATTCTCCATTATTACATTTTAATATGTAGAACATTATATACATCCTAAGAATCTCCAGGCGCAATTTTGCTTGTGTTTCAGCACATATTTCCAATTTCGTTTTTGCATTGTGTAGCTCGAGTTCGCCCAAA
The DNA here is from genome assembly GCF_023897955.1 of Schistocerca gregaria. NCBI lineage: Eukaryota > Metazoa > Arthropoda > Insecta > Orthoptera > Acrididae > Schistocerca > Schistocerca gregaria. The sequence goes on from NC_064931.1 coordinate 749,191,106, forward strand.
CAAGTATTGTTCATCACGTCTTTCATGCGACGCTCCTTGTCGACGGAAGGCGTCGGTTTTATATACCCTTAACAAAAAAAGTGCTTTCCAAAACGGAATTTTACGAGCCGATTCGATAGAGCGGTTCCAGATTAGTCAAGTGCGAAATTTGTTTTATCGATATGTTGTAACAGGGGACAGTAAAACTCGAAGAATAACCAGCACTGCAGTAGCGACAACACTGTCTTAATCCGCACTGACTGCTACGGCCAACCGTGCAGTGTTACTAAGTCGCTGCTAGATTTCTGTTTATTCTTCGTGCTTCACTGTCCCTATTAACACATATCGAAAAAACGAATATCGGACTCTTCTGTTTGGGAGTGGAACATGGAGAGATGATGCTAGTTGTGGTACGAGGTACCCTCTGCCACGCACCTTATGGTGGATTGCGGAGTATGTATGTAGATGTAGACTAATTAGGGAGCGCTGTATCGAATGCGCAAGTAAAATTTCGATTTAAAAACATTTTTGTTCGTAATGGGAAACAAACCAACGCTCTCTGTTGACACTGAGCGTTGCATGAAAGACGTGACGATCAGTTTGGGCTGACTTCAGCTACACAATGCAAAAACGAAACTGCAAATATCTGCCAAAACACCAGAGAAAATGCGCCTCGCTGCTCTTAGGTGAGACACCCGATATAAGAACAAAATATGCATAATTAAATGATTTCCTTTATATCATATACCACTGATGATGCCTTGTGTGAACAGGAGAAACATTTGTATATGAAATCTTCACCTGTTGTCAGCCGAGTAGCATCGTCCTCTCGTAGCAACGTTTCGATGGAATGCGTCTCCATCATCTTCAGGCGAAGTGATGGAGACGCATTCCATCGAAATGTTGCTGCGACGCGACGATGCTACTCGGCTGACAACCAGTCAGAGAAATGCCTGCACTAGCAGTAACATTTACGATTATAAACAAAAGAAACATCAAGTGGCAAAAGACGGAATTCATCCTACCTAACGTAATAAACGTAATTGAAGAAGCAACTGAGGAAGAATGCCAGCAAATCTCAACAGTATATAACAGATATTCAAGAAATAGAAGAAATTATTTTAATGTTGGACTGTAACTGTAATCACATTTGGTATATTTGAGAACTAATTATGAAGCTACCTTAGTATAATTATACAGCTACATATTATGTGCCATCATACGATGTTTCCTTCAGGTTTGTTATGTATGTAAGGAAAACCCAAAAAAAAGATTAAGTTATGCTTGGAAGTGTACATTGCCAAAATAAAATACGCTATAGAAACGGCAGTAGCCGAATTTTACTAGTAACTTTTCCAGATTTAGTATTTCTGTAATAATCTGCTTATTTATTGACGAACCATTTCCAGACAAAGTAGAATCCATCGCAAAAACTGTGAGAGTGTGAAGTCGGACTGAATAAGGGAAAGATTGTGAACAGAACGTGTGCTTGGCACTTTTGCTTAAGCGGTGGCCATAGCGGAGATATTTCACAGAGGTAGGAGGCTGTAGTGGCGGACCCTGTAAACCGTGCGGGAGAAGGAGCGACAGCACCCTAAAAATTTTATCTCGGGGTTGCCTAATTGCTGAGCTGGCGCGGGGAAATACCTCCTGGAACCAGGACCAGGCTGACAGCCAAATGTACAGATGAGAGGGGAGGGGTAGGGGAGGGGGGAGGGGCAGGCGAGTCCACGAGAAAAACGGTCACAAAGAAAAATACAAGCCACAATAAAAGTAAAATAGGTTTCCAAATGTATGTCAAGTTATCTGGAGAAGAGAATCAGAACAACTCGGCTTGCTGACGAAGAAACTACGCCCAGATCTATAGTCGCGTGACGAGCAACATTGCACACACGCTGTACTGCGGGCGCCGGCATACGTCGGCACCAGTGAATCTACTGTCACACTGAACGCCAGCATCTTTCAGCGTTAGGCTGCGCTTCTGCGATATTTTTGCTCAAGATCTTCGCAACAGGCGGAATCTTATGGCCCTGTCACAGCGACACACGATACCAGGCTATATATAATTCGGGTTTTAGGATTTTACGAGATGCTTCAGTTCTTGACTATGGAGCATGAAGATACCTATTCTTTGTACGCCTAAAAAAATTGACGTAGCATCTCCTGTTTAGGTTACTTGTCAGGTCAATGCACTCTTCTGGTGTGCGCATCGTACTGAGAGGAAAGGATAAAAAAGTTTCGTCCAAGCTCTACATTCGCGTTAGCCACTTACCACATAAACATCTATATCAGGAAGTCTGTTTGTGAACATACACAAAGCGAATTACACTTCGGTCGTACATAACATATTCGGTAAGCAAATAGATACGTTTTATTCCTGTACTGGGTAAATTTAGTTAACGAATTAGTGAAAGATTTCTCACTGTTATATTTTCCTCAGAAATATATGTCCATATCCTCAATGAATAATGTCTTTTATAGTTCATTGTCAGGTTCTGATGGACACACAGGTTACACCTATAAGAGAATTCATAGTTAGCTTGTTACTTGTGTGCCCATACGAAAAACACCTGAGAGCTGTCTTCAGTCAGCGTCCACAATTCAGTTCTAAAACTAACATGGTGCCACAGTTCACAAAAGTATCATAGTAAACACTTTTACAGACATCACGAGTTTTCTTTTTTTACTAACTTATTAAATACTTTAGATAAATGGTAAGACCGCTAAATAGATATACATGTAATCTTTGAAATTAACAGATATGTAAATACATTTTAAATAAAGCTAGCTGTTTTGGCGTACGATCTTTGTTCACAAGCTACAGTGTTTGCTTTGCTGACACTAGTATTTATATTGTTTACATCCTTCCGTCAAGTATTGTGATATTATTTGAATTATACATTTTCAGTGTTTTCGTTGCGACACTGCTAATTAATTATTCTTTATTATTAATATGTTGTTTGTATGTACTACATGTAATGTCATTTTGGTAACACCGGATGCAAGGAACCATATAGAAACAACAATAATTGAAACTACTGACATCTCCAGCTTACAGTTCTTAATGTTATTTAGACATGGATTCAACTGCCAAAATCAGTGTATATTTCGGATGCTTCGATTATGTGATTTTCTGCATTGTACATGTTTTGAAGGGCCCATTAACACAGCTTTTTCCTGTCGCTTGTCGACATAACCTTTCTTGAACACAGTTTCTCTCTGTACTTGATGAAATCTACGTTAGTGTGTGAATTATGTTCAGACGAACGAAAACAAAAGTTTCGGAGATCATAAGTGTTGCTTGTCATGGGTTCCTTTATTGTAAACTTTCCGTACAATCGCTATTATTCATTAAGATTTTCCGATGAATTTCACTGATAAAAGTGAATTGCTCAAAATTTCAGCTATTGAGAACTATAATATAGAGAAAATAATTAATGGGTGCTTGTGTATGCTGTTAAAAACTATTATTTTTTCATGGTGTAGGGGCACTAATATAACTAAATTATGACTGGCTGCGTGGTTAATTTCTGCATTATGACGAGCAATTTATTTGTGTGCCTCAGATTGGCATGGACTTATGTTCAAATCACAATCGTTATGAAGAACGGGTAGAAAAAGTTGTCTGTTACTTGGTTGGTTGTTTATTGGCTTGCGGATCCCTTCATAATGATATTAGACAAGAATAAATATCAATGAAAGCTAACAAACACGCAAATGTATAATTACTCCCACAATTAATTAATTCGAAACTCTTCATTTATACCTCATCATGAGTCATTGCACACTATATCCACTGCACACGTGCGTGTTTTGGGTTGTCACCAGGGCCATGATGATGACCTTGCGTTTCCATTACGTTATTTATACGTTCCAATTTGTCTTTCTGAAGAACCGAGACAGTATCCCTCCATTATATAGGCGATGTTGAGCTTCATAAAATAAGAGATATTAACATTTTCAATTACAGATCTTCAGCAAACAAGTTTCCATAAACATGTATCTAACAGTAAAGGTATACTGTTGAGTGACACATATGATTTATTTTTTAATATTTACCAACTCTAATACTTTTTTATCAATCCCTACTTCATGCTATATAAGTAATCATCTACTGTGCCGTACTTATTACATAAGGAGTAAGCTTAGCTGTCTTTTCAAGCATAACAATTTCGTTTCCTGGAGAAATTTATCAGTTTATTCTGTGGTAGAATATAATGTCTCCAGGTCATCTAATTTTTTTTCGGTACGTGTGAGTTACGTCTCGCCCTTGTTCCTCGAACGTGGCTAGAGATGTTAGTTTACCAATTACTATTGTTACCCTTAAGGTGTATAGTGGATTGGTATATGTACACTGATGATTCATTTAGAACGTCCGACACCTTAAACAGATTTTTACAATGCGCGCCATCATTGTTTTTAGGTATTAGACTTACGGCCCTTACCTGTAGTTTGAATACTATGGCCATATTTTGTGCACGTGGTCCCCCAAAAAGGATCCAGTTGCTAAGGTCCCAGTGTTTTCGACAGATAAGCGAAAACAGATAATGAAAGCAATGGAGAGAGTGACGGCAAAATTCTACAATTTTGTTTAGAAAGTGAGTCGAAACTCTGGAAGTGGATCTTTGTGAGACGCGAGCCGAGACGGCATGTTTGGCAGCGGGCGCGACTGTACGCTATAGCCGCAGACGTGGAAACGGCCGCAGTAAAACAATATAACACACACACTCGGCGCTCGCCTTCCTTTTCACATCTACGCGTAAAACGCTGGCATCATTTTGTGACCGGAGCACGCACACAGAGCGGCCGTACAAATCATTAGGCGCGGTGCAGAAATAAAAACACTCGGGGGGTAAGGACGGAGCCCGGTGCTCCAGAGATGCGCCATGTCGGTGATAACACTCCGCGATGGCACTCAAAGCTTTCCCCTCCCAAACTCCCGGCCAGGCTACCCCATCGAGGACACTTACAACTTCTCCTACACATATATCAGCCGCACGCCGCATTTAGAGCGCCCGTTTCTCCCTAAATGCCGCGTTATGACTGATAATTTACGGGACGTTAATAACAAAAGCGGTAGCAATAATAAGTACGTAACTACGTGTGGCGCGGTGCTACGCACTCTAGAACAACCGAACGAAAACAAATAAACCAGCTCATTGTCAGAGCGTGCTTTCGCAAGGGGCTTAATTCAGTCAGTGGCTTGGCGTTTATCCAATCCTTTGAGCGTAAAGCTGTGTCCATTGTTAGAAAATGGACGTTTGATTGGAGCGAAGCCGCCTCGGGGGAAACTTTCGCAAATGGAGCATACGTTCCTCGGAAAGCTACATCGTCGTGTCAGTTGAAACGGAGATAATATTTCACGATACGTTCACTGACTAAGACGAAAGCGCTCCGGATACCCAATCTAAAGAGTTATGCTAATTAATATAGGTAGTAATTATTCGGCCATTAGTGATTCAGCAGTTTTTCATAAGACACCGTAATCTACGTCCCGATCGTGCGGGCAGCGGACGCCTCATAACAAATAAGAGAAAGTCTACATAAACTTATTATTTTATTAGATTCGTACGGCTACAAGAAATCCCGCCCGTGTAGAAGGGGCAGCGGCGGGGCCCTCTCATCTCTGCCCTTTATTCAGAGATCCGATCGAAATTCTGGGTCGGGTTTAGGTCGAGACAGTTGTACACCGCTGCTTAAGCTGGCGTAGTATTATAAAACATTTTCATAGAGTAAATACATTATTATCACTTGTTACATGTGTGTCTTACGAAAGGAAGGAACAGCTACTTCAAGCATTATTTGTCAGAATAAGTTATAGCTGAACTGAAACTGAAATTATAGCTAAGTTTTATAGTTACAGTAATATTCGCCCACATCCTTCCTCAGTTGTTATTTCAATGACGTTTACCTTGTAGGCAAGCTTCTTGAAGATCATTGCTCTTCTGTACAGCATTACGTAATTTCCGTCCTAATCATAGCGGTTACTAACAATTTCTATCACCTCTTGACAACATAGTGGTCAATGTAATATTTAAAAACTAAGAAAGAGTAATGAGCAGCGTATTGATGTTGTTGAAAAATGATTTGGTGGCACACGTCCAGTAGCAAGTGCAGCAGATGTAAATGCCATTTACCAATTTGTTTCACTTAGGAACGGCATTTTGCTTCGATTGTAGCAAGGCAATCATTTTGTCTGCACTGACACATAAGAGGAGATTAATGCTGACAGTGGAAAATGGAAATGATCATATGGCGTCAGTGCCCGGGAGTTCCCAGGCGCGAAGATAATGCTGACAACGATATGCCAACATATAACTGGAGTATCAGTATGTCTTTAAAGAAGTTCGTAATGTACGGTAGCCGATCTGCGTTCTATTATTCAATGGCAGAATTGGAAACGTTATTGTTGAATAACCAAGCATATATGTCTGTGCTTACGTTGAACAAATTTGGATTCCCATTAATGCTCCACAGTTCAGACACACCTAATAATATCTCGTCATGAATACACACATTAGCCTAGTTCCATTTGCATCCTGCCTGTTAACTTAGATGCTTTATCTTGACTTTTGTACCAGCAATGAGGAATATCAATAGTAAATGAAATATACACTAGTGGCCACTAAAATTATAGCAAAATAGAACACCATTAACCCCACATGTAGCAAACGTCAAACTGCCATTAAGTGTACTACATGATCGGATATGCAAATGAGTTGCATTTCATCGCAGCTGCTCGGATTTCGAAGGAGTAACGCTACCTACATTCTTTACGTAAAGAAAGATTATGTAGCGGGTTCCTCATTCAACTGTCGGATTTGGATGCTGTTTATTTTTTAGAAGATCGTGTAAGAAGGAGAAACATCTACAAGCATATGCCGGCATTCCACAGCGGCAGCATTGTGGTTTATCAGGACTGCGGTTTATCGTTCCACGATGATGTTGCTCGCGTTGGTCGGGATGCTGTCACGTGAGTCTGCAACCCACCGGCACAGGAAGATCATAGTCAAAACCAAGAGGACAGACGTATTGTTCACTCAGCAATACACGATCGTACAGCCTCCATCACGTACCTTGAGTCAGCAAACAGGCTTCTTTGTAGCAATACAAACATTCACACGAACGAGACTGATTCGCAGTTAACGAATCTGGATTGACGTTAGCTGTTTATGACGTAGAAAAGTTTGTGCCGGTCCGGTACTTGAACCCGAATTTCCCTCTTATCACGAGCGGTTGCTTTAACCATTCGGCTATCCGAGCACGCCTCCCGGGCCGGACCAAACTTCCATACGTCACGGAGTACACAACACTTCGCTCGCACATTTCATGATGCTCGCACAGGAAGAGATAAATATTTTATCGTCATTTTAGCCCGTCGAAGCATGGATACAACCGTCAGTGATGTATCACAGGTTTGGCCATTTTATGATGATGAAGATTATTATTATTACTAGCATTATCATTTAGAGAAGTCATGCAGGGGAATACTGGACAGCGATAACTAACAAATATAAGGAACCGTCAGCTCACTTGGCATGTGATTCTCCTATAACTGTTTGCATGAGTCGCTTCTCAAGTACTGTTCAACAGAATAAGAGGATGGCTTTGCATACAATACTGCAAAAATAGTTGAATACCCAAACCTTCACACCCAAGGCATCTCGTGGCACTATCGGGGGGAGGGGGGGGGGAGTTCAAAGGGCTCTGACATCTGTGGTCATCAGTCCCCTAGAACTTAGAACTACTTGAACCTAACAAACCTAAGGACATCACACATATTCATGCCCGAGGCAGGATTCGAACCAGCGATCGTAGCGGTCACGCGGTTCCAGACTGACGCGCCTAGAACCGCGCGGCCACACCGGCCGGCTACGCAGCCGAAAAAGTCTCTTTTATCAGTAGTTAAAATGATGCTCGAATGCGTACATATTTTGCGACTGCTATTTGGAACACCATCATAGGTCACTAGCAAGTAAAATGCGGCGGTGTACCTATAATTTCATTATTGATCTAGGCTATCCTTCAGAATAGAATTTGTTTTTCAATAATTATTACTTGGCGTTCGAATGTGGAAAAGTTTTTTCTGCATAGTATATCGTTTTATCTCTGGCCTGTGCCTTGGTTTTAGGACGCTGACTAAAAACTGCACTGGATCAGGTTATCTGGCAACCAACCACCAGCGTCCGTCAGAAATCAGTAGAGCTACATCTGAGTTGTTTGGAAACCGCCTGCCAGTTGTTAACTCGGAAACCAATCGAACTGCTCTCTGATTTTATTTCTAGAAATAAGTAAGCCCTTATTATAAATAGTGACTGCCTCGATAAATACTATTTCTTTGGCACTAAAATGGTAGTCTTAGTCAGAAATTTGGTTGTGTTATTTGTGTTTCCATTACTTACGTATGACATACTTTTAGCAACAAGTTTTAAAAACTTACTGGGTCAGTTTAGAATGTCAAAGTAATTACGCACGGTCCAGTCACATCAATGTGACCACCACACATGTACAACGTCAACGTGTAATAACCACTCACAGACGGAAGGTGGCGGCACTAGCAGCGGAGAGTATATAAAGAGTGCCTGGGGGGACACGGAAAACAGTGCAGTCGCTGTCTTAATGCGGAAACGGAGCGATTTAGCTAAGGTCCAAAAGGGATGGATCGTTAGACTTCGGGCACAGGGTGGAACCATTTCCGAAGCGTCTAAGTTTCTAAGCTGTTCGCTTGTCGCCGAGGCTTAAGTAACCGTGCACGGTAAAGTGGCTCTGCTCAAAACTGAGGCAACTGTGATGCATCATGGGCCATAGATAACAAGGGCAAGTGACGGCTGCGGAGATGTGTACGGGCGAATAGACGTGCAACTGTTGAGCAACTGACCGGCAGGATGAACCAACGGGATACGACCGATCCGCGAAAGTTGCTGCGTACGGACTTCTGCAGCAGGCGCCTGGTTCATGCACCAGTGCTGAGTGTTGTTCATCGACGACGAAGGTTGGAACTAGCACGCCAGTACCGCAGCTGTGGTTGGAGTTGGGGGTTGGGTTCTTTGGGGAAGGAGACCAGACAGCGAGGTCATCGGTCTCATCGGGTTAGGGAAGGACGGGGAAGGAAGTCGGCCGTGCCCTTTCAAAGGAACCATCCCGGCATTTGCCTGGAGCGATTCAGGGAAATCACGGAAAACCTAAATCAGGATGGCCGAACGTGGGAGTGAACCATCGTCCTCCCGAATGCGAGTCCAGTGTTTAAACACTGCGCCACCGCAGCTGGGCGTCCACTAAGTAGCAACAGGTCTCCTTTTCAGATGAATGATGTTTTATGCTCCTCCGGGCGGATGGCCGTTGCCATGTGTGGCATGAAACGTCTGAAAGCAAACACCCCGCATCAGTCGTTGTAATGATCCAGGCTGGAGAAGGGAACGTTATGGTCTGGGAAATGTTTTCGTGGCACTCCCTGGGTGATTTTGTCATTCTGAAAGGCACAATGGATCAGCACATCTAAGTATCTATCCATGGGGACCATGTCCATCACTTCACGCAGTTTTTTGTTTATCCTCGGCACGATGGCATCTACCAGCAGGACAAAGCGACGTGCGTCATCCGTAGAGCGCCAAGATGAGTTAACCGTATTCCGCTGGCCACCAAACTACCCGGCTTTAAAACTATGTTAGTCGCCGGACGCTGTGGCCTAGCGGTTCTAGACACTTCAGTCCGGAATCCCGCTGCTGCTACGATCGCAGGTTCGAATCCTGCCCCGGGCATGGATGTATGGGATGTCCTTAGATTAGTTAGGGTTTAAGTAGTTCTAATTCTAGGGGACTGATCACCTCAGATGTTAAGTCCCATAGTGCTTAGAGCCATTTGAACCATTTTTGAACCTCAGATGTTAAGTCCCGTAGTGCTTACAGCCATTTTTTTAAACCCAGTCGAGAATCTGTGAACCACCTCAATCAGGCTGTTTGCGCCTTGGAACCTCAACCGAGAAACCTAGCGCAGCTGGGCACGGCACAGTAGTGAACATGTATTCCAACTTACATGTTTTTACGGTGTACTGTATCGCTTCTACCATGTCAAAGCCGATTTATAGATTTTGGGGTATGCTCAAATGTTCTCAAGATTTACAGTAAAGAGCAGACATTTTATTGAAAGAGTGATGATACATATTTACTTATTATTATGCAGAAAAGCCAGCTTCTTCGTATTAGTTTGGTATTATGGGCCCCATTTCACGAGTAATTCATGTAAACTTCTACGAATGTTGGCATGATCTGAATTAGTTTTCGTTTTGAATGTCGTACACTCGCTTCCGGTTAGACAAATGGGGTAGCTTCAGTGTTCACAAGTAACAGTATTGGTCATTACACATGTGTGAATTATGTTATATTTGTGACAGTATCTCACCGAAATTGTCCTGTCTTGTCGGTATCGTTCTTAAATTATTTTGAGGGACTCAACTTCAAAACAATGTAATCTGTCACATACTTGCAAGATAAAGGGATATGTAATGTACTTGCCACTATCGTCTTCTATTGTGGAGGTAATATAAGTTTAAAGAATGTATTAGTGACTTGAATTAGTTAAGATATGCAGGCACCATAGTAAAAACTGCTACCCAGTTTTCACTGGTAAGAGAACATACAGTATGCACATCATTTCTACAAGCACAGGGGCGTGAAAATCATTAGACTCAAAACATAAATTTTCCTTAACTCAGGACAATGTATTCATGAAGTTCTACATTCTTTCTGCCTTTTGAAATTTTGCTAACTTTTGAACTTAATTGTATTGATAACTTTATCATTACTATCTATGAAAAATGATTGGTAACACTGCGTGACTAATTCTGTTGTTGTTCCTCATCCTTTGGCACAGTCTTAACAACATCTTCCACAAATTTAGTTGTTTAAAAAGGTGATTTAGCAAAGTTTTAAGACTGATTTAACTTTAAACAACTGAAAATGGTGATATCACTATTTTGTATAGATATTAGGATTCTTGGGAACTGTGAACTGTTATGTTCCTTTTTAGATTTTTTTATGTTATGGCCAAAAAAAAGCGAGCTTTTAGTTAGAAAACGTCTCGTTCGGAATGACTTCTTATAGAAAAAACAGTGCTCAAAGGGAAAACTAGGCAAGAGACTACAAATTTCACAAAAATCAGTTAACAGGGTAAGTCAAGCATTAGATAATGGGCGAGACCATCATTTTGTTCATCAAGAACATATGGAAGAAATAGCGAAGTGAGTACCATTATCAAATGGAGACGCATCCCAATTTCCAAAGGGAAGCGGTAGCTGATCTATCAAGTTTTAAAGACTCTCCTGGAAGACTATGGAGTTCATATTTGTAGGCAAGAGTGTTGTGTCTTGAAAAACTTTTCAGACTTTCGCCTCTAGCTACCGGTAATGGAAGTTTGATATATTTTCTTATTCCATTTTGAAATAATAGCGTTCACTTTATGTGTGCCGCGGGTAAAACGTGATCATGTGCCTAGGAACAAAGATTCTGTTCAGATCTAAGAGTGTTGCAATCCAGAAAACCTTGTCAACACTGTATCTAATACTTTATGTGCTGCGTTATTAATGGTGTACGCAACAATAATCAGTAAGTGAAATCAAATTAAGAAGAGCTACTATCGACAACCAGTTACAAGTTGAAAACTTTTTGAAATCAAAGCTATTGGCAACGAAGGCAAATTTCCATTTCAAATACAGGAAAAATTGTTAAGACTCAGTTCATTTGCAAATATCATGTGTTCCATGGAAGAAGGCATTCCGTTTCAAGGTACAAGATGGTGCACGACCGAAGAAGGATGGCTTAACAGTCCACACGTTATGTAACTAATTTTTAAAATGTACTGGATTTTACTCATCATAAAACACTGTAACTGAAGAATTATCAATGTCTGCCAAATTACTTTAATATATCATACAACACTTAATTATGTAGAACTAATAATATTTACGAACACTGAGCAAAACTCAACCTCATATCTCCTAACAGCAGAAACAGTAGAGAATGCCAGAAACTGCTTATAGTGGTTTTTAATGCGCAATCCATCGTGTGATTCTAAAATCAGTCACTGGATTGGAACACCGACCACGAAACATTACGCTTCCCCAAGTACACTGTAATCCAGGACTAATAATCTAGCCTGCTCCTTTTTTTTAGAAAACTCGTTACTGCAGGTATTCCGATAAACAACCAAGAAATAAAATCATTTCAACACTTGGAATGGGAATGAGCAAATGACGTTGAAATCAGTTTGATAATTCCTAGAACTATGCAAAGGAATTTCTCGACAACCTCTTAAAATTCTCTGAAACGAAGTTTTACCTCACGTGACTTCACTATTCCTTCAGGGCACACTACTAAAAACTTGAGTCAATTCTAGTATCTGTACAGATAACCACATCAAACTTGAAACCTTAGAGCTCTCTAGACGAAGCTAATTTTGTTTTATTTTATTGTTTTTGACATGTTTATCTTTAAGATGAGCCGACGTTCTCCACGTGTGAAGAAAACAGGCAGCATGTTAGGAGAGCTGTAGTTGAGTTTTGTGTGTCATATGTAACTCAAACTGTTAATCAACCAACGTCTATTATGTTGTGGACCATAATTTCTGTACATGAAGCAGGCACTCTCCATATTGCTATTATAAAAAGTTCCAGAAAAATATCTTTTGCCTGAGTTCAAGGAATGGTTTCAGGAAAGTGCGGTTTTTTATGCATGATGGCGCACCATTTCATAAAGCCAAGTCAGTCACATAACTTTTGAATGAAAATGGTGTAAACTCTATGTCATGGCTTGGGAATAGCCCAGACGTGAAGGTAATACAAATTCTGTTCAGCAAGTTATAAGAGAAGATTGAAAAAACAAACACTATTAAAACGAAGGTGCAAATGATCGATAAGCTTATAAAATATGGCACACTGTGATGAAGAAATTGAAAATCTTCGCTGAGTTTTAATAGGAAGTATTCACAAGGAGAATTGAATTGTTAGTAAAGGTTAAAAACATGAACGCAAAATGCTGACGCAACATGTAACTGACTCTTCCTTCGCTTCTTTGCACGACAACTTCAAAATTATAGGTGAAAAGCACAATATTGTGTATGCTCTATAGTACTGATTTATTTTGTTAATCGTTTTCGGCTTACAAGGTCATCATTAATTAGTCTTTAACTGAGTGTAGTCTTCAAAGAGCGTACAATATTAGTGAACAAACTGAGAAACTTGTTACACATCGAGAGTGAGGTACGAACGCAGAGTAAATGCCATCTTTGACAGTGCAGTGGTGATGTAATTAAAAGTGTTACAGTTAAGCAGTAACTAAATATAAAGGCAGCAAATTTGAAAACATTAACACTAAACCTCGAACTAACAATTTAGATTAAATTAACAATCACAGTAAAATAACATTAGTGAAAGACAAGAGCACTGAAGAATAACTTGAAGATCTCTTATTTAACTTTATTGTTATCGTTAATTTAATTTAAGTTTTTATATAATCACCATTTTTAGAGGTTTAATATGAATGTTTTATTATTTGTTTCCTTTATATTTATTTACTGTTTAAATTTAAGCATTTTAATTACATTACAGCTGCACTGTCAAAGTTGACATTTTTTTTTTAATTTACTGGTTATTTAGCCTGACAAGATGAGGAACTTAAGGTCCTCTCTTACATCTTACCAGGAGCAACACATACAAAACATAGTCTACTACATAATAATCAAAACAATAATAAATTGCATTATTAGCAAAAATCATAATAATAATAATAATAATAGTACTAGTAACACTAATAGTGATGATACAATAATGGAGGAATTAAGAATGATATTAATTAGTCATTACATAACAAACCCAATAACAATAATATGCATTAGTAACAAAAGTAATTATTTACAATAGCAATAATAATATTAATAATAATAATAAAATAATGGAGACATTAAGAATGATACAGATTAGTTTAGCACTTTTGAAGCCTTGTTTGGTATTAGAAGAAGCGGAAGGGGTAACGAAAGAGGAGAGGATTTAAATGAAACTGACGGTGATCGCTAGGAAAGAAAAGAATTTCAATAGAGTACTCTGTAGACAAGGGGAGGGAAAAGCGGTGAGAAGGTGGGTCATTAGCTGTCCTTTAAAGTTTGGAAGGATTTTTAATTTCTCTAATATTTTGAGAAAGATTGTTCTAAAGTCGGGTTCCTCACACAGAAAATTATTTAGAGAACATGGTAGTGTCGTGTAGTGGTAATCTGTGTTCGTACCTCACTCTCAATGTGTAACATGTTTTCAATATCGTTTGCAAATATTCTACCTTCTCTGACGACGACAGTCAGTTAAAGTCTGATGATCGCCTTCTAAACCGAAAACCATCTAACAAGCTACATTAATAATGTAGATCATACACAGTATTGTGCTTTTCGCTCATAGTGAACTCAAAAGTGTTACTTTTTACAAAACAGTCTAATAATTTTCTCTGAGCAGCACGTCTTTATCTGCTAGCATCCTCTATTTGTCTGTATGTACACCTGCAGCTGATTAAAGATTCGAAAATAATTAATTCAACCAGAAGTAAGGAAAGAAAGGAAAATTCGCATTTGACGTCCCATCGACTAGAAGATTCATAGATATGAACCACATGCTCAGATTTGTCTAGAATGGAGAAGGAAATCGGTCATTGTCTTTCCAAAGCAACCATCCCGATATTCGCCTCAAATGACTTAGGCGAAGCATCAGAAAAGTATATGTGGATGGCGAGATTGTGTTCTGTTCTGGACCCCGCTAGTCCCGAATACGAGTCATCTTTGCAGACTCTCTCGGTGATTCGCTCAGAGTCGATATTCAACTGTAAAGCACCTTTGGACCTGAACTAATTCCTTAAAATAGGCACTTTTCTTAATTTTCAATTGGACGGAAAAGCCTAACGAACTGACATAACATCTTATTTATCGACATTAAGGCGCATTAGCGTAGATACTGCTGTGATGTCAGTTACACCAACTCTTTTTTATTTGCTGGTTTAAGTAGCATTAAATTCTACGCTGACGGGCAATCCTGGTGTGTCTTGATCTCGTTAAGTTCATGCCACTGACGTAGGTTGTGACAGGCTTACATATCCGTTCTTCCTTCCGTCACCGTTTGGTTGGTATTGGGCAATGAATTTCTTGCCAATAACCGCTCCACAGAAAATTCGAGAGCAATGTCGGTTATAAAACAGTTTGGGTATCACCGCGACCATCTATTCCACGTGAATTCTACAGCGCTCGGGCAATCAATTCTGTCCCCTTGTAAGCATGT
Organism: Schistocerca gregaria; assembly: GCF_023897955.1. NCBI lineage: Eukaryota > Metazoa > Arthropoda > Insecta > Orthoptera > Acrididae > Schistocerca > Schistocerca gregaria. The sequence goes on from NC_064931.1 coordinate 749,206,389, forward strand.
TTCTCGTCTCCAATTGGTAATTTCGAAAATAATGTACGCTATACCCGTGTAGAGAACGGCCGGGAAGCAATCAAACTGTGATGCATAGACGTGCAGGAACACGTCCCGTATTTCGAGTGTGCGCGCCGGACGGATTCGGCCCGCGAGACGCCGTAGCAGCATTGGCACCGTTGTGTGGGTACAAAGCTTTATGCTTTTGACCAAATGATTTCTTCTTATTTATAGAACTTTCAATTAACTCTCGAAATTGTGAGGATATATCGCGGAGGCGGGCGCGCGTTATTATAGAAATATGGCGGCCGCTGCAGGCGCGCCAGCCGAGCAGGCGTCCGTAAGTCAGGCAGCGCGCTATCAATTAGATACCCGTAATACTTTACAAGAATGCTGCATGCTAAATGTCCAACCATCCATCGATACATGATTCGATAGTATAAACCGTAACTCTGATTGGCCACCGAATCGAGTAGAATCATTTTTCCTGCGGCTAAGTTATGTTAATTTATGCAGTTGCTGTTAAGTAGCTCGCTTGCCGTACACGTTGTCCTTATGCCTGCGACGTTACTCATTCTTCTCGCCGACTTCATTTCATTATGGGGCATTAAGAAAACAATTTTGGAAGCTTTTGTATTAAATTACAGATATAAAGCGTCCCGCGCAGCGTCCGCGCACCCCGATTAGATTTACTGCCGAACAGGGCGAAAACTGGAAAACAGCGCTTTGTCTTTAAGCGGCCCAAAAAGATTCAAAACGACTGCGGCCAGTAATAAGGCCCGTGCGTGGGAGTCTGTGGGCGAGGGTGCGGAAGAATGAAAACAGTCACGTCAGAGGCATGTGCAGTTCAGTCTCGTCGGACAAAAAGCTTATTTCCGGGCGAAAGTGAAATTCGTATTTTAGGACGAAATGAACATTGGCAAGTTCAGAATTCTATGTACTATGAAGTGTCTGGTAACGTATAATTTCATTTGTTTCAAAATTGAAAGTGGGAAAAAGGGAAGAAAATTGAAGTTTGTAATCTCTCCCCCCCCCACCCCCCCACCCTTTCTTCTTCTTTCTTCCATCTACTGTCCACCTTAAACAACGTAATTAACAAGCAAAGTCTTTTATGAACATTTGAGAGGAGTGAGGATTACAAAAACTTACTTTGGTTGCCATGTTGAGATGGCTCCAGTTCTTTTTGTCTGTGGATGGGATTCTTGAAGCTGGAAATCTATCATCAGGTCCTCACGGCTGATTTGAACTAAATAAGTTGGAAGATTGTTGTTGTAAAATTTTTTACGTAAATATATTTTCCACTAATTTTCGCACATTTTAGTATATAATAAATGGCTCAGAGCACTATGGGATTTAACTTCTGAGGTCATCACGCCCTTAGAACTTAGAACTACTTAAACCTAACTAACCTAAGAACATCACACACATCCATGCCCGAGGCAGGATTCGAACCTGCGACCGTAGCGGTCGCGTGGTTCCAGACTGTGGCGCCTAGAACCGCTCGGCCATCCCGGCCGCTTTAGTATATCATACAGTATTTTAATTTTTCACATTAACGAACTCGAAATTACATTGTTCACCCCTATTATACAAAAATACGTCCGCTCACATCAGAGGCAAGCTTAAGACTCACACTCTGCGAAAATAACAATATTCCTAAGGGCTTACAATTTTCTTAACAAATGATTTTCTACTAGTTTTCGTTATATTATTGGTTTCGATTATTATTTCATAAATTAATCTATAAATAAAAATAGTAAACAGTACAGGATTGCGTAATTAATAATACAAATTTTGATATTTACTGTCCATTCAGAACTAGTACTTATCGATTATAACATCGAAACTAAAATATTAAGCAAAGTAATTCCTTTTCACAACTTTTAGCTTGAAATATAACATATGTGTATAAGGTTGTATGAAAATTTTCAGAACAGTAACTGAGATAATATTGACCTGTACAAAATTCGAAAAATACTACTGGTATCGAAAACTACTGTTGAGGAAAAGCAATGCCTGAGGATGATGTCCCGTTACAAGATTAACGCTCCATATTCGTCGACATCATTACAGATTAAGCACAATGAGTGCACAACGATGGGATGGAAGTCAGCCGTCATCTTGTTTCAGGAATCATTCACCTCAAGTGATGAATTCAGTTGCTCGGAATATGAATCCACCGTCTTAATAATAGTGCTGCCTCTCTCTGTAAAACAAAAATGTGATGTTTTTATCCTTTTTTCAAGCAATAAAAGGATATTTGTGGCTTCTGCCTTTTTATTTTGTCTCTCCTCTTTCAGACTCACCTACTTCTTCCGTGACCTCTCTGTAGCACTATGGAAGCGAGTTTCCATCTTTTGCACGCTGCTTCGGTCTTCAGCCAATCAGGGACGCTGTCGGTTGTCTGTGCCATGACACCACGTGTATCTGAAGGCACTGTGTTCCAGAATTCGAAGCGAGGAGGGTCGAAGGCGAAGACTGCAATGCTGTAGGTTTTCGTGAGATTCACTTCAATTATTTTGGTGTGGTTGTTCGTAAACAATGTTCAGATCATTTCAATATTGTGGCACAAATACTCGTATTTGCAGTTATTTTGCAATCTCTCTGAGTGCAGAACTTGTAATGAGCTGTAACGTGATACGGTGTTCAGGCTAGTGGTATAATAGGCTTGAAAATCGGTCGTTGTTCATAAGCTGGAAGCTGGTTATAGACTCAAGTCGTATATTTAGGTTTCTTCTCGTTCCATGAAGCTTACGAAGAATGACTGCTTTTACGGCTCTATGGGAGTCGACAGCTGCCTGAACTATTTTCTGCATGATCGCTACGGGACACATGCATAGGTGCCTGAGAGTGAGAGAGTTCGTGGTTATTTGAGTTCTCTGAGGTTCTTCTACAGTCGACCAGTTAAGCTTTTCAACATTTCTCTTATTCTTTCTCGCCAGTGAAGAAACCTTGATCGTCCACGCCGTCCCTCTTTGTATACGCACGATGTTCCTCATTTCTCTCACGTGCGTGTGTAGTATTAAGTATGAACCGTACAAGTACTTTGTACCGGGTGATCAAAAAGTCAGTATACATTTGAAAACTTAATAAACCACGGTATCGTGATCGATCGACATCTCTAGGGATGCTGAAAGACAACATCCGACGTCAGTGCCTCACTATAACTCCGGACATGCTTTACAGTGCTGTTCACAACGTTATTCCTCGACTACAGCTATTGCTGAGGAATAATGGTGGACGTATCCTGTAAAGAACATCATTTTTGCTTTGTCTTACTTTGTTATGCTAATTCTTGCTATTCTGATCAGATGAAGCGTCATCTGTGGGACATTTTTTGAACTTTTATATTTTTGGTTCTAATAAAATCCCATGTCATTCCAAGCATGTGTGTCAATTTGTACCTTTCTATCTACATTATTCCGTGATTTATTCAGTTTTCAGATTTATACTGACTTTTTGATCACCCAGTATTTAATCTCTTTTGTAAACAAATTGCAGCTTCCCAGCGTCAACCGAATGAATCATAGCCTGGTGTTTGCCTTACTTACAAATGTGGTTTTGTGGTCATTCCACCCCATCTCTCTACTTATTTTTATTCTCCAAAATTTTTTCATTACTTGACCTTTTCTAATTCTGACTCATTAGTTCTGAAGTCAAAGCATGACACAATTTTGTGTTTCGAGAAGCGCAAGACTTGACAATGCTCTACATCAAGGGCAAACTGCCAGTCTTTGCACCACTCTGATTTTTTCTCGAGACCAGATTGAATATTACTCACTTTTGTAATGCCACTATTACATCCCCCAGAGCATACTATAATTTACTCCAATGTCTGTTCATGCCTCTCCATCCTGAACAGCGTGTTGCGTACTGGCTGTCAGAAAATTTCCTATCCAATTGTAAACTTGGTTATATTTCCAGTGAGAACGTAAGCTCACCGGGTAAAATATTAGTGACCGTCTTAAAATGCGACGATTATTGCTTTGGGACGCTATAGACGGTGAACGACTGTTGCACGCTTTCATGTGACCTTTCCACCAAAGACATAGGTCGCGGCTGTTAAGCGTTGTGTATCTGCCACTCGATTGCGCTGAATCAGCGCAGTAAGATGGGTCAACGTGGAGACAAGACAGCACGGCAGAAAGCACACATTGCATTTGGATGCACCCACGACCACACCGTGATCGTAGTTGTTCGATTTGTTGGTGTATAAGTGGACTATCCAACGTGTCTACTGGGAATGATGTATCACTTACAGCCTTATAGCACAGCATAAGAACAGTGGTCGTAAGAAGATCTTAACCGTCGGGGTCACGAGGTGAGAGTCACAAATTGTCAATAATAATAATAATAATAATGGCGAGTGACGAGGCCGTCCCGTCGGGTAGACCGCTCGCCTGGTGCAAGTCTTTGGGTTTGACGCCTCTTCGGCGACTTGCGCGTCGATGGGGATGAAATGATGATGATTAGGACAACACAACACCCAGTCCTTGAGCGGAGAAAAATCTCCGACCCATCGGGGAATCGAATCCGGGCCCTTAAGAGTGACAGTCTGTCGCGCTGACCACCCAGCCACCGGGGGCGGACATATTGTCAATTGCAGTCGATTTCACTAATTCCCTCTGTCAGTGAATTCAAATCCTTCTCAATACTGAGGGACAGGCAAATGAAAACCGAACAGCCGCCACAACGGAACCATGGAACGTTTCCATTCAACAGTAATCAGCACACGATTTAAAACCTTTGTCTCACTGGGAGACGAGACGATCAATACCTGCTACGTAGAACGCGGTCGGCCGCTGACGGATCCAAAACCACGCCCAATCTTGCACTTTCTCGTTAGACTGAAACCAACGCCCATAAATTTCTTCAGGTCACCAAAGACGTTAAAATGTCTCGGTGAAAGATCCGGGCTGTATGGAGGATGTTACAGTGTTTGCCAACCAAACCGCTGAAGCATATCCTTCGTCCGATTGACAGTGTGGGGACAGGCGTTACTGTGCGATAGGATGATTCCGTCCGGCAGCATTCTGACAGCCAGCTATCCGGGGCGTTATCAGACACACCTTTGCTGGTCATCGGAGCTCAGTTCGAAGCGGGACTCATCACTGAAGACAATTCTGCTCCAATCAATGAAATTTCAGACAGAAGAGTCTGGAGATCCCACAGACAGCTGTGGAATACCAACCTGACTGTCGCTTGACATGCGGAGCGACAATAAGGAGAAATGGTCTGGGGTGCCATTTCTTTTCATAGCAGAACGCCTTTGGTTGTAATCCGCGGCACCCTTAGAAACAGTAACACGACAACGATTTTCTACACCAATTTAGTTACCCTTCATGGCAAGCCATCTAGGGCTTACATTTCAGCAAAATAGCACCTAGCAGAAAGATCGCCGGATCGCTCTCCATTTGAGAATGTTAAGAGCATTATGGGCAAGGCCCTTCAACCACCTCGGGATTCAACAGAATTAGGCACATTCTCCCTAAGGATCCATCAGAGCCAAGCAGCATAACTGCTTGCATAAGGGCCAGAGGTGGACCAACACGTTATTGACTTCCTCAGTTTATGAAGCTCTTGCTCTTGAACAAATCATCCATTTCTTCTGAAATTTGTAGTCATTTGTTTGTCGGTACATTTGGATCACACCTACCGATTTCCGTCCCGTTCGGAAAGTTCATTCGTAGTGCGTCGCGCTTTTACTAGGAATGGTGCTGCCTCACACATGATACACTACTGGCCATTAAAATTGCTACACCACGAAGATGACGTGCTACAGACGCGAAATTTAACCGACAGGAAGAAGATGCTGTGATATGCAAATGATTAGCTTTTCAGAGCATTCACACAAGGTTAGCGCCGGTGGCGACACCTACAGCATGCTGACACGTTGTTGTGATGCCTCGTGTAAGGAGGAGAGATGCGTACGTTCACGTTTCCGACTTTGATAAAGTTCGGATTGTAGCTTATCGCGATTGCGGTTTATCGCAACGCGACATTGCTGCTCGCGTTTGTGAAGATCCAATGACTGTTAGCAGAGTATGGAATCGGTGGGTTAAGGAGGGTAATACGGGAGGCCGTGCTGGATCCCAAAGGCCTCGTATCACTTGCAGTCGAGATGACAGACATCTTATCCGCATGGCTGTAACGGATCGTGCAGCCAGGTCTCGATCCCTGAGTCAACAGATGGGGACGTTTGCAAGACAACAACCATCTGCACGAACAGTTCGACGACGTTTGCAGCAGCATGGAGTGTCAGCTCGGAGACCATGGCTGAGGTTACCCTTGACGCTGCATCATAGACAGGAGCGCTTGCGATGGTGTAGTCAACGATGAACCTGGTTGCACGAATGGCAAAACGTCGTTTTTTCGGATGAATCCAGGTTATGTTTATAGCATCATGATGGTGGCAGACGTGTTTGGCGACATCGCGGTGAACACATATTGGAAGCGTGTATTCGTCATCGCCATACTGGCGTATCACCCGGCGAGATGGTATGGGGTGCCATTGGTTACACGTCTCGGTCAGCTCTTGTTCGCATTGACGGCACTTTGAACGGTGGACGTTACATTCAGATGTGTTACGACCCGTGGCTCTACCCTTCATTCGATTCCTGCGAAACCCTACATTTCAGTAGGATAATGCACGACCGCATGATGCAGGTCCTGAACGGACCTTTCTGGATACAGAAAATGTTCGATTGCTGCACCGGCCAGCACATTCTCCAGATCTCTCACCAATTGAAAACGTCTGGTCAATGGTGGCCGAGCAACTGGCTCCTCATAATACGCCAGTCACTACTTTTGATGAACTGTGGTATCGTGTTGAAGCTGTATGGGCAGCTGTACCTGTACGAGCCATCCAAACTCTGACTCTACGCCCAGGCGTATCAATGCCGTTATTACGGACAGAGGTTGTTGTTCTAGGTAAGGATTTCTCAGGATCTATGCACCCAAATTGAGTGAAAATGTAATGACATGTCAGTTTTAGTATAGTATATTTGTCCAATGAATACCCGTTTATCATCTGTATTTCTTCTTGGTGTAGTAATTTTAATGGCCAGTAGTGTAGGTATCGACCTTGAACTAACAGGCCGGTATACTTCGGCGCCCAGCATGGGGCTATGTCATTTCAGTAGGGCTATATTATATTAGTGAATATTATTTTCGAAGAGCTTGTCAGTTCAATACTCAGGCGAAGTATGTTTCATTTTTTGTAATTGGTGGAAATTACAGTTGCAGATCTAGTTCATTGTATGGGCGACAGTTTACGATACTGTAGGTATCATTTGCTTCATTTGCTTTACTGCTGATACAGTAAATCGAGTTTCAGATTGTTTTGTCGGGAATAATACTGTTTGTCGTTTGAGAACATTCATTTCTGTCGAATTTTCTCATCCTAAAGAATTTTTCCTTGGATATTTAATGGTGCTTTATGATATTCTTTTCTGACACACTTGTGTTACGTAGTTTTCCGTGTCGATAAAGGCTGTTTGTTCCCATGAAAAAGTATCCAAACGACCTGAACTATACTTAAATCGGCGCCAAGTTTAAAAGCATCCAAATAATTTGAATTTTGGATCATGTTCAAAAGTGTATGAACAATGTCAGTCTTTTATCAAAACCATGTATAGGATGTAATATTTATTAAATACATCAGCTTCACCTTGAGTTGCATAAAACTGTGCTATGTTCAAAAGTATTTTAAGACCTTTGGTGCCGTGCTCAAAGTATCTGAATGACTTGAATTATCAAAAATACAGCACACACAAGACACACACACACACACACACACACACACACACACACACACACACACACACACAAACGTATCTGAGAAAAATATTATCCTCACATCTCCAGACTTGAGTGCAGTTGGTGTCTCGAGCGAAAGCTAAGCCTTGGCTACTCCAACAGTAGATAGCGTACATGTCTGTGATATCGTCCTTAACTCAACAGCTGGGCGTTTGTTTTACGCCAGCTGTAGATGATGCAGGATAAGACACGCCGCAGGGGCCTGTAGCCTTGCAGCGAAACCAGGAAGTCTATTTTTGAAATCATATTCTATGATAACCGATTATTTTTATTAAACCTTTGTATTTTGGATGTAAAAATACCCCCAGAGCTAGAATTTTTAAGCGTTTGCAAGCAACAGTTCAGGAGCTATTAGCATTTCATCAGTTTATTGGAAATTAAGGACCAATATACGTTTAAAGCTATGAACGGCGAGCTTTAACTATACGTTATATCCACGGGCTCAGTGTCATATTACGTAGGTTTTGAGTTACCTTGGTAATAAACTTTCACTTCGAATTAAATCGAGTCGAGATTTTAAGTGGGCTCTAGGCAAGCCAGTCCATTTCAGGAAAATTATTGTCCACAAACCATTGCTTCACAGACGCTGCCCTATGACAGGATGCTGATACGAACAACCATCTTTTCAAAAGTGTTCCCATACTGCAAGCAGTACATAGTGCTATAAAATATGTTCCTACCTGTTCACAGGATGCTGATACGAACAACCATCTTTTCAAAAGTGTTCCTACACTGCACGCAGTACATAGTGCTAAAAATATGTTAGTATCTGTCCACATTTGGCGTTTCCGTAAGTGTAATAAGAGCACCGTACGCTAACCAGCAAAAGCGCCCCATACCGTAACACTACCTTCTCTGTACTTTACTGTTGGCACATGATGGCACGTATCGTTCTCCAGACATTCGCCTAACCCAAACTCTTCGTCGGATTGCCACAGGGCATAGCGTGATGCATCAGCCGATATCTTTCGCTTCCAGTCATCCAATGTCCAGCGGCATCACTCTTTACACCGCCTCAAGCATCGCCTAGCACTGACTTACAGAAATCTGCGGTTTATGGGGAGCTGCTGGATCATTGTAACCCTTTATTTTTAACTCTCGACGCACAATCATTTTACAAGGTCACATTTATTGAACTATATGAAACAAAATTGTCATAACTTCTGATCGGTTTGCGTTAGGATGTTCAAACTGCAAGGTTACCCGCGGGGCACGATGAAAATTGTATGGTTTGGTTAAGCGACGGAGCCCACTTTCACTTGGATGGTTGTTGTTGTTGTTATGGTCTTCAGTCCTGAGACTGGTTTGATGCAGCTCTCCATGCTATTCTATCCTGTGCAAGCTTCTTCATCTCCCAGTACCTACTGCAGCCTACATCTTTCTGAATCTGCTTAGTATATTCATCTCTTGGTCTCCCTCTACTATTTTTACCCTCCACGCTGCCCTCTAGTACTAAATTGGTGATCCCTTGATGCCTCAGAACATGTCCTACCAACCGATCCCTCCTTCTGGTCAAGTTGTGCCACAAACTCCTCTTCTCCCCAATTCTATTCAATACCTCCTCATTAGTTATGTGATCTACCCATCTAATCTTCAGCATTCTTCTGTAGCACCACATTTCGAAAGCTTCTATTCTCTTCTTCTCTAAACTATTTATTGTCCATGTTTCACTTCCATACATGACTATACTCCATACAAATACTTTTAGTAACGACTTCCTGACACTTAAATCTATACTTGATGTAGACAAATTTCTCTTCTTCAGAAACGCTTTCTTTGCCATTATCAGTCTACATTTTATATCCTCTCTACTTCGACCATCATCAGTTATTTTGCTCTCCAAATAGCAAAAGTCCTTTACTACTTTAAGTGTCTCATTTCCTAATCTAATTCCCTCAGCATCACCCGACTTAATTCGACTACTTTCCATTATCCTTGTTTTGCTTTTGTTGTTGTTCATCTTATATACTCCTTTCAAGACACTGTCCATTCCATTCAACTGCTCTTCCAAGTCCTTTGCTGTCTCTGACAGAATTACAATGTCATCGGCGAACCTCAACATTTTTATTTCTTCTCCATGGATTTTAATACCTACTCCAAACTTTTCTTTTGTTTCCTTTACTGCTTGCTCAATATACAGATTGAATAGCATCAGGGAGAGGCTACAGCCCTGTCTCACTCCCTTCCCAACCACTGCTTCCCTTTCATGTCTCTCGACTCTTATAACTGCCATCTGCTTTCAATACAAATAGTAAATAGCCTTTCGCTCCCTGTATTTTACCCCTGCCACCTTCAGAATTTTAGAGAGAGTATTCCAGTCAACAATGTCGAAAGCTTTCTCTAAGTCTACAAATGCTAGAAACGTAAGTTTGCCTTTCCTTAATCTATCTTCTAAGACAAGTCGTAGGGTCAGTATTACCTCACGTGTTCCAAAATTTCTACGGAATCAAACTGATTTTTCCCAAGGTCAGCTTCTACCAGTTTTTCCATTAGTCTGTAAAGAATTCGCGTTAGTATTTTGCAGCCGTGACTTATTAAACTGATAGTTCGGTAATTTTCTCATCTGTCAACACCTGCTTTCTTTGGGATTGGAATTATTATATTCTTCTTGAAGTCTGAGGTAAATTCACCTGTCTCACACATCTTTCTCACCAGATGGTAGAGTTTTGTCAGGACTGGCTCTCCCAAGGCTGTCAGTAGTTCTAATGGAATTTTGTCTACTCCCGGGGCCTTGTTTCGACTCAGGTCTTTCAGTGCTCTGTCAAACTCTTCACGCAGTATCATATCTCCCATTTCATCTTCATCTACTTCCTCTGCCATTCCCATAATATTGTCCTCAAGAACATCGCCCCTGTGAAGACCCTCTATATACTCCTTCCACAATTCTGCTTTCCCTTCTTTGCTGAGAACTGGGTTTCCATCTGAGTTCTTGATATTCATGCAAGTGGTTCTCTTTTCTCCAAAGGTATATTTAATTTTCCTATAGGCAGTATCTATCTTACCCCTAGTGAGATAAGCCTCTACATCCTTACATTTGTCCTCTAGCCATCCCTGCGTAGCCATTTTGCACTTCCTGTCGATCTCATTTTTGAGACGTTTGTATTCCTTTTTGGCTGCTTCACTTACTGCTTTTTTGTATTTTCTCCTTTCATCAATTAAATTCAGTATCTCTTCTGTTAACCAAGGATTTATACTCGTTCTCCTCTTTTTACCTATTTGATCCTCTGCTGCCTTCGTATGTCATTCCTCGAAGCTACCCATTCTTCTTCTACTGTATTTATTTCGCCTAATCTTGTCAATTGTTCACTTATGCTCTCCCTGAAACTCTGTACTACCTCCGGTTCTTTCAGTTTATCCAGGTCCCATCTCCTTAAATTCCCACCTTTTTGCAGTTTCTTCAATTTTAATCTACAGTTCCTAACCAATAGATTGTGGTCAGAGTCCACATCCGCCCCTGGAAATGTCTTACAATTTAAAATCTGGTTCCAAAATCTCTGTCTTACCATTATATAATGTATCTGAAACCTGTCAGTATCTCCAGGGTTCTTCCATGTATACAACCTTCCTTCATGATTCTTTAACCAAGTGTTACCTATGATTAAGTTATGCTCTGTGCAAAATTCCACCAGGCGGCTTCCTCTTGCGTTTCTTAGCCCTAATCCATATTCACCTACTACGTTTCCTTCTCTTCCTTTTCCTACTGTCGAATTCCAGTCACCCATGACTATTAAATTTTCGTATTCCTTCACTTGGATGGGTTCGTCAATAAACAAAATTGGTGCATTTGGGGACTGAGAATCCGCATTTTGCGATCGGGAAGTCTTCGCCCTCAACAGATGACTGTGTGGCGTGCAATGTCCAGTCACAGAATAATCGGTGCGTTATTCCTTGACGGCGCAGTGACTACGGAATGGTACGTGAAGATTTTGGAAGATGAGTTCATCCCCATTATTCAAAGTGATCCTGATTTCCACAAGATGTGGTCTGTGCAAGAAGGAGCTCGACCCCATCGAAGCAAGAGAGTGTCTGATGGGGACCGCTCTGGGTGCCCAGAGGCCACTGGCATGGGCCTCGATTGGCCACCATATTCTCCGGATCCGAACACATGCGACTCCTTTTTGAAGTACTACATTGAATACAAGGTGTACAGCAATAACTACAAAACCAATGCTGAGCTGAAAACAGCCATTCAGGAGGTCATTGACATCACTGATGTTCATCGCCAATGATGGTAGGCATAGCGAACATGTCATAACCTAAATCCGAATACCTGTAGTGATTTGCACATGTTGAATGAAGTGTGTGCACGCTGTATTTTGTAACTAATTTACGTTTTTTCCCTGTTGTTGTTGTTGTCTTCAGTCCTGAGACTGGTTTGATGCAGCTCTCCATGCTACTCTATCCTGTGCAAGCTGCTTCATCTCCCAGTACCTACTGCAACCCACATCCTTCTGAATCTGCTTAGTGTACTCATCTCTCGGTCTCCCGCTACGATTTTTACCCTCCACGCTGCCCTCCAATGCTAAATTTTTGATCCCTTGATGCCTCAAAACATGTCCTACCAACCGATCCCTTCTTCTAGTCAAGTTGTGCCACAAACTTCTCTTCTCTCCAATCCTATTCAATACCTCCTCATTAGTTATGTGATCTACCCATTTTTCCCTACAGTTCAATAATTGTCACCCTGTACTAGCTGACAGCACTTTTGAACTCACAAGTGATTTCTACCGCTAAACGCATGCGATTTTTTACAACTGCCCTCCACAATGCTTGACGGTCTCTGTCCGTCGGTACATACACTATGTGATGAGAAGTATCCGGACAACCCCAAAAACATACGTTTTTCACATTAGGTGCATTGTGCTGCCACCTACTGGCAGGTACTTCATATATCAGCGACCTAAGTAGTCATTAGACATCGTGAGAGAGCAGAATGGGGCGCTCCGCAGAACACACGGACTTCGAACGTGGTCAGGTGATTGGATGTCACTTGTGTCATACGTCTGTAAGCGAGATTTCCACACTCCTAAACATCCCTAGGTCCACTGTTTCCGATTTGGTAGCGAAGTGGAAACGTGAAGGGACACGTACAGCACAAAAGCGTACAGACCGAGTCGTCTGTTGACTGACAGAGACCGCTGACAGTTAAATAGGGTCGTAATGTCGAATAGGCAGACATCTATCCAGACCACCACACAGGAATTCCAAACTGCATCAGGATTCATTTCAAATACTATGACAGTTAGGCGGGAGGTGAGAAACCTTGAAATTAATGATCGAGAGGCTCTCATGAGCCACACATCACGCCGGTAAATGCCAAACGACACCTCGCTTGGTGTAAAAAGCGTAAACATTGGACGATTGAACAGTGGGAAAACATTGTGTGGAGTGACGAATCACGGTACACAATGTGGTGATCCGATGGCAGGGTGTGGGTATGGCGAATGCCCATTGAACGTCATCTGCCAGCGTGTGTAGTGCCAACAGTAAAATTCGGAGGCGGTGAGGTTATGGTGTGATCGTGATTTTCATGGAGGGGGCTTGCATCCCTTGTTGTTTTGTGTGGCCCTATCTCAGCACAGGCCTACATTGATGTTTTAAGCACCTTATTGCTTCCCACTGTTGAAGAGCAATTCGAGATCGAGCACCTGTTCATAATGCATGGCCTGTGGCAGAGTGGTTACACGACAATAACATCCCTGTAATGGACTGTCCTGCACAGAGTCCTGACCTGACTCCTATAGAACATTTCTGGGATGTTTTCGTACGAGCCCTCACCGGCCGACATCGATACCTCTCCTCAGTACAGCACTCCGTGAAGAATGGGCTGCCATTCCCAAAGGAATCTTCCAGCACCTGATTGAATGTATGCCTGCGAGAGCGGAAGCTGTCATCAAGGCTAAGGATGGGCCAACATCATATTGTATTCCATCATTACGGATAGAGGATGCCATGAACTTGTAAGTCACTTTCAGCCAGGTATCTGGATACATTTGATCACATAGTGTAAGATCCCTATGGTCTTGGTATAGATATGGTTGTTCCTTCGCGTTCCCACTTTACAGACACATTACTTGGGCAGCTTCATAAGTGTTGAAATGTTCCTAACGAATCTGTTATTCAGGTGCCACCTAATGACTAGCCCACGTTCGAAGACATGAGCTTTATGGCTGACCCATTCTAGTGTTACTGTTTCTCTACTGATAACACAATACTCGCCGCCTCCTTTTATGCTTGCGGATCCACCTCTCATGACATCTAATCGTCAGCCGCATTACATAGTGGTGTTTGGATACTTTTCATCAGATAGTGTGTTAGTCACCCCCTTAAAAGGTCACACTGACTGATCAGTTTCCAGCACTCTGCGTTGTGTACAGCTGGTATCAGGCTGTCATATGACCCTTCACTGCTGACGTAAATCATGGCGGTGTATGTGCTAGTAGGTCGTACGGCATTAACGCAGTACGACTGATCAACCTAGAGAAAGAAGCTATCGTGATTCAGCATGCCAATGATCCCACTTTGGTGATGTATCAGTACGGATTGTCCGAACTGTCTACAACTAATGGTGTACCACCCGCAGCCATGTAATATGGCGTAAGATCGGTAGTCTTAAAAAGAGGCAAATCGAAAGGGATTACAGACGGGTGTCACGCCCTGTCAATGACAATCGGTTTCAACCCCGACAGGAATTACTTCTGAATGCTGGTCGATCTAAACTAGTTTCTGCGCAATCGTTGAACTGCACTGAATAAGCGTTTGGTGACTGATACTTTCGGAGAGGATATAAGTAACGGTGCCGCATAAAGCTTCACGTCTCAGTGGATCAAACAATACATAAACTGGACGGTAGGTGACTGGAGACAGATAGTTTGGTACGACGTATCATGATTATGCCTTTTTCTCAAATGACGCAAGACTTAGAGTGTACCGACGGCTCCGTGAGGTATTTGTCCCGTAGTTTGTGGAGGTTACAGTTTAGGTCGGAGGTGTTTCTATGATAATTTTGGAATGTTGCTCGTATCGTGACTTGGGCTGATACGTTGGGGTTACTGTGGACATGAACAAAGAAATTCACGGTGACAAAGTATTTCCAATTCTCCTACATACTATGTATGTACTGTGAACACTCCCGTGGTCCAAGATAGCATTTACCGCGTTGACAGGGCTCACGTTCCTAGTGTGACGAACACTCAGGCATCGTATCGTACCTCGACTGGCCCGCACTGACACCCGATCGTAATCTCATAGAAACTGGTTGGGACTATTTGAAACAGTGTCTGAAACGTAGCAACTGACATCCGCGAAATCTGGTAGCTCTACGGGATCGTATTATTAATGCGTGGCTTCAGCTGTACATGATATACCAGAAAGAAACATATTAACTCAGAGTTCGTCATAACGGTTATGCAGAAGTCTATCCCTTCTTGTGAAGACCAAGTGTTGTCTTGGAAGACAGCGCATGCAGACAGTAAGAGTGACACCGAGCGATGTGGGCAGTGGTTACCACACTGGACTTGCATTCAGGAGGACAACAGCCAATCATTCATGTTTGAGATTTCCATGGCTTCCCTATATTGCTCTAGTCAAATGCTGGATGGTTCCTACGAGAGGATATGGATGATTTCCTTCCCCATCCTCGAAACAATTCCAGTTTATGCTCCCTCTCCAACGACCTCGAAGTCGATCGGATGTTAAGCCCTAATCTTCTTCCCTTTCTTTTACTAACATACGGCTCACGTAAAGAAGTCTTGATTCATCTGACCAGGTGATTATATGTCTTTGTTCCAACGCCTGGTCACGATTTTCGTGTAGCCATTCAACACTACTGGCCATTAAAATTGCTACACTACGAAGATGACGTGCTACAGACGCGAAATTTAACCGACAGGAAGAATATGCTATGATATGCAAATGATTAACTTTTCAGAGCATTCACACAAGGTTGGCGCCGGTAGCCACACCTAAAACGTGCTGACATGAGGAACGTTTTTAGACGATTTCTCAACACAAACAACAGTTGACCGGCGTTGCCTGGTGAAACGTTGTTGTGATGCCTCGTGTAAGGAGGAGAAATGCGTACCATCGCGTTTCCGACTTTGATTAAGGTCAGATTGTAGCCTACCGCGATTGTGGTTTATCGTATAGCGACGTTGCTGCTCCCGTTGGTCCAGATCCAATGACTGTTAGCAGAGTGTGGAATCGGTGGGTTCAGGAGGGTAATAAGGAAGGCCATGCTGGATCCCAAAGGCCTCGTATCACTAGCAGTCGAGATGACAGACATCTTATCCGTATGGCTGTAACTGATCGTACAGCCACGTCTCGATTCCTGAATGAACAGATGGGGACGTTTGCAAGACAACAACCATCTGCACGAACAGTTGGACGACGTTTGCAGCAGCATGGAGTGTCAGCTCGGAGACCATAGCTGCGATTACCCTTGACGCTGCATCACAGACAAGAGCGCCTGTGATGGTGTACTCAGGGACGAACCTGGTTGCACGAATGGCAAAAAGTCATTTTTTTGGATGAATCCAGGTTCTGTTTGCAGTGTCATGATGGTTGCATCCGTGTTTGGGGACATCGCGGTGAACACACACTGGAAGCGTGTATTCGTCGTCGCTATACTGGCGTATCAGCCGGCGTGATGGTATGGGTTGCCACTGGTTACACGTCTCGGTCACCTCTTGTTCGCATTGACGGCACTTCGAACAGTGGACGCTACATTTCAGATGTGTTACGACCCGTGGCTCTACCATTGATTCGATCCTCATGAAACCCTACATTTCAGCAGGATAATGCACGACCGCAAGTTGCAGGTCCTGTACGGGCCTTTCTGGATACAGAAAATGTTAGACTGCTGCCTTGGCCCACACGTTCTCCAGACCTCTCACCAACTGAAAATGTCTGGTTAATGGTGGCCGAGCAACTGGCTCTTCACAATAAGCCAGTCACTACTCTTGATGAACTGTGGTATCGTGTTGAAGCTGCAGGGGCAGCTGTACCTGTACACGCCATCCAAGCTCTGTTTGACTCAATGCCCTGGAGTATCAAGACCGTTATTACGGCCAGAGGTGGCTGTTCTGGGTACTGACTTCTTAGGATCTATGCACCTAAATTGCGTGAAATTGTAATCTCATGCCAGTTCTAGTATAATATTTTGTCCAATGAATATCCGTTTATCATCTGCATTTCTTCTTGGTGTAGCAATTTTAATGGCCAGTAGTGTATGTTAGCTCTTTATGCAAGAGTTGTAAAAACTTGTTAGGTGTTTTATAGCAGAAGGGGGAGGTGTTTCAGGAGCCCGGTACGGATATGGTAATGGCCAGGCGATTGAAGCTTTATAAGGTCAAAAAATGGTTCAAACGGTTCTAAGCACTATGGAACTTAACATCTGAGGTCATCAGTCCCCTAGACTTAGAACTACTTAAACCTAACCAGCCTAAGGACATCACACACGTCCATGCCCGACGCAGGATTCGAACCTGCGGCCGTAGCAGCAGCGCGGTTCCAGACTGAAGAGCCTTGAACCACTCTGCCACAGCGGCTGGCTATAAGATCATATGTAGTCGGCTCCTTAATGGTCATGAATTCTGTTGTTGGCCTCGTATTTCTTATCTGAGTCTCTCGTCGATTATTATTATTTCCTGCCTCTCACTCCCGTCATCAATAATGAAGTGAGTTTGGGATTGTGACTCTAGTGCATTTGCCATATCTTCCGTCTTTTCTTGATCATCATACACGAGAATTTTTTGGCCGTGGAGAGGGATATTTTCCCTCGTGGGGCTTTGCGCTGGCGAGTAATCTGCCAAATCTGAGATCTGGTCATGTCTGCTTCGGCGATTCTAAGCTTCTTTCTTTCTTTCTTTCTTTCTTTTTTTCCCCTCAGCAGCTGATCCTGTAATCTTTCAGTCGTTGTTTCACCTGTTCCTGATGACACTGCAACAGGCGGAGGATAGCTGGGTCGCGATATCGCTGCCTCAGCCTACGTGTTGTGCACTGTGCGACTACGGGCTTCCAGATGTCAGGGAGCAGGTCCCAAGCGTCAGATCAGTGGAAAGCCTCAAGCTTGTTTCAGGCGTGCAGGCGTGGAAGAAATCTGCGAATTACTCGATTGCCGGGACTAATTTTCTTTCTGTACGCATTTGCGGAATATCTTCCATGTGTTCTGACACCAGGAAGGGCATTAAAAAGGTTTTGCACAGTCGTATCTAATTTTTTTTATTTTTGCAGCAGTAGAATGGAATTTTTTGTGACCGTACTTCGAACATTTAGCTATACATTGAGCCTACTCAATGTAGCATGCATCAGCTGTGACTCATTTGGCCCAACGCCCTTTCCATGATGTAAATTCTCTTTGGTAAAATTCTGGGGACTGATTTTAACACCATCGTTTGACACAGGATATAAGTTCTTTCTCACTATCAAATGTTTTACCGCGCAGGTGGGCCTTTAGACGACCAAAGAGTTAAAAATCAGACGGAGCCAAGTCCGAACTGTATGGAGTATGAGGGACAATTTTCCAACCCATTTTCCTGATTTTCTCCTGCGTCATAAGGGCTGTATGGGGTTTGGCATCGTCATGGTGTAGTCTTATAAGCTGACCCTGAAGCTGTGGTCTGTGGGTCTTGATGGCACGTCGCAGCTTCTCCAATGACAAACAGTAACGGTCCCGGTTAATTGTGGAGCCAGGTTTCAAAAAGTCAATGAAAATGACACCATACTGATCCCAGAAGAAGGAGGCCATCACCTTTCAGCCTGCTGTTAGTGAAAGTCTTGGTTTCTTCTTCCGAGGGGATCCCGGATGACGCCACTCCATGGATTGGGTTTTGCTCTCAGATTCGGACAAAAACAACCATGTTTCATCCTCGGTAATCGCGCGGTCAAAACAGTGTTTCCACTCTTCATTAAAGGTCTTCATGAGACCCTCGCACACATTCTTCCTCATTGTTTTCGTTTCTCTTGTCATTTATCAGGTACCCAATGTGCACAGATTTGTCTGTGCCCTAGTGGCTGTACCAGTGATACCGCACTACCCAATGACGAATGAGTCATTTGAGCAAGCTGTCGTGTCGTCACACATCTGTCATTTTGGATGATTTGATCAATGGTCTCCTTATTCACATCACTCACTGCCGTCGATGGTCTACCGCATCATGGATTGTCCAATAGAGAGAAATCATCTTCTTTAAACCTCTGCAACACCGCTGGATACTGCTGCGATCCACTGTATCCTTCCCATAAACAGGGAGCAACTTCCTGTGAATCGATGTGGCAGAGTCATCGACGATCTTAAAGAGGAACTCCATCGCCTACCGTTGTCGCAACCTGACATCTATTTCACGGTCCATTGTGGCTCACCTGTAAATTTAAAAAAAAAACTTTTATACACCAAATTATAGCTAAATGTTCCAAGTACGTTCACAAAAAATTTCATTCTCCTGCTGCAAAAAATAAAAAAAAAACAGAGACGACTGTGCAAAACAGTTTGAACGCCCTTTGTACCTGTTTCATTTCGTAACTAACTGCGTTTTCGAAATCCACCTGACTTCGTCTCTGATACTGGCTAGTTCAAGAGCGATCGATCTGTGACCAGAGTCAAACACATAGCACACTGTGGCCGCCTCTCTGAGATCCAAGCTATTGTACTGTCTAGTCATATAATGTAACCACCTATCAAAAGTCGTGGCCAGCTGCTGCAGGTTCCTCGGTTGAGTAGCCATGGCGCGAACAGTGTAAAGTCGATGCATTAAGTTGTTCTGAAAGCGGTGCTGATATTAAAGGCAATAAAAGCGGATTAAAAGGTGTGAGCTATCTGGGCAAGTTAATCTTGCATTACTGTTTCACCAGGTATCCAGTCTAGCTTACCAAATTCCCAACCAGACTAACATTAATTATAATCTTTTAATAGCCATCTTACGACAACCGGTGATATATATATATATATATATATATATATATATATATATATATATATATATATATATATATATAAGAAAATTTAAAGAAAAAGAAATAAATCAGTTTATATTTGGACATTTATTTTAACATTGATCATTGTTCCATTAAAATTTCAGCATATTAAACTTGATATATAACTAAACTGGTGCCTTATTTAGGATTGCGAAAATGTGAGTTTGTAATCTTACAGAACACATCTAGTATGGAGCCAAGATTGGGAGACTGCATACAACACTGCATTCATAAAATAACACACGAAGAACGTTGAAACATATACAAGAGGAAATTAACCACAACCTACCGATTCAATTTTCACCCAAAGAAGTTACGTTCGTAGCGGAATCCTGTCCGTCATCAAATTACCTCTCACTGGTATACTAAATTCATACTAACCCTCTGTGAAATCTTCCCGAAAAGAATAGCTGAGGGCTACTTTGATGATTACACCACATGCTTCACGTGGTCAACTAGGTTTACCCAAAGAGTGTAACGCCACAATAATTTTGATAATTAAAATAAATTACATCGAAACGCAATTTGCAAAAGAAAAACCTCGAACTGGTTACTATCGTCTTACTATTAACCTGATGGGTCAAACAATTGTATAAGCACGTGGTACTGGTCTCACAAAGTACACCCCACGTGGTTTGAACATAATGAAAAGTTGCTATATTAAAAAACATTGTCAAGACGAGGCGTTATAATCTCACGTACATTCGCATTTAAGATTGATGATCTTAGAGTTACGGATCATCAACACGTGGTTCCACTTTACTCACAAAGTAGTGACAAAGCAACTACTGGAAGATATTCTGAACTTCACACTCGAATTACACTGCGTTGCAATTTAAGATAACGTTAGATATTTAAGATCCTGAAATAAGAGTGATTAAATTTTCAGTTAGGCTGAACTTAAGAAACTTAGCAGAGACGCGCTTAGCCGGAGATCTTCCCACTTCAGACGCTTGCCGCGGACAGACTGGTGTGGGCCCCTACAGAGGGTGCTTCACAGATACAAACGGAAGTGACCAGAGAGGCAGCTTCCTATACCAACATGACAAGGGACGGACAGGACCATATTAAGAATAGAAACCTCTCTGCTTTTAGAAAGCCTAGCCACGTGTTCCGACGTTGGTCCTACTGTTCTCTACCAGACAGGCTTGTCTGCTACCATCAAGCATTCAACTAGAAATACATGTGCTCATTCATCCTTTCACACAGAAGGGAAGGGGGATGACAGTATCATATCATGTACAGTATATAAAATAAAGCGGATGTAGGTTCCGTATGAGACTGTGTGACATGAATTACATATAAACTGTGTTTTAAAGTGTAGTAGTGTGACAGATCGTCCTTGATTATGTGTAAAAGTAACACGTTCCACTGCTCAGTCTCCTCCCAGATGGAGTCAGAAACACCACAGTAAATTTAGAATTGGAATGTATGCCGTAAATGACAACAGATCTAAGAGATTAACATGAAAGGAATCGAACAGAGACCTTTCAACAGCACAGTCGAGGTGGTCACACAGATTCGAGATTGTGTTTAAATCCAAGATGTTTGATGGCCAGGGCAGTGCGCTAAACTCATCCTGGTGCTCTTTGAATCACGTACACTGGGAGCTGCGCGACTCATTGCATTGCCCTGCTGGTACATGCCATCGTGCCAAGAAAAAGCAAACTGCATGATGGGGTGGACATGGTGCTCAAGGATAGATTCATACTTGTGATGGTCCATTGTGCCTTCCAGAATGACGAGATCACCGAGGTAATGCCACGAACACATTAATGAGGCTATAATGCATCCTCCTCCGTCCTGGATCCTTCTGAACATCCAAGGGCCAAATGTCCGGTGGAGCATGAAACGTGACTCATCTGAAAAGGCCACCTGTCGCCACTCTGCGGACATCCATTTCCAGCCTTCGTCGCCGATGAACGGCAGTCAGTATGGGTGCATGAACTGGGCACCTGCTGCAGAGGCCCATACGCAGGAACGTTAGCTGAACAGTCGTTGAGGAGACATTGTTGGTAGCCTCTTGGTACATACTGACAGTCAGTTGCACTTCTGTTCGCGTGTACACGTCTCCGCACCATCTTTCACCCCAGTCATCTCTGGGCCATAGTGTACCACAGTTGCCTCGGTGCCGGTTTTGGATAGCATCGTTTTGCCCTGCACGGTATAGCGGATGATCAAAAAAGTCAGTATAAATTTGAAGACTTAATAAACCACATAATAATGTAGATAGAGAGGTAACAATTGAGACACATGATTGGAATTACATGGGGTTTTATTAGAACAAAAAAAAAGTTCACAATATGTCCGAAAGATGGCGCTGGACAGCAAAACGTCAGTGACTGCGCATGACAATCGTGTAGAAAAGGAGATGTAATAAGAGAGAGAATCAGATGTGCCAGCAGTCGCAGCATGTTGAAGTTATCTGAAAAGGCGCTTTTAGTGAAGTTGTATTTTCAGAATGGGGAATGTGCTAGTTCATCTGCAAAAAGCCTCAGTGACATCGGAAGTTCACTGAGGCTTTTGCAGATGATGCTGTGGTGTATCGAGAGGTTGCAACAATGGAAAATTGTACTGAAATGCAGGAGGATCTGCAGCGAATTGATGCATGGTGCACGGAATGGCAATTGAATCTCAATGTAGCGAAGTGTAATGTGATGCGAATACATAGAAAGATAGGTCCCTTATCATTTAGCTACAAAATAGCAGGTCAGCAACTGGAAGCAGTTAATTCCATAAATTATCTGGGAGTACGCATTAGGAGTGATTTAAAATGGAATGATCATATAAAGTTGATCGTCGGTAAAGCAGATGCCAGACTGAGATTCATTGGAAGAATCCTAAAGAAATGCAATCCGACAACAAAGGAAGTAGGTTACAGTACGCTTGTTCGCCCAATGCTTGAATACTGCTCAGCAGTGTGGGATCCGCACCAGGTAGGGTTGATAGAAGAGATAGAGAAGATCCAACGGAGAGCAGCGCGCTTCGTTACAGGATCATTTAGTAATTGCGAAAGCGCTACGGAGATGATAGATAAACTCCAGTGGAAGACTCTGTAGGAGAGACGCTCAGTAGCTCGGTACGGGGTTTTGTTGAAGTTTCGAGAACATACCTTCACCGAAGAGTCAAGCAGTATATTGCTCCCTCCTACGTATATCTCGCGAAGAGACCATGAGGATAAAATCAGAGAGATTAGAGCCCACACAGAAGCATACCGACAATCCTTCTTGCCACGTACAATACGAGACTGGAATAGAAGGGAGAACCGATAGAGGTACTCAGGGTACCCTCCGCCACACACCGTCAGGTGGCTTGCGGAGTACGGATGTAGATGTAGGTGTAGATGTAGATGTAGTTCAGCGTTACGATCCTATCGCCACAGGAAGGGGATTCCAACGGGAAAGGTCAGTTGACAAATGCAGCTGTGGCGAGAATGATTTCGAAGTTCGAAGCCACGGGTTGTTTAGACGACTGACCCCGAAGTGGCCGACCGAGCACAAGGCATAATGCTGCTGATACAGTTCAGGAAGAAATGGAGACTGTAGCGGGTTCGTCTATGCGCGGGGAAGTCAGTGTTCGTGCAGTCGTACGTCGCACCGGCATTCCATACACTACTGTTTGGTTGGCACTGAGGCGTACCGTCCGATGCTATCCGTACAAAATCCATCGGCATCATGAACTGTAACCTGGCGATTCAGCGAAGCGGTGGGCATTTGCGGTGTGGGCGTTTCAAAAGATGGCGACCGAGCGAGGTGGCGCAGTGGCTAGCACTCTGGACTCGCATTCGGGTGGACGACGGCTCAATCCCGCGTTCGGCCATCCTGATTTAGGTTTTCCGTGATTTCCCTAAATCGCTCGAGGCAAATGCCGGGATGGTTCCTTTGAAAGGGCACGGCCGACTTCCTTCCCCGTCCTTACCTAATCCGGTGAGACCGATGACCTTGCTGTCTGGTCTCCTTCCCCAAACAACCCCCCCCCCCCCCCAAAAGATGGCGGAAGCTGACGATTGGTTGAGTAACGTGTTGTGGAACGACGAAGCTCATTTCACGCTCCGAGGGGCTGTGAACGCCCGCAACTGCAAAATTTGGGCAACCGATAATCCTAAAACTGTCGTGGAAACTCCATTGCAAGACGAGAAAGTCGCGATATGTGCTGGATTTACCACATCTACCGTTATCGAGCCTTTGTTCTTCGAGGAAATGCGTGATTCTGGTTTTGTAACTGCTACCGTGACGGGTGAAATGTACGCCGATATGTTACAGAATCGCATCATCCCCAGCCTGGCTGATAAACACCTGCTGGAACGTACGATGTTTATGCAGGATGGCGCTCCACCCCATATTGCTAGACGCGTGAAAGATCTCTTGCGCGCGTCGTTTGGTGATGATCGTGTGCTCAGCCACCACCTTCGTCATGCTTGGCCTCCCAGGTCCCCAGACCTCAGTCCGTGCGATTATTGGCTTTGAGGTTACCTGAAGTCGCAAGTGTATCGTAATCGACCGACATCTCTAGGGATGCTGAAAGACAACATCCGATGCCAATGCCTCACCATAACTCCGGACATGCTTTACAGTGCTGTTCACAACATTATTCCAAGACTACAGCTATTGTTGACATATTGAGCATTTCCTGTAAAGAACATCATCTTTGCTTTGTCTTACTTTGTTATGCTAATTATTGCTATTCTGATCAGATGAAGCGCCTTCTGTCGGACATTTTTTGAACTTTTGTATTTTTTTGGTTCTAATAAAACCCCATGTCATTCCAAGCATGTGTGTCAATTTGTACCTCTCTATCTACATTATTCCGTGATTTATTCAATTTTCAAATTTATACTGACTTTTTGATCACCCGGTACTTTAACCACGGCGGCACGTGATCATTTTACAAGCTTAGCCGTTTCGGAAATTCTTCCACCCTTGTTATGAAAGCCAATGACCATACCCTTTTAGATTTCAGATAAATGGCTCCGTTTCCGCATTATAACATCGACTGCGCCATTTTCCACATCCCCTGGCACGCTTCATATGCCCTCCAATGCGATTACTGTCATCTGTTGACTGTGACTGGTGATTGCACGTTGACACCGAACATGGGCGATGGGCTTATTAATGTGACTGGACCGTTTAGCAACGAAGATATCCAGTATGTCAGAATCTCTGTCCTCATCCGAAGGAATATGTGTAGGTTCGTCGACTGTAATGGCGCCTAGGGCGGCACGCCTTCCGAAAAGCCTGCACAGCCTCACTCCATTTGTGTACTCGGTACGAGTGCCGCACCGTTGAGTTTAGGTCCCCTTCTACAATTACCCGAACGCCAATGTCTAACAGAGTTTGAAACGACACGCAAAATATTTTGCCCTAACTTGACTTCTGCACCGACAGCCTCGATACTTTGCGTCTAACGTAGGTCTAGGGTATAGAAGCACCTTCTGACTTTGATTAGAACCGCGACTCCGCCACCTGGGCATTAGAAACGTTGGATTTTGTTGATCGCGTAATTTTGTGTCGTAAAGCGATCGTCAGGATCTTAGGTCTGGAACCGCGCGACCGCTACGGTCGCAGGTTCGAATCCTGCCTCGGCCATGGATGTGTGTGATGTCCTTAGGTTGATTAGGTTTAAGTAGTTGTGAGTTCTAGGGGACTGATGACCTCAGAAGTTAAGTCCCATAGTGCTCAGAGCCATTTGAACCATTTTTTTTAGGTAGGTTTAGTCTCTAATTTAGTTGGTCATGAATGTACACTATATCCTGACTTCCGACAAGCGTCGAGATTGAGATTTTCGGTCAATTCTGGTTGTAGAAGATGTCAGCGATATGCCACATTTATTTGCAGTTTGTGCAAAGGCTCATGCATGATGCGCACTGACTGTATAACGGAATCTTCTTGTCACTAGGGATAATGACAAAAAATACTGTTGGTATCGAGAAATTGCAGTGTGTAATATAATTAGAAGAAAATTACGGAAGGTATCACTGTTGGTACACACGGTCTTTGGACGGTTACAATTCGCACAAAACAGTCAGTTACGAACCATGGGCTATTACTTCACAGTGTTTTACGGTAACTACGACCTAGAGATTACTATCTCGTAGTTACTTCCGATCAATACAAAGTGCTTCCCACTACTTTGTCACTTCATTTACTAGCAGAGCTAAGCAAGGGTCGCGAGAGATATAACGCTGGACTCTACCGCATCGCAATTTCGATAAGAGGCACTGATTTCAATAGCCATGAAGAAATGAATGCTGTTGAACATTTGTTAGGCCAATGCTGTGTCCAGTCTGAATGTATTAAAATTAGGCCGTCTCTAATGTTCACGTTGTTAGCAAGTTATGTACAAGTTAGCCTCTGATGATGTCCCCAGCACTAGGAGACGAAGACTTTTAGACGCAGAAAGATGCCTTAGATCACTGTCTAATGCATTTCTAACGAATATCATCAAGAACATTTCAGAATCTTCTCAACAAATCTGAGCGGTGTACGGGAAGAACTATGGCTATTAGTAATATGACAAAAGATATTTCTTGTAATTACCAGATTAAAAGATTTATATTTTGTGAAAAACGCATCCGGCTACGTCACTGTAGTACGATAGTATCAGAGTGCTCAAGTGACATCCTGCACCAGCTGAATAAAATGCTTGCAATATTTTTGTCATGTATTCCTAGTATAGAACATGATGTTTGAAAGGAGGCGTGCAACACCTTTGACATTTAATGCGAATACCGAGAACGAGAATGCATTCTCGGACTCGACCGCTATCGGGCCATAAATCTGCTTATCCCGGCATTCCATGTTGGCGGTTTGCTGTAAATATCCCTCGCAGCGTCGCACAACTGTCGATTTCTGACTTACGGAGCCAGATTCATCGAAGAAAGGTACGCCTTATACCCGAAGTGATAATCGAATACTCGTGCATCGAGGTTTAAAATTTTACGTCCAGGGCTGAGCTAGCAATTACAGTAATTGCGTCTCGTAATCTGCCTTTCCTCAATTCCAGGTAATAGGAGAAGGAGGCTATAATGCGCGGTTGTGTGACATCTGCCGGTCTCCCTATCTTTTCGGTAATTTTGGGTTATTAGGCCACACCTGGGGACACAATACCCTTCTCACTCGCGTTCCGCGCTTCACCGCAGGACGCTTTCGGGAAAACTCTTCCAAAATCGTCATTCCATCATAGCCACTGAGCCTTCGTTACACTAAAGTAAATTTCGCTGTATCGTACTGTAAAGAAAAAAAATTGAAGTTATTGATTTCAGGTTCCATGGTGCTTAAATGGTGCTGCTTTGAGATCAACCTTTTTACAGAATTTTGCAACACTCATTCTGTTTCTCAAAGACATAAGATCTGTGCAGTGACTCAGTGTCTTTTGTATTATGATAGTACGTATTATCTTCCAAAAGTCGGAACTCCTAAAGTATCGAGACCAGTTTAGATGTATATCACTTCGTCAGATATTGCTTACCGATGGTTTAAACAATTCACTGCTGCTTTCTACTGCCTCATTGTAGTTAAATAACCACTTGTTTTCCAGGTTTATTTTGCATGTTTTACAGCAAAATCTTCGCCAAGTAACATGTTGGAGAGGTAAAGACAGTTTATTTGTAATCGTGAAGAGGAATTCAAATCTCAGTCCGATCGTCACTATTAGGTTTTCTGTAGTTTCCCCAAATAACTTGAGGCGAAGTCTGTGTGGGTTCCTTCATTAACATTTCAGTTGGTTTCTGTCACTGCACTTGCCCAACAGTGCTAGTATTCTGTCTGTCATGACCCTACGTTAAACTCAACATTGCTTCATTTTCTAATTAATTAGTCTAAAACAATCGACATAGGCACATGTATTTGCTTGTCACTTGTCTAAATAGTGTCATAATCATTTCTCGCTGCCGCTGGCACTGCACTCATTCACCTAGATTAATTTTGCCTCTTAAACATTTCTTCAACAGCGGTGGAGCTCACTTAGTGGCAAGGTTGTTTTCTCATTTTCCATTTCATTCGCGGATGCTGCAATGGCAAAATGCTTGTCTAGACACGAGTGTTGTGTTCCCATACATTATGTTTCACCGTTAATAATCTTGCACAATACGCGTGTGCAGTTGTGCAGGCGATATTTCCCTTTCAGTTCACAGAATAGCAATTACAAATTGTGCTAATTCTAACGGTACAGGAAGAAAGCGTTAGTAATGTAATTTTATTTTTAGACATACAGAAGGAAAAACTGGTCGTTCGTAGTCATCTTGGTGTGCTGTAAACAATGGCGGCTTTAAATGTAGCCCAAAAGCAAATTACAATTATTACATTGTTAGAGATAATAAAACCACTTCATATTACACTCCCTTAAACTAATATTACAAATACTATTGATAGTTAATATTATTTTTGCTGCAGGAGAACAATAAATAATAAAAATTGAACGTGGGTGAGCAAGAACCACTATGAACAGCATTGTGAAGGCATTATCACAGACAACACAGACACAAGGTCATCACTCAGCATGATAGTCCTAGTTCAGTGTGTAGTAACTCCGCATATAATGAAGAGACTGAAAGAATGTATCAAGAGATAAAAAGAGATTATTCATATGGATAAGAGAGACAGAAATTTAATTGTGGTGGGGAACTGGAATTCAATAGTAGGACATTGACGAAAAGGCGAAAGAGTATGAGAACATGTACAGGTTGACCACCTGGTAGAATCCTGCACGGAGCACAATTTAATCACTGCTAAACAGATATTCAATGATGATAAAAGAAGGCTATATACGTAGAAGAGACGTCGAGACACCTGAAGGTTCCAGACAGATCATACAATGGTGTCCAAAACTGAAGGGCGAAAGTAAGTTTGACATGTGTCGCTGCCAAGTAAAATAGCTCAATGAAGCTTGGACTATACATAGAAAGAAATGCTTCAGTATAGTACATAAGGTAACTGAAATAAATACGCAATGAAACGAACAGAAATGACGCTTTTATTCAAAGGCAATAGCTACAGCCAGTTCACAAGAAAGTGTACGCCGTTATCTATATGAAATATAAGAAATATGTTTACATGAAAATATATGTTATTACTAATTGCAAATTACCTAATAGTTAATCCAATCGCCGCCATTACCGATTGTAGATTTGAACCTTTTTGGCATGCTTTTCACGAGATTATCTGCATTTTCTCTCGGTAACGATCTCCATATCGCCCTGATTTTATATGACAGCTGCTTCAAAGTATGTATTGGCTTTCATTTAAGCTTCATTTTAATATACGACCAAACATTTTCGATCGGATTTTCGTCCAGAGACATTGCAGGCCAATCCATCGTGGACATTCCATTGTCTTGTTTCCACGCTGTGCAGAGACGGCTGCAATGTTTCGGATCATTATCCTCTAGAAGCACCCAGTTTACCACGTTCGAATCAAACAGCTTCTTAACGGACCTCAGAAGGCACTTTAGATGAAAACTGCAACATTTTTTTCAACATTTAAACTGGCAGTAAAAAGTGCAAATAGCCAAAACGCATTTACAGAAACATTTCCGAACATGCACTTTTACCGGGTGGTTGACAGTCAGTTGAAGCAGCCTTTCACGCTTCGAACACCAGACTTTTGAAAGAGGAGGCCGGGCCCAAAAAGATCGTTTACGAGGAACACTGCCTCGTGACGCTTCACATATTTTGCACTCACTTCAAAATGCAACCGACAAAACAAAACATTCATCTCTCACACTGCTGATCTATAAATTGTGCAAAAACGCATTGATTTATGATTCGAGACCGCTACTAGAGATGCCGCTGCAGACGTTACATTTAAAATTGTGGCTTACACTTTCTTGTGAAACTGACTGTACACTATAGTCTTCGTGTTTATGATGGAACGGGTAGGCCAGTCCATTGGCCGAATATCCTCTCGACCGAAGAGGTCCTTCAAATGCGCAGTTCATTGCAGTTGAACATTACCGACCACGAAAATAAAGCCAGGGCCGAAACCACCCCTGAAAAGACACACACGGGGAGGAACACAGTGTCACAATAACGTTGACCGGTGACTGTAGCGTGTCCAAAGATTTGGAGCTCAGTTCACCCATGCTGCTGGGTGTATTACGTGTTTCCACTTGTCGTCATATGAGGGGGCGTAATGCACCCAGGAACAGTGTCGAACATGACGGTTTCTGTGATCCAGGTATCATGGTGTGGGGAGGCATAATGTGGCATATGCGAAATGACGTCCAAATTTCTAAACACGATACACTCGCCTGTCGATATTATTGTGGCCCTGTACTCATTTCCGATGAGCGTCTCTTCAGGGGTGCATTCGGCCCTGAACTCTTTTTTTCTTTTTTTGTGTGCGACAATGCGCGTTCATAAAGGAAAGCGCAGGAACTCTTGGAAAGACAGGACGCTCTACGAAAGGACTGATCTGCCCGTTCCCCCGACTTAAAACCCATCGAATACGTGTGGGATGCGGTGCGGAGAGATATTTCAGCACATCCACATGCGCCAATGATTATCCAGCAGCTGTCAAACATTCTGGTGGAGGAATGGAACGCTCTACCACAAAAACTCCTTATCAACGTTGTAGCTAGCCAGCACGAGAGCACGTTGCAAAGCGTGCATTGCTGTCCGTGGTTATCACACACCCTGTTACTAACTATGTCCCGCCTTATTTAATCTCCAGGGGCCCCTCAAAAATCGTGATGGCTTCAGTATAATTATTGACTTTGAATAAAAGTGTCATTTCTGTGGCCGAGCGGTTCTAGGCACTTCAGTCCGGTACCGCGGTGCTGCTACGGTCTCAGGTTCGAATCTTGCCTCGGGCATGGATGTGTATCACACACCATGTCTTAAGGTTGGTTAGGTTTAAGCAGTTCTAAGTCTAGGGGACTGATGACCTCAGATGTTAAGTCTCATAGTGCTTGGAGCCTTTTTTTTTTTTGTCATTTCTGTTCGGCTAATTGCATGTCTCTTTCAGTTACTGTCTGTACTACACCGAAGCAGTTATTTCTATGTATGGTCCAAGTTTCGTCCATCTATGTTACTTGGCAGTGACGCATCATGTGACAGTTACTTTCGTTCTTAAGTTTTGCACAGCAGTATGTAACGGTGAGTCAGATTTCGAAACCAGATGTTAAATTAAGAAACATATCCAGGGATAGGTATGGACTCTGATCATAACATATTGGCTATTGAAAGACTGTAATCATAATTTGCTGGATATAAATTGCTGATTAAAACGGAAGAAATTGCAGAAAGATAGGATGGTTCAAATGGCTCTGAGCACTATGGGACTCAACTTCTCAGGTCATTAGTCCCCTAGAACTTAGAACTAGTTAAACATAACTAACCTAAGGACATCACACACATCCATGCCCGAGGCAGGATTCGAACCTGCGACCGTAGTGGTCTCGCGATTCCAGACTGCAGCGCCTAGAACCGCACGGCCACTTCGGCCGGCAGAAAGGTAGGAACTTAAGGACATGTGATAAGAATAACTGCAACAACCAGAGATTATTAAGAGTTTGAGATGCAGTATTAGGCAAGAATTGACTGAAACACGGAAACGGAGTACATTAGAAAACGAATGGGTAGCTGAGAAAGATGAGACAGTGAAGGCAGCAGAGGACAGAATAGACGAAAGATACTGCCTAGCAGAAGTCCTTGGATAACACGCGAGATACTGAGTATAAAAGACGAAAGGGGAAACTATAAAAATACAGAAAATGGAGCCTGCATTAGCGAATACAATTGTCTGAAAATGTAGACTGACAGAAAGTGTAAAATGGACGAGCAGTAATGGCTAAGGGATAAATGCAAAGCTGCAGAAATATGCATGACTATGGAAAAGATTGAAGCCGCCTATAGAAAACTGGAGACCTTTGGAGAAAAGGAAGCAGCTGTACGAATATAACAAGGTCAGATGTCAAGGTAGTATTAAGCCAAGAGGGGGAAACTGAAAGGTAGAAGGGCAATACAAGGGAACGAAATTGAAGAGAATATTATAGAAAAGAAAGAGGACGTATCTGTAAGTGGAATGGGAGATACGATGCTACGAGAAGAATTTGAGAGAGCAGTGAAAAATCTACATCTACACCCAGAGTGCATGATATTCCCTAAGAATTATTGAGATATTTGGAAAACCAACCATGACAAAACTTCCTTATGATATGCAAGGGATATAAACAGGCAAAATTCTCTCATACTTAAGGAAGATTGTTATAATTCCCATTTTAAAGAAGGTAGATGTTGACAGGTTTGAATATTAACGAACAAGCAGTTTAATAAGTCAGAAAGGCAAACTGTTGGCACGAATTATTTTGCAAATAAATGGAAAGGTTGGCGGAAACCGATGTGAAGTAGATCGTGTTCGATTCTGCTGAAGTGTAAGAATATGTGATGTAATATTGACCCTACGACTTATCTTAGAAGATACAGTGAAGAAATGCAAAACTATGTCTATAGTTCTTGGAGATTAAGAGAAAGGCTTTTTACAATGTGGACTAGAATATACTCTTCGCAATTCTGTAAGTAACAGGGATAAAATACAGATGGCGAAAGGTTATCAGCAACTCGTATACAAATCGGATTACCGTTACGCAAGTCGAAGGATACGAAAGGGTAGTAGAAGCTAAGAAGGGAGTGAGTCAGGACTGTAACCTATCCACGATGTTATTCCGTCCTTAGATTGAACAAACGATAAAGAAAACTAAGAAGAAATTTGGAAAGCGGATTAAAGTTCAAGGTGAAGATTTCGCGGTTTGCCGATGACATTGTATTTCGGCGAGAGACGACAAACGAATTGGAAGATCATGTGAGCGGATTGGGCATTGGCTTGAAAAGTTATACAATCAATATCGACACAAGTAAAGCAAGAGTAACTGAATGTAGTCTAATTAGATCAGACGATTCTGTAGGAATTAGATTTGTAGGTTATACACTAGAAGCTGTAGGCCTAGATGAGTAGAGAGGATATAAAATACAGACTAGCAACAGCAAGAAAATTTTTGGTGAAAATTAGGAATCCCGTTATCATCGAATATAAAATTAAGTGTTAGATGTCTATTCTGAATATATTTATATTTAGTGTAGTTTTGTACGAAAGTAAAATGTGGACGATACACAGTTCAAACAATATTAGAATATAAACTTTTGGAATGTGATGCTATATGAGAATGCTTGTGATTCGATGGGTGGATCAGATAAATACTGAAGAGATACTGAATCTAATTGGGGGTGAAGGAAATTAAACACACAACTTGACTAAAAAAAGGGGGGCTGGTTGATAGGATACTTCTTGGGGTATCAAGGAATAGTGAACTTGATAATGAAGGGAAGTGTGGGAGTACAGAAATGTAGAGATACTCCAAAGCTTGACCATAGCAAACAGCTTCAAATGGATATAGGCTGTAGTAGTTATGTAGAGATTAAGGGGCTGCACAAGGTAGACTAGCGTAGGAAGCTGCATCAAAGAAACTTCGAACTGAAGACCATCACTCAGACAAAAACAGCAACAACAACTACTACTAGTTTTCATTTATTAATCTCATCACATTTTTTCCCCTTGAAGATGGATATAACATGATGACGAACGTAATCAAATGTTTGGAATTTGGAAACAACACTGGTCGCAATTGAATACTTTGCGAAAACTTCGTTAATTCTCCATATAATTAATCAACTAGGTCTGCAGAGAAGTGACAACATATCATTTCCTGACTGTATTGCGTATAAAAGAGCTAGTTCCCTCTGAAGACGACACTGAACTGTTGACATCCACTATCGAAAGAACATTACATAATGCAAAGCACCTTTGACTTCTTAAGGAAATGCTACAATTGTCTTAACAGAATATTCATAAAACATTAGCACTTCCTTCCAGCCACAAGCTGAAGGCCGAGCTGCAGTGGTATAGTTTAGTGTGAAGGGATGAATCGATGTTCCCGTAGGTTTGAACCCGATGGAAAGTATTTGTGCAAAAACCACAGAAGCAACTAGTGACCCCAGATATATTACAAAAACAAAAATTTGATGGCATTCATGCCACGTGTATGAGAATTTCTTCGCTTTGTGGTATTATGCCAATAATACGAAGTGATCGCATAATGACTGCTGGAATGCATAAATGCACTTTGCAAGATGTTACATTGCTCTACACTGCTGTGACTGTAAAGAAGTTCTTTGAGAAAAATTAATTCCAGTTGTTGAATGGCCTGTATTTAACCCCCACTGAAAGTCAATGGAATAGCATCAACAAAGGGGTTGATCGCTCAAGAACCAAAAAAGTTATTGAACACTAAGAGCAAGTCCAAAAAGATTGATATTCGGCTCCGGAAGGTGAGTACAATCGTTAAGTGAATTTCGCGGGTGGAGAATGTCTAGTAGTGTAGAATAATGAAGAACTCCCTGCATCTTCCTAGTGTGAAACAGGATAACTGCGTTAAATATGTCTGTTGCTATGTTGCAATGCAATGGACTTACATTTTGGTGCAGCTTGATTTAATGTAAATAATTATACAAATGATGGAAAACAAGATAAATGCCTCTTAAAATTTATTTTAAAATATACAAATTGCTACTGACAAAAGATTCTAAGATAAATCTTTGTTATTTTTGCTTTAAAATTAATAGTTCTGTTTGACCGCCACTGCCTGAACTGGACGTTACGAGTAGTGAAAGAAGGCGTTGCACGAAAGACTTTTCTTAGTTGAAATTAGATAAAGTCGTAAATCGTAATGACTTATTAAAATTTCGAATTAACTGTCGATTGTGCTCCATGTCTCGACGATCTGCTCCATGTCTTGACGATCAACGAATCGCGTCAGTATTAGGTAGAATATTCGACGAGATAACACGCTTTCCTGGCATTGGTCTCATTTCTAGGAAACAACCTTTCCTAAAATTCTTCATTACAATCACCATCAAAGCGACGGAAATTGGTGTTGTACGTTCTACGAGCAGAGCTATAAAGCTGAGTGATACAACGGTGCGATATATTTATTAGGGATAATTTGCCTACAAAAAGTCGCCGCTACAATGAAGTCGCGTCCGCTCTACGATATAATTGCCGCGCTGCCGCATTTAATAGCAAGCCTAAACGACGCCGAAACGGAGATGAGAAAAGCGCGAACGATTTATTTCGGGAAAGACTGTACAGTGGGGGACGATATCAAAACAATAAAAAAGACACAAAACGTGTGTCCTTTCCAATTACCTGACTTGGAAATTCCGTACGAAACACAGTAATTTTTATCCCCTATACTTATAGGAGTCCTCTCATCATTCTCCACGATTCCTCTTGTCTTTTTCTTCAATCTTATAAGAAATGCAGCCAAGAAATAAGAAAGAAGGGAAACCGAAACGTGTGTTTAATGGAGGACGTGATACAATTTCACATTATATTCTCTTAGATGATGTAACATTTCTTGATATGGTGGTCTTCCTTTCTTTTTCTCATTTTTATTGCAGTCATTTCACAGCGTCGACGGGGCACCAAAATTGGCCGGTATAACTAACCAATACAGGCCCGCGGCATTACCAAAACTACAGCAAGTCGTAATAGCTGACCAGTTCTTTACTTACATACCTTCTATAGGATGGCTTGCGGCCGAGCAGGCGTCGCCGAGAAAAAATTTCCTCTGCCGATTGCGAATAACGACCTCATCTGATGTTTTGTTTGATTCCGTACGAGTGTAGATGTTTCTATGACACAGAAAGAAGACGAGAAGGACCGATTTAGAAACGTAAGAATTCCTCTTGCTGAAAAGCTTGAAACGTAGAAATATGATGCTCTCACTTGGAACAAACTCGAGCTGTGTGACGCTTTAAATGTTGTTTAATAAGTCTTTTTATAACACTAGTCAATCGTTGAAGTGAGTGTTTAACAACATTCATACGATTAATTAACACAGTGAGTGTTTGAGATCTCGTGAATAAAGACCAAGGGTATTTTGTCACTATAGGATGTGGATACGTGTAAGGAACATTTTCCATGCAGTGAAAAAAAAGATGTTAATAGAAAATGTAAATGTTGAAACCGATGTTTCGGCAATGAAAGCTAAATGGCACAAGAAATTTCAGTAGCTGCCCCCGTGCCTGCAATCTCTGATTCGTCTTGACGTAGAGTTTCTTTCTCCGGAGGAACCCGGATTCGAATGGAAAGGTATTTGAATATCGGAATTCGATGGATAAGAGGTGTTACGGATGAAGTGACGAAGTGGGAAATGATAGCTCATAGTTGCTGATCAGCTGAACTCTTCCGTTAGCTTCTCCCAAGCGTCATTTCGAACTCCACAATTTCTCATGGTTCCACTGTCAACTACAAAATGTCTCCTGAAAATTCTCCGTGGCCCTTTAAAAAGGAACAGGCAACACTCCGACGTAGATATTCAGCACTCCCTTCATTGCTTCTCGTACTAATACATAGTAACATAAACATAACTTTAACATGCACTCCTCTAAAGTTCATATCTATTCTTCCTTTCTGTCAAATATAATCTCTGATGAATTAAAGATGTTTTCATCAGGACATTGCTCACTGAACAACGTCTTTGCCACCATCGAAAATGTATATGATGGACAAAGAGTGCCTTGTCCTTGATTTATAAGATTTATCGATCGCAGTTGACCCAAAAAGTAGCACCAAGAGTGAAAAATCAACACCTCGATAACAGTGCGAAGTAGTTTTCAGGGATATGCATGGCACAATTTTAAATAATGAAGCATGAAATTGCTGGGGTGATTCATTTTGTCCCAATAGCTGAACAGCATTTATGGAGCGTAGCGTTCGTTAGACATATTTACTGAATTTTTTTATGAAACTGGAAAATAATATTATCTATTACATGGTCTGGAAAAAGAGCGAGGAACACTTTTCGAGTAGTCGAATTGTAAATGTGCATAGAAACAGCATCTGTCTGACAGAGAACCTTCATGTATTTATGGAAACTCCTTTGCGACAGTCTGTGGTGTTACCGCGCTGCGAATTCGCTGCATTATTCATAATTAACTTTTTGATTCTCGTCGAAAGCCATAGCTGCATAGTTCAAATTATTTCTACTATAGGTGACCGTTATGCTGAGAGTTTAAGAGATAGAATTATTCCCCTTTTGCAGGAGAAGAAGACGTTTTGTAGTGCAACATTCATGGAGGACGTAGCCCATCAGCACATAACATACCATGTCTAGCAACATATTACTGACATTTCACTATAACCTTGTCATTCATCGTTCTTTCCCGTACGAATGACCTCCAAACCACACACGAAGTGACTTTAGCACTGCGGCTGCTGGAAATCACAGGTGAACTATGTAGGTCATTTGCAATGTTGAAAAAAGCCATCCCCCACCATGTGAGACGCCTAAAAATTTAAATCTTATTCACGCATAAAAACTTAAATCTATTCAGTGCTACGCGGAGCGTTGCTCCTAGTCTTAAGGTTTTCCTCACAACTGATGGGCGTCGCAATTAACATTTGTGTCTTACAACTACTCGCGTAGTGAACTGTAATTCGCCGCTATAAAACTGTTCGTTTAATTGAAGGCTACTTGACAGAAACTGTGAGGCAATAAATTTTTCCATCATAAGAAAGGTCATACCTTTTTTCGTATTTCTGTGAAAGTCACATCGTTCCACTGGCAATAATTTCTTAATTACTGACGTTTCGCTTCTACCGTTAATTTGGGATCACCAGGTATATTTCCTTGCAACCAGTTTACGGGAACAGGTTTCCTAGCAGAGTCAACCGGTATTTTTTTCGGACGTACCTCACTTCTGAGACAGTGCCCACTAATTAATGCTGTTCGCAAGGGATATCGCGTTCTGCTAAGACTTGCATTCGGGAAGACAATGGTTCAAATCCTTGGCCGGCCATCAATATTCAAATCATTTGTAATTTCTCTAAAATCACCTACGCGATAGATGTCTTTCCTCAAATCGAGTTTGCGCTCCGTCTCCAGATGTTCTTACTTCTAATTTTCATACTACTGTGGTTGGGGTGAAAACGACCCACGCTGTATAGAGTGAACATCAATAAAACAGACAAACTGCACGGATGGATTCCTGACTGAAAATGGAGGAAAAAAGGTCCTATGAACATGTGCTGTCACCGCCACACACCACATTTGCTAGGTGGTAGCCTTTAAATCGGCCGCAGTCCGTTAGTATAAGTCGGACCCGCGTGTCGCCACTATCAGTGATTGCAGACCGAGCGCCGCC
Source organism: Schistocerca gregaria (assembly GCF_023897955.1). Taxonomy (NCBI): domain Eukaryota; kingdom Metazoa; phylum Arthropoda; class Insecta; order Orthoptera; family Acrididae; genus Schistocerca; species Schistocerca gregaria. Next base: position 749,244,370 of record NC_064931.1, read on the forward strand.
ACACGGCAGGTCTAGTCTAGAGAGACTTTCTGACACTCGCCCCAGTTGTACAGCCCACTTTGCTAGCGATGGTTCACTGTCTACATACGCTCTCATTTGCAGAGACGACAGTTCAGCATTGCCTTCAGCTACGTCTCTTGCTACGACCTAGAACGGCGCCATATTCAGTTACTATTCTGAACAGATAATATTGTGAATCAGGTACCGTCAAGAGCGACGTTCATCATTAATGGATTAAAGTTAAGTATCAAACTAATTACGTCCGCTTTCTGAATTCTAATTCCTTGTCATGTTCCAGACCTCACGTCATGTATAATTCTTCCCTCCTCACGCAAGCCTGCGTGAGCTAAAACGCGTGCCTTTCGGCCTCCATTCGTAACACGGTGTTGTCTCTTCTGCCAATACAACAGAACATGTATCCGAAAATGCATCGTTGCCACGGTAGATGGCACTGACGAGCGACAGTTCCTCTGACCACGTACCATGTGTTCCTTGTGTGTTGCAGGCTGTTTGATTGACGCAGCGTACTGTAAGCAGCAGAATCCGTTATTCATGTCGGGAATAAGCTGAGATGGTGTTTGTGTACTTCGAAACGGATGGAAACGATCGAAAGGCAGAACAGGGTCCGCCAAGTTTGGTGTACCCACATCCCGCCTCTTCCCTGCATGCTCGTCTGTCTGAAAGGCCCTTGATCTCACAAATGCCCAAAGAGGGCTTGAAATGTCTTATGTGGTTGGTGTCTGTGATGCTGTAGCCGTGCTGCCTCCCGACCGCTTCCATCTACTTGGCCATACATAAACACCATCTCGGCTTGTTCCCGACATTCTGCTGTTTACAGTACATTGCGTTAATGACAAAGCCTGCAACACACAAGAAAGACATGGCACGTGGTCTGAAGAACTTTCATTCGTCAGCGCCATCTACCGTGGTAACGATGCATTTCCGGACACATTTTCATAGGAACTTTCTTCCTCCATTTTCAGTTGTGAATCCGTCCCCGTAGTTTGTAGGATTTATTGTCGTTTTTATTAGTGTTCAGCCTGTATATTAAACATGGAAAAGGCGGCCGGGGTGGCCGAGTGGTTCTAGGCGCTTCAGTCTGGAACCGCGCGACGCAGTTTCGAATCCTGCCTCGGGCATGGATGTGTGTGATGTTCTTAGGTTAGTAAGGTTTAAGTAGTTCTAAGATGTAGGGGACTGATGACCTCAGAATTAAGTACCATAGTGCTGAGAGCCATTTGAACCATTTGAACACATGGAAAATAACAATGCTGTATTGCGAATACTTGTACGGATTTTTGTCTTTTACTCGTACACGTTAGCTGCTCTAAGCACATTTACGATATACGAATGTATAGGAAAGAAGACGAACAAGAATAGTAAGCGAGTAATAAATTGTGCCACAGAGACAGTTTCTTTCGCTGTATGAATAATAGCCGTATACACGCAGCTAGGACCGCTGTGAGCAGGCAAGTCCGCACGACTCTCAATACCTTGCGCTAGAGATCACGCACCTATCACACAACCATAATCGTAGTACAGGAACTTATTTACCTAATACCCTAGCAGTACTCATCCGTAGAACAATAATATTCTCCAGCTGGTTCCCCGGTGCTGCGGTTCAATTCTGGAGCAATCTACATTGCATTCTATGCACAATTCAGTAACGTCTTGCATTTAACTTCAGCCCGAACAGCCTTGAAAGCCCAACGGTACGGCCGACCGCTGTGTCATCCTCAACCAACAGACGTCACTGGGTGCAGATATAGAGCGGCATGTCGCCAACACACCGCTCTCCCGGCCGTTATTAATTTTCCGGACCGGAACCGCAACTTCTCAGTCAAATAGCTCCTCGGTTGGCCGCACAAGAGCTTAGTGCCCCCGCTTGCCAACAGCGCTCGGGGGACCCAGGCGGTGACTCATCCAGTTGCTAACCAGGCAAAACAGCGCTTACCTTCAGTGGGAACAGGAGTTACCACTGCTGTAAGGCCGTTGACTAACCCCTTGCATTTCAGAAGAAGCTGAAACAGTTCCTTTTAGGCACTTATTTCTATTTCTCTTCGATACGATCACAGAACACGATTACGATGATTACCGGTTTCGGCGCCGGCCGGAGTGGCCGTGCGGTTCTAGACGCTGCAGTCCGGAGCCGAGCGGCCGCTACGGTCGCAGGTTCGAATCCTGCCTCGGGCATGGATGTGTGTGATGTCCTTAGGTTAGTTAGGTTTAATTAGTTCTAAGTTATAGGCGACTGATGACCTCTGAAGTTAAGTCGCATAGCGCTCAGAGCCATTTGAACCGGTTTCGGCCATGTATTGATCACCTTCAGAATGATTGAAGAAACGGGGAGTGTATTACTTGAAACTGCAGTAATTGTAAACACGTTCTGTGAGCATGTCTTAAAAAACAAAAAGAAGTGTGTAATACGTCAGTCTTTTCCTCCATAGGCAGAATGTTTTTCGCATAACACTTTCGTTCGTCATCGTCCTTAAAAAAAACCTCACTCTCTCTCCGCCGAAAATTAGCTTACATGACGAAATTTCTCTGTTTAATAGTGAAGCAACGCTCTTGTCTTCAACTACACTTCATTTTCTTTTTCTTTCTGTCACTCACATCGTTATTTGCTTTCCACAACTTGCGAGGTGCCGGAGTGGAGAAGAGTTTGCACCTCTTTAATTCAGACGAATTTTTGCATGAGAACGAGCCATGCACTCGACCCCCTCCTTATCTACCACCTAATTAATTATGCACACAACGGTAACGGAAGAAACTGATGGTGGACCTTGCTAGTTGGTAAAATAAGGAGTGCACACTCGCAATAATTTAACAAAAATCGTAATCTATTCAGAAGAAAAGAGAACTTTATCATAACAAACAACAGGAAATGGGATTCTGCATATATCTACGAAATGATATGCGGATTAAATACTACAATGAGATTTATTATACATCAGAACATAAATGCACATGATTATCGACACTAACAGTAGGTTAAAGGATGGGGTATACTGAAATATTATAAGAGTTGGCTCGAGAACAAGGGGCTCCTACTCTCAGTGATGCAATAGATTGACGATAATGACTGGAGGCCCTAATGAATCAAATATTAATCTTCCGACTATATAGCAGTATCGCAATTAGTAGTGAGAGCTCAAATGGACTGACATGGAGAAACAAGCAAGGTGGACTTGTAGCAAAGTGAGCGCGCGTGCTGCTGAGGGATTCAGTATAAAATTGACAAGGTCCTACAATGCCGGAGCCCCAAAATACTGTACCAGTACTGAAAACTGCAGCACGTCGTCGGAAGGCAGCGTCCTGATGATGTAGACGCCGACTTCTGTAGTGCAGCAACTCTGTGTCAACCCCTGGCCTCGAAGGCTGTCCGAGAATTCTAAGTTGGAAAAGAGCGAACAAGTCGCAAGACTGTCCGACTCCGAGGAAGATCAGATCCTGAATCCCACTCTGTGATGCGATGCAAGAGCGAAGCCAGCGTTGCTCAACTCCCTACTCTCCTCGAAAAACCGCGAATCAGCATTCAGTGCAGATTCCAAAATTCCCCCACACTGTCTCAGAACATCATTCGCGCCAAAAGCGACCGTTCCCTCTAATTTCGAGCAGGGCTCTATGACGTCATCTAGCCTCAGTTTAAGTTGACCAATCATGCCTCTGCTATTCAGCAGAGGACACAATCTGCCATTTGACCGGCTACGAAAACAACCTGCCTAGAACACCGGCCATCCGGCGTCAGACAGTCCCACCCAGCAGGGCACAAGTATTCTCAGAATCAAGCAGACAGCGCAGTCAGTCGGTGCCAGGAATCTTCGTTCCGGACGCGCCGGAACGGTAAACACATAAACTGCGGCGACACTCTGACGTCTCGCAGGTCGTTTCACCCTGCAGACAATAGGCGAAACTCGACCGACGTCAGTCGTTCTGCCAGGCGCTTAAGCCTATTGTACGAACCACTCAGAAATCAGAGAAGTTCAGCCCCCAACCGGAAATGCAGTGTGCCACGTCCTCCGATGCTTGCCTCGCACAGGCCACCCAGGGAACTAACCCAACATGTATAGGAATCAAGTGAAAAGTATTTTTTGAGCTCTCAGTACAAATACCCTCATTACAATAACCTTATGCGGTCTCTTACTATCGTGCAATGACATATAACATTAATAAAATTGATGAAAATGAAAGGAGACATGCAAAAGAGGCATGGAACCTCTCGAACTTCGACGATGCTCCTCTCTCTCTCTCTCTCTCTCTCTCTCTCTCTCTCTCTCTCATTCCCCTCCTCTCTCTCTCTCTCTCTCTCTCTCTCTCATTCCCCTCCTCTCTCTCTCTCTCTCTCTTTCCCCTAGTCCACTGCTGCTATACCTATTAGTATATTTATTATTTTTGCCGTTTCAAGTGTTATATTCCATACTAAATACATGGCCTACTTTAACACATCTCTCATAATGAGGGTAATTATGAAATATGTAGAATGTCTGTAAGAGAGCGTCTTATCGCTCTAACCTTGCCAGGTTTAATAAATTAGCAGACAGATAAATAAACTAAAAATCAACATCTTGTACCAGTCCCCATCACCAGCTTTAAACTGGTGTCCAAAAAGTAGCCAGTTGAAAAGTTTCAGATTACTGTCAGGATATGACTGCTGAGTTCATCAGTCGCTAACCTTACACACTACTTAACCTAAATTATCCTAAGGACAAACACACACACCCATTCCCGAGGGAGGACTCGAACGTCCGCCGCAGAGTCCATGACTGCAGCGCCCTAGACCGCTCGGCTAATACCGCGCGTCTAAAACTATGGAGGGAAGAAGCACACCAAGAGAGTAACCTACAAGCATGATATTTGTTTTTGTATTTATCGTTTCATCCCCCACCTGCACATGGAACAACAAGCATATTGCTTTCTTATGGCTGAATGTTATTAAAAATAAATACAGTTTTTTTTACATTTACAGTGATTAATATCATAAGATTAAAATACAACAAAAAGATTTGTTTTGATGATTTGATATGGAGAGCTGCATCAAACCAGTGTTAGGACTGAAGACAACAACAGCAATGGCGATTGTGTGGCTGCCTCCAAGAAGATGATACTGTGCCGATGCTACTTCTGGCAAGTCCTTTAAGATCAACTCCCTTAAACGCTGTGAGCCTTGGAAGGGGCAATAGGGCAACATAGATACACGGATCGCTATGTCTGGAGTGATCGTCAGAGAGGAGGGGGGCGCGGGGGGGGAATTGGGTATGCTCTGGAAAGTGCGATATATAAGTGCAAGATGGAACATGAAGGAGCGTTCGTGGGTCAGGAGGCTGAGAGCGGTATTCGAACGTTGATCTGAGGAAAGTACATGGAGGCCAGGGCTATAGCTTTTGGATGAGTAGATGTGAGGACAGGTTTCTAGGTAATGAAGAGGAAGCCTGCTGACCTTTCTTTAGAGTAGGGTTGGAGGGTGTGAAGCTGGAGGGAGAGTCTGACATTTGTTGGTAGTGGTCTGGGATTTAACGAGGTCAGTCCACTTGCCCTGCTGGCCTTGTGTTGGAGACTCAGCGCCACCTGGTGAATCAGGGCCCGAGTTCTGCCGCCGCCTAGAAGCAGACAGTTCTTGCAGTTTTGTCTGATAAGTCGTATGTTCTTCCACCACAGCTTATTCCTGTCATTGTCTGACCTTCTTATAGATGCTTTTGCGTGAGTTTTTGGATCATGAAAAACAGTAGACTCTCAAAAAGGAGTGGATTCAATATTGTGAGATTTACCCCATTTTTCATTGTCAGTACGGAATTTTCAACTGAAATTCATTTTGCAAAATAAGTCATTGTGGTTCTAATCAGTAGCAGAATTTTACGACCTACTTCAGCCTGTTGCAATCATTGACCTCACACCAAAAGCGAGGAAAGAGAAGATTCAAGGCCTGGATGCAAGTAATGTTTAGATAGGTTAAATACTGACCCACCAAATGGTTTCTTACCTCATGATACCTCTAAGTGAAAGTTAGTTACAGGGCAGGATACATTTATATAAGGGCAAGAGTCGAATTAGTTAACCTTAGGAAAGGAGAGGTACGAGATAAAAGATAAGAGAACTTGTGAAAAGGCTACCAGAGTGCCGTTTCTACGAACGCACTTACCTGGCTGTTGAATCACAGAGTCAAGATGGTGTTGTTGATGATTCAGATGATGTGTTTGTTTGGGAGTACTGCAGTCAGGTTTCTAGCCTGAACCCAAATCTCTTATGAGACGAATATACAGAGCCAAGTACGAATAGGAAAACGCCCTGATTAGTATGACTGACAATAAGCTTTAACGGTTAACCTCACAATAATCCACGCAGTACCTCCATCAAGACGTGAAGAGGAGACGAAATTCCTTTTACTCGTAGGCCGTACTATGTTAGTGAATGGCTGCCTATTCCTTTGCGAGGACCCGTCTTTGTGGTTCTAGGCGCTTCAGTCTGGAACCGCGCGACCGCTTCCGTCACAGGTTCGAATCCTGCCTCGGGCATGGATGTGTGTGTCGTCCTTAGGTTAGTTAGGTGTAAGTAATTCTAAGTTCTAGGGGACTGATGACCTCAGTTAGGTCCCATAATGCTCAGAGCCATTAGAACCGTCTTTGTGTGATGCTCGTGTCACGCTGCCGTCAGTGACACATAATATAACTTATTTTAGCGCTGACAGAAATGCAATCCTTGGTTCGAACGAGCTCTTGCTTGCCAGTTAGGTAGACTTAAACTTACATATTTGTCCGAACCATTTTCTTAAACGGTAGGAGCGGCCTGGGTCATCCAATAATAATTTACGTGTTCAATCAGCCACTTATAGTTAAATACCCTACATTTACCTTCCTTTTTTGTGGAACGTTTTCTAATTCAAAAATTTTTTAACCATCGGCGCCCCTTGTGACGTCATTCGTGGCACTTCTAGTTGTCGTAGGGCTCATGAACTCGGCAACAGGTGGCGCAACTTTTGGATAACGTCTCACTTTTCATCGGGGAATAGTCAGTTGAGAAAACAGCGACCTATGAAGACCATTTCTCCTTCTACTTCCACTAAAGGTAAAACCGAAGAGTTAGGCAAGTGAGAAAAGGTCCTATGTATGTTACTCCACTGACTAGAAATTTATATTACACACTTTCAGACGAACTAAGTGTAGATGATGGTAAGCATTTCAGTTGCCTTCCAAGTCGAAATTTCCATTTTACGATTTGCGTGTTTACATACCGGAAGATGTCATGGAATAAATATAGAACGAAACAAGTGTTCTTCAGCAGAAGCATAACTGGTCCTCATACCGAGGAAATACTTCCCATATTCGTTACTACATTTGTCATAATGTAGCTTTTTAATGATATATATAGTTTTGTGTGTTGCTGTCCTTAGCGTTAGTTAATTTAAGTTAGATTAAGTAGTGTGCAAACCTAGGGACCGATGACATCAGCATTTTGGTCCCACAGAACTTACCACAAATTTCCACTTTTTTCTCCCTCTCTTGTTTTTGTGGTCATCAGTCTTTCTACCAGTTTGATTCCCGCTGACACTTCCTGTTCCAATTTTTTCCTCTTTATTTGCCATTTGCTCTTATACATCTGCTTCATCAAAAAATGACTCAATAAATTTCTAACAAAATTCGAGTCGAGAGGCTGCAAAAGGTAGTACTAAGAACCAAAATTATAGTGAAGAAATATTGAAACTTCCTAAAGAACATGTATAAAAGCTACTGTAAACTGTGAAATGAAACAATATTCAGTGGATAATTCTCGGAGATAGACAGGGCACAATAAATTGCAGTGGAAAGAACATTTTGTCTTACTTAATTCTCCGGTTTGACTATAGAATTAAATTAACAACTAAATATAATTTCAGTTGAGTGAGTAAAATGCGATATGGTACACGCTCGAGGGCCTATTTAAGCAGCGCAATGCAAACAGCATTTATGGATGTATTTTATAATGCCACAATTACAGTTCTCGGCCACTCTTTGTCTTCAAAACGTTGTCTGACGACAAATGAGCTGTGCTGATAACTTTCAACATACTTTACCACTGCCGATAAAGGCACCTAAACTGGTAACAGCTCACCACTATAAACGATCGCTGACGACATGTCACCGTAAAAGAATGTCCCAAGTACTCACCGGTATTCAGCGGGTCCGCGCTACTAGAGGCTACAGCAGTAATCTAACTTCTTAAGAAAAATAATAATAATTCCGAAAGTTACCACTCAGTAAGTGTTGACAGTAGCATTGAGGACGTGAATGAGGTGCGAAGTTAAATGTTCGTAAATTATTATCAAACATTTTAAGTTAATCAAGCACTGAATCAGGATACAAAGTTTTCGGCTGTGAGCAGAAGGCGAACGCGGAGAGAAATCCTGCACAACATTCAATAAATAAATGAAAAGAGTATTTTTTTCCTTTATTAGTCTGGAAGCCTCTCTTGGGATGGGGCCATTTTAGAAACGACGGGCTTTTTGTAATGGTGAAGCAGGCAGCGTGAATTATGAGAAGCTGTGGATCTGGCCGCAACAGTGGCGCTCTGTTCGATGGGAGAGCAGGCAGCGCTTGAAATAAGACAGGTACACAGAACGTGATATATTAAGCCGCCACTGTCAGCCTGCCTAATGGCAATAAGCGTCGCCTCCGTCTAGCTCTTAAAAACGTCGTTGATTCCATTTGTAATGAAACGTCTCCGGTTTCTGAATCGATTAAAGCTTTCTTAAGACTCCGATCTCTGGCTGTGACATCGCTCCAAACTTTTGCATTCGATCTACATAAAGACGCAGTTTTGGATTTGCGAGAATAGAGAGTCGAGACGTGGTCCGGAGCTACAGTTTGCTGAAATAACTTCATAACTCTGCTGAAAACTGAGCACAATCTGTTTAGTGACCAAATAACTTGTTGAGTGAGTCTTTCACTCTGTAGCAAAGAGTGTGCTGTTTTGAAACTTACTGAGAGATTATACACTATCTGATCAAAAGTATCCGGACACCCCTAAGTAACGTCGAACTGACCGCTAGATGTCACGATAGGAAGACCCGCCAGTATAAAAGGAGGCAGAGTGTACTAAGTTGTCAGTAGAGAAGCAGTAATAGCACAATCTGTCCATCAGGAGAGCTCACTGACTTCGAACGCCGACTGATCATTGCACAGGGTGACTATTATTGAACTATATGGAAAAAAACGTAAATTAGTTACAAATTAACGCGTGTACACACTTTATTCAACATGGCCGGCCGGGGTGGCAGAGCGGTTCCAGACGCTACAGTCTGGAACCGCGTGACCGCTACAGTCGGAGGTTCGAATCCTGCCTCGGGCATGGATGTGTGTGATGTCCTTAGGTTAGTTAGCTTTAAGTAGTTCTAAGTTCTAGGGGACCGATGACCTCAGAAGTTAAATCCCATAGTGCTCAGAGCCATTTGAGCCATTTTTATTCAACATGTAAACGTCACTGCAGATATTCCGATTTAGGTTATGACGTGTCCGATATGGCTGCCATCATTGGCGATGATGTGGCGCAAACGTATAGCGAAATTCTGCATGACTCTCTGAAGTGTCGGTACGTCGATGCTGTCGATGACCTATTGAATGGCTGTTTTCAGCTCAGCAATAGTGTAAGATGGCAAGAACTATGCCCCTTACATGAAGTCATTAACGATCACCTAATTCACGTTGAGCGAACAGTAGGGATTAAGAAAAGTGGCTGACAAGGCACAATGCATCTTGTAGAGGGTATAGTATGGACGTATTGGAATAATTAATGTTGGGTGGTGGTTTTAAAGTAATTCACATGACATGAAAAACTTTGTGGAAATGCTTCGATTTACTAGAGGTTAGTTTAGCCCAGGGAAGTATACAGAGTTCACTGCGGCGCGCGGCTGGGGAGCGCTTCGACAATAGGCAGCTTAGGCAGCTCAAACTCTGAGAAAGCGGTAACGCGGCGTGGCCTCCAGCCGCCTTAAGATGAGTGACAGTGAGTAGGTGGTTGACCCCATGCTGGTGTACCAGGAACTTGTACACCTGTTGATAAGTGTCCATTGTCCCGTTTTCAGTGAAACATGCCAGAAAGCCACTCAGAGCTGCAGTGGAGTGGTCAACAGAGTCAAAATATGTGTGTTCGTGACTACAGCAACTTCACACTGAATTCACGGTCTGCAGAGTCTGAAGTAAATCAGGTGAAGAGCGACAGCATGAAATATGCTGGCCTCCGATGGGAATCTAGGACCAAGGAATTTGAAGTACTCTCCTGGGAGTCAGAATTCCAGAAAACTTGGTGTTTGTACAGACGCTAACCTTGATGGGTGGCCTGGGAGGAGCTATATAGCAGAAGTTGAGTGGAAGGGGAATTTTGTGGGAATTTGTTCACTTCCCAGAGCAGCCTTTGGTCGGCGCTGGGAAGCGACGCACAATTAACACAGCTTGCACTGCAACTGAGGTAAGTGATTTTGCTGGAGGGGAAACAAAGGCAAGGAGCGGACTGTGAGAAGTCTCCGTAGAGGTCTTCTGTTCCCAGCTTGCCTAGAGTGCGGACGTGGCGTTCTTTACTCATCTTGCCTGAGAAAGAGTGAGCATCTACACAGTTAAGGACTTAGCAAATGGAGCGATTGAGCTTGGAGATAGAAAGTTTTGGTTCAGCTATGTACTGAGCAACATAGCTAGGAGTGAATAGACGAGCGCAGCCTTGCAGCACCATGAGGTCGGCCGACGTCCACACAACGACGACGCTCCGCCACACTGTATTCGGTGTCATTGTGCCCGCTCAGGCCACTGATTAATTTGTTGGGTCACGTCGGCAAAGTTTCCACAAGGGTTTCATGGGCCGTGTACTGTATAATTCTTCTTGCACTTCGCATTACGCCTGGGTGAGTCAATAGTAATTACTTTTGAGTTATTGAGCTTTAATCCACGCAAACGCAATTTATTACCACTGCCTGGTAGGAGAGTCATGTAATGTGATGATTGAAGGTCGTGAGTTAAAAGAAATTTGTGATAATTGACTGCATCTGTTTTCAATCAAGTAGTTGAAATCCCAAGTCACTTTCTTAATTAATTTTATGTTCAACATTTGCATATGGTGTTCAATAGCTGCATATAACATCAATGAGCACCCCATTTTAATTAAAAGTGATCAATTCTGAATCAATTAATGTCAACACTGCCACTGCAGTTCAATCAGGAGTCACAGGGCCTTATTACTTCCTTTTCGTTATCCAATATTGCGGCAGTTTTGCACTCTCTGTTGATCTATTTGCCGGCCGCGGTGGTCTCGCGGTTCTAGGCGCGCAGTCCAGAACCGTGCGACTGCTACGGTCGCAGGTTCGAATCCTGCCCCGGGCATGGATGTGTGTGATGTTCTTAGGATAGTTGGGTTTAAGTAATTCTAAGTTCTAGAGGACTAATGACCACAGCAGTTGAGTCCCATAGTACTCAGAGCCATTTTTTTTTTGTTGATCTGTTAGTCAATTAGCTGGGGTGAACACACACCAAAACCAGATGACGGGTGGGGTGTTACAATAGTTTTGGGGTTATTTCTGTAAACCCCACAAAAAGAAGTCGCTTGTGTTCAGATCTGAAGAATATGTGGGCCAATCGAGGCCCATGCAAGTGGCTCCTGGGTACCCCAGAGCCAGAATTCGGTCTCCAAAGTGCTCTTCTAGGACATCGCTCTCCTGCTATGGGTGGGGTCGGGCTCCGTCTTGCATGAACCACATCTTGTCGAATAATGAGGGTGAAATCATCTTTCAAAACCTTCACGTTCGGTGTCATCAAGAAATATTGCCCCGATTATTTCGTGACTGGACATTGCACCCGCTGAGAGTAAAGAGACTTCTCGATAGCGATATGCGGATTTTGAGTCTCCTAAATGCGCCAATTTTGGTTGCTGACGAACCCATCCAAATGAAAGTGGCTGCCAACAACTAGGCGCTTGTGCGTGCGCATACTAATTCCCACCATGCTCCGCGTCCAACCGTGCAGTTTGAACCTCGTAACGCAAACCGTTCAGAAGTTATGTCTATTACATACCGTACAATTCAATAACTGTCACCCTATATGTAAACCAGAGTGACAAATATATCAGGGACACGCCAGCCCTTCTAAAGCTGCCCAAGTTGACTGGTATAGTAGTGAAGTGGAAAAGCCAAGGGACAACCACAACTAACGTAGACCAGACGGACCTTATGTGCTGACGGTTAGGGACCTTCCAGCATTCCGGTGGGTAGTTGTAAAAAATTGCATGAAATTACCAATGGAATCACTCGTGACTTCCAGATTGGTACGAGTTGTCCAGCTACTACAGGTCATGTACGTAGAGAGTTAAAAGAGTGGGGTATAATAGCCTAGCAGCTCACCAGAAGGAACAAATTTTTGTAGTCAGTGCTAAGCGAGGCTTCAGGCACTGTAAAGAGCGACGCCACTGAACAGTGGACGACTGGAAACGAGTGATTTGTAAGGATGAAACACACTATCTTGTGACAATCCTGGTGGGGGTGTCTGCATTTAGCATATGCCAGAAGAACGTTACGTGCCATCATGCGAAGTGCCAACAATGAACTATGGAGGAGATGGTGTTACGGTAAGGGGGTGTTTTTCGTGGTTAGGGTGTGGTCTCCTTATTGCGCTTTAGGAGACACAAATACAGAAGGTATGTTAAGGTATTGTGTACTGTCTACAGTAAAGGAACAGTTCGGAGGTAATACTTGCAGTAAAATCACCACTTGTGAGGTAGTGGTTTATGGATAAAACAACCTTGAAATTCACTGTCCTGCCCCGTGTCCCTTCCTGAGCCCAATGGAACACCTTTGGGCCGGCTGGAGAGGCCGAGCGGTTCTAGGCGCTACAGTCTGGAACCGCGGGACCGCTACGCTCGCAGGTTCGAATCCTGCCTCGGGCATGGATGTGTGTGATGTCCTTATGTTAGTTAGGTTTAAGTAGTTATAAGTTCTAGGGAAATGATGACCTCAGACGTTAAGTCCCATAGTGCTCAGAGCCATTTGAACCAACACCTTTGGGATGAGTTAGAACGTTGTTTTCGCTCCAGGCCCCAGCGCCCATCATCAGTATCTTCTCTGGTGTCGGCTCTTCAGGAAGAAAGAGCTGCCATTCGTGCACAGTGATTCATACACCTCACTGGAACTGTCCCCAGTGTAGCCGAATTCGTCAAGAAGACGACGAGTGGACACATCTCATATTATTGTCCATTTGTAGATGTCTGGATAGATTTGATCAGACAGTGTAACTGTGTGTCAGAATGACACTCGAACCTGAAACTTTGCCTTTAGTCAGTACTGCTCTAATTGAATGAATTCTCCAGGTACGCTCCACTTCAGAGTGAAAGATTTATTCTGGAAGGAATCGGATATACTCTGACGAAGCCATTTCTCCACGACATCCTTCCTTCCAGCAATAATCCAACACAAGGAGCAGGAAAGCCTGTTTGGAGTTTGGAAAGTGGAGGAGAGGTATTGACGGAAGTGAAAGGGTACAACGCGAGTAGTGCCTGGATAGCTTATCTTGTGAGAAAGGAAAATGCTCGGGATTTTCGAGGGATATAAGGAGAGGAGGCAGTTTTTTTTTTCGGACGCAACGACAATATTCTGTGCTCAGCTCGGGTTTGATCGTTGATTACACAGAATTTGTTTTTGTGTACACGGAGTGTTTCCAACGAGAAAGTAAATACTGACCGAAAGAAATATTAAAGTTGTCTGAGCTCTGTAATTATGGAAACGTGGTTCTGCCTTGAGCAACCACACGTCATTCTCGTTTAACATCCAAACGTGTTTTGGAGAAGTTTCTCCATCATCAGTGAATTCATTTATTCTCTATCAGATAGCACGTAAAGAGATAACAGTTTTGATGTTATGGTAATTACATTTATAAGATATTTAACAGACAAATACCCAGAGAAAATATACATGCTGATGGTTATGCGCCTGTCTGACATTCGAAGTAAAGCTGACATTTTGCTCCAGTTTGTCATCTGTAATTAATCAGTGTTTTTCAATGTTATGCTGCACGTATTTGGCAAAATGTTAGGCCTAAAACAAAACTATTGCTTTTTCATTTGGCTGATGGTAGATTATAGTAGTCCTTCTACATGTGAAACTTCTCTGAAACATGTCTGGGTGTTCAACAAGAAGAATTTGTCTTTGTCCAAGGTAAAACCTTACTTCCATAATTGTATATTAGTAAGCAAACAAGGACAAAATAAGAGTTTCAACAACAGGTCGTTTTCGGTTTCCTCATACTTTAAAAGGTTTTGTTTGGAACAGGAACACTGAACACATGATCACTGAACACAGAATGAAACAGAACGGTTCTCTTGAATAGTACAGATAGAGAGTTTAGATAGAAAGTGGGTATACTAGTAAACATATCCTCATCACGAAGTTTGCTTTAAATACCACAGTGATTTTTTTTTCTAAGCATTGTCTTTTTAGGAGCGACATGCCTTGCCTTCCTCCGACCTTCGAACTGACTTAGCCAGCTTGTTGCTGGGGAACCTATAGTTTAACACTAACTACGAACAGCTGTGTATCTTGTCATTTTTGACATTATCACGTAATTGCCACATGTATAAGAAGCCATGGCTGACAGAAAAAATCTCGAATGAACTAAGGAGTTAGCCCCACTCCCTTTGTATTTGTCTGCCATTTTTCCACGGAGCCATCTAGAGCCCCGTAGGAAATACAGCAACGTAAAATAATCTTTGTAAGTTGGCAATAAGAAATAGTGTACAGCTACATCTACTACTGCAGAAGACATGTACAACCAAAATTGCTGTAGTGTGTGTATGTATTTGTAGAAACATTTTTGGGAATTTGATAAACGTAATGTCAACAAGTTTGTATTTTGTTCAGTATTGCTCACGTTTACAATAAATTAAACAGAATACCAATGTAGATTATGTAGATAATATCACCGAAACAAATACGAGAAATAGGCAACAACAAAAATTATCTTTTTCTCTAGACGGAATCCACGAAATATATTTATGACTTATACAATCTCTTTGTATGGGACGAGTTAAAATTGTGACGATCATGAAGACAGAGAAAGACGGAATTCACATAACAATACCGATCCGAGCGCTTTTAAGGGCTAGCGTATTGTGGGCGCTAGTGGAGCCAGGAGACAAACGCCTTAGGCTGCCAGACACGGGCACCCCAACCTCATCGACCAGAGGACTAAAAGCAGGCTGTAAATTTTATGACCCTGTGGGCATGTAGATGTGTGTTGATCTTGGGAATAGTCTTCAGTTAAATGGATTTTTACTGTTGGACACTTTTAGTGGAGAACGTTTATAAATGAACGTGAGGTCGGGAAGACGGACGTCACCTAACACGACGGCCGATTTTAGAAATACGAGATGACTTCAAAAAGAAAGTTACACATTATTACGGCAGGCGACGTAGCTTTTATTGAATGCTGAACTAAATGTCAGAGTGATACAGATATACACTACTGGCCATTAAAATTGCTACACCTAGAAGAAATGCAGATGATAAACGGGTATTCATTGGACAAATACATTATACTAGAACTGACATGTGATTACATTTTCACGCAATGTGGGTGCATAGATCCTGAGAAAACAGTACCCAGAACAACCTCCTCTGGCCGTAATAACGGCCTTGATACGCCTGGGCATTGAGTCAAACAGAGCTTGGATGGCGTGCATAGGTACAGCAGCCCATGCAGCTTCAACACGATACCTCAGTTCATCAAGAGTAGCGACTGGCGTATAGTGACAAGCCAGTTGCTCGGCCACCATTGCCCAGACGTTTTCAATTGGTGAGAGATCTGGAGAATGTGCTGGCCAGGGCAGCAGTCGAACATTTTCTGTATCCAGAAAGGCCCGTACAGGACCTGCAACATGCGTTCGTGCATTATCCCGCTGAAATGTAGGGTTTCGCAGGGATAGAATGAAGGGTAGAGCCACGAGTCGTAACGCATCTGAAATGTAACGTCCACTGTTCAAAGTGCCGTCAATGCGAACAAGAGGTGACCGAGATGTGTAACCATCACACCGGGTGATACGCCGCTATGGCGATGACAAATACATGCTTCCAATGTGCGTTCAACGCGATGTCGCCAAACACGGATGCTACCATCACGATGCTGTAAACAGCACCTGGATTCATCCTTAAAAAAAAGGTTCGTCGTTGAGTACACCATCGCAGGCGCTCCTCTCTCGGATGCAGCGTCAAGGGTAACCACAGCTATAGTCTCCGAGCTGATAGTCCATGCTGCTGCAAACGTCGTCGAACTGTTCGTGCAGATGGTTGTTGTCTTGCAAAGTCCCCATCTGTTGACTCAGGGATCGAGACGTGGCTACACGATCCGCTACAGCCATGCGGATAAGATGCCTGTCATCTCCACTGCTAGTGATACGAGGCCGTTGGGATCCAGCACGGCGTTCCGTATTACCCTCCTGAACCCACCGATTCCATATTCTGCCAACAGTCGTTGCATATCGACCAACGTAGCAGCGATGTCGCGATACGATAAACCGCAATCGCGATAGGCTACAATCCGACCTTATCAAAGTCGTAAACGTGATGGTACGCAATTCTCCTCCTTACACGAGGCATCACAACAACGTTTCACCAGGCAACGCCGGTCAACTGCTATTTGTGTATGAGACATCGGTTGGAACCTTTCCTCATGTCAGCACGCTGTAGGTGTCGCCAGCGGCGCCAACCTTGTGTGAATGCTCTGAAAAGCTAATCATTTGCATAACACAGCATCTTCTTCCTGTCGGTTAAATTTCGCGTCTGTAGCACGTCATCTTCGTAGTGTAGCAATTTTAGTGGCCAGCAGTGTATGACATTGTTTTACAACGTAGTCACCAAGTCTCTATAAACAACTATCGGAACATCTACAAATCGATCAATTCCTCGATGACAGAAGTCCATTCCTTGGACGTGGAGCCATTCAAGAATGCTGTGTCAACGTCCTCATCTTTGGAAAATCTCTTTCCCTTCAGCTTACCGAAAAGATGGAAATCACGTGGTACAATATCTGAATTTCCTGATCAGCATCGGCCACGCCTGTCCTGCCTTTGTCAAATTGTAGGCACCATTTTACTACGGCTGGACGCGACACAATATTTAGTCCACATACTGCCAGAATTTCACGTTAAATCTGTGTACAATTTAGACATTTTATCCACAAGAATGGTATGGGGTGTTCAAAAAGTTTCTCCGCAGTGCCGTATGATTGTTGGCAGCCATATGCCGCAGTGAATATACCAAAATGAAACTCAGTGAAATACAAGTTATTAATTTATTGAATATTCATTTTTACTTACGAATTGTCACATTAAATGTTGAAAGTGTCCCCCCTGTTGTTGAATACACACTTCCGTTCGTCTAATCATGTTTCCAAACACAAGCTGTAACATTTCTTCTGTAACAGAAGCAGTGAAAGAGGATATTGCAGCTTTCAATTCATCGATGGATTTTGGGCGGTTTTTATAGACAGTTGTTTCGCTGCACCCCAGAAGAAAAAGTCAGGTGGTGTTGGGTCAGGCGATCGTGGAGACTTAAGTCCCTGTGAAATTATGCGAGCACCAAAAACATGAGTAAGCAGTGACATTGAAATGCGAGCTGTATGCGCGGTTGACCCATCTTGTTGAAAATAACCGTGCCGTATTTCACTTAAGACAAGTTCTCCTTTGATTGGGTACAGAATATCACTGAAGTATCGTTGTGCGTTTGTTGTTTTGTTGAAAAATATGGGACCTAGAATTCGACGTCCATAAATTGCAATCCAAACTCCTATTTTCACAGAATGAAATGGTTCCTCTTGAATACACAATGGATTTGCAGTACTCCACATACGAGGAGAATTTTGCGAGTTCATGTACCCGGATAAGTGAAACCATGCCTCATCAGTGAAAAACGTTTCATTAAGAATATCCCTTTCATTTTGTTGAACGACATTTCTGAACCATTGACAATAATGCAGTCTCTTGCCATGATCAGTTTTTTCATTTCTTTCACGACTGCCACTTTGTATGGGAAAAGTTATAATTTATGTGTGGGCCGATCCGACACTAACATCGATTTTCTGGGCGAGTTTTCTTACGGACTTGTTCGGACTCATGGAGATTTTATCGGAAATATCGAGCAGTTTATGCTCATACAAAACGCTGGGACGACCACTTCTCGGTGCATCTGTCACTGGACCCTTACTTCGAAATTTGCTAACCAAATGTCGCACAGTATCGCGATGTGGGAGTGTTGTCTCCGGGAAAACTGAATTAAATGTTTGACGAACTGAAACTGTGTATTTACCGCCAGCTTTGAACACTTGTTCGACTAAAAACACACATTCTTCAAGGATTAGCATTATAATAGTGACAAAAACGAAACAAACAGACAAACAAAAGAATTAAACGTAAACGTTCACATCAACACATAACGACACAAACCAACGATACTACTGACGCTGGCTGAGATAAACGAAACAGTGGAATGTTGGGAGAGTCCACTTGAGAAGTAACCCAGGCAGGCGAACAATCATACGGCACTGCGGAGAGACTTTTTGAACATCCGGTACTATCCGACATACTTCAGCTTTGGAGAATGTTTCCAGTAGTCCATTTCAACCACACACTATGTGCACCTGTCATCCGTACCGCATCACAACTGGTTTGTAGGAAACGGGGTACATGTACTCTATTCTGACAATACCTCACTCCAGTTGCACAGTGTTCTTAGCGTGAGACAGTATATGTAACTTATAGACGAAAGATACTCGCAGTTGCGAATATGGACAAACTTCAGCTGTGTAATAGAATGCCGACAACGAAAATTTGTGTCGGAATCGAACCTGGCTTACTCGCTTACTGCGAGCGGCTGCTTTACCATTAGACTATCTGATCACGCTCCACGGACAGATCCAAACTTACAACTTCCGTCAGCCACGTGTCTACAAGCTGCACTCGTACATCCATTATGTATATTCTCATACAAGGAAGACATTTTAATGGAAAGTCGCTTGCCCTGTGTTGGGAGATAAATATGATATTGCAATGCCTATGCAGATTTATAATGCAACTTTCTTTCGGACATGCATATGTGCATGCATCGTACTTCTGAACAACGCAGACACTGCAATATAGTATCGTGTGAAGCGTATTTCCGAAAACTGCCTGTTCGTTTCTCTCTCGGGTTCTTCGGCCGACGTTCGTCTGATGATTTTTCTGACGGTTCGCCAGTACGGGTGGCTGGCATTTCAAAGTTTCGTCCTTCATTGCTGGCGGTGGACTGGAGCCGAGCTCGCGATCGCAGATTATATGTACCTGGTGCGCCAACGTCAAAGTGCTTCTCTGCGGTCATTTCCGGTGCGGAGAAGCCCTCGCATGTTGGCGCGCCAAGTAAATGTAATCTGCTGCTGCGGGCTCAGCTCCAGTCCGCAGCCAGTAATGAATGGCGAAACTTTGACAATGCCAGCCACTCGTACTGACGAAACGTCAGAAAAATGTCAGACCAACTTCGGCCGAGAACCCGAGACAGAAACCAACAGGCAGTTTGTCAACAAGTGACCACGAAAGCCTTAATAATTTTGTATGATTTCCGAAAGTTCCGCGTAATTTCATTACTAGGAGTACTATTTCAAGCAGGCCAGCAAATTCCATACACGCCCTATGTGAGATGTAATGAGCTATTGATACGACGTGACTAGAACTCCACGCGCGTTAGGTTGCATGTTGATTAACTTTGTTCGAGATTTAAGATATGCATGTGAGCTCTGATGAGATCGCAGGCATCACTGATATACGAGGGGCGTTTGAAAAATCCGTGCAAAAATGAAAACTACTTACGTGTTTGGGGTAAACCTTTCTTATTTTTCGACATACTCTGCTTTTAGACTTATACACTTCGTCAAACGCTGTTTTAATTTGTTGATCCCTTCCGTATAATAGGAATTGTCCAAATCTGCAAAATAGCTGTTAATTGCTGAAATCACCTCCTCGTTTGAATAAAATCTTTGTTCCACCAGCCATTTCTTCAAATTGGGGTATAAATAGTAGTCCGAGGGAGCCAAGTCTGGAGAATAGCGGGGATGTGAAACGAGTTGGGATCCTATTTCCATTAATTTTGCGACCACAACTGCTGAGGTGTGTGCTGGTGCATTATCGTGATGGAAAAGGACTTTTTTTGATGTCCAATCGCCGGCGTTTTTCTTGCAGCTCGGTTTTGAAACGGCCCAATAACAATGAATAATATTCATCTGTAATATTTTTCCCCTATTCCAGATAGTCGATAAGTATTATCCCTTGCGAATCCTTAAAGACAGTCGCCATAACCTTTACGGCCGAAGGAATGGTCTTCGCCTTTTTTGGTGCAGATTCTCCCTTGGTAACCCATTGTTTAAATTGTTGTTTGGTCTCAGGAGTATAGTAATGTATCCATGTTTCATCCACAGTGACGAAACGACACTTTAAGTCCTGCGGATTCGTCCTGAACAGCTGCAAACCATCCTTGCAACGCTTCACACGATTCCGTTTTTGGTCAAGCGTGAGCAATCGCGGAACCCATCTCGCGGGTAGCTTTCTCATGTCCAAATGTTTACCGAGCGAGGTGGCGCAGTGAATAGACACTGGACTCGCATTCGGGAGTACGACGGTTCAATCCCGCGTCCGGCCATCCTGATTTAGGTTTTCCGTGGTTTCCCTAAATCACTCCAGGCAAATGCCGGGATGGTTTCTTTGAAAGGGCACGGCCGACTTCCTTCCCCATCCTTCCCTAATCCGATGAGACCGATGACCACGCTGTCTGGTCTCCTTCCCCAAACAACCAACCAACCACCCAAATGTTTATGCAAAATATTATGTACCCGTTCATTCGAGATGCCCACAGCACTTGCAATCTCACGCAGCGTAACTCTTCGGTCATCCATCACCATATCATGGATTTTATCAATGATTTCTGGAGTCGTAACCTCCACAGGGCTTCCACAACGTTCAGCATCACTTGTGCCCATATGACCACTCCGAAAATTTTGTAACCACTTATAAACTATTCTAATCGAAGGTGCAGAGTCACAGTAATGTTTATCAAGCTTCTCCTAACTCTCCTGAGGCGTTTTGTCTTTCGTAAAGTAATGTTTAATCACCGCACGAAATTCTTTTTCGCCCATTTTTTTGGCAATCAGTCGACTTCCTTGATTCACACGAATGCCAAACACAAAGAAATAGACCAATATGGTTGAAACATGGTGTGCGTTCTTTCCAAAGGTGCTACTAATTAAACATGATCTCGATACGCGCCGGACTTCACACAGACTTTTCAAACGCCGTCGCACTTCCTATAAGTTTTGTGCAAGTCGACGGTGTTGACCGCCTGGTCCAAACGTCGACGGGAAATACCACCTCATGACAGCCGCATATCACAATGTGCAACAGACATTGCCGTCACCACACGATAGTACAACGCACTACTGCAATTGAAGGTATCAGGGAACGAAAGACTATCTGCAACCTGTAAAGATAACATAATGCAGTTCTAAGAATCAGGGAACCCGAAAGGAGCGCAGTAATTCAGAAGGGTGTGAGCCAAGGTGCTAGCTACCCCTCGTTATTCAATCTGTATGTCGAGCAAGCAAAAAAGAAAGCGAGGAGAAATTTGGAAAGGCAATTAAATAAAGCGACCCTCAAGGAAGTCGGTTAGGGAATGAGACACTGAAAGTAGTAGACAAATGTTTCTGTTTGCGCAGCAAACTTCACCCACCCAGTCTCATTATTGTCACCTCCGCTTATGTACGACATCAAACTGCAATAACCACTCATACACGGCAGGTGGCGACACTAGCAGTGGATGGTACATAAAACGTGCCGGGGGGACGCGGAAAATAGTGCAGTCTTCTCGTTATGATGAAACGGAGCGATTTATTTTACGTCCAAAAGGGCATAATCATTAGTTTTCGGGGAAAGGGTGTAAACATTTCCGAACTGAGTAGGCTCGTAAACTGTTCGCATGCCACAGTGGCTAAAGTATAAAGCCGGCCGCTGTGACAGAACGGTTCTAGGCGCTTCAATCCGGAACAGCGCAGCTGCTATCGTCGCAGGTTCTAATCCTGCCTCGGTCATCGATGTGTGTGATGTCCTTAGGTTAGTTAGGTTTAAGTCGTTCTAAGTCTAGGGGACTGATGACCTCAGCTGTCAAGTCCCATGGTGCTTAGAGCCATTTGAACCATTTTAGAGTGAATTGTAAAATGGCGCTATCCAAAACCTGCGACGAGGCAATTGTGGTGCACCTCAGGCCATAGATGACATCTACATCTACATACATACTCCGCAATCCACCATACGTTGCGTGGCGGTGGCCTTTTCAGATGAATCACGTTTCATGCTTCATTGGAGAAATTGCAGCTGGCGTGTACGGCGTGAAACATTGAGAACAACATCCTGCAACAATCGTCGAAAGGGCCCAGGCCGGATGAGGAAGCGTTATGGCTTGGAGAATATTGTCGTCGCATTTCCTGATAATTTCGTCATTCTGGAACGCACAATGGATCAACACAAGTATGCAACTATCCTTGGGGGCAATGTCCACCCCTATTTGCAGTTCGCTTTTCCTACTCATGAAGGCGTCTTCCAGTACGACAACGTCACGAGTCACACTCGCAGTATACGTTCGTGGTTTGAACAGCACCAGGATTAATCTACCGCACTGCGCTGGCCACCAAATTCCCAGAATTTAAACGCAACCGGGATTGTGTTCGACCACCTCGATCGGGCTGATCCTCAACCGAGAAATCTAGCAACGGTGCCTACGGCTCTGGACTCGGCATGGCTCCACATCCCTGTCGGTACCTTTCAGAAACTCGACACTCTTCCTTCACGTCTCGCAGCAGTTCGTGCGGCAAAAGGCTTTTGACAGATGGTCGCCTTAATGTGACAGGGCAGTGTAACTCGTAACGTCAGAAATAAAGCAGATATAAGATACAGACAGGCAATAGTATGATAATTTTACCTGTACAAGAGATACAGACTGACAGTTACTGAACTACACTCCTGGAAATTGAAATAAGAACACCGTGAATTCATTGTCCCAGGAACGGGAAACTTTATTGACACATTCCTGGGGTCAGATACATCACATGATCACACTGACAGAACCACAGGCACATAGACACAGGCAACAGAGCATGCACAATGTTGGCACTAGTACAGTGTATATCCACCTTTCGCAGCAATGCAGGCTGCTATTCTCCCATGGAGACGATCGTAGAGATGCTGGATGTAGTCCTGTGGAACGGCTTGCCATGCCATTTCCACCTGGGGCCTCAGTTGGACCAGCGTTCGTGCTGGACGTGAAGACCGCGTGAGACGACGCTTCATCCAGTCCCAAACATGCTCAATGGGGGACAGATCCGGAGATCTTGCTGGCCAGGGTAGTTGACTTACACCTTCTAGAGCACGTTGGGTGGCACGGGATACATGCGGACGTGCATTGTCCTGTTGGAACAGCAAGTTCCCTTGCCGGTCTAGGAATGGTAGAACGATGGGTTCGATGACGGTTTGGATGTACCGTGCACTATTCACTGTCCCCTCGACGATCACCAGAGGTGTACGGCCAGTGTAGGAGATCGCTCCCCACACCATGATGCCGGGTGTTGGCCCTGTGTGCTTCGGTCGTATGCAGTCCTGATTGTGGCGCTCACCTGCACGGCGCCAAACACGCATACGACCATCATTGGCACCAAGGCAGAAGCGACTCTCATCGCTGAACACGACACATCTCCATTCGTCCCTCCATTCACGCCTGTCGCGACACCACTGGAGGCGGGCTCCACGATGTTGGGGCGTGAGCGGAAGACGGCCTAACGTTGTGCGGGAACGTAGCCCAGCTTCATAGAGACGGTTGTGAATGGTCCTCGCCGATACCCCAGGAACAACAGTGTCCCTAATTTGCTGGGAAGTGGCGGTGCGGTCCCCTACGACACTGCGTAGGATCCTACGGTCTTGGCGTGCATCCGTGCATCGCTGCGGTCCGGTCCCAGGTCGACGGGCACGTGCACCTTCCGCCGACCACTGGCGACAACATCGATGTACTGTGGAGACCTCACGCCCCATGTGTTGAGCAATTCGGCGGTACGTATACCCGGCCTCCCGCATGCCCACTATACGCCCTCGCTCAAAGTCCGTCAACTGCACATACGGTTCACGTCCACGCTGTCGCGGCATGCTACCAGTGTTAAAGACTGCGATGGAGCTCCGTATGCCACGGCAAACTGGCTGACACTGACGGCGGCGGTGCACAAATGCTGCGCAGTTAGCGCCATTCGACGGCCAACACCGCGGTTCCTGGTGTGTCCGCTGTGCCGTGCGTGTGATCATTGCTTGTACAGCCCTCTCGCAGTGTCCGGAGAAGTATGGTGGGTCTGACACACCGGTGTCAATGTGTTCTTTTTTCCATTTCCAGGAGTGTATATGAAATAAAATTATCATAACGTCTGAACGGTTTGCGTTAGGACGTTCAAACTAAAGGTTAGCCAAGGGGCATGATGTGAATTAGTACGCGCATGGGCACGTTTGTTTCAGCGACGAAGCCCACTTCCATGTGGATGGGTTCGTCAATAAGCAAAAGTGACTCATTTGGGGGACTGTGAATCCGTATTTCGCGATCGAGAAGTCTCTTCATCCTCAGTGGGTGATTGTGTGGTGTGCACTGTCTAGTCACGGAATAATCGTTGCAATATTCCTTGACGGCACGGTGGTTACCGAACGGTACGTGAAGGATATGGAAGATGATTTCATCCCCATTACCCAAAGTGATCCTCATTTCGACAAGATGTGGTTCATGCAAGACGGAGCTCGACCCCGTGGAAACAGGAGAGTGTTTAAATGTCCTGGAAGAGCACTCTGGGGATCGCTTTCTGGCTCTAGGGTACCCAGCGGACACTGGTATAGGCCTTGATTGGCCCGAACACATGCGACTCCTTTTTTGTGGGGCTATATTAACGACAAGGTGTACGGCAATAACCCCAAAACCATTACTGAGCTGAAAACAGCTATTCATGAGGTGATCGACAGCATCGATGTTCCGATCCTTCAGCGAGTCATTCAGAATTTCGCTGCGCCATATCATCGTCAATGATGGCTGGTATAGCGAACATGTCATAACAAAAATTCGAATATCTGTAGTGACGTTTACATGTTGAATAAAGTGTGTGCACGCCGTAGTTTGTAACTAATTTACGTATTTTTTCCATAGTTCAATAATGGTCACCCTGTAAATGATAACACCGAATGTAAATTTAAGTTTCTGGAAACCTTTTCTGGAAATATTTATTTGGAATGAAGCCTTTATAGCAGTGAAACGTGGACGATAAGCAGTAGAGACCAAATGGGCTTCTATAGAGTGACGCTACAAAAGAATGCCGAAGTTTAGAAGGGCACACCGGGTAACTAATGAAAAGATACTGAAAAAATCGAGAGGAAAAGAAATATGTGAATCAACTTTTCTAATCGAAGGTATTAGTGGGACACATTCTGAGGCATTGTAGAATAGTTAACTTATTAATGGAGGGAAGCGTGAGTGGTGATAATTGTAGAGGCAGACCATGGGCCGGCCAGTGTGGCCGAGCGGTTCTAGACGCATCAGTCTGGAACCGCGCGACCGCTAGGGTCACAGGTTCGAATCTTATCTCGGGCATGGATGTGTGTCATATCCTTAGGTTAGTCAGGTTTAAGTAGTTCTAAGTTCCAGGGGACTGATGACCTCAGATGTTAAGTCCCATAGCGCTCAGAGCCATTTGAACCATTTTTTTGAGCAGACCATGGTTTGACTGCAGAAAGCAAGTTAAGAAGCAGCACGAAGTAGTGGTTATGCAGATATGAAAAGGCTTGCACAAGATAGACTAACGTAGACAATTGCCTCAGATCAGTCTTCGGAATGAGGACTACAATAACAGCACAAGTGCACTTTGTCAGAATTTTTCTTACGAATGTTACGGCTTTGGCTCATAGTTGTATAGTCTAAGGCCTAGGGAAAGTGACCCTGTGCCGTGAACGGAAGGTGGAATAATTTTATTAAATATTAAAGTCTTTAACATCTTAACTACAGTGAAGGTAGTTTATCTAGTACTGGACTGATTTAGAGGAATAACCTAGTAAAATTTAGCAACAGTCTAAACCTTAAGTTAACAGTTAATTAAAAATTAAAAATTTAAGAAAAAAATAAAAAGCACCAAAATGTTTCCTTACAGACATTGGTCTCGTAGAAAAAGTAGCAAATGCTGTAATGGGTCATTTCCGCGACGCGACTATCGGCGAGTCTGCTCACCATTGTGAACAACATTGCCGGGTTCCCAGTGTCCGTGGGACTGCAGCTATTCTGTAGCCTGTAGATAAAGGACTTGGCTTCCTCTAATCCGGCTAACGGGTGATGGGCTGGCACGACTAGCTGGTCTTCAAAGGCGAGTATGTTTCCCACAGAACTACTGGCATCTCCTAGTACCCTATGTATCGGTACTCCTGAGCGTGTCGGCAGACGGCAGCACCTCACAGTATGACTATGAGCGTAAGCAAGCAATGGCCAATCCCGTGCCTGCTTTCTTCTCTGCAGGCTGATTGGCCAGAACCTCCGTATGTGAAAAGAGTATCGTGGAGCTGCGAGGAGATAGCAAAATATAGAAGTCGGTCGGTGACCCTGGTAGGATACAAGACACGAGTCCGAGGCCTCTGGGGCAGAGGTGGTGTGGAAGCATATTTCGAAAGTTCGTAGTCAGGGAGCTGTAAGGTTATTGCTCTAGACGTGGAAAATTCAGAAGCGTTCGGAAGCGTTTTCCCTTTCACGCGCGTGGGAAACTTATTAATCTGTTGCTGATTTTCGAGGAGGGTGTCAATGTTAACGAGCGTACACGGGCTGTTAAGTAAGAGGGCAACTGGTTAGCTGGAGGCATTGTCTAACGAACAAAGTGGACTTGGCGAGGCTTATTAGAAGAAGACTGTGTTCCTTGTGATGTTTAAAGAACAGATGGGAGACATCTGTTGGTGATAGTGTAGTGACTGATTGTGGTTCTTGTTGTCTAATCCAATGGTCAGATATGAGAGCTTTTGAAGGTAGTCGGATGGCTTCAGGGTACTGTTTCAATCCTGTCTCGCGGATCAAACTTAGGCAGGCGGATCTTATTTGGCTTTATAGTGTAGGTGCAGCAGGATGCAGAAATTATCTAGGTCCGCTAACAAACACCTGGAGGGGGGGGGGGGTGGTCTACGGAGATATACGTCACGTGATTTGCCTCGCCCATCGAACGGTCCAAAGAGTTGGTGGACTCTGGCTCTGGCCGCGGAAGACGAGAAGGAACGTGCAAATATCGTAATTAAATATTCCAAGAATACTGATTAGAAAATTCTGCTATGTGGTGGTGGTTAGTGTTTAACGTCCCGTCGACAACGAGGTCATTAGAGACGGAGCGCAAGCTCGGATTAGGGAAGGATTGGGAAGGAAATCGGCCGTGCCCTTTCAAAGAAACCATCCCGGCATTTGCCTGAAGCGATTTAGGGAAATCACGGAAAACCTAAATCAGGATGGCCGGAGACGGGATTGAACCGTCGTCCTCCCGAATGCGAGTCCAGTGTGCTAACCACTGCGCCACCTCGCTATGGATGAAAGAATAAACAAATGGGAAGAGCGTAATGAATATTATATTTTCATCTAAACAAATGTAAAAATAACGTACGAAAACGCGGTAAGGAACCGAAAATGTCTCTACCTAAGCGAATGTCTAGCAAAATTTTATGATTAAGGTAGACTAGAAGTGTTAGGTTAATTATGAGAGAACAATTACGTACAATAAGATGTTCAGAAATACATAAAAACATCGAAATAATGAGAAGGAAATGAAGTAAGATATTTTTTACGAGTTTTACAAAATTAATGACAACACTATAACGTATAAGATCTTCAAGTATTTCTACAAATAGAAATTGAAACGAGTTGGATCTGGGAGGTTAAAAAAGATTTTGAAATGCACTACCTAAAATAAGTACAGAAAGAAATGTTTTATGGAAGAAAGTATTAAAATGAGAACGATTCCAAGAGAGACGCAGTACGGGAATAGGTATGATCTCAAGAATAAGAAGAATTGTGGTGAAAAGATGATGTGGTACTGCAGGAAACGAGAACAGTAAAAGACAAAGAATAAAATGGCCTGTCAGGCCATAACGAAAAGAAAAAAACGGTATTAACAATATAGATCTCCTAAGCCAGCAGCTGGTGCATGTTATCCCGTTCGTATATTCAACAGCAAGTGTCACATTCAAGTTCACATTTTATTGTACTAATTAATTAAAATTAGATTGGAATATAACACGATTAACCAGCGATAAACTGAAATGACCACTGTGTAACTAGCTCCCACATGTGGAGTTGGATCACTTTAACAATCCACTGATTGCACAGTTTGCTTCTGAACATGAGATAAAACAAATCAAACTCCACACAACAGTGGCATAAAAAAAATCAACCATAACGCTCTGTGCTGCACTGCCATTAGAACATGGACCACTCCAGTAATCGAACATGGACCCCACCACTGGCAGCCCACCCACCCATCCGAGCCTTCCTCACAGCTATTCATAATTTTCAAGCAACTTAAATTAGAGGAGTGTAAAGAAATGCTTTCAATGGTCGCTCTCAAGCAGAAGAAATTACGTGAATATATTTGAGAAAATTATAAAATCTAGTTTCAGCATAATTTTGACTCTAAAAATCGACGGTATGTTAATCATAATTATTGATTTTACCGTAATATATGATCTAGTTTGTTTGTAATGGTAGAGCTGAATAAATTACACGAATATTTTCGAGAAAAATATAAAATCTAGTTTCAGCAATAATTTTGAATGTGAAAATGGACAGTACGTGATTCACAGACACTGGTTTCATCGTAATGTAGGATCTAGTTTGTCCTTAACGGTACAAAATGTGATCACAGTATGTTGAAAATACAAATGACTGCGCAAATTGTACAGGAAGTGACAGTAGTGAATCTGTCAGAAGTTTTCTATATAATATATATAGCCGAGACGCCTGAAAAATTTTCACAACAATAAATGTCAAACGTTGCTATGTCAAATATCAGACAAGCTGAAAGATAGCCTCTAATAGCTTCTTGAGAGTCTGTAATAATTCACATGAAGTGCTAAAGCAAATCTGAATATATCGGCGATCGCAGATAAATGAAGTACATCCAATGGCAATACAATTTATCAATATCTTTAAAACTACAAAAGATAATATTTCATTTCGAATAAACTTTTTCATAATTAGCCTGTGAATTAACAACTTTTAAACATCACATGCAATTTCAACATACAATATCTCAGATGATATCATTGCACTATAGCTACCATCCCTGAAATCTACACATCTAAATCTATTTCATTTCATTATTTATTACATTTTTGTATCTTTTCATTATACAAATGTTTGTCGGAACAACGTATCCTCCACAATTACACGGCAAATAAATACTGCATGAACAGTTTTCTACTTTCCCAGTAATATTATTAAAATGTTGATTGCAATTGCTATTAAAAAAATTGCACTAATTTAAAAGAGGTCAGTTGCCTGTGTTAGCAGACACCACAGTTGAACAGAGAACCAAAATACACTTCTGTTTAATAGGCCTAAATAATGTATATGAATAATCTGTTGTCATTTATCGTGAGTGCACTTGCACAAGAATGTTGGCTTATTTATGTATGAACCAATAATTACTTATGTTTATTGTAAATGATCTTAGTGCAAATGAATGTTTATAATATCCGTTCATTTAAATATTGTTTTAATATATTAGTTTAGTCCAGGAAGTGGTCAAGCGAATCAAATGGCCTATGTAGAGCTAAGAACGATATATTTTTGGTGGAGACGGCCTTCATCCAATGGAGAAGCAGACAACAGAGGAACACTATGGTAGTCAAGAGGAGACTAAGACTTTTCGAGTGAGGACCTCAAGGGAGAGACTGTGGACACTTTTAAGCGAGTTCTGGAATAAGACAAACCTGTCTAGAGTACATCCGCGATCCCGCCATCTAGATGATTGATTCTGGCTGGTGAACGGCCACTACTGTACTCTAAGACATTAAATGTATTCGCAGTTGCGAATATGGAGTACCATTAGCTGTATAATGGAACGGCGACAATTTGTGCCACACCGGAACTCTAATTCGGAATTCCCGGTAATTGCGAGCGTTCTCCTTACGGTTATCCGAGCACAGCTCACGACCAGACCCAAACATCCATATGCCGTCAACCATGTGTCTACAACCTGTGCTCGTACATCCATTATGTATATTCCTTTACAGGGGAGATACTTTATTTTAAAGTCGCTTCCCCAGTGTTTGTGGATAAATGTGATACTGCAGTGCGTGTGTTATTCCGAATTACCATACAACGTTCCTTCGGACATGCATGCATGTGCAAGGGACACTGCATGGTAGTTCGAAATAATACAGGGACTGCAGTATCGTGCAAACTAAATTTTAAAGGGACTCTAAGTCTGGAGAGCTCTGAATGTGTTCAGATTACGCAACTGAGGACAGATAGAGTATGGGTTCTTATACTTTGTATTGTGTGTGTCAATCTGTGAATCATCAGGTTCAACCTTGAACTGTTTTGAGGTGGTGAATATTTCGTGTATTGTGATTACGAAATGGACTTAGTTTTCGTGTATCTACACTACTGGCCATTAAAAGAGCTGTACCAAGAAGAAATGCAGATGATAAACGGGTATTCATTGGACAAATATATTATACTGGAACTAACACGTGATTACATTTTCATGCAGTTTGGGTGCATAGATCCCGAGAAATCAGTGCCTAGAACAACCACCTCTGGCCGTAATAACGGCCTTGGTATGCCTGGGCATTGAGTCAAACAGAGCTTGGATGGGGTGTACAGGTACAGCTGTCCATGCAGCTTCAACAAGATACCACAGTTCATCAAGAGTAGTGACTGGCGTATTGTGACGAGCCAGTTGCTCGGACACCATTGACCAGACGTTTTCAAATGGTTCAAATGGCTCTGAGCGCTATGGGACTTAACTTCTAAGGTCATCAGTCCCCGTGAACTTAGAACTTCTTAAACCTAACTAAACTACGGACAGCACTCTCATCCATGCCTGGGGCAGGATTAGATCCTGCGCATAGCGGTCGAGCGCTTCCAGATTGTAGCGCCTAGAACCGCTCGGCCACCCCGGCCGGCAGACGGTTTCAGTTGGCGATAGATCTGGAGAATGTGCTGGCCAGGGCAACAGTTGAACATTTTCTGTATCCAGAAAGGCCCGTAGGGGACCTGCAACATGCGGTCGTGCATTATCCTGCTGAAATGTAGGGTTTCGCAGGGATCGAATGAAGGGTAAAGTCACGGGTCGTAACACATCTGAAATGTAACGTCCACTGTTCAAAGTGCCGTCAGTGCGAGCAAGAGGAGACCGAGACGTGTAACCAATAGCACCCCATATTATCACGCCAGTATGGCGATGAGGAATACACGCTTCCAATGTGCGTTCACCGCATGTCGCCAAACACGGATGCGACCATCATGATGCTGTAAACATAACCTGGATTCATCCGAAAAAATGACTTTTTGCCATTCGTGCATCCAGGTTCGTCGTTGAGTCCACCATCGCAGGCGCTCCTGTCTGTGTTGCAGCGTCAAGGGTAACCGCAGCCATGGTCTCCGAGCTGATAGTCCATGGTGTTGCAAACGTCGTCGAACTGTTCTTGCAGATGATTGTTGTCTTGCAAACGTCCCCATCTGTTGACTCAGGGATCGGTGACTGTCATCTCGACTGCTAGTGATACGAGGCCGTTGGGATCCAGCACGGCGTTCCGTATTACCCTCCTGAACCTACCGATTCCATATTGTGCTAACAGTCATTTGATCTCGACCAACACTAGCAGCAATGTCGCGATACGTTAAATCGCAATCGCGATAGGCTACAATCCGACCTTTATCAAAGTCGGAAACGTGATGGTACGCATTTCTCCTCCTTACACGAGGTATCACAACAACGTTCCACCAGGCAACGCCGGTCAACTGCTGTTTGTGTATGAGAAATGTGTTGGAAACTTTCCTCATATCAGCACGTTGTAGGTGTTGCCAGCGGCGCCAACCTTGTGTGAATGCTCTGAAAAGCTAATCATTTGCATATGAGAGCATCTTCTTCCTGTCGGTTACATTTCGCGCCTGTAGCACGTCATCTTCGTGGTGTAGCATTTTTAATGCCCAGTAGTGTATAATGACTGTTCAGTTTTATATTTTTCTACCATTCTCGTAACGGTCTCAACTTAACTTTATTGTATTTCAGAGAAGTATTTGTGTCTGTATTATAATTGGTTATCGTAGGACCCTTCCCGTTTATTTGAGATCTCCTTTCTTGAATAAACATTTGTCACCATAATTCTCCGTCGTCTACATCCATTACAGACGTTAGAATAGAACCCTTGTTACTAAATTAATGATTTGTATTTTATTTCATATTTCTGTGTATTTTATTAATTTGCAGTTCTAGCCAATGCACAGACTATTTGACTGCAGGATGACAGCTACTGGTTATTATTTGCAGCAAATTATCTGCGGGGCATGAAAGCAGACGTGCACTGCTAGACGCTATGACTACTTCGAGCTATTCTTTTTAAACAGAGTTGTGCATAGCTCAAGCACCTAAAGTACGAGTAACCACAGGCAAGACGCAACTAGATTGCTCTTAAGGGATGTTGTGTGGAAGAGCAACTACATACCTGTAACAGTTAGCTGCAGTCGCAAGGTTGCACCTACAATACAACCATGCCTTATTAATTGACATAAATTTAATTAATTATGGAGCTACAACCCACCAAGTAGTGGGAAGAATTAATAAATTTGTGTGGTTACAGCACTTTGTAGTTTAAGTCGATATACATAACGGTTAAACTCAAGCCTAACCTAAAAAGATTCCGTTTAAATTACAGGCTCTGGTATGGAAAAATGGTTTTTGCTCGTTACGACGTTTCCGTAGTTGAAAACTAGTCTCCTTGAGCAGACGCTTTCACTTTCGGTTCCTAGATTTTTCCAGTGGTTTGCTATGGGGAAAAATTGTTTCATGAGATGAGAATTGTTACGAGTTAGTCGTCTACTCTGACATTACGTGCTCGCTTGAAATCCATCTTCGTGGCTGAGGGTCCAGAGAAGTTGCTTTGCAAATGGAGGCTACAGGTGCGACCTGGACTCACCAAAATGTTTCCCTTGATGCAAGGAAAGGAAGGGATCCACACGTAAGGACAGCTAAGGTTATAGTTGCAGAAAAAGTAGCCACTATGTTTTTGCACGTTAACAAGAGTCGTCCAGAGCAATTTCTGACGATACGCCGCTACAGTAGAGTCATTCAACGTCGTAACAGAGACTGAAACTACGCTCACAGGCTTAATTTCGGCCGGAACGGCAACGTAGCTATAACGTACCGTTGCACGACACCAGTGAATGTGACAATGGGGTACCAACGGGATACAATGGTCAAGTGTGAGGATCGAGGTACTGTACGTGTTTTATTGTTTTGGTTATAAGATATTATGTTTTAAAAACCTGAATTTCAGAAAAGTATTTCATAAGCAAATGATTTCTCATTGTAAGTTTTATCAGAAGTTTTAAAAATCGAAACTTGTGATTTTCATGGCTGGGGCAGGCGTGGGCGAGGGGTTGATGGTAGGAAAAGATGCATTCCGGCACCTAAAATTTAAGAAATTAAGTACTGCCACTGTTAATTTCATATTCTTTTGAAGCGTGAACTAGCGGCATCGTGACACAGGGAGCTGATATAAGCATTTATTTGCTATGGGTTTGAAATCTGGAGTACAACCTGTGATTTGGTGCTCTATAAGCGCACTTTGGTCTTGGAACTATCGATAACATTGATATTCATTACAATCGTTTACAGGCATTTGCCATCACTCACTGTTGGATAGAGGTTTCCTCCAGACTTCTCCACGCGTTACAGTCTTCAGCTGTATACGTCCATGTCACCCGCACATGATCCGTAATGACTTCTAACTACTTGCTCGTTTCGGTATTTTTCTATCTTTTTGGAAACTACTGAAGAATTTTCTTGGTCCTTCTACTGCCCACTCGCTTCGCTACATTTTCTTCCTGCCCTCATTTGATACTCTTTACATCTATAATCACGTCCAACCTCTTCCCAAATCCATTTTTCCCATCTCTCCCGTAATTCCCAACATGCCTCTCTCCATTGCAAGTTCATCAACTCTGTATCCGATAGGTCATCGCATGGAAAATCCAAATCCATTGCTCTAACACAAGATGGTAACGCACACTGATCGTATACTTCCCTTTTTAGACAATTCGAAAAATTGTTTTTGAGAAACCTGTTTAGCAAATAGCTATATTTTTTATCTGATATTTTTTTTCTTTATCTGATCATCCAGTAATTGTCTTTCGCTGTCCAAGACATAAAAATTCACACACTGTTTCTTTTATCTCGTCGATAATTTTTGCATAATATGTTCAACATATGGTGTAAAGTTTTACTGATGGACTGTTCGTGAATAGATGACAGTAAAGTTCATATATGTTAATCCTTATTTCCGTATCTTACTTTCGTTCCTTACGCTGATGCTTCATTACAGGAAATTTTACTACAAAATAATTTAGATTTATGCATTTTAATTAGTATTCAAATATTTCACTGAATAAAAAATGGAAGCAATTTATTTTAAATCAGACAAGTCGTAAAAGAAAATGATTAAATATGGTAACTGATTTGAGAAAAACAAATTTGTGGCCCAACTTAACTAAAAAAGAGGCTTGATTGGTGTGACTCACCATGAGGTGTCTATGAATCATCAATTTGGTAACTGAAGCAAATGTGGGGGGTAGAAGTTGCAGTGGAAGACAAGGTCTGAAATACAGTAAGCAGGTTCAAATGGATATAGGTTGTAGTGTTAGTGATGTGGTGAAGAGGCTTGTACAGGATAGACTAACGAGGAGAGCTGCGTCGAACCAGCATTAGAACTGAAGACCATAACCAGAAAAAAACACGAAATAAGTCACATCTTTTCTGGTTTATATCTTTAGTTCCTCTGTCACTAACAAACACAGTTAACAGATATGTCATTATGTTCTTATCACAAGTCTTAACTCTTATACATGTTTTCTGTCAGACATAGGCTGTAACGTTATGGGTATTTAGGCGAGCTAATTGGCGACCAGTGCTGGTACGAGGTGACATGAATTTGTTGTACAGCTGAACACTAGCGGGCCTAGATCTAAGAATACGCAGTGGCAGTTCGAGCGAATCCAGGTACAATGAACAGCAGCGTCACCGGATGAGGGTTACTCTCAGTAAGGGGAATTCTGGCGACGGACGTTTGCCTACGACGACGGACAATGCTGCAAGAAGTGGCAGAGTGTCAGACAATCTTAAAGGTGGCTAAGTTACGATTTTCTTAACTTCGACACGCCGCGCTGAGTAGCCGCGTGGTCTAGACGTCTTGTCACTGTCCGCGCGGCTCCCTCCGTCGGAGGTTCGAGTCCTCCCTCGGGGATGGGTGTGTGTCTTGTCCTTAGCGTAAGATAGTTTAAGTTAGATTAAGTAGTACGTAAGCTCAGGGACCGATGAGCTCAGCAGTTTGGTCCCATAAGACCTTACCCCAAATTTCCAATTTCCATTGAACTTCGACAATAAATCACGGTTAAATGTTAAATGGAATCTGAATACATCGGCAATCCCAGAAAAACAAGGTACATCCAAACACACAACATCATTATCTTTAAAACTATAGACGTTAATATTTCACAGTGATAACTTTTTCACACTGAACCTCTGAATTAACAATTTTTAACCGTTTGATGCAGTTGCAACAAACGGTATCTCAGATTGCATTATAGCCATCATCTCTGAAAGCTACGTATCTGTATCTATATTATTTATTGATTAATTACGTTATTTATGTCTTTTCTATTACGCAAAAGTTTGTCAGAACATCGTATTCTCCACATTCAAATAGCAAAAGAACACATCAATACCTCATATTTCGTCATACTGGTGTACTTATTTTATGAACAGTTTTCTATTCTCCTAGTAACTTCATTAAAATGTTTATTGCAAGAGATGTAAAAAAATGTGCTAATTTATAAGTGGTTTGTCGCATGTGTTAGCGGACACCGCGATTGAAAAGAGAACCGAAAGGTGCCTCTGTCAAGAAGGCATAAATAACTGTTTAAACAATACGTAAGGACAATCTGTTGTCATTTATCATGAGCACACTTGCCCAGGAATACTGGCTTCTTTATTTATGAACAAACCCTTATTTCTCATTATTGTAAGGGACCTGAGTGTAACCGATTCTTTACTTAAATACTGTTGTAATATATTAGTTAGCTAAGCCGGGCCGGCCGTTGTGGCCGAGCGATTCTAGGTGCTTCAGTCCGGAACCGCGCTGCTGCTACGGTCGCAGGTTCGAATTTTGCCTCGGGAATGGATGTGTGTGATGTCCTCAGGTTAGTTAGGTTGAAGTAGTTCTAAGTCTAGGGGACTGATGACCTCAGATGTTAAGTCCCACAGTGCTTTGAACGATTTGAACCAGTTAAGTCGGGAAGGTGGTCAACTCGAATGGAATCGCGTCTGTAAAGCTTAAGGACGATGTATTTTTGGTGAGGACGGTCTTCATCCAATGGAGAAGCTGATAATAGCGGAACACTACAGGAGTCAAGTGAAGACCGGGACTTTTTCAATGACTAGCACAGGAGATCGATTCTGGACACATGATAACGAGTGCTGGAAGAAGATAGACCTGTCTGTGGTAACATGCATGATACGATCGTTGAGGTGTTTGGTTGTGGGTGTTGAACGGCTGCTGCCATACTTCTGAAGGCACTTTATGAAATAAAGTCCTTTTAGTTGACGCGACTTGCGAATTAATAATGATGATGATGGACACATAACACCCAGTCGTCTCGAGGCAGAGAAAATGCCTGACCCCACCGGGAATCGAACCCGGGCTCCGTGAGCGGGAAGCGAGCTGCGGACAAGGCACTTTATAATTCGAGAGATCTGATTGTGCTCCAGAGTAGGACTCTTTTTTTTTCACTTGTAACACAGAACTGCACATAGACAGAGTATGAGCTACAATTCCTGTATCATGTGTGATAATTTCTAAATCATCAGGTTGGACTCGTAACTGTTTTGAGCTGGTGAATATTCTGTGTATTGTGATTAAGAAATGGATTTTCGTGTATCTAAGATGACTGTTTAGTTTTGGATTTTTCTACCATTCTCGATACGGGCTCAACTTTATTGCATTTCAGGGAAGTATTTGTGTCTGAATTATAATTGGTTATCGTAGGACCACTTCCCGTTTATTTGAGATGTCCTCTCTTGTATAAAAATTATTCATCGTAATTCTCTGTCGTCTAAATCAAGTACAGACGTCAGAATAGAACCTTTGTTATTAAATTAATCATTCATCTTTTATTTTAAAATTTCTGTATAATTTAATAATTCGCAATTCTAGCTAGCGCATACACTGTTTGACTGCAGGATCACAGCTACAAATCATTATTTGTAGCGAGGCCGGCTGGAGTGGCCGAGCGGTTATAGGCGCTACGGTCACAGGTTAGAATCCTGCCTCGGGCATGGATGTGTGTGATGTCCTTAGGTTAGTTAGGTTTAAGTAGTTCTAAGTTCTAGGGGACTGATGACCACAGCAGTTAAGTCCCATAGTGCTCAGAGCCATTTGAACCATTTGTAGCGAATTAGCTGTGAGGCATAAAAGCAGGCGTACACAACTCTACCCTAAAACTACAATGAGCTAGTCTTTTTAAACGGAGCAGTACATAGCCCAAGTACCTAAAGTACGAGCAGCTGCAGGTAAAAACGCACCTGGTTTGCTCGTATAGGATGTTGTTTGGAAGAGGAACTACTCAGCGCAATCATAAGGTACCGTTGCAAGCTCGAGGTCTGGAATAAATCTAGCGATAATGGTAATTCTATGAACAAGCACGACAGTTATTCACCTCAAATGTTGTTGAATAGTCGCTCTCATATTGGCAGTGAGCCCCAACACGTTGTACATATTCCGGTAGGTCATCAGAAAGATTAATGTTGCCATCTGTCGGCAACGTGGGGGACATTTACGTTATTACAGACACTGTGGGTCGGAACGGTCAAGCACCAGTTCTGCTTAAATGAAACAAGCAGTCAAACAACAGGAAAAAAATTGTTTTCTGAGATTCCCCTTCTCCTTTCACTTTAGATCTTCACAAATATGAAATTTAAAAGTCCCGACAGTAATAAAGTGTCCCAGATTTTCGGTCAAACGGCTGAGCTGAGAATCCTCCATAAAAATTTCCAGTGTTATAAATATTACTTAGATTCCTTGTCTGTTAACTCCCGTTTCG
The DNA here is from genome assembly GCF_023897955.1 of Schistocerca gregaria. NCBI lineage: Eukaryota > Metazoa > Arthropoda > Insecta > Orthoptera > Acrididae > Schistocerca > Schistocerca gregaria. The sequence continues at coordinate 749,282,786 of NC_064931.1, forward strand.
ACTTTCCAGCCTTTCCCTTGTCGCCGCGAGGAGAAATGTTATAGCTCATAAATTAAAGCGGCGCCCTATTTGTTAGAGATATCCGTTAAAGGAATACGCAAAAAGCAGTGGCCAGGCTTCCGGAAAGCCGTAAAATCCGCCAACCGGCATCGACCGGTTCTGCGGGCGTTGCATATGCTGGATCCCCATCCTAGAGGCAGAATCCACTCCTCTCCAGAAAGCAGGCGGACGACCGCACGACTTTCGAGCTCAAGTATTAAAGTCAACTCTTCCCGGATGTGCCTGGGCTCCAAGTGTGAATAGAAACTGCCACGGTCTATTCTGATATGTATGAGATACAGTCATAAAGTTTGTTGTTCCCACCTGGAGAAAATCAAATTGTGACTATGAAACTTGGTAATAGTGTTATTCTTTCGCTACAAATTCACTCTTCAGTGCGATCAGTTTTTCTCAATGATGGACGACTTGGCAAAGATCTCGGTTGTACACGGTGCAGTCATACTAATGTAACATCGCCTATGTTCGGCGTCAGCGGGCAATAACCACTCACAGACGGCAGGTTGCAGAACTAGCAGTGAAGGGTATACAGGGTGAAAAGTATTTCAACCGACAAACTCTGGGATGTTGTAGGGGACATCAAAACAAATATTTTTCCCTAATGTCATTCTTTCCTATGAGGAGTATTTAAACCGGCAGAGGAAGATTTCTCTGGCTGCAAATTAATTAAACCAACAAACATTTTTCCATTTTTTATGACTAAGAGACAACACATTAACACAATCCAATTTCAATTACAGTAGATTTTCAAAAATGCCTCCATTGACACGTAAACAAAGGGTACACCGTCTGATCATGTTCTGTCTGACACGGGCAGAAACCCCAGGAGTATCCTGAATTGTTCCTGCTGCTGCTACTATCCGGGCAACCAGATCCTCTTCTGATGCAACAGAAGTAGCGTAAACAAGGTTGCGTATCTCTCCCCACACAGAAAAGTCCAGAGGGGACATATCTGGGGATCGAGCAGGCCATGGTACAGGAGCACCTCTGCCAATCCACGTTTCTGGGAACCGTCGGTCCAGGAATCTACGCACACGACGACTGAAATGTGGCGGCGCCCCGTTATGTTGGAACCATATGCGTTGTCTTGTAAGAAGCGGGACGTCTTCAAGCAATTCTGGCAATGCTCTGGCGAGAAAACTGTAATAGTGCCTGCCATTTAATGGCCTAGGTAGCAGATGAGGTCCAATTAAAAAGTCCCCAACAACACCGACCCACACATTAACGAAGAACCGCACTTAATGAGCGCTAGTAACTGTGGCATGTGGGTTATCCTCACTCCAAACATACGAACTGTGCCTGTTGAAGACTCCATCACGCCCGAACGTTGCTTCACCGGTAAACAACACAGACGATGGAAATGTAGGATGCATTTCTACATCTACATCCATACTCCGCAAGCCACCTGACGGTATGTGGCGGAGGGTATCCTGAGTACCTCTATCGGTCCTCCCTTCTATTCCAGTCTCGTATTGTTCGTGGAAAGAAGGATTGTCGGTATGCTTCTGTGTGGGCTCTAATCTCTCTGATGTTATCCTCATGGTCTCTTCGAGAGATGTACGTAGGAGGGAGCAATATACTGCTTGACTCTTCGGTGAAGGTATGTTCTCGAAACTTTAACAAAAGCCCGTACCGAGCTACTGAGCGTCTCTCCTGCAGAGTCTTCCACTGGAGTTTATCTATCATCTCCGTAACGCTTTCGCGATTACTAAATGATCCTGTAACGAAGCGCGCTGCTCTCCGTTGGATCTTCTTTATCTCTTCTATCAACCCTATCTGGTACGGATCCCACACTGCTGAGCAGTATTCAAGCAGTGGGCGAACAAGCGTATTGTAACCTACTTCCTTTGTTTTCGGACTGCATTTCCTTAGGATTCTTCCAATGAATCTCAGTCTGGTATCTGCTTTACCGACGATAAACTTTATATGATCATTCCATTTTAAATCACTCCTAATGCGTACTCCCAGATAATTTATGGAATTAACTGCTTCCAGTTGCTGACCTGCTATTTTGTATCTAAATGATAAGGGACCTATCTTTCTATGTATTCGCAACACATTACACTTGTCTACATTGAGATTCAATTGCCATTCCCTGCACCATGCGCCAATGCGCTGCAGATCCTCCTGCATTTCAGTACAATTTTCCATTGTTGCAATCTCTCGATACACCACAGCATCATCTGCAAAAAGCCTCAGTGAACTTCCGGTGTCATCCACCAGGTCAGTTATGTATATTGTAAATAGCAACGTTCCTACGACACTCCCCTGCGGCACACCTGAAATCACTCTTACTTCGGAAGACTTCTCTCCATTGAGAATGACATGCTGCGTTCTGTTATCTAGGAACTACTCAATCTAGTCACACAATTGATCTGATAGTCCGTATGCTCTTACTTTGTTCATTAAACGACTGTGGGGAACTGTATCGAACGCCTTGCGAAAGTCAAGAAACACGGCATCTACCTGTGAACCCGTGTCTATGGCCCTCTGAGTCTTGTGGACGAATAGCGCGAGCTGGATTGCACACGACCGTCTTTTTCGAAACCCATGCTGATTCCTACAGAGTAGATTTCTAGTCTCCAGAAAAGTCATGATGCTCGAACATAATACGTGTTCCAAAATTCTACAATTGATCGACGTTAGAGATATAGGTCTACAGTTCTGCACATCTGTTCGACGTCCCTTCTTGAAAACGGGGATGACCTGTGCCCTTTTCCAATCCTTTGGAACGCTACGCTCCTCTAGAGACCTACGGTACACCGCTGCAAGAAGGGGGGCAAGTTTCTTCGCGTACTCTGTGCAAAATCGAACTGGAATCCCATCAGGTCCAGCGGCCTTTCCTCTTTTGAGCGATTTTAATTGTTTCTCTATCCCTCTGTCGTCTATTTCGATATCTACCATTTTGTGATGCGTGCGACAATCTAGAGAAGGAACTACAGTGCAGTCTTACTCTGTGAAACAGCTTTGGAAAAAGACATTTAGTAAGACACTGTTACATGTACCACTGCGAAAACTGTGCTCTTGGTGGATAATCAACTGATTCCAGGTTTTGGACACGCTGTAAGTGAAATGGACGTAACAATTGCTCTCGAAGGGCTGTTCTTCCATTCGTCTGATTCGTCCCCATGTTACATGCAACTGCGCGAATGCTGACTGAAGGATCCGTCTCCACATGCAGCAAGACACTTTCTCAAATTGCAGCGTTCTTACCGTGCGACGGCGTCCCTGTCCATGTATTATGTTAAACGACCCGGTCTCAAGCAGACGTTGGTACACAGTAGCAAAGGTCGTATGATGCGAGATACGGCGATTAGGATACTGTTGTTGATAAACCCGCTGTGCAGCTCGTCCGTTGTGGTGCGCTACGTATTACGCACCAGCCATATCAGTGTACTCACTCCAGGTGTATCGCTACATTAGCAAACAGGGACATTGCACTATTACACTGGTGGACAGCAGTTGCATACAACTAAGGAGCGTAATACTCCCTCTAACAACTGAAGGGTGTAATACGGCCTCCACCGGTTTAAATAATCCTCACAGGAAAAAATGACATTAAGGAAAAATATTTGTTTGATGTCTCCTACAACTTCCCAGAGTTTGTCGGTTTAAATACTTTTCACCCTGTATAAAGCTTGACAGGGGGGTGCAGAGAAAAGTACAGTCGTTGTAGTGTTGCGGAAACGGAGCGATTTGTCTTATGTCCAAAAGGAAATGATCATTGGCTTTCGGACGATGGGTGGAAACATTTCCGAAATGGCAAAGTTTGTTAACTGTTAGCGTGCCGCCGTGCTTTCAAGTCTATCGTGCGTGGCAAAATGGTGCTATGCAAAAATGGCGTTGAGGTAACTGTATTGCACCGTGGCCATAGATGACAGGGGTGACAGGCGGTTATGGAGCTGTGTACGGGCGAAAAAAAGTACAACTTTTGAGCAACTGACCGCCCAGATCTACCAAGTGGCTACCAAACATATCTCTCAAATACCGTTCAGCGAAAGTTGCTACTTATGCGTCTCTGCAGCAAGTGACTGGTTCATGCACCCGGCCTGACTGCAGTTCATTGGCGACTAAGACTGGAATTTGCACGCTAGTACTGCACCTGGAAGTCCAGTGAGTGGCAGCCGGCCACTGTGGCCGAGCGGTTCTAGGCGCTTCAGTCCGGAACCGCGCTGCTGCTACGGTCGCAGGTTCGAATTCTGCCTCGGGCATGGATATGTGTGTGATGTCCTTAGGTTAGTTAGGTTTAAATAGTCTAGGAGACTGATGACCTCAGATGTTAAGTCCCATAGTGCTAAGAGCCATTTTTTTCCAATGATTGGCGACAAGGTGCTTTTTCAGATGAATCACGTTTTATTTCCCAGTAGACAGATGGCCACTGGCGTGTACGTCGTTAAACGTCTGAAACCAAACACGCTGCAACGATTGTCGGAAGGTCCAAACCGGAGGGGGGAGCGTTATGGTCTGGGAGTGTTTTCGTGGCATTTCCTGGATGAACTCGTTATTGCGAAAGGTACAGTGGATGAAGACAAGTATGCAGCTATCGTTGGTGACCATATTCGGGCTTTTGACAGGTGGTCACAACATGGTGACTAGGCAGTGCATAAGTCTGCATATCGTTCTCATCAGCAAACGTTCCATCTTGAAAGTCACCGTTTCTTCATTCTGTAAATGTCTGCTACGCAATGATTACTTCATCTGATGAAAGAAGAAGGGGGACGGGACGGATATAGAGGCAAAATGTGCTAGCCCAAGCAGCAGCACGTATGATTGTGTCGTCTGCAGTACGAGTTGGGGCACTGTCGTGAGCAAGACCACCCCATTGGACAGCTTTCCGCGACGCTTCGTCTTCACAACCTCTCCCAGTCTCGTTAGAAAATTTCTGCTGCATGCTCCTGTTACGGTTTGACGCTTATGGTCATAATCAGTTAGCACCTCACCAAGTCAGCCCCAGTAACCAGTCAACATCATCTACCTCAATCACATTTGTGTCTTTTCCTTTCATGGTGGTGGTGATAACATATACACTAAGAAAAAAATGCGTAGGTGGCGCAAACGCATTCAGCACGTTCAAACAAATCGGAATGATGAAGGTGAAGCGGCCGACTGTCTCTCTGTGAAGAACCGGGAATCGCAAAAAAAGTGGAGGCCCTGGTGCTCGAAGGTCTGTGCGTTATGGTCGGGGCGACAGTGGAAAAACTACAAATCTGTCATTGATCAGTTTTGAATATCTTGCAAGACACTATGTACACGAAAAATTTCTACAGCAACTGGATTCCGTGACAGCTCACACAGATTCAAGAAGCCCTCCGAACCGAGGCGTCATGAGAAATGTTGGAGCTGTGTCAGGTCATTGTAGATTATTTCCCTAGCGGCTTAATCACCATCAATGACCGCTGGGGGTATCACTATCACCCAGACTCAAAGGAGCAAAGCAAGCCTTGAAAACATACACCCTAAGACAAAAAAAAGACCGACGCACCGCGAGGGAATTATCCGAATGCAACGGAAATAGGGGTAGATGTGACGTACATGTACGGGCAAACAAATATTACAACTTCAGAAAAAAATGGATGATTTATTCAAGAGAAAGGGCTTGACAAATTGGGTCAACAACGCAATGGTCCACCTATGGCTGTTATGCAAACAGTTATTCGAATTGACATTGATTGACAGAGTTGCTGGATGTCCTTTTGAGGAATATCGTGCCAACGTCTCTTCAATTGGGGCGTTAGATCGTCAAAATCTCCAGCTGGTTGAACGATCGGGGTAGCACAATGGTTAGTCCAGTGGAGTCGAGTTGGGTAGGACGACACTTCGAACCGGCGTCCAGCCGTCCTCATTTAGGTTTGTCGTCATTTCCCTAAATCACTTCAGGCAAATTCCAGGACGTTTCCTTCGAAGAGTACGGTCTCGTTCCTTCTCTATCCTTTCCTACTCCGAGCTCGTGCTCCGTTTCTAATGGCCTCGTTGTCGACGGGACGTTAAACACTGATCTCCTCCTCCCCCCCCCCCCTTCTAGCTGGTTAGAGGGCGCTGCCCATAACGCTCCAAACGTTCTCAATTGGGGAGAGATACGGCGACCTTGCTGGCCAAGTTAGGGTTTGCGATCATGAAGATTATCACTAGAAACTCGCCGTGTGGAAACGGGTATTATCTCGCTGAAATGTGAGCCCAGGATAGCTTGCCATGAAGGACAACAACACATTCCGCAGAATGTTGTCCACGTACCGCAGTGCTGTAAGGGTGCTGCAGGTGACAGGGGTCCTGCTACGGAAATAAATGGCATTCCTGAACATCACTCCTACTTGTCAGGCGTCGGCCGGATTGGCCGTGCGGTTCTAGGCGCTACAGTCTGGAACCGCGAGACCGCTACGGTCGCAGGTTCGAATCCTGCCTCGGGCATGGGTGTGTGTGTGTTGCCCTTAGGTTAGTTAGGTTTAAGTAGTTCTAAGTTCTAGGGGACTGATGACCTCAGAAGTTGAGTCCCATAGTGCTCAGAGCCATTTGAACTTGTCAGGCCTCATTGTGGGTGACAAGAAGGTTGGTATCCCACGACTATCCAGGACGTCTCCAGACACATCTTCGGCCCAGAATCTCATTGACTGGAATAGAATTGTCTTCAGTGAGCAGTCCCGCATCGAATTGAGCCCCAGTGACCGGCCACTGTAAACTCCTTAAACAGCAGCGGGCCTGACTGTAACCCAGCTAGGACAGATGGCCTGAGGTGGAATTTCGTTTCATGTCAGGACCCTGTAGGATGTTATCCGCTACACCTTTACAGCACAGCGGTACGTCTACAATATTCTACGCCTCGTTTTTTGCCCTTCATGGCAAGCCATCCTGGGATTACATTTCAGCAAGATAACGCCCACTCTCACACGGCCAGTGTTTCCACGGCTTGTCTTCATGCTTGGCTAACCCTACCTTGGCCAGCAATGTCTCACGATGACTCTCCAATTGAGAACGGCTGGACTATTTATGGGCAGCGCCCTCAAAACATCTCTTGATTTGAACGATCTAACACGCCAACTGGACAGAATTTGGCACAGTATCCCTCAGGAGGACATCCAACAATTCTCTCAATCAATGTCAAGTGGAATAACTGCTTGCACAAGGGCCGGAAGTGTACCAACGAGTTATTAACTTGCTCAGTTTGTGAAGCTCTTTCTCTTGAATAAATCATCCAATTTTTCAGAAATTACAATCATTTGTGTGTCTGTACATGTACATCTCATCTACCAATTGTGGTCGCATTTGGATCATTGCTTCATGTTGCATCTTTTTTTTTTTTGTCTTATGGTGTATATTTCCAAGGCTTGCTTTATCTCCTTTAAGGCTGGGAGATAGCGATCCCCCAGTAGTCGCCGATGGTGTTAAGTACATAATTTGGAATGGCCTCACATTGCTCCAACATTTCTATTGGCGCTTCGGTTCGGAGGGCTTACTGAATCTCTGTGAGAAGTCACGGAATTCAGCTACTGTCGCAATTTTTCATGTACATAATGTCGAGCAAGATGTTGAAAACTGATCAATGGCAGATTTCGTCTATTTCCACTGTCGCCTCAGCCGTGACATCTTCGAGCATCAGGACTTCCACTTGTCTTGCGATTCTCTTTTCTTCATAGAGAGATAGTCGCCAATGTCTTTCTCCGTCATTCTGATTTTTCTGACCGCACTGGATGCGTCGGCTCCAGATAAGCATTGCCATACTCTGTATGATGCATCATTGTCGCCATACAGTTCCACCAACTCAACATGGATTGTTACAGAGCTGTTCCTCTTCAAGTGCAGAAAGCTTATTACAGCACGGTACTCAACTTGGCAGGATGCGCGTAGATTGCAATGTTTACTAGGATTCCTGAGATCTGCAAACAAATAAAAATTTATTACATAACTCCATTTTTGAGAGGTGATAACCAAAACTTTACGACTTACTGTCGTAAGTTTCTTGCACAGGCATAAGCGTGGAACTTAAGAGGTAAGTATCAAAAGTATGGACTGTTCGAATGGCCAGTACGTAGCAATTATTCAATCGCAGTCACAGATCAGCCGTGAGCGAGTAGCACAAATTCCTCATAGTCTTGTTACTTTGATTTTGTGCAGTGGCGATTTAAAAAGTCTGCGAAAATAAACAAACCCACTCCGAGGAATTTATGAAGATTGACTCTATTTATCACTGTTAAGCACTTAATTTTGCTGAAACCCAACGTAATATCTGCGGACCTTTGGCACTGAGAGAAGGAATAGTAAGGTAACAGTACTATGCGAAGTCAGTTTGTAGTAAAAATATTCGTTTTACTGATAAAACAGGTATATGTACACTATTCAACAATCATATTTTGAGCATCGCTGACGAATTAAATAAAAATTTAGTTTCTACAGGGAATCATGTAACTCCCTTGGCAAATGTCTTTCCGAGATTGACGTCTGAAATGCACCTCTGTGATACAGACTACGGGGAGACTGAGTTAATAATTAAATCACTGAAGACTAAGGACTCTCATGGATATGATGGAGTGCCGAGCAGATTATTAAAGTACTGTGCTGCAAATGTTAGCCCTGTGTTTAGGCAAATTTGTAATTTTTCCTTTAAGAATGGTCAGTTTCCTGAACGATTAAAGTACTCAGTAGTAAAGCCACTTTATAAAAAGGTAGACATGGATAATGTAGACTATTTTAGACCTATTTCTATGCCATCAGCGTTGGCTAAAGTTATTGAAAAGGCTGTGTATGTAAGGATAATCATCATTTTATACCACACAATTTGCTATCAAATGTTCAGTTCATCTTGAGAAGTCGTTTAACAACTGAAAATGCTATATTATCTTTCCTCTGGTGAGGTACTGGGTGGGTTAAACGAAACGTTTCGAAAGCTAGGCATATTTATTTATTTAACTAACGCATTTGATCGTGTTGATCACAAAATATTGCTGCAAAAGTTGGACCATTACGGAATACGGGGAGTAGCTCATAATTGGTTCACGTCTTACTTTAGCAACAGACGGGGGGGGGGGGGGGGGGGGGGGGGGTGCCCCAGGGATCAGTGTTGGGGCCACTCATGTTCCTTACTCATATAAATGATATGCCCTGTAGTGTTATGGGTAACTCTAAATTATTTCTGTTTTTGCTGATGACTCTAGCTGGTAGTCAGAAAACTACCGATATAGAATACGACATGTCCGTCCGGAACAGAGATACGCATCCGGCTCTGAAGAACCTCCAGAATGCCCGAAACAGTCTGACTATCACAGACGAAGTACTTCATCTCCCAGGCGTGCCAAAGAAACCCGAAGGTGTCCGAAGCACTTCGGTTGGAATATAGTTACTCCGATGTTCCTTGAATCTGGTGAAAAATAATAAACGGAAACGATACACTCGTATGGTAAACACAAGAGATTGTCATACTGAAAACTGGATTAAATACAATGAAGAGTATATAAATAATTAATAAGAGAAGTTAGAACTCATGCCAGCCTGCAGGCGGACATTGGGGCGCCAACATGATCAACTCAATTACCGTGGTCAAGCGTCAGGTGCAAATATCCTGTCCGAAGTTTCCATGGGTTAGAATAAGATTTCGTGAGAACGGGGCTGAATCTCAGGCCCGGATACGGAAACACGGCTAGGACCGACACTTTATCAGGTTTTAGGCGACGTCTGTAGGCCAGAGGCCATCAAACCGCCGTAAAGGAAGTCCCAAATAACGTTCAAGGAGTTCTACGCCGGCTTTCGAATTGACTTGCAACGAAGCCCTTGCCCCAGCCGCGGGTTAAGATTATATACCTCTCTTATTAAAGCCTACTGTAGCACTTATTTTTAAAATTCGAAACACTTTTAACGGGTAATAGCTGCAATTAGGCAAAAATTTATATTTTGAGACTTGCTGGTCTCTGTTTGAAGTTAGATTTACCTCTCAACTGGTTTACTTTCGTAGGAAGATAGTTAGTTTTCCAAGTTAACACAGCTATTCTCTGATTCACTTTATTTAGTGATACACTTAGTCTTGGGTAATTTCTTTACGTTGCTCCAGTTGCGAGACCTCCCCAGGATCTCACAGCTAAGCCGGATTAGAGGGCTTCCAGATGATCTACTGGCTTAGAAAACCAGATGCGTTTTTTTTACATCACCCATCAGTCAGTGAAATAATTCACTTTTACAGTATGACACTGTCATACTTATCTAGGGCAATAAAACTAAACAGAACAATTACGTAACTTTTTCAGCCAGTTTTTTCCCCTTATCAAATTCAACATTCAGCATGAAGTGGGAAAGACATCAAATTTCCAAGGCCTGACAGCCGGCACAAAAAAGACAGAGACATCTTTATCGTATGCAGGAGGAAAACAGCTACAGATAGAACTACTCAAAACAGCTTCTACCGCCCCACTACACAAGAACTAGCAGCAAATAGACGGATTAATAATGCAGTGAACATCCCTTTGACGCGACATGATCTTGGTGATGAAATTGTATTAATCAGACAAATGAATGGATTTCTACGGCTCACACTTGATCACGTACTTAATAACATGAAAAAGAAGTAAAACCAAAACGAAACAACACTCTTAATACCAACAGACATTAAAACTAAAAATATTTTAGTAATACAATCATCAGAAGCGCCTCTAATAGAACTTCCAAACAGTTAAGAAGATATGATCTCAAAATGAGCATGTCCTTCCCTACAGTTGCAACAAACTTGACAAACATAAGCAATCAGGTATTTATAAGAATTCATGCTTAGACTGTCCCAGTTTTTACGCAGATAAGACAGGCAGATCATTCTGCATATGATATAATCGACACATGTCAACTTTATGTTGAAATGTATATCATAAATCTGCAATGGTAACTCACCTTTACAACAACAAACACAGCCTGGCAGACATCAATAAAGATCTCACAATCTGCCATAGGCGATACCCTGGCACAAAACTAAACATATAAGAGACAACGTATTTTTCAACTCACCGAGGTGCTGAATGAACAGACAGATAGCGAATACAACGCATTACTTTCTGTATTCAGTAATGACTGTCTGTTAATACAACAGCCTCACAAGAAGTAATGGACACAATTTCCTTAACCCTTTCTCAAACATAAATACACTCTCTCATATCTGCCTCATTCCCTTTATTCTGGTCTCTCTCTCTCTCTCTCTCTCTCTCTCTCTCTCTCTCTTTCCCCTTTTTCAGCCCCTTCTACCTCCTTCCACTAACCACCATATCGTACTCACGGTCACTTTGCAGGATTTCATTAGAATGCATATACTAAATAATATGATGTTATTAGTAGGTTATAATCTCAAGAGGTATAAATTACATACTTAGTAACAGCAGCAGTAATTTGCAAAGAATATTTTGAGTCTCTCTACGTTAATAAGCATATGAAATCCCGTATTGAATATGTATGAGTGCAAAACAAAATTAACTGTCACTCGTTTAAGCTCTTTTTAATTTTTTATATTTTATTTCGTCAATCTATTTAAACGAAAATAATCAACACTCCATCACATCATTGCAATATACGTTAAATATTCATCATTTAAGTCGAATAGTACTGTCATAAACGTGCTAAATCCTTCTAAATATAAGTGCAAATATGGAAGTGTCGCACCAATGCACGAATGTTACGTGGTCAAACATAGGTAATATGTTCCATTACTTTATTTCCCTCATTTATCCCGCCTGAGACAGTTTTATTGCAAAACTAAAACCTGCGTCATTCTGTTCCTGGTGGGTGAAAAACTGAGGTAGGTGCTACGCCTGTTATGTTTATACAGTCCTTGAAAGCGGAGTTGTAGCTCCTAAACGCGTTGGTCAGTAATTACAAAATAAGAATATTGTCTCTGAAGACGGAATATTACAAGTAAAAAGTATGCTTAATATATAACTTAGTCACTAATGTATAGTAGTAACGTTAGTGTAGGAGAACATGTGCACCATGTTAGAAAATCGTAAGTAACAATTTAGTGGCAGCCAGCCGTGTCGTTCTACGTTAAGGACTGAGAAGCATGTGATTGCTCATGGAGGAGGAAAAAGTGTCTAGGGACGAGAAAGAGGTTATAACCGGACACAGAAAATGGCAATGTTGTAGTATGTACATGGCGTGCGAGAGTGAAAGAGATGGTGTAAGTGAAGCAATGACAAATGCAGGCAGGAACCCGCGACCAGCTCTGAGACCGACAGAAAGGCAAAACACTGTTATGCAAGTATTTTTGCGTGGAAAACACTGCTGCTTTCTGGCGTAGGGACGAATATAGTAGTAAAGAGTTCGGTAGCAGACTTCAATCGAAACAGCATACTGAGTATCCAATAGCAGAACAAGAGAGGTGCGCTATCATTGAAATACATGTCCCGTGCTGAGAGAGCGTTCGCTAGCGTGGCGAAATCTTATTTGGTTTTCCTAATTAAAAACTGTTAACTGAAGCTGAAGAAATAAGCACACTGTACAAAAATTACTGACCCCACGATACATAACGTTAATGCCGCGAAACATCGCCCCTAGCCTTGATATTGACTTCATTTCAGCGAGGAAAAGATGACACTTGTTTCTTCAGGTATGCCATATCCAGCTGAAGCCATTCGTTGGTGATTAAACCCCACGGAGTTACCAAACTGTGGGAATGCTGACAGCCACGATTCACCCACTGCTTCCAAAAGTCAGACATTTTGTACTGGATTCAGTACGGGTGATTTAGCGGGCCATTCCCTGTGCGATAGGGTACCTGAGTGATAATCAAACCAGGAACACATGAATGCAGCATATGTGAACTCGGATATTGTCATCTTGGAAGATGGGAGTGTCCTCAGCACATTCATCATGAATGTGTAGAAGGAAGGAAAACACCTAATCACCGAGAATGTAGAAATAAACATCACGGTTCAAGGGCGCAATAACATGAACAGAGAGCCCAAGTCATGGCACGGAAAACACCCCCTAAATTTCATAGAACCACCTCTGACCTGAACGAAGCACTCAGCAGACTGTAGGTGATGTTCCTCTTGGGACCGTCGGTACACTCGATGCACGTAATCAGCTGCTTTCCAGTTTTAGTGTTGTTTATCCCATTGACGACAACCAGCGTAATGTACTATTGCGGGAAATGGTCTCTTGAGAGGTCCAAAGGTCCAAATGTTCTCCTAAAAACTGGTTGACATTGACCTGCTTTAATTGACTGCAGCAATATCTGATGGCCTTGAAACTGAATGTCACTGACAAGACGTGACACTATTCTCTGCTCCATGTAGGTTAGAATCATTTTTGAGATCCTTCCCCTTAAACCGTATTACTTGACTGCGAGTGATACACCATTCTTTGTGGACGTGTTGGACAGTCCACGTTGATACACTAATAATCGGGCAATCTCATTTATGGTGTGCTCATGAGTACTTCCAAGTATGATAGCTCCTTTCTGCCATTTTGTCAACTCTACACTTTGACCCATATTACTGCGATGAATCCATACAATCGAGGTAATTACACATCATTTCACTGTCATAGCTCGTCAGCGTCATCTCGCCATCTGGTACGAGTTCTATGGCATTTTCGGCGCTACAAATGGACCAGTGTGCTCTTTGAAGGGGGTGACTAATATTTTTATGATGAGCTTATTAAAAGGGGCGATCAAAAAGTTTAGGTTTGAGGGTGTTGCTGCAGTACATATGTAGTGTAACGGGACACCGGTGTGGATAAATAAGCACCGCCATGTAGGCAAGGGATTGTGGCAGTCGTGTCTGATATACACGTGTTAAATACGAAAAGGTCAAGTATGGCGACGTGATATCCAAATGCGTTAGGACAGGAACAACGTGTTGTTTTTCTTTTCGTGGCTGCCAAAGGACAAACACTGGCAGGCAGCCATCACAGAATGAATAATGTGTATGAGGTAGCATGTCTGTCGAAAACCACAGTTGTGGAATGGTGCGCCAAGCTCTGTGCTGGCCGCGATTCGACAAAAGACGCCAGTCGATCTGGTAGGCCAGCCTCACGCATTACTAATGATGCCAACTCAAATGGGAGACACTGGTGCATCTACGGTATAGCCCTGATCTCTCCCCGTGCGATTATCACGCCTTTGGTCCCTTAAAAAAAGGCCTTGAAGGATCGACGATTCCTTGCGGACGATAATGTGCATCAGGCAGTTACAGACTTCTTCACGCAGCACGACACACTTTTTTTTAGCAAACGGGTATGTTCAACCTGGGGCGCGGATAGGATGCTCACGACGATTTTGTCTCATTGGCATAACGATTCTGATCGAACGACCTTCGAACGGGAAATTTTTAATCGTCTCTTACATTTTGTAGTTGTACTTACACCCACAAGCCAAAATATTATGACCACGACCCACTCTGATGGCTGCGGCCAGATGGCGTTGCGGGCATGTGACCCGTTAGCAAAAGTGTGCAAGCGGAGCACACACGGGCGGGGGATCTTCCGAGCGAATATAAGGGATGTAAATGGGGAAATCCACTGAGATAACAGACTTTGACAAAGAGGAGATTATTATTACTCAGAGCCTGTGAATGAGCAAATCGAAAACGGCGAATCTGGTCAACCTGCTACTGTCACGAGCATCTACGGAAAGAGGCAGGACAGTGAAACTACCACTAGGTGCAAAATGGTTGGACGTCCACGACTCTTCACAGAACGCTGGATTCGGAGGCTAGTCTGCTCTGCAAAGTAAAGAAGGATAGATGGTGATCTGTGATATCCTTGCCAAAAGAGCACAATAGTGGGGCATGCACAAGTGTATCGGAACACACCGTTCATCGTACGTACATTGTTGAATATGGAGCTCCGCAGCAGATCACCTCTACGTGTTCACATGTTGTCCCAATGACATCGTCAATTACGATTGTGTGGGCACGGGACAATCGGGACTGGACGGTGGATCATTGTAAACGAGTCAGCTTTTCCGGTGAATCACATTTTTGCTATACTGGGTCGATGGTTGTTTCCACAAACGCCGTCATAGAGGTGAACGGCGGCTCGGAACGTACACCGCGCCACGGACGCAGGCTGGTTGGAGCAGTATTATGCTATAGGAGACATTCTCTTGCGCTGACATGGGACCTGTGGTAGTAATCTAAGACACCCTGACATCTGCGAACCACATGCATCTCTTCATGCTTGATGCCTTCCCCGAAGGCGATGTCATCTTTCAGCAGTACAATTGTCCGTGTGTTGGAGCCAGAACCGTGCTACAGTGGTTTGAGGAGCATTATAGTGAGTTCACGATGATCTCTCTGTGACGAAATTCTCCTGAAGTTAATCCTATGGAACTCATCTGGGTCGGTATCGGGCGCCATCACCGCGTAAGCAAATCAGTGGCCCGTTATTTACGTGAGGTACATGACCCGTTCTTAGACACGTAACGCCATGTACCTCCATAAACCTACAAACTTACTGGCGAATCTGTGATAAGCAGAATCAGTTATGTACACTACTGGCCATTAAAATTGCTACACCAAGAAGAAATGCAGAAGATAAACGGGTATTCACTGGACAAATATATTATACTACAACTGACATGTGATTACATTTTCACGCAATTTGGGTGCATAGATCCTGAGAAATCAGTACCCAGAACAACCACCTCTGACCGTAATAACGGCTTTCATACGCCTGGGCATTGAGTCAAACAGAGCTTGGTACAGCTGCCCATGCAGCTTCAACACGATACCACAGTTCATCAAGAATAGTGACTGGCGTATTGTGACGAGCCAGTTGCTCGGCCACCATTGACCAGACGTTTTCAGTTGGTGCGAGATCTAGAGAATGTGCTGGCCAGGGCAGCAGTCGAATATTTTCTGTATCCAGAAAGGCCTGTACAGGACCTGCAACATGCGGTGGTGCATTATCCTGCTGAAATGTAGGGTTTAGCAGGGATCGAATGAAGGGTATAGCCACGGGTCGTAACACATCTGAAATGTAACGTCCACTGTTCAAAGTGCCGGCAATGCAAACAAGAGGTGACCGAGACGTGTAACCAATGGCATCCCATACTATCACGCCGGCTGATACGCCAGTATGGCGATGACGAATACACGCTTCCACTGTGCGTTCACTGCGATGTCGCCAAACACGGATGCGACCACCATGATGCTGTAAAGAGAACCTGGATTCATCCGAAAAAACGGCGTTTTGCCATTCGTGCACCCAGGTCGTCGTTGAGTACACCATCGCAGCCGCTCCCGTCTGTGACGCAGCGTCAAGGGTAACTGCAGCCATGGTCTCCGAGCTGATAGTGCATGCTGCTGCAAACGTCGTCGAACTGTTCGTGCAGATGGTTGTTGTCTTGCAGACGTCTCCATCTGTTGACTCAGGGATCGAGACGTGGCTGCACGATCCGTTGCAACCATGCGGATAAGATGCCTGTCATCTCGACTGATAGTGTACGAGGACATTGGGATCCAGCACGGCGTTCCGTATTACCCTCCTGAACCCACCGATTCCATATTTTACCAACAGTCGTTGGATCTCGACCAACGCGAGCAGCAATGTCGCGATACGATAAACTGCAAACGCAATAGGCTACAATCCTTCCATTATCAAAGTCGAAAACGTGATGGTACTCATTTCTCCTCCTTACCCGAGGAATCACAACAACGTTTCACCAGGCAACGCCAGTCAACTGCTGTTTGTGTATGAGAAATCGGTTGGAAACTTTCCTCATGTTAGAACGTTGTAGGTGTCGCCACCGGCGCCAACCTTGTGTGAATGCTCTGGAAAGCTAAACATTTGCATATCACATCATCTTCTTCCTATCGGTTAAATTTCGCGTCTGTAGTACGTCATCCTCGATGTGTAGCAATTTTAATTGCCAGTAGTGTATCTTTGACAGGAAACTGTGAATCTAATCATTTACATACTTATCGATAGCTGTACGTGAACGAAGTGACACTGATTTACGACCAAATTCCGTGTCTGTAGCACGTCATCTTCGTGGCGTAGCAATTTTAATGATCAGTAGCGTATTTCGTTCCAAAGACGGACAAACAAACTATAAAGCAGGTGGTCATAATGTTTTGACTCATCAGTGTATATTCAAGTGCTTCCTTCCCAGCAGTTAATCCATCGTTTTGATTGCATCGTGAGTTTTACTATAGCCTGCATTCACCAATCGAACAAATGAACTGTAAAAGTAGTCAAAGAGCGTACGGAAAGGTTTCTAGAAGATTCGTAGTCCTCATTTCTCATGGTTTTGACTGTTGTGTGAGACTGACGTCACTGGCTTAGAGGAAGGGGTAGGAAAGAACAGATACTATACACCTGGTTTGAATCCATGTATTACCTCACATTTTTTGTGGTCGTACCGTCTGTAACTGGGTTCACTCAGACTCGCGAGAGAAAATAAGAAGCTGCTTGAATAATGACATCGAAGGATCTTCACCAGGCCAGAGCCACAGAGCATCTATTTATTACGACGGAGCCTTAATGACTTCCATTAAATGATCCGCTGTTGCGAATATGAGCAAACGTCAGCTGTATTATGGAATGACGACAGTGAAAATGTGTGCCAGATAAGGGACTCGAGCCGGCCAATGTGGCCCTTCAGTCTGGAACCGCGCGATCGCTGAAGTCGCAGGTTCGAATCCTGCCACCGAGCGAGTTGACACAGTGGTTAGCACACTGGACTCGCATTCGGGAGGACGACGGTTCAATCCCGTCTCCGGCCATCCTGATTTAGGTTTTCCGTGATTTCCCTAAATCGTTTCAGGCAAATGCCGGGATGGTTCCTTTGAAAGGGCACGGCCGATTTCCTTCCCAATCCTTCCCTAACCAGAGCTTGCGCTCCGTCTCTAATGACCTCGTTGTCGACGGGACGTTAAACACTAACCACCACCACCACCGAATCCTGCCTCGGGCATGGATGTGTCTAATGTCCTTTTTAGGTTAGTTAGGTTTAAGTAGCTCGAAGTTCTAGGGGACTGATGACCTCATATGTTAAGTCCCATAGTGCTCAGAGCCATTTGAATCATTTTTCGGGACTCGAACCCGGATCTCCCGTTTATAACAACCTGTGCTTTACCAATTTTTTTATCCCATTTTGTTCTACATTGTTCGTTGAATTCGTTGGGGCGGACATCCAATTTCACCCGTTCACGTTCGTCGTTGATCCGTTCACTCATATATATAATATATATATATATATATATATATATATATATATATATATATATATATTTTACAGAGGGTAGCTAACCCCCTCACCGAACACGCTGAGCTACCGTGTCGGCACCTTTAGGCTATCCGAGCACGCTTCAGTGCCAGACCCAAACTTCAACATGTCGTCAACCACGCATTTGATTTCCATCTTCTAACTGACAAAGCCGCGAGGGGTAGCCGCCCCGTCTAGGGCGTCTTGTCACGGTCCACGTGGCTCCTCCCGTCGGAGGTTCGAATCCTCCCTCGGGCATGGGTGTGTGTGTAAGTTAGTTTAAGATAGATTAAGTGGTGTATAAGCTAAGGGACCGATGACCTCAGCAGTTTGGCCCCATAAGACCTTACCACAAATTTCCAATTTTTAAATGACAAACATGTGACATTGTCCGGTTTTCTAGAGAATTTCTAAATACCTCATAGGCAAATGTTAAATATTGGTCGCTATTACGAGAACAGAACCGATGACCTCTCGCGACCGACTGGAACGCTTCCGTATTGCGCCACATTAGTTTGCGACTAGCGGATAACAACAAGAAACCCGCGTTGCGCGAAAGCTATTCCAACGCAACAGAGACCTCCTGAGCTAAGAGTTACGCCCGCGCCGCTACATGTCGTAAATCTAAGGCGGTTGCAGCCCAGGGAACTGTCAGGCAAAACTCACAGCGTCCGCGGTTAACTCGCTCCGTGTACCTTTCGTAAGGCGGCCACTCGCCTCGTAATTTGCGAAGTGCGCGCGGCGTGCGTTGTGTGGCTGCTAGCAGCGGCCGCCTGATCTCACTGCCGCCTATTATGAAACATTTTTACGTCGCTACTCGCCTCCCCTACCCATTCATGTGGTCGGGTAGCTTTTTACTCGTGTGCGGGTGGAGCGCCTCCATTCACGGGTAACATACTGGAGCTCCACGCTCTTTCTTGCAGACGTAGCACTTCCGTACTGCGTGTCGGAAAAACTGCTTCATTCTGGGGATCCTACTCCAATTCACAAGTCCAATAGAAGGTAACTCGATATGAATGTTTATTTCTCATGACATCTGATGGCCACCTTACAAATATCAACTGTAGTTTAAGTTGATAGCAAACTAGTATTAAATATACCTTGGCTTACAGTAGATATGTGTCTGTGGTAGACACATGTGATGTCGCACGTTGGGCGCTGTAATGGTTAGGCAGGACAAAGAAACTCCCTATTTTGTTTTTAGTGGCCATTTAAGAAACATCAGTGAATTCCAAATGATAGAACACAGCAATCAGTCCTCCTTTTCTTTCAGGTTTTATCAGGCAAATATAGATTTCGGCTAGTGGCTCGCTCAAGACAGTCTTGAATGAACTGTGACAGTAACCCAAACAACAGGGGACTGACAAACTAGTACATGCATTGATACCATGAAATAGTGCATCGATAATGGCTAGGCAATACCCGAAATCTAGATTTGCCAAATAAAGTCTGAAAGAAAAGGACGACAGATTGCTCTGCTCTATCATTTGAATGTCGTATCACAGTCGTTACGTGCAACCACGTGCCTAATGTAAGATAATTTGATGAACATCAGTGAGATTCGATTTTGACCTGTGGTAACTAATAGTTTATTCTTATCTCTCCAAAGTATTTGCCAGTTTATTTCCCAAAACTGTTGTGTAACACCATAATCGCCTACAGAATTAAATCTTATGTTGGGAATTATAATTAGGAATCCCAGAACTGTTTCCAGCTGGCTAAATGAAAGGATTTTTGCGAAAATTTGGTGCATTTTATGGTGACTGGATGTTTCTTGCTAACGTAGTTTTCGACCAGTTACGCGCTGAGTGCATGTTCTGCATTGCACTGTCGTTGTGTTACTTCTTTGAACGATGTAGTTGTCAATAATGTTGTAGTTTATTCATACAATTGGTTTCGAATCAATTAAAACTCATTCTGCAATGTGTTAGGTGTTGACGCCGAGGACAACACGGTCACATAACAAAACTCGGACGACCCGAATCGTAGCCAGGCTGAATAAAAATTGGTGGTCACTTAAGACATTTGAGAATGACTTGTAATTAAGTGTATTTATGTGGAAGTTGTTTGCGTGGATAAAACTATAACATGATGAGCAATTCGAATATTTTATTTAAACAAACATGCGAACAACAATTATGGAAGAACCCTTGCACTCCAAGCAGTAGCGACTCAGCCTCCCTGTTATGAATTATTATTGTTAATACACAGGGTGTACAAGAACCTTACCGACAAAATTTTGGAGGTTCTTCAGAGACATTTGCTGAGAATTCTAGTATTTGGGACCTGTGCTCTCGGTGGCTTGTAACAGAATAACTGCGTTTCGTTTTGTTGCTTACCCCCACCCCCCCCACTAATTTTTGCATCTGTATTGCACTGCATACATACGGGACGAGACAGGAGGAAAGGTACATGCCTTGAGGGATGCTAATGTTAGAGATACTGAACAAAAAACGTCGTATGAACATATGTCCTATTCGTAACAGTTTCTAAAGTGACCGATCCAACACGCAGGATTCGTCTCAGTGGGGTATTTTGTCACTGGCCGTACGGATGTGCAGGAGCTGCGTCGTGCTGAAAGTCCATACGATTTCGTGTTGCCAAAGAAAAATCAACCAGGTATTCTGGTAACACATTTTGAAGGGAATCAAGATACCGTACTCCATTAAGTTGGTTTTCTAACGCAACTGGACCGATAAGCTGGTCATGTGCAAGTGATTTGCGCATTGAAATGGTCAGCGAAAACAACACTATGTACACTAACGGCCGAGAGAGGCGCCGCAGTGGTTAGCAGACTGGACTCGCATTCGGGAGGACGACTGTTCGCCATCCAGATTTAGATTTTCCGTGATTCCCCTCAATCGCTCCAGGAAAATGCTGGGATGGTTCCTTTCGAAGGGCAGGGCCGATTCCCTTTCCCATCCTTGACACAATTCGAGACTATCCTCCGTCTCTAATGACCTCGATGTCGACGGGACGTTACCCAGCCTTCCATCGTTTCATAGTATAATGTCGCTTTGGTTGTATTCGCTCATGAATTCTGGCGAAAAAACACATGCGACTAATGGCAGTGATTTTCAAACGCCTCTATATCGGATACAGTTAAGAAAAGGCCATATATTCATTCGAAATTTTTTCTGGAATTGCCCAAGTCCGTCGGAGTGCACAATGGGCATCAATAGAAGCAGGTGATCAGACAGCACGCTTACATACGTGCCACCTGTCAGAGTCGTGTCTAGACGTATCAAGGGTCCCATATCATTTCAACTGCACGCGCCTCACACTATTACATAGCCTCCACTATCTTGAACAGTCCCCTGCCGACATGCAGGGTCCATGGATGCATGAGGTTGTCTCCATACCCGTACACGTCTATCCGCTCGATACAATTTGAAACGAGACTCGTCTGACCAGGCATCATATTTACAGTCATCAACAGTCCAATGTCGGTGTTGACGGGCCGAGGCGAGGCGTAAGGCTTTGTGTCGTGCAGTCATCAAGGGTACAAGAGTGGACCCATGTCGACGATATTTCGTAGAATGGTTCGCACACTGAGGCTTGTTGAGGGGCCAGCCTTTGAAATCTGCAACAATTTGCTGAAGGATTACACTTTCACGTTGAATGATTCTCTTCAGTCGTCGTTGATCCCGTTCTTGGATCTTTTTCCAGCCGCAGCGATGTCAGGGACTTGATGTTTTACCGTATTCCTGATATTCACGGTTTACTCGTGAAGTGGTCACACGGAAAAATCCCAACTTCATCACTGCCTCGGAGATGGTGTGTCCCATCGCTCGTGCGCCGACTAGAATAGCGCGTTCAAACTCAATTAAATCTTGATAACCTGCCAGTGTAGCAGCAGTAACCGATCTAACAACTGCGCCAGACATCGATTGTCTTATATAGGCGTTTCCGACCGCAGCGCCGTATTCTGCCTGTTTATATATCTCTGTATTTGAATACGCATGCCTATATCAGTTTCTTTGGCGCTCCAGTGTATGTTATCTGTTGTGTACAACTTCATTTGCAATGGGAAGAAGAGATGGGCTACAGAGTGGTGCAGCAACTGTTTTCGTAGGAAAGCTGAACAGGAACAGAAATTAATAGCATAAAAATTGACACAGTAGACATAAGATTTATAGTTCTCCAACCATATGAACACTCATTACAAATAATGCAGCAAGAAACGGAGTCCAGCTGTCACAAAGTCAACAATGTAGAGGTTTTCTGTACTAAGCCCGAACGATGGTCTCTTGGTGAAGAGGGTCAAAGTGCAAGTGGGGTAAATGGATGCTGCCTACCATCCTGTATCGCGGCGGCAGAGGACGTTCATGGTTTGAAGCCATTCACTCAGCAGGTGTGCGTCATTGGGTCCACCAGGTCTTACACAGTCGCTAGGAGGCGTTGGAAGAAAACTGGCAATCCTGTTTCCAACTTCACGATGCTCATGGGATTGTATCAGTATGTGATGCCTCATTTTCTTCACACCACACGTCTCTACATATTGTTTCTCCTTAATATTTGTATGATATGACTGATGACTTGCAATTCACAGCCCCAATGGACAAAGGGCACCACACTTTCCTCCTTTGTGAAGTGCACAGGTTTACATTTATCTATATTGACAGTTGGTTGCTGGCACTGGCACCAGACTAAAATTTTGTCCAGACCTATCTTGCGACTGCCTAAGATTAGAATTATCTCAAGTAGTAGGGCTACCCCAATTCTAATATAGTCTGCATTGGTGCCAGATTTCCTCCCTTAACATCATAGGCTGTTGCCAGATTTTCCCCCACACCTCTCATGTAGCCAAATCGCTCTACATATTGTCATGAAACCAAAAATACTGACGCTTTTTTGCAACTCCTATAAATCTCATTGTAGAAATAAGGTGCTTATCGTAAGTGTAAATTGGCGGTAAATTCAAAAATTGCAGTTTGGCATTTATCCCATTGCTTTAAAATTTAAGATGTCACAAGCAGGTCACTTGCGCTAGGTATCAAAGATGGCAGATAGTGGAATATTGTTGCAGCCTGTATGGCTATCAGATTTCCTGACAGTAGCATTGTAACTAAACGCTCCATGTTACATATATCTATGTTGTCTAGCTTTATGTAGATAACACTTAAATTTAGCTACCTCAGACATACAATGCTTAAAACGTGTAAAAGTGTAAGGTCACACCTAGAGACAGACTTTAGAGGCCAAGTCTTTTCTATGTCGATGGGACTCAGCATAGTGATGCAAAGTCAGAGAGAGTGAGAGACTTAGCAGTTCATGAATTTTTTCAGTTGTTGTTGGACATAGCAGCTCATTATTAGAAGAGACAGAAAGTCTCGTGATTTCTCGAAGATTAAAGAATGAACAGGGGAACCATAGAAGATAACTCTATATTCTATGATTGTTGGAAATATTTCGCTACAGTTCAGTTTCAGTGTCCTACAAACTAGCTGTATTTCCCTCAGTTCGCATGTGCTATGATTTCACAATTCATCTCGTGTCACCCACAACGTTGATCAACAGAACACCTCTTGCACGAGCGGCTTTTTGAAGGGACCCTACTGGCAATCATCAGAAAATGGTCTAGAAAGCCTATGGAAGTGTGTAAGCCTTCCAATACAAGTCTCTCTTAACCTCCAGTCGATAACGATAAAGAAAACCCTTTGTAGATAGCTCCCACCTTCAGGTTTCTCAACAGCTACCATTTACAAATCGACTGGAAGCGTTAGATGTCTTGTACATAACGTACAAAACTCACAATTTATGTGAAGAATCCCTTAAAACGACTGTTCTTTACACTAATTTTCCAGGTGTAGTAGGGATGATTGGAGTTTAACGATCATCTTCATTGATATCAAATTTCCACCGCTCCGTGGCCTACCTATAGCGAAAATTTGTGTTAGTTAAAGAATAATACTGTCAACTAACAAAAAAAAGGTATGGTCGTTCCGGTACATCTACCCGAGAATCTATGGCATGAACCTATTATTACTGTTACTACTACTACATCCATTTGGGGACCCATTTAAATCTATAGTAAGAATCTACTTCTACTACCTTATTGATTTCGCCATGGGAGTTACTGTTGGGATATATGAAACGAATGCCCTACTATAACAACTAATAACATTCTACCAACCACGCCACACTGACCACATGCCTTTATGAGCTATTATAGTCCATTTTCCTATACAAGTATCCTTATAAGCGACTGGGATATAAGACGTAAATCATACTACAGTGTTTTGAGCAGCACTCCAAATTTATCTGATCGGAATGTATCTGGGATGCTATTGGGCATCAGGTCTGAACGCATAATTTACGGGAATTCTATGAACATGTAATGCCAGATACCTCCATAAATCCTGAAAGATCCGCTGCAGCACTAGATCATCTGCACACCCGATCTGCCAGCAATTGTAGCACGTATATAGAATGCAGTGTAAGTTGTAACATCAGAACACTCTGTCATTATCAGCTGCAACCTTGGCCAGCAAAAGACATCAAACACCGGAGCCTGATGTTGAACGAAGCACACCTGCATTCGTCAGAAACGATTTAGAAATCTTGTGAAATAATGCTATGTCTATACCGCATATATCCTGCAGATCAAAAGAACTGAAACCAATGTTCATTAGAAATATGTGTGGAACTTACAGCTTCCTTATTGTAGCAGTTGGGAGTCTGTGATGAAAATGGGAACACCCTTCACACAACTAATATCCTACGGTTCTGACGTCTGTGTTACCCTCTAAGATTCACATTTCACTGATATCCATTCTCCAGCTCTTTCAGTATACTACGCATCCTGTGTGAATTATTGAAAAACTTAGTGACTGAACTGGAATATCATGTAAATTTCCGCCGGCCGTTGTGGCCGAGCGGTTCTAGGCGCTTCAGTCTGGAACCGCGCGACCGCTGCGGTCGCAGGTCTGAATCCTGCCTCGGGCATGGATGTGTGTGATGTCCTTACGTCAGTTAGGTTTAAGTAGTTCTAAGTTCTAGGGGACTGATGACCACATATGTTAAGTCCCATAGTACTCAGACCCATATGAACCATTTTTATGTAAATTTCGTAAACATAATCTTATACTTCACAAAACCTACAAAGGGCTGGCATCACTCCGTTTCCCAAAACTCCAGAAGATAGACGTTGGCTGTGGATATTGTATCTCAGACACACTCCCTTTGACTGTTCAGAGATGTCACTAAACCCGCCCAAAGATGTACACAGCAATGAATGAGCAGCGCCAATTACACAGATGGGGTCCGACAGCCAATCAGTTCCAGTCATTCCACCAGGAAGGAGGTACACGGTTCGTGTTAGCTGTAGTTCAACCATGTCTAGACGGTCAGTACCGCTGTTCAATCGCTTCCGCATTGTTACTTTGTGCCAGGAACGGCTCTCAACAAGGTAAAGGTCCAGGCGTCTCAGAGTGAACCAAAGAGATGTTGTTCAGACATGGAGGAGATACAGAGAGACAGAAACTGTCGATGATGTGCTTCGTTCAGGCCCCCCAATGGCTACTACTGCAGTGGGTGACTGCTACCCACGGATTATGGCTCGGAGGAACCCTGACAGCAACGCTACCATGTTGAATAATGCTTTTCGTGCAGTCACAGGACGTCGTGTTACGATTTAATCTGCGTGCAATAGCCTGCATGATGCGCAACTTCTCTCCCGACGTCCACGGCGAGGTCCATCTTTACAACCAAAACACCATGCAGCGCGGTACAGATGGGCCCAACAACATGCCTAAAAGACCGCTCAGGATTGGTGTCACGTTCTCTTCACCGATGAGTGTCGCATATGCCCTCAACCAGACAATCGTTGGAGACTTGTTTGGAGGCAACCCAGTCAGGCTTCCGACTTAGTCCTACAAGGCCTTCCAGAAAGGAGATATGAGTAAAAAACAGTTGCAAGAATTAATGGTCAGCGGCAGGCCACCATCAGATCAGTGGTGGGCCACAGTCAGCCACAGGTCATGGTCTGTGCATCTCTCATGTAGACTGTCTGAGTTTTGAATTTAGGGGCATGTTGAATCTTAGCATATCTTTAACATCATAGGCATGGGAGAAAATGAATTTTTGAATGTCCGAACATTTTATATTTGGGACAGGATTATAGACTTAGAACATATGTGACATCTGACAGCTATGTAGGATGGGTCTGTATGCCAAGGTCTTCCATCTTGGATTCTATGTTTAGCACAAGTGACTCAGCAACCATGTAGTCTGCACCAGTTTCCTCAGGTCTGCCATCTTAGTTTGTATGCTTAGCGTAAGTGAGCTGGCAACCAAGTGGACCTCACTAATGTTTTACATCATTGGGATGGGGAGGGGGGAGGGCGGCGAGGAGGAAGACAGTGACCATCTTGAATTGCCATCTTGGACACCCAACCATATAGACTGCACCACTACCGACATGTCGGCCATCTGGAATTGTGACATCATATGGATCGAGAAAACCCAGGAAATCTGGCAATCACGTGGACTGCATCAGTATTCCATGGTCAATCATTTTGAATTTTATACCACGCACTTTGATGGCGTAAGCTGGCGCCAGCTCACCATGTGGCAAAGAGATTGCGAGCCCAATAACTGACCGGCGTTAAACGCGCCACCAATGCCCTTTCGGCCACTAGTATTTAGGATCACTGCTGTACACTGGGGCGAGTCTGTTCAAGTCTGTCGCGCCAAGTTAGTTCCAGTGTCATCAGTCGCAGCCCAGCGGGAATTACAGTAGCAGTTAGCTCTGCTAACTCAGAGACAGGCAGCACATAGCAACCATAACTGCGAAGATAGCGGACTTTGTACTCCACCTGCAGTGAGACTAATGTGGATTATACAGAAGAGCTTGTACCCTAACGAGTATCTTGAGTTAAGTAAACTTTCCATTCTTATGAATAAAGTACCCAGATAATCTACGTGTGCAGTTTGGGTTGCAGAAAGAGAATACCAGCCACCAAACAACATCCTCTCCTTGCTCCTATGGTACAGCTCTGCAGAGACAATGAGAGAACATAAAAAGCGCAACTGACCTACTTCTCTTAGCTTGGATTTTCAATCACTAGCCGCGCGAGGTATCCGTGTGGTCTAAGGTACCTTGTCACGGTTCGTACAGCTTCCTCCTGTCGGAGGTTCGAGTCCTCTCTCAGGTTGTGTGTGTTGTCCTTAGCATAAGTTAGTTTAAGTTGGACTAAGTAGTGTGTAAACTTAGGGACCGATGATCTCAGCAGTTTGGTCCCATAGTACTTACCACAAATTTCCAAATTTTTCTGTCAGTAGAATGAGTGCCCATCTTGTAATTACGAATTTCACAACAACTTAAACTTATGATAAGCACTTTACTTCCATAAGGATGTCATAGGAGATGGGGTAAGCCATGCCTATTTTGAATTTTCCACCAATTTTTGAATTTCCCAGAGTTTTATACACAAGGCAATTGGGCTACATAAGTAGGGTGTGGAAAAATCTGACAACAGCAAATAATAGCATAGGGAGGGGGAAATATGACAACAATGAAGAGTGCACCAAAACTGGTATAGACCAACTACTATATCATAGTTATGTTCATTATCTGCAAAGAGCCTGAGAGCGCAAGTAAAACTTTCCAGTAAGTCCTTAAAGTGTGACACTGACAGCAGCAGTAGTATTACATTTTCCTGGAGCAGATTAGATATTACATCGATGTCTGTAGAATACTCTCCAAACAGGATAACTCGCCATTCAAGAACTTTCGATTAATTCGGAAACCTCGATAAAAAATCTGTAGGAATGTATTTTCTTTAGAGGACATCGATATAGTACTGAGTCAAAAGCTTTCCTCTATCTGTGGCACTGAGGAAAACATGTGTGAAAAGCGTATTTTCGAGATACATACTGAATTCTGTCTAGAGGTTTATGTGACTCTAAGTGGACTACAACGTTGAAACTCAGAGTATATTCCAGTGTTTTGCTAGAAACAATATGAGTAATATAGGATGTTAGTTTTGTGCATCAATTCTGTTACCTTTTTTATAGATAGATGTGACCTCTACTCATTTCAAATCGTGTAGAACACAGCTATGCTCAAAGGATTGGATGGGATTGTTTGGGGGAAGAGACCAAACAGCGAGGTCATCGGTCTCATCGGATTAGGGAAGGACGGGGAAGGAAGTCGGCCGTGCCCTTGCAAAGGAACCATCCCGGCATTTGCCTGGAGCCCTTTAGGCAAATCACGGAAAACCTAAATCAGGATGACCGGACGCGGGATTGAACCGTCGTCCACCCGGATGAGAGACCAGTGTGCTAACCGCTGTGCAGAGTTCGGTCTATGTTCAATGAATTTGAGCTAAATTATGATCGTGAATAATGATAATTCAGTTCAAAATTCTGTATAGACCTTGCGAGGGCTCTTTCGTGTCCTGAGGCCTTGTAGACCTACAGAAATTACAGCCGCCCATCTCCACCTGTAGCAATGATTACTGTTTCTTCCTCTTAGCAGTGGTACGGCTATTCAGAGATGGCAACCTTCTTTTATTTTCCTTTGTGAAGGACCATTCGAAGATAGATTTTAATATTTCGGGTTTTTATACTTCGATTACTATCTAACCAGCAAGTGTTTGAGCATTCACTTTTGTTCCACTGATGACCTAAACATATGACTAAAATTTCTTATGGTCTTGAGGCAGTACATGTGGTAACTGTGTTATGGAAAGCTTCACATATTGCCCGACTTATAGCCAAACGCTATGTGTGTATCTGTGCTTCTCTTTATCTATATTGTGCAGAAGATAGTATGATACCCATCTCCTCAGTATGGTCGTAATGGACCATACTGCTGCATACGCAGTGCTTGCCGATGCTGATCACTGCAACGCTCATAGAAGGCAGGATAACATATGTCTCAGCACTGCAGCTGGCTGTGCTACGTGTTCTGCTGATAATACTCAGTACCTCCATTAGTTACAAGTAAATTGTGTAGTTGATCTTTTGTTGTAACCGACACAATTTGAAGATTTACGTTGTTCGTTGGATAGAACGGACCACTAATTCTTTACGCATACTTCTGTTCGACTATACGATGTTTTACGTTTAGGAGTTAATACTTTCTGCCGGCTGAAGTAGCCGAGCGGTTCTAGGCGCTACTGTCTGGAACCGCGCGACCGCTACGGTCGCAGGTTCGAATCCTGCCTCGGGCATGGATGTGTGTGATGTCCTTAGGTTAGTTAGGTTTAAGTAGTTCTAAGTTCTAGGGGACTGATGACCACAGCAGTTAAGTCTCACAGTGCTCAGAGCCATCTGAACCAATACTTTCTGGCGCTTTACGAAGCTATGCATTAGATTGTATATACCAAACTGTTCAACAATAAAGCACTTCATAACCAATGCGAGTGCTGAGCTGTGGCCAATGCTCAGAGATATACACTGCAACGTATAGTTAACATTTGCGCGGCGACCGCTGCCTGTGCGGATGTACTGGAGTACTGGATCTCCAGCTGTTCACAGACGGACATCCAACTAAAATTCTACTGGGAAAATCTTTTTGGATGGAACAGCGATTACGAGTGAGTGCTGAAAAGTAATGCTTCCGAACTTTTTATGTGAAAACACCTAAAACGTTTTAAATAAACCAAACGTTACTAACGCTCTACATCTTTATCATTCACGTCTACGTACAGGGTGACAATTATTAAAGTATATGAAAAGAAAACTAAATTAGTGACAAAATACGGAGTGAACACACTTTATTCAACTTGTAAACGTCACTACAGATATTCGGATTTAGGTTATGATGTGTTAGATATGCCTGCTAACATTGGCGATGATGTGGCGCAGACGAATAGCGAAATTCTGTATGACCCGCTTAAGTGTCGGAACTTCGGTGTTGTCGATGACCTCCTAAATGGCTGTTTTGAGCTCCGAAATGGTTTGAGGGTATTGCAGTATGCCTTTTCTTTAATATAGCCCCACAAAAAGGAGTCGCGTGTGTTCAGATCAGGAAAATGTGGCTGCCAGTTGCCCGTGCCAATGGCCTCTGGGTGCCCCAGAGTCAGAATGCGGTCCCCAAAGTGCTCCTCCAGGACATCACTCTCCTGCTTCGAAGAGGCCGAGCTCCTTTTTGCACGAACGGCATTTTGTTGAAATAACGATCATCTTCCTAAACCTTCACGTACCGTTCGCTAGTCACCATGCCATCAAGGAATATCGCACCGGTTATCCCCTGATTGGACACTGCAATCCACACAGTCACCCGTTGAGAGTGATGAGACTTCTCGATCACGAAATGTGGATTCTCAGTCCCCCAAATGGGCCAATTTTGCTTATTGACGAACCCACACAAATGAAAGTGGGCTTCGTCTCTAAACCAAACCATACATGCTCATACTAATTCCCATCATACCCCGCGACCAACCGAGCACTTTGAAGGTCCTAAAGTAAACCGTTGAGAAATTGTGACGATTTTATTTAATATACACTACTGGCCATTAAAATAGCTACACCACGATGATGACGAGCTATAGACACGAAATATAACCGACAGCAAGAAGAAGCTGTGATATGCAAATGATTAGCTTTTCAGAGCATTTACACAAGGTTGGCGCCGGTGGCGACAGCTACAACGTGCTGACATGAGGAAATGTTAAAACAGATTTCTCATACACAAACAGCAGTTGACCGGCGTTGCCTGGTGAAACGTTATTGTGATGCCCCGTGTAAGGAGGAGAAATGCGTACCATCGCGTTTCCGTCTTTGATAAAGGTCGGATTGTAGCCTATCGCGATTGCGACTTATCGTATCGCGACACTGCTGCTCGTGATGGTCGAGATCCAATTACTGTTAGCAGAATATGGAATCGGTGGGCTCAGGAGGGTAATACGGAACGCCGTGTTGGATCCCAACGGTCTCGTATCACTAGCAGTCGAGATGACAGGCATCTTATCCGTATGGTTGCAACGGATCGTGCACAAACGTCTCGATTCCTGAGTCAACAGATGGGGACGTATGCAAGACAACAACCATCTGCATGAACAGTTCGACGACGTTTGCAGCAGCATGGACTATCAGCTCGGAGACCATGGCTGTGGTTACCCTTGACGCTGCATCACAGACAGGAGCGCTTGCGATGGTGTACTCAACGACGAACCTGGGTGCACGAATGGCAAAACGTCATTTTTTTGGATGAATCTATGTTCTTTTTATAGCACCATGATGGTCGCATCCGTGTTTGGCGACATCGCGGTGAACGCACATTGGAAGCGTGTATTCGTCATCGTCATACTGGCGTATCACCCGGTGTGATGATATGGGGTGCCATTGGTTACACGTCTGTCACCTCTTGTTCGCATTGACGGTACTTTGGACAGTGGACGTTACATTTCAGATGTGTTACGACCCGTGGCTCTACCCTTCATTCGATCCCTGCGAAACCCTACACTTAAGCAGGATAATGCACCACCGCAGGTCCTGTACAGGCCTTTCTGGATACAGAAAATATTCGACTGCTGCCCTGGCCAGCATATTCTCCCGATCTCTCACCAATTGAAAACGTCTGGTCAATGGTGGCCGAGCAACTGACTCGTCACAATACGCCAGTCACTACTCTTGATGAACTGTGGTATCGTGTTGAAGCTGCATGGGCAGCTCTACCAAGCTCTGTTTCACTCAATGCCCAGGCTTATCAAAGCCGTTATTACGGCCTGAGTTGGTTGTCCTGGGTGCTGATTTCTCAGGATCTATGCACCCAAATTGCGTGAAAATGTAAACACATGACAGTTCTAGTATAATATATCTGTCCAATGAATACCCGTTTATCATCTGCATTTCTTCTTGGTGTAGCAATTTTAATGGCCAGTAGTGTAGTCCAATAATTGTGAACCTTTGTTTGCAACTCTCTGCCGCTAGAGGACTGCGAATTGTAGCATCAAACATGGCGGTGTGTAACGGAACTATGTCGATGCGAGAGAAACTGCGCGATGTAATCCAGTTTCGAATTCGAAATTTTCGTCCACATTTGGAGCACCCTCTTCCTCTGCATGACAGTGCCAGACCACACAAGAGCGCGGTGATATCTGCAACAATCTTACGCCTTGGATTCACTGTCATCGATCCTACACAATACAGTCCCGACTTGACCCCACCCGATTGTCATCTGTTTCCATAAGTTACAGAGCACCGTGGACGACTTCAGTTTGTTAGGGATAAAGCAGTGCTAGCAGAAGCGAGGTTGTGGTTCCGTCAACAAAGTCAAACATTCTGTAGTGACGGTAGGAACAAATTGGCCTCTCGTTGGGAGAAATGTGTTAGACGCCAGGGTGAATACTCTGAGAAATAAAAAAGTAGACGTGAAAAATAAAAGTGTAGAATCTCAATGACATTTGTTTTATTTAAAAAAAGTTTTAAGATTTTTCAGATTAAAAATTAGGAGACAATACATTTCAGCACGCCCTCGTAGTAGCGCGTTAAAAACTAAAATCAGATATTAATCCACGTCAGTTAGTAGGAAGGTAATTACAGACGGAGAATGGCTCCGACTGTGGAGTTGTAGGAAAATAAATCAGCTGTGCACTTTCGAACGAACGGTCCCGACATTCCCTGTAAGCTAATTATAAAAGCACAGAAAACCCAAACCTGGATGTCCGGACGGGGGTCTGAACTGCCGCCCTTCCGAAAACCGATTCCACTCCCCTATAATCAGACGCCAATCTTTAGCATAAAGTAGGCTAGTTATAAAAACACAGAAAACCTAAACCTGAATGTCCGGTAGGGGATTTGAACCGCCGTCCTTCCGGAAACCGAATCCACTCCACTTCAGGCAGGTGCCCATTTTAGCATAAAGTCGCAATACAGTATTAAAGAATTAAGAACGAGTGACCTAGAACAATGGACTTACTCATCTATACACTATACCGTTTATCACTAACAAATGGAACGTCCAGAAAAGAGCACCTATCTGCAAACTGCCGTAACTTCGTCTTGTAATATTGTGAAGATTGCCTGACTTAACAATCCCGGGCACAGCCAAGTCCATTATTACGCTAACGATTGGCTTGGACTAGTCATTGCGGTGGTGGCCGGTGACCTGTACCCGCTCTTTAAGACGAATACTGTACATGAAAACCAAACAAATCAGTACCATGTGAATTTCGGTTTTTCATTTCATTTTAACTCACAGTTCTACTAATCTTTCTCGAGAGTCCGAGCGTACAACTTCAGTTGTCTTAAAATCCTCTGTCTCCTACGGTCCTTCTTCTCTCGTCAGGCTACGACGGATATATGAACCAAAGAAGTAACATTGCCAAGATATCTGGAAAACTATGTGAAAGCACAGGAAATAGTGAAATTACTGCTCATGAAAAAATGTGGGCATACAGTTTTAAAAGAGAGTTGTTACACTCATAGAATTCTAAAAATTTGTAATAATCAGACTTACTCACCCCAAAAAACACTCGCAGTACTTTTTCTGTAACTAATAATTGGTCTCACATTTATGATCTGTAGAAGTTTCGAAATCTTGGGTCACTAACGCAGAAAAATACGTTCCGATTCACTAACTCTTACTACGTAAATAATTAAATATGTTCGGTTCAGATGAAAAGACAATTTAACCAGAAGCACTTAAAGAGTTCTTCTTGGAAAGGTAATAGCTAAAAATGGTAGTACAGAATAATTTATAAATTCGCATTCATAATAATTTCTTAATAGCGCTTGTTGCTGATGTAACGCCAACAAGCAAGCAAATATTCCAAACCCGGCCTCATAACTTGGCGATAATCACTGCCAACATCTACGTTATCATCGGATCTGTTACAAAACCTGCAACAGGCGTGGAGTGGCCACGGACGCGTATACCTTTTAGAGCTCTGGTGCGTACTGCAGCCGAAATATGGACCATAATAAAAGCAACGTACGAGCTTA